>NW_026778199.1:1410640-2821280 GCF_025265405.1 Mesoplodon densirostris | reverse complement strand
TGTCATTGTAGATAGGGTCTTTCCAGGTTTCCTCAGACACCCTGAAGGAATTGTAAAGAATTTCCCTGTTTTTTGGTTTTGCTTTTGAAATTCATTTTTATAGTGGGTTTGAGCTGATTCTCGCTGCCATGTTTATGCCACTCTAGACACACTTGATTCCCTTATGGAGACATATCAATACATAGGTTTTAAGATTCTTACTAGTCAGATATATTCCTCTGTGGGAAATATGGGGTTTTGAGTCTCTTTCACTGAGGAAGGTGTCGGTCTTGTCAATTCCAAAGTTGGTTTTTGGAACGGTCCCTGTGCTTATATCAAACTCTGGTTTTATGCATCACCCCACCTCTCCTTCCCCTTTATGCAGGCATAAGAGTGTTTTCTAAATGTGAGACTCTGTTCTCTTTCCTAACTCAGTTCACATGTAGCCATGTTTACAGGATCTTCATAAGTGATATCTTATGATAAGTTTCTTTTTCTGTGTGACTTATTTCACTTAGAATCATCGTACCTGAATCCACTCACTTTGCTGCTACTGGTCTTATGACATTGATTTCATGGCTGAGGGATATTCCATCGTACGTAAGTACCACAATGTTTTGAACCATTTTTATATTTCCTGGGATATTTAAGGTGTACCCAAGTTGAGGTTCTTGTAGTCAGTGCAGCCCTAAATTTGGAGGTGGCTCTTTCTTATTGATTTTCAGTTTTCCCAAGGTATATTCCCTAGACTGGAAGTGGCCTTGGCTCTGTAGCTCTGTTGTTTACTTGTTTTAGGGAACACAATGCACTCCTCCAGTGAGGCAGTTGGCAATTTACATCCCGCCCATCAGCATAACAAGGCTCCCAGTTCTCCAGGGCCTGTCTTGCCTTTCTGGTTTTTACACATTTTGTGGATGTCCCTTTTGACCGGTGGGAAGTGATACTTCTTTGTAGTGCAGATTTGCATTGCCCGCTTGCTTGCTTGGCCAAAAAGGGCGTATGCGTTTTCTCCTGAATATATTCAGGAGAAAACGCATACGCCCTTTTTGGCCAAGTGCACCATTGTCCAAGTTGTGCCCCTCTTCCTGTGCTTTACAGGCGATTCCAAGGTACCTCTTGAAATCTGTTTCCTGCTATTTTGCCTCGCTTTCAAGTCCGCCTCGTTGACTTCCCTCAACAGATTTTTGGACGATAGTTGTCCTTTATCACTCTGCCAGTTTGTGAATTGCTGTGCCCCTGAGCTCCATTTCTCAACTCGTTTTTTGTGAGCTGAACGCAAGTCCAAAATTTTGGATCATGTCCTATACTGGTTCCCGGTGGGTGGCTGAGACTTTGGTTAATTCTTCTTCCTGCCGGGAAATTAGAGTGACATGTGCCCGTCCAAATGCCTAACAGCTACTCTCTCATGGGTTCTCCCTCGTCCCTTCCATCCTCTGCCAAATTGGGAACCTGTGCAAACCAGGAGGTTAAAGGGCCTGTCTCTCCAAGTTGGGAGATTGATAGTAAGGCAGTTGGAAAGTCAAACTGGAGCACCAGGAGAGGGACTATTCTTTGAGTTTTAGAAACCTTTCGTATTCACAGTGTGTCCATTCTCTAGGATTCCTGTACATGTTATAGCTGTAGTGATATTCCCTTGAACATGGAGAGTTGGGACCCATGGAATGGGGGCCATGCATTATTGCTTGAAAGGGTCTGCATTTGCTCACCCAATCTCACCAATCCTCTCAGGCCCAAGTGTCCAGCCTTATGCCACATCCAGCTGTCATTGTAGATAGGGTCTTTCCAGGTTTCCTCAGACACCCTGAAGGAATTGTAAAGAATTTCCCTATTTTTTGGTTTTGCTTTTGAATTTCCTTTTTATAGTGGGTTTGAGCTGATTCTCGCTGCCATGTTTATGCCACTCTAGACACACTTGATTCCCTTATGGAGTCATATCAATACATAGGTTTTAAGATTCTTACTAGTCAGATATATTCCTCTGCGGGAAATATGGGGTTTTGAGCCTCTTTCACTGAGGAAGGTGTAGGTCTTGTCTATTCCAACGTTGGTTTTTGGAACGGTCCCTGTGCTTATATCAAACTCTGGTTTTATGCATCACCCGACCTCTCCATCCCCTTTATGCAGGCATAAGATTGTTTTCTAAATGTGAGACTCTGTTTATTTCCTAACTCAGTTCACGTGTAGCCATGTTTACAGGATCTTCATAAGTGATATATTATGATAAGTTCCTTTTTCTGTGTGACTTATTTCACTTAGAATCATCGTACCTGAATCCACTCACTTTGCTGCTACTGGTTTTATGACATTGATTTCATCGCTGAGGGATATTCCATCGTACGTAAGTACCACAATGTTCTGAACCATTTTTATATTTCCTGGGATATTTAAGGTGTACCCAAGTTGAGGTTCTTGTAGCCAGTGCAGCCCTAAATTTGGAGGTGGCTCTTTCTTATTGATTTTCAGTTTTCCCAAGGTATATTCCCTAGACTGGATGTGGCCTTGGCTCTATAGCTCTGTTGTTTACTTGTTTAAGGGAACACAATGCACTCCTCCAGTGAGGCAGTTGGCAATTTACATCCCGCCCATCAGCATAACAAGGCTCCCAGTTCTCCAGGGCCTGTCTTGCCTTTCTGGTTTTTACACATTTTGTGGATGTCCCTTTTGACCGGTGGGAAGTGATACTTCTTTGTAGTGCAGATTTGCATTGCCCGCTTGCTTGCTTGGCCAAAAAGGGCGTATGCGTTTTCTCCTGAATATATTCAGGAGAAAACGCATACGCCCTTTTTGGCCAAGTGCACCATTGTCCAAGTTGTGCCCCTCTTCCTGTGCTTTACAGGCGATTCCAACGTACCTCTTGAAATCTGTTTCCTGCTATTTTGCCTCACTTTCAAGTCCGCCTCGTTGACTTCCCTCAACAGATTTTTGGACGATAGTTGTCCTTTATCACTCTGCCAGTTTGTGAATTGCTGTGCCCCTGAGCTCCATTTCTCAACTCGTTTTTTGTGAGCTGAACGCAAGTCCAAAATTTTGGATCATGTCCTATACTGGTTCCCGGTGGGTGGCTGAGACTTTGGTTAATTCTTCTTCCTGCCGGGAAATTAGATTGACATGTGCCCGTCCAAATGCCTAACAGCTACTCTCTCATGGGTTCTCCCTCGTCCCTTCCATCCTCTGCCAAATTGGGAACCTGTGCAAACCAGGAGGTTAAAGGGCCTGTCTCTCCAAGTTGGGAGATTGATAGTAAGGCAGTTGGAAAGTCAAACTGGAGCACCAGGAGAGGGACTATTCATTGAGTTTTAGAAACCTTTCGTATTCACAGTGTGTCCATTCTCTAGGTTTCCTGTACATGTTATAGCTGTAGTAATATTCCCTTGAACCTGGAGAGTTGGGACCCATGGAATGGGGGCCATGCATTATTTCTTGAAAGGGTCTGCATTTGATCACCCAATCTCACCAATCCTCTCAGTCCCAAGTGTCCAGCCTTATGCCACATCCAGCTGTCATTGTAGATAGGGTCTTTCCAGGTTTCCTCAGACACCCTGAAGGAATTGTAAAGAATTTCCCTGTTTTTTGGTTTTGCTTTTGAAATTCCTTTTTATAGTGGGTTTGAGCTGATTCTCGCTGCCATGTTTATGCCACTCTAGACACACTTGATTCCCTTATGGAGACATATCAATACATAGGTTTTAAGATTCTTACTAGTCAGATATATTCCTCTGTGGGAAATATGGGGTTTTGAGTCTCTTTCACTGAGGAAGGTGTCGGTCTTGTCAATTCCAAAGTTGGTTTTTGAAACGGTCCCTGTGCTTATATCAAACTCTGGTTTTATGCATCACCCCACCTCTCCTTCCCCTTTATGCAGGCATAAGAGTGTTTTCTAAATGTGAGACTCTGTTCTCTTTCCTAACTCAGTTCATGTGTAGCCATGTTTACAGGATCTTCCTAAGTGATATCTTATGATAAGTTTCTTTTTCTGTGTGACTTATTTCACTTAGAATCATCGTACCTGAATCCACTCACTTTGCTGCTACTGGTCTTATGACATTGATTTCATGGCTGAGGGATATTCCATCGTACGTAAGTACCACAATGTTTTGAACCATTTTTATATTTCCTGGGATATTTAAGGTGTACCCAAGTTGAGGTTCTTGTAGCCAGTGCAGCCCTAAATTTGGAGGTGGCTCTTTCTTATTGATTTTCAGTTTTCCCAAGGTATATTCCCTAGACTGGAAGTGGCCTTGGCTCTGTAGCTCTGTTGTTTACTTGTTTTAGGGAACACAATGCACTCCTCCAGTGAGGCAGTTGGCAATTTACATCCCGCCCATCAGCATAACAAGGCTCCCTGTTCTCCAGGGCCTGTCTTGCCTTTCTGGTTTTTACACATTTTGTGGATGTCCCTTTTGACCGGTGGGAAGTGATACTTCTTTGTAGTGCAGATTTGCATTGCCCGCTTGCTTGCTTGGCCAAAAAGGGCGTATGCGTTTTCTCCTGAATATATTCAGGAGAAAACGCATACGCCCTTTTTGGCCAAGTGCACCATTGTCCAAGTTGTGCCCCTCTTCCTGTGCTTTACAGGCGATTCCAACGTACCTCTTGAAATCTGTTTCCTGCTATTTTGCCTCACTTTCAAGTCCGCCTCGTTGACTTCCCTCAACAGATTTTTGGACGATAGTTGTCCTTTATCACTCTGCCAGTTTGTGAATTGCTGTGCCCCTGAGCTCCATTTCTCAACTCGTTTTTTGTGAGCTGAACGCAAGTCCAAAATTTTGGATCCTGTCCTATACTGGTTCCCGGTGGGTGGCTGAGACTTTGGTTAATTCTTCTTCCTGCCGGGAAATTAGAGTGACATGTGCCCGTCCAAATGCCTAACAGCTACTCTCTCATGGGTTCTCCCTCGTCCCTTCCATCCTCTGCCAAATTGGGAACCTGTGCAAACCAGGAGGTTAAAGGGCCTGTCTCTCCAAGTTGGGAGATTGATAGTAAGGCAGTTGGAAAGTCAAACTGGAGCACCAGGAGAGGGACTATTCGTTGAGTTTTAGAAACCTTTCGTATTCACAGTGTGTCCATTCTCTAGGTTTCATGTACATGTTATAGCTGTAGTAATATTCCCTTGAACCTGGAGAGTTGGGACCCATGGAATGGGGGCCATGCATTATTGCTTGAAAGTGTCTGCATTTGCTCACCCAATCTCACCAATCCTCTCAGTCCCAAGTGTCCAGCCTTATGCCACATACAGCTGTCATTGTAGATAGGGTCTTTCCAGGTTTCCTCAGACACCCTGAAGGAATTGTAAAGAATTTCCCTGTTTTTTGGTTTTGCTTTTGAAATTCATTTTTATAGTGGGTTTGAGCTGATTCTCGCTGCCATGTTTATGCCACTCTAGACACACTTGATTCCCTTATGGAGACATATCAATACATAGGTTTTAAGATTCTTACTAGTCAGATATATTCCTCTGTGGGAAATATGGGGTTTTGAGTCTCTTTCACTGAGGAAGGTGTCGGTCTTGTCAATTCCAAAGTTGGTTTTTGGAACGGTCCCTGTGCTTATATCAAACTCTGGTTTTATGCATCACCCCACCTCTCCTTCCCCTTTATGCAGGCATAAGAGTGTTTTCTAAATGTGAGACTCTGTTCTCTTTCCTAACTCAGTTCACATGTAGCCATGTTTACAGGATCTTCATAAGTGATATCTTATGATAAGTTTCTTTTTCTGTGTGACTTATTTCACTTAGAATCATCGTACCTGAATCCACTCACTTTGCTGCTACTGGTCTTATGACATTGATTTCATGGCTGAGGGATATTCCATCGTACGTAAGTACCACAATGTTTTGAAACATTTTTATATTTCCTGGGATATTTAAGGTGTACCCAAGTTGAGGTTCTTGTAGCCAGTGCAGCCCTAAATTTGGAGGTGGCTCTTTCTTATTGATTTTCAGTTTTCCCAAGGTATATTCCCTAGACTGGAAGTGGCCTTGGCTCTGTAGCTCTGTTGTTTACTTGTTTTAGGGAACACAATGCACTCCTCCAGTGAGGCAGTTGGCAATTTACATCCCGCCCATCAGCATAACAAGGCTCCCTGTTCTCCAGGGCCTGTCTTGCCTTTCTGGTTTTTACACATTTTGTGGATGTCCCTTTTGACCGGTGGGAAGTGATACTTCTTTGTAGTGCAGATTTGCATTGCCCGCTTGCTTGCTTGGCCAAAAAGGGCGTATGCGTTTTCTCCTGAATATATTCAGGAGAAAACGCATACGCCCTTTTTGGCCAAGTGCACCATTGTCCAAGTTGTGCCCCTCTTCCTGTGCTTTACAGGCGATTCCAACGTACCTCTTGAAATCTGTTTCCTGCTATTTTGCCTCACTTTCAAGTCCGCCTCGTTGACTTCCCTCAACAGATTTTTGGACGATAGTTGTCCTTTATCACTCTGTCAGTTTGTGAATTGCTGTGCCCCTGAGCTCCATTTCTCAACTCGTTTTTTGTGAGCTGAACGCAAGTCCAAAATTTTGGATCCTGTCCTATACTGGTTCCCGGTGGGTGGCTGAGACTTTGGTTAATTCTTCTTCCTGCCGGGAAATTAGAGTGACATGTGCCCGTCCAAATGCCTAACAGCTACTCTCTCATGGGTTCTCCCTCGTCCATTCCATCCTCTGCCAAATTGGGAACCTGTGCAAACCAGGAGGTTAAAGGGCCTGTCTCTCCAAGTTGGGAGATTGATAGTAAGGCAGTTGGAAAGTCAAACTGGAGCACCAGGAGAGGGACTATTCGTTGAGTTTTAGAAACCTTTCGTATTCACAGTGTGTCCATTCTCTAGGTTTCATGTACATGTTATAGCTGTAGTAATATTCCCTTGAACCTGGAGAGTTGGGACCCATGGAATGGGGGCCATGCATTATTGCTTGAAAGGGTCTGCATTTGCTCACCCAATCTCACCAATCCTCTCAGTCCCAAGTGTCCAGCCTTATGCCACATACAGCTGTCATTGTAGATAGGGTCTTTCCAGGTTTCCTCAGACACCCTGAAGGAATTGTAAAGAATTTCCCTGTTTTTTGGTTTTGCTTTTGAAATTCATTTTTATAGTGGGTTTGAGCTGATTCTCGCTGCCATGTTTATGCCACTCTAGACACACTTGATTCCCTTATGGAGACATATCAATACATAGGTTTTAAGATTCTTACTAGTCAGATATATTCCTCTGTGGGAAATATGGGGTTTTGAGTCTCTTTCACTGAGGAAGGTGTCGGTCTTGTCAATTCCAAAGTTGGTTTTTGGAACGGTCCCTGTGCTTATATCAAACTCTGGTTTTATGCATCACCCCACCTCTCCTTCCCCTTTATGCAGGCATAAGAGTGTTTTCTAAATGTGAGACTCTGTTCTCTTTCCTAACTCAGTTCACATGTAGCCATGTTTACAGGATCTTCATAAGTGATATCTTATGATAAGTTTCTTTTTCTGTGTGACTTATTTCACTTAGAATCATCGTACCTGAATCCACTCACTTTGCTGCTACTGGTCTTATGACATTGATTTCATGGCTGAGGGATATTCCATCGTACGTAAGTACCACAATGTTTTGAACCATTTTTATATTTCCTGGGATATTTAAGGTGTACCCAAGTTGAGGTTCTTGTAGCCAGTGCAGCCCTAAATTTGGAGGTGGCTCTTTCTTATTGATTTTCAGTTTTCCCAAGGTATATTCCCTAGACTGGAAGTGGCCTTGGCTCTGTAGCTCTGTTGTTTACTTGTTTTAGGGAACACAATGCACTCCTCCAGTGAGGCAGTTGGCAATTTACATCCCGCCCATCAGCATAACAAGGCTCCCTGTTCTCCAGGGCCTGTCTTGCCTTTCTGGTTTTTACACATTTTGTGGATGTCCCTTTTGACCGGTGGGAAGTGATACTTCTTTGTAGTGCAGATTTGCATTGCCCGCTTGCTTGCTTGGCCAAAAAGGGCGTATGCGTTTTCTCCTGAATATATTCAGGAGAAAACGCATACGCCCTTTTTGGCCAAGTGCACCATTGTCCAAGTTGTGCCCCTCTTCCTGTGCTTTACAGGCGATTCCAACGTACCTCTTGAAATCTGTTTCCTGCTATTTTGCCTCACTTTCAAGTCCGCCTCGTTGACTTCCCTCAACAGATTTTTGGACGATAGTTGTCCTTTATCACTCTGTCAGTTTGTGAATTGCTGTGCCCCTGAGCTCCATTTCTCAACTCGTTTTTTGTGAGCTGAACGCAAGTCCAAAATTTTGGATCATGTCCTATACTGGTTCCCGGTGGGTGGCTGAGACTTTGGTTAATTCTTCTTCCTGCCGGGAAATTAGAGTGACATGTGCCCGTCCAAATGCCTAACAGCTACTCTCTCATGGGTTCTCCCTCGTCCATTCCATCCTCTGCCAAATTGGGAACCTGTGCAAACCAGGAGGTTAAAGGGCCTGTCTCTCCAAGTTGGGAGATTGATAGTAAGGCAGTTGGAAAGTCAAACTGGAGCACCAGGAGAGGGACTATTCGTTGAGTTTTAGAAACCTTTCGTATTCACAGTGTGTCCATTCTCTAGGTTTCATGTACATGTTATAGCTGTAGTAATATTCCCTTGAACCTGGAGAGTTGGGACCCATGGAATGGGGGCCATGCATTATTGCTTGAAAGGGTCTGCATTTGCTCACCCAATCTCACCAATCCTCTCAGTCCCAAGTGTCCAGCCTTATGCCACATCCAGCTGTCATTGTAGATAGGGTCTTTCCAGGTTTCCTCAGACACCCTGAAGGAATTGTAAAGAATTTCCCTGTTTTTTGGTTTTGCTTTTGAAATTCCTTTTTATAGTGGGTTTGAGCTGATTCTCGCTGCCATGTTTATGCCACTCTAGACACACTTGATTCCCTTATGGAGACATATCAATACATAGGTTTTAAGATTCTTACTAGTCAGATATATTCCTCTGTGGGAAATATGGGGTTTTGAGTCTCTTTCACTGAGGAAGGTGTCGGTCTTGTCAATTCCAAAGTTGGTTTTAGAAACGGTCCCTGTGCTTATATCAAACTCTGGTTTTATGCATCACCCCACCTCTCCTTCCCCTTTATGCAGGCATAAGAGTGTTTTCTAAATGTGAGACTCTGTTCTCTTTCCTAACTCAGTTCACATGTAGCCATGTTTACAGGATCTTCATAAGTGATATCTTATGATAAGTTTCTTTTTCTGTGTGACTTATTTCACTTAGAATCATCGTACCTGAATCCACTCACTTTGCTGCTACTGGTCTTATGACATTGATTTCATGGCTGAGGGATATTCCATCGTACGTAAGTACCACAATGTTTTGAACCATTTTTATATTTCCTGGGATATTTAAGGTGTACCCAAGTTGAGGTTCTTGTAGCCAGTGCAGCCCTAAATTTGGAGGTGGCTCTTTCTTATTGATTTTCAGTTTTCCCAAGGTATATTCCCTAGACTGGAAGTGGCCTTGGCTCTGTAGCTCTGTTGTTTACTTGTTTTAGGGAACACAATGCACTCCTCCAGTGAGGCAGTTGGCAATTTACATCCCGCCCATCAGCATAACAAGGCTCCCTGTTCTCCAGGGCCTGTCTTGCCCTTCTGGTTTTTACACATTTTGTGGATGTCCCTTTTGACCGGTGGGAAGTGATACTTCTTTGTAGTGCAGATTTGCATTGCCCGCTTGCTTGCTTGGCCAAAAAGGGCGTATGCGTTTTCTCCTGAATATATTCAGGAGAAAACGCATACGCCCTTTTTGGCCAAGTGCACCATTGTCCAAGTTGTGCCCCTCTTCCTGTGCTTTACAGGCGATTCCAACGTACCTCTTGAAATCTGTTTCCTGCTATTTTGCCTCACTTTCAAGTACGCCTCGTTGACTTCCCTCAACAGATTTTTGGACGATAGTTGTCCTTTATCACTCTGTCAGTTTGTGAATTGCTGTGCCCCTGAGCTCCATTTCTCAACTCGTTTTTTGTGAGTTGAACGCAAGTCCAAAATTTTGGATCCTGTCCTATACTGGTTCCCGGTGGGTGGCTGAGACTTTGGTTAATTCTTCTTCCTGCCGGGAAATTAGAGTGACATGTGCCCGTCCAAATGCCTAACAGCTACTCTCTCATGGGTTCTCCCTCGTCCATTCCATCCTCTGCCAAATTGGGAACCTGTGCAAACCAGGAGGTTAAAGGGCCTGTCTCTCCAAGTTGGGAGATTGATAGTAAGGCAGTTGGAAAGTCAAACTGGAGCACCAGGAGAGGGACTATTCGTTGAGTTTTAGAAACCTTTCGTATTCACAGTGTGTCCATTCTCTAGGTTTCATGTACATGTTATAGCTGTAGTAATATTCCCTTGAACCTGGAGAGTTGGGACCCATGGAATGGGGGCCATGCATTATTGCTTGAAAGGGTCTGCATTTGCTCACCCAATCTCACCAATCCTCTCAGTCCCTGGTGTCCAGCCTTATGCCACATCCAGCTGTCATTGTAGATAGGGTCTTTCCAGGTTTCCTCAGACACCCTGAAGGAATTGTAAAGAATTTCCCTGTTTTTTGGTTTTGCTTTTGAAATTCCTTTTTATAGTGGGTTTGAGCTGATTCTCGCTGCCATGTTTATGCCACTCTAGACACACTTGATTCCCTTATGGAGACATATCAATACATAGGTTTTAAGATTCTTACTAGTCAGATATATTCCTCTGTGGGAAATATGGGGTTTTGAGTCTCTTTCACTGAGGAAGGTGTCGGTCTTGTCAATTCCAAAGTTGGTTTTTGAAACGGTCCCTGTGCTTATATCAAACTCTGGTTTTATGCATCACCCCACCTCTCCTTCCCCTTTATGCAGGCATAAGAGTGTTTTCTAAATGTGAGACTCTGTTCTCTTTCCTAACTCAGTTCACGTGTAGCCATGTTTACAGGATCTTCATAAGTGATATCTTATGATAAGTTTCTTTTTCTGTGTGACTTATTTCACTTAGAATCATCGTACCTGAATCCACTCACTTTGCTGCTACTGGTCTTATGACATTGATTTCATGGCTGAGGGATATTCCATCGTACGTAAGTACCCAATGTTTTGAACCATTTTTATATTTCCTGGGATATTTAAGGTGTACCCAAGTTGAGGTTCTTGTAGCCAGTGCAGCCCTAAATTTGGAGGTGGCTCTTTCTTATTGATTTTCAGTTTTCCCCAGGTATATTCCCTAGACTGGAAGTGGCCTTGGCTCTGTAGCTCTGTTGTTTGCTTGTTTTAGGGAACACAATGCACTCCTCCAGTGAGGCAGTTGGCAATTTACATCCCACCCATCAGCATAACAAGGCTCCCTGTTCTCCAGGGCCTGTCTTGCCTTTCTGGTTTTTACACATTTTGTGGATGTCCCTTTTGACTGGTGGGAAGTGATACTTCTTTGTAGTGCAGATTTGCATTGCCCGCTTGCTTGCTTGGCCAAAAAGGGCGTATGCGTTTTCTCCTGAATATATTCAGGAGAAAATGCATACGCCCTTTTTGGCCAAGTGCACCATTGTCCAAGTTGTGCCCCTCTTCCTGTGCTTTACAGGCGATTCCAACGTACCTCTTGAAATCTGTTTCCTGCTATTTTGCCTCACTTTCAAGTCCGCCTCGTTGACTTCCCTCAACAGATTTTTGGACGATAGTTGTCCTTTATCACTCTGTCAGTTTGTGAATTGCTGTGCCCCTGAGCTCCATTTCTCAACTCGTTTTTTGTGAGCTGAACGCAAGTCCAAAATTTTGGATCCTGTCCTATACTGGTTCCCGGTGGGTGGCTGAGACTTTGGTTAATTCTTCTTCCTGCCGGGAAATTAGAGTGACATGTGCCCGTCCAAATGCCTAACAGCTACTCTCTCATGGGTTCTCCCTCGTCCATTCCATCCTCTGCCAAATTGGGAACCTGTGCAAACCAGGAGGTTAAAGGGCCTGTCTCTCCAAGTTGGGAGATTGATAGTAAGGCAGTTGGAAAGTCAAACTGGAGCACCAGGAGAGGGACTATTCGTTGAGTTTTAGAAACCTTTCGTATTCACAGTGTGTCCATTCTCTAGGTTTCATGTACATGTTATAGCTGTAGTAATATTCCCTTGAACCTGGAGAGTTGGGACCCATGGAATGGGGGCCATGCATTATTGCTTGAAAGGGTCTGCATTTGCTCACCCAATCTCACCAATCCTCTCAGTCCCAAGTGTCCAGCCTTATGCCACATCCAGCTGTCATTGTAGATAGGGTCTTTCCAGGTTTCCTCAGACACCCTGAAGGAATTGTAAAGAATTTCCCTGTTTTTTGGTTTTGCTTTTGAAATTCCTTTTTATAGTGGGTTTGAGCTGATTCTCGCTGCCATGTTTATGCCACTCTAGACACACTTGATTCCCTTATGGAGACATATCAATACATAGGTTTTAAGATTCTTACTAGTCAGATATATTCCTCTGTGGGAAATATGGGGTTTTGAGTCTCTTTCACTGAGGAAGGTGTCGGTCTTGTCAATTCCAAAGTTGGTTTTAGAAACGGTCCCTGTGCTTATATCAAACTCTGGTTTTATGCATCACCCCACCTCTCCTTCCCCTTTATGCAGGCATAAGAGTGTTTTCTAAATGTGAGACTCTGTTCTCTTTCCTAACTCAGTTCACATGTAGCCATGTTTACAGGATCTTCATAAGTGATATCTTATGATAAGTTTCTTTTTCTGTGTGACTTATTTCACTTAGAATCATCGTACCTGAATCCACTCACTTTGCTGCTACTGGTCTTATGACATTGATTTCATGGCTGAGGGATATTCCATCGTACGTAAGTACCACAATGTTTTGAACCATTTTTATATTTCCTGGGATATTTAAGGTGTACCCAAGTTGAGGTTCTTGTAGCCAGTGCAGCCCTAAATTTGGAGGTGGCTCTTTCTTATTGATTTTCAGTTTTCCCAAGGTATATTCCCTAGACTGGAAGTGGCCTTGGCTCTGTAGCTCTGTTGTTTACTTGTTTTAGGGAACACAATGCACTCCTCCAGTGAGGCAGTTGGCAATTTACATCCCGCCCATCAGCATAACAAGGCTCCCTGTTCTCCAGGGCCTGTCTTGCCCTTCTGGTTTTTACACATTTTGTGGATGTCCCTTTTGACCGGTGGGAAGTGATACTTCTTTGTAGTGCAGATTTGCATTGCCCGCTTGCTTGCTTGGCCAAAAAGGGCGTATGCGTTTTCTCCTGAATATATTCAGGAGAAAACGCATACGCCCTTTTTGGCCAAGTGCACCATTGTCCAAGTTGTGGCCCTCTTCCTGTGCTTTACAGGCGATTCCAACGTACCTCTTGAAATCTGTTTCCTGCTATTTTGCCTCACTTTCAAGTACGCCTCGTTGACTTCCCTCAACAGATTTTTGGACGATAGTTGTCCTTTATCACTCTGTCAGTTTGTGAATTGCTGTGCCCCTGAGCTCCATTTCTCAACTCGTTTTTTGTGAGTTGAACGCAAGTCCAAAATTTTGGATCCTGTCCTATACTGGTTCCCGGTGGGTGGCTGAGACTTTGGTTAATTCTTCTTCCTGCCGGGAAATTAGAGTGACATGTGCCCGTCCAAATGCCTAACAGCTACTCTCTCATGGGTTCTCCCTCGTCCATTCCATCCTCTGCCAAATTGGGAACCTGTGCAAACCAGGAGGTTAAAGGGCCTGTCTCTCCAAGTTGGGAGATTGATAGTAAGGCAGTTGGAAAGTCAAACTGGATCACCAGGAGAGGGACTATTCGTTGAGTTTTAGAAACCTTTCGTATTCACAGTGTGTCCATTCTCTAGGTTTCATGTACATGTTATAGCTGTAGTAATATTCCCTTGAACCTGGAGAGTTGGGACCCATGGAATGGGGGCCATGCATTATTGCTTGAAAGGGTCTGCATTTGCTCACCCAATCTCACCAATCCTCTCAGTCCCTGGTGTCCAGCCTTATGCCACATCCAGCTGTCATTGTAGATAGGGTCTTTCCAGGTTTCCTCAGACACCCTGAAGGAATTGTAAAGAATTTCCCTGTTTTTTGGTTTTGCTTTTGAAATTCCTTTTTATAGTGGGTTTGAGCTGATTCTCGCTGCCATGTTTATGCCACTCTAGACACACTTGATTCCCTTATGGAGACATATCAATACATAGGTTTTAAGATTCTTACTAGTCAGATATATTCCTCTGTGGGAAATATGGGGTTTTGAGTCTCTTTCACTGAGGAAGGTGTCGGTCTTGTCAATTCCAAAGTTGGTTTTTGAAACGGTCCCTGTGCTTATATCAAACTCTGGTTTTATGCATCACCCCACCTCTCCTTCCCCTTTATGCAGGCATAAGAGTGTTTTCTAAATGTGAGACTCTGTTCTCTTTCCTAACTCAGTTCACGTGTAGCCATGTTTACAGGATCTTCATAAGTGATATCTTATGATAAGTTTCTTTTTCTGTGTGACTTATTTCACTTAGAATCATCGTACCTGAATCCACTCACTTTGCTGCTACTGGTCTTATGACATTGATTTCATGGCTGAGGGATATTCCATCGTACGTAAGTACCCAATGTTTTGAACCATTTTTATATTTCCTGGGATATTTAAGGTGTACCCAAGTTGAGGTTCTTGTAGCCAGTGCAGCCCTAAATTTGGAGGTGGCTCTTTCTTATTGATTTTCAGTTTTCCCCAGGTATATTCCCTAGACTGGAAGTGGCCTTGGCTCTGTAGCTCTGTTGTTTGCTTGTTTTAGGGAACACAATGCACTCCTCCAGTGAGGCAGTTGGCAATTTACATCCCACCCATCAGCATAACAAGGCTCCCTGTTCTCCAGGGCCTGTCTTGCCTTTCTGGTTTTTACACATTTTGTGGATGTCCCTTTTGACTGGTGGGAAGTGATACTTCTTTGTAGTGCAGATTTGCATTGCCCGCTTGCTTGCTTGGCCAAAAAGGGCGTATGCGTTTTCTCCTGAATATATTCAGGAGAAAATGCATACGCCCTTTTTGGCCAAGTGCACCATTGTCCAAGTTGTGCCCCTCTTCCTGTGCTTTACAGGCGATTCCAACGTACCTCTTGAAATCTGTTTCCTGCTATTTTGCCTCACTTTCAAGTCCGCCTCGTTGACTTCCCTCAACAGATTTTTGGACGATAGTTGTCCTTTATCACTCTGCCAGTTTGTGAATTGCTGTGCCCCTGAGCTCCATTTCTCAACTCGTTTTTTGTGAGCTGAACGCAAGTCCAAAATTTTGGATCATGTCCTATACTGGTTCCCGGTGGGTGGCTGAGACTTTGGTTAATTCTTCTTCCTGCCGGGAAATTAGAGTGACATGTGCCCGTCCAAATGCCTAACAGCTACTCTCTCATGGGTTCTCCCTCGTCCCTTCCATCCTCTGCCAAATTGGGAACCTGTGCAAACCAGGAGGTTAAAGGGCCTGTCTCTCCAAGTTGGGAGATTGATAGTAAGGCAGTTGGAAAGTCAAACTGGAGCACCAGGAGAGGGACTATTCGTTGAGTTTTAGAAACCTTTCGTATTCACAGTGTGTCCATTCTCTAGGTTTCCTGTACATGTTATAGCTGTAGTAATATTCCCTTGAACCTGGAGAGTTGGGACCCATGGAATGGGGGCCATGCATTATTGCTTGAAAGGGTCTGCATTTGCTCACACAATCTCACAAATCCTCTCAGTCCCAAGTGTCCAGCCTTATGCCACATCCAGCTGTCATTGTAGATAGGGTCTTTCCAGGTTTCCTCAGACACCCTGAAGGAATTGTAAAGAATTTCCCTGTTTTTTGGTTTTGCTTTTGAAATTCCTTTTTATAGTGGGTTTGAGCTGATTCTCGCTGCCATGTTTATGCCAATCTAGACACACTTGATTCCCTTATGGAGACATATCAATACATAGGTTTTAAGATTCTTACTAGTCAGATATATTCCTCTGTGGGAAATATGGGGTTTTGAGTCTCTTTCACTGAGGAAGGTGTCGGTCTTGTCAATTCCAAAGTTGGTTTTTGAAACGGTCCCTATGCTTATATCAAACTCTGGTTTTATGCATCACCCCACCTCTCCTTCCCCTTTATGCAGGCATAAGAGTGTTTTCTAAATGTGAGACTCTGTTCTCTTTCCTAACTCAGTTCACGTGTAGCCATGTTTACAGGATCTTCATAAGTGATATCTTATGATAAGTTTCTTTTTCTGTGTGACTTATTTCACTTAGAATCATCGTACCTGAATCCACTCACTTTGCTGCTACTGGTCTTATGACATTGATTTCATGGCTGAGGGATATTCCATCGTACGTAAGTACCACAATGTTTTGAACCATTTTTATATTTCCTGGGATATTTAAGGTGTACCCAAGTTGAGGTTCTTGTAGCCAGTGCAGCCCTAAATTTGGAGGTGGCTCTTTCTTATTGATTTTCAGTTTTCCCAAGGTATATTCCCTAGACTGGAAGTGGCCTTGGCTCTGTAGCCCTGTTGTTTACTTGTTTTAGGGAACACAATGCACTCCTCCAGTGAGGCAGTTGGCAATTTGCATCCCGCCCATCAGCATAACAAGGCTCCCTGTTCTCCAGGGCCTGTCTTGCCTTTCTGGTTTTTACACATTTTGTGGATGTCCCTTTTGACCGGTGGGAAGTGATACTTCTTTGTAGTGCAGATTTGCATTGCCCGCTTGCTTGCTTGGCCAAAAAGGGCGTATGCGTTTTCTCCTGAATATATTCAGGAGAAAACGCATACACCCTTTTTGGCCAAGTGCACCATTGTCCAAGTTGTGCCCCTCTTCCTGTGCTTTACAGGCGATTCCAACGTACCTGTTGAAATCTGTTTCCTGCTATTTTGCCTCACTTTCAAGTCCGCCTCGTTGACTTCCCTCAACAGATTTTTGGACCATAGTTGTCCTTTATCACTCTGCCAGTTTGTGAATTGCTGTGCCCCTGAGCTCCATTTCTCAACTCGTTTTTTGTGAGCTGAACGCAAGTCCAAAATTTTGGATCCTGTCCTATACTGGTTCCCGGTGGGTGGCTGAGACTTTGGTTAATTCTTCTTCCTGCCGGGAAATTAGAGTGACTTGTGCCCGTCCAAATGCCTAACAGCTACTCTCTCATGGGTTCTCCCTCGTCCCTTCCATCCTCTGCCAAATTGGGAACCTGTGCAAACCAGGAGGTTAAAGGGCCTGTCTCTCCAAGTTGGGAGATTGATAGTAAGGCAGTTGGAAAGTCAAACTGGAGCACCAGGAGAGGGACTATTCGTTGAGTTTTAGAAACCTTTCGTATTCACAGTGTGTCCATTCTGTAGGTTTCCTGTACATGTTATAGCTATAGTAATATTCCCTTGAACATGGAGAGTTGGGGCCCATGGAATGGGGGCCATGCATTATTGCTTGAAAGGGTCTGCATTTGCTCACCCAATCTCACCAATCCTCTCAGTCCCAGGTGTCCAGCCTTATGCCACATCCAGCTGTCATTGTAGATAGGGTCTTTCCAGGTTTCCTCAGACACCCTGTAGGAATTGTAAAGAATTTCCCTGTTTTTTGGTTTTGCTTTTGAAATTCATTTTTATAGTGGGTTTGAGCTGATTCTCGCTGCCATGTTTATGCCACTCTAGACACACTTGATTCCCTTATGGAGACATATCAATACATAGGTTTTAAGATTCTTACTAGTCAGATATATTCCTCTGTGGGAAATATGGGGTTTTGAGTCTCTTTCACTGAGGAAGGTGTCGGTCTTGTCAATTCCAAAGTTGGTTTTTGAAACGGTCCCTGTGCTTATATCAAACTCTGGTTTTATGCATCACCCCACCTCTCCTTCCCCTTTATGCAGGCATAAGAGTGTTTTCTAAATGTGAGACTCTGTTCTCTTTCCTAACTCAGTTCACGTGTAGCCATGTTTACAGGATCTTCATAAGTGATATCTTATGATAAGTTTTATTTTTCTGTGTGACTTATTTCACTTAGAATCATCGTACCAGAATCCACTCACTTTGCTGCTACTGGTCTTATGACATTGATTTCATGGCTGAGGGATATTCCATCGTACGTAAGTACCACAATGTTTTGAACCATTTTTATATTTCCTGGGATATTTAAGGTGTACCCAAGTTGAGGTTCTTGTAGCCAGTGCAGCCCTAAATTTGGAGGTGGCTCTTTCTTATTGATTTTCAGTTTTCCCCAGGTATATTCCCTAGAATGGAAGTGGCCTTGGCTCTGTAGCTCTGTTGTTTACTTGTTTTAGGGAACACAATGCACTCCTCCAGTGAGGCAGTTGGCAATTTACATCCCGCCCTTCAGCATAACAAGGCTCCCTGTTCTCCAGGGCCTGTCTTGCCTTTCTGGTTTTTACACATTTTGTGGATGTCCCTTTTGACTGGTGGGAAGTGATACTTCTTTGTAGTGCAGATTTGCATTGCCCGCTTGCTTGCTTGGCCAAAAAGGGCGTATGCGTTTTCTCCTGAATATATTCAGGAGAAAACGCATACGCCCTTTTTGGCCAAGTGCACCATTGTCCAAGTTGTGCCCCTCTTCCTGTGCTTTACAGGCGATTCCAACGTACCTCTTGAAATCTGTTTCCTGCTATTTTGCCTCACTTTCAAGTCCGCCTCGTTGACTTCCCTCAACAGATTTTTGGACGATAGTTGTCCTTTATCACTCTGCCAGTTTGTGAATTGCTGTGCCCCTGAGCTCCAT
This sequence comes from Mesoplodon densirostris, assembly GCF_025265405.1. Classification (NCBI taxonomy): domain Eukaryota; kingdom Metazoa; phylum Chordata; class Mammalia; order Artiodactyla; family Ziphiidae; genus Mesoplodon; species Mesoplodon densirostris. The sequence goes on along the minus strand of NW_026778199.1, from coordinate 2,802,666 downwards.
TTCTCAACTCGTTTTTTGTGAGCTGAACGCAAGTCCAAAATTTTGGATCATGTCCTATACTGGTTCCCGGTGGGTGGCTGAGACTTTGGTTAATTCTTCTTCCTGCCGGGAAATTAGAGTGACATGTGCCCGTCCAAATGCCTAACAGCTACTCTCTCATGGGTTCTCCCTCGTCCCTTCCATCCTCTGCCAAATTGGGAACCTGTGCAAACCAGGAGGTTAAAGGGCCTGTCTCTCCAAGTTGGGAGATTGATAGTAAGGCAGTTGGAAAGTCAAACTGGAGCACCAGGAGAGGGACTATTCCTTGAGTTTTAGAAACCTTTCGTATTCACAGTGTGTCCATTCTCTAGGTTTCCTGTACATGTTATAGCTGTAGTAATATTCCCTTGAACCTGGAGAGTTGGGACCCATGGAATGGGGGCCATGCATTATTGCTTGAAAGGGTCTGCATTTGCTCACCCAATCTCACCAATCCTCTCAGTCCCAAGTGTCCAGCCTTATGCCACATCCAGCTGTCATTGTAGATAGGGTCTTTCCAGGTTTCCTCAGACACCCTGAAGGAATTGTAAAGAATTTCCCTGTTTTTTGGTTTTGCTTTTGAAATTCCTTTTTATAGTGGGTTTGAGCTGATTCTCGCTGCCATGTTTATGCCACTCTAGACACACTTGATTCCCTTATGGAGACATATCAATACATAGGTTTTAAGATTCTTACTAGTCAGATATATTCCTCTGTGGGAAATATGGGGTTTTGAGTCTCTTTCACTGAGGAAGGTGTCGGTCTTGTCAATTCCAAAGTTGGTTTTTGAAACGGTCCCTGTGCTTATATCAAACTCTGGTTTTATGCATCACCCCACCTCTCCTTCCCCTTTATGCAGGCATAAGAGTGTTTTCTAAATGTGAGACTCTGTTCTCTTTCCTAACTCAGTTCACATGTAGCCATGTTTACAGGATCTTCATAAGTGATATCTTATGATAAGTTTCTTTTTCTGTGTGACTTATTTCACTTAGAATCATCGTACCTGAATCCACTCACTTTGCTGCTACTGGTCTTATGACATTGATTTCATGGCTGAGGGATATTCCATCGTACGTAAGTACCACAATGTTTTGAACCATTTTTATATTTCCTGGGATATTTAAGGTGTACCCAAGTTGAGGTTCTTGTAGCCAGTGCAGCCCTAAATTTGGAGGTGGCTCTTTCTTATTGATTTTCAGTTTTCCCAAGGTATATTCCCTAGACTGGAAGTGGCCTTGGCTCTGTAGCTCTGTTGTTTACTTGTTTTAGGGAACACAATGCACTCCTCCAGTGAGGCAGTTGGCAATTTACATCCCGCCCATCAGCATAACAAGGCTCCCTGTTCTCCAGGGCCTGTCTTGCCTTTCTGGTTTTTACACATTTTGTGGATGTCCCTTTTGACCGGTGGGAAGTGATACTTCTTTGTAGTGCAGATTTGCATTGCCCGCTTGCTTGCTTGGCCAAAAAGGGCGTATGCGTTTTCTCCTGAATATATTCAGGAGAAAACGCATACGCCCTTTTTGGCCAAGTGCACCATTGTCCAAGTTGTGCCCCTCTTCCTGTGCTTTAGAGGCAATTCCAACGTACCTCTTGAAATCTGTTTCCTGCTATTTTGCCTCACTTTCAAGTCCGCCTCGTTGACTTCCCTCAACAGATTTTTGGACGATAGTTGTCCTTTATCACTCTGCCAGTTTGTGAATTGCTGTGCCCCTGAGCTCCATTTCTCAACTCGTTTTTTGTGAGCTGAACGCAAGTCCAAAATTTTGGATCATGTCCTATACTGGTTCCCGGTGGGTGGCTGAGACTTTGGTTAATTCTTCTTCCTGCCGGGAAATTAGAGTGACATGTGCCCGTCCAAATGCCTAACAGCTACTCTCTCATGGGTTCTCCCTCGTCCCTTCCATCCTCTGCCAAATTGGGAACCTGTGCAAACCAGGAGGTTAAAGGGCCTGTCTCTCCAAGTTGGGAGATTGATAGTAAGGCAGTTGGAAAGTCAAACTGGAGCACCAGGAGAGGGACTATTCATTGAGTTTTAGAAACCTTTCGTATTCACAGTGTGTCCATTCTCTAGGTTTCCTGTACATGTTATAGCTATAGTAATATTCCCTTGAACATGGAGAGTTGGGACCCATGGAATGGGGGCCATGCATTATTGCTTGAAAGGGTCTGCATTTGCTCACCCAATCTCACCAATCCTCTCAGTCCCAAGTGTCCAGCCTTATGCCACATCCAGCTGTCATTGTAGATAGGGTCTTTCCAGGTTTCCTCAGACACCCTGAAGGAATTGTAAAGAATTTCCCTGTTTTTTGGTTTTGCTTTTGAAATTCCTTTTTATAGTGGGTTTGAGCTGATTCTCGCTGCCATGTTTATGCCACTCTAGACACACTTGATTCCCTTATGGAGACATATCAATACATAGGTTTTAAGATTCTTACTAGTCAGATATATTCCTCTGTGGGAAATATGGGGTTTTGAGTCTCTTTCACTGAGGAAGGTGTCGGTCTTGTCAATTCCAAAGTTGGTTTTTGAAACGGTCCCTGTGCTTATATCAAACACTGGTTTTATGCATCACCCCACCTCTCCTTCCCCTTTATGCAGGCATAAGAGTGTTTTCTAAATGTGAGACTCTGTTCTCTTTTCTAACTCAGTTCACGTGTAGCCATGTTTACAGGATCTTCATAAGTGATATCTTATGATAAGTTTCTTTTTCTGTGTGACTTATTTCACTTAGAATCATCGTACCTGAATCCACTCATTTTGCTGCTACTGGTCTTATTACATTGATTTCATGGCTGAGGGATATTCCATCGTACGTAAGTACCACAATGTTTTGAACCATTTTTATATTTCCTGGGATATTTAAGGTGTACCCAAGTTGAGGTTCTTGTAGCCAGTGCAGCCTTAAATTTGGAGGTGGCTCTTTCTTATTGATTTTCAGTTTTCCCAAGGTATATTCCCTAGACTGGAAGTGGCCTTGGCTCTGTAGCTCTGTTGTTTACTTGTTTTAGGGAACACAATGCACTCCTCCAGTGAGGCAGTTGGCAATTTGCATCCCGCCCATCAGCATAACAAGGCTCCCTGTTCTCCAGGGCCTGTCTTGCCTTTCTGGTTTTTACACATTTTGTGGATGTCCCTTTTGACCGGTGGGAAGTGATACTTCTTTGTAGTGCAGATTTGCATTGCCCGCTTGCTTGCTTGGCCAAAAAGGGCGTATGCGTTTTCTCCTGAATATATTCAGGAGAAAACGCATACACCCTTTTTGGCCAAGTGCACCATTGTCCAAGTTGTGCCCCTCTTCCTGTGCTTTACAGGCGATTCCAACGTACCTGTTGAAATCTGTTTCCTGCTATTTTGCCTCACTTTCAAGTACGCCTCGTTGACTTCCCTCAACAGATTTTTGGACCATAGTTGTCCTTTATCACTCTGCCAGTTTGTGAATTGCTGTGCCCCTGAGCTCCATTTCTCAACTCGTTTTTTGTTAGCTGAACGCAAGTCCAAAATTTTGGATCCTGTCCTATACTGGTTCCCGGTGGGTGGCTGAGACTTTGGTTAATTCTTCTTCCTGCCGGGAAATTAGAGTGACTTGTGCCCGTCCAAATGCCTAACAGCTACTCTCTCATGGGTTCTCCCTCGTCCCTTCCATCCTCTGCCAAATTGGGAACCTGTGCAAACCAGGAGGTTAAAGGGCCTGTCTCTCCAAGTTGGGAGATTGATAGTAAGGCAGTTGGAAAGTCAAACTGGAGCACCAGGAGAGGGACTATTCGTTGAGTTTTAGAAACCTTTCGTATTCACAGTGTGTCCATTCTGTAGGTTTCCTGTACATGTTATAGCTATAGTAATATTCCCTTGAACATGGAGAGTTGGGACCCATGGAATGGGGGCCATGCATTATTGCTTGAAAGGGTCTGCATTTGCTCACCCAATCTCACCAATCCTCTCAGTCCCAGGTGTCCAGCCTTATGCCACATCCAGCTGTCATTGTAGATAGGGTCTTTCCAGGTTTCCTCAGACACCCTGTAGGAATTGTAAAGAATTTCCCTGTTTTTTGGTTTTGCTTTTGAAATTCATTTTTATAGTGGGTTTGAGCTGATTCTCGCTGCCATGTTTATGCCACTCTAGACACACTTGATTCCCTTATGGAGACATATCAATACATAGGTTTTAAGATTCTTACTAGTCAGATATATTCCTCTGTGGGAAATATGGGGTTTTGAGTCTCTTTCACTGAGGAAGGTGTCGGTCTTGTCAATTCCAAAGTTGGTTTTTGAAACGGTCCCTGTGCTTATATCAAACTCTGGTTTTATGCATCACCCCACCTCTCCTTCCCCTTTATGCAGGCATAAGAGTGTTTTCTAAATGTGAGACTCTGTTCTCTTTCCTAACTCAGTTCACGTGTAGCCATGTTTACAGGATCTTCATAAGTGATATCTTATGATAAGTTTTATTTTTCTGTGTGACTTATTTCACTTAGAATCATCGTACCAGAATCCACTCACTTTGCTGCTACTGGTCTTATGACATTGATTTCATGGCTGAGGGATATTCCATCGTACGTAAGTACCACAATGTTTTGAACCATTTTTATATTTCCTGGGATATTTAAGGTGTACCCAAGTTGAGGTTCTTGTAGCCAGTGCAGCCCTAAATTTGGAGGTGGCTCTTTCTTATTGATTTTCAGTTTTCCCCAGGTATATTCCCTAGAATGGAAGTGGCCTTGGCTCTGTAGCTCTGTTGTTTACTTGTTTTAGGGAACACAATGCACTCCTCCAGTGAGGCAGTTGGCAATTTACATCCCGCCCTTCAGCATAACAAAGCTCCCTGTTCTCCAGGGCCTGTCTTGCCTTTCTGGTTTTTACACATTTTGTGGATGTCCCTTTTGACTGGTGGGAAGTGATACTTCTTTGTAGTGCAGATTTGCATTGCCCGCTTGCTTGCTTGGCCAAAAAGGGCGTATGCGTTTTCTCCTGAATATATTCAGGAGAAAACGCATACGCCCTTTTTGGCCAAGTGCACCATTGTCCAAGTTGTGCCCCTCTTCCTGTGCTTTACAGGCGATTCCAACGTACCTCTTGAAATCTGTTTCCTGCTATTTTGCCTCACTTTCAAGTCCGCCTCGTTGACTTCCCTCAACAGATTTTTGGACGATAGTTGTCCTTTATCACTCTGCCAGTTTGTGAATTGCTGTGCCCCTGAGCTCCATTTCTCAACTCGTTTTTTGTGAGCTGAACGCAAGTCCAAAATTTTGGATCATGTCCTATACTGGTTCCCGGTGGGTGGCTGAGACTTTGGTTAATTCTTCTTCCTGCCGGGAAATTAGAGTGACATGTGCCCGTCCAAATGCCTAACAGCTACTCTCTCATGGGTTCTCCCTCGTCCCTTCCATCCTCTGCCAAATTGGGAACCTGTGCAAACCAGGAGGTTAAAGGGCCTGTCTCTCCAAGTTGGGAGATTGATAGTAAGGCAGTTGGAAAGTCAAACTGGAGCACCAGGAGAGGGACTATTCCTTGAGTTTTAGAAACCTTTCGTATTCACAGTGTGTCCATTCTCTAGGTTTCCTGTACATGTTATAGCTGTAGTAATATTCCCTTGAACCTGGAGAGTTGGGACCCATGGAATGGGGGCCATGCATTATTGCTTGAAAGGGTCTGCATTTGCTCACCCAATCTCACCAATCCTCTCAGTCCCAAGTGTCCAGCCTTATGCCACATCCAGCTGTCATTGTAGATAGGGTCTTTCCAGGTTTCCTCAGACACCCTGAAGGAATTGTAAAGAATTTCCCTGTTTTTTGGTTTTGCTTTTGAAATTCCTTTTTATAGTGGGTTTGAGCTGATTCTCGCTGCCATGTTTATGCCACTCTAGACACACTTGATTCCCTTATGGAGACATATCAATACATAGGTTTTAAGATTCTTACTAGTCAGATATATTCCTCTGTGGGAAATATGGGGTTTTGAGTCTCTTTCACTGAGGAAGGTGTCGGTCTTGTCAATTCCAAAGTTGGTTTTTGAAACGGTCCCTGTGCTTATATCAAACTCTGGTTTTATGCATCACCCCACCTCTCCTTCCCCTTTATGCAGGCATAAGAGTGTTTTCTAAATGTGAGACTCTGTTCTCTTTCCTAACTCAGTTCACATGTAGCCATGTTTACAGGATCTTCATAAGTGATATCTTATGATAAGTTTCTTTTTCTGTGTGACTTATTTCACTTAGAATCATCGTACCTGAATCCACTCACTTTGCTGCTACTGGTCTTATGACATTGATTTCATGGCTGAGGGATATTCCATCGTACGTAAGTACCACAATGTTTTGAACCATTTTTATATTTCCTGGGATATTTAAGGTGTACCCAAGTTGAGGTTCTTGTAGCCAGTGCAGCCCTAAATTTGGAGGTGGCTCTTTCTTATTGATTTTCAGTTTTCCCAAGGTATATTCCCTAGACTGGAAGTGGCCTTGGCTCTGTAGCTCTGTTGTTTACTTGTTTTAGGGAACACAATGCACTCCTCCAGTGAGGCAGTTGGCAATTTACATCCCGCCCATCAGCATAACAAGGCTCCCTGTTCTCCAGGGCCTGTCTTGCCTTTCTGGTTTTTACACATTTTGTGGATGTCCCTTTTGACCGGTGGGAAGTGATACTTCTTTGTAGTGCAGATTTGCATTGCCCGCTTGCTTGCTTGGCCAAAAAGGGCGTATGCGTTTTCTCCTGAATATATTCAGGAGAAAACGCATACGCCCTTTTTGGCCAAGTGCACCATTGTCCAAGTTGTGCCCCTCTTCCTGTGCTTTAGAGGCAATTCCAACGTACCTCTTGAAATCTGTTTCCTGCTATTTTGCCTCACTTTCAAGTCCGCCTCGTTGACTTCCCTCAACAGATTTTTGGACGATAGTTGTCCTTTATCACTCTGCCAGTTTGTGAATTGCTGTGCCCCTGAGCTCCATTTCTCAACTCGTTTTTTGTGAGCTGAACGCAAGTCCAAAATTTTGGATCATGTCCTCTACTGGTTCCCGGTGGGTGGCTGAGACTTTGGTTAATTCTTCTTCCTGCCGGGAAATTAGAGTGACATGTGCCCGTCCAAATGCCTAACAGCTACTCTCTCATGGGTTCTCCCTCGTCCCTTCCATCCTCTGCCAAATTGGGAACCTGTGCAAACCAGGAGGTTAAAGGGCCTGTCTCTCCAAGTTGGGAGATTGATAGTAAGGCAGTTGGAAAGTCAAACTGGAGCACCAGGAGAGGGACTATTCATTGAGTTTTAGAAACCTTTCGTATTCACAGTGTGTCCATTCTCTAGGTTTCCTGTACATGTTATAGCTATAGTAATATTCCCTTGAACATGGAGAGTTGGGACCCATGGAATGGGGGCCATGCATTATTGCTTGAAAGGGTCTGCATTTGCTCACCCAATCTCACCAATCCTCTCAGTCCCTGGTGTCCAGCCTTATGCCACATCCAGCTGTCATTGTAGATAGGGTCTTTCCAGGTTTCCTCAGACACCCTGAAGGAATTGTAAAGAATTTCCCTGTTTTTTGGTTTTGCTTTTGAAATTCCTTTTTATAGTGGGTTTGAGCTGATTCTCGCTGCCATGTTTATGCCACTCTAGACACACTTGATTCCCTTATGGAGACATATCAATACATAGGTTTTAAGATTCTTACTAGTCAGATATATTCCTCTGTGGGAAATATGGGGTTTTGAGTCTCTTTCACTGAGGAAGGTGTCGGTCTTGTCAATTCCAAAGTTGGTTTTTGAAACGGTCCCTGTGCTTATATCAAACACTGGTTTTATGCATCACCCCACCTCTCCTTCCCCTTTATGCAGGCATAAGAGTGTTTTCTAAATGTGAGACTCTGTTCTCTTTTCTAACTCAGTTCACGTGTAGCCATGTTTACAGGATCTTCATAAGTGATATCTTATGATAAGTTTCTTTTTCTGTGTGACTTATTTCACTTAGAATCATCGTACCTGAATCCACTCATTTTGCTGCTACTGGTCTTATTACATTGATTTCATGGCTGAGGGATATTCCATCGTACGTAAGTACCACAATGTTTTGAACCATTTTTATATTTCCTGGGATATTTAAGGTGTACCCAAGTTGAGGTTCTTGTAGCCAGTGCAGCCTTAAATTTGGAGGTGGCTCTTTCTTATTGATTTTCAGTTTTCCCAAGGTATATTCCCTAGACTGGAAGTGGCCTTGGCTCTGTAGCTCTGTTGTTTACTTGTTTTAGGGAACACAATGCACTCCTCCAGTGAGGCAGTTGGCAATTTACATCCCGCCCATCAGCATAACAAGGCTCCCTGTTCTCCAGGGCCTGTCTTGCCTTTCTGGTTTTTACACATTTTGTGGATGTCCCTTTTGACCGGTGGGAAGTGATACTTCTTTGTAGTGCAGATTTGCATTGCCCGCTTGCTTGCTTGGCCAAAAAGGGCGTATGCGTTTTCTCCTGAATATATTCAGGAGAAAACGCATACGCCCTTTTTGGCCAAGTGCACCATTGTCCAAGTTGTGCCCCTCTTCCTGTGCTTTACAGGCGATTCCAACGTACCTCTTGAAATCTGTTTCCTGCTATTTTGCCTCGCTTTCAAGTCCGCCTCGTTGACTTCCCTCAACAGATTTTTGGACGATAGTTGTCCTTTATCACTCTGCCAGTATGTGAATTGCTGTGCCCCTGAGCTCCATTTCTCAACTCGTTTTTTGTGAGCTGAACGCAAGTCCAAAATTTTGGATCCTGTCCTATACTGGTTCCCGGTGGGTGGCTGAGACTTTGGTTAATTCTTCTTCCTGCCGGGAAATTAGAGTGACATGTGCCCGTCCAAATGCCTAACAGCTACTCTCTCATGGGTTCTCCCTCGTCCCTTCCATCCTCTGCCAAATTGGGAACCTGTGCAAACCAGGAGGTTAAAGGGCCTGTCTCTCCAAGTTGGGAGATTGATAGTAAGGCAGTTGGAAAGTCAAACTGGAGCACCAGGAGAGGGACTATTCGTTGAGTTTTAGAAACCTTTCGTATTCACAGTGTGTCCATTCTCTAGGTTTCCTGTACATGTTATAGCTGTAGTAATATTCCCTTGAACATGGAGAGTTGGGACCCATGGAATGGGGGCCATGCATTATTGCTTGAAAGGGTCTGCATTTGCTCACCCAATCTCACCAATCCTCTCAGTCCCTGGTGTCCAGCCTTATGCCACATCCAGCTGTCATTGTAGATAGGGTCTTTCCAGGTTTCCTCAGACACCCTGAAGGAATTGTAAAGAATTTCCCTGTTTTTTGGTTTTGCTTTTGAAATTCCTTTTTATAGTGGGTTTGAGCTGATTCTCGCTGCCATGTTTATGCCACTCTAGACACACTTGATTCCCTTATGGAGACATATCAATACATAGGTTTTAAGATTCTTATTAGTCAGATATATTCCTCTGTGGGAAATATGGGGTTTTGAGTCTCTTTCACTGAGGAAGGTGTCGGTCTTGTCAATTCCAAAGTTGGTTTTTGAAACGGTCCCTGTGCTTATATCAAACTCTGGTTTTATGCATCACCCCACCTCTCCTTCCCCTTTATGCAGGCATAAGAGTGTTTTCTAAATGTGAGACTCTGTTCTCTTTCCTAACTCAGTTCACGTGTAGCCATGTTTACAGGATCTTCATAAGTGATATCTTATGATAAGTTTCTTTTTCTGTGTGACTTATTTCACTTAGAATCATCGTACCTGAATCCACTCACTTTGCTGCTACTGGTCTTATGACATTGATTTCATGGCTGAGGGATATTCCATCGTACGTAAGTACCACAATGTTTTGAACCATTTTTATATTTCCTGGGATATTTAAGGTGTACCCAAGTTGAGGTTCTTGTAGCCAGTGCAGCCCTAAATTTGGAGGTGGCTCTTTCTTATTGATTTTCAGTTTTCCCAAGGTATATTCCCTAGACTGGAAGTGGCCTTGGCTCTGTAGCTCTGTTGTTTACTTGTTTTAGGGAACACAATGCACTCCTCCAGTGAGGCAGTTGGCAATTTACATCCCGCCCATCAGCATAACAAGGCTCCCTGTTCTCCAGGGCTTGTCTTGCCTTTCTGGTTTTTACACATTTTGTGGATGTCCCTTTTGACCGGTGGGAAGTGATACTTCTTTGTAGTGCAGATTTGCATTGCCCGCTTGCTTGCTTGGCCAAAAAGGGCGTATGCGTTTTCTCCTGAATATATTCAGGAGAAAACACATACGCCCTTTTTGACCAAGTGCACCATTGTCCAAGTTGTGCCCCTCTTCCTGTGCTTTACAGGCAATTCCAACGTACCTCTTGAAATCTGTTTCCTGCTATTTTGCCTCACTTTCAAGTACGCCTCGTTGACTTCCCTCAACAGATTTTTGGACGATAGTTGTCTTTTATCACTCTGCCAGTTTGTGAATTGCTGTGCCCCTGAGCTCCATTTCTCAACTCGTTTTTTGTGAGCTGAACGCAAGTCCAAAATTTTGGATCATGTCCTATACTGGTTCCCGGTGGGTGGCTGAGACTTTGGTTAATTCTTCTTCCTGCCGGGAAATTAGAGTGACATGTGCCCGTCCAAATGCCTAACAGCTACTCTCTCATGGGTTCTCCCTCGTCCCTTCCATCCTCTGCCAAATTGGGAACCTGTGCAAACCAGGAGGTTAAAGGGCCTGTCTCTCCAAGTTGGGAGATTGATAGTAAGGCAGTTGGAAAGTCAAACTGGAGCACCAGGAGAGGGACTATTCCTTGAGTTTTAGAAACCTTTCGTATTCACAGTGTGTCCATTCTCTAGGTTTCCTGTACATGTTATAGCTGTAGTAATATTCCCTTGAACCTGGAGAGTTGGGACCCATGGAATGGGGGCCATGCATTATTGCTTGAAAGGGTCTGCATTTGCTCACCCAATCTCACCAATCCTCTCAGTCCCAAGTGTCCAGCCTTATGCCACATCCAGCTGTCATTGTAGATAGGGTCTTTCCAGGTTTCCTCAGACACCCTGAAGGAATTGTAAAGAATTTCCCTGTTTTTTGGTTTTGCTTTTGAAATTCCTTTTTATAGTGGGTTTGAGCTGATTCTCGCTGCCATGTTTATGCCACTCTAGACACACTTGATTCCCTTATGGAGACTTATCAATACATAGGTTTTAAGATTCTTACTAGTCAGATATATTCCTCTGTGGGAAATATGGGGTTTTGAGTGTCTTTCACTAAGGAAGGTGTCGGTCTTGTCTATTCCAAAGTTGGTTTTTGAAACGGTCCCTGTGCTTATATCAAACTCTGGTTTTATGCATCACCCCACCTCTCCTTCCCCTTTATGCAGGCATAAGAGTGTTTTCTAAATGTGAGACTCTGTTCTCTTTCCTAACTCAGTTCACGTGTAGCCATGTTTACAGGATCTTCATAAGTGATATCTTATGATAAGTTTCTTTTTCTGTGTGACTTATTTCACTTAGAATCATCGTACCTGAATCCACTCACTTTGCTGCTACTGGTCGTATGACATTGATTTCATGGCTGAGGGATATTCCATCGTACGTAAGTATCACAATGTTTTGAAACATTTTTATATTTCCTGGGATATTTAAGGTGTACCCAAGTTGAGGTTCTTGTAGTCAGTGCAGCCCTAAATTTGGAGGTGGCTCTTTCTTATTGATTTTCAGTTTTCCCAAGGTATATTCCCTAGACTGGAAGTGGCCTTGGCTCTGTAGCTCTGTTGTTTACTTGTTTTAGGGAACACAATGCACTCCTCCAGTGAGGCAGTTGGCAATTTACATCCCGCCCATCAGCATAACAAGGCTCCCAGTTCTCCAGGGCCTGTCTTGCCTTTCTGGTTTTTACACATTTTGTGGATGTCCCTTTTGACCGGTGGGAAGTGATACTTCTTTGTAGTGCAGATTTGCATTGCCCGCTTGCTTGCTTGGCCAAAAAGGGCGTATGCGTTTTCTCCTGAATATATTCAGGAGAAAACGCATACGCCCTTTTTGGCCAAGTGCACCATTGTCCAAGTTGTGCCCCTCTTCCTGTGCTTTACAGGCGATTCCAAGGTACCTCTTGAAATCTGTTTCCTGCTATTTTGCCTCGCTTTCAAGTCCGCCTCGTTGACTTCCCTCAACAGATTTTTGGACGATAGTTGTCCTTTATCACTCTGCCAGTTTGTGAATTGCTGTGCCCCTGAGCTCCATTTCTCAACTCGTTTTTTGTGAGCTGAACGCAAGTCCAAAATTTTGGATCATGTCCTATACTGGTTCCCAGTGGGTGGCTGAGACTTTGGTTAATTCTTCTTCCTGCCGGGAAATTAGAGTGACATGTGCCCGTCCAAATGCCTAACAGCTACTCTCTCATGGGTTCTCCCTCGTCCCTTCCATCCTCTGCCAAATTGGGAACCTGTGCAAACCAGGAGGTTAAAGGGCCTGTCTCTCCAAGTTGGGAGATTGATAGTAAGGCAGTTGGAAAGTCAAACTGGAGCACCAGGAGAGGGACTATTCGTTGAGTTTTAGAAACCTTTCGTATTCACAGTGTGTCCATTCTCTAGGTTTCCTGTACATGTTTTAGCTGTAGTAATATTCCCTTGAACCTGGAGAGTTGGGACCCATGGAATGGGGGCCATGCATTATTGCTTGAAAGGGTCTGCATTTGCTCACCCAATCTCACCAATCCTCTCAGTCCCAAGTGTCCAGCCTTATGCCACATCCAGCTGTCATTGTAGACAGGGTCTTTCCAGGTTTCCTCAGACACCCTGAAGGAATTGTAAAGAATTTCCCTGTTTTTTGGTTTTGCTTTTGAAATTCCTTTTTATAGTGGGTTTGAGCTGATTCTCGCTGCCATGTTTATGCCACTCTAGACACACTTGATTCCCTTATGGAGACATATCAATACATAGGTTTTAAGATTCTTACTAGTCAGATATATTCCTCTGTGGGAAATATGGGGTTTTGAGTCTCTTTCACTGAGGAAGGTGTCGGTCTTGTCAATTCCAAAGTTGGTTTTTGAAACGGTCCCTGTGCTTATATCAAACTCTGGTTTTATGCATCACCCCACCTCTCCTTCCCCTTTATGCAGGCATAAGAGTGTTTTCTAAATGTGAGACTCTGTTCTCTTTCCTAACTCAGTTCACGTGTAGCCATGTTTACAGGATCTTCATAAGTGATATCTTATGATAAGTTTCTTTTTCTGTATGACTTATTTCACTTAGAATCATCGTACCTGAATCCACTCACTTTGCTGCTACTGGTCTTATGACATTGATTTCATGGCTGAGGGATATTCCATCGTACGTAAGTACCACAATGTTTTGAACCATTTTTATATTTCCTGGGATATTTAAGGTGTACCCAAGTTGAGGTTCTTGTAGCCAGTGCAGCCCTAAATTTGGAGGTGGCTCTTTCTTATTGATTTTCAGTTTTCCCAAGGTATATTCCCTAGACTGGAAGTGGCCTTGGCTCTGTAGCTCTGTTGTTTACTTGTTTTAGGGAACACAATGCACTCCTCCAGTGAGGCAGTTGGCAATTTACATCCCGCCCATCAGCATAACAAGGCTCCCTGTTCTCCAGGGCCTGTCTTGCCTTTCTGGTTTTTACACATTTTGTGGATGTCCCTTTTGACCGGTGGGAAGTGATACTTCTTTGTAGTGCAGATTTGCATTGCCCGCTTGCTTGCTTGGCCAAAAAGGGCGTATGCGTTTTCTCCTGAATATATTCAGCAGAAAACACATACGCCCTTTTTGGCCAAGTGCACCATTGTCCAAGTTGTGCCCCTCTTCCTGTGCTTTACAGGCAATTCCAACGTACCTCTTGAAATCTGTTTCCTGCTATTTTGCCTCACTTTCAAGTACGCCTCGTTGACTTCCCTCAACAGATTTTTGGACGATAGTTGTCTTTTATCACTCTGCCAGTTTGTGAATTGCTGTGCCCCTGAGCTCCATTTCTCAACTCGTTTTTTGTGAGCTGAACGCAAGTCCAAAATTTTGGATCATGTCCTATACTGGTTCCCGGTGGGTGGCTGAGACTTTGGTTAATTCTTCTTCCTGCCGGGAAATTAGAGTGACATGTGCCCGTCCAAATGCCTAACAGCTACTCTCTCATGGGTTCTCCCTCGTCCCTTCCATCCTCTGCCAAATTGGGAACCTGTGCAAACCAGGAGGTTAAAGGGCCTGTCTCTCCAAGTTGGGAGATTGATAGTAAGGCAGTTGGAAACTCAAACTGGAGCACCAGGAGAGGGACTATTCATTGAGTTTTAGAAACCTTTCGTATTCACAGTGTGTCCATTCTCTAGGTTTCCTGTACATGTTATAGCTGTAGTAATATTCCCTTGAACCTGGAGAGTTGGGACCCATGGAATGGGGGCCATGCATTATTGCTTGAAAGGGTCTGCATTTGCTCACCCAATCTCACCAATCCTCTCAGTCCCAAGTGTCCAGCCTTATGCCACATCCAGCTGTCATTGTAGATAGGGTCTTTCCAGGTTTCCTCAGACACCCTGAAGGAATTGTAAAGAATTTCCCTGTTTTTTGGTTTTGCTTTTGAAATTCCTTTTTATAGTGGGTTTGAGCTGATTCTCGCTGCCATGTTTATGCCACTCTAGACACACTTGATTCCCTTATGGAGACTTATCAATACATAGGTTTTAAGATTCTTACTAGTCAGATATATTCCTCTGTGGGAAATATGGGGTTTTGAGTGTCTTTCACTAAGGAAGGTGTCGGTCTTGTCTATTCCAAAGTTGGTTTTTGAAACGGTCCCTGTGCTTATATCAAACTCTGGTTTTATGCATCACCCCACCTCTCCTTCCCCTTTATGCAGGCATAAGAGTGTTTTCTAAATGTGAGACTCTGTTCTCTTTCCTAACTCAGTTCACGTGTAGCCATGTTTACAGGATCTTCATAAGTGATATCTTATGATAAGTTTCTTTTTCTGTGTGACTTATTTCACTTAGAATCATCGTACCTGAATCCACTCACTTTGCTGCTACTGGTCGTATGACATTGATTTCATGGCTGAGGGATATTCCATCGTACGTAAGTATCACAATGTTTTGAACCATTTTTATATTTCCTGGGATATTTAAGGTGTACCCAAGTTGAGGTTCTTGTAGTCAGTGCAGCCCTAAATTTGGAGGTGGCTCTTTCTTATTGATTTTCAGTTTTCCCAAGGTATATTCCCTAGACTGGAAGTGGCCTTGGCTCTGTAGCTCTGTTGTTTACTTGTTTTAGGGAACACAATGCACTCCTCCAGTGAGGCAGTTGGCAATTTACATCCCGCCCATCAGCATAACAAGGCTCCCAGTTCTCCAGGGCCTGTCTTGCCTTTCTGGTTTTTACACATTTTGTGGATGTCCCTTTTGACCGGTGGGAAGTGATACTTCTTTGTAGTGCAGATTTGCATTGCCCGCTTGCTTGCTTGGCCAAAAAGGGCGTATGCGTTTTCTCCTGAATATATTCAGGAGAAAACGCATACGCCCTTTTTGGCCAAGTGCACCATTGTCCAAGTTGTGCCCCTCTTCCTGTGCTTTACAGGCGATTCCAAGGTACCTCTTGAAATCTGTTTCCTGCTATTTTGCCTCGCTTTCAAGTCCGCCTCGTTGACTTCCCTCAACAGATTTTTGGACGATAGTTGTCCTTTATCACTCTGCCAGTTTGTGAATTGCTGTGCCCCTGAGCTCCATTTCTCAACTCGTTTTTTGTGAGCTGAACGCAAGTCCAAAATTTTGGATCATGTCCTATACTGGTTCCCAGTTGGTGGCTGAGACTTTGGTTAATTCTTCTTCCTGCCGGGAAATTAGAGTGACATGTGCCCGTCCAAATGCCTAACAGCTACTCTCTCATGGGTTCTCCCTCGTCCCTTCCATCCTCTGCCAAATTGGGAACCTGTGCAAACCAGGAGGTTAAAGGGCCTGTCTCTCCAAGTTGGGAGATTGATAGTAAGGCAGTTGGAAAGTCAAACTGGAGCACCAGGAGAGGGACTATTCGTTGAGTTTTAGAAACCTTTCGTATTCACAGTGTGTCCATTCTCTAGGTTTCCTGTACATGTTTTAGCTGTAGTAAAATTCCCTTGAACCTGGAGAGTTGGGACCCATGGAATGGGGGCCATGCATTATTGCTTGAAAGGGTCTGCATTTGCTCACCCAATCTCACCAATCCTCTCAGTCCCAAGTGTCCAGCCTTATGCCACATCCAGCTGTCATTGTAGACAGGGTCTTTCCAGGTTTCCTCAGACACCCTGAAGGAATTGTAAAGAATTTCCCTGTTTTTTGGTTTTGCTTTTGAAATTCCTTTTTATAGTGGGTTTGAGCTGATTCTCGCTGCCATGTTTATGCCACTCTAGACACACTTGATTCCCTTATGGAGTCATATCATTACATAGGTTTTAAGATTCTTACTAGTCAGATATATTCCTCTGTGGGAAATATGGGGTTTTGAGTCTCTTTCACTGAGGAAGGTGTCGGTCTTGTCAATTCCAAAGTTGGTTTTTGAAACGGTCCCTGTGCTTATATCAAACTCTGGTTTTATGCATCACCCCACCTCTCCTTCCCCTTTATGCAGGCATAAGAGTGTTTTCTAAATGTGAGACTCTGTTCTCTTTCCTAACTCAGTTCACGTGTAGCCATGTTTACAGGATCTTCATAAGTGATATCTTATGATAAGTTTCTTTTTCTGTGTGACTTATTTCACTTAGAATCATCGTACCTGAATCCACTCACTTTGCTGCTACTGGTCTTATGACATTGATTTCATGGCTGAGGGATATTCCATCGTACGTAAGTACCACAATGTTTTGAACCATTTTTATATTTCCTGGGATATTTAAGGTGTACCCAAGTTGAGGTTCTTGTAGCCAGTGCAGCCTTAAATTTGGAGGTGGCTCTTTCTTATTGATTTTCAGTTTTCCCAAGGTATATTCCCTAGACTGGAAGTGGCCTTGGCTCTGTAGCTCTGTTGTTTACTTGTTTTAGGGAACACAATGCACTCCTCCAGTGAGGCAGTTGGCAATTTACATCCCGCCCATCAGCATAACAAGGCTCCCAGTTCTCCAGGGCCTGTCTTGCCTTTCTGGTTTTTACACATTTTGTGGATGTCCCTTTTGACCGGTGGGAAGTGATACTTCTTTGTAGTGCAGATTTGCATTGCCCGCTTGCTTGCTTGGCCAAAAAGGGCGTATGCGTTTTCTCCTGAATATATTCAGGAGAAAACGCATACGCCCTTTTTGGCCAAGTGCACCATTGTCCAAGTTGTGCCCCTCTTCCTGTGCTTTACAGGCGATTCCAACGTACCTCTTGAAATCTGTTTCCTGCTATTTTGCCTCGCTTTCAAGTCCGCCTCGTTGACTTCCCTCAACAGATTTTTGGACGATAGTTGTCCTTTATCACTCTGCCAGTATGTGAATTGCTGTGCCCCTGAGCTCCATTTCTCAACTCGTTTTTTGTGAGCTGGACCCAAGTCCAAAATTTTGGATCCTGTCCTATACTGGTTCCCGGTGGGTGGCTGAGACTTTGGTTAATTCTTCTTCCTGCCGGGAAATTAGAGTGACATGTGCCCGTCCAAATGCCTAACAGCTACTCTCTCATGGGTTCTCCCTCGTCCCTTCCATCCTCTGCCAAATTGGGAACCTGTGCAAACCAGGAGGTTAAAGGGCCTGTCTCTCCAAGTTGGGAGATTGATAGTAAGGCAGTTGGAAAGTCAAACTGGAGCACCAGGAGAGGGACTATTCGTTGAGTTTTAGAAACCTTTCGTATTCACAGTGTGTCCATTCTCTAGGTTTCCTGTACATGTTATAGCTGTAGTAATATTCCCTTGAACATGGAGAGTTGGGACCCATGGAATGGGGGCCATGCATTATTGCTTGAAAGGGTCTGCATTTGCTCACCCAATCTCACCAATCCTCTCAGTCCCTGGTGTCCAGCCTTATGCCACATCCAGCTGTCATTGTAGATAGGGTCTTTCCAGGTTTCCTCAGACACCCTGAAGGAATTGTAAAGAATTTCCCTGTTTTTTGGTTTTGCTTTTGAAATTCCTTTTTATAGTGGGTTTGAGCTGATTCTCGCTGCCATGTTTATGCCACTCTAGACACACTTGATTCCCTTATGGAGTCATATCAATACATAGGTTTTAAGATTCTTACTAGTCAGATATATTCCTCTGTGGGAAATATGGGGTTTTGAGTCTATTTCACTGAGGAAGGTGTCGGTCTTGTCAATTCCAAAGTTGGTTTTTGAAACGGTCCCTGTGCTTATATCAAACTCTGGTTTTATGCATCACCCCACCTCTCCTTCCCCTTTATGCAGGCATAAGAGTGTTTTCTAAATGTGAGACTCTGTTCTCTTTCCTAACTCAGTTCACGTGTAGCCATGTTTACAGGATCTTCATAATTGATATCTTATGATAAGTTTCTTTTTCTGTGTGACTTATTTCACTTAGAATCATCGTACCTGAATCCACTCACTTTGCTGCTACTGGTCTTATGACATTGATTTCATGGCTGAGGGATATTCCATCGTACGTAAGTACCACAATGTTTTGAACCATTTTTATATTTCCTGGGATATTTAAGGTGTACCCAAGTTGAGGTTCTTGTAGCCAGTGCAGCCCTAAATTTGGAGGTGGCTCTTTCTTATTGATTTTCAGTTTTCCCAAGGTATATTCCCTAGACTGGAAGTGGCCTTGGCTCTGTAGCTCTGTTGTTTACTTGTTTTAGGGAACACAATGCACTCCTCCAGTGAGGCAGTTGGCAATTTACATCCCGCCCATCAGCATAACAAGGCTCCCTGTTCTCCAGGGCCTGTCTTGCCTTTCTGGTTTTTACACATTTTGTGGATGTCCCTTTTGACCGGTGGGAAGTGATACTTCTTTGTAGTGCAGATTTGCATTGCCCGCTTGCTTGCTTGGCCAAAAAGGGCGTATGCGTTTTCTCCTGAATATATTCAGGAGAAAACACATACGCCCTTTTTGGCCAAGTGCACCATTGTCCAAGTTGTGCCCCTCTTCCTGTGCTTTACAGGCAATTCCAACGTACCTCTTGAAATCTGTTTCCTGCTATTTTGCCTCACTTTCAAGTACGCCTCGTTGACTTCCCTCAACAGATTTTTGGACGATAGTTGTCTTTTATCACTCTGCCAGTTTGTGAATTGCTGTGCCCCTGAGCTCCATTTCTCAACTCGTTTTTTGTGAGCTGAACGCAAGTCCAAAATTTTGGATCATGTCCTATACTGGTTCCCGGTGGGTGGCTGAGACTTTGGTTAATTCTTCTTCCTGCCGGGAAATTAGAGTGACATGTGCCCGTCCAAATGCCTAACAGCTACTCTCTCATGGGTTCTCCCTCGTCCCTTCCATCCTCTGCCAAATTGGGAACCTGTGCAAACCAGGAGGTTAAAGGGCCTGTCTCTCCAAGTTGGGAGATTGATAGTAAGGCAGTTGGAAAGTCAAACTGGAGCACCAGGAGAGGGACTATTCGTTGAGTTTTAGAAACCTTTCGTATTCACAGTGTGTCCATTCTCTAGGTTTCCTGTACATGTTATAGCTGTAGTAATATTCCCTTGAACCTGGAGAGTTGGGACCCATGGAATGGGGGCCATGCATTATTGCTTGAAAGGGTCTGCATTTGCTCACCCAATCTCACCAATCCTCTCAGTCCCAAGTGTCCAGCCTTATGCCACATCCAGCTGTCATTGTAGATAGGGTCTTTCCAGGTTTCCTCAGACACCCTGAAGGAATTGTAAAGAATTTCCCTGTTTTTTGGTTTTGCTTTTGAAATTCCTTTTTATAGTGGGTTGAGCTGATTCTCGCTGCCATGTTTATGCCACTCTAGACACACTTGATTCCCTTATGGAGACTTATCAATACATAGGTTTTAAGATTCTTACTAGTCAGATATATTCCTCTGTGGGAAATATGGGGTTTGAGTGTCTTTCACTAAGGAAGGGGTAGGTCTTGTGTATTCCAAAGTTGGTTTTTGAAACGGTCCCTGTGCTTATATCAAACTCTGGTTTTATGCATCACCCCACCTCTCCTTCCCCTTTATGCAGGCATAAGAGTGTTTTCTAAATGTGAGACTCTGTTCTCTTTCCTAACTCAGTTCACGTGTAGCCATGTTTACAGGATCTTCATAAGTGATATCTTATGATAAGTTTCTTTTTCTGTGTGACTTATTTCACTTAGAATCATCGTACCTGAATCCACTCACTTTGCTGCTACTGGTCGTATGACAT
The DNA here is from genome assembly GCF_025265405.1 of Mesoplodon densirostris. Taxonomy (NCBI): domain Eukaryota; kingdom Metazoa; phylum Chordata; class Mammalia; order Artiodactyla; family Ziphiidae; genus Mesoplodon; species Mesoplodon densirostris. The sequence goes on along the minus strand of NW_026778199.1, from coordinate 2,782,478 downwards.
TGATTTCATGGCTGAGGGATATTCCATCGTACGTAAGTACCACACTGTTTTGAACCATTTTTATATTTCCTGGGATATTTAAGGTGTACCCAAGTTGAGGTTCTTGTAGTCAGTGCAGCCCTAAATTTGGAGGTGGCTCTTTCTTATTGATTTTCAGTTTTCCCAAGGTATATTCCCTAGACTGGAAGTGGCCTTGGCTCTGTAGCTCTGTTGTTTACTTGTTTTAGGGAACACAATGCACTCCTCCAGTGAGGCAGTTGGCAATTTACATCCCGCCCATCAGCATAACAAGGCTCCCAGTTCTCCAGGGCCTGTCTTGCCTTTCTGGTTTTTACACATTTTGTGGATGTCCCTTTTGACTGGTGGGAAGTGATACTTCTTTGTAGTGCAGATTTGCATTGCCCGCTTGCTTGCTTGGCCAAAAAGGGCGTATGCGTTTTCTCCTGAATATATTCAGGAGAAAACGCATACGCCCTTTTTGGCCAAGTACACCATTGTCCAAGTTGTGCCCCTCTTCCTGTGCTTTACAGGCGATTCCAAGGTACCTCTTGAAATCTGTTTCCTGCTATTTTGCCTCGCTTTCAAGTCCGCCTCGTTGACTTCCCTCAACAGATTTTTGGACGATAGTTGTCCTTTATCACTCTGCCAGTTTGTGAATTGCTGTGCCCCTGAGCTCCATTTCTCAACTCGTTTTTTGTGAGCTGAACGCAAGTCCAAAATTTTGGATCATGTCCTATACTGGTTCCCGGTGGGTGGCTGAGACTTTGGTTAATTCTTCTTCCTGCCGGGAAATTAGAGTGACATGTGCCCGTCCAAATGCCTAACAGCTACTCTCTCATGGGTTCTCCCTCGTCCCTTCCATCCTCTGCCAAATTGGGAACCTGTGCAAACCAGGAGGTTAAAGGGCCTGTCTCTCCAAGTTGGGAGATTGATAGTAAGGCAGTTGGAAAGTCAAACTGGAGCACCAGGAGAGGGACTATTCGTTGAGTTTTAGAAACCTTTCGTATTCACAGTGTGTCCATTCTCTAGGTTTCCTGTACATGTTTTAGCTGTAGTAATATTCCCTTGAACCTGGAGAGTTGGGACCCATGGAATGGGGGCCATGCATTATTGCTTGAAAGGGTCTGCATTTGCTCACCCAATCTCACCAATCCTCTCATTCCCAAGTGTCCAGCCTTATGCCACATCCAGCTGTCATTGTAGACAGGGTCTTTCCAGGTTTCCTCAGACACCCTGAAGGAATTGTAAAGAATTTCCCTGTTTTTTGGTTTTGCTTTTGAAATTCCTTTTTATAGTGGGTTTGAGCTGATTCTCGCTGCCATGTTTATGCCACTCTAGACACACTTGATTCCCTTATGGAGTCATATCATTACATAGGTTTTAAGATTCTTACTAGTCAGATATATTCCTCTGCGGGAAATATGGGGTTTTGAGTCTCTTTCACTGAGGAAGGTGTAGGTCTTGTCTATTCCAAAGTTGGTTTTTGGAACGGTCCCTGTGCTTATATCAAACTCTGGTTTTATGCATCACCCCACCTCTCCTTCCCCTTTATGCAGGCATAAGAGTGTTTTCTAAATGTGAGACTCTGTTCTCTTTCCTAACTCAGTTCACGTGTAGCCATGTTTACAGGATCTTCATAATTGATATCTTATGATAAGTTTCTTTTTCTGTGTGACTTATTTCACTTAGAATCATCGTACCTGAATCCACTCACTTTGCTGCTACTGGTCTTATGACATTGATTTCATGGCTGAGGGATATTCCATCGTACGTAAGTACCACAATGTTTTGAACCATTTTTATATTTCCTGGGATATTTAAGGTGTACCCAAGTTAGGTTCTTGTAGTCAGTGCAGCCCTAAATTTGGAGGTGGCTCTTTCTTATTGATTTTCAGTTTTCCCAAGGTATATTCCCTAGACTGGAAGTGGCCTTGGCTCTGTAGCTCTGTTGTTTACTTGTTTTAGGGAACACAATGCACTCCTCCAGTGAGGCAGTTGGCAGTTTACATCCCGCCCATCAGCATAACAAGGCTCCCAGTTCTCCAGGGCCTGTCTTGCCTTTCTGGTTTTTACACATTTTGTGGATGTCCCTTTTGACCGGTGGGAAGTGATACTTCTTTGTAGTGCAGATTTGCATTGCCCGCTTGCTTGCTTGGCCAAAAAGGGCGTATGCGTTTTCTCCTGAATATATTCAGGAGAAAACGCATACGCCCTTTTTGGCCAAGTGCACCATTGTCCAAGTTGTGCCCCTCTTCCTGTGCTTTACAGGCAATTCCAACGTACCTCTTGAAATCTGATTCCTGCTATTTTGCCTCACTTTCAAGTCTGCCTCGTTGACTTCCCTCAACAGATTTTTGGACGATAGTTGTCCTTTATCACTCTGCCAGTTTGTGAATTGCTGTGCCCCTGAGCTCCATTTCTCAACTCGTTTTTTGTGAGCTGAACGCAAGTCCAAAATTTTGGATCCTGTCCTATACTGGTTCCCGGTGGGTGGCTGAGACTTTGGTTAATTCTTCTTCCTGCCGGGAAATTAGAGTGACATGTGCCCGTCCAAATGCCTAACAGCTACTCTCTCATGGGTTCTCCCTCGTCCCTTCCATCCTCTGCCAAATTGGGAACCTGTGCAAACCAGGAGGTTAAAGGGCCTGTCTCTCCAAGTTGGGAGATTGATAGTAAGGCAGTTGGAAAGTCAAACTGGAGCACCAGGAGAGGGACTATTCGTTGAGTTTTAGAAACCTTTCGTATTCACAGTGTGTCCATTCTCTAGGTTTCCTGTACATGTTATAGCTGTAGTAATATTCCCTTGAACCTGGAGAGTTGGGACCCATGGAATGGGGGCCATGCATTATTGCTTGAAAGGGTCTGCATTTGCTCACCCAATCTCACCAATCCTCTCAGTCCCAAGTGTCCAGCCTTATGCCACATCCAGCTGTCATTGTAGATAGGGTCTTTCCAGGTTTCCTCAGACACCCTGAAGGAATTGTAAAGAATTTCCCTGTTTTTTGGTTTTGCTTTTGAAATTCCTTTTTATAGTGGGTTGAGCTGATTCTCGCTGCCATGTTTATGCCACTCTAGACACACTTGATTCCCTTATGGAGACTTATCAATACATAGGTTTTAAGATTCTTACTAGTCAGATATATTCCTCTGTGGGAAATATGGGGTTTGAGTGTCTTTCACTAAGGAAGGGGTAGGTCTTGTGTATTCCAAAGTTGGTTTTTGAAACGGTCCCTGTGCTTATATCAAACTCTGGTTTTATGCATCACCCCACCTCTCCTTCCCCTTTATGCAGGCATAAGAGTGTTTTCTAAATGTGAGACTCTGTTCTCTTTCCTAACTCAGTTCACGTGTAGCCATGTTTACAGGATCTTCATAAGTGATATCTTATGATAAGTTTCTTTTTCTGTGTGACTTATTTCACTTAGAATCATCGTACCTGAATCCACTCACTTTGCTGCTTCTGGTCTTATGACATTGATTTCATCGCTGAGGGATATTCCATCGTACGTAAGTACCACAATGTTTTGAACCATTTTTATATTTCCTGGGATATTTAAGGTGTACCCAAGTTGAGGTTCTTGTAGTCAGTGCAGCCCTAAATTTGGAGGTGGCTCTTTCTTATTGATTTTCAGTTTTCCCAAGGTATATCCCCTAGACAGGAAGTGGCCTTGGCTCTGTAGCTCTGTTGTTTACTTGTTTTAGGGAACACAATGCACTCCTCCAGTGAGGCAGTTGGCAATTTACATCCCGCCCATCAGCATAACAAGGCTCCCAGTTCTCCAGGGCCTGTCTTGCCTTTCTGGTTTTTACACATTTTGTGGATGTCCCTTTTGACCGGTGGGAAGTGATACTTCTTTGTAGTGCAGATTTGCATTGCCCGCTTGCTTGCTTGGCCAAAAAGGGCGTATGCGTTTTCTCCTGAATATATTCAGGAGAAAACGCATACGCCCTTTTTGGCCAAGTGCACCATTGTCCAAGTTGTGCCCCTCTTCCTGTGCTTTACAGGCGATTCCAAGGTACCTCTTGAAATCTGTTTCCTGCTATTTTGCCTCGCTTTCAAGTCCGCCTCGTTGACTTCCCTCAACAGATTTTTGGACGATAGTTGTCCTTTATCACTCTGCCAGTTTGTGAATTGCTGTGCCCCTGAGCTCCATTTCTCAACTCGTTTTTTGTGAGCTGAACGCAAGTCCAAAATTTTGGATCATGTCCTATACTGGATCCCGGTGGGTGGCTGAGACTTTGGTTAATTCTTCTTCCTGCCGGGAAATTAGAGTGACATGTGCCCGTCCAAATGCCTAACAGCTACTCTCTCATGGGTTCTCCCTCGTCCCTTCCATCCTCTGCCAAATTGGGAACCTGTGCAAACCAGGAGGTTAAAGGGCCTGTCTCTCCAAGTTGGGAGATTGATAGTAAGGCAGTTGGAAAGTCAAACTGGAGCACCAGGAGAGGGACTATTCGTTGAGTTTTAGAAACCTTTCGTATTCACAGTGTGTCCATTCTCTAGGTTTCCTGTACATGTTTTAGCTGTAGTAATATTCCCTTGAACCTGGAGAGTTGGGACCCATGGAATGGGGGCCATGCATTATTGCTTGAAAGGGTCTGCATTTGCTCACCCAATCTCACCAATCCTCTCAGTCCCAAGTGTCCAGCCTTATGCCACATCCAGCTGTCATTGTAGATAGGGTCTTTCCAGGTTTCCTCAGACACCCTGAAGGAATTGTAAAGAATTTCCCTGTTTTTTGGTTTTGCTTTTGAAATTCCTTTTTATAGTGGGTTTGAGCTGATTCTCGCTGCCATGTTTATGCCACTCTAGACACACTTGATTCCCTTATGGAGACATATCAATACATAGGTTTTAAGGTTCTTACTAGTCAGATATATTCCTCTGTGGGAAATATGGGGTTTTGAGTCTCTTTCACTGAGGAAGGTGTCGGTCTTGTCAATTCCAAAGTTGGTTTTTGAAACGGTCCCTGTGCTTATATCAAACTCTGGTTTTATGCATCACCCCACCTCTCCTTCCCCTTTATGCGGGCATAAGAGTGTTTTCTAAATGTGAGACTCTGTTCTCTTTCCTAACTCAGTTCACGTGTAGCCAAGTTTACAGGATCTTCATAAGTGATATCTTATGATAAGTTTCTTTTTCTGTGTGACTTATTTCACTTAGAATCATCGTACCTGAATCCACTCACTTTGCTGCTTCTGGTCTTATGACATTGATTTCATCGCTGAGGGATATTCCATCGTACGTAAGTACCACAATGTTTTGAACCATTTTTATATTTCCTGGGATATTTAAGGTGTACCCAAGTTGAGGTTCTTGTAGTCAGTGCAGCCCTAAATTTGGAGGTGGCTCTTTCTTATTGATTTTCAGTTTTCCCAAGGTATATCCCCTAGACTGGAAGTGGCCTTGGCTCTGTAGCTCTGTTGTTTACTTGTTTTAGGGAACACAATGCACTCCTCCAGTGAGGCAGTTGGCAATTTACATCCCGCCCATCAGCATAACAAGGCTCCCAGTTCTCCAGGGCCTGTCTTGCCTTTCTGGTTTTTACACATTTTGTGGATGTCCCTTTTGACCAGTGGGAAGTGATACTTCTTTGTAGTGCAGATTTGCATTGCCCGCTTGCTTGCTTGGCCAAAAAGGGCGTATGTGTTTTCTCCTGAATATATTCAGGAGAAAACGCATACGCCCTTTTTGGCCAAGTGCACCATTGTCCAAGTTGTGCCCCTCTTCCTGTGCTTTACAGGCGATTCCAACGTACCTCTTGAAATCTGTTTCCTGCTATTTTGCCTCACTTTCAAGTCCGCCTCGTTGACTTCCCTCAACAGATTTTTGGACGATAGTTGTCCTTTATCACTCTGCCAGTTTGTGAATTGCTGTGCCCCTGAGCTCCATTTCTCAACTCGTTTTTTGTGAGCTGAACGCAAGTCCAAAATTTTGGATCATGTCCTATACTGGTTCCCGGTGGGTGGCTGAGACTTTGGTTAATTCTTCTTCCTGCCGGGAAATTAGAGTGACATGTGCCCGTCCAAATGCCTAACAGCTACTCTCTCATGGGTTCTCCCTCGTCCCTTCCATCCTCTGCCAAATTGGGAACCTGTGCAAACCAGGAGGTTAAAGGGCCTGTCTCTCCAACTTGGGAGATTGATAGTAAGGCAGTTGGAAAGTCAAACTGGAGCACCAGGAGAGGGACTATTCGTTGAGTTTTAGAAACCTTTCGTATTCACAGTGTGTCCATTCTCTAGGTTTCCTGTTCATGTTATAGCTGTAGTAATATTCCCTTGAACCTGGAGAGTTGGGACCCATGGAATGGGGGCCATGCATTATTGCTTGAAAGGGTCTGCATTTGCTCACCCAATCTCACCAATCCTCTCAGTCCCAAGTGTCCAGCCTTATGCCACATCCAGCTGTCATTGTAGACAGGGTCTTTCCAGGTTTCCTCAGACACCCTGAAGGAATTGTAAAGAATTTCCCTGTTTTTTGGTTTTGCTTTTGAAATTCCTTTTTATAGTGGGTTTGAGCTGATTCTCGCTGCCATGTTTATGCCACTCTAGACACACTTGATTCCCTTATGGAGACATATCAATACATAGGTTTTAAGATTCTTACTAGTCAGATATATTCCTCTGCGGGAAATATGGGGTTTTGAGTCTCTTTCACTGAGGAAGGTGTAGGTCTTGTCTATTCCAAAGTTGGTTTTTGGAACGGTCCCTGTGCTTATATCAAACTCTGGTTTTATGCATCACCCCACCTCTCCTTCCCCTTTATGCAGGCATAAGAGTGTTTTCTAAATGTGAGACTCTGTTCTCTTTCCTAACTCAGTTCACGTGTAGCCATGTTTACAGGATCTTCATAAGTGATATCTTATGATAAGTTTCTTTTTCTGTGTGACTTATTTCACTTAGAATCATCGTACCTGAATCCACTCACTTTGCTGCTACTGGTCTTATGACATTGATTTCATGGCTGAGGCATATTCCATCGTACGTAAGTACCACAATGTTTTGAACCATTTTTATATTTCCTGGGATATTTAAGGTGTACCCAAGTTGAGGTTCTTGTAGTCAGTGCAGCCCTAAATTTGGAGGTGGCTCTTTCTTATTGATTTTCAGTTTTCCCAAGGTATATTCCCTAGACTGGAAGTGGCCTTGGCTCTGTAGCTCTGTTGTTTACTTGTTTTAGGGAACACAATGCACTCCTCCAGTGAGGCAGTTGGCAGTTTACATCCCGCCCATCAGCATAACAAGGCTCCCAGTTCTCCAGGGCCTGTCTTGCCTTTCTGGTTTTTACACATTTTGTGGATGTCCCTTTTGACCGGTGGGAAGTGATACTTCTTTGTAGTGCAGATTTGCATTGCCCGCTTGCTTGCTTGGCCAAAAAGGGCGTATGCGTTTTCTCCTGAATATATTCAGGAGAAAACGCATACGCCCTTTTTGGCCAAGTGCACCATTGTCCAAGTTGTGCCCCTCTTCCTGTGCTTTACAGGCGATTCCAAGGTACCTCTTGAAATCTGTTTCCTGCTATTTGGCCTCGCTTTCAAGTCCGCCTCGTTGACTTCCCTCAACAGATTTTTGGACGATAGTTGTCCTTTATCACTCTGCCAGTTTGTGAATTGCTGTGCCCCTGAGCTCCATTTCTCAACTCGTTTTTTGTGAGCTGAACGCAAGTCCAAAATTTTGGATCATGTCCTATACTGGTTCCCGGTGGGTGGCTGAGACTTTGGTTAATTCTTCTTCCTGCCGGGAAATTAGAGTGACATGTGCCCGTCCAAATGCCTAACAGCTACTCTCTCATGGGTTCTCCCTCGTCCCTTCCATCCTCTGCCAAATTGGGAACCTGTGCAAACCAGGAGGTTAAAGGGCCTGTCTCTCCAAGTTGGGAGATTGATAGTAAGGCAGTTGGAAAGTCAAACTGGAGCACCAGGAGAGGGACTATTCGTTGATTTTAGAAACCTTTCGTATTCACAGTGTGTCCATTCTCTAGGTTTCCTGTTCATGTTATAGCTGTAGTAATATTCCCTTGAACCTGGAGAGTTGGGACCCATGGAATGGGGGCCATGCATTATTGCTTGAAAGGGTCTGCATTTGCTCACCCAATCTCACCAATCCTCTCAGTCCCAAGTGTCCAGCCTTATGCCACATCCAGCTGTCATTGTAGACAGGGTCTTTCCAGGTTTCCTCAGACACCCTGAAGGATTTGTAAAGAATTTCCCTGTTTTTTGGTTTTGCTTTTGAAATTCCTTTTTATAGTGGGTTTGAGCTGATTCTCGCTGCCATGTTTATGCCACTCTAGACACACTTGATTCCCTTATGGAGACATATCAATACATAGGTTTTAAGATTCTTACTAGTCAGATATATTCCTCTGCGGGAAATATGGGGTTTTGAGTCTCTTTCACTGAGGAAGGTGTAGGTCTTGTCTATTCCAAAGTTGGTTTTTGGCACGGTCCCTGTGCTTATATCAAACTCTGGTTTTATGCATCACCCCACCTCTCCTTCCCCTTTATGCAGGCATAAGAGTGTTTTCTAAATGTGAGACTCTGTTCTCTTTCCTAACTCAGTTCACGTGTAGCCATGTTTACAGGATCTTCATAAGTGATATCTTATGATAAGTTTCTTTTTCTGTGTGACTTATTTCACTTAGAATCATCGTACCTGAATCCACTCACTTTGCTGCTACTGGTCTTATGACATTGATTTCATGGCTGAGGCATATTCCATCGTACGTAAGTACCACAATGTTTTGAACCATTTTTATATTTCCTGGGATATTTAAGGTGTACCCAATTTGAGGTTCTTGTAGTCAGTGCAGCCCTAAATTTGGAGGTGGCTCTTTCTTATTGATTTTCAGTTTTCCCAAGGTATATTCCCTAGACTGGAAGTGGCCTTGGCTCTGTAGCTCTGTTGTTTACTTGTTTTAGGGAACACAATGCACTCCTCCAGTGAGGCAGTTGGCAGTTTACATCCCGCCCATCAGCATAACAACGCTCCCAGTTCTCCAGGGCCTGTCTTGCCTTTCTGGTTTTTACACATTTTGTGGATGTCCCTTTTGACCGGTGGGAAGTGATACTTCTTTGTAGTGCAGATTTGCATTGCCCGCTTGCTTGCTTGGCCAAAAAGGGCGTATGCGTTTTCTCCTGAATATATTCAGGAGAAAACGCATACGCCCTTTTTGGCCAAGTGCACCATTTTCCAAGTTGTGCCCCTCTTCCTGTGCTTTACAGGCGATTCCAAGGTACCTCTTGAAATCTGTTTCCTGCTATTTGGCCTCGCTTTCAAGTCCGCCTCGTTGACTTCCCTCAACAGATTTTTGGACGATAGTTGTCCTTTATCACTCTGCCAGTTTGTGAATTGCTGTGCCCCTGAGCTCCATTTCTCAACTCGTTTTTTGTGAGCTGAACGCAAGTCCAAAATTTTGGATCATGTCCTATACTGGTTCCCGGTGGGTGGCTGAGACTTTGGTTAATTCTTCTTCCTGCCAGGAAATTAGAGTGACATGTGCCCGTCCAAATGCCTAACAGCTACTCTCTCATGGGTTCTCCCTCGTCCCTTCCATCCTCTGCCAAATTGGGAAGCTGTGCAAACCAGGAGGTTAAAGGGCCTGTCTCTCCAAGTTGGGAGATTGATAGTAAGGCAGTTGGAAAGTCAAACTGGAGCACCAGGAGAGGGACTATTCGTTGAGTTTTAGAAACCTTTCGTATTCACAGTGTGTCCATTCTCTAGGTTTCCTGTACATGTTATAGCTGTAGTAATATTCCCTTGAACCTGGAGAGTTGGGACCCATGGAATGGGGGCCATGCATTATTGCTTGAAAGGGTCTGCATTTGCTCACCCAATCTCACCAATCCTCTCAGTCCCAAGTGTCCAGCCTTATGCCACATCCAGCTGTGATTGTAGATAGGGTCTTTCCAGGTTTCCTCAGACACCCTGAAGGAATTGTAAAGAATTTCCCTGTTTTTTGGTTTTGCTTTTGAAATTCCTTTTTATAGTAGGTTTGAGCTGATTCTCGCTGCCATGTTTATGCCACTCTAGACACACTTGATTCCCTTATGGAGACATATCAATACATAGGTTTTAAGGTTCTTACTAGTCAGATATATTCCTCTGTGGGAAATATGGGGTTTTGAGTCTCTTTCACTGAGGAAGGTGTCGGTCTTGTCAATTCCAAAGTTGGTTTTTGAAACGGTCCCTGTGCTTATATCAAACTCTGGTTTTATGCATCACCCCACCTCTCCTTCCCCTTTATGCGGGCATAAGAGTGTTTTCTAAATGTGAGACTCTGTTCTCTTTCCTAACTCAGTTCACGTGTAGCCAAGTTTACAGGATCTTCATAAGTGATATCTTATGATAAGTTTCTTTTTCTGTGTGACTTATTTCACTTAGAATCATCGTACCTGAATCCACTCACTTTGCTGCTTCTGATCTTATGACATTGATTTCATCGCTGAGGGATATTCCATCGTACGTAAGTACCACAATGTTTTGAACCATTTTTATATTTCCTGGGATATTTAAGGTGTACCCAAGTTGAGGTTCTTGTAGTCAGTGCAGCCCTAAATTTGGAGGTGGCTCTTTCTTATTGATTTTCAGTTTTCCCAAGGTATATCCCCTAGACAGGAAGTGGCCTTGGCTCTGTAGCTCTGTTGTTTACTGGTTTTAGGGAACACAATGCACTCCTCCAGTGAGGCAGTTGGCAATTTACATCCCGCTCATCAGCATAACAAGGCTCCCAGTTCTCCAGGGCCTGTCTTGCCTTTCTGGTTTTTACACATTTTGTGGATGTCCCTTTTGACCGGTGGGAAGTGATACTTCTTTGTAGTGCAGATTTGCATTGCCCGCTTGCTTGCTTGGCCAAAAAGGGCGTATGCGTTTTCTCCTGAATATATTCAGGAGAAAACGCATACACCCTTTTTGGCCAAGTGCACCATTGTCCAAGTTGTGCCCCTCTTCCTGTGCTTTACAGGCGATTCCAAGGTACCTCTTGAAATCTGTTTCCTGCTATTTTGCCTCGCTTTCAAGTCCGCCTCGTTGACTTCCCTCAACAGATTTTTGGACGATAGTTGTCCTTTATCACTCTGCCAGTTTGTGAATTGCTGTGCCCCTGAGCTCCATTTCTCAACTCGTTTTTTGTGAGCTGAACGCAAGTCCAAAATTTTGGATCATGTCCTATACTGGTTCCCGGTGGGTGGCTGAGACTTTGGTTAATTCTTTTTCCTGCCGGGAAATTAGAGTGACATGTGCCCGTCCAAATGCCTAACAGCTTCTCTCTCATGGGTTCTCCCTCGTCCCTTCCATCCTCTGCCAAATTGGGAACCTGTGCAAACCAGGAGGTTAAAGGGCCTGTCTCTCCAACTTGGGAGATTGATAGTAAGGCAGTTGGAAAGTCAAACTGGAGCACCAGGAGAGGGACTATTCGTTGAGTTTTAGAAACCTTTCGTATTCACAGTGTGTCCATTCTCTAGGTTTCCTGTACATGTTATAGCTGTAGTAATATTCCCTTGAACCTGGAGAGTTGGGACCCATGGAATGGGGGCCATGCATTATTGCTTGAAAGGGTCTGCATTTGCTCACCCAATCTCACCAATCCTCTCAGTCCCAAGTGTCCAGCCTTATGCCACATCCAGCTGTCATTGTAGATAGGGTCTTTCCAGGTTTCCTCAGACACCCTGAAGGAATTGTAAAGAATTTCCCTGTTTTTTGGTTTTGCTTTTGAAATTCCTTTTTATAGTGGGTTTGAGCTGATTCTCGCTGCCATGTTTATGCCACTCTAGACACACTTGATTCCCTTATGGAGACATATCAATACATAGGTTTTAAGGTTCTTACTAGTCAGATATATTCCTCTGTGGGAAATATGGGGTTTTGAGTCTCTTTCACTGAGGAAGGTGTCGGTCTTGTCAATTCCAAAGTTGGTTTTTGAAACGGTCCCTGTGCTTATATCAAACTCTGGTTTTATGCATCACCCCACCTCTCCTTCCCCATTATGCGGGCATAAGAGTGTTTTCTAAATGTGAGACTCTGTTCTATTTCCTAACTCAGTTCACGTGTAGCCATGTTTACAGGATCTTCATAAGTGATATCTTATGATAAGTTTCTTTTTCTGTGTGACTTATTTCACTTAGAATCATCGTACCTGAATCCACTCACTTTGCTGCTTCTGGTCTTATGACATTGATTTCATCGCTGAGGGATATTCCATCGTACGTAAGTACCACAATGTTTTGAACCATTTTTATATTTCCTGGGATATTTAAGGTGTACCCAAGTTGAGGTTCTTGTAGTCAGTGCAGCCCTAAATTTGGAGGTGGCTCTTTCTTATTGATTTTCAGTTTTCCCAAGGTATATCCCCTAGACTGGAAGTGGCCTTGGCTCTGTAGCTCTGTTGTTTACTTGTTTTAGGGAACACAATGCACTCCTCCAGTGAGGCAGTTGGCAATTTACATCCCGCCCATCAGCATAACAAGGCTCCCAGTTCTCCAGGGCCTGTCTTGCCTTTCTGGTTTTTACACATTTTGTGGATGTCCCTTTTGACCAGTGGGAAGTGATACTTCTTTGTAGTGCAGATTTGCATTGCCCGCTTGCTTGCTTGGCCAAAAAGGGCGTATGCGTTTTCTCCTGAATATATTCAGGAGAAAACGCATACGCCCTTTTTGGCCAAGTGCACCATTTTCCAAGTTGTGCCCCTCTTCCTGTGCTTTACAGGCGATTCCAAGGTACCTCTTGAAATCTGTTTCCTGCTATTTGGCCTCGCTTTCAAGTCCGCCTCGTTGACTTCCCTCAACAGATTTTTGGACGATAGTTGTCCTTTATCACTCTGCCAGTTTGTGAATTGCTGTGCCCCTGAGCTCCATTTCTCAACTCGTTTTTTGTGAGCTGAACGCAAGTCCAAAATTTTGGATCATGTCCTATACTGGTTCCCGGTGGGTGGCTGAGACTTTGGTTAATTCTTCTTCCTGCCGGGAAATTAGAGTGACATGTGCCCGTCCAAATGCCTAACAGCTACTCTCTCATGGGTTCTCCCTCGTCCCTTCCATCCTCTGCCAAATTGGGAACCTGTGCAAACCAGGAGGTTAAAGGGCCTGTCTCTCCAAGTTGGGAGATTGATAGTAAGGCAGTTGGAAAGTCAAACTGGAGCACCAGGAGAGGGACTATTCGTTGAGTTTTAGAAACCTTTCGTATTCACAGTGTGTCCATTCTCTAGGTTTCCTGTACATGTTATAGCTGTAGTAATATTCCCTTGAACCTGGAGAGTTGGGACCCATGGAATGGGGGCCATGCATTATTGCTTGAAAGGGTCTGCATTTGCTCACCCAATCTCACCAATCCTCTCAGTCCCAAGTGTCCAGCCTTATGCCACATCCAGCTGTCATTGTAGATAGGGTCTTTCCAGGTTTCCTCAGACACCCTGAAGGAATTGTAAAGAATTTCCCTGTTTTTTGGTTTTGCTTTTGAAATTCCTTTTTATAGTAGGTTTGAGCTGATTCTCGCTGCCATGTTTATGCCACTCTAGACACACTTGATTCCCTTATGGAGACATATCAATACATAGGTTTTAAGGTTCTTACTAGTCAGATATATTCCTCTGTGGGAAATATGGGGTTTTGAGTCTCTTTCACTGAGGAAGGTGTCGGTCTTGTCAATTCCAAAGTTGGTTTTTGAAACGGTCCCTGTGCTTATATCAAACTCTGGTTTTATGCATCACCCTACCTCTCCTTCCCCATTATGCGGGCATAAGAGTGTTTTCTAAATGTGAGACTCTGTTCTATTTCCTAACTCAGTTCACGTGTAGCCATGTTTACAGGATCTTCATAAGTGATATCTTATGATAAGTTTCTTTTTCTGTGTGACTTATTTCACTTAGAATCATCGTACCTGAATCCACTCACTTTGCTGCTTCTGATCTTATGACATTGATTTCATCGCTGAGGGATATTCCATCGTACGTAAGTACCACAATGTTTTGAACCATTTTTATATTTCCTGGGATATTTAAGGTGTACCCAAGTTGAGGTTCTTGTAGTCAGTGCAGCCCTAAATTTGGAGGTGGCTCTTTCTTATTGATTTTCAGTTTTCCCAAGGTATATCCCCTAGACTGGAAGTGGCCTTGGCTCTGTAGCTCTGTTGTTTACTGGTTTTAGGGAACACAATGCACTCCTCCAGTGAGGCAGTTGGCAATTTACATCCCGCCCATCAGCATAACAAGGCTCCCAGTTCTCCAGGGCCTGTCTTGCCTTTCTGGTTTTTACACATTTTGTGGATGTCCCTTTTGACCGGTCGGAAGTGATACTTCTTTGTAGTGCAGATTTGCATTGCCCGCTTGCTTGCTTGGCCAAAAAGGGCGTATGCGTTTTCTCCTGAATATATTCAGGAGAAAACGCATACGCCCTTTTTGGCCAAGTGCACCATTGACCAAGTTGTGCCCCTCTTCCTGTGCTTTACAGGCGATTCCAACGTACCTCTTGAAATCTGTTTCCTGCTATTTTGCCTCGCTTTCAAGTCCGCCTCGTTGACTTCCCTCAACAGATTTTTGGACGATAGTTGTCCTTTATCACTCTGCCAGTTTGTGAATTGCTGTGCCCCTGAGCTCCATTTCTCAACTCGTTTTTTGTGAGCTGAACGCAACTCCAAAATTTTGGATCATGTCCTATACTGGTTCCCGGTGGGTGGCTGAGACTTTGGTTAATTCTTCTTCCTGCCGGGAAATTAGAGTGACATGTGCCCGTCCAAATGCCTAACAGCTTCTCTCTCATGGGTTCTCCCTCGTCCCTTCCATCCTCTGCCAAATTGGGAACCTGTGCAAACCAGGATGTTAAAGGGCCTGTCTCTCCAACTTGGGAGATTGATAGTAAGGCAGTTGGAAAGTCAAACTGGAGCACCAGGAGAGGGACTATTCGTTGAGTTTTAGAAACCTTTCGTATTCACAGTGTGTCCATTCTCTAGGTTTCCTGTACATGTTATAGCTGTAGTAATATTCCCTTGAACCTGGAGAGTTGGGACCCATGGAATGGGGGCCATGCATTATTGCTTGAAAGGGTCTGCATTTGCTCACCCAATCTCACCAATCCTCTCAGTCCCAAGTGTCCAGCCTTATGCCACATCCAGCTGTCATTGTAGAGAGGGTCTTTCCAGGTTTCCTCAGACACCCTGAAGGAATTGTAAAGAATTTCCCTGTTTTTTGGTTTTGCTTTTGAAATTCCTTTTTATAGTGGGTTTGAGCTGATTCTCGCTGCCATGTTTATGCCACTCTAGACACACTTGATTCCCTTATGGAGACATATCAATACATAGGTTTTAAGATTCTTACTAGTCAGATATATTCCTCTGCGGGAAATATGGGGTTTTGAGTCTCTTTCACTGAGGAAGGTGTAGGTCTTGTCTATTCCAAATTTGGTTTTTGTAACGGTCCCTGTGCTTATATCAAACTCTGGTTTTATGCATCACCCCACCTCTCCTTCCCCTTTATGCAGGCATAAGAGTGTTTTCTAAATGTGAGACTCTGTTCTCTTTCCTAACTCAGTTCACGTGTAGCCATGTTTACAGGATCTTCATAAGTGATATCTTATGATAAGTTTCTTTTTCTGTGTGACTTATTTCACTTAGAATCATCGTACCTGAATCCACTCACTTTGCTGCTACTCGTCTTATGACATTGATTTCATGGCTGAGGCATATTCCATCGTACGTAAGTACCACAATGTTTTGAACCATTTTTATATTTCCTGGGATATTTAAGGTGTACCCAAGTTGACGTTGTTGTAGTCAGTGCAGCCCTAAATTTGGAGGTGGCTCTTTCTTATTGATTTTCAGTTTTCCCAAGGTATATTCCCTAGACTGGAAGTGGCCTTGGCTCTGTAGCTCTGTTGTTTACTTGTTTTAGGGAACACAATGCACTCCTCCAGTGAGGCAGTTGGCAGTTTACATCCCGCCCATCAGCATAACAAGGCTCCCAGTTCTCCAGGGCCTGTCTTGCCTTTCTGGTTTTTACACATTTTGTGGATGTCCCTTTTGAGCGGTGGGAAGTGATACTTCTTTGTAGTGCAGATTTGCATTGCCCGCTTGCTTGCTTGGCCAAAAAGGGCGTATGCGTTTTCTCCTGAATATATTCAGGAGAAAACGCATACGCCCTTTTTGGCCAAGTGCACCATTGTCCAAGTTGTGCCCCTCTTCCTGTGCTTTACAGGCGATTCCAAGGTACCTCTTGAAATCTGTTTCCTGCTATTTTGCCTCGCTTTCAAGTCCGCCTCGTTGACTTCCCTCAACAGATTTTTGGACGATAGTTGTCCTTTATCACTCTGCCAGTTTGTGAATTGCTGTGCCCCTGAGCTCCATTTCTCAACTCGTTTTTTGTGAGCTGAACGCAAGTCCAAAATTTTGGATCATGTCCTATACTGGTTCCCGGTGGGTGGCTGAGACTTTGGTTAATTCTTCTTCCTGCCGGGAAATTAGAGTGACATGTGCCCGTCCAAATGCCTAACAGCTACTCTCTCATGGGTTCTCCCTCGTCCCTTCCATCCTCTGCCAAATTGGGAACCTGTGCAAACCAGGAGGTTAAAGGGCCTGTCTCTCCAAGTTGGGAGATTGATAGTAAGGCAGTTGGAAAGTCAAACTGGAGCACCAGGAGAGGGACTATTCGTTGAGTTTTAGAAACCTTTCGTATTCACAGTGTGTCCATTCTCTAGGTTTCCTGTACATGTTATAGCTGTAGTAATATTCCCTTGAACCTGGAGAGTTGGGACCCATGGAATGGGGGCCATGCATTATTGCTTGAAAGGGTCTGCATTTGCTCACCCAATCTCACCAATCCTCTCAGTCCCAAGTGTCCAGCCTTATGCCACATCCAGCTGTCATTGTAGATAGGGTCTTTCCAGGTTTCCTCAGACACCCTGAAGGAATTGTAAAGAATTTCCCTGTTTTTTGGTTTTGCTTTTGAAATTCCTTTTTATAGTGGGTTTGAGCTGATTCTCGCTGCCATGTTTATGCCACTCTAGACACACTTGATTCCCTTATGGAGACATATCAATACATAGGTTTTAAGGTTCTTACTAGTCAGATATATTCCTCTGTGGGAAATATGGGGTTTTGAGTCTCTTTCACTGAGGAAGGTGTCGGTCTTGTCAATTCCAAAGTTGGTTTTTGAAACGGTCCCTGTGCTTATATCAAACTCTGGTTTTATGCATCACCCCACCTCTCCTTCCCCATTATGCGGGCATAAGAGTGTTTTCTAAATGTGAGACTCTGTTCTATTTCCTAACTCAGTTCACGTGTAGCCATGTTTACAGGATCTTCATAAGTGATATCTTATGATAAGTTTCTTTTTCTGTGTGACTTATTTCACTTAGAATCATCGTACCTGAATCCACTCACTTTGCTGCTTCTGGTCTTATGACATTGATTTCATCGCTGAGGGATATTCCATCGTACGTAAGTACCACAATGTTTTGAACCATTTTTATATTTCCTGGGATATTTAAGGTGTACCCAAGTTGAGGTTCTTGTAGTCAGTGCAGCCCTAAATTTGGAGGTGGCTCTTTCTTATTGATTTTCAGTTTTCCCAAGGTATATCCCCTAGACTGGAAGTGGCCTTGGCTCTGTAGCTCTGTTGTTTACTTGTTTTAGGGAACACAATGCACTCCTCCAGTGAGGCAGTTGGCAATTTACATCCCGCCCATCAGCATAACAAGGCTCCCAGTTCTCCAGGGCCTGTCTTGCCTTTCTGGTTTTTACACATTTTGTGGATGTCCCTTTTGACCAGTGGGAAGTGATACTTCTTTGTAGTGCAGATTTGCATTGCCCGCTTGCTTGCTTGGCCAAAAAGGGCGTATGTGTTTTCTCCTGAATATATTCAGGAGAAAACGCATACGCCCTTTTTGGCCAAGTGCACCATTGTCCAAGTTGTGACCCTCTTCCTGTGCTTTGCAGGTGATCCCAACGTAACTCTTGAAATCTGTTTCCTGCTATTTTGCCTCGCTTTCAAGTCCGCCTCGTTGACTTCCCTCAACAGATTTTTGGACGATAGTTGTCCTTTATCACTCTGCCAGTTTGTGAATTGCTGTGCCCCTGAGCTCCATTTCTCAACTCGTTTTTTGTGAGCTGAACGCAAGTCCAAAATTTTGGATCATGTCCTATACTGGTTCCCGGTGGGTGGCTGAGACTTTGGTTAATTCTTCTTCCTGCCGGGAAATTAGAGTGACATGTACCCGTCCAAATGCCTAACAGCTACTCTCTCATGGGTTCTCCCTCGTCCCTTCCATCCTCTGCCAAATTGGGAACCTGTGCAAACCAGGAGGTTAAAGGGCCTGTCTCTCCAAGTTGGGAGATTGATAGTAAGGCAGTTGGAAAGTCAAACTGGAGCACCAGGAGTGGGACTATTCGTTGAGTTTTAGAAACCTTTCGTATTCACAGTGTGTCCATTCTCTAGGTTTCCTGTACATGTTATAGCTGTAGTAATATTCCCTTGAACCTGGAGAGTTGGGACCCATGGAATGGGGGCCATGCATTATTGCTTGAAAGGGTCTGCATTCGCTCACCCAATCTCACCAATCCTCTCAGTCCCAAGTGTCCAGCCTTATGCCACATCCAGCTGTCATTGTAGACAGGGTCTTTCCAGGTTTCCTCAGACACCCTGAAGGAATTGTAAAGAATTTCCCTGTTTTTTTGTTTTGCTTTTGAAATTCCTTTTTATAGTGGGTTTGAGCTGATTCTCGCTGCCATGTTTATGCCACTCTAGACACACTTGATTCCCTTATGGAGACATATCAATACATAGGTTTTAAGATTCTTACTAGTCAGATATATTCCTCTGCGGGAAATATGGGGTTTTGAGTCTCTTTCACTGAGGAAGGTGTAGGTCTTGTCTATTCCAAAGTTGGTTTTTGGAACGGTCCCTGTGCTTATATCAAACTCTGGTTTTATGCATCACCCCACCTCTCCTTCCCCTTTATGCAGGCATAAGAGTGTTTTCTAAATGTGAGACTCTGTTCTCTTTCCTAACTCAGTTCACGTGTAGCCATGATTACAGGATCTTCATAAGTGATATCTTATGATAAGTTTCTTTTTCTGTGTGACTTATTTCACTTAGAATCATCGTACCTGAATCCACTCACTTTGCTGCTACTGGTCTTATGACATTGATTTCATGGCTGAGGTGTATTCCATCGTACGTAAGTACCACAATGTTTTGAACCATTTTTATATTTCCTGGGATATTTAAGGTGTACCCAAGTTGAGGTTCTTGTAGTCAGTGCAGCCCTAAATTTGGAGGTGGCTCTTTCTTATTGATTTTCAGTTTTCCCAAGGTATATTCCCTAGACTGGAAGTGGCCTTGGCTCTGTAGCTCTGTTGTTTACTTGTTTTAGGGAACACAATGCAGTCCTCCAGTGAGGCAGTTGGCAGTTTCCATCCCGCCCATCAGCATAACAAGGCTCCCAGTTCTCCAGGGCCTGTCTTGCCTTTCTGGTTTTTACACATTTTGTGGATGTCCCTTTTGACCGGTGGGAAGTGATACTTCTTTGTAGTGCAGATTTGCATTGCCCGCTTGCTTGCTTGGCCAAAAAGGGCGTATGCGTTTTCTCCTGAATATATTCAGGAGAAAACGCATACGCCCTTTTTGGCCAAGTGCACCATTGTCCAAGTTGTGCCCCTCTTCCTGTGCTTTACAGGCGATTCCAAGGTACCTCTTGAAATCTGTTTCCTGCTATTTTGCCTCGCTTTCAAGTCCGCCTCGTTGACTTCCCTCAACAGATTTTTGGACGATAGTTGTCCTTTATCACTCTGCCAGTTTGTGAATTGCTGTGCCCCTGAGCTCCATTTCTCAACTCGTTTTTTGTGAGCTGAACGCAAGTCCAAAATTTTGGATCATGTCCTATACTGGTTCCCGGTGGGTGGCTGAGACTTTGGTTAATTCTTCTTCCTGCCGGGAAATTAGAGTGACATGTGCCCGTCCAAATGCCTAACAGCTACTCTCTCATGGGTTCTCCCTCGTCCCTTCCATCCTCTGCCAAATTGGGAACCTGTGCAAACCAGGAGGTTAAAGGGCCTGTCTCTCCAAGTTGGGAGATTGATAGTAAGGCAGTTGGAAAGTCAAACTGGAGCACCAGGAGAGGGACTATTCGTTGAGTTTTAGAAACCTTTCGTATTCACAGTGTGTCCATTCTCTAGGTTTCCTGTACATGTTATAGCTGTAGTAATATTCCCTTGAACCTGGAGAGTTGGGACCCATGGAATGGGGGCCATGCATTATTGCTTGAAAGGGTCTGCATTTGCTCACCCAATCTCACCAATCCTCTCAGTCCCAAGTGTCCAGCCTTATGCCACATCCAGCTGTCATTGTAGATAGGGTCTTTCCAGGTTTCCTCAGACACCCTGAAGGAATTGTAAAGAATTTCCCTGTTTTTTGGTTTTGCTTTTGAAATTCCTTTTTATAGTGGGTTTGAGCTGATTCTCGCTGCCATGTTTATGCCACTCTAGACACACTTGATTCCCTTATGGAGACATATCAATACATAGGTTTTAAGATTCTTACTAGTCAGATATATTCCTCTGCGGGAAATATGGGGTTTTGAGTCTCTTTCACTGAGGAAGGTGTAGGTCTTGTCTATTCCAAAGTTGGTTTTTGGAACGGTCCCTGTGCTTATATCAAACTCTGGTTTTATGCATCACCCCACCTCTCCTTCCCCTTTATGCAGGCATAAGAGTGTTTTCTAAATGTGAGACTCTGTTCTCTTTCCTAACTCAGTTCACGTGTAGCCATGATTACAGGATCTTCATAAGTGATATCTTATGATAAGTTTCTTTTTCTGTGTGACTTATTTCACTTAGAATCATCGTACCTGAATCCACTCACTTTGCTGCTACTGGTCTTATGACATTGATTTCATGGCTGAGGTGTATTCCATCGTACGTAAGTACCACAATGTTTTGAACCATTTTTATATTTCCTGGGATATTTAAGGTGTACCCAAGTTGAGGTTCTTGTAGTCAGTGCAGCCCTAAATTTGGAGGTGGCTCTTTCTTATTGATTTTCAGTTTTCCCAAGGTATATTCCCTAGACTGGAAGTGGCCTTGGCTCTGTAGCTCTGTTGTTTACTTGTTTTAGGGAACACAATGCAGTCCTCCAGTGAGGCAGTTGGCAGTTTCCATCCCGCCCATCAGCATAACAAGGCTCCCAGTTCTCCAGGGCCTGTCTTGCCTTTCTGGTTTTTACACATTTTGTGGATGTCCCTTTTGACCGGTGGGAAGTGATACTTCTTTGTAGTGCAGATTTGCATTGCCCGCTTGCTTGCTTGGCCAAAAAGGGCGTATGCGTTTTCTCCTGAATATATTCAGGAGAAAACGCATACGCCCTTTTTGGCCAAGTGCACCATTGTCCAAGTTGTGCCCCTCTTCCTGTGCTTTACAGGCGATTCCAAGGTACCTCTTGAAATCTGTTTCCTGCTATTTTGCCTCGCTTTCAAGTCCGCCTCGTTGACTTCCCTCAACAGATTTTTGGACGATAGTTGTCCTTTATCACTCTGCCAGTTTGTGAATTGCTGTGCCCCTGAGCTCCATTTCTCAACTCGTTTTTTGTGAGCTGAACGCAAGTCCAAAATTTTGGATCATGTCCTATACTGGTTCCCGGTGGGTGGCTGAGACTTTGGTTAATTCTTCTTCCTGCCGGGAAATTAGAGTGACATGTGCCCGTCCAAATGCCTAACAGCTACTCTCTCATGGGTTCTCCCTCGTCCCTTCCATCCTCTGCCAAATTGGGAACCTGTGCAAACCAGGAGGTTAAAGGGCCTGTCTCTCCAAGTTGGGAGATTGATAGTAAGGCAGTTGGAAAGTCAAACTGGAGCACCAGGAGAGGGACTATTCGTTGAGTTTTAGAAACCTTTCGTATTCACAGTGTGTCCATTCTCTAGGTTTCCTGTACATGTTATAGCTGTAGTAATATTCCCTTGAACCTGGAGAGTTGGGACCCATGGAATGGGGGCCATGCATTATTGCTTGAAAGGGTCTGCATTTGCTCACCCAATCTCACCAATCCTCTCAGTCCCAAGTGTCCAGCCTTATGCCACATCCAGCTGTCATTGTAGATAGGGTCTTTCCAGGTTTCCTCAGACACCCTGAAGGAATTGTAAAGAATTTCCCTGTTTTTTGGTTTTGCTTTTGAAATTCCTTTTTATAGTGGGTTTGAGCTGATTCTCGCTGCCATGTTTATGCCACTCTAGACACACTTGATTCCCTTATGGAGACATATCAATACATAGGTTTTAAGATTCTTACTAGTCAGATATATTCCTCTGCGGGAAATATGGGGTTTTGAGTCTCTTTCACTGAGGAAGGTGTAGGTCTTGTCTATTCCAAAGTTGGTTTTTGGAACGGTCCCTGTGCTTATATCAAACTCTGGTTTTATGCATCACCCCACCTCTCCTTCCCCTTTATGCAGGCATAAGAGTGTTTTCTAAATGTGAGACTCTGTTCTCTTTCCTAACTCAGTTCACGTGTAGCCATGATTACAGGATCTTCATAAGTGATATCTTATGATAAGTTTCTTTTTCTGTGTGACTTATTTCACTTAGAATCATCGTACCTGAATCCACTCACTTTGCTGCTACTGGTCTTATGACATTGATTTCATGGCTGAGGTGTATTCCATCGTACGTAAGTACCACAATGTTTTGAACCATTTTTATATTTCCTGGGATATTTAAGGTGTACCCAAGTTGAGGTTCTTGTAGTCAGTGCAGCCCTAAATTTGGAGGTGGCTCTTTCTTATTGATTTTCAGTTTTCCCAAGGTATATTCCCTAGACTGGAAGTGGCCTTGGCTCTGTAGCTCTGTTGTTTACTTGTTTTAGGGAACACAATGCAGTCCTCCAGTGAGGCAGTTGGCAGTTTCCATCCCGCCCATCAGCATAACAAGGCTCCCAGTTCTCCAGGGCCTGTCTTGCCTTTCTGGTTTTTACACATTTTGTGGATGTCCCTTTTGACCGGTGGGAAGTGATACTTCTTTGTAGTGCAGATTTGCATTGCCCGCTTGCTTGCTTGGCCAAAAAGGGCGTATGCGTTTTCTCCTGAATATATTCAGGAGAAAACGCATACGCCCTTTTTGGCCAAGTGCACCATTGTCCAAGTTGTGCCCCTCTTCCTGTGCTTTACAGGCGATTCCAAGGTACCTCTTGAAATCTGTTTCCTGCTATTTTGCCTCGCTTTCAAGTCCGCCTCGTTGACTTCCCTCAACAGATTTTTGGACGATAGTTGTCCTTTATCACTCTGCCAGTTTGTGAATTGCTGTGCCCCTGAGCTCCATTTCTCAACTCGTTTTTTGTGAGCTGAACGCAAGTCCAAAATTTTGGATCATGTCCTATACTGGTTCCCGGTGGGTGGCTGAGACTTTGGTTAATTCTTCTTCCTGCCGGGAAATTAGAGTGACATGTGCCCGTCCAAATGCCTAACAGCTACTCTCTCATGGGTTCTCCCTCGTCCCTTCCATCCTCTGCCAAATTGGGAACCTGTGCAAACCAGGAGGTTAAAGGGCCTGTCTCTCCAAGTTGGGAGATTGATAGTAAGGCAGTTGGAAAGTCAAACTGGAGCACCAGGAGAGGGACTATTCGTTGAGTTTTAGAAACCTTTCGTATTCACAGTGTGTCCATTCTCTAGGTTTCCTGTACATGTTATAGCTGTAGTAATATTCCCTTGAACCTGGAGAGTTGGGACCCATGGAATGGGGGCCATGCATTATTGCTTGAAAGGGTCTGCATTTGCTCACCCAATCTCACCAATCCTCTCAGTCCCAAGTGTCCAGCCTTATGCCACATCCAGCTGTCATTGTAGATAGGGTCTTTCCAGGTTTCCTCAGACACCCTGAAGGAATTGTAAAGAATTTCCCTGTTTTTTGGTTTTGCTTTTGAAATTCCTTTTTATAGTGGGTTTGAGCTGATTCTCGCTGCCATGTTTATGCCACTCTAGACACACTTGATTCCCTTATGGAGACATACCAATACATAGGTTTTAAGATTCTTACTAGTCAGATATATTCCTCTGTGGGAAATATGGGGTTTTGAGTCTCTTTCACTGAGGAAGGTGTAGGTCTTGTCTATTCCAAAGTTGGTTTTTGAAACGGTCCCTGTGCTTATATCAAACTCTGGTTTTATGCATCACCCCACCTCTCCTTCCCCTTTATGCAGGCATAAGAGTGTTTTCTAAATGTGAGACTCTGTTCTCTTTCCTAACTCAGTTCACGTGTAGCCATGTTTACAGGATCTTCATAAGTGATATCTTATGATAAGTTTCTTTTTCTGTGTGACTTATTTCACTTAGAATCATCGTACCTGAATCCACTCACTTTGCTGCTACTGGTCTTATGACATTGATTTCATGGCTGTGGGATATTCCATCGTACGTAAGTACCACAATGTTTTGAACCATTTTTATATTTCCTGGGATATTTAAGGTGTACCCAAGTTGACATTGTTGTAGTCAGGGCAGCCCTAAATATGGAGGTGGCTCTTTCTTATTGATTTTCAGTTTTCCCAAGGTATATTCCCTAGACTGGAAGTGGCCTTGGCTCTGTAGCTCTGTTGTTTACTTGTTTTAGGGAACACAATGCACTCCTCCAGTGAGGCAGTTGGCAATTTACATCCCGC
The DNA here is from genome assembly GCF_025265405.1 of Mesoplodon densirostris. Classification (NCBI taxonomy): domain Eukaryota; kingdom Metazoa; phylum Chordata; class Mammalia; order Artiodactyla; family Ziphiidae; genus Mesoplodon; species Mesoplodon densirostris. Next base: position 2,757,860 of record NW_026778199.1, on the reverse strand, counting down.
CCATCAGCATAACAAAACTCCCAGTTCTCCAGGGCCTGTCTTGCCTTTCTGGTTTTTACACATTTTGTGGATGTCCCTTTTGACCGGTGGGAAGTGATACTTCTTTGTAGTGCAGATTTGCATTGCCCGCTTGCTTGCTTGGCCAAAAAGGGCGTATGCGTTTTCTCCTGAATATATTCAGGAGAAAACGCATACGCCCTTTTTGGCCAAGTGCACCATTGTCCAAGTTGTGCCCCTCTTCCTGTGCTTTACAGGCGATTCCAAGGTACCTCTTGAAATATGTTTCCTGCTATTTTGCCTCGCTTTCAAGTCCGCCTCGTTGACTTCCCTCAACAGATTTTTGGACGATAGTTGTCCTTTATCACTCTGCCAGTTTGTGAATTGCTGTGCCCCTGAGCTCCATTTCTCAACTCGTTTTTTGTGAGCTGAACGCAAGTCCAAAATTTTGGATCATGTCCTATACTGGTTCCCGGTGGGTGGCTGAGACTTTGGTTAATTCTTCTTCCTGCCGGGAAATTAGAGTGACATGTGCCCGTCCAAATGCCTAACAGCTACTCTCTCATGGGTTCTCCCTCGTCCCTTCCATCCTCTGCCAAATTGGGAACCTGTGCAAACCAGGAGGTTAAAGGGCCTGTCTCTCCAAGTTGGGAGATTGATAGTAAGGCAGTTGGAAAGTCAAACTGGAGCACCAGGAGAGGGACTATTCGTTGAGTTTTAGAAACCTTTCATATTCACAGTGTGTCCATTCTCTAGGTTTCCTGTACATGTTATAGCTGTAGTAATATTCCCTTGAACCTGGAGAGTTGGGACCCATGGAATGGGGGCCATGCATTATTGCTTGAAAGGGTCTGCATTTGCTCACCCAATCTCACCAATCCTCTCAGTCCCAAGTGTCCAGCCTTATGCCACATCCAGCTGTCATTGTAGATAGGGTCTTTCCAGGTTTCCTCAGACACCCTGAAGGAATTGTAAAGAATTTCCCTGTTTTTTGGTTTTGCTTTTGAAATTCCTTTTTATAGTGGGTTTGAGCTGATTCTCGCTGCCATGTTTATGCCACTCTAGACACACTAGATTCCCTTATGGAGACATATCAATACATAGGTTTTAAGGTTCTTACTAGTCAGATATATTCCTCTGTGGGAAATATGGGGTTTTGAGTCTCTTTCACTGAGGAAGGTGTCGGTCTTGTCAATTCCAAAGTTGGTTTTTGAAACGGTCCCTGTGCTTATATCAAACTCTGGTTTTATGCATCACCCCACCTCTCCTTCCCCATTATGCGGGCATAAGAGTGTTTTCTAAATGTGAGACTCTGTTCTATTTCCTAACTCAGTTCACGTGTAGCCATGTTTACAGGATCTTCATAAGTGATATCTTATGATAAGTTTCTTTTTCTGTGTGACTTATTTCACTTAGAATCATCGTACCTGAATCCACTCACTTTGCTGCTTCTGGTCTTATGACATTGATTTCATCGCTGAGGGATATTCCATCGTACATAAGTACCACAATGTTTTGAACCATTTTTATATTTCCTGGGATATTTAAGGTGTACCCAAGTTGAGGTTCTTGTAGTCAGTGCAGCCCTAAATTTGGAGGTGGCTCTTTCTTATTGATTTTCAGTTTTCCCAAGGTATATCCCCTAGACTGGAAGTGGCCTTGGCTCTGTAGCTCTGTTGTTTACTTGTTTTAGGGAACACAATGCACTCCTCCAGTGAGGCAGTTGGCAATTTACATCCCGCCCATCAGCATAACAAGGCTCCCAGTTCTCCAGGGCCTGTCTTGCCTTTCTGGTTTTTACACATTTTGTGGATGTCCCTTTTGACCAGTGGGAAGTGATACTTCTTTGTAGTGCAGATTTGCATTGCCCGCTTGCTTGCTTGGCCAAAAAGGGCGTATGCGTTTTCTCCTGAATATATTCAGGAGAAAACGCATACGCCCTTTTTGGCCAAGTGCACCATTGTCCAAGTTGTGCCCCTCTTCCTGTGCTTTGCAGGCGATCCCAACGTACCTCTTGAAATCTGTTTCCTGCTATTTTGCCTCGCTTTCAAGTCCGCCTCGTTGACTTCCCTCAACAGATTTTTGGACGATAGTTGTCCTTTATCACTCTGCCAGTTTGTGAATTGCTGTGCCCCTGAGCTCCATTTCTCAACTCGTTTTTTGTGAGCTGAACGCAAGTCCAAAATTTTGGATCATGTCCTATACTGGTTCCCGGTGGGTGGCTGAGACTTTGGTTAATTCTTCTTCCTGCCGGGAAATTAGAGTGACATGTGCCCGTCCAAATGCCTAACAGCTACTCTCTCATGGGTTCTCCCTAGTCCCTTCCATCCTCTGCCAAATTGGGAACCTGTGCAAACCAGGAGGTTAAAGGGCCTGTCTCTCCAAGTTGGGAGATTGATAGTAAGGCAGTTGGAAAGTCAAACTGGAGCAACAGGAGTGGGACTATTCGTTGAGTTTTAGAACCTTTCGTATTCACAGTGTGTCCATTCTCTAGGTTTCCTGTACATGTTATAGCTGTAGTAATATTCCCTTGAACCTGGAGAGTTGGGACCCATGGAATGGGGGCCATGCATTATTGCTTGAAAGGGTCTGCATTCGCTCACCCAATCTCACCAATCCTCTCAGTCCCAAGTGTCCAGCCTTATGCCACATCCAGCTGTCATTGTAGACAGGGTCTTTCCAGGTTTCCTCAGACACCCTGAAGGAATTGTAAAGAATTTCCCTGTTTTTTTGTTTTGCTTTTGAAATTCCTTTTTATAGTGGGTTTGAGCTGATTCTCGCTGCCATGTTTATGCCACTCTAGACACACTTGATTCCCTTATGGAGACATATCAATACATAGGTTTTAAGATTCTTACTAGTCAGATATATTCCTCTGCGGGAAATATGGGGTTTTGAGTCTCTTTCACTGAGGAAGGTGTAGGTCTTGTCTATTCCAAAGTTGGTTTTTGGAACGGTCCCTGTGCTTATATCAAACTCTGGTTTTATGCATCACCCCACCTCTCCTTCCCCTTTATGCAGGCATAAGAGTGTTTTCTAAATGTGAGACTCTGTTCTCTTTCCTAACTCAGTTCACGTGTAGCCATGTTTACAGGATCTTCCTAAGTGATATCTTATGATAAGTTTCTTTTTCTGTGTGACTTATTTCACTTAGAATCATCGTACCTGAATCCACTCACTTTGCTGCTACTGGTCTTATGACATTGATTTCATGGCTGAGGGATATTCCATCGTACGTAAGTACCACAATGTTTTGAACCATTTTTATATTTCCTGGGATATTTAAGGTGTACCCAAGTTGACGTTGTTGTAGTCAGGGCAGCCCTAAATTTGGAGGTGGCTCTTTCTTATTGATTTTCAGTTTTCCCAAGGTATATTCCCTAGACTGGAAGTGGCCTTGGCTCTGTAGCTCTGTTGTTTACTTGTTTTAGGGAACACAATGCAGTCCTCCAGTGAGGCAGTTGGCAGTTTCCATCCCGCCCATCAGCATAACAAGGCTCCCAGTTCTCCAGGGCCTGTCTTGCCTTTCTGGTTTTTACACATTTTGTGGATGTCCCTTTTGACCGGTGGGAAGTGATACTTCTTTGTAGTGCAGATTTGCATTGCCCGCTTGCTTGCTTGGCCAAAAAGGACGTATGCGTTTTCTCCTGAATATATTCAGGAGAAAACGCATACGCCCTTTTTGGCCAAGTGCACCATTGTCCAAGTTGTGCCCCTCTTCCTGTGCTTTACAGGCGATTCCAAGGTACCTCTTGAAATCTGTTTCCTGCTATTTTGCCTCGCTTTCAAGTCCGCCTCGTTGACTTCCCTCAACAGATTTTTGGACGATAGTTGTCCTTTATCACTCTGCCAGTTTGTGAATTGCTGTGCCCCTGAGCTCCGTTTCTCAACTCGTTTTTTGTGAGCTGAACGCAAGTCCAAAATTTTGGATCATGTCCTATACTGGTTCCCGGTGGGTGGCTGAGACTTTGGTTAATTCTTCTTCCTGCCGGGAAATTAGAGTGACATGTGCCCGTCCAAATGCCTAACAGCTACTCTCTCATGGGTTCTCCCTCGTCCCTTCCATCCTCTGCCAAATTGGGAACCTGTGCAAACCAGGAGGTTAAAGGGCCTGTCTCTCCAAGTTGGGAGATTGATAGTAAGGCAGTTGGAAAGTCAAACTGGAGCACCAGGAGAGGGACTATTCGTTGAGTTTTAGAAACCTTTCGTATTCACAGTGTGTCCATTCTCTAGGTTTCCTGTACATGTTATAGCTGTAGTAATATTCCCTTGAACCTGGAGAGTTGGGACCCATGGAATGGGGGCCATGCATTATTGCTTGAAAGGGTCTGCATTTGCTCACCCAATCTCACCAATCCTCTCAGTCCCAAGTGTCCAGCCTTATGCCACATCCAGCTGTCATTGTAGATAGGGTCTTTCCAGGTTTCCTCAGACACCCTGAAGGAATTGTAAAGAATTTCCCTGTTTTTTGGTTTTGCTTTTGAAATTCCTTTTTATAGTGGGTTTGAGCTGATTCTCGCTGCCATGTTTATGCCACTCTAGACACATTTGATTCCCTTATGGAGACATATCAGTACATAGGTTTTAAGATTCTTACTAGTCAGATATATTCCTCTGTGGGAAATATGGGGTTTTGAGTCTCTTTCACTGAGGAAGGTGTAGGTCTTGTCTATTCCAAAGTTGGTTTTTGAAACGGTCCCTGTGCTTATATCAAACTCTGGTTTTATGCATCACCCCACCTCTCCTTCCCCTTTATGCAGGCATAAGAGTGTTTTCTAAATGTGAGACTCTGTTCTCTTTCCTAACTCAGTTCACGTGTAGCCATGTTTACAGGATCTTCATAAGTGATATCTTATGATAAGTTTCTTTTTCTGTGTGACTTATTTCACTTAGAATCATCGTACCTGAATCCACTCACTTTGCTGCTACTGGTCTTATGACATTGATTACATGGCTGTGGGATATTCCATCGTACGTAAGTACCACAATGTTTTGAACCATTTTTATATTTCCTGGGATATTTAAGGTGTACCCAAGTTGACGTTGTTGTAGTCAGGGCAGCCCTAAATTTGGAGGTGGCTCTTTCTTATTGATTTTCAGTTTTCCCAAGGTATATTCCCTAGACTGGAAGTGGCCTTGGCTCTGTAGCTCTGTTGTTTACTTGTTTTAGGGAACACAATGCACTCCTCCAGTGAGGCAGTTGGCAATTTACATCCCGCCCATCAGCATAACAAGGCTCCCAGTTCTCCAGGGCCTGTCTTGCCTTTCTGGTTTTTACACATTTTGTGGATGTCCCTTTTGACCGGTGGGAAGTGATACTTCTTTGTAGTGCAGATTTGCATTGCCCGCTTGCTTGCTTGGCCAAAAAGGGCGTATGCGTTTTCTCCTGAATATATTCAGGAGAAAACGCATACGCCCTTTTTGGCCAAGTGCACCATTGTCCAAGTTGTGCCCCTCTTCCTGTGCTTTACAGGCGATTCCAAGGTACCTCTTGAAATCTGTTTCCTGCTATTTTGCCTCGCTTTCAAGTCCGCCTCGTTGACTTCCCTCAACAGATTTTTGGACGATAGTTGTCCTTTATCACTCTGCCAGTTTGTGAATTGCTGTGCCCCTGAGCTCCATTTCTCAACTCGTTTTTTGTGAGCTGAACGCAAGTCCAAAATTTTGGATCATGTCCTATACTGGTTCCCGGTGGGTGGCTGAGACTTTGGTTAATTCTTCTTCCTGCCGGGAAATTAGAGTGACATGTGCCCGTCCAAATGCCTAACAGCTACTCTCTCATGGGTTCTCTCTCGTCCCTTCCATCCTCTGCCAAATTGGGAACCTGTGCAAACCAGGAGGTTAAAGGGCCTGTCTCTCCAAGTTGGGAGATTGATAGTAAGGCAGTTGGAAAGTCAAACTGGAGCACCAGGAGAGGGACTATTCGTTGAGTTTTAGAAACCTTTCGTATTCACAGTGTGTCCATTCTCTAGGTTTCCTGTACATGTTATAGCTGTAGTAATATTCCCTTGAACATGGAGAGTTGGGACCCATGGAATGGGGGCCATGCATTATTGCTTGAAAGGGTCTGCATTCGCTCACCCAATCTCACCAATCCTCTCAGTCCCAAGTGTCCAGCCTTATGCCACATCCAGCTGTCATTGTAGATAGGGTCTTTCCAGGTTTCCTCAGACACCCTGGAGGAATTGTAAAGAATTTCCCTGTTTTTTGGTTTTGCTTTTGAAATTCCTTTTTATAGTGGGTTTGAGCTGATTCTCGCTGCCATGTTTATGCCACTCTAGACACACTTGATTCCCTTATGGAGACATATCAATACATAGGTTTTAAGATTCTTACTAGTCAGATATATTCCTCTGTGGGAAATATGGGGTTTTGAGTCTGTTTTACTGAGGAAGGTGTCGGTCTTGTCTATTCCAAAGTTGGTTTTTGGAACGGTCCCTGTGCTTATATCAAACTCTGGTTTTAGGCATCACCCCACCTCTCCTTCCCCTTTATGCGGGCATAAGAGTGTTTTCTAAATGTGAGACTCTGTTCTCTTTCCTAACTCAGTTCACGTGTAGCCATGTTTACAGGATCTTCATAAGTGATATCTTATGATAAGTTTCTTTTTCTGTGTGACTTATTTCACTTAGAATCATCGTACCTGAATCCACTCACTTTGCTGCTACTGGTCTTATGACATTGATTTCATGGCTGAGGCATATTCCATCGTACGTAAGTACCACAATGTTTTGAACCATTTTTATATTTCCTGGGATATTTAAGGTGTACCCAAGTTGAGGTTCTTGTAGTCAGTGCAGCCCTAAATTTGGAGGTGGCTCTTTCTTATTGATTTTCAGTTTTCCCAAGGTATATTCCCTAGACTGGAAGTGGCCTTGGCTCTGTAGCTCTGTTGTTTACTTGTTTTAGGGAACACAATGCACTCCTCCAGTGAGGCAGTTGGCAGTTTACATCCCGCCCATCAGCATAACAAGGCTCCCAGTTCTCCAGGGCCTGTCTTGCCTTTCTGGTTTTTACACATTTTGTGGATGTCCCTTTTGAGCGGTGGGAAGTGATACTTCTTTGTAGTGCAGATTTGCATTGCCCGCTTGCTTGCTTGGCCAAAAAGGGCGTATGCGTTTTCTCCTGAATATATTCAGGAGAAAACGCATACGCCCTTTTTGGCCAAGTGCACCATTGTCCAAGTTGTGCCCCTCTTCCTGTGCTTTACAGGCGATTCCAAGGTACCTCTTGAAATCTGTTTCCTGCTATTTGGCCTCGCTTTCAAGTCCGCCTCGTTGACTTCCCTCAACAGATTTTTGGACGATAGTTGTCCTTTATCACTCTGCCAGTTTGTGAATTGCTGTGCCCCTGAGCTCCATTTCTCAACTCGTTTTTTGTGAGCTGAACGCAAGTCCAAAATTTTGGATCATGTCCTATACTGGTTCCCGGTGGGTGGCTGAGACTTTGGTTAATTCTTCTTCCTGCCGGGAAATTAGAGTGACATGTGCCCGTCCAAATGCCTAACAGCTACTCTCTCATGGGTTCTCCCTCGTCCCTTCCATCCTCTGCCAAATTGGGAACCTGTGCAAACCAGGAGGTTAAAGGGCCTGTCTCTCCAAGTTGGGAGATTGATAGTAAGGCAGTTGGAAAGTCAAACTGGAGCACCAGGAGAGGGACTATTCGTTGAGTTTTAGAAACCTTTCATATTCACAGTGTGTCCATTCTCTAGGTTTCCTGTACATGTTATAGCTGTAGTAATATTCCCTTGAACCTGGAGAGTTGGGACCCATGGAATGGGGGCCATGCATTATTGCTTGAAAGGGTCTGCATTTGCTCACCCAATCTCACCAATCCTCTCAGTCCCAAGTGTCCAGCCTTATGCCACATCCAGCTGTCATTGTAGATAGGGTCTTTCCAGGTTTCCTCAGACACCCTGAAGGAATTGTAAAGAATTTCCCTGTTTTTTGGTTTTGCTTTTGAAATTCCTTTTTATAGTGGGTTTGAGCTGATTCTCGCTGCCATGTTTATGCCACTCTAGACACACTTGATTCCCTTATGGAGACATATCAATACATAGGTTTTAAGGTTCTTACTAGTCAGATATATTCCTCTGTGGGAAATATGGGGTTTTGAGTCTCTTTCACTGAGGAAGGTGTCGGTCTTGTCAATTCCAAAGTTGGTTTTTGAAACGGTCCCTGTGCTTATATCAAACTCTGGTTTTATGCATCACCCCACCTCTCCTTCCCCATTATGCGGGCATAAGAGTGTTTTCTAAATGTGAGACTCTGTTCTATTTCCTAACTCAGTTCACGTGTAGCCATGTTTACAGGATCTTCATAAGTGATATCTTATGATAAGTTTCTTTTTCTGTGTGACTTATTTCACTTAGAATCATCGTACCTGAATCCACTCACTTTGCTGCTTCTGGTCTTATGACATTGATTTCATCGCTGAGGGATATTCCATCGTACATAAGTACCACAATGTTTTGAACCATTTTTATATTTCCTGGGATATTTAAGGTGTACCCAAGTTGAGGTTCTTGTAGTCAGTGCAGCCCTAAATTTGGAGGTGGCTCTTTCTTATTGATTTTCAGTTTTCCCAAGGTATATCCCCTAGACTGGAAGTGGCCTTGGCTCTGTAGCTCTGTTGTTTACTTGTTTTAGGGAACACAATGCACTCCTCCAGTGAGGCAGTTGGCAATTTACATCCCGCCCATCAGCATAACAAGGCTCCCAGTTCTCCAGGGCCTGTCTTGCCTTTCTGGTTTTTACACATGTTGTGGATGTCCCTTTTGACCGATGGGAAATTATACTTCTTTGTAGTGCAGATTTGCATTGCCCGCTTGCTTGCTTGGCCAAAAAGGGCATATGCGTTTTCTCCTGAATATATTCAGGAGAAAACGCATACGCCCTTTTTGGCCAAGTGCACCATTGTCCAAGTTGTGCCCCTCTTCCTGTGCTTTACAGGCGATTCCAACGTACCTCTTGAAATCTGTTTCCTGCTATTTTGCCTCGCTTTCAAGTCCGCCTCGTTGACTTCCCTCAACAGATTTTTGGACGATAGTTGTCCTTTATCACTCTGCCAGTTTGTGAATTGCTGTGCCCCTGAGCTCCATTTCTCAACTCGTTTTTTGTGAGCTGAACGCAAGTCCAAAATTTTGGATCATGTCCTATACTGGTTCCCGGTGGGTGTCTGAGACTTTGGTTAATTCTTCTTCCTGCCGGGAAATTAGAGTGACATGTGCCCGTCCAAATGCCTAACAGCTACTCTCTCATGGGTTCTCCCTCGTCCCTTCCATCCTCTGCCAAATTGGGAACCTGTGCAAACCAGGAGGTTAAAGGGCCTGTCTCTCCAAGTTGGGAGATTGATAGTAAGGCAGTTGGAAAGTCAAACTGGAGCACCAGGAGAGGGACTATTCGTTGAGTTTTAGAAACCTTTCGTATTCACAGTGTGTCCATTCTCTAGGTTTCCTGTACATGTTATAGCTGTAGTAATATTCCCTTGAACCTGGAGAGTTGGGACCCATGGAATGGGGGCCATGCATTATTGCTTGAAAGCGTCTGCATTTGCTCACCCAATCTCACCAATCCTCTCAGTCCCAAGTGTCCAGCCGTATGCCACATCCAGCTGTCATTGTAGACAGGGTCTTTCCAGGTTTCCTCAGACACCCTGAAGGAATTGTAAAGAATTTCCCTGTTTTTTGGTTTTGCTTTTGAAATTCCTTTTTATAGTGGGTTTGAGCTGATTCTCTCTGCCATGTTTATGCCACTCTAGACACACTTGATTCCCTTATGGAGACATATCAATACATAGGTTTTAAGATTCTTACTAGTCAGATATATTCCTCTGCGGGAAATATGGGGTTTTGAGTCTCTTTCACTGAGGAAGGTGTAGGTCTTGTCTATTCCAAAGTTGGTTTTTGGAACGGTCCCTGTGCTTATATCAAACTCTGGTTTTATGCATCACCCCACCTCTCCTTCCCCTTTATGCAGGCATAAGAGTGTTTTCTAAATGTGAGACTCTGTTCTCTTTCCTAACTCAGTTCACGTGTAGCCATGTTTACAGGATCTTCATAAGTGATATCTTATGATAAGTTTCTTTTTCTGTGTGACTTATTTCACTTAGAATCATCGTACCTGAATCCACTCACTTTGCTGCTACTGGTCTTATGACATTGATTTCATGGCTGAGGCATATTCCATCGTACGTAAATACCACAATGTTTTGAACCATTTTTATATTTCCTGGGATATTTAAGGTGTACCCAAGTTGAGGTTCTTGTAGTCAGTGCAGCCCTAAATTTGGAGGTGGCTCTTTCTTATTGATTTTCAGTTTTCCCAAGGTATATTCCCTAGACTGGAAGTGGCCTTGGCTCTGTAGCTCTGTTGTTTACTTGTTTTAGGGAACACAATGCACTCCTCCAGTGAGGCAGTTGGCAGTTTACATCCCGCCCATCAGCATAACAAGGCTCCCAGTTCTCCAGGGCCTGTCTTGCCTTTCTGGTTTTTACACATTTTGTGGATGTCCCTTTTGACCAGTGGGAAGTGATACTTCTTTGTAGTGCAGATTTGCATTGCCCGCTTGCTTGCTTGGCCAAAAAGGGCGTATGTGTTTTCTCCTGAATATATTCAGGAGAAAACGCATACGCCCTTTTTGGCCAAGTGCACCATTGTCCAAGTTGTGCCCCTCTTCCTGTGCTTTACAGGCGATTCCAAGGTACCTCTTGAAATCTGTTTCCTGCTATTTTGCCTCGCTTTCAAGTCCGCCTCGTTGACTTCCCTCAACAGATTTTTGGACGATAGTTGTCCTTTATCACTCTGCCAGTTTGTGAATTGCTGTGCCCCTGAGCTCCATTTCTCAACTCGTTTTTTGTGAGCTGAACGCAAGTCCAAAATTTTGGATCATGTCCTATACTGGTTCCCGGTGGGTGGCTGAGACTTTGGTTAATTCTTCTTCCTGCCGGGAAATTAGAGTGACATGTGCCCGTCCAAATGCCTAACAGCTACTCTCTCATGGGTTCTCCCTAGTCCCTTCCATCCTCTGCCAAATTGGGAACCTGTGCAAACCAGGAGGTTAAAGGGCCTGTCTCTCCAAGTTGGGAGATTGATAGTAAGGCAGTTGGAAAGTCAAACTGGAGCACCAGGAGTGGGACTATTCGTTGAGTTTTAGAACCTTTCGTATTCACAGTGTGTCCATTCTCTAGGTTTCCTGTACATGTTATAGCTGTAGTAATATTCCCTTGAACCTGGAGAGTTGGGACCCATGGAATGGGGGCCATGCATTATTGCTTGAAAGGGTCTGCATTCGCTCACCCAATCTCACCAATCCTCTCAGTCCCAAGTGTCCAGCCTTATGCCACATCCAGCTGTCATTGTAGACAGGGTCTTTCCAGGTTTCCTCAGACACCCTGAAGGAATTGTAAAGAATTTCCCTGTTTTTTTGTTTTGCTTTTGAAATTCCTTTTTATAGTGGGTTTGAGCTGATTCTCGCTGCCATGTTTATGCCACTCTAGACACACTTGATTCCCTTATGGAGACATATCAATACATAGGTTTTAAGATTCTTACTAGTCAGATATATTCCTCTGCGGGAAATATGGGGTTTTGAGTCTCTTTCACTGAGGAAGGTGTAGGTCTTGTCTATTCCAAAGTTGGTTTTTGGAACGGTCCCTGTGCTTATATCAAACTCTGGTTTTATGCATCACCCCACCTCTCCTTCCCCTTTATGCAGGCATAAGAGTGTTTTCTAAATGTGAGACTCTGTTCTCTTTCCTAACTCAGTTCACGTGTAGCCATGTTTACAGGATCTTCCTAAGTGATATCTTATGATAAGTTTCTTTTTCTGTGTAACTTATTTCACTTAGAATCATCGTACCTGAATCCACTCACTTTGCTGCTACTGGTCTTATGACATTGATTTCATGGCTGAGGGATATTCCATCGTACGTAAGTACCACAATGTTTTGAACCATTTTTATATTTCCTGGGATATTTAAGGTGTACCCAAGTTGACGTTGTTGTAGTCAGGGCAGCCCTAAATTTTGAGGTGGCTCTTTCTTATTGATTTTCAGTTTTCCCAAGGTATATTCCCTAGACTGGAAGTGGCCTTGGCTCTGTAGCTCTGTTGTTTACTTGTTTTAGGGAACACAATGCAGTCCTCCAGTGAGGCAGTTGGCAGTTTCCATCCCGCCCATCAGCATAACAAGGCTCCCAGTTCTCCAGGGCCTGTCTTGCCTTTCTGGTTTTTACACATTTTGTGGATGTCCCTTTTGACCGGTGGGAAGTGATACTTCTTTGTAGTGCAGATTTGCATTGCCCGCTTGCTTGCTTGGCCAAAAAGGACGTATGCGTTTTCTCCTGAATATATTCAGGAGAAAACGCATACGCCCTTTTTGGCCAAGTGCACCATTGTCCAAGTTGTGCCCCTCTTCCTGTGCTTTACAGGCGATTCCAAGGTACCTCTTGAAATCTGTTTCCTGCTATTTTGCCTCGCTTTCAAGTCCGCCTCGTTGACTTCCCTCAACAGATTTTTGGACGATAGTTGTCCTTTATCACTCTGCCAGTTTGTGAATTGCTGTGCCCCTGAGCTCCGTTTCTCAACTCGTTTTTTGTGAGCTGAACGCAAGTCCAAAATTTTGGATCATGTCCTATACTGGTTCCCGGTGGGTGGCTGAGACTTTGGTTAATTCTTCTTCCTGCCGGGAAATTAGAGTGACATGTGCCCGTCCAAATGCCTAACAGCTACTCTCTCATGGGTTCTCCCTCGTCCCTTCCATCCTCTGCCAAATTGGGAACCTGTGCAAACCAGGAGGTTAAAGGGCCTGTCTCTCCAAGTTGGGAGATTGATAGTAAGGCAGTTGGAAAGTCAAACTGGAGCACCAGGAGAGGGACTATTCGTTGAGTTTTAGAAACCTTTCGTATTCACAGTGTGTCCATTCTCTAGGTTTCCTGTACATGTTATAGCTGTAGTAATATTCCCTTGAACCTGGAGAGTTGGGACCCATGGAATGGGGGCCATGCATTATTGCTTGAAAGGGTCTGCATTTGCTCACCCAATCTCACCAATCCTCTCAGTCCCAAGTGTCCAGCCTTATGCCACATCCAGCTGTCATTGTAGATAGGGTCTTTCCAGGTTTCCTCAGACACCCTGAAGGAATTGTAAAGAATTTCCCTGTTTTTTGGTTTTGCTTTTGAAATTCCTTTTTATAGTGGGTTTGAGCTGATTCTCGCTGCCATGTTTATGCCACTCTAGACACATTTGATTCCCTTATGGAGACATATCAGTACATAGGTTTTAAGATTCTTACTAGTCAGATATATTCCTCTGTGGGAAATATGGGGTTTTGAGTCTCTTTCACTGAGGAAGGTGTAGGTCTTGTCTATTCCAAAGTTGGTTTTTGAAACGGTCCCTGTGCTTATATCAAACTCTGGTTTTATGCATCACCCCACCTCTCCTTCCCCTTTATGCAGGCATAAGAGTGTTTTCTAAATGTGAGACTCTGTTCTCTTTCCTAACTCAGTTCACGTGTAGCCATGTTTACAGGATCTTCATAAGTGATATCTTATGATAAGTTTCTTTTTCTGTGTGACTTATTTCACTTAGAATCATCGTACCTGAATCCACTCACTTTGCTGCTACTGGTCTTATGACATTGATTACATGGCTGTGGGATATTCCATCGTACGTAAGTACCACAATGTTTTGAACCATTTTTATATTTCCTGGGATATTTAAGGTGTACCCAAGTTGACGTTGTTGTAGTCAGGGCAGCCCTAAATTTGGAGGTGGCTCTTTCTTATTGATTTTCAGTTTTCCCAAGGTATATTCCCTAGACTGGAAGTGGCCTTGGCTCTGTAGCTCTGTTGTTTACTTGTTTTAGGGAACACAATGCACTCCTCCAGTGAGGCAGTTGGCAATTTACATCCCGCCCATCAGCATAACAAGGCTCCCAGGTCTCCAGGGCCTGTCTTGCCTTTCTGGTTTTTACACATTTTGTGGATGTCCCTTTTGACCGGTGGGAAGTGATACTTCTTTGTAGTGCAGATTTGCATTGCCCGCTTGCTTGCTTGGCCAAAAAGGGCGTATGCGTTTTCTCCTGAATATATTCAGGAGAAAACGCATACGCCCTTTTTGGCCAAGTGCACCATTGTCCAAGTTGTGCCCCTCTTCCTGTGCTTTACAGGCGATTCCAAGGTACCTCTTGAAATCTGTTTCCTGCTATTTTGCCTCGCTTTCAAGTCCGCCTCGTTGACTTCCCTCAACAGATTTTTGGACGATAGTTGTCCTTTATCACTCTGCCAGTTTGTGAATTGCTGTGCCCCTGAGCTCCATTTCTCAACTCGTTTTTTGTGAGCTGAACGCAAGTCCAAAATTTTGGATCATGTCCTATACTGGTTCCCGGTGGGTGGCTGAGACTTTGGTTAATTCTTCTTCCTGCCGGGAAATTAGAGTGACATGTGCCCGTCCAAATGCCTAACAGCTACTCTCTCATGGGTTCTCTCTCGTCCCTTCCATCCTCTGCCAAATTGGGAACCTGTGCAAACCAGGAGGTTAAAGGGCCTGTCTCTCCAAGTTGGGAGATTGATAGTAAGGCAGTTGGAAAGTCAAACTGGAGCACCAGGAGAGGGACTATTCGTTGAGTTTTAGAAACCTTTCGTATTCACAGTGTGTCCATTCTCTACGTTTCCTGTACATGTTATAGCTGTAGTAATATTCCCTTGAACATGGAGAGTTGGGACCCATGGAATGGGGGCCATGCATTATTGCTTGAAAGGGTCTGCATTCGCTCACCCAATCTCACCAATCCTCTCAGTCCCAAGTGTCCAGCCTTATGCCACATCCAGCTGTCATTGTAGATAGGGTCTTTCCAGGTTTCCTCAGACACCCTGGAGGAATTGTAAAGAATTTCCCTGTTTTTTGGTTTTGCTTTTGAAATTCCTTTTTATAGTGGGTTTGAGCTGATTCTCGCTGCCATGTTTATGCCACTCTAGACACACTTGATTCCCTTATGGAGACATATCAATACATAGGTTTTAAGATTCTTACTAGTCAGATATATTCCTCTGTGGGAAATATGGGGTTTTGAGTCTGTTTCACTGAGGAAGGTGTAGGTCTTGTCTATTCCAAAGTTGGTTTTTGGAACGGTCCCTGTGCTTATATCAAACTCTGGTTTTAGGCATCACCCCACCTCTCCTTCCCCTTTATGCGGGCATAAGAGTGTTTTCTAAATGTGAGACTCTGTTCTCTTTCCTAACTCAGTTCACGTGTAGCCATGTTTACAGGATCTTCATAAGTGATATCTTATGATAAGTTTCTTTTTCTGTGTGACTTATTTCACTTAGAATCATCGTACCTGAATCCACTCACTTTGCTGCTACTGGTCTTATGACATTGATTTCATGGCTGAGGCATATTCCATCGTACGTAAGTACCACAATGTTTTGAACCATTTTTATATTTCCTGGGATATTTAAGGTGTACCCAAGTTGAGGTTCTTGTAGTCAGTGCAGCCCTAAATTTGGAGGTGGCTCTTTCTTATTGATTTTCAGTTTTCCCAAGGTATATTCCCTAGACTGGAAGTGGCCTTGGCTCTGTAGCTCTGTTGTTTACTTGTTTTAGGGAACACAATGCACTCCTCCAGTGAGGCAGTTGGCAATTTACATCCCGCCCATCAGCATAACAAGGCTCCCAGTTCTCCAGGGCCTGTCTTGCCTTTCTGGTTTTTACACATTTTGTGGATGTCCCTTTTGACCGGTGGGAAGTGATACTTCTTTGTAGTGCAGATTTGCATTGCCCGCTTGCTTGCTTGGCCAAAAAGGGCGTATGCGTTTTCTCCTGAATATATTCAGGAGAAAACGCATACGCCCTTTTTGGCCAAGTACACCATTGTCCAAGTTGTGCCCCTCTTCCTGTGCTTTACAGGCGATTCCAAGGTACCTCTTGAAATCTGTTTCCTGCTATTTTGCCTCGCTTTCAAGTCCGCCTCGTTGACTTCCCTCAACAGATTTTTGGACGATAGTTGTCCTTTATCACTCTGCCAGTTTGTGAATTGCTGTGCCCCTGAGCTCCATTTCTCAACTCGTTTTTTGTGAGCTGAACGCAAGTCCAAAATTTTGGATCATGTCCTATACTGGTTCCCGGTGGGTGGCTGAGACTTTGGTTAATTCTTCTTCCTGCCGGGAAATTAGAGTGACATGTGCCCGTCCAAATGCCTAACAGCTACTCTCTCATGGGTTCTCCCTCGTCCCTTCCATCCTCTGCCAAATTGGGAACCTGTGCAAACCAGGAGGTTAAAGGGCCTGTCTCTCCAAGTTGGGAGATTGATAGTAAGGCAGTTGGAAAGTCAAACTGGAGCACCAGGAGAGGGACTATTCGTTGAGTTTTAGAAACCTTTCGTATTCACAGTGTGTCCATTCTCTACGTTTCCTGTACATGTTATAGCTGTAGTAATATTCCCTTGAACCTGGAGAGTTGGGACCCATGGAATGGGGGCCATGCATTATTGCTTGAAAGGGTCTGCATTTGCTCACCCAATCTCACCAATCCTCTCAGTCCCAAGTGTCCAGCCTTATGCCACATCCCGCTGTCATTGTAGATAGGGTCTTTCCAGGTTTCCTCAGACACCCTGAAGGAATTGTAAAGAATTTCCCTGTTTTTTGGGTTTGCTTTTGAAATTCCTTTTTATAGTGGGTTTGAGCTGATTCTCGCTGCCATGTTTATGCCACTCTAGACACACTTGATTCCCTTATGGAGACATATCAATACATAGGTTTTAAGGTTCTTACTAGTCAGATATATTCCTCTGTGGGAAATATGGGGTTTTGAGTCTCTTTCACTGAGGAAGGTGTCGGTCTTGTCAATTCCAAAGTTGGTTTTTGAAACGGTCCCTGTGCTTATATCAAACTCTGGTTTTATGCATCACCCCACCTCTCCTTCCCCATTATGCGGGCATAAGAGTGTTTTCTAAATGTGAGACTCTGTTCTATTTCCTAACTCAGTTCACGTGTAGCCATGTTTACAGGATCTTCATAAGTGATATCTTATGATAAGTTTCTTTTTCTGTGTGACTTATTTCACTTAGAATCATCGTACCTGAATCCACTCACTTTGCTGCTTCTGGTCTTATGACATTGATTTCATCGCTGAGGGATATTCCATCGTACGTAAGTACCACAATGTTTTGAACCATTTTTATATTTCCTGGGATATTTAAGGTGTACCCAAGTTGAGGTTCTTGTAGTCAGTGCAGCCCTAAATTTGGAGGTGGCTCTTTCTTATTGATTTTCAGTTTTCCCAAGGTATATCCCCTAGACTGGAAGTGGCCTTGGCTCTGTAGCTCTGTTGTTTACTTGTTTTAGGGAACACAATGCACTCCTCCAGTGAGGCAGTTGGCAATTTACATCCCGCCCATCAGCATAACAAGGCTCCCAGTTCTCCAGGGCCTGTCTTGCCTTTCTGGTTTTTACACATTTTGTGGATGTCCCTTTTGACCGGTGGGAAGTGATACTTCTTTGTAGTGCAGATTTGCATTGCCCGCTTGCTTGCTTGGCCAAAAAGGGCGTATGCGTTTTCTCCTGAATATATTCAGGAGAAAACGCATACGCCCTTTTTGGCCAAGTGCACCATTGTCCAAGTTGTGCCCCTCTTCCTGTGCTTTACAGGCGATACCAAGGTACCTCTTGAAATCTGTTTCCTGCTATTTTGCCTCGCTTTCAAGTCCGCCTCGTTGACTTCCCTCAACAGATTTTTGGACGATAGTTGTCCTTTATCACTCTGCCAGTTTGTGAATTGCTGTGCCCCTGAGCTCCATTTCTCAACTCGTTTTTTGTGAGCTGAACGCAAGTCCAAAATTTTGGATCATGTCCTATACTGGTTCCCGGTGGGTGTCTGAGACTTTGGTTAATTCTTCTTCCTGCCGGGAAATTAGAGTGACATGTGCCCGTCCAAATGCCTAACAGCTACTCTCTCATGGGTTCTCCCTCGTCCCTTCCATCCTCTGCCAAATTGGGAACCTGTGCAAACCAGGAGGTTAAAGGGCCTGTCTCTCCAAGTTGGGAGATTGATAGTAAGGCAGTTGGAAAGTCAAACTGGAGCACCAGGAGAGGGACTATTCGTTGAGTTTTAGAAACCTTTCATATTCACAGTGTGTCCATTCTCTAGGTTTCCTGTACATGTTATAGCTGTAGTAATATTCCCTTGAACCTGGAGAGTTGGGACCCATGGAATGGGGGCCATGCATTATTGCTTGAAAGCGTCTGCATTTGCTCACCCAATCTCACCAATCCTCTCAGTCCCAAGTGTCCAGCCGTATGCCACATCCAGCTGTCATTGTAGACAGGGTCTTTCCAGGTTTCCTCAGACACCCTGAAGGAATTGTAAAGAATTTCCCTGTTTTTTGGTTTTGCTTTTGAAATTCCTTTTTATAGTGGGTTTGAGCTGATTCTCTCTGCCATGTGTATGCCACTCTAGACACACTTGATTCCCTTATGGAGACATATCAATACATAGGTTTTAAGATTTTTACTAGTCAGATATATTCCTCTGCGGGAAATATGGGGTTTTGAGTCTCTTTCACTGAGGAAGGTGTAGGTCTTGTCTATTCCAAAGTTGGTTTTTGGAACGGTCCCTGTGCTTATATCAAACTCTGGTTTTATGCATCACCCCACCTCTCCTTCCCCTTTATGCAGGCATAAGAGTGTTTTCTAAATGTGAGACTCTGTTCTCTTTCCTAACTCAGTTCACGTGTAGCCATGTTTACAGGATCTTCATAAGTGATATCTTATGATAAGTTTCTTTTTCTGTGTGACTTATTTCACTTAGAATCATCGTACCTGAATCCACTCACTTTGCTGCTACTGGTCTTATGACAGTGATTTCATGGCTGAGGCATATTCCATCGTACGTAAGTACCACAATGTTTTGAACCATTTTTATATTTCCTGGGATATTTAAGGTGTACCCAAGTTGAGGTTCTTGTAGTCAGTGCAGCCCTAAATTTGGAGGTGGCTCTTTCTTATTGATTTTCAGTTTTCCCAAGGTATATTCCCTAGACTGGAAGTGGCCTTGGCTCTGTAGCTCTGTTGTTTACTTGTTTTAGGGAACACAATGCACTCCTCCAGTGAGGCAGTTGGCAGTTTACATCCCGCCCATCAGCATAACAAGGCTCCCAGTTCTCCAGGGCCTGTCTTGCCTTTCTGGTTTTTACACATTTTGTGGATGTCCCTTTTGACCGGTGGGAAGTGATACTTCTTTGTAGTGCAGATTTGCATTGCCCGCTTGCTTGCTTGGCCAAAAAGGGCGTATGCGTTTTCTCCTGAATATATTCAGGAGAAAACGCATACGCCCTTTTTGGCCAAGTGCACCATTGTCCAAGTTGTGCCCCTCTTCCTGTGCTTTACAGGCGATTCCAAGGTACCTCTTGAAATCTGTTTCCTGCTATTTTGCCTCGCTTTCAAGTCCGCCTCGTTGACTTCCCTCAACAGATTTTTGGACGATAGTTGTCCTTTATCACTCTGCCAGTTTGTGAATTGCTGTGCCCCTGAGCTCCATTTCTCAACTCGTTTTTTGTGAGCTGAACGCAAGTCCAAAATTTTGGATCATGTCCTATACTGGTTCCCGGTGGGTGTCTGAGACTTTGGTTAATTCTTCTTCCTGCCGGAAAATTAGAGTGACATGTGCCCGTCCAAATGCCTAACAGCTACTCTCTCATGGGTTCTCCCTCGTCCCTTCCATCCTCTGCCAAATTGGGAACCTGTGCAAACCAGGAGGTTAAAGGGCCTGTCTCTCCAAGTTGGGAGATTGATAGTAAGGCAGTTGGAAAGTCAAACTGGAGCACCAGGAGAGGGACTATTCGTTGAGTTTTAGAAACCTTTCGTATTCACAGTGTGTCCATTCTCTAGGTTTCCTGTACATGTTATAGCTGTAGTAATATTCCCTTGAACCTGGAGAGTTGGGACCAATGGAATGGGGGCCATGCATTATTGCTTGAAAGGGTCTGCATTTGCTCACCCAACCTCACCAATCCTCTCAGTCCCAAGTGTCCAGCCTTATGCCACATCCAGCTGTCATTGTAGATAGGGTCTTTCCAGGTTTCCTCAGACACCCTGAAGGAATTGTAAAGAATTTCCCTGTTTTTTGGTTTTGCTTTTGAAATTCCTTTTTATAGTGGGTTTGAGCTGATTCTCGCTGCCATGTTTATGCCACTCTAGACACACTTGATTCCCTTATGGAGACATATCAATACATAGGTTTTAAGGTTCTTACTAGTCAGATATATTCCTCTGTGGGAAATATGGGGTTTTGAGTCTCTTTCACTGAGGAAGGTGTCGGTCTTGTCAATTCCAAAGTTGGTTTTTGAAACGGTCCCTGTGCTTATATCAAACTCTGGTTTTATGCATCACCCCACCTCTCCTTCCCCATTATGCGGGCATAAGAGTGTTTTCTAAATGTGAGACTCTGTTCTATTTCCTAACTCAGTTCACGTGTAGCCATGTTTACAGGATCTTCATAAGTGATATCTTATGATAAGTTTCTTTTTCTGTGTGACTTATTTCACTTAGAATCATCGTACCTGAATCCACTCACTTTGCTGCTTCTGGTCTTATGACATTGATTTCATCGCTGAGGGATATTCCATCGTACGTAAGTACCACAATGTTTTGAACCATTTTTATATTTCCTGGCATATTTAAGGTGTACCCAAGTTGAGGTTCTTGTAGTCAGTGCAGCCCTAAATTTGGAGGTGGCTCTTTCTTATTGATTTTCAGTTTTCCCAAGGTATATCCCCTAGACTGGAAGTGGCCTTGGCTCTGTAGCTCTGTTGTTTACTTGTTTTAGGGAACACAATGCACTCCTCCAGTGAGGCAGTTGGCAATTTACATCCCGCCCATCAGCATAACAAGGCTCCCAGTTCTCCAGGGCCTGTCTTGCCTTTCTGGTTTTTACACATTTTGTGGATGTCCCTTTTGACCGGTGGGAAGTGATACTTCTTTGTAGTGCAGATTTGCATTGCCCGCTTGCTTGCTTGGCCAAAAAGGGCGTATGCGTTTTCTCCTGAATATATTCAGGAGAAAACGCATACGCCCTTTTTGGCCAAGTGCACCATTGTCCAAGTTGTGCCCCTCTTCCTGTGCTTTACAGGCGATTCCAAGGTACCTCTTGAAATCTGTTTCCTGCTATTTTGCCTCGCTTTCAAGTCCGCCTCGTTGACTTCCCTCAACAGATTTTTGGACGATAGTTGTCCTTTATCACTCTGCCAGTTTGTGAATTGCTGTGCCCCTGAGCTCCATTTCTCAACTCGTTTTTTGTGAGCTGAACGCAAGTCCAAAATTTTGGATCATGTCCTATACTGGTTCCCGGTGGGTGTCTGAGACTTTGGTTAATTCTTCTTCCTGCCGGAAAATTAGAGTGACATGTGCCCGTCCAAATGCCTAACAGCTACTCTCTCATGGGTTCTCCCTCGTCCCTTCCATCCTCTGCCAAATTGGGAACCTGTGCAAACCAGGAGGTTAAAGGGCCTGTCTCTCCAAGTTGGGAGATTGATAGTAAGGCAGTTGGAAAGTCAAACTGGAGCACCAGGAGAGGGACTATTCGTTGAGTTTTAGAAACCTTTCGTATTCACAGTGTGTCCATTCTCTAGGTTTCCTGTACATGTTATAGCTGTAGTAATATTCCCTTGAACCTGGAGAGTTGGGACCAATGGAATGGGGGCCATGCATTATTGCTTGAAAGGGTCTGCATTTGCTCACCCAACCTCACCAATCCTCTCAGTCCCAAGTGTCCAGCCTTATGCCACATCCAGCTGTCATTGTAGATAGGGTCTTTCCAGGTTTCCTCAGACACCCTGAAGGAATTGTAAAGAATTTCCCTGTTTTTTGGTTTTGCTTTTGAAATTCCTTTTTATAGTGGGTTTGAGCTGATTCTCGCTGCCATGTTTATGCCACTCTAGACACACTTGATTCCCTTATGGAGACATATCAATACATAGGTTTTAAGGTTCTTACTAGTCAGATATATTCCTCTGTGGGAAATATGGGGTTTTGAGTCTCTTTCACTGAGGAAGGTGTCGGTCTTGTCAATTCCAAAGTTGGTTTTTGAAACGGTCCCTGTGCTTATATCAAACTCTGGTTTTATGCATCACCCCACCTCTCCTTCCCCATTATGCGGGCATAAGAGTGTTTTCTAAATGTGAGACTCTGTTCTATTTCCTAACTCAGTTCACGTGTAGCCATGTTTACAGGATCTTCATAAGTGATATCTTATGATAAGTTTCTTTTTCTGTGTGACTTATTTCACTTAGAATCATCGTACCTGAATCCACTCACTTTGCTGCTTCTGGTCTTATGACATTGATTTCATCGCTGAGGGATATTCCATCGTACGTAAGTACCACAATGTTTTGAACCATTTTTATATTTCCTGGCATATTTAAGGTGTACCCAAGTTGAGGTTCTTGTAGTCAGTGCAGCCCTAAATTTGGAGGTGGCTCTTTCTTATTGATTTTCAGTTTTCCCAAGGTATATCCCCTAGACTGGAAGTGGCCTTGGCTCTGTAGCTCTGTTGTTTACTTGTTTTAGGGAACACAATGCACTCCTCCAGTGAGGCAGTTGGCAATTTACATCCCGCCCATCAGCATAACAAGGCTCCCAGTTCTCCAGGGCCTGTCTTGCCTTTCTGGTTTTTACACATTTTGTGGATGTCCCTTTTGACCGGTGGGAAGTGATACTTCTTTGTAGTGCAGATTTGCATTGCCCGCTTGCTTGCTTGGCCAAAAAGGGCGTATGCGTTTTCTCCTGAATATATTCAGGAGAAAACGCATACGCCCTTTTTGGCCAAGTGCACCATTGTCCAAGTTGTGCCCCTCTTCCTGTGCTTTACAGGCGATTCCAAGGTACCTCTTGAAATCTGTTTCCTGCTATTTTGCCTCGCTTTCAAGTCCGCCTCGTTGACTTCCCTCAACAGATTTTTGGACGATAGTTGTCCTTTATCACTCTGCCAGTTTGTGAATTGCTGTGCCCCTGAGCTCCATTTCTCAACTCGTTTTTTGTGAGCTGAACGCAAGTCCAAAATTTTGGATCATGTCCTATACTGGTTCCCGGTGGGTGGCTGAGACTTTGGTTAATTCTTCTTCCTGCCGGGAAATTAGAGTGACATGTGCCCGTCCAAATGCCTAACAGCTACTCTCTCATGGGTTCTCTCTCGTCCCTTCCATCCTCTGCCAAATTGGGAACCTGTGCAAACCAGGAGGTTAAAGGGCCTGTCTCTCCAAGTTGGGAGATTGATAGTAAGGCAGTTGGAAAGTCAAACTGGAGCACCAGGAGAGGGACTATTCGTTGAGTTTTAGAAACCTTTCGTATTCACAGTGTGTCCATTCTCTACGTTTCCTGTACATGTTATAGCTGTAGTAATATTCCCTTGAACATGGAGAGTTGGGACCCATGGAATGGGGGCCATGCATTATTGCTTGAAAGGGTCTGCATTCGCTCACCCAATCTCACCAATCCTCTCAGTCCCAAGTGTCCAGCCTTATGCCACATCCAGCTGTCATTGTAGATAGGGTCTTTCCAGGTTTCCTCAGACACCCTGGAGGAATTGTAAAGAATTTCCCTGTTTTTTGGTTTTGCTTTTGAAATTCCTTTTTATAGTGGGTTTGAGCTGATTCTCGCTGCCATGTTTATGCCACTCTAGACACACTTGATTCCCTTATGGAGACATATCAATACATAGGTTTTAAGATTCTTACTAGTCAGATATATTCCTCTGTGGGAAATATGGGGTTTTGAGTCTGTTTCACTGAGGAAGGTGTCGGTCTTGTCAATTCCAAAGTTGGTTTTTGAAACGGTCCCTGTGCTTATATCAAACTCTGGTTTTATGCATCACCCCACCTCTCCTTCCCCTTTATGCGGGCATAAGAGTGTTTTCTAAATGTGAGACTCTGTTCTCTTTCCTAACTCAGTTCACGTGTAGCCATGTTTACAGGATCTTCATAAGTGATATCTTATGATAAGTTTCTTTTTCTGTGTGACTTATTTCACTTAGAATCATCGTACCTGAATCCACTCACTTTGTTGCTACTGGTCTTATGACATTGATTTCATGGCTGAGGGATATTCCATCGTACGTAAGTACCACAATGTTTTGAACCATTTTTATATTTCCTGGGATATTTAAGGTGTACCCAAGTTGAGGTTCTTGTAGTCAGTGCAGCCCTAAATTTGGAGGTGGCTCTTTCTTATTGATTTTCAGGTTTCCCAAGGTATATTCCCTAGACTGGAAGTGGCCTTGGCTCTGTAGCTCTGTTGTTTACTTGTTTTAGGGAACACAATGCACTCCTCCAGTGAGGCAGTTGGCAATTTACATCCCACCCATCAGCATAACAAGGCTCCCAGTTCCTCAGGGCCTGTCTTGCCTTTCTGGTTTTTACACATGTTGTGGATGTCCCTTTTGACCAGTGGGAAATGATACTTCTTTTTAGTCCAGATTTGCATTGCCAGCTTGCTTGCTTGGCCAAAAAGGGCGTATGCGTTTTCTCCTGAATATATTCAGGAGAAAACGCATACGCCCTTTTTGGCCAAGTGCACCATTGTCCAAGTTGTGCCCCTCTTCCTGTGCTTTACAGGCGATTCCAAGGTACCTCTTGAAATCTGTTTCCTGCTATTTTGCCTCGCTTTCAAGTCCACCTCGTTGACTTCCCTCAACATATTTTTGGACGATAGTTGTCCTTTATCACTCTGCCAGTTTGTGAATTGCTGTGCCCCTGAGCTCCATTTCTCAACTCGTTTTTTGTGAGCTGAACGCAAGTCCAAAATTTTGGATCATGTCCTATACTGGTTCCCGGTGGGTGGCTGAGACTTTGGTTAATTCTTCTTCCTGCCGGAAATTAGAGTGACATGTGCCCGTCCAAATGCCTAACAGCTACTCTCTCATGGGTTCTCCCTCGTCCCTTCCATCCTCTGCCAAATTGGGAACCTGTGCAAACCAGGAGGTTAAAGGGCCTGTCTCTCCAAGTTGGGAGATTGATAGTAAGGCAGTTGGAAAGTCAAACTGGAGCACCAGGAGAGGGACTATTCGTTGAGTTTTAGAAACCTTTCGTATTCACAGTGTGTCCATTCTCTAGGTTTCCTGTACATGTTATAGCTGTAGTAATATTCCCTTGAACCTGGAGAGTTGGGACCCATGGAATGGGGGCCATGCATTATTGCTTGAAAGGGTCTGCATTTGCTCACCCAATCTCACCAATCCTCTCAGTCCCAAGTGTCCAGCCTTATGCCACATCCAGCTGTCATTGTAGATAGGGTCTTTCCAGGTTTCCTCAGACACCCTGAAGGAATTGTAAAGAATTTCCCTGTTTTTTGGTTTTGCTTTTGAAATTCCTTTTTATAGTGGGTTTGAGCTGATTCTCGCTGCCATGTTTATGCCACTCTAGACACACTTGATTCCCTTATGGAGACATATCAATACATAGGTTTTAAGATTCTTACTAGTCAGATATATTCCTCTGTGGGAAATATGGGGTTTTGAGTCTCTTTCACTGAGGAAGGTGTAGGTCTTGTCTATTCCAAAGTTGGTTTTTGAAACGGTCCCTGTGCTTATATCAAACTCTGGTTTTATGCATCACCCCACCTCTCCTTCCCCTTTATGCAGGCATAAGAGTGTTTTCTAAATGTGAGACTCTGTTCTCTTTCCTAACTCAGTTCACGTGTAGCCATGTTTACAGGATCTTCATAAGTGATATCTTATGATAAGTTTCTTTTTCTGTGTGACTTATTTCACTTAGAATCATCGTACCTGAATCCACTCACTTTGCTGCTACTGGTCTTATGACATTGATTACATGGCTGTGGGATATTCCATCGTACGTAAGTACCACAATGTTTTGAACCATTTTTATATTTCCTGGGATATTTAAGGTGTACCCAAGTTGACGTTGTTGTAGTCAGGGCAGCCCTAAATTTGGAGGTGGCTCTTTCTTATTGATTTTCAGTTTTCCCAAGGTATATTCCCTAGACTGGAAGTGGCCTTGGCTCTGTAGCTCTGTTGTTTACTTGTTTTAGGGAACACAATGCACTCCTCCAGTGAGGCAGTTGGCAATTTACATCCCGCCCATCAGCATAACAAGGCTCCCAGTTCTCCAGGGCCTGTCTTGCCTTTCTGGTTTTTACACATTTTGTGGATGTCCCTTTTGACCGGTGGGAAGTGATACTTCTTTGTAGTGCAGATTTGCATTGCCCGCTTGCTTGCTTGGCCAAAAAGGGCGTATGCGTTTTCTCCTGAATATATTCAGGAGAAAACGCATACGCCCTTTTTGGCCAAGTGCACCATTGTCCAAGTTGTGCCCCTCTTCCTGTGCTTTACAGGCGATTCCAAGGTACCTCTTGAAATCTGTTTCCTGCTATTTTGCCTCGCTTTCAAGTCCGCCTCGTTGACTTCCCTCAACAGATTTTTGGACGATAGTTGTCCTTTATCACTCTGCCAGTTTGTGAATTGCTGTGCCCCTGAGCTCCATTTCTCAACTCGTTTTTTGTGAGCTGAACGCAAGTCCAAAATTTTGGATCATGTCCTATACTGGTTCCCGGTGGGTGGCTGAGACTTTGGTTAATTCTTCTTCCTGCCGGGAAATTAGAGTGACATGTGCCCGTCCAAATGCCTAACAGCTACTCTCTCATGGGTTCTCTCTCATCCCTTCCATCCTCTGCCAAATTGGGAACCTGTGCAAACCAGGAGGTTAAAGGGCCTGTCTCTCCAAGTTGGGAGATTGATAGTAAGGCAGTTGGAAAGTCAAACTGGAGCACCAGGAGAGGAACTATTCGTTGAGTTTTAGAAACCTTTCGTATTCACAGTGTGTCCATTCTCTAGGTTTCCTGTACATGTTATAGCTGTAGTAATATTCCCTTGAACATGGAGAGTTGGGACCCATGGAATGGGGGCCATGCATTATTGCTTGAAAGGGTCTGCATTCGCTCACCCAATCTCACCAATCCTCTCAGTCCCAAGTGTCCAGCCTTATGCCACATCCAGCTGTCATTGTAGATAGGGATTTCCAGGTTTCCTCAGACACCCTGGAGGAATTGTAAAGAATTTCCCTGTTTTTTGGTTTTGCTTTTGAAATTCCTTTTTATAGTGGGTTTGAGCTGATTCTCGCTGCCATGTTTATGCCACTCTAGACACACTTGATTCCCTTATGGAGACATATCAATACATAGGTTTTAAGATTCTTACTAGTCAGATATATTCCTCTGTGGGAAATATGGGGTTTTGAGTCTGTTTCACTGAGGAAGGTGTCGGTCTTGTCAATTCCAAAGTTGGTTTTTGAAACGGTCCCTGTGCTTATATCAAACTCTGGTTTTATGCATCACCCCACCTCTCCTTCCCCTTTATGCGGGCATAAGAGTGTTTTCTAAATGTGAGACTCTGTTCTCTTTCCTAACTCAGTTCACGTGTAGCCATGTTTACAGGATCTTCATAAGTGATATCTTATGATAAGTTTCTTTTTCTGTGTGACTTATTTCACTTAGAATCATCGTACCTGAATCCACTCACTTTGTTGCTACTGGTCTTATGACATTGATTTCATGGCTGAGGGATATTCCATCGTACGTAAGTACCACAATGTTTTGAACCATTTTTATATTTCCTGGGATATTTAAGGTGTACCCAAGTTGAGGTTCTTGTAGTCAGTGCAGCCCTAAATTTGGAGGTGGCTCTTTCTTATTGATTTTCAGGTTTCCCAAGGTATATTCCCTAGACTGGAAGTGGCCTTGGCTCTGTAGCTCTGTTGTTTACTTGTTTTAGGGAACACAATGCACTCCTCCAGTGAGGCAGTTGGCAGTTTACATCCCGCCCATCAGCATAACAGCGCTCCCAGTTCTCCAGGGCCTGTCTTGCCTTTCTGGTTTTTACACATTTTGTGGATGTCCCTTTTGACCGGTGGGAAGTGATACTTCTTTGTAGTGCAGATTTGCATTGCCCGCTTGCTTGCTTGGCCAAAAAGGGCGTATGCGTTTTCTCCTGAATATATTCAGGAGAAAACGCATACGCCCTTTTTGGCCAAGTGCACCATTGTCCAAGTTGTGCCCCTCTTCCTGTGCTTTACAGGTGATTCCAACGTACCTCTTGAAATCTGTTTCCTGCTATTTTGCCTCACTTTCAAGTCCGCCTCGTTGACTTCCCTCAACAGATTTTTGGACGATAGTTGTCCTTTATCACTCTGCCAGTTTGTGAATTGCTGTGCCCCTGAGCTCCATTTCTCAACTCGTTTTTTGTGAGCTGAACGCAAGTCCAAAATTTTGGATCATGTCCTATACTGGTTCCCGGTGGGTGGCTGAGACTTTGGTTAATTCTTCTTCCTGCCGGGAAATTAGAGTGACATGTGCCCGTCCAAATGCCTAACAGCTACTCTCTCATGGGTTCTCCCTCGTCCCTTCCATCCTCTGCCAAATTGGGAACCTGTGCAAACCAGGAGGTTAAAGGGCCTGTCTCTCCAAGTTGGGAGATTGATA
The DNA here is from genome assembly GCF_025265405.1 of Mesoplodon densirostris. Classification (NCBI taxonomy): domain Eukaryota; kingdom Metazoa; phylum Chordata; class Mammalia; order Artiodactyla; family Ziphiidae; genus Mesoplodon; species Mesoplodon densirostris. The sequence continues at coordinate 2,729,382 of NW_026778199.1, read as the reverse complement.
GTAAGGCAGTTGGAAAGTCAAACTGGAGCACCAGGAGAGGGACTATTCGTTGAGTTTTAGAAACCTTTCGTATTCACAGTGTGTCCATTCTCTAGGTTTCCTGTACATGTTATAGCTTTAGTAATATTCCCTTGAACCTGGAGAGTTGGGACCCATGGAATGGGGGCCATGCATTATTGCTTGAAAGGGTCTGCATTTGCTCACCCTATCTCACCAATCCTCTCTGTCCCAAGTGTCCAGCCTTATGCCACATCCAGCTGTCATTGTAGATAGGGTCTTTCCAGGTTTCCTCAGACACCCTGAAGGAATTGTAAAGAATTTCCCTGTTTTTTGGTTTTGCTTTTGAAATTCCTTTTTATAGTGGGTTTGAGCTGATTCTCGCTGCCATGTTTATGCCACTCTAGACACACTTGATTCCCTTATGGAGACATATCAATACATAGGTTTTAAGATTCTTACTAGTCAGATATATTCCTCTGTGGGAAATATGGGGTTTTGAGTCTCTTTCACTAAGGAAGGTGTCGGTCTTGTCAATTCCAAAGTTGGTTTTTGGAACGGTCCCTGTGCTTATATCAAACTCTGGTTTTATGCATCACCCCACCTCTCCTTCCCCTTTATGCAGGCATAAGAGTGTTTTCTAAATGTGAGACTCTGTTCTCTTTCCTAACTCAGTTCATGTGTAGCCATGTTTACAGGATCTTCATAAGTGATATCTTATGATAAGTTTCTTTTTCTGTGTGACTTATTTCACTTAGAATCATCGTACCTGAATCCACTCACTTTGCTGCTACTGGTCTTATGACATTGATTTCATGGCTGAGGGATATTCCATCGTACGTAAGTACCACAATGTTTTGAACCATTTTTATATTTCCTGGGATATTTAAGGTGTACCCAAGTTGAGGTTCTTGTAGTCAGTGCAGCCCTAAATTTGGAGGTGGCTCTTTCTTATTGATTTTCAGTTTTCCCAAGGTATATTCCCTAGACTGGAAGTGGCCTTGGCTCTGTAGCTCTGTTGTTTACTTGTTTTAGGGAACACAATGCACTCCTCCAGTGAGGCAGTTGGCAGTTTACATCCCGCCCATCAGCATAACAAGGCTCCCAGTTCTCCAGTGCCTGTCTTGCCTTTCTGGTTTTTACACATTTTGTGGATGTCCCTTTTGACCGGTGGGAAGTGATACTTCTTTGTAGTGCAGATTTGCATTGCCTGCTTGCTTGCTTGGCCAAAAAGGGCGTATGCGTTTTCTCATGAATATATTCAGGAGAAAACGCATACGCCCTTTTTGCCCAAGTGCACCATTGTCCAAGTTGTGCCCCTCTTCCTGTGCTTTACAGGCGATTCCAATGTACCTCTTGAAATCTGTTTCCTGCTATTTTGCCTCACTTTCAAGTCCGCCTCGTTGACTTCCCTCAACAGATTTTTGGACTATAGTTGTCCTTTATCACTCTGCCAGTTTGTGAATTGCTGTGCCCCTGAGCTCCATTTCTCAACTCGTTTTTTGTGAGCTGATCGCAAGTCCAAAATTTTGGATCATGTCCTATACTGGTTCCCGGTGGGTGGCTGAGACTTTGGTTAATTCTTCTTCCTGCCGGGAAATTAGAGTGACATGTGCCGTCCAAATGCCTAACAGCTACTCTCTCATGGGTTCTCCCTCATCACTTCCACCCTCTGCCAAATTGGGAACCTGTGCAAACCAGGAGGTTAAAGGGCCTGTCTCTCCAAGTTGGGAGATTGATAGTAAGGCAGTTGGAAAGTCAAACTGGAGCACCAGGAGAGGGACTATTCGTTGAGTTTTAGAAACCTTTCGTATTCACAGTGTGTCCATTCTCTAGGTTTCCTGTACATGTTATAGCTGTAGTAATATTCCCTTGAACCTGGAGAGTTGGGACCCGTGGAATGGGGGCCATGCATTATTGCTTGAAAAGGTCTGCATTTGCTCACCCAATCTCACCAATCCTCTCAGTCCCAAGTGTCCAGCCTTATGCCACATCCAGCTGTCATTGTAGACAGGGTCTTTCCAGGTTTCCTCAGACACCCTGAAGGAATTGTAAAGAATTTCCCTGTTTTTTGGTTTTGCTTTTGAAATTCCTTTTTATAGTGGGTTTGAGCTGATTCTCGCTGCCATGTTTATGCCACTCTAGACACACTTGATTCCCTTATGGATTCATATCAATACATAGGTTTTAAGATTCTTACTAGTCAGATATATTCCTCTGCGGGAAATATGGGGTTTTGAGTCTCTTTCACTGAGGAAGGTGTAGGTCTTGTCTATTCCAAAGTTGGTTTTTGGAACGGTCCCTGTGCTTATATCAAACTCTGGTTTTATGCATCACCCCACCTCTCCTTCCCCTTTATGCAGGCATAAGAGTGTTTTCTAAATGTGAGACTCTGTTCTCTTTCCTAACTCAGTTCATGTGTAGCCATGTTTACAGGATCTTCATAAGTGATATCTTATGATAAGTTTCTTTTTCTGTGTGACTTATTTCACTTAGAATCATCGTACCTGAATCCACTCACTTTGCTGCTACTGGTCTTATGACATTGATTCCATGGCTGAGGGATATTCCATCGTACATAAGTACCACAATGTTTTGAACCATTTTTATATTTCCTGGGATATTTAAGGTGTACCCAAGTTGAGGTTCTTGTAGCCAGTGCAGCCCTAAATTTGGAGGTGGCTCTTTCTTATTGATTTTCAGTTTTCCCAAGGTATATTCCCTAGACTGGAAGTGGCCTTGGCTCTGTAGCTCTGTTGTTTACTTGTTTTAGGGAACACAATGCACTCCTCCAGTTAGGCAGTTGGCAATTTACATCCCGCCCATCAGCATAACAAGGCTCCCAGTTCTCCAGGGCCTGTCTTGCCTTTCTGGTTTTTACACATTTTGTGGATGTCCCTTTTGACCGGTGGGAAGTGATACTTCTTTGTAGTGCAGATTTGCATTGCCCGCTTGCTTGCTTGGCCAAAAAGGGCGTATGCGTTTTCTCCTGAATATATTCAGGAGAAAACGCATACGCCCTTTTTGGCCAAGTGCACCATTGTCCAAGTTGTGCCCCTCTTCCTGTGCTTTACAGGCGATTCCAACGTACCTCTTGAAATCTGTTTCCTGCTATTTTGCCTCACTTTCAAGTCCGCCTCGTTGACTTCCCTCAACAGATTTTTGGACGATAGTTGTCCTTTATCACTCTGCCAGTTTGTGAATTGCTGTGCCCCTGAGCTCCATTTCTCAACTCGTTTTTTGTGAGCTGAACGCAAGTCCAAAATTTTGGATCATGTCCTATACTAGTTCCCGGTGGGTGGCTGAGACTTTGGTTAATTCTTCTTCCTGCTGGGAAATTAGAGTGACATGTGCCCGTCCAAATGCCTAACAGCTACTCTCTCATGGGTTCTCCCTCGTCCCTTCCATCCTCTGCCAAATTGGGAACCTGTGCAAACCAGGAGGTTAAAGGGCCTGTCTCTCCAAGTTGGGAGATTGATAGTAAGGCAGTTGGAAAGTCAAACTGGAGCACCAGGAGAGGGACTATTCGTTGAGTTTTAGAAACCTTTCGTATTCACAGTGTGTCCATTCTCTAGGTTTCCTGTACATGTTATAGCTGTAGTAATATTCCCTTGAACCTGGAGAGTTGGGACCCATGGAATGGGGGCCATGCATTATTGCTTGAAAGGGTCTGCATTTGCTCACCCAATCTCACCAATCCTCTCAGTCCCAAGTGTCCAGCCTTATGCCACATCCAGCTGTCATTGTAGATAGGGTCTTTCCAGGTTTCCTCAGACACCCTGAAGGAATTGTAAAGAATTTCCCTGTTTTTTGGTTTTGCTTTTGAAATTCCTTTTTATAGTGGGTTTGAGCTGATTCTCGCTGCCATGTTTATGCCACTCTAGACACACTTGATTCCCTTATGGAGACATATCAATACATAGGTTTTAAGATTCTTACTAGTCAGATATATTCCTCTGCGGGAAATATGGGGTTTTGAGTCTCTTTCACTGAGGAAGGTTTAGGTCTTGTCTATTCCAAAGTTGGTTTTTGGAACGGTCCCTGTGCTTATATCAAACTCTGGTTTTATTCATCACCCCACCTCTCCATCCCTTTTATGCAGGCATAAGAGTGTTTTCTAAATGTGAGACTCTGTTCTCTTTCCTAATTCAGTTCACGTGTAGCCATGTTTACAGGATCTTCATAAGTGATATCTTATGATAAGTTCCTTTTTCTGTGTGACTTATTTCACTTAGAATCATCGTACCTGAATCCACTCACTTTGCTGCTACTGGTCTTATGACATTGATTTCATGGCTGAGGGATATTCCATCGTACGTAAGTACCACAATGTTTTGAACCATTTTTATGTTTCCTGGGATATTTAAGGTGTACCCAAGTTGAGGTTCTTTTAGCCAGTGCAGCCCTAAATTTGGAGGTGGCTGTTTCTTATTGATTTTCAGTTTTCCCAAGGTATATTCCCTAGACTGGAAGTGGCCTTGGCTCTGTAGCTCTGTTGTTTACTTGTTTTAGGGAACACAATGCACTCCTCCAGTGAGGCAGTTGGCAATTGACATCCCGCCCATCAGCATAACAAGGCTCCCTGTTCTCCAGAGCCTGTCTTGCCTTTCTGGTTTTTACACATTTTGTGGATATCCCTTTTGACCGGTGGGAAATGATACTTCTTTGTAGTGCAGATTTGCATTACCCGCTTGCTTGCTTGGCCAAAAAGGGCGTATGCATTTTCTCCTGAATATATTCAGGAGAAAACGCATACGCCCTTTTTGGCCAAGTGCATCATTGTCCAAGTTGTGCCCCTCTTCCTGTGCTTTACAGGCGATTCCAAGGTACCTCTTGAAATCTGTTTCCTGCTATTTTGCCTCGCTTTCAAGTCCGCCTCGTTGACTTCCCTCAACAGATTTTTGGACGATAGTTGTCCTTTATCACTCTGCCCGTTTGTGAATTGCTGTGCCCCTGAGCTCCATTTCTCAACTCGTTTTTTGTGAGCTGAACGCAAGTCCAAAATTTTGGATCATGTCCTATACTGGTTCCCGGTGGGTGTCTGAGACTTTGGTTAATTCTTCTTCCTGCCGGGAAATTAGAGTGACATGTGCCCGTCCAAATGCCTAACAGCTACTCTCTCATGGGTTCTCCCTCGTCCCTTCCATCCTCTGCCAAATTGGGAACCTGTGCAAACCAGGAGGTTAAAGGGCCTGTCTCTCCAAGTTGGGAGATTGATAGTAAGGCAGTTGGAAAGTCAAACTGGAGCACCAGGAGAGGGACTATTCGTTGAGTTTTAGAAACCTTTCGTATTCACAGTGTGTCCATTCTCTAGGTTTCCTGTACATGTTATAGCTGTAGTAATATTCCCTTGAACCTGGAGAGTTGGGACCCATGGAATGGGGGCCATGCATTATTGCTTGAAAGGGTCTGCATTTGCTCACCCAATCTCACCAATCCTCTCAGTCCCAAGTGTCCAGCCTTATGCCACATCCAGCTGTCATTGTAGATAGGGTCTTTCCAGGTTTCCTCAGACACCCTGAAGGAATTGTAAAGAATTTCCCTGTTTTTTGGTTTTGCTTTTGAAATTCCTTTTTATAGTGGGTTTGAGCTGATTCTCGCTGCCATGTTTATGCCACTCTAGACACACTTGATTCCCTTATGGAGACATATCAATACATAGGTTTTAAGGTTCTTACTAGTCAGATATATTCCTCTGTGGGAAATATGGGGTTTTGAGTCTCTTTCACTAAGGAAGGTGTTGGTCTTGTCAATTCCAAAGTTGGTTTTTGAAACGGTCCCTGTGCTTATATCAAACTCTGGTTTTATGCATCACCCCACCTCTCCTTCCCCTTTATGTGGGCATAAGAGTGTTTTCTAAATGTGAGACTCTGTTCTCTTTCCTAACTCAGTTCACGTGTAGCCATGTTTACAGGATCTTCATAAGTGATATCTTATGATAAGTTTCTTTTTCTGTGTGACTTATTTCACTTAGAATCATCGTACCTGAATCCACTCACTTTGCTGCTACTGGTCTTATGACATTGATTTCATGGCTGAGGGTTATTCCATCGTACGTAAGTACCACAATGTTTTGAACCATTTTTATATTTCCTGGGATATTTAAGGTGTACCCAATTTGAGGTTCTTGTAGTCAGTGCAGCCCTAAATTTGGAGGTGGCTCTTTCTTATTGATTTTCAGTTTTCCCAAGGTATATTCCCTAGACTGGAAGTGGCCTTGGCTCTGTAGCTCTGTTGTTTACTTGTTTTAGGGAACACAATGCACTCCTCCAGTGAGGCAGTTGGCAATTTACATCCCGCCCATCAGCATAACAAGGCTCCCAGTTCTCCAGGGCCTGTCTTGCCTTTCTGGTTTTTACACATTTTGTGGATGTCCCTTTTGACCGGTGGGAAATGATACTTCTTTGTAGTGCAGATTTGCATTGCCCGCTTACTTGCTTGGCCAAAAATGGGCGTATGCGTTTTCTCCTGAATATATTCAGGAGAAAACGCATACGCCCATTTTTGGCCAAGTGCACCATTGTCCAAGTTGTGCCCCTCTTCCTGTGCTTTACAGGCGATTCCAACGTACCTCTTGAAATCTATTTCCTGCTATTTTGCCTCGCTTTCAAGTCCGCCTCGTTGACTTCCCTCAACAGATTTTTGGACGATAGTTGTCCTTTATCACTCTGCCAGTTTGTGAATTGCTGTGCCCCTGAGCTCCATTTCTCAACTCGTTTTTTGTGAGCTGAACGCAAGTCCAAAATTTTGGATCATGTCCTATACTGGTTCCCGGTGGGTGGCTGAGACTTTGGTTAATTCTTCTTCCTGCCGGGAAATTAGAGTGACATGTGCCCGTCCAAATGCCTAACAGCTACTCTCTCATGGGTTCTCCCTCGTCCCTTCCATCCTCTGCCAAATTGGGAACCTGTGCAAACCAGGAGGTTAAAGGGCCTGTCTCTCCAAGTTGGGAGATTGATAGTAAGGCAGTTGGAAAGTCAAACTGGAGCACCAGGAGAGGGACTATTCGTTGAGTTTTAGAAACCTTTCGTATTCACAGTGTGTCCATTCTCTAGGTTTCCTGTACATGTTATAGCTGTAGTAATATTCCCTTGAACATGGAGAGTTGGGACCCATGGAATGGGGGCCATGCATTATTGCTTGAAAGGGTCTGCATTTGCTCACCCAATCTCACCAATCCTCTCAGTCCCAAGTGTCCAGCCTTATGCCACATCCAGCTGTCATTGTAGATAGGGTCTTTCCAGGTTTCCTCAGACACCCTGAAGGAAATGTAAAGAATTTCCCTGTTTTTTGGTTTTGCTTTTGAAATTCCTTTTTATAGTGGGTTTGAGCTGATTCTCGCTGCCATGTTTATGCCACTCTAGACACACTTGATTCCCTTATGGAGTCATATCAATACATAGGTTTTAAGATTCTTACTAGTCAGATATATTCCTCTGTGGGAAATATGGGGTTTTGAGTCTCTTTCACTGAGGAAGGTGTAGGTCTTGCCTATTCCAAAGTTGGTTTTTGGAACGGTCCCTGTGCTTATATCAAACTCTGGTTTTATGCATCACCCCACCTCTCCTTCCCCTTTATGCAGGCATAAGAGTGTTTTCTAAATGTGAGACTCTGTTCTCTTTCCTAACTCAGTTCACGTGTAGCCATGTTTACAGGATCTTCATAAGTGATATCTTATAATAAGTTTCTTTTTCTGTGTGACTTATTTCACTTAGAATCATCGTACCTGAATCCACTCACTTTGCTGCTACTGGTCTTATGACATTGATTTCATGGCTGAGGGATATTCCATCGTACGTAAGTACCACAATGTTTTGAACCATTTTTATATTTCCTGGGATATTTAAGGTGTACCCAAGTTGAGGTTCTTGTAGTCAGTGCAGCCCTAAATTTGGAGGTGGCTCTTTCTTATTGATTTTCAGTTTTCCCAAGGTATATTCCCTAGACTGGAAGTGGCCTTGGCTCTGTAGCTCTGTTGTTTACTTGTTTTAGGGAACACAATGCACTCCTCCAGTGAGGCAGTTGGCAGTTTACATCCCGCCCATCAGCATAACAAGGCTCCCAGTTCTCCAGGGCCTGTCTTGCCTTTCTGGTTTTTACACATTTTGTGGATGTCCCTTTTGACCGGTGGGAAGTGATACTTCTTTGTAGTGCAGATTTGCATTGCCCGCTTGCTTGCTTGGCCAAAAAGGGCGTATGCGTTTTCTCCTGAATATATTCAGGAGAAAACGCATACGCCCTTTTTGGCCAAGTGCACCATTGTCCAAGTTGTGCCCCTCTTCCTGTGGTTTACAGGCGATTCCAAGGTACCTCTTGAAATCTGTTTCCTGCTATTTTGCCTCACTTTCAAGTCCGCCTCGTTGACTTCCCTCAACAGATTTTTGGACGATAGTTGTCCTTTATCACTCTGCCAGTTTGTGAATTGCTGTGCCCCTGAGCTCCATTTCTCAACTCGTTTTTTGTGAGCTGAACGCAAGTCCAAAATTTTGGATCATGTCCTATACTGGTTCCCGGTGGGTGGCTGAGACTTTGGTTAATTCTTCTTCCTGCCGGGAAATTAGAGTGACATGTGCCCGTCCAAATGCCTAACAGCTACTCTCTCATGGGTTCTCCCTCGTCCCTTCCATCCTCTGCCAAATTGGGAACCTGTGCAAACCAGGAGGTTAAAGGGCCTGTCTCTCCAAGTTGGGAGATTGATAGTAAGGCAGTTGGAAAGTCAAACTGGAGCACCAGGAGAGGGACTATTCGTTGAGTTTTAGAAACCTTTCGTATTCACAGTGTGTCCATTCTCTAGGTTTCCTGTACATGTTATAGCTGTAGTAATATTCCCTTGAACCTGGAGAGTTGGGACCCATGGAATGGGGGCCATGCATTATTGCTTGAAAGGGTCTGCATTTGCTCACCCAATCTCACCAATCCTCTCAGTCCCAAGTGTCCAGCCTTATGCCACATCCAGCTGTCATTGTAGATAGGGTCTTTCCAGGTTTCCTCAGACACCCTGAAGGAATTGTAAAGAATTTCCCTGTTTTTTGGTTTTGCTTTTGAAATTCCTTTTTATAGTGGGTTTGAGCTGATTCTCGCTGCCATGTTTATGCCACTCTAGACACACTTGATTCCCTTATGGAGACATATCAATACATAGGTTTTAAGGTTCTTACTAGTCAGATATATTCCTCTGTGGGAAATATGGGGTTTTGAGTCTCTTTCACTAAGGAAGGTGTTGGTCTTGTCAATTCCAAAGTTGGTTTTTGAAACGGTCCCTGTGCTTATATCAAACTCTGGTTTTATGCATCACCCCACCTCTCCTTCCCCTTTATGTGGGCATAAGAGTGTTTTCTAAATGTGAGACTCTGTTCTCTTTCCTAACTCAGTTCACGTGTAGCCATGTTTACAGGATCTTCATAAGTGATATCTTATGATAAGTTTCTTTTTCTGTGTGACTTATTTCACTTAGAATCATCGTACCTGAATCCACTCACTTTGCTGCTACTGGTCTTATGACATTGATTTCATGGCTGAGGGATATTCCATCGTACGTAAGTACCACAATGTTTTGAACCATTTTTATATTTCCTGGGATATTTAAGGTGTACCCAATTTGAGGTTCTTGTAGTCAGTGCAGCCCTAAATTTGGAGGTGGCTCTTTCTTATTGATTTTCAGTTTTCCCAAGGTATATTCCCTAGACTGGAAGTGGCCTTGGCTCTGTAGCTCTGTTGTTTACTTGTTTTAGGGAACACAATGCACTCCTCCAGTGAGGCAGTTGGCAATTTACATCCCGCCCATCAGCATAACAAGGCTCCCAGTTCTCCAGGGCCTGTCTTGCCTTTCTGGTTTTTACACATTTTGTGGATGTCCCTTTTGACCGGTGGGAAATGATACTTCTTTGTAGTGCAGATTTGCATTGCCCGCTTACTTGCTTGGCCAAAAATGGGCGTATGCGTTTTCTCCTGAATATATTCAGGAGAAAACGCATACGCCCATTTTTGGCCAAGTGCACCATTGTCCAAGTTGTGCCCCTCTTCCTGTGCTTTACAGGCGATTCCAACGTACCTCTTGAAATCTATTTCCTGCTATTTTGCCTCGCTTTCAAGTCCGCCTCGTTGACTTCCCTCAACAGATTTTTGGACGATAGTTGTCCTTTATCACTCTGCCAGTTTGTGAATTGCTGTGCCCCTGAGCTCCATTTCTCAACTCGTTTTTTGTGAGCTGAACGCAAGTCCAAAATTTTGGATCATGTCCTATACTGGTTCCCGGTGGGTGGCTGAGACTTTGGTTAATTCTTCTTCCTGCCGGGAAATTAGAGTGACATGTGCCCGTCCAAATGCCTAACAGCTACTCTCTCATGGGTTCTCCCTCGTCCCTTCCATCCTCTGCCAAAGTGGGAACCTGTGCAAACCAGGAGGTTAAAGGGCCTGTCTCTCCAAGTTGGGAGATTGATAGTAAGGCAGTTGGAAAGTCAAACTGGAGCACCAGGAGAGGGACTATTCGTTGAGTTTTAGAAACCTTTCGTATTCACAGTGTGTCCATTCTCTAGGTTTCCTGTACATGTTATAGCTGTAGTAATATTCCCTTGAACATGGAGAGTTGGGACCCATGGAATGGGGGCCATGCATTATTGCTTGAAAGGGTCTGCATTTGCTCACCCAATCTCACCAATCCTCTCAGTCCCAAGTGTCCAGCCTTATGCCACATCCAGCTGTCATTGTAGATAGGGTCTTTCCAGGTTTCCTCAGACACCCTGAAGGAAATGTAAAGAATTTCCCTGTTTTTTGGTTTTGCTTTTGAAATTCCTTTTTATAGTGGGTTTGAGCTGATTCTCGCTGCCATGTTTATGCCACTCTAGACACACTTGATTCCCTTATGGAGTCATATCAATACATAGGTTTTAAGATTCTTACTACTCAGATATATTCCTCTGTGGGAAATATGGGGTTTTGAGTCTCTTTCACTGAGTAAGGTGTAGGTCTTGCCTATTCCAAAGTTGGTTTTTGGAACGGTCCCTGTGCTTATATCAAACTCTGGTTTTATGCATCACCCCACCTCTCCTTCCCCTTTATGCAGGCATAAGAGTGTTTTCTAAATGTGAGACTCTGTTCTCTTTCCTAACTCAGTTCACGTGTAGCCATGTTTACAGGATCTTCATAAGTGATATCTTATAATAAGTTTCTTTTTCTGTGTGACTTATTTCACTTAGAATCATCGTACCTGAATCCACTCACTTTGCTGCTACTGGTCTTATGACATTGATTTCATGGCTGAGGGATATTCCATCGTACGTAAGTACCACAATGTTTTGAACCATTTTTATATTTCCTGGGATATTTAAGGTGTACCCAAGTTGAGGTTCTTGTAGTCAGTGCAGCCCTAAATTTGGAGGTGGCACTTTCTTATTGATTTTCAGTTTTCCCAAGGTATATTCCCTAGACTGGAAGTGGCCTTGGCTCTGTAGCTCTGTTGTTTACTTGTTTTAGGGAACACAATGCACTCCTCCAGTGAGGCAGTTGGCAGTTTACATCCCGCCCATCAGCATAACAAGGCTCCCAGTTCTCCAGGGCCTGTCTTGCCTTTCTGGTTTTTACACATTTTGTGGATGTCCCTTTTGACCGGTGGGAAGTGATACTTCTTTGTAGTGCAGATTTGCATTGCCCGCTTGCTTCCTTGGCCAAAAAGGGCGTATGCGTTTTCTCCTGAATATATTCAGGAGAAAACGCATACGCCCTTTTTGGCCAAGTGCACCATTGTCCAAGTTGTGCCCCTCTTCCTGTGGTTTACAGGCGATTCCAAGGTACCTCTTGAAATCTGTTTCCTGCTATTTTGCCTCACTTTCAAGTCCGCCTCGTTGACTTCCCTCAACAGATTTTTGGACGATAGTTGTCCTTTATCACTCTGCCAGTTTGTGAATTGCTGTGCCCCTGAGCTCCATTTCTCAACTCGTTTTTTGTGAGCTGAACGCAAGTCCAAAATTTTGGATCATGTCCTATACTGGTTCCCGGTGGGTGTCTGAGACTTTGGTTAATTCTTCTTCCTGCCGGGAAATTAGAGTGACATGTGCCCGTCCAAATGCCTAACAGCTACTCTCTCATGGGTTCTCCCTCGTCCCTTCCATCCTCTGCCAAATTGGGAACCTGTGCAAACCAGGAGGTTAAAGGGCCTGTCTCTCCAAGTTGGGAGATTGATAGTAAGGCAGTTGGAAAGTCAAACTGGAGCACCAGGAGAGGGACTATTCGTTGAGTTTTAGAAACCTTTCGTATTCACAGTGTGTCCATTCTCTAGGTTTCCTGTACATGTTATAGCTGTAGTAATATTCCCTTGAACATGGAGAGTTGGGACCCATGGAATGGGGGCCATGCATTATTGCTTGAAAGGGTCTGCATTTGCTCACCCAATCTCACCAATCCTCTCAGTCCCAAGTGTCCAGCCTTATGCCACATCCAGCTGTCATTGTAGATAGGGTCTTTCCAGGTTTCCTCAGACACCCTGAAGGAAATGTAAAGAATTTCCCTGTTTTTTGGTTTTGCTTTTGAAATTCCTTTTTATAGTGGGTTTGAGCTGATTCTCGCTGCCATGTTTATGCCACTCTAGACACACTTGATTCCCTTATGGAGTCATATCAATACATAGGTTTTAAGATTCTTACTACTCAGATATATTCCTCTGTGGGAAATATGGGGTTTTGAGTCTCTTTCACTGAGTAAGGTGTAGGTCTTGCCTATTCCAAAGTTGGTTTTTGGAACGGTCCCTGTGCTTATATCAAACTCTGGTTTTATGCATCACCCCACCTCTCCTTCCCCTTTATGCAGGCATAAGAGTGTTTTCTAAATGTGAGACTCTGTTCTCTTTCCTAACTCAGTTCACGTGTAGCCATGTTTACAGGATCTTCATAAGTGATATCTTATAATAAGTTTCTTTTTCTGTGTGACTTATTTCACTTAGAATCATCGTACCTGAATCCACTCACTTTGCTGCTACTGGTCTTATGACATTGATTTCATGGCTGAGGGATATTCCATCGTACGTAAGTACCACAATGTTTTGAACCATTTTTATATTTCCTGGGATATTTAAGGTGTACCCAAGTTGAGGTTCTTGTAGTCAGTGCAGCCCTAAATTTGGAGGTGGCACTTTCTTATTGATTTTCAGTTTTCCCAAGGTATATTCCCTAGACTGGAAGTGGCCTTGGCTCTGTAGCTCTGTTGTTTACTTGTTTTAGGGAACACAATGCACTCCTCCAGTGAGGCAGTTGGCAGTTTACATCCCGCCCATCAGCATAACAAGGCTCCCAGTTCTCCAGGGCCTGTCTTGCCTTTCTGGTTTTTACACATTTTGTGGATGTCCCTTTTGACCGGTGGGAAGTGATACTTCTTTGTAGTGCAGATTTGCATTGCCCGCTTGCTTCCTTGGCCAAAAAGGGCGTATGCGTTTTCTCCTGAATATATTCAGGAGAAAACGCATACGCCCTTTTTGGCCAAGTGCACCATTGTCCAAGTTGTGCCCCTCTTCCTGTGGTTTACAGGCGATTCCAAGGTACCTCTTGAAATCTGTTTCCTGCTATTTTGCCTCACTTTCAAGTCCGCCTCGTTGACTTCCCTCAACAGATTTTTGGACGATAGTTGTCCTTTATCACTCTGCCAGTTTGTGAATTGCTGTGCCCCTGAGCTCCATTTCTCAACTCGTTTTTTGTGAGCTGAACGCAAGTCCAAAATTTTGGATCATGTCCTATACTGGTTCCCGGTGGGTGTCTGAGACTTTGGTTAATTCTTCTTCCTGCCGGGAAATTAGAGTGACATGTGCCCGTCCAAATGCCTAACAGCTACTCTCTCATGGGTTCTCCCTCGTCCCTTCCATCCTCTGCCAAATTGGGAACCTGTGCAAACCAGGAGGTTAAAGGGCCTGTCTCTCCAAGTTGGGAGATTGATAGTAAGGCAGTTGGAAAGTCAAACTGGAGCACCAGGAGAGGGACTATTCGTTGAGTTTTAGAAACCTTTCATATTCACAGTGTGTCCATTCTCTAGGTTTCCTGTACATGTTATAGCTGTAGTAATATTCCCTTGAACCTGGAGAGTTGGGACCCATGGAATGGGGGCCATGCATTATTGCTTGAAAGGGTCTGCATTTGCTCACCCAATCTCACCAATCCTCTCAGTCCCAAGTGTCCAGCCTTATGCCACATCCAGCTGTCATTGTAGACAGGGTCTTTCCAGGTTTCCTCAGACACCCTGAAGGAATTGTAAAGAATTTCCCTGTTTTTTGGTTTTGCTTTTGAAATTCCTTTTTATAGTGGGTTTGAGCTGATTCTCGCTGCCATGTTTATGCCACTCTAGACACACTTGATTCCCTTATGGAGACATATCAATACATAGGTTTTAAGATTCTTACTAGTCAGATATATTCCTCTGCGGGAAATATGGGGTTTTGAGTCTCTTTCACTGAGGAAGGTGTAGGTCTTGTCTATTCCAAAGTTGGTTTTTGAAACGGTCCCTGTGCTTATATCAAACTCTGGTTTTATGCATCACCCCACCTCTCCTTCCCCTTTATGCAGGCATAAGAGTGTTTTCTAAATGTGAGACTCTGTTCTCTTTCCTAACTCAGTTCACGTGTAGCCATGTTTACAGGATCTTCATAAGTGATATCTTATGATAAGTTTCTTTTTCTGTGTGACTTATTTCACTTAGAATCATCGTACCTGAATCCACTCACTTTGCTGCTTCTGGTCTTATGACATTGATTTCATCGCTGAGGGATATTCCATCGTACGTAAGTACCACAATGTTTTGAACCATTTTTATATTTCCTGGGATATTTAAGGTGTACCCAAGTTGAGGTTCTTGTAGTCAGTGTAGCCCTAAATTTGGAGGTGGCTCTTTCTTATTGATTTTCAGTTTTCCCAAGGTATATCCCCTAGACTGGAAGTGGCCTTGGCTCTGTAGCTCTGTTGTTTACTTGTTTTAGGGAACACAATGCACTCCTCCAGTGAGGCAGTTGGCAATTTACATCCCGCCCATCAGCATAACAAGGCTCCCAGTTCTCCAGGGCCTGTCTTGCCTTTCTGGTTTTTACACATTTTGTGGATGTCCCTTTTGACCAGTGGGTAGTGATACTTCTTTGTAGTGCAGATTTGCATTGCCCGCTTGCTTGCTTGGCCAAAAAGGGCGTATGTGTTTTCTCCTGAATATATTCAGGAGAAAACGCATACGCCCTTTTTGGCCAAGTGCACCATTGTCCAAGTTGTGCCCCTCTTCCTGTGCTTTACAGGCGATTCCAACGTACCTCTTGAAATCTGTTTCCTGCTATTTTGCCTCACTTTCAAGTCCGCCTCGTTGACTTCCCTCAACAGATTTTTGGACGATAGTTGTCCTTTATCACTCTGCCAGTTTGTGAATTGCTGTGCCCCTGAGCTCCATTTCTCAACTCGTTTTTTGTGAGCTGAACGCAAGTCCAAAATTTTGGATCATGTCCTATACTGGTTCCCGGTGGGTGGCTGAGACTTTGGTTAATTCTTCTTCCTGCCGGGAAATTAGAGTGACATGTGCCCGTCCAAATGCCTAACAGCTACTCTCTCATGGGTTCTCCCTCGTCCCTTCCATCCTCTGCCAAATTGGGAACCTGTGCAAACCAGGAGGTTAAAGGGCCTGTCTCTCCAAGTTGGGAGATTGATAGTAAGGCAGTTGGAAAGTCAAACTGGAGCACCAGGAGAAGGACTATTCGTTGAGTTTTAGAAACCTTTCGTATTCACAGTGTGTCCATTCTCTAGGTTTCCTGTACATGTTATAGCTGTAGTAATATTCCCTTGAACCTGGAGAGTTGGGACCCATGGAATGGGGGCCATGCATTATTGCTTGAAAGGGTCTGCATTTGCTCACCCAATCTCACCAATCCTCTCAGTCCCAAGTGTCCAGCCTTATGCCACATCCAGCTGTCATTGTAGACAGGGTCTTTCCAGGTTTCCTCAGACACCCTGAAGGAATTGTAAAGAATTTCCCTGTTTTTTGGTTTTGCTTTTGAAATTCCTTTTTATAGTGGGTTTGAGCTGATTCTCGCTGCCATGTTTATGCCACTCTAGACACACTTGATTCCCTTATGGAGACATATCAATACATAGGTTTTAAGATTCTTACTAGTCAGATATATTCCTCTGCGAGAAATATGGGGTTTTGAGTCTCTTTCACTGAGGAAGGTGTAGGTCTTGTCTATTCCAAAGTTGGTTTTTGGAACGGTCCCTGTGCTTATATCAAACTCTGGTTTTATGCATCACCCCACCTCTCCTTCCCCTTTATGCAGGCATAATAGTGTTTTCTAAATGTGAGACTCTGTTCTCTTTCCTAACTCAGTTCACGTGTAGCCATGTTTACAGGATCTTCATAAGTGATATCTTATGATAAGTTTCTTTTTCTGTGTGACTTATTTCACTTAGAATCATCGTACCTGAATCCACTCACTTTGCTGCTACTGGTCTTATGACATTGATTTCATGGCTGAGGCATATTCCATCGTACGTAAGTACCACAATGTTTTGAACCATTTTTATATTTCCTGGGATATTTAAGGTGTACCCAAGTTGAGGTTCTTGTAGTCAGTGCAGCCCTAAATTTGGAGGTGGCTCTTTCTTATTGATTTTCAGTTTTCCCAAGGTATATTCCCTAGACTGGAAGTGGCCTTGGCTCTGTAGCTCTGTTGTTTACTTGTTTTAGGGAACACAATGCACTCCTCCAGTGAGGCAGTTGGCAATTTACATCCCGCCCATCAGCATAACAAGGCTCCCAGTTCTCCAGGGCCTGTCTTGCCTTTCTGGTTTTTACACATTTTGTGGATGTCCCTTTTGACCGGTGGGAAATGATACTTCTTTGTAGTGCAGATTTGCATTGCCCGCTTACTTGCTTGGCCAAAAATGGGCGTATGCGTTTTCTCCTGAATATATTCAGGAGAAAACGCATACGCCCATTTTTGGCCAAGTGCACCATTGTCCAAGTTGTGCCCCTCTTCCTGTGCTTTACAGGCGATTCCAACGTACCTCTTGAAATCTATTTCCTGCTATTTTGCCTCGCTTTCAAGTCCGCCTCGTTGACTTCCCTCAACAGATTTTTGGACGATAGTTGTCCTTTATCACTCTGCCAGTTTGTGAATTGCTGTGCCCCTGAGCTCCATTTCTCAACTCGTTTTTTGTGAGCTGAACGCAAGTCCAAAATTTTGGATCATGTCCTATACTGGTTCCCGGTGGGTGGCTGAGACTTTGGTTAATTCTTCTTCCTGCCGGGAAATTAGAGTGACATGTGCCCGTCCAAATGCCTAACAGCTACTCTCTCATGGGTTCTCCCTCGTCCCTTCCATCCTCTGCCAAATTGGGAACCTGTGCAAACCAGGAGGTTAAAGGGCCTGTCTCTCCAAGTTGGGAGATTGATAGTAAGGCAGTTGGAAAGTCAAACTGGAGCACCAGGAGAGGGACTATTCGTTGAGTTTTAGAAACCTTTCGTATTCACAGTGTGTCCATTCTCTAGGTTTCCTGTACATGTTATAGCTGTAGTAATATTCCCTTGAACATGGAGAGTTGGGACCCATGGAATGGGGGCCATGCATTATTGCTTGAAAGGGTCTGCATTTGCTCACCCAATCTCACCAATCCTCTCAGTCCCAAGTGTCCAGCCTTATGCCACATCCAGCTGTCATTGTAGATAGGGTCTTTCCAGGTTTCCTCAGACACCCTGAAGGAAATGTAAAGAATTTCCCTGTTTTTTGGTTTTGCTTTTGAAATTCCTTTTTATAGTGGGTTTGAGCTGATTCTCGCTGCCATGTTTATGCCACTCTAGACACACTTGATTCCCTTATGGAATCATATCAATACATAGGTTTTAAGATTCTTACTAGTCAGATATATTCCTCTGTGGGAAATATGGGGTTTTGAGTCTCTTTCACTGAGGAAGGTGTAGGTCTTGCCTATTCCAAAGTTGGTTTTTGGAACGGTCCCTGTGCTTATATCAAACTCTGGTTTTATGCATCACCCCACCTCTCCTTCCCCTTTATGCAGGCATAAGAGTGTTTTCTAAATGTGAGACTCTGTTCTCTTTCCTAACTCAGTTCACGTGTAGCCATGTTTACAGGATCTTCATAAGTGATATCTTATAATAAGTTTCTTTTTCTGTGTGACTTATTTCACTTAGAATCATCGTACCTGAATCCACTCACTTTGCTGCTACTGGTCTTATGACATTGATTTCATGGCTGAGGGATATTCCATCGTACGTAAGTACCACAATGTTTTGAACCATTTTTATATTTCCTGGGATATTTAAGGTGTACCCAAGTTGAGGTTCTTGTAGTCAGTGCAGCCCTAAATTTGGAGGTGGCTCTTTCTTATTGATTTTCAGTTTTCCCAAGGTATATTCCCTAGACTGGAAGTGGCCTTGGCTCTGTAGCTCTGTTGTTTACTTGTTTTAGGGAACACAATGCACTCCTCCAGTGAGGCAGTTGGCAGTTTACATCCCGCCCATCAGCATAACATGGCTCCCAGTTCTCCAGGGCCTGTCTTGCCTTTCTGGTTTTTACACATTTTGTGGATGTCCCTTTTGACCGGTGGGAAGTGATACTTCTTTGTAGTGCAGATTTGCATTGCCCGCTTGCTTGCTTGGCCAAAAAGGGTGTATGCGTTTTCTCCTGAATATATTCAGGAGAAAACGCATACGCCCTTTTTGGCCAAGTGCACCATTGTCCAAGTTGTGCCCCTCTTCCTGTGGTTTACAGGCGATTCCAACGTACCTCTTGAAATCTGTTTCCTGCTATTTTGCCTCACTTTCAAGTCCGCCTCGTTGACTTCCCTCAACAGATTTTTGGACGATAGTTGTCCTTTATCACTCTGCCAGTTTGTGAATTGCTGTGCCCCTGAGCTCCATTTCTCAACTCGTTTTTTGTGAGCTGAACGCAAGTCCAAAATTTTGGATCATGTCCTATACTGGTTCCCGGTGGGTGGCTGAGACTTTGGTTAATTCTTCTTCCTGCCGGGAAATTAGAGTGACATGTGCCCGTCCAAATGCCTAACAGCTACTCTCTCATGGGTTCTCCCTCGTCCCTTCCATCCTCTGCCAAATTGGGAACCTGTGCAAACCAGGAGGTTAAAGGGCCTGTCTCTCCAAGTTGGGAGATTGATAGTAAGGCAGTTGGAAAGTCAAACTGGAGCACCAGGAGAGGGACTATTCGTTGAGTTTTAGAAACCTTTCATATTCACAGTGTGTCCATTCTCTAGGTTTCCTGTACATGTTATAGCTGTAGTAATATTCCCTTGAACCTGGAGAGTTGGGACCCATGGAATGGGGGCCATGCATTATTGCTTGAAAGGGTCTGCATTTGCTCACCCAATCTCACCAATCCTCTCAGTCCCAAGTGTCCAGCCTTATGCCACATCCAGCTGTCATTGTAGACAGGGTCTTTCCAGGTTTCCTCAGACACCCTGAAGGAATTGTAAAGAATTTCCCTGTTTTTTGGTTTTGCTTTTGAAATTCCTTTTTATAGTGGGTTTGAGCTGATTCTCGCTGCCATGTTTATGCCACTCTAGACACACTTGATTCCCTTATGGAGACATATCAATACATAGGTTTTAAGATTCTTACTAGTCAGATATATTCCTCTGCGGGAAATATGGGGTTTTGAGTCTCTTTCACTGAGGAAGGTGTAGGTCTTGTCTATTCCAAAGTTGGTTTTTGAAACGGTCCCTGTGCTTATATCAAACTCTGGTTTTATGCATCACCCCACCTCTCCTTCCCCTTTATGCAGGCATAAGAGTGTTTTCTAAATGTGAGACTCTGTTCTCTTTCCTAACTCAGTTCACGTGTAGCCATGTTTACAGGATCTTCATAAGTGATATCTTATGATAAGTTTCTTTTTCTGTGTGACTTATTTCACTTAGAATCATCGTACCTGAATCCACTCACTTTGCTGCTTCTGGTCTTATGACATTGATTTCATCGCTGAGGGATATTCCATCGTACGTAAGTACCACAATGTTTTGAACCATTTTTATATTTCCTGGGATATTTAAGGTGTACCCAAGTTGAGGTTCTTGTAGTCAGTGCAGCCCTAAATTTGGAGGTGGCTCTTTCTTATTGATTTTCAGTTTTCCCAAGGTATATCCCCTAGACTGGAAGTGGCCTTGGCTCTGTAGCTCTGTTGTTTACTTGTTTTAGGGAACACAATGCACTCCTCCAGTGAGGCAGTTGGCAATTTACATCCCGCCCATCAGCATAACAAGGCTCCCAGTTCTCCAGGGACTGTCTTGCCTTTCTGGTTTTTACACATTTTGTGGATGTCCCTTTTGACCAGTGGGTAGTGATACTTCTTTGTAGTGCAGATTTGCATTGCCCGCTTGCTTGCTTGGCCAAAAAGGGCGTATGTGTTTTCTCCTGAATATATTCAGGAGAAAACGCATACGCCCTTTTTGGCCAAGTGCACCATTGTCCAAGTTGTGCCCCTCTTCCTGTGCTTTACAGGCGATTCCAAGGTACCTCTTGAAATCTGTTTCCTGCTATTTTGCCTCACTTTCAAGTCCGCCTCGTTGACTTCCCTCAACAGATTTTTGGACGATAGTTGTCCTTTATCACTCTGCCAGTTTGTGAATTGCTGTGCCCCTGAGCTCCATTTCTCAACTCGTTTTTTGTGAGCTGAACGCAAGTCCAAAATTTTGGATCATGTCCTATACTGGTTCCCGGTGGGTGGCTGAGACTTTGGTTAATTCTTCTTCCTGCCGGGAAATTAGAGTGACATGTGCCCGTCCAAATGCCTAACAGCTACTCTCTCATGGGTTCTCCCTCGTCCCTTCCATCCTCTGCCAAATTGGGAACCTGTGCAAACCAGGAGGTTAAAGGGCCTGTCTCTCCAAGTTGGGAGATTGATAGTAAGGCAGTTGGAAAGTCAAACTGGAGCACCAGGAGAGGGACTATTCGTTGAGTTTTAGAAACCTTTCGTATTCACAGTGTGTCCATTCTCTAGGTTTCCTGTACATGTTATAGCTGTAGTAATATTCCCTTGAACCTGGAGAGTTGGGACCCATGGAATGGGGGCCATGCATTATTGCTTGAAAGGGTCTGCATTTGCTCACCCAATCTCACCAATCCTCTCAGTCCCAAGTGTCCAGCCTTATGCCACATCCAGCTGTCATTGTAGACAGGGTCTTTCCAGGTTTCCTCAGACACCCTGAAGGAATTGTAAAGAATTTCCCTGTTTTTTGGTTTTGCTTTTGAAATTCCTTTTTATAGTGGGTTTGAGCTGATTCTCGCTGCCATGTTTATGCCACTCTAGACACACTTGATTCCCTTATGGAGACATATCAATACATAGGTTTTAAGATTCTTACTAGTCAGATATATTCCTCTGCGAGAAATATGGGGTTTTGAGTCTCTTTCACTGAGGAAGGTGTAGGTCTTGTCTATTCCAAAGTTGGTTTTTGGAACGGTCCCTGTGCTTATATCAAACTCTGGTTTTATGCATCACCCCACCTCTCCTTCCCCTTTATGCAGGCATAATAGTGTTTTCTAAATGTGAGACTCTGTTCTCTTTCCTAACTCAGTTCACGTGTAGCCATGTTTACAGGATCTTCATAAGTGATATCTTATGATAAGTTTCTTTTTCTGTGTGACTTATTTCACTTAGAATCATCGTACCTGAATCCACTCACTTTGCTGCTACTGGGCTTATGACATTGATTTCATGGCTGAGGCATATTCCATCGTACGTAAGTACCACAATGTTTTGAACCATTTTTATATTTCCTGGGATATTTAAGGTGTACCCAAGTTGAGGTTCTTGTAGTCAGTGCAGCCCTAAATTTGGAGGTGGCTCTTTCTTATTGATTTTCAGTTTTCCCAAGGTATATTCCCTAGACTGGAAGTGGCCTTGGCTCTGTAGCTCTGTTGTTTACTTGTTTTAGGGAACACAATGCACTCCTCCAGTGAGGCAGTTGGCAGTTTACATCCCGCCCATCAGCATAACAAGGCTCCCAGTTCTCCAGGGCCTGTCTTGCCTTTCTGGTTTTTACACATTTTGTGGATGTCCCTTTTGACCGGTGGGAAGTGATACTTCTTTGTAGTGCAGATTTGCATTGCCCGCTTGCTTGCTTGGCCAAAAAGGGCGTATGCGTTTTCTCCTGAATATATTCAGGAGAAAACGCATACGCCCTTTTTGGCCAAGTGCACCATTGTCCAAGTTGTGCCCCTCTTCCTGTGCTTTACAGGCGATTCCAAGGTACCTCTTGAAATCTGTTTCCTGCTATTTTGCCTCGCTTTCAAGTCCGCCTCGTTGACTTCCCTCAACAGATTTTTGGACGATAGTTGTCCTTTATCACTCTGCCAGTTTGTGAATTGCTGTGCCCCTGAGCTCCATTTCTCAACTCGTTTTTTGTGAGCTGAACGCAAGTCCAAAATTTTGGATCATGTCCTATACTGGTTCCCGGTGGGTGGCTGAGACTTTGGTTAATTCTTCTTCCTGCCGGGAAATTAGAGTGACATGTGCCCGTCCAAATGCCTAACAGCTACTCTCTCATGGGTTCTCCCTCGTCCCTTCCATCCTCTGCCAAATTGGGAACCTGTGCAAACCAGGAGGTTAAAGGGCCTGTCTCTCCAAGTTGGGAGATTGATAGTAAGGCAGTTGGAAAGTCAAACTGGAGCACCAGGAGAGGGACTATTCGTTGAGTTTTAGAAACCTTTCGTATTCACAGTGTGTCCATTCTCTAGGTTTCCTGTACATGTTATAGCTGTAGTAATATTCCCTTGAACCTGGAGAGTTGGGACCCATGGAATGGGGGCCATGCATTATTGCTTGAAAGGGTCTGCATTTGCTCACCCAATCTCACCAATCCTCTCAGTCCCAAGTGTCCAGCCTTATGCCACATCCAGCTGTCATTGTAGATAGGGTCTTTCCAGGTTTCCTCAGACACCCTGAAGGAATTGTAAAGAATTTCCCTGTTTTTTGGTTTTGCTTTTGAAATTCCTTTTTATAGTGGGTTTGAGCTGATTCTCGCTGCCATGTTTATGCCACTCTAGACACACTTGATTCCCTTATGGAGACATATCAATACATAGGTTTTAAGGTTCTTACTAGTCAGATATATTCCTCTGTGGGAAATATGGGGTTTTGAGTCTCTTTCACTGAGGAAGGTGTCGGTCTTGTCAATTCCAAAGTTGGTTTTTGAAACGGTCCCTGTGCTTATATCAAACTCTGGTTTTATGCATCACCCCACCTCTCCTTCCCCATTATGCGGGCATAAGAGTGTTTTCTAAATGTGAGACTCTGTTCTATTTCCTACCTCAGTTCACGTGTAGCCATGTTTACAGGAACTTCATAAGTGATATCTTATGATACGTTTCTTTTTCTGTGTGACTTATTTCACTTAGAATCATCGTACCTGAATCCACTCACTTTGCTGCTACTGGTCTTATGACATTGATTTCATGGCTGAGGGGTATTCCATCGTACGTAAGTACCACAATGTTTTGAACCATTTTTATATTTCCTGGGATATTTAAGGTGTACCCAAGTTGAGGTTCTTGTAGTCAGTGCAGCCCTAAATTTGGAGGTGGCTCTTTCTTATTGATTTTCAGTTTTCCCAAGGTATATTCCCTAGACTGGAAGTGTCCTTGGCTCTGTAGTTCTGTTGTTTACTTGTTTTAGGGAACACAATGCACTCCTCCAGTGAGGCAGTTGGCAGTTTACATCCCGCCCATCAGCATAACAAGGCTCCCAGTTCTCCAGGGCCTGTCTTGCCTTTCTGGTTTTTACACATTTTGTGGATGTCCCTTTTGACCGGTGGGAAGTGATACTTCTTTGTAGTGCAGATTTGCATTGCCCGCTTGCTTGCTTGGCCAAAAAGGGCGTATGCGTTTTCTCCTGAATATATTCAGGAGAAAACGCATACGCCCTTTTTGGCCAAGTGCACCATTGTCCAAGTTGTGCCCCTCTTCCTGTGCTTTACAGGCGATTCCAAGGTACCTCTTGAAATCTGTTTCCTGCTATTTTGCCTCGCTTTCAAGTCCGCCTCGTTGACTTCCCTCAACAGATTTTTGGACGATAGTTGTCCTTTATCACTCTGCCAGTTTGTGAATTGCTGTGCCCCTGAGCTCCATTTCTCAACTCGTTTTTTGTGAGCTGAACGCAAGTCCAAAATTTTGGATCATGTCCTATACTGGTTCCCGGTGGGTGGCTGAGACTTTGGTTAATTCTTCTTCCTGCCGGGAAATTAGAGTGACATGTGCCCGTCCAAATGCCTAACAGCTACTCTCTCATGGGTTCTCCCTCGTCCCTTCCATCCTCTGCCAAATTGGGAACCTGTGCAAACCAGGAGGTTAAAGGGCCTGTCTCTCCAAGTTGGGAGATTGATAGTAAGGCAGTTGGAAAGTCAAACTGGAGCACCAGGAGAGGGACTATTCGTTGAGTTTTAGAAACCTTTCGTATTCACAGTGTGTCCATTCTCTAGGTTTCCTGTACATGTTATAGCTGTAGTAATATTCCCTTGAACCTGGAGAGTTGGGACCCATGGAATGGGGGCCATGCATTATTGCTTGAAAGGGTCTGCATTTGCTCACCCAATCTCACCAATCCTCTCAGTCCCAAGTGTCCAGCCTTATGCCACATCCAGCTGTCATTGTAGATAGGGTCTTTCCAGGTTTCCTCAGACACCCTGAAGGAATTGTAAAGAATTTCCCTGTTTTTTGGTTTTGCTTTTGAAATTCCTTTTTATAGTGGGTTTGAGCTGATTCTCGCTGCCATGTTTATGCCACTCTAGACACACTTGATTCCCTTATGGAGACATATCAATACATAGGTTTTAAGATTCTTACTAGTCAGATATATTCCTCTGTGGGAAATATGGGGTTTTGAGTCTCTTTCACTGAGGAAGGTGTCGGTCTTGTCCATTCCAAAGTTGGTTTTTGAAACGGTCCCTGTGCTTATATCAAACTCTGGTTTTATGCATCACCGCACCTCTCCTTCCCCTTTATGCGGGCATAAGAGTGTTTTCTAAATGTGAGACTCTGTTCTCTTTCCTAACTCAGTTCACGTGTAGCCATGTTTACAGGATCTTCATAAGTGATATCTTATGATAAGTTTCTTTTTCTGTGTGACTTATTTCACTTAGAATCATCGTACCTGAATCCACTCACTTTGTT
The DNA here is from genome assembly GCF_025265405.1 of Mesoplodon densirostris. Lineage (NCBI taxonomy): Eukaryota > Metazoa > Chordata > Mammalia > Artiodactyla > Ziphiidae > Mesoplodon > Mesoplodon densirostris. The sequence continues at coordinate 2,704,245 of NW_026778199.1, read as the reverse complement.
GCTACTGGTCTTATGACATTGATTTCATTGCTGAGGGATATTCCATCGTACGTAAGTACCACAATGTTTTGAACCATTTTTATATTTCCTGGGATATTTAAGGTGTACCCAAGTTGAGGTTCTTGTAGTCAGTGCAGCCCTAAATTTGGAGGTGGCTCTTTCTTATTGATTTTCAGGTTTCCCAAGGTATATTCCCTAGACTGGAAGTGGCCTTGGCTCTGTAGCTCTGTTGTTTACTTCTTTTAGGGAACACAATGCACTCCTCCAGTGAGGCAGTTGGCAATTTACATCCCACCCATCAGCATAACAAGGCTCCCAGTTCCTCAGGGCCTGTCTTGCCTTTCTGGTTTTTACACATGTTGTGGATGTCCCTTTTGACCGGTGGGAAATGATACTTCTTTTTAGTCCAGATTTGCATTGCCCGCTTGCTTGCTTGGCCAAAAAGGGCGTATGCGTTTTCTCCTGAATATATTCAGGAGAAAACGCATACGGCCTTTTTGGCCAAGTGCACCATTGTCCAAGTTGTGCCCCTCTTCCTGTGCTTTACAGGCGATTCCAAGGTACCTCTTGAAATCTGTTTCCTGCTATTTTGCCTCGCTTTCAAGTCCACCTCGTTGACTTCCCTCAACAGATTTTTGGACGATAGTTGTCCTTTATCACTCTGCCAGTTTGTGAATTGCTGTGCCCCTGAGCTCCATTTCTCAACTCGTTTTTTGTGAGCTGAACGCAAGTCCAAAATTTTGGATCATGTCCTATACTGGTTCCCGGTGGGTGGCTGAGACTTTGGTTAATTCTTCTTCCTGCCGGGAAATTAGAGTGACATGTGCCCGTCCAAATGCCTAACAGCTACTCTCTCATGGGTTCTCCCTCGTCCCTTCCATCCTCTGCCAAATTGGGAACCTGTGCAAACCAGGAGGTTAAAGGGCCTGTCTCTCCAAGTTGGGAGATTGATAGTAAGGCAGTTGGAAAGTCAAACTGGAGCACCAGGAGAGGGACTATTCTTTGAGTTTTAGAAACCTTTCGTATTCACAGTGTGTCCATTCTCTATGTTTCCTGTACATGTTATAGCTGTAGTAATATTCCCTTGAACCTGGAGAGTTGGGACCCATGGAATGGGGGCCATGCATTATTGCTTGAAAGGGTCTGCATTTGCTCACACAATCTCACCAATCCTCTCAGTCCCAAGTGTCCAGCCTTATGCCACATCCAGCTGTCATTTTAGATAGGGTCTTTCCAGGTTTCCTCAGACACCCTGAAGGAATTGTAAAGAATTTCCCTGTTTTTTGGTTTTGCTTTTGAAATTCCTTTTTATAGTGGGTTTGAGCTGATTCTCGCTGCCATGTTTATGCCACTCTAGACAAACTTGATTCCCTTATGGAGACATATCAATACATAGGTTTTAAGATTCTTACTAGTCAGATATATTCCTCTGTGGGAAATATGGGGTTTTGAGTCTCTTTCACTGAGGAAGGTGTAGGTCTTGTCTATTCCAAAGTTGGTTTTTGAAACGGTCCCTGTGCTTATATCAAACTCTGGTTTTATGCATCACCCCACCTCTCCTTCCCCTTTATGCAGGCATAAGAGTGTTTTCTAAATGTGAGACTCTCTTCTCTTTCCTAACTCAGTTCACGTGTAGCCATGTTTACAGGATCTTCCTAAGTGATATCTTATGATAAGTTTCTTTTTCTGTGTGACTTATTTCACTTAGAATCATCGTACCTGAATCCACTCACTTTGCTGCTACTGGTCTTATGACATTGATTTCATGGCTGAGGGATATTCCATCGTACGTAAGTACCACAATGTTTTGAACCATTTTTATATTTCCTGGGATATTTAAGGTGTACCCAAGTTGACGTTGTTGTAGTCAGGGCAGCCCTAAATTTGGAGGTGGCTCTTTCTTATTGATTTTCAGTTTTCCCAAGGTATATTCCCTAGACTGGAAGTGGCCTTGGCTCTGTAGCTCTGTTGTTTACTTGTTTTAGGGAACACAATGCACTCCTCCAGTGAGGCAGTTGGCAATTTACATCCCGCCCATCAGCATAACAAGGCTCCCAGTTCTCCAGGGCCTGTCTTGCCTTTCTGGTTTTTACACATTTTGTGGATGTCCCTTTTGACCGGTGGGAAGTGATACTTCTTTGTAGTGCAGATTTGAATTGCCTGCTTGCTTCCTTGGCCAAAAAGGGCGTATGCGTTTTCTGCTGAATATATTCAGGAGAAAACGCATACGCCCTTTTTGGCCAAGTGCACCATTGTCCAAGTTGTGCCCCTCTTCCTGTGCTTTACAGGCGATTCCAAGGTACCTCTTGAAATCTGTTTCCTGCTATTTTGCCTCGCTTTCAAGTCCGCCTCGTTGACTTCCCTCAACAGATTTTTGGACGATAGTTGTCCTTTATCACTCTGCCAGTTTGTGAATTGCTGTGCCCCTGAGCTCCATTTCTCAACTCGTTTTTTGTGAGCTGAACGCAAGTCCAAAATTTTGGATCATGTCCTATACTGGTTCCCGGTGGGTGGCTGAGACTTTGGTTAATTCTTCTTCCTGCCGGGAAATTAGAGTGACATGTGCCCGTCCAAATGCCTAACAGCTACTCTCTCATGGGTTCTCTCTCGTCCCTTCCATCCTCTGCCAAATTGGGAACCTGTGCAAACCAGGAGGTTAAAGGGCCTGTCTCTCCAAGTTGGGTGATTGATAGTAAGGCAGTTGGAAAGTCAAACTGGAGCACCAGGAGAGGGACTATTCGTTGAGTTTTAGAAACCTTTCGTATTCACAGTGTGTCCATTCTCTAGGTTTCCTGTACATGTTATAGCTGTAGTAATATTCCCTTGAACATGGAGAGTTGGGACCCATGGAATGGGGGCCATGCATTATTGCTTGAAAGGGTCTGCATTCGCTCACCCAATCTCACCAATCCTCTCAGTCCCAAGTGTCCAGCCTTATGCCACATCCAGCTGTCATTGTAGATAGGGTCTTTCCAGGTTTCCTCAGACACCCTGAAGGAATTGTAAAGAATTTCCCTGTTTTTTGGTTTTGCTTTTGAAATTCCTTTTTATAGTGGGTTTGAGCTGATTCTCGCTGCCATGTTTATGCCACTCTAGACACATTTGATTCCCTTATGGAGACATATCAATACATAGGTTTTAAGATTCTTACTAGTCAGATATATTCCTCTGTGGGAAATATGGGGTTTTGAGTCTGTTTCACTGAGGAAGGTGTCGGTCTTGTCAATTCCAAAGTTGGTTTTTGAAACGGTCCCTGTGCTTATATCAAACTCTGGTTTTATGCATCACCCCACCTCTTCTTCCCCTTTATGCGGGCATAAGAGTGTTTTTTAAATGTGAGACTCTGTTCTCTTTCCTAACTCAGTTCACGTGTAGCCATGTTTACAGGATCTTCATAAGTGATATCTTATGATAAGTTTCTTTTTCTGTGTGACTTATTTCACTTAGAATCATCGTACCTGAATCCACTCACTTTGTTGCTACTGGTCTTATGACATTGATTTCATGGCTGAGGGATATTCCATCGTACGTAAGTACCACAATGTTTTGAACCATTTTTATATTTCCTGGGATATTTAAGGTGTACCCAAGTTGAGGTTCTTGTAGTCAGTGCAGCCCTAAATTTGGAGGTGGCTCTTTCTTATTGATTTTCAGTTTTCCCAAGGTATATTCCCTAGACTGGAAGTGGCCTTGGCTCTGTAGCTCTGTTGTTTACTTGTTTTAGGGAACACAATGCACTCCTCCAGTGAGGCAGTTGGCAATTTACATCCCACCCATCAGCATAACAAGGCTCCCAGTTCCTCAGGGCCTGTCTTGCCTTTCTGGTTTTTACACATGTTGTGGATGTCCCTTTTGACCGATGGGAAATTATACTTCTTTGTAGTGCAGATTTGCATTGCCCGCTTGCTTGCTTGGCCAAAAAGGGCGTATGCGTTTTCTCCTGAATATATTCAGGAGAAAACGCATACGCCCTTTTTGGCCAAGTGCACCATTGTCCAAGTTGTGCCCCTCTTCCTGTGCTTTACAGGCGATTCCAAGGTACCTCTTGAAATCTGTTTCCTGCTATTTTGCCTCGCTTTCAAGTCCGCCTCGTTGACTTCCCTCAACAGATTTTTGGACGATAGTTGTCCTTTATCACTCTGCCAGTTTGTGAATTGCTGTGCCCCTGAGCTCCATTTCTCAACTCGTTTTTTGTGAGCTGAACGCAAGTCCAAAATTTTGGATCATGTCCTATACTGGTTCCCGGTGGGTGGCTGAGACTTTGGTTAATTCTTCTTCCTGCCGGGAAATTAGAGTGACATGTGCCCGTCCAAATGCCTAACAGCTACTCTCTCATGGGTTCTCCCTCGTCCCTTCCATCCTCTGCCAAATTGGGAACCTGTGCAAACCAGGAGGTTAAAGGGCCTGTCTCTCCAAGTTGGGAGATTGATAGTAAGGCAGTTGGAAAGTCAAACTGGAGCACCAGGAGAGGGACTATTCGTTGAGTTTTAGAAACCTTTCGTATTCACAGTGTGTCCATTCTCTAGGTTTCCTGTACATGTTATAGCTGTAGTAATATTCCCTTGAACCTGGAGAGTTGGGACACATGGAATGGGGGCCATGCATTATTGCTTGAAAGGGTCTGCATTTGCTCACCCAATCTCACCAATCCTCTCAGTCCCAAGTGTCCAGCCTTATGCCACATCCAGCTGTCATTGTAGATAGGGTCTTTCCAGGTTTCCTCAGACACCCTGAAGGAATTGTAAAGAATTTCCCTGTTTTTTGGTTTTGCTTTTGAAATTCCTTTTTATAGTGGGTTTGAGCTGATTCTCGCTGCCATGTTTATGCCACTCTAGACACACTTGATTCCCTTATGGAGACATATCAATACATAGGTTTTAAGATTCTTACTAGTCAGATATATTCCTCTGTGGGAAATATGGGGTTTTGAGTCTCTTTCACTGAGGAAGGTGTAGGTCTTGTCTATTCCAAAGTTGGTTTTTGAAACGGTCCCTGTGCTTATATCAAACTCTGGTTTTATGCATCACCCCACCTCTCCTTCCCCTTTATGCAGGCATAAGAGTGTTTTCTAAATGTGAGACTCTCTTCTCTTTCCTAACTCAGTTCACGTGTAGCCATGTTTACAGGATCTTCCTAAGTGATATCTTATGATAAGTTTCTTTTTCTGTGTGACTTATTTCACTTAGAATCATCGTACCTGAATCCACTCACTTTGCTGCTACTGGTCTTATGACATTGATTTCATGGCTGAGGGATATTCCATCGTACGTAAGTACCACAATGTTTTGAACCATTTTTATATTTCCTGGGATATTTAAGGTGTACCCAAGTTGAGGTTCTTGTAGTCAGTGCAGCCCTAAATTTGGAGGTGGCTCTTTCTTATTGATTTTCAGTTTTCCCAAGGTATATTCCCTAGACTGGAAGTGGCCTTGGCTCTGTAGCTCTGTTGTTTACTTGTTTTAGGGAACACAATGCACTCCTCCAGTGAGGCAGTTGGCAATTTACATCCCACCCATCAGCATAACAAGGCTCCCAGTTCCTCAGGGCCTGTCTTGCCTTTCTGGTTTTTACACATGTTGTGGATGTCCCTTTTGACCGATGGGAAATTATACTTCTTTGTAGTGCAGATTTGCATTGCCCGCTTGCTTGCTTGGCCAAAAAGGGCGTATGCGTTTTCTCCTGAATATATTCAGGAGAAAACGCATACGCCCTTTTTGGCCAAGTGCACCATTGTCCAAGTTGTGCCCCTCTTCCTGTGCTTTACAGGCGATTCCAACGTACCTCTTGAAATCTGTTTCCTGCTATTTTGCCTCACTTTCAAGTCCGCCTCGTTGACTTCCCTCAACAGATTTTTGGACGATAGTTGTCCTTTATCACTCTGCCAGTTTGTGAATTGCTGTGCCCCTGAGCTCCATTTCTCAACTCGTTTTTTGTGAGCTGAACGCAAGTCCAAAATTTTGGATCATGTCCTATACTGGTTCCCGGTGGGTGGCTGAGACTTTGGTTAATTCTTCTTCCTGCCGGGAAATTAGAGTGACATGTGCCAGTCCAAATGCCTAACAGCTACTCTCTCATGGGTTCTCCCTCGTCCCTTCCATCCTCTGCCAAATTGGGAACCTGTGCAAACCAGGAGGTTAAAGGGCCTGTCTCTCCAAGTTGGGAGATTGATAGTAAGGCAGTTGGAAAGTCAAACTGGAGCACCAGGAGAGGGACTATTCGTTGAGTTTTAGAAACCTTTCGTATTCACAGTGTGTCCATTCTCTAGGTTTCCTGTACATGTTATAGCTGTAGTAATATTCCCTTGAACCTGGAGAGTTGGGACCCATGGAATGGGGGCCATGCATTATTGCTTGAAAGGGTCTGCATTTGCTCACCCAATCTCACCAATCCTCTCAGTCCCAAGTGTCCAGCCTTATGCCACATCCAGCTGTCATTGTAGATAGGGTCTTTCCAGGTTTCCTCAGACACCCTGAAGGAATTGTAAAGAATTTCCCTGTTTTTTGGTTTTGCTTTTGAAATTCCTTTTTATAGTGGGTTTGAGCTGATTCTCGCTGCCATGTTTATGCCACTCTAGACACACTTGATTCCCTTATGGAGACATATCAATACATAGGTTTTAAGATTCTTACTAGTCAGATATATTCCTCTGTGGGAAATATGGGGTTTTGAGTCTCTTTCACTGAGGAAGGTGTCGGTCTTGTCAATTCCAAAGTTGGTTTTTGAAACGGTCCCTGTGCTTATATCAAACTCTGGTTTTATGCATCACCGCACCTCTCCTTCCCCTTTATGCGGGCATAAGAGTGTTTTCTAAATGTGAGACTCTGTTCTCTTTCCTAACTCAGTTCACGTGTAGCCATGTTTACAGGATCTTCATAAGTGATATCTTATGATAAGTTTCTTTTTCTGTGTGACTTATTTCACTTAGAATCATCGTACCTGAATCCACTCACTTTGTTGCTACTGGTCTTATGACATTGATTTCATGGCTGAGGGATATTCCATCGTACGTAAGTACCACAATGTTTTGAACCATTTTTATATTTCCTGGGATATTTAAGGTGTACCCAAGTTGAGGTTCTTGTAGTCAGTGCAGCCCTAAATTTGGAGGTGGCTCTTTCTTATTGATTTTCAGGTTTCCCAAGGTATATTCCCTAGACTGGAAGTGGCCTTGGCTCTGTAGCTCTGTTGTTTACTTGTTTTAGGGAACACAATGCACTCCTCCAGTGAGGCAGTTGGCAATTTACATCCCACCCATCAGCATAACAAGGCTCCCAGATCCTCAGGGCCTGTCTTGCCTTTCTGGTTTTTACACATGTTGTGGATGTCCCTTTTGACCGGTGGGAAATGATACTTCTTTTTAGTCCAGATTTGCATTGCCCGCTTGCTTGCTTGGCCAAAAAGGGCGTATGCGTTTTCTCCTGAATATATTCAGGAGAAAACGCATACGCCCTTTTTGGCCAAGTGCACCATTGTCCAAGTTGTGCCCCTCTTCCTGTGCTTTACAGGCGATTCCAAGGTACCTCTTGAAATCTGTTTCCTGCTATTTTGCCTCGCTTTGAAGTCCACCTCGTTGACTTCCCTCAACAGATTTTTGGACGATAGTTGTCCTTTATCACTCTGCCAGTTTGTGAATTGCTGTGCCCCTGAGCTCCATTTCTCAACTCGTTTTTTGTGAGCTGAACGCAAGTCCAAAATTTTGGATCATGTCCTATACTGGTTCCCGGTGGGTGGCTGAGACTTTGGTTAATTCTTCTTCCTGCCGGGAAATTAGAGTGACATGTGCCCGTCCAAATGCCTAACAGCTACTCTCTCATGGGTTCTCCCTCGTCCCTTCCATCCTCTGCCAAATTGGGAACCTGTGCAAACCAGGAGGTTAAAGGGCCTGTCTCTCCAAGTTGGGAGATTGATAGTAAGGCAGTTGGAAAGTCAAACTGGAGCACCAGGAGAGGGACTATTCGTTGAGTTTTAGAAACCTTTCGTATTCACAGTGTGTCCATTCTCTAGGTTTCCTGTACATGTTATAGCTGTAGTAATATTCCCTTGAACCTGGAGAGTTGGGACCCATGGAATGGGGGCCATGCATTATTGCTTGAAAGGGTCTGCATTTGCTCACACAATCTCACCAATCCTCTCAGTCCCAAGTGTCCAGCCTTATGCCACATCCAGCTGTCATTGTAGATAGGGTCTTTCCAGGTTTCCTCAGACACCCTGAAGGAATTGTAAAGAATTTCCCTGTTTTTTGGTTTTGCTTTTGAAATTCCTTTTTATAGTGGGTTTGAGCTGATTCTCGCTGCCATGTTTATGCCACTCTAGACACACTTGATTCCCTTATGGAGACATATCAATACATAGGTTTTAAGATTCTTACTAGTCAGATATATTCCTCTGTGGGAAATATGGGGTTTTGAGTCTCTTTCACTGAGGAAGGTGTAGGTCTTGTCTATTCCAAAGTTGGTTTTTGAAACGGTCCCTGTGCTTATATCAAACTCTGGTTTTATGCATCACCCCACCTCTCCTTCCCCTTTATGCAGGCATAAGAGTGTTTTCTAAATGTGAGACTCTCTTCTCTTTCCTAACTCAGTTCACGTGTAGCCATGTTTACAGGATCTTCCTAAGTGATATCTTATGATAAGTTTCTTTTTCTGTGTGACTTATTTCACTTAGAATCATCGTACCTGAATCCACTCACTTTGTTGCTACTGGTCTTATGACATTGATTTCATGGCTGAGGGATATTCCATCGTACGTAAGTACCACAATGTTTTGAACCATTTTTATATTTCCTGGGATATTTAAGGTGTACCCAAGTTGACGTTGTTGTAGTCAGGGCAGCCCTAAATTTGGAGGTGGCTCTTTCTTATTGATTTTCAGTTTTCCCAAGGTATATTCCCTAGACTGGAAGTGGCCTTGGCTCTGTAGCTCTGTTGTTTACTTGTTTTAGGGAACACAATGCACTCCTCCAGTGAGGCAGTTGGCAATTTACATCCCGCCCATCAGCATAACAAGGCTCCCAGTTCTCCAGGGCCTGTCTTGCCTTTCTGGTTTTTACACATTTTGTGGATGTCCCTTTTGACCGGTGGGAAGTGATACTTCTTTGTAGTGCAGATTTGAATTGCCTGCTTGCTTCCTTGGCCAAAAAGGGCGTATGCGTTTTCTGCTGAATATATTCAGGAGAAAACGCATACGCCCTTTTTGGCCAAGTGCACCATTGTCCAAGTTGTGCCCCTCTTCCTGTGCTTTACAGGCGATTCCAAGGTACCTCTTGAAATCTGTTTCCTGCTATTTTGCCTCGCTTTCAAGTCCGCCTCGTTGACTTCCCTCAACAGATTTTTGGACGATAGTTGTCCTTTATCACTCTGCCAGTTTGTGAATTGCTGTGCCCCTGAGCTCCATTTCTCAACTCGTTTTTTGTGAGCTGAACGCAAGTCCAAAATTTTGGATCATGTCCTATACTGGTTCCCGGTGGGTGGCTGAGACTTTGGTTAATTCTTCTTCCTGCCGGGAAATTAGAGTGACATGTGCCCGTCCAAATGCCTAACAGCTACTCTCTCATGGGTTCTCTCTCGTCCCTTCCATCCTCTGCCAAATTGGGAACCTGTGCAAACCAGGAGGTTAAAGGGCCTGTCTCTCCAAGTTGGGAGATTGATAGTAAGGCAGTTGGAAAGTCAAACTGGAGCACCAGGAGAGGGACTATTCGTTGAGTTTTAGAAACCTTTCGTATTCACAGTGTGTCCATTCTCTAGGTTTCCTGTACATGTTATAGCTGTAGTAATATTCCCTTGAACATGGAGAGTTGGGACTCATGGAATGGGGGCCATGCATTATTGCTTGAAAGGGTCTGCATTCGCTCACCCAATCTCACCAATCCTCTCAGTCCCAAGTGTCCAGCCTTATGCCACATCCAGCTGTCATTGTAGATAGGGTCTTTCCAGGTTTCCTCAGACACCCTGAAGGAATTGTAAAGAATTTCCCTGTTTTTTGGTTTTGCTTTTGAAATTCCTTTTTATAGTGGGTTTGAGCTGATTCTCGCTGCCATGTTTATGCCACTCTAGACACATTTGATTCCCTTATGGAGACATATCAATACATAGGTTTTAAGATTCTTACTAGTCAGATATATTCCTCTGTGGGAAATATGGGGTTTTGAGTCTGTTTCACTGAGGAAGGTGTCGGTCTTGTCAATTCCAAAGTTGGTTTTTGAAACGGTCCCTGTGCTTATATCAAACTCTGGTTTTATGCATCACCCCACCTCTTCTTCCCCTTTATGCGGGCATAAGAGTGTTTTTTAAATGTGAGACTCTGTTCTCTTTCCTAACTCAGTTCACGTGTAGCCATGTTTACAGGATCTTCATAAGTGATATCTTATGATAAGTTTCTTTTTCTGTGTGACTTATTTCACTTAGAATCATCGTACCTGAATCCACTCACTTTGTTGCTACTGGTCTTATGACATTGATTTCATGGCTGAGGGATATTCCATCGTACGTAAGTACCACAATGTTTTGAACCATTTTTATATTTCCTGGGATATTTAAGGTGTACCCAAGTTGAGGTTCTTGTAGTCAGTGCAGCCCTAAATTTGGAGGTGGCTCTTTCTTATTGATTTTCAGTTTTCCCAAGGTATATTCCCTAGACTGGAAGTGGCCTTGGCTCTGTAGCTCTGTTGTTTACCTGTTTTAGGGAACACAATGCACTCCTCCAGTGAGGCAGTTGGCAATTTACATCCCACCCATCAGCATAACAAGGCTCCCAGTTCCTCAGGGCCTGTCTTGCCTTTCTGGTTTTTACACATGTTGTGGATGTCCCTTTTGACCGATGGGAAATTATACTTCTTTGTAGTGCAGATTTGCATTGCCCGCTTGCTTGCTTGGCCAAAAAGGGCGTATGCGTTTTCTCCTGAATATATTCAGGAGAAAACGCATACGCCCTTTTTGGCCAAGTGCACCATTGTCCAAGTTGTGCCCCTCTTCCTGTGCTTTACAGGCGATTCCAACGTACCTCTTGAAATCTGTTTCCTGCTATTTTGCCTCACTTTCAAGTCCGCCTCGTTGACTTCCCTCAACAGATTTTTGGACGATAGTTGTCCTTTATCACTCTGCCAGTTTGTGAATTGCTGTGCCCCTGAGCTCCATTTCTCAACTCGTTTTTTGTGAGCTGAACGCAAGTCCAAAATTTTGGATCATGTCCTATACTGGTTCCCGGTGGGTGGCTGAGACTTTGGTTAATTCTTCTTCCTGCCGGGAAATTAGAGTGACATGTGCCAGTCCAAATGCCTAACAGCTACTCTCTCATGGGTTCTCCCTCGTCCCTTCCATCCTCTGCCAAATTGGGAACCTGTGCAAACCAGGAGGTTAAAGGGCCTGTCTCTCCAAGTTGGGAGATTGATAGTAAGGCAGTTGGAAAGTCAAACTGGAGCACCAGGAGAGGGACTATTCGTTGAGTTTTAGAAACCTTTCGTATTCACAGTGTGTCCATTCTCTAGGTTTCCTGTACATGTTATAGCTGTAGTAATATTCCCTTGAACCTGGAGAGTTGGGACCCATGGAATGGGGGCCATGCATTATTGCTTGAAAGGGTCTGCATTTGCTCACCCAATCTCACCAATCCTCTCAGTCCCAAGTGTCCAGCCTTATGCCACATCCAGCTGTCATTGTAGATAGGGTCTTTCCAGGTTTCCTCAGACACCCTGAAGGAATTGTAAAGAATTTCCCTGTTTTTTGGTTTTGCTTTTGAAATTCCTTTTTATAGTGGGTTTGAGCTGATTCTCGCTGCCATGTTTATGCCACTCTAGACACACTTGATTCCCTTATGGAGACATATCAATACATAGGTTTTAAGATTCTTACTAGTCAGATATATTCCTCTGTGGGAAATATGGGGTTTTGAGTCTCTTTCACTGAGTAAGGTGTCGGTCTTGTCAATTCCAAAGTTGGTTTTTGAAACGGTCCCTGTGCTTATATCAAACTCTGGTTTTATGCATCACCGCACCTCTCCTTCCCCTTTATGCGGGCATAAGAGTGTTTTCTAAATGTGAGACTCTCTTCTCTTTCCTAACTCAGTTCACGTGTAGCCATGTTTACAGGATCTTCCTAAGTGATATCTTATGATAAGTTTCTTTTTCTGTGTGACTTATTTCACTTAGAATCATCGTACCTGAATCCACTCACTTTGCTGCTACTGGTCTTATGACATTGATTTCATGGCTGAGGGATATTCCATCGTACGTAAGTACCACAATGTTTTGAACCATTTTTATATTTCCTGGGATATTTAAGGTGTACCCAAGTTGACGTTGTTGTAGTCAGGGCAGCCCTAAATTTGGAGGTGGCTCTTTCTTATTGATTTTCAGTTTTCCCAAGGTATATTCCCTAGACTGGAAGTGGCCTTGGCTCTGTAGCTCTGTTGTTTACTTGTTTTAGGGAACACAATGCACTCCTCCAGTGAGGCAGTTGGCAATTTACATCCCGGCCATCAGCATAACAAGGCTCCCAGTTCTCCAGGGCCTGTCTTGCCTTTCTGGTTTTTACACATTTTGTGGATGTCCCTTTTGACCGGTGGGAAGTGATACTTCTTTGTAGTGCAGATTTGCATTGCCCGCTTGCTTGCTTGGCCAAAAATGGCGTATGCGTTTTCTCCTGAATATATTCAGGAGAAAACGCATACGCCCTTTTTGGCCAAGTGCACCATTGTCCAAGTTGTGCCCCTCTTCCTGTGCTTTACAGGCGATTCCAAGGTACCTCTTGAAATCTGTTTCCTGCTATTTTGCCTCGCTTTCAAGTCCGCCTCGTTGACTTCCCTCAACAGATTTTTGGACGATAGTTGTCCTTTATCACTCTGCCAGTTTGTGAATTGCTGTGCCCCTGAGCTCCATTTCTCAACTCGTTTTTTGTGAGCTGAACGCAAGTCCAAAATTTTGGATCATGTCCTATACTGGTTCCCGGTGGGTGGCTGAGACTTTGGTTAATTCTTCTTCCTGCCGGGAAATTAGAGTGACATGTGCCCGTCCAAATGCCTAACAGCTACTCTCTCATGTGTTCTCTCTCGTCCCTTCCATCCTCTGCCAAATTGGGAACCTGTGCAAACCAGGAGGTTAAAGGGCCTGTCTCTCCAAGTTGGGAGATTGATAGTAAGGCAGTTGGAAAGTCAAACTGGAGCACCAGGAGAGGGACTATTCGTTGAGTTTTAGAAACCTTTCGTATTCACAGTGTGTCCATTCTCTAGGTTTCCTGTACATGTTATAGCTGTAGTAATATTCCCTTGAACATGGAGAGTTGGGACCCATGGAATGGGGGCCATGCATTATTGCTTGAAAGGGTCTGCATTCGCTCACCCAATCTCACCAATCCTCTCAGTCCCAAGTGTCTAGCCTTATGCCACATCCAGCTGTCATTGTAGATAGGGTCTTTCCAGGTTTCCTCAGACACCCTGAAGGAATTGTAAAGAATTTCCCTGTTTTTTGGTTTTGCTTTTGAAATTCCTTTTTATAGTGGGTTTGAGCTGATTCTCGTTGCCATGTTTATGCCACTCTAGACACATTTGATTCCCTTATGGAGACATATCAATACATAGGTTTTAAGATTCTTACTAGTCAGATATATTCCTCTGTGGGAAATATGGGGTTTTGAGTCTGTTTCACTGAGGAAGGTGTCGGTCTTGTCAATTCCAAAGTTGGTTTTTGAAACGGTCCCTGTGCTTATATCAAACTCTGGTTTTATGCATCACCCCACCTCTTCTTCCCCTTTATGCGGGCATAAGAGTGTTTTCTAAATGTGAGACTCTGTTCTCTTTCCTAACTCAGTTCACGTGTAGCCATGTTTACAGGATCTTCATAAGTGATATCTTATGATAAGTTTCTTTTTCTGTGTGACTTATTTCACTTAGAATCATCGTACCTGAATCCACTCACTTTGTTTCTACTGGTCTTATGACATTGATTTCATGGCTGAGGGATATTCCATCGTACGTAAGTACCACAATGTTTTGAACCATTTTTATATTTCCTGGGATATTTAAGGTGTACCCAAGTTGAGGTTCTTGTAGTCAGTGCAGCCCTAAATTTGGAGGTGGCTCTTTCTTATTGATTTTCAGTTTTCCCAAGGTATATTCCCTAGACTGGAAGTGGCCTTGGCTCTGTAGCTCTGTTGTTTACTTGTTTTAGGGAACACAATGCACTCCTCCAGTGAGGCAGTTGGCAATTTACATCCCACCCATCAGCATAACAAGGCTCCCAGTTCCTCAGGGCCTGTCTTGCCTTTCTGGTTTTTACACATGTTGTGGATGTCCCTTTTGACCGATGGGAAATTATACTTCTTTGTAGTGCAGATTTGCATTGCCCGCTTGCTTGCTTGGCCAAAAAGGGCATATGCGTTTTCTCCTGAATATATTCAGGAGAAAACGCATACGCCCTTTTTGGCCAAGTGCACCATTGTCCAAGTTGTGCCCCTCTTCCTGTGCTTTACAGGCGATTCCAACGTACCTCTTGAAATCTGTTTCCTGCTATTTTGCCTCACTTTCAAGTCCGCCTCGTTGACTTCCCTCAACAGATTTTTGGACGATAGTTGTCCTTTATCACTCTGACAGTTTGTGAATTGCTGTGCCCCTGAGCTCCATTTCTCAACTCGTTTTTTGTGAGCTGAACGCAAGTCCAAAATTTTGGATCATGTCCTATACTGGTTCCCGGTGGGTGGCTGAGACTTTGGTTAATTCTTCTTCCTGCCGGGAAATTAGAGTGACATGTGCCCGTCCAAATGCCTAACAGCTACTCTCTCATGGGTTCTCCCTCGTCCCTTCCATCCTCTGCCAAATTGGGAACCTGTGCAAACCAGGAGGTTAAAGGGCCTGTCTCTCCAAGTTGGGAGATTGATAGTAAGGCAGTTGGAAAGTCAAACTGGAGCACCAGGAGAGGGACTATTCGTTGAGTTTTAGAAACCTTTCGTATTCACAGTGTGTCCATTCTCTAGGTTTCCTGTACATGTTATAGCTGTAGTAATATTCCCTTGAACCTGGAGAGTTGGGACCCATGGAATGGGGGCAATGCATTATTGCTTGAAAGGGTCTGCATTCGCTCACCCAATCTCACCAATCCTCTCAGTCCCAAGTGTCCAGCCTTATGCCACATCCAGCTGTCATTGTAGATAGGGTCTTTCCAGGTTTCCTCAGACACCCTGAAGGAATTGTAAAGAATTTCCCTGTTTTTTGTTTTTGCTTTTGAAATTCCTTTTTATACTGGGTTTGAGCTGATTCTCGCTGCCATGTTTATGCCACTCTAGACACACTTGATTCCCTTATGGAGACATATCAATACATAGGTTTTAAGATTCTTACTAGTCAGATATATTCCTCTGTGGGAAATATGGGGTTTTGAGTCTCTTTCACTGAGGAAGGTGTCGGTCTTGTCAATTCCAAAGTTGGTTTTTGAAACGGTCCCTGTGCTTATATCAAACTCTGGTTTTATGCATCACCCCACCTCTCCTTCCCCTTTATGCAGGCATAAGAGTGTTTTCTAAATGTGAGACTCTGTTCTCTTTCCTAGCTCAATTCACGTGTAGCCATGTTTACAGGATCTTCATAAGTGATATCTTATGATAAGTTTCTTTTTCTGTGTGACTTATTTCACTTAGAATCATCGTACCTGAATCCACTCACTTTGCTGCTACTGGTCTTATGACATTGATTTCATGGCTGAGGGATATTCCATCGTACGTAAGTACCACAATGTTTTGAACCATTTTTATATTTCCTGGGATATTTAAGGTGTACCCAAGTTGAGGTTCTTGTAGTCAGTGCAGCCCTAAATTTGGAGGTGGCTCTTTCTTATTGATTTTCAGTTTTCCCAAGGTATATTCCCTAGACTGGAAGTGGCCTTGGCTCTGTAGCTCTGTTGTTTACTTGTTTTAGGGAACACAATGCACTCCTCCAGTGAGGCAGTTGGCAGTTTACATCCCGCCCATCAGCATAACAACGCTCCCAGTTCTCCAGGGCCTGTCTTGCCTTTCTGGTTTTTACACATTTTGTGGATGTCCCTTTTGACCGGTGGGAAGTGATACTTCTTTGTAGTGCAGATTTGCTTTGCCCGCTTGCTTGCTTGGCCAAAAAGGGCGTATGCGTTTTCTCCTGAATATATTCAGGAGAAAACGCATACGCCCTTTTTGGCCAAGTGCACCATTGTCCAAGTTGTGCCCCTCTTCCTGTGCTTTACAGGTGATTCCAACGTACCTCTTGAAATCTGTTTCCTGCTATTTTGCCTCACTTTCAAGTCCGCCTCGTTGACTTCCCTCAACAGATTTTTGGACGATAGTTGTCCTTTATCACTCTGCCAGTTTGTGAATTGCTGTGCCCCTGAGCTCCATTTCTCAACTCGTTTTTTGTGAGCTGAACGCAAGTCCAAAATTTTGGATCATGTCCTATACTGGTTCCCGGTGGGTGGCTGAGACTTTGGTTAATTCTTCTTCCTGCCGGGAAATTAGAGTGACATGTGCCCGTCCAAATGCCTAACAGCTACTCTCTCATGGGTTCTCCCTCGTCCCTTCCATCCTCTGCCAAATTGGGAACCTGTGCAAACCAGGAGGTTAAAGGGCCTGTCTCTCCAAGTTGGGAGATTGATAGTAAGGCAGTTGGAAAGTCAAACTGGAGCACCAGGAGAGGGACTATTCGTTGAGTTTTAGAAACCTTTCGTATTCACAGTGTGTCCATTCTCTAGGTTTCCTGTACATGTTATAGCTGTAGGAATATTCCCTTGAACCTGGAGAGTTGGGACCCATGGAATGGGGGCCATGCATTATTGCTTGAAAGGGTCTGCATTTGCTCACCCAATCTCACCAATCCTCTCAGTCCCAAGTGTCCAGCCTTATGCCACATCCAGCTGTCATTGTAGATAGGATCTTTCCAGGTTTCCTCAGACACCCTGAAGGAATTGTAAAGAATTTCCCTGTTTTTTGGTTTTGCTTTTGAAATTCCTTTTTATAGTGGGTTTGAGCTGATTCTTGCTGCCAAGTTTATGCCACTCTAGACACACTTGATTCCCTTATGGAGACATATCAATACATAGGTTTTAAGATTCTTACTAGTCAGATATATTCCTCTGTGGGAAATATGGGGTTTTGAGTCTCTTTCACTAAGGAAGGTGTCGGTCTTGTCAATTCCAAAGTTGGTTTTTGGAACGGACCCTGTGCTTATATCAAACTCTGGTTTTATGCATCACCCCACCTCTCCTTCCCCTTTATGCAGGCATAAGAGTGTTTTCTAAATGTGAGACTCTGTTCTCTTTCCTATCTCAGTTTACGTGTAGCCATGTTTACAGGATCTTCATAAGTGATATCTTATGATAAGTTTCTTTTTCTGTGTGACTTATTTCACTTAGAATCATCGTACCTGAATCCACTCACTTTGCTGCTACTGGTCTTATGACATTGATTTCATGGCTGAGGGATATTCCATCGTACGTAAGTACCACAATATTTTGAACCATTTTTATATTTCCTGGGATATTTAACGTGTACCCAAGTTGAGGTTCTTGTAGTCAGTGCAGCCCTAAATTTGGAGGTGGCTCTTTCTTATTGATTTTCAGTTTTCCCAAGGTATATTCCCTAGACTGGAAGTGGCCTTGGCTCTGTAGCTCTGTTGTTTACTTGTTTTAGGGAACACAATGCACTCCTCCAGTGAGGCAGTTGGCAATTTACATCCCGCCATTAGCATAACAAGGCTCCCAGTTCTCCAGGGCCTGTCTTGCCTTTCTGGTTTTTACACATTTTGTGGATGTCCCTTTTGACCGGTGGGAAATGATACTTCTTTGTAGTGCAGATTTGCATTGCCCGCTTGCTTGCTTGGCCAAAAAAGGGCGTATGCGTTTTCTCCTGAATATATTCAGGAGAAAACGCATACGCCCTTTTTTGGCCAAGTGCACCATTGTCCAACTTGTGCCCCTCTTCCTGTGCTTTACAGGCGATTCCAACGTACCTCTTGAAATCTATTTCCTGCTATTTTGCCTCGCTTTCAAGTCCGCCTCGTTGACTTCCCTCAACAGATTTTTGGACGATAGTTGTCCTTTATCACTCTGCCAGTTTGTGAATTGCTGTGCCCCTGAGCTCCATTTCTCAACTCGTTTTTTGTGAGCTGAACGCAAGTCCAAAATTTTGGATCATGTCCTATACTGGTTCCCGGTGGGTGGCTGAGACTTTGGTTAATTCTTCTTCCTGCCGGGAAAGTAGAGTGACGTGTGCCCGTCCAAATGCCTAACAGCTACTCTCTCATGGGTTCTCCCTCGTCCCTTCCATCCTCTGCCAAATTGGGAACCTGTGCAAACCAGGAGGTTAAAGGGCCTGTCTCTCCAAGTTGGGAGATTGATAGTAAGGCAGTTGGAAAGTCAAACTGGAGCACCAGGAGAGGGACTATTCGTTGAGTTTTAGAAACCTTTCGTATTCACAGTGTGTCCATTCTCTAGGTTTCCTGTACATGTTATAGCTGTAGTAATATTCCCTTGAACATGGAGAGTTGGGACCCATGGAATGGGGGCCATGCATTATTGCTTGAAAGGGTCTGCATTCGCTCACCCAATCTCACCAATCCTCTCAGTCCCAAGTGTCCAGCCTTATGCCACATCCAGCTGTCATTGTAGATAGGGTCTTTCCAGGTTTCCTCAGACACCCTGAAGGAATTGTAAAGAATTTCCCTGTTTTTTGGTTTTGTTTTTGAAATTCCTTTTTATAGTGGGTTTGAGCTGATACTCGCTGCCATGTTTATGCCACTCTAGACACACTTGATTCCCTTATGGAGACATATCAATACATAGGTTTTAAGATTCTTACTAGTCAGATATATTCCTCTGTGGGAAATATGGGGTTTTCAGTCTCTTTCACTGAGGAAGGTGTCGGTCTTGTCAGTTCCAAAGTTGGTTTTTGAAACGGTCCCTGTGCTTATATCAAACTCTGGTTTTATGCATCACCCCACCTCTCCTTCCCCTTTATGCGGGCATAAGAGTGTTTTCTAAATGTGAGACTCTGTTCTCTTTCCTAACTCAGTTCACGTGTAGCCATGTTTACAGGATCTTCATAAGTGATATCTTATGATCAGTTTCTTTTTCTGTGTGACTTATTTCACTTAGAATCATCGTATCTGAATCCACTCACTTTGCTGCTACTGGTCTTATGACATTGATTTCATGGCTGAGGGATATTCCATCATACGTAAGTACCACAATGTTTTGGACCATTTTTATATTTCCTGGGATATTTAAGGTGTACCCAAGTTGAGGTTCTTGTAGCCAGTGCAGCCCTAAATTTGGAGGTGGCTCTTGCTTATTGATTTTCAGTTTTCCCAAGGTATATTCCCTAGACTGGAAGTGGCCTTGGCTCTGTAGGTCTGTTGTTTACTTGTTTTAGGGAACACAATGCACTCCTCCAGTGAGGCAGTTGGCAATTTACATCCCGCCCATCAGCATAACAAGGCTCCCAGTTCTCCAGGGCCTGTCTTGCCTTTCTGGTTTTTACACATTTTGTGGATGTCCCTTTTGACCGGTGGGAAGTGATACTTCTTTGTAGTGCAGATTTGCATTGCCCGCTTGCTTGCTTGGCCAAAAAGGGCGTATGCGTTTTCTCCTGAATATATTCAGGAGAAAACGCATACGCCCTTTTTGGCCAAGTGCACCATTGTCCAAGTTGTGCCCCTCTTCCTGTGCTTTACAGGCGATTCCAAGGTACCTCTTGAAATCTGTTTCCTGCTATTTTGCCTCACTTTCAAGTCCGCCTCGTTGACTTCCCTCAACAGATTTTTGGACGATAGTTGTCCTTTATCA
Organism: Mesoplodon densirostris; assembly: GCF_025265405.1. Lineage (NCBI taxonomy): Eukaryota > Metazoa > Chordata > Mammalia > Artiodactyla > Ziphiidae > Mesoplodon > Mesoplodon densirostris. Next base: position 2,684,456 of record NW_026778199.1, on the reverse strand, counting down.
CTCTGCCAGTTTGTGAATTGCTGTGCCCCTGAGCTCCATTTCTCAACTCGTTTTTTGTGAGCTGAACGCAAGTCCAAAATTTTGGATCATGTCCTATACTGGTTCCCGGTGGGTGGCTGAGACTTTGGTTAATTCTTCTTCCTGCCGGGAAATTAGAGTGACATGTGCCAGTCCAAATGCCTAACAGCTACTCTCTCATGGGTTCTCCCTCGTCCCTTCCATCCTCTGCCAAATTGGGAACCTGTGCAAACCAGGAGGTTAAAGGGCCTGTCTCTCCAAGTTGGGAGATTGATAGTAAGGCAGTTGGAAAGTCAAACTGGAGCACCAGGAGAGGGACTATTCGTTGAGTTTTAGAAACCTTTCGTATTCACAGTGTGTCCATTCTCTAGGTTTCCTGTACATGTTATAGCTGTAGTAATATTCCCTTGAACCTGGAGAGTTGGGACCCATGGAATGGGGGCCATGCATTATTGCTTGAAAGGGTCTGCATTTGCTCACCCAATCTCACCAATCCTCTCAGTCCCAAGTGTCCAGCCTTATGCCACATCCAGCTGTCATTGTAGATAGGGTCTTTCCAGGTTTCCTCAGACACCCTGAAGGAATTGTAAAGAATTTCCCTGTTTTTTGGTTTTGCTTTTGAAATTCCTTTTTATAGTGGGTTTGAGCTGATTCTCGCTGCCATGTTTATGCCACTCTAGACACACTTGATTCCCTTATGGAGTCATATCAATACATAGGTTTTAAGATTCTTACTACTCAGATATATTCCTCTGTGGGAAATATGGGGTTTTGAGTCTCTTTCACTGAGGAAGGTGTAGGTCTTGTCAATTCCAAAGTTGGTTTTTGGAACGGTCCCTGTGCTTATATCAAACTCTGGTTTTATGCATCACCCCACCTCTCCTTCCCCTTTATGCAGGCATAAGAGTGTTTTCTAAATGTGAGACTCTGTTCTCTTTCCTAACTCAGTTCACGTGTAGCCATGTTTACAGGATCTTCATAAGTGATATCTTATGATAAGTTTCTTTTTCTGTGTGACTTATTTCACTTAGAATCATCGTACCTGAATCCACTCACTTTGCTGCTACTGGTCTTATGACATTGATTTCATGGCTGAGGGATATTCCATCGTACGTAAGTACCACAATGTTTTGAACCATTTTTATATTTCCTGGGATATTTAAGGTGTACCCAAGTTGAGGTTCTTGTAGTCAGTGCAGCCCTAAATTTGGAGGTGGCTCTTTCTTATTGATTTTCAGTTTTCCCAAGGTATATTCCCTAGACTGGAAGTGGCCTTGGCTCTGTAGCTCTGTTGTTTACTTGTTTTAGGGAACACAATGCACTCCTCCAGTGAGGCAGTTGTCAGTTTACATCCCGCCCATCAGCATAACAAGGTTCCCAGTTCTCCAGGGCCTGTCTTGCCTTTCTGGTTTTTACACATTTTGTGGATGTCCCTTTTGACCGGTGGGAAGTGATACTTCTTTGTAGTGCAGATTTGCATTGCCTGCTTGCTTGCTTGGCCAAAAAGGGCGTATGCGTTTTCTCCTGAATATATTCAGGAGAAAACGCATACGCCCTTTTTGCCCAAGTGCACCATTGTCCAAGTTGTGCCCCTCTTCCTGTGCTTTACAGGCGATTCCAACGTACCTCTTGAAATCTGTTTCCTGCTATTTTGCCTCACTTTCAAGTCCGCCTCGTTGACTTCCCTCAACAGATTTTTGGACTATAGTTGTCCTTTATCACTCTGCCAGTTTGTGAATTGCTGTGCCCCTGAGCTCCATTTCTCAACTCGTTTTTTGTGAGCTGAACGCAAGTCGAAAATTTTGGATCATGTCCTATACTGGTTCCCGGTGGGTGGCTGAGACTTTGGTTAATTCTTCTTCCTGCCGGGAAATTAGAGTGACATGTGCCCGTCCAAATGCCTAACAGCTACTCTCTCATGGGTTCTCCCTCGTCCCTTCCATCCTCTGCCAAATTGGGAACCTGTGCAAACCAGGAGGTTAAAGGGCCTGTCTCTCCAAGTTGGGAGATTGATAGTAAGGCAGTTGGAAAGTCAAACTGGAGCACCAGGAGAGGGACTATTCGTTGAGTTTTAGAAACCTTTCGTATTCACAGTGTGTCCATTCTCTAGGTTTCCTGTACATGTTATAGCTGTAGTAATATTCCCTTGAACCTGGAGAGTTGGGACCCATGGAATGGGGGCCATGCATTATTGCTTGAAAGGGTCTGCATTTGCTCACCCAATCTCACCAATCCTCTCAGTCCCAAGTGTCCAGCCTTATGCCACATCCAGCTGTCATTTTAGATAGGGTCTTTCCAGGTTTCCTCAGACACCGTGAAGGAATTGGAAAGAATTTCCCTGTTTTTTGGTTTTGCTTTTGAAATTCCTTTTTATAGTGGGTTTGAGCTGATTCTCGCTGCCATGTTTATGCCACTCTAGACACACTTGATTCCCTTATGGAGACATATCAATACATAGGTTTTAAGATTCTTACTAGTCAGATATATTCCTCTGTGGGAAATATGGGGTTTTGAGTCTCTTTCACTGAAGAAGGTGTCGGTCTTGTCAATACCAAAGTTGGTTTTTGAAACGGTCCCTGTGCTTATATCAAACTCTGGTTTTATGCATCACCCCACCTCTCCTTCCCCTTTATGCAGGCATAAGAGTGTTTTCTAAATGTGAGACTCTGTTCTCTTTCCTAACTCAATTCACGTGTAGCCATGTTTACAGGATCTTCATAAGTGATATCTTATGATAAGTTTCTTTTTCTGTGTGACTTATTTCACTTAGAATCATCGTACCTGAATCCACTCACTTTGCTGCTACTGGTCTTATGACATTGATTTCATGGCTGAGGGATATTCCATCGTACGTAAGTACCACAATGTTTTGAACCATTTTTATATTTCCTGGGATATTTAAGGTGTACCCAAGTTGAGGTTCTTGTAGTCAGTGCAGCCCTAAATTTGGAGGTGGCTCTTTCTTATTGATTTTCAGTTTTCCCAAGGTATATTCCCTAGACTGGAAGTGGCCTTGGCTCTGTAGCTCTGTTGTTTACTTGTTTTAGGGAACACAATGCACTCCTCCAGTGAGGCAGTTGGCAATTTACATCCCGCCCATCAGCATAACAAGGCTCCCAGTTCTCCAGGGCCTGTCTTGCCTTTCTGGTTTTTACACATTTTGTGGATGTCCCTTTTGACCGGTGGGAAGTGATACTTCTTAGTAGTGCAGATTTGCATTGCCCGCTTGCTTGCTTGGCCAAAAAGGGCGTATGCGTTTTCTCCTGAATATATTCAGGAGAAAACGCATACGCCCTTTTTGGCCAAGTGCACCATTGTCCAAGTTGTGCCCCTCTTCCTGTGCTTTACAGGCGATTCCAAGGTACCTCTTGAAATCTGTTTCCTGCTATTTTGCCTCGCTTTCAAGTCCGCCTCGTTGACTTCCCTCAACAGATTTTTGGACGATAGTTGTCCTTTATCACTCTGCCAGTTTGTGAACTGCTGTGCCCCTGAGCTCCATTTCTCAACTCGTTTTTTGTGAGCTGAACGCAAGTCCAAAATTTTGGATCATGTCCTATACTGGTTCCCGGTGGGTGGCTGAGACTTTGGTTAATTCTTCTTCCTGCCGGGAAATTAGAGTGACATGTGCCCGTCCAAATGCCTAACAGCTACTCTCTCATGGGTTCTCCCTCGTCCCTTCCATCATCTGCCAAATTGGGAACCTGTGCAAACCAGGAGGTTAAAGGGCCTGTCTCTCCAAGTTGGGAGATTGATAGTAAGGCAGTTGGAAAGTCAAACTGGAGCACCAGGAGAGGGACTATTCGTTGAGTTTTAGAAACCTTTCGTATTCACAGTGTGTCCATTCTCTAGGTTTCCTGTACATGTTATAGCTGTAGTAATATTCCCTTGAACATGGAGAGTTGGGACCCATGGAATGGGGGCCATGCATTATTGCTTGAAAGGGTCTGCATTTGCTCACCCAATCTCACCAATCCTCTCAGTCCCAAGTGTCCAGCCTTATGCCACATCCAGCTGTCATTGTAGATAGGGTCTTTCCAGGTTTCCTCAGACACCCTGAAGGAATTGTAAAGAATTTCCCTGTTTTTTGGTTTTGCTTTTGAAATTCCTTTTTATAGTGGGTTTGAGCTGATTCTCGCTGCCATGTTTATGCCACTCTAGACACACTTGATTCCCTTATGGAGACATATCAATACATAGGTTTTAAGATTCTTACTAGTCAGATATATTCCTCTGTGGGAAATATGGGATTTTGAGTCTCTTTCACTAAGGAAGGTGTCGGTCTTGTCAATTCCAAAGTTGGTTTTTGGAACGGTCCCTGTGCTTATATCAAACTCTGGTTTTATGCATCACCCCACTTCTCCTTCCCCTTTATGCAGGCATAAGAGTGTTTTCTAAATGTGAGACTCTGTTCTCTTTCCTAACTCAGTTTACGTGTAGCCATGTTTACAGGATCTTCATAAGTGATATCTTATGATAAGTTTCTTTTTCTGTGTGACTTATTTCACTTAGAATCATCATACCTGAATCCACTCACTTTGCTGCTACTGGTCTTATGACATTGATTTCATGGCTGAGGGATATTCCATCGTACGTAAGTACCACAATATTTTGAACCATTTTTATATTTCCTGGGATATTTAAGGTGTACCCAAGTTGAGGTTCTTGTAGTCAGTGCAGCCCTAAATTTGGAGGTGGCTCTTTCTTATTGATTTTCAGTTTTCCCAAGGTATATTCCCTAGACTGGAAGTGGCCTTGGCTCTGTAGCTCTGTTGTTTACTTGTTTTAGGGAACACAATGCACTCCTCCAGTGAGGCAGTTGGCAATTTACATCCCGCCCATCAGCATAACAAGGCTCCCAGTTCTCCAGGGCCTGTCTTGCCTTTCTGGTTTTTACACATTTTGTGGATGTCCCTTTTGACCGGTGGGAAATGATACTTCTTTGTAGTGCAGATTTGCATTGCCCGCTTGCTTGCTTGGCCAAAAAGGGCATATGCGTTTTCTCCTGAATATATTCAGGAGAAAACGCATATGCCCTTTTTTGGCCAAGTGCACCATTGTCCAAGTTGTGCCCCTCTTCCTGTGCTTTACAGGCGATTCCAAGGTACCTCTTGAAATCTATTTCCTGCTATTTTGCCTCGCATTCAAGTCCGCCTCGTTGACTTCCCTCAACAGATTTTTGGACGATAGTTGTCCTTTATCACTCTGCCAGTTTGTGAATTGCTGTGCCCCTGAGCTCCATTTCTCAACTCGTTTTTTGTGAGCTGAACGCAAGTCCAAAATTTTGGATCATGTCCTATACTGGTTCCCGGTGGGTGGCTGAGACTTTGGTTAATTCTTCTTCCTGCCGGGAAATTAGAGTGACATGTGCCCGTCCAAATGCCTAACAGCTACTCTCTCATGGGTTCTCCCTCGTCCCTTCCATCCTCTGCCAAATTGGGAACCTGTGCAAACCAGGAGGTTAAAGGGCCTGTCTCTCCAAGTTGGGAGATTGATAGTAAGGCAGTTGGAAAGTCAAACTGGAGCACCAGGAGAGGGACTATTCGTTGAGTTTTAGAAACCTTTCGTATTCACAGTGTGTCCATTCTCTAGGTTTCCTGTACATGTTATAGCTGTAGTAATATTCCCTTGAACATGGAGAGTTGGGACCCATGGAATGGGGGCCATGCATTATTGCTTGAAAGGGTCTGCATTCGCTCACCCAATCTCACCAATCCTCTCAGTCCCAAGTGTCCAGCCTTATGCCACATCCAGCTGTCATTGTAGATAGGGTCTTTCCAGGTTTCCTCAGACACCCTGAAGGAATTGTAAAGAATTTCCCTGTTTTTTGGTTTTGCTTTTGAAATTCCTTTTTATAGTGGGTTTGAGCTGATACTCGCTGCCATGTTTATGCCACTCTAGACACACTTGATTCCCTTATGGAGACATATCAATACATAGGTTTTAAGATTCTTACTAGTCAGATATATTCCTCTGTGGGAAATATGGGGTTTTCAGTCTCTTTCACTGAGGAATGTGTCGGTCTTGTCAGTTCCAAAGTTGGTTTTTGAAACGGTCCCTGTGCTTATATCAAACTCTGGTTTTATGCATCACCCCACCTCTCCTTCCCCTTTATGCGGGCATAAGAGTGTTTTCTAAATGTGAGACTCTGTTCTCTTTCCTAACTCAGTTCACGTGTAGCCATGTTTACAGGATCTTCATAAGTGATATCTTATGATAAGTTTCTTTTTCTGTGTGACTTATTTCACTTAGAATCATCGTACCTGAATCCACTCACTTTGCTGCTACTGGTCTTATGACATTGATTTCATGGCTGAGGGATATTCCATCGTACGTAAGTACCACAATGTTTTGAACCATTTTTATATTTCCTGGGATATTTAAGGTGTACCCAAGTTGAGGTTCTTGTAGTCAGTGCAGCCCTAAATTTGGAGGTGGCTCTTTCTTATTGATTTTCAGTTTTCCCAAGGTATATTCCCTAGACTGGAAGTGGCCTTGGCTCTGTAGCTCTGTTGTTTACTTGTTTTAGGGAACACAATGCACTCCTCCAGTGAGGCAGTTGGCAATTTACATCCCGGCCATCAGCATAACAAGGCTCCCAGTTCTCCAGGGCCTGTCTTGCCTTTCTGGTTTTTACACATTTTGTGGATGTCCCTTTTGACCGGTGGGAAGTGATACTTCTTTGTAGTGCAGATTTGCATTGCCCGCTTGCTTGCTTGGCCAAAAAGGGCGTATGCGTTTTCTCCTGAATATATTCAGGAGAAAACGCATACGCCCTTTTTGGCCAAGTGCACCATTGTCCAAGTTGTGCCCCTCTTCCTGTGCTTTACAGGCGATTCCAAGGTACCTCTTGAATTCTGTTTCCTGCTATTTTGCCTCGCTTTCAAGTCCACCTCGTTGACTTCCCTCAACAGATTTTTGGACGATAGTTGTCCTTTATCACTCTGCCAGTTTGTGAATTGCTGTGCCCCTGAGCTCCATTTCTCAACTCGTTTTTTGTGACCTGAACGCAAGTCCAATATTTTGGATCATGTCCTATACTGGTTCCCGGTGGGTGGCTGAGACTTTGGTTAATTCTTCTTCCTGCCAGGAAATTAGAGTGACATGTGCCCGTCCAAATGCCTAACAGCTACTCTCTCATGGGTTCTCCCTCGTCCCTTCCATCCTCTGCCAAATTGGGAACCTGTGCAAACCAGGAGGTTAAAGGGCCTGTCTCTCCAAGTTGGGAGATTGATAGTAAGGCAGATGGAAAGTCAAACTGGAGCACCAGGAGAGGGACTATTCGTTGAGTTTTAGAAACCTTTCGTATTCACAGTGTGTCCATTCTCTAGGTTTCCTGTACATGTTATAGCTGTAGTAATATTCCCTTGAACCTGGAGAGTTGGGACCCATGGAATGGGGGCCATGCATTATTGCTTGAAAGGGTCTGCATTTGCTCACCCAATCTCACCAATCCTCTCAGTCCCAAGTGTCCAGCCTTATGCCACATCCAGCTGTCATTGTAGATAGGGTCTTTCCAGGTTTCCTCAGACACCCTGAAGGAATTGTAAAGAATTTCCCTGTTTTTTGGTTTTGCTTTTGAAATTCCTTTTTATAGTGGGTTTGAGCTGATTCTCGCTGCCATGTTTATGCCAGTCTAGACACACTTGATTCCCTTCTGGAGTCATGTCAATACATAGGTTTTAAGATTCTTACTAGTCAGATATATTCCTCTGTGGGAAATATGGGGTTTTGAGTCTCTTTCACTAAGGAAGGTGTCGGTCTTGTCAATTCCAAAGTTGGTTTTTGGAACGGTCCCTGTGCTTATATCAAACTCTGGTTTTATGCATCACCCCACCTCTCCTTCCCCTTTATGCAGGCATAAGAGTGTTTTCTAAATGTGAGACTCTGTTCTCTTTCCTAACTCTGTTTACGTGTAGCCATGTTTACAGGATCTTCATAAGTGATATCTTATGATAAGTTTCTTTTTCTGTGTGACTTATTTCACTTAGAATCATCATACCTGAATCCACTCACTTTGCTGCTACTGGTCTTATGACATTGATTTCATGGCTGAGGGATATTCCATCGTACGTAAGTACCACAATGTTTTGAACCATTTTTATATTTCCTGGGATATTTAAGGTGTACCCAAGTTGAGGTTCTTGTAGTCAGTGCAGCCCTAAATTTGGAGGTGGCTCTTTCTTATTGATTTTCAGTTTTCCCAAGGTATATTCCCTAGACTGGAAGTGGCCTTGGCTCTGTAGCTCTGTTGTTTACTTGTTTTAGGGAACACAATGCACTCCTCCAGTGAGGCAGTTGGCAATTTACATCCCGCCCATCAGCATAACAAGGCTCCCAGTTCTCCAGGGCCTGTCTTGCCTTTCTGGTTTTTACACATTTTGTGGATGTCCCTTTTGACCGGTGGGAAGTGATACTTCTTTGTAGTGCAGATTTGCATTGCCCGCTTGCTTGCTTGGCCAAAAAGGGCGTATGGGTTTTCTCCTGAATATATTCAGGAGAAAACGCATACACCCTTTTTGGCCAAGTGCACCATTGTCCAAGTTGTGCCCCTCTTCCTGTGCTTTACAGGCGATTCCAACGTACCTCTTGAAATCTATTTCCTGCTATTTTGCCTCGCTTTCAAGTCCGCCTCGTTGACTTCCCTCAACAGATTTTTGGACGATAGTTGTCCTTTATCACTCTGCCAGTTTGTGAATTGCTGTGCCCCTGAGCTCCATTTCTCAACTCGTTTTTTGTGAGCTGAACGCAAGTCCAAAATTTTGGATCATGTCCTATACTGGTTCCCGGTGGGTGGCTGAGACTTTGGTTAATTCTTCTTCCTGCCGGGAAATTAGAGTGACATGTGCCCGTCCAAATGCCTAACAGCTACTCTCTCATGGGTTCTCCCTCGTCCCTTCCATCCTCTGCCAAATTGGGAACCTGTGCAAACCAGGAGGTTAAAGGGCCTGTCTCTCCAAGTTGGGAGATTGATAGTAAGGCAGTTGGAAAGTCAAACTGGAGCACCAGGAGAGGGACTATTCGTTGAGTTTTAGAAACCTTTCGTATTCACAGTGTGTCCATTCTCTAGGTTTCCTGTACATGTTATAGCTGTAGTAATATTCCCTTGAACCTGGAGAGTTGGGACCCATGGAATGGGGGCCATGCATTATTGCTTGAAAGGGTCTGCATTCGCTCACCCAATCTCACCAATCCTCTCAGTCCCAAGTGTCCAGCCTTATGCCACATCCAGCTGTCATTGTAGATAGGGTCTTTCCAGGTTTCCTCAGACACCCTGAAGGAATTGTAAAGAATTTCCCTGTTTTTTGGTTTTGCTTTTGAAATTCCTTTTTATAGTGGGTTTGAGCTGATACTCGCTGCCATGTTTATGCCACTCTAGACACACTTGATTCCCTTATGGAGACATATCAATACATAGGTTTTAAGATTCTTACTAGTCAGATATATTCCTCTGTGGGAAATATGGGGTTTTCAGTCTCTTTCACTGAGGAATGTGTCGGTCTTGTCAGTTCCAAAGTTGGTTTTTGAAACGGTCCCTGTGCTTATATCAAACTCTGGTTTTATGCATCACCCCACCTCTCCTTCCCCTTTATGCGGGCATAAGAGTGTTTTCTAAATGTGAGACTCTGTTCTCTTTCCTAACTCAGTTCACGTGTAGCCATGTTTACAGGATCTTCATAAGTGATATCTTATGATAAGTTTCTTTTTCTGAGTGACTTATTTCACTTAGAATCATCGTACCTGAATCCACTCACTTTGCTGCTACTGGTCTTATGACATTGATTTCATGGCTGAGGGATATTCCATCGTACGTAAGTACCACAATGTTTTGAACCATTTTTATATTTCCTGGGATATTTAAGGTGTACCCAAGTTGAGGTTCTTGTAGTCAGTGCAGCCCTAAATTTGGAGGTGGCTCTTTCTTATTGATTTTCAGTTTTCCCAAGGTATATTCCCTAGACTGGAAGTGGCCTTGGCTCTGTAGCTCTGTTGTTTACTTGTTTTAGGGAACACAATGCACTCCTCCAGTGAGGCAGTTGGCAATTTACATCCCGCCCATCAGCATAACAAGGCTCCCAGTTCTCCAGGGCCTGTCTTGCCTTTCTGGTTTTTACACATTTTGTGGATGTCCCTTTTGACCGGTGGGAAATGATACTTCTTTGTAGTGCAGATTTGCATTGCCCGCTTGCTTGCTTGGCCAAAAAGGGCGTATGCGTTTTCTCCTGAATATATTCAGGAGAAAACACATACGCCCTTTTTGGCCAAGTGCACCATTGTCCAAGTTGTGCCCCTCTTCCTGTGCTTTACAGGCGATTCCAAGGTACCTCTTGAAATCTGTTTCCTGCTATTTTGCCTCGCATTCAAGTCCGCCTCGTTGACTTCCCTCAACAGATTTTTGGACGATAGTTGTCCTTTATCACTCTGCCAGTTTGTGAATTGCTGTGCACCTGAGCTCCATTTCTCAACTCGTTTTTTGTGAGCTGAACGCAAGTCCAAAATTTTGGATCATGTCCTATACTTTTTCCCGGTGGGTGGATGAGACTTTGGTTAATTCTTCTTCTGCCGGGAAATTAGAGTGACATGTGCCCGTCCAAATGCCTAACAGCTACTCTCTCATGGGTTCTCCCTCGTCCCTTCCATCCTCTGCCAAATTGGGAACCTGTGCAAACCAGGAGGTTAAAGGGCCTGTCTCTCCAAGTTGGGAGATTGATAGTAAGGCAGTTGGAAAGTCAAACTGGAGCACCAGGAGAGGGACTATTCGTTGAGTTTTAGAAACCTTTCGTATTCACAGTGTGTCCATTCTCTAGGTTTCCTGTACATGTTATAGCTGTAGTAATATTCCCTTGAACCTGGAGAGTTGGGACCCATGGAATGGGGGCCATGCATTATTGCTTGAAAGGGTCTGCATTTGCTCACCCAATCTCACCAATCCTCTCAGTCCCAAGTGTCCAGCCTTATGCCACATCCAGCTGTCATTGTAGATAGGGTCTTTCCAGGTTTCCTCAGACACCCTGAAGGAATTGTAAAGAATTTCCCTGTTTTTTGGTTTTGCTTTTGAAATTCCTTTTTATAGTGGGTTTGAGCTGATTCTCGCTGCCATGTTTATGCCACTCTAGACACACTTGATTCCCTTATGGAGTCATATCAATACATAGGTTTTAAGATTCTTACTAGTCAGATATATTCCTCTGCGGGAAATATGGGGTTTTGAGTCTCTTTCACTGAGGAAGGTGTAGGTCTTGTCTATTCCAAAGTTGGTTTTTGGAACGGTCCCTGTGCTTATATCAAACTCTGGTTTTATGCATCACCCCACCTCTCCTTCCCCTTTATGCAGGCATAAGAGTGTTTTCTAAATGTGAGACTCTGTTCTCTTTCCTAACTCAGTTCACGTGTAGCCATGTTTACAGGATCTTCATAAGTGATATCTTATGATAAGTTTCTTTTTCTGTGTGACTTATTTCACTTAGAATCATCGTACCTGAATCCTCTCACTTTGCTGCTACTGGTCTTATGACATTGATTTCATGGCTGAGGGATATTCCATCATACGTAAGTACCACAATGTTTTGAACCATTTTTATATTTCCTGGGATATTTAAGGTGTACCCAAGTTGAGGTTCTTGTAGTCAGTGCAGCCCTAAATTTGGAGGTGGCTCTTTCTTATTGATTTTCAGTTTTCCCAAGGTATATTCCCTAGACTGGAAGTGGCCTTGGCTCTGTAGCTCTGTTGTTTACTTGTTTTAGGGAACACAGTGCACTCCTCCAGTGAGGCAGTTGGCAGTTTACATCCCGCCCATCAGCATAATAAGGCTCCCAGTTCTCCAGGGCCTGTCTTGCCTTTCTGGTTTTTACACATTTTGTGGATGTCCCTTTTGACCGGTGGGAAGTGATACTTCATTGTAGTGCAGATTTGCATTGCCCGCTTGCTTGCTTGGCCAAAAAGGGCGTATGCGTTTTCTCCTGAATATATTCAGGAGAAAACGCATACGCCCTTTTTGGCCAAGTGCACCATTGTCCAAGTTGTGCCCCTCTTCCTGTGCTTTACAGGCGATTCCAATGTACCTCTTGAAATCTGTTTCCTGCTATTTTGCCTCACTTTCAAGTCCGCCTCGTTGACTTACCTCAACAGATTTTTGGACGATAGTTGTCCTTTATCACTCTGCCAGTTTGTGAATTGCTGTGCCCCTGAGCTCCATTTCTCAACTCGTTTTTTGTGAGCTGAACGCAAGTCCAAAATTTTGGATCATGTCCTATACTGGTTCCCGGTGGGTGGCTGAGACTTTGGTTAATTCTTCTTTCTTCCGGGAAATTAGAGTGACATGTGCCCGTCCAAATGCCTAACAGCTACTCTCTCATGGGTTCTCCCTCGTCCCTTCCATCCTCTGCCAAATTGGGAACCTGTGCAAACCAGGAGGTTAAAGGGCCTGTCTCTCCAAGTTGGGAGATTGATAGTAAGGCAGTTGGAAAGTCAAACTGGAGCACCAGGAGAGGGACTATTCGTTGAGTTTTAGAAACCTTTCGTATTCACAGTGTGTCCATTCTCTAGGTTTCCTGTACATGTTATAGCTGTAGTAATATTCCCTTGTACATGGAGAGTTGGGACCCATGGAATGGGGGCCATGCATTATTGCTTGAAAGGGTCTGCATTCGCTCACCCAATCTCACCAATCCTCTCAGTCCCAAGTGTCCAGCCTTATGCCACATCCAGCTGTCATTGTAGATAGGGTCTTTCCAGGTTTCCTCAGACACCCTGAAGGAATTGTAAAGAATTTCCCTGTTTTTTGGTTTTGCTTTTGAAATTCCTTTTTATAGTGGGTTTGAGCTGATTCTCGCTGCCATGTTTATGCCAGTCTAGACACACTTGATTCCCTTATGGAGTCATGTCAATACATAGGTTTTAAGATTCTTACTAGTCAGATATATTCCTCTGTGGGAAATATGGGGTTTTGAGTCTCTTTCACTAAGGAAGGTGTCGGTCTTGTCAATTCCAAAGTTGGTTTTTGGAACGGTCCCTGTGCTTATATCAAACTCTGGTTTTATGCATCACCCCACCTCTCCTTCCCCTTTATGCAGGCATAAGAGTGTTTTCTAAATGTGAGACTCTGTTCTCTTTCCTAACTCAGTTTACGTGTAGCCATGTTTACAGGATCTTCATAAGTGATATCTTATGATAAGTTTCTTTTTCTGTGTGACTTATTTCACTTAGAATCATCATACCTGAATCCACTCACTTTGCTGCTACTGGTCTTATGACATTGATTTCATGGCTGAGGGATATTCCATCGTACGTAAGTACCACAATATTTTGAACCATTTTTATATTTCCTGGGATATTTAAGGTGTACCCAAGTTGAGGTTCTTGTAGTCAGTGCAGCCCTAAATTTGGAGGTGGCTCTTTCTTATTGATTTTCAGTTTTCCCAAGGTATATTCCCTAGACTGGAAGTGGCCTTGGCTCTGTAGCTCTGTGGTTTACTTGTTTTAGGGAACACAATGCACTCCTCCAGTGAGGCAGTTGGCAATTTACATCCCGCCCATCAGCATAACAAGGCTCCCAGTTCTCCAGGGCCTGTCTTGCCTTTCTGGTTTTTACACATTTTGTGGATGTCCCTTTTGACCGGTGGGAAGTGATACTTCTTTGTAGTGCAGATTTGCATTGCCCGCTTGCTTGCTTGGCCAAAAAGGGCGTATGCGTTTTCTCCTGAATATATTCAGGAGAAAACGCATACACCCTTTTTGGCCAAGTGCACCATTGTCCAATTTGTGCCCCTCTTCCTGTGCTTTACAGGCGATTCCAACGTACCTCTTGAAATCTATTTCCTGCTATTTTGCCTCGCTTTCAAGTCCGCCTCGTTGACTTCCCTCAACAGATTTTTGGACGATAGTTGTCCTTTATCACTCTGCCAGTTTGTGAATTGCTGTGCCCCTGAGCTCCATTTCTCAACTCGTTTTTTGTGAGCTGAACGCAAGTCCAAAATTTTGGATCATGTCCTATACTGGTTCCCGGTGGGTGGCTGAGACTTTGGTTAATTCTTCTTCCTGCCGGGAAATTAGAGTGACATGTGCCCGTCCAAATGCCTAACAGCTACTCTCTCATGGGTTCTCCCTCGTCCCTTCCATCCTCTGCCAAATTGGGAACCTGTGCAAACCAGGAGGTTAAAGAGCCTGTCTCTCCAAGTTGGGAGATTGATAGTAAGGCAGTTGGAAAGTCAAACTGGAGCACCAGGAGAGGGACTATTCGTTGAGTTTTAGAAACCTTTCGTATTCACAGTGTGTCCATTCTCTAGGTTTCCTGTACATGTTATAGCTGTAGTAATATTCCCTTGAACATGGAGAGTTGGGACCCATGGAATGGGGGCCATGCATTATTGCTTGAAAGGGTCTGCATTCGCTCACCCAATCTCACCAATCCTCTCAGTCCCAAGTGTCCAGCCTTATGCCACATCCAGCTGTCATTGTAGATAGGGTCTTTCCAGGTTTCCTCAGACACCCTGAAGGAATTATAAAGAATTTCCCTGTTTTTTGGTTTTGCTTTTGAAATTCCTTTTTATAGTGGGATTGAGCTGATACTCGCTGCCATGTTTATGCCACTCTAGACACACTTGTTTCCCTTATGGAGACATATCAATACATAGGTTTTAAGATTCTTACTAGTCAGATATATTCCTCTGTGGGAAATATGGGGTTTTCAGTCTCTTTCACTGAGGAATGTGTCGGTCTTGTCAGGTCCAAAGTTGGTTTTTGAAACGGTCCCTGTGCTTATATCAAACTCTGGTTTTATGCATCACCCCACCTCTCCTTCCCCTTTATGCGGGCATAAGAGTGTTTTCTAAATGTGAGACTCTGTTCTCTTTCCTAACTCAGTTCACCTGTAGCCATGTTTACAGGATCTTCATAAGTGATATCTTATGATAAGTTTCTTTTTCTGTGTGACTTATTTCACTTAGAATCATCGTACCTGAATCCACTCACTTTGCTGCTACTGGTCTTATGACATTGATTTCATGGCTGAGGGATATTCCATCGTACGTAAGTACCACAATGTTTTGAACCATTTTTATATTTCCTGGGATATTTAAGGTGTACCCAAGTTGAGGTTCTTGTAGTCAGTGCAGCCCTAAATTTGGAGGTGGCTCTTTCTTATTGATTTTCAGTTTTCCCAAGGTATATTCCCTAGACTGGAAGTGGCCTTGGCTCTGTAGCTCTGTTGTTTACTTGTTTTAGGGAACACAATGCACTCCTCCAGTGAGGCAGTTGGCAATTTACATCCCGCCCATCAGCATAACAAGGCTCCCAGTTCTCCAGGGCCTGTCTTGCCTTTCTGGTTTTTACACATTTTGTGGATGTCCCTTTTGACCGGTGGGAAGTGATACTTCTTTGTAGTGCAGATTTGCATTGCCCGCTTGCTTGCTTGGCCAAAAAGGGCGTATGCGTTTTCTCCTGAATATATTCAGGAGAAAACGCATACGCCCTTTTTGGCCAAGTGCACCATTGTCCAAGTTGTGCCCCTCTTCCTGTGCTTTACAGGCGATTCCAAGGTACCTCTTGAAATCTGTTTCCTGCTATTTTGCCTCACTTTCAAGTCCACCTCGTTGACTTCCCTCAACAGATTTTTGGACGATAGTTGTCCTTTATCACTCTGCCAGTTTGTGAATTGCTGTGCCCCTGAGCTCCATTTCTCAACTCGTTTTTTGTGACCTGAACGCAAGTCCAAAATTTTGGATCATGTCCTATACTGGTTCCCGGTGGGTGGCTGAGACTTTGGTTAATTCTTCTTCCTGCCGGGAAATTAGAGTGACATGTGCCCGTCCAAATGCCTAACAGCTACTCTCTCATGGGTTCTCCCTCGTCCCTTCCATCCTCTGCCAAATTGGGAACCTGTGCAAACCAGGAGGTTAAAGGGCCTGTCTCTCCAAGTTGGGAGATTGATAGTAAGGCAGTTGGAAAGTCAAACTGGAGCACCAGGAGAGGGACTATTCGTTGAGTTTTAGAAACCTTTCGTATTCACAGTGTGTCCATTCTCTAGGTTTCCTGTACATGTTATAGCTGTAGTAATATTCCCTTGAACCTGGAGAGTTGGGACCCATGGAATGGGGGCCATGCATTATTGCTTGAAAGGGTCTGCATTTGCTCACCCAATAACACCAATCCTCTCAGTCCCAAGTGTCCAGCCTTATGCCACATCCAGCTGTCATTGTAGATAGGGTCTTTCCAGGTTTCCTCAGACACCCTGAAGGAATTGTAAAGAATTTCCCTGTTTTTTGGTTTTGCTTTTGAAATTCCTTTTTATAGTGGGTTTGAGCTGATTCTCGCTGCCATGTTTATGCCAGTCTAGACACACTTGATTCCCTTATGGAGTCATGTCAATACATAGGTTTTAAGATTCTTACTAGTCAGATATATTCCTCTGTGGGAAATATGGGGTTTTGAGTCTCTTTCACTAAGGAAGGTGTCGGTCTTGTCAATTCCAAAGTTGGTTTTTGGAACGGTCCCTGTGCTTATATCAAACTCTGGTTTTATGCATCACCCCACCTCTCCTTCCCCTTTATGCAGGCATAAGAGTGTTTTCTAAATGTGAGACTCTGTTCTCTTTCCTAACTCAGTTTACGTGTAGCCATGTTTACAGGATCTTCATAAGTGATATCTTATGATAAGTTTCTTTTTCTGTGTGACTTATTTCACTTAGAATCATCATACCTGAATCCACTCACTTTGCTGCTACTGGTCTTATGACATTGATTTCATGGCTGAGGGATATTCCATCGTACGTAAGTACCACAATATTTTGAACCATTTTTATATTTCCTGGGATATTTAAGGTGTACCCAAGTTGAGGTTCTTGTAGTCAGTGCAGCCCTAAATTTGGAGGTGGCTCTTTCTTATTGATTTTCAGTTTTCCCAAGGTATATTCCCTAGACTGGAAGTGGCCTTGGCTCTGTAGCTCTGTGGTTTACTTGTTTTAGGGAACACAATGCACTCCTCCAGTGAGGCAGTTGGCAATTTACATCCCGCCCATCAGCATAACAAGGCTCCCAGTTCTCCAGGGCCTGTCTTGCCTTTCTGGTTTTTACACATTTTGTGGATGTCCCTTTTGAACGGTGGGAAGTGATACTTCTTTGTAGTGCAGATTTGCATTGCCCGCTTGCTTGCTTGGCCAAAAAGGGCGTATGCGTTTTCTCCTGAATATATTCAGGAGAAAACGCATACACCCTTTTTGGCCAAGTGCACCATTGTCCAATTTGTGCCCCTCTTCCTGTGCTTTACAGGCGATTCCAACGTACCTCTTGAAATCTATTTCCTGCTATTTTGCCTCGCTTTCAAGTCCGCCTCGTTGACTTCCCTCAACAGATTTTTGGACGATAGTTGTCCTTTATCACTCTGCCAGTTTGTGAATTGCTGTGCCCCTGAGCTCCATTTCTCAAGTCGTTTTTTGTGAGCTGAACGCAAGTCCAAAATTTTGGATCATGTCCTATACTGGTTCCCGGTGGGTGGCTGAGACTTTGGTTAATTCTTCTTCCTGCCGGGAAATTAGAGTGACATGTGCCCGTCCAAATGCCTAACAGCTACTCTCTCATGGGTTCTCCCTCGTCCCTTCCATCCTCTGCCAAATTGGGAACCTGTGCAAACCAGGAGGTTAAAGGGCCTGTCTCTCCAAGTTGGGAGATTGATAGTAAGGCAGTTGGAAAGTCAAACTGGAGCACCAGGAGAGGGACTATTCGTTGAGTTTTAGAAACCTTTCGTATTCACAGTGTGTCCATTCTCTAGGTTTCCTGTACATGTTATAGCTGTAGTAATATTCCCTTGAACATGGAGAGTTGGGACCCATGGAATGGGGGCCATGCATTATTGCTTGAAAGGGTCTGCATTCGCTCACCCAATCTCACCAATCCTCTCAGTCCCAAGTGTCCAGCCTTATGCCACATCCAGCTGTCATTGTAGATAGGGTCTTTCCAGGTTTCCTCAGACACCCTGAAGGAATTGTAAAGAATTTCCCTGTTTTTTGGTTTTGCTTTTGAAATTCCTTTTTATAGTGGGTTTGAGCTGATACTCGCTGCCATGTTTATGCCACTCTAGACACACTTGATTCCCTTATGGAGACATATCAATACATAGGTTTTAAGATTCTTACTAGTCAGATATATTCCTCTGTGGGAAATATGGGGTTTTCAGTCTCTTTCACTGAGGAATGTGTCGGTCTTGTCTGTTCCAAAGTTGGTTTTTGAAACGGTCCCTGTGCTTATATCAAACTCTGGTTTTATGCATCACCCCACCTCTCCTTCCCCTTTATGCGGGCATAAGAGTGTTTTCTAAATGTGAGACTCTGTTCTCTTTCCTAACTCAGTTCACGTGTAGCCATGTTTACAGGATCTTCATAAGTGATATCTTATGATAAGTTTCTTTTTCTGTGTGACTTATTTCACTTAGAATCATCGTACCTGAATCCACTCACTTTGCTGCTACTGGTCTTATGACATTGATTTCATGGCTGAGGGATATTCCATCGTACGTAAGTACCACAATGTTTTGAACCATTTTTATATTTCCTGGGATATTTAAGGTGTACCCAAGTTGAGGTTCTTGTAGTCAGTGCAGCCCTAAATTTGGAGGTGGCTCTTTCTTATTGATTTTCAGTTTTCCCAAGGTATATTCCCTAGACTGGAAGTGGCCTTGGCTCTGTAGCTCTGTTGTTTACTTGTTTTAGGGAACACAATGCACTCCTCCAGTGAGGCAGTTGGCAATTTACATCCCGCCCATCAGCATAACAAGGCTCCCAGTTCTCCAGGGCCTGTCTTGCCTTTCTGGTTTTTACACATTTTGTGGATGTCCCTTTTGACCGGTGGGAAGTGATACTTCTTTGTAGTGCAGATTTGCATTGCCCGCTTGCTTGCTTGGCCAAAAAGGGCGTATGCGTTTTCTCCTGAATATATTCAGGAGAAAACGCATACGCCCTTTTTGGCCAAGTGCACCATTGTCCAAGTTGTGCCCCTCTTCCTGTGCTTTACAGGCGATTCCAACGTACCTCTTGAAATCTGTTTCCTGCTATTTTGCCTCACTTTCAAGTCCTCCTCGTTGACTTCCCTCAACAGATTTTTGGACGATAGTTGTCCTTTATCACTCTGCCAGTTTGTGAATTGCTGTGCCCCTGAGCTCCATTTCTCAACTCGTTTTTTGTGTGCTGAACGCAAGTCGAAAATTTTGGATCATGTCCTATACTGGTTCCCGGTGGGTGGATGAGACTTTGGTTAATTCTTCTTCCTGCCGGGAAATTAGAGTGACATGTGCCCGTCCAAATGCCTAACAGCTACTCTCTCATGGGTTCTCCCTCGTCCCTTCCATCCTCTGCCAAATTGGGAACCTGTGCAAACCAGGAGGTTAAAGGG
The DNA here is from genome assembly GCF_025265405.1 of Mesoplodon densirostris. NCBI lineage: Eukaryota > Metazoa > Chordata > Mammalia > Artiodactyla > Ziphiidae > Mesoplodon > Mesoplodon densirostris. The sequence goes on along the minus strand of NW_026778199.1, from coordinate 2,665,061 downwards.
CCTGTCTCTCCAAGTTGGGAGATTGATAGTAAGGCAGTTGGAAAGTCAAACTGGAGCACCAGGAGAGGGACTATTCGTTGAGTTTTAGAAACCTTTCGTATTCACAGTGTGTCCATTCTCTAGGTTTCCTGTACATGTTATAGCTGTAGTAATATTCCCTTGAACCTGGAGAGTTGGGACCCATGGAATGGGGGCCATGCATTATTGCTTGAAAGGGTCTGCATTTGCTCACCCAATCTCACCAATCCTCTCAGTCCCAAGTGTCCAGCCTTATGCCACATCCAGCTGTCATTGTAGACAGGGTCTTTCCAGGTTTCCTCAGACACCCTGAAGGAATTGTAAAGAATTTCCCTGTTTTTTGGTTTTGCTTTTGAAATTCCTTTTTATAGTGGGTTTGAGCTGATTATCGCTGCCATGTTTATGCCACTCTAGACACACTTGATTCCCTTATGGAGACATATCAATACATAGGTTTTAAGATTCTTACTAGTCAGATATATTCCTCTGTGGGAAATATGGGGTTTTGAGTCTCTTTCACTGAGGAAGGTGTCGGTCTTGTCAATTCCTAAGTTGGTTTTTGAAACGGTCCCTGTGCTTATATCAAACTCTGGTTTTATGCATCACCCCACCTCTCCTTCCCCTTTATGCAGGCATAAGAGTGTTTTCTAAATGTGAGACTCTGTTCTCTTTCCTAACTCAATTCACGTGTAGCCATGTTTACAGGATCTTCATAAGTGATATCTTATGATAAGTTTCTTTTTCTGTGTGACTTATTTCACTTAGAATCATCGTACTTGAATCCACTCACTTTGCTGCTACTGGTCTTATGACATTGATTTCATGGCTGAGGGATATTCCATCGTACGTAAGTACCACAATGTTTTGAACCATTTTTATATTTCCTGGGATATTTAAGGTGTACCCAAGTTGAGGTTCTTGTAGTCAGTGCAGCCCTAAATTTGGAGGTGGCTCTTTCTTATTGATTTTCAGTTTTCCCAAGGTATATTCCCTAGACTGGAAGTGGCCTTGGCTCTGTAGCTCTGTTGTTTACTTGTTTTAGGGAACACAATGCACTCCTCCAGTGAGGCAGTTGGCAATTTACATCCCGCCCATCAGCATAACAAGGCTCCCAGTTCTCCAGGGCCTGTCTTGCCTTTCTGGTTTTTACACATTTTGTGGATGTCCCTTTTGACCGGTGGGAAGTGATACTTCTTTGTAATGCAGATTTGCATTGCCCGCTTGCTTGCTTGGCCAAAAAGGGCGTATGCGTTTTCTCCTGAATATATTCAGGAGAAAACGCATACGCCCTTTTTGGCCAAGTGCACCATTGTCCAAGTTGTGCCCCTCTTCCTGTGCTTTACAGGCGATTCCAACGTACCTCTTGAAATCTGTTTCCTGCTATTTTGCCTCGCTTTCAAGTCCGCCTCGTTGACTTCCCTCAACAGATTTTTGGACGATAGTTGTCCTTTATCACTCTGCCAGTTTGTGAATTGCTGTGCCCCTGAGCTCCATTTCTCAACTCGTTTTTTGTGAGCTGAACGCAAGTCCAAAATTTTGGATCATGTCCTATACTGGTTCCCGGTGGGTGGCTGAGACTTTGGTTAATTCTTCTTCCTGCCGGGAAATTAGAGTGACATGTGCCCGTCCAAATGCCTAACAGCTACTCTCTCATGGGTTCTCCCTCGTCCCTTCCATCCTCTGCCAAATTGGGAACCTGTGCAAACCAGGAGGTTAAAGGGCCTGTCTCTCCAAGTTGGGAGATTGATAGTAAGGCAGTAGGAAAGTCAAACTGGAGCACCAGGAGAGGGACTATTCGTTGAGTTTTAGAAACCTTTTGTATTCACAGTGTGTACATTCTCTAGGTTTCCTGTACATGTTATAGCTGTAGTAATATTCCCTTGAACATGGAGAGTTGGGACCCATGGAATGGGGGCCATGCATTATTGCTTTCAAGGGTCTGCATTCGCTCACCCAATCTCACCAATCCTCTCAGTCCCAAGTGTCCAGCCTTATGCCACATCCAGCTGTCATTGTAGATAGGGTCTTTCCAGGTTTCCTCAGACACCCTGAAGGAATTGTGAAGAATTTCCCTGTTTTTTGGTTTTGCTTTTGAAATTCCTTTTTATAGTGGGTTTGAGCTGATACTCGCTGCCATGTTTATGCCACTCTAGACACACTTGATTCCCTTATGGAGACATATCAATACATAGGTTTTAAGATTCTTACTAGTCAGATATATTCCTCTGTGGGAAATATGGGGTTTTCAGTCTCTTTCACTGAGGAAGGTGTCGGTCTTGTCAGTTCCAAAGTTGGTTTTTGAAACGGTCCCTGTGCTTATATCAAACTGTGGTTTTATGCATCACCCCACCTCTCCTTCCCCTTTATGCGGGCATAAGAGTGTTTTCTAAATGTGAGACTCTGTTCTCTTTCCTAACTCAGTTCACGTGTAGCCATGTTTACAGGATCTTCATAAGTGATATCTTATGATAAGGTTTTTTTTCTGTGTGACTTATTTCACTTAGAATCATCGTACCTGAATCCACTCACTTTGCTGCTACTGGTCTTATGACATTGATTTCATGGCTGAGGGATATTCCATCGTACGTAAGTACCACAATGTTTTGAACCATTTTTATATTTCCTGGGATATTTAAGGTGTACCCAAGTTGAGGTTCTTGTAGTCAGTGCAGCCCTAAATTTGGAGGTGGCTCTTTCTTATTGATTTTCAGTTTTCCCAAGGTATATTCCCTAGACTAGAAGTGGCCTTGGCTCTGTAGCTCTGTTGTTTACTTGTTTTAGGGAACACAATGCACTCCTCCAGTGAGGCAGTTGGCAATTTACATCCCGCCCATCAGCATAACAAGGCTCCCAGTTCTCCAGGGCCTGTCTTGCCTTTCTGGTTTTTACACATTTTGTGGATGTCCCTTTTGACCCGTGGGAAATGATACTTCTTTGTAGTGCAGATTTGCATTGCCTGCTTGCTTGCTTGGCCAAAAAGGGCGTATGCGTTTTCTCCTGAATATATTCAGGAGAAAACGCATACGCCCTTTTTGGCCAAGTGCACCATTGTCCAAGTTGTGCCCCTCTTCCTGTGCTTTACAGGCGATTCCAAGGTACCTCTTGAAATCTGTTTCCTGCTATTTTGCCTCGCATTCAAGTCCGCCTCGTTGACTTCCCTCAACAGATTTTTGGACGATAGTTGTCCTTTATCACTCTGCCAGTTTGTGAATTGCTGTGCCCCTGAGCTCCATTTCTCAACTCGTTTTTTGTGAGCTGAACGCAAGTCGAAAATTTTGGATCATGTCCTATACTGGTTCCCGGTGGGTGGATGAGACTTTGGTTAATTCTTCTTCTGCCGGGAAATTAGAGTGACATGTGCCCGTCCAAATGCCTAACAGCTACTCTCTCATGGGTTCTCCCTCGTCCCTTCCATCCTCTGCCAAATTGGGAACCTGTGCAAACCAGGAGGTTAAAGGGCCTGTCTCTCCAAGTTGGGAGATAGATAGTAAGGCAGTTGGAAAGTCAAACTGGAGCACCAGGAGAGGGACTATTCGTTGAGTTTTAGAAACCTTTCGTATTCACAGTGTGTCCATTCTCTAGGTTTCCTGTACATGTTATAGCTGTAGTAATATTCCCTTGAACCTGGAGAGTTGGGACCCATGGAATGGGGGCCATGCATTATTGCTTGAAAGGGTCTGCATTTGCTCACCCAATCTCACCAATCCTCTCAGTCCCAAGTGTCCAGCCTTATGCCACATCCAGCTGTCATTGTAGATAGGGTCTTTCCAGGTTTCCTCAGACACCCTGAAGGAATTGTAAAGAATTTCCCTGTTTTTTGGTTTTGCTTTTGAAATTCCTTTTTATAGTGGGTTTGAGCTGATTCTCGCTGCCATGTTTATGCCACTCTAGACACACTTGATTCCCTTATGGAGTCATATCAATACATAGGTTTTAAGATTCTTACTAGTCAGATATATTCCTCTGCGGGAAATATGGTGTTTTGAGTCTCTTTCACTGAGGAAGGTGTAGGTCTTGTCTATTCCAAAGTTGGTTTTTGGAACGGTCCCTGTGCTTATATCAAACTCTGGTTTTATGCATCACCCCACCTCTCCTTCCCCTTTATGCAGGCATAAGAGTGTTTTCTAAATGTGAGACTCTGTTCTCTTTCCTAACTCAGTTCACGTGTAGCCATGTTTACAGGATCTTCATAAGTGATATCTTATGATAAGTTTCTTTTTCTGTGTGACTTATTTCACTTAGAATCATCGTACCTGAATCCACTCACTTTGCTGCTACTGGTCTTATGACATTGATTTCATCGCTGAGGGATATTCCATCATACGTAAGTACCACAATGTTTTGAACCATTTTTATATTTCCTGGGATATTTAAGGTGTACCCAAGTTGAGGTTCTTGTAGTCAGTGCAGCCCTAAATTTGGAGGTGGCTCTTTCTTATTGATTTTCAGTTTTCCCAAGGTATATTCCCTAGACTGGAAGTGGCCTTGGCTCTGTAGCTCTGTTGTTTACTTGTTTTAGGGAACACAATGCACTCCTCCAGTGAGGCAGTTGGCAGTTTACATCCCGCCCATCAGCATAACAAGGCTCCCAGTTCTCCAGGGCCTGTCTTGCCTTTCTGGTTTTTACACATTCTGTGGATGTCCCTTTTGACCAGTGGGAAGTGATACTTCTTTGTAGTGCAGATTTGCATTGCCCGCTTGCTTGCTTGGCCAAAAAGGGCGTATGCGTTTTCTCCTGAATATATTCAGGAGAAAACGCATACGCCCTTTTTGGCCAAGTGCACCATTGTCCAAGTTGTGCCCCTCTTCCTGTGCTTTACAGGCGATTCCAAGGTACCTCTTGAAATCTGTTTCCTGCTATTTTGCCTCGCTTTCAAGTCCGCCTCGTTGACTTCCCTCAACAGATTTTTGGACGATAGTTGTCCTTTATCACTCTGCCAGTTTGTGAATTGCTGTGCCCCTGAGCTCCATTTCTCAAATCGTTTTTTGTGAGCTGAACGCAAGTCGAAAATTTTGGATCATGTCCTATACTGGTTCCCGGTGGGTGGATGAGACTTTGGTTAATTCTTCTTCTGCCGGGAAATTAGAGTGACATGTGCCCGTCCAAATGCCTAACAGCTACTCTCTCATGGGTTCTCCCTCGTCCCTTCCATCCTCTGCCAAATTGGGAACCTGTGCAAACCAGGAGGTTAAAGGGCCTGTCTCTCCAAGTTGGGAGATTGATAGTAAGGCAGTTGGAAAGTCAAACTGGAGCACCAGGAGAGGGACTATTCGTTGAGTTTTAGAAACCTTTCGTATTCACAGTGTGTCCATTCTCTAGGTTTCCTGTACATGTTATAGCTGTAGTAATATTCCCTTGAACCTGGAGAGTTGGGACCCATGGAATGGGGGCCATGCATTATTGCTTGAAAGGGTCTGCATTTGCTCACCCAATCTCACCAATCCTCTCAGTCCCAAGTGTCCAGCCTTATGCCACATCCAGCTGTCATTGTAGATAGGGTCTTTCCAGGTTTCCTCAGACACCCTGAAGGAATTGTAAAGAATTTCCCTGTTTTTTGGTTTTGCTTTTGAAATTCCTTTTTATAGTGGGTTTGAGCTGATTCTCGCTGCCATGTTTATGCCACTCTAGACACACTTGATTCCCTTATGGAGTCATATCAATACATAGGTTTTAAGATTCTTACTAGTCAGATATATTCCTCTGCGGGAAATATGGGGTTTTGAGTCTCTTTCACTGAGGAAGGTGTAGGTCTTGTCTATTCCAAAGTTGGTTTTTGGAACGGTCCCTGTGCTTATATCAAACTCTGGTTTTATGCATCACCCCACCTCTCCATCCCCTTTATGTAGGCATAAGAGTGTTTTCTAAATGTGAGACTCTGTTCTCTTTCCTAACTCAGTTCACGTGTAGCCATGTTTACAGGATCTTCATAAGTGATATCTTATGATAAGTTTCTTTTTCTGTGTGACTTATTTCACTTAGAATCATCGTACCTGAATCCACTCACTTTGCTGCTACTGGTCTTATGACATTGATTTCATCGCTGAGGGATATTCCATCATACGTAAGTACCACAATGTTTTGAACCATTTTTATATTTCCTGGGATATTTAAGGTGTACCCAAGTTGAGGTTCTTGTAGTCAGTGCAGCCCTAAATTTGGAGGTGGCTCTTTCTTATTGATTTTCAGTTTTCCCAAGGTATATTCCCTAGACTGGAAGTGGCCTTGGCTCTGTAGCTCTGTTGTTTACTTGTTTTAGGGAACACAATGCACTCCTCCAGTGAGGCAGTTGGCAGTTTACATCCCGCCCATCAGCATAACAAGGCTCCCAGTTCTCCAGGGCCTGTCTTGCCTTTCTGGTTTTTACACATTTTGTGGATGTCCCTTTTGACCGGTGGGAAGTGATACTTCTTTGTAGTGCAGATTTGCATTGCCCGCTTGCTTGCTTGGCCAAAAAGGGCGTATGCGTTTTCTCCTGAATATATTCAGGAGAAAACGCATACGCCCTTTTTGGCCAAGTGCACCATTGTCCAAGTTGTGCCCCTCTTCCTGTGCTTTACAGGCGATTCCAAGGTACCTCTTGAAATCTGTTTCCTGCTATTTTGCCTCGCTTTCAAGTCCGCCTCGTTGACTTCCCTCAACAGATTTTTGGACGATAGTTGTCCTTTATCACTCTGCCAGTTTGTGAATTGCTGTGCCCCTGAGCTCCATTTCTCAAATCGTTTTTTGTGAGCTGAACGCAAGTCGAAAATTTTGGATCATGTCCTATACTGGTTCCCGGTGGGTGGATGAGACTTTGGTTAATTCTTCTTCTGCCGGGAAATTAGAGTGACATGTGCCCGTCCAAATGCCTAACAGCTACTCTCTCATGGGTTCTCCCTCGTCCCTTCCATCCTCTGCCAAATTGGGAACCTGTGCAAACCAGGAGGTTAAAGGGCCTGTCTCTCCAAGTTGGGAGATTGATAGTAAGGCAGTTGGAAAGTCAAACTGGAGCACCAGGAGAGGGACTATTCGTTGAGTTTTAGAAACCTTTCGTATTCACAGTGTGTCCATTCTCTAGGTTTCCTGTACATGTTATAGCTGTAGTAATATTCCCTTGAACCTGGAGAGTTGGGACCCATGGAATGGGGGCGATGCATTATTGCTTGAAAGGGTCTGCATTTGCTCACCCAATCTCACCAATCCTCTCAGTCCCAAGTGTCCAGCCTTATGCCACAACCAGCTGTCATTGTAGATAGGGTCTTTCCAGGTTTCCTCAGACACCCTGAAGGAATTGTAAAGAATTTCCCTGTTTTTTGGTTTTGCTTTTGAAATTCCTTTTTATAGTGGGTTTGAGCTGATTCTCGCTGCCATGTTTATGCCACTCTAGACACACTTGATTCCCTTATGGAGTCATATCAATACATAGGTTTTAAGATTCTTACTAGTCAGATATATTCCTCTGCGGGAAATATGGGGTTTTGAGTCTCTTTCACTGAGGAAGGTGTAGGTCTTGTCTATTCCAAAGTTGGTTTTTGGAACGGTCCCTGTGCTTATATCAAACTCTGGTTTTATGCATCACCCCACCTCTCCTTCCCCTTTATGCAGGCATAAGAGTGTTTTCTAAATGTGAGACTCTGTTCTCTTTCCTAACTCAGTTCACGTGTAGCCATGTTTACAGGATCTTCCTAAGTGATATCTTATGATAAGTTTCTTTTTCTGTGTGACTTATTTCACTTAGAATCATCGTACCTGAATCCACTCACTTTGCTGCTACTGGTCTTATGACATTGATTTCATCGCTGAGGGATATTCCATCATACGTAAGTACCACAATGTTTTGAACCATTTTTATATTTCCTGGGATATTTAAGGTGTACCCAAGTTGAGGTTCTTGTAGTCAGTGCAGCCCTAAATTTGGAGGTGGCTCTTTCTTATTGATTTTCAGTTTTCCCAAGGTATATTCCCTAGACTGGAAGTGGCCTTGGCTCTGTAGCTCTGTTGTTTACTTGTTTTAGGGAACACAATGCACTCCTCCAGTGAGGCAGTTGGCAGTTTACATCCGGCCCATCAGCATAACAAGGCTCCCAGTTCTCCAGGGCCTGTCTTGCCTTTCTGGTTTTTACACATTTTGTGGATGTCCCTTTTGACCGGTGGGAAGTGATACTTCTTTGTAGTGCAGATTTGCATTGCCCGCTTGCTTGCTTGGCCAAAAAGGGCGTATGCGTTTTCTCCTGAATATATTCAGGAGAAAACGCATACGCCCTTTTTGGCCAAGTGCACCATTGTCCAAGTTGTGCCCCTCTTCCTGTGCTTTACAGGCGATTCCAAGGTACCTCTTGAAATCTGTTTCCTGCTATTTTGCCTCGCTTTCAAGTCCGCCTTGTTGACTTCCCTCAACAGATTTTTGGACGATAGTTGTCCTTTATCACTCTGCCAGTTTGTGAATTGCTGTGCCCCTGAGCTCCATTTCTCAACTCGTTTTTTGTGAGCTGAACGCAAGTCGAAAATTTTGGATCATTTCCTATACTGGTTCCCGGTGGGTGGCTGAGACTTTGGTTAATTCTTCTTCCTGCCGGGAAATTAGAGTGACATGTGCCCGTCCAAATGCCTAACAGCTACTCTCTCATGGGTTCTCCCTCGTCCCTTCCATCCTCTGCCAAATTGGGAACCTGTGCAAACCAGGAGGTTAAAGGGCCTGTCTCTCCAAGTTGGGAGATTGATAGTAAGGCAGTTGGAAAGTCAAACTGGAGCACCAGGAGAGGGTCTATTCGTTGAGTTTTAGAAACCTTTCGTATTCACAGTGTGTCCATTCTCTAGGTTTCCTGTACATGTTATAGCTGTAGTAATATTCCCTTGAACCTGGAGAGTTGGGACCCATGGAATGGGGGCCATGCATTATTGCTTGAAAGGGTCTGCATTTGCTCACCCAATCTCACCAATCCTCTCAGTCCCAAGTGTCCAGCCTTATGCCACATCCAGCTGTCATTGTAGATAGGGTCTTTCCAGGTTTCCTCAGACACCCTGAAGGAATTTTAAAGAATTTCCCTGTTTTTTGGTTTTGCTTTTGAAATTCCTTTTTATAGTGGGTTTGAGCTGATTCTCGCTGCCATGTTTATGCCACTCTAGACACACTTGATTCCCTTATGGAGTCATATCAATACATAGGTTTTAAGATTCTTACTAGTCAGATATATTCCTCTGCGGGAAATATGGGGTTTTGAGTCTCTTTCACTGAGGAAGGTGTAGGTCTTGTCTATTCCAAAGTTGGTTTTTGGAACGGTCCCTGTGCTTATATCAAACTCTGGTTTTATGCATCACCCCACCTCTCCTTCCCCTTTATGCAGGCATAAGAGTGTTTTCTAAATGTGAGACTCTGTTCTCTTTCCTAACTCAGTTCACGTGTAGCCATGTTTACAGGATCTTCCTAAGTGATATCTTATGATAAGTTTCTTTTTCTGTGTGACTTATTTCACTTAGAATCATCGTACCTGAATCCACTCACTTTGCTGCTACTGGTCTTATGACATTGATTTCATCGCTGAGGGATATTCCATCATACGTAAGTACCACAATGTTTTGAACCATTTTTATATTTCCTGGGATATTTAAGATGTACCCAAGTTGAGGTTCTTGTAGTCAGTGCAGCCCTAAATTTGGAGGTGGCTCTTTCTTATTGATTTTCAGTTTTCCCAAGGTATATTCCCTAGACTGGAAGTGGCCTTGGCTCTGTAGCTCTGTTGTTTACTTGTTTTAGGGAACACAATGCACTCCTCCAGTGAGGCAGTTGGCAGTTTACATCCCGCCCATCAGCATAACAAGGCTCCCAGTTCTCCAGGGCCTGTCTTGCCTTTCTGGTTTTTACACATTTTGTGGATGTCCCTTTTGACCGGTGGGAAGTGATACTTCTTTGTAGTGCAGATTTGCATTGCCCGCTTGCTTGCTTGTCCAAAAAGGGCGTATGCGTTTTCTCCTGAATATATTCAGGAGAAAACGCATACGCCCTTTTTGGCCAAGTGCACCATTGTCCAAGTTGTGCCCCTCTTCCTGTGCTTTACAGGCGATTCCAACGTACCTCTTGAAATCTGTTTCCTGCTATTTTGCCTCGCTTTCAAGTCCGCCTCGTTGACTTCCCTCAACAGATTTTTGGACGATAGTTGTCCTTTATCACTCTGCCAGTTTGTGAATTGCTGTGCCCCTGAGCTCCATTTCTCAACTCGTTTTTTGTGAGCTGAACGCAAGTCGAAAATTTTGGATCATGTCCTATACTGGTTCCCGGTGGGTGGATGAGACTTTGGTTAATTCTTCTTCCTGCCGGGAAATTAGAGTGACATGTGCCCGTCCAAATGCCTAACAGCTACTCTCTCATGGGTTCTCCCTCGTCCCTTCCATCCTCTGCCAAATTGGGAACCTGTGCACACCAGGAGGTTAAAGGGCCTGTCTCTCCAAGTTGGGAGATTGATAGTAAGGCAGTTGGAAAGTCAAACTGGAGCACCAGGAGAGGGACTATTCGTTGAGTTTTAGAAACCTTTCGTATTCACAGTGTGTCCATTCTCTAGGTTTCCTGTACATGTTATAGCTGTAGTAATATTCCCTTGAACCTGGAGAGTTGGGACCCATGGAATGGGGGCCATGCATTATTGCTTGAAAGGGTCTGCATTTGCTCACCCAATCTCACCAATCCTCTCAGTCCCAAGTGTCCAGCCTTATGCCACATCCAGCTGTCATTGTAGATAGGGTCTTTCCAGGTTTCCTCAGACACCCTGAAGGAATTGTAAAGAATTTCCCTGTTTTTTGGTTTTGCTTTTGAAATTCCTTTTTATAGTGGGTTTGAGCTGATTCTCGCTGCCATGTTTATGCCACTCTAGACACACTTGATTCCCTTATGGAGTCATATCAATACATAGGTTTTAAGATTCTTACTAGTCAGATATATTCCTCTGCGGGAAATATGGGGTTTTGAGTCTCTTTCACTGAGGAAGGTGTAGGTCTTGTCTATTCCAAAGTTGGTTTTTGGAACGGTCCCTGTGCTTATATCAAACTCTGGTTTTATGCATCACCCCACCTCTCCTTCCCCTTTATGCAGGCATAAGAGTGTTTTCTAAATGTGAGACTCTGTTCTCTTTCCTAACTCAGTTCACGTGTAGCCATGTTTACAGGATCTTCATAAGTGATATCTTATGATAAGTTTCTTTTTCTGTGTGACTTATTTCACTTAGAATCATCGTACCTGAATCCACTCACTTTGCTGCTACTGGTCTTATGACATTGATTTCATCGCTGAGGGATATTCCATCATACGTAAGTACCACAATGTTTTGAACCATTTTTATATTTCCTGGGATATTTAAGGTGTACCCAAGTTGAGGTTCTTGTAGTCAGTGCAGCCCTAAATTTGGAGGTGGCTCTTTCTTATTGATTTTCAGTTTTCCCAAGGTATATTCCCTAGACTGGAAGTGGACTTGGCTCTGTAGCTCTGTTGTTTACTTGTTTTAGGGAACACAATGCACTCCTCCAGTGAGGCAGTTGGCAGTTTACATCCCGCCCATCAGCATAACAAGGCTCCCAGTTCTCCAGGGCCTGTCTTGCCTTTCTGGTTTTTACACATTTTGTGGATGTCCCTTTTGACCGGTGGGAAGTGATACTTCTTTGTAGTGCAGATTTGCATTGCCCGCTTGCTTGCTTGGCCAAAAAGGGCGTATGCGTTTTCTCCTGAATATATTCAGGAGAAAACGCATACGCCCTTTTTGGCCAAGTGCACCATTGTCCAAGTTGTGCCCCTCTTCCTGTGCTTTACAGGCGATTCCAAGGTACCTCTTGAAATCTGTTTCCTGCTATTTTGCCTCGCTTTCAAGTCCGCCTCGTTGACTTCCCTCAACAGATTTTTGGACGATAGTTGTCCTTTATCACTCTGCCAGTTTGTGAATTGCTGTGCCCCTGAGCTCCATTTCTCAACTCGTTTTTTGTGAGCTGAACGCAAGTCGAAAATTTTGGATCATGTCCTATACTGGTTCCCGGTGGGTGGATGAGACTTTGGTTAATTCTTCTTCCTGCCGGGAAATTAGAGTGACATGTGCCCGTCCAAATGCCTAACAGCTACTCTCTCATGGGTTCTCCCTCGTCCCTTCCATCCTCTGCCAAATTGGGAACCTGTGCAAACCAGGAGGTTAAAGGGCCTGTCTCTCCAAGTTGGGAGATTGATAGTAAGGCAGTTGGAAAGTCAAACTGGAGCACCAGAAGAGGGACTATTCGTTGAGTTTTAGAAACCTTTCGTATTCACAGTGTGTCCATTCTCTAGGTTTCCTGTACATGTTATAGCTGTAGTAATATTCCCTTGAACCTGGAGAGTTGGGACCCATGGAATGGGGGCCATGCATTATTGCTTGAAAGGGTCTGCATTTGCTCACCCAATCTCACCAATCCTCTCAGTCCCAAGTGTCCAGCATTATGCCACATCCAGCTGTCATTGTAGATAGGGTCTTTCCAGGTTTCCTCAGACACCCTGAAGGAATTGTAAAGAATTTCCCTGTTTTTTGGTTTTGCTTTTGAAATTCCTTTATATAGTGGGTTTGAGCTGATTCTCGCTGCCATGTTTATGCCACTCTAGACACACTTGATTCCCTTATGGAGACATATCAATACATAGGTTTTAAGATTTTTACTAGTCAGATATATTCCTCTGGGGGAAATATGGGGTTTTGAGTCTCTTTCACTGAGGAAGGTGTCGGTCTTGTCAATTCCAAAGTTGGTTTTTGAAACGGTCCCTGTGCTTATATCAAACTCTGGTTTTATGCATCACCCCACCTCTCCTTCCCCTTTATGCAGGCATAAGAGTGTTTTCTAAATGTGAGACTCTATTCTCTTTCCTAACTGAATTCACGTGTAGCCATGTTTACAGGATCTTCATAAGTGATATCTTATGATAAGTTTCTTTTTCTGTGTGACTTATTTCACTTAGAATCATCGTACCTGAATCCACTCACTTTGCTGCTACTGGTCTTATGACATTGATTTCATGGCTGAGGGATATTCCATCGTACGTAAGTACCACAATGTTTTGAACCATTTTTATATTTCCTGGGATATTTAAGGTGTACCCAAGTTGAGGTTCTTGTAGTCAGTGCAGCCCTAAATTTGGAGGTGGCTCTTTCTTATTGATTTTCAGTTTTCCCAAGGTATATTCCCTAGACTGGAAGTGACCTTGGCTCTGTAGCTCTGTTGTTTACTTGTTTTAGGGAACACAATGCACTCCTCCAGTGAGGCAGTTGGCAATTTACATCCCGCCCATCAGCATAACAAGGCTCCCAGTTCTCCAGGGCCTGTCTTGCCTTTCTGGTTTTTACACATTTTGTGGATGTCCCTTTTGACCGGTGGGAAGTGATACTTCTTTGTAGTGCAGATTTGCATTGCCCGCTTGCTTGCTTGGCCAAAAAGGGCGTATGCGTTTTCTCCTGAATATATTCAGGAGAAAATGCATACGCCCTTTTTGGCCAAGTGCACCATTGTCCAAGTTGTACCCCTCTTCCTGTGCTTTACAGGCGATTCCAAGGTACCTCTTGAAATCTGTTTCCTGATATTTTGCCTCGCTTTCAAGTCCACCTCGTTGACTTCCCTCAACAGATTTTTGGACGATAGTTGTCCTTTATCACTCTGCCAGTTTGTGAATTGCTGTGCCCCTGAGCTCCATTTCTCAACTCGTTGTTTGTGAGCTGAACGCAAGTCCAAAATTTTGGATCATGTCCTATACTGGTTCCCGGTGGGTGGCTGAGACTTTGGTTAATTCTTCTTCCTGCCGGGAAATTAGAGTGACATGTGCCCGTCCAAATGCCTAACAGCTACTCTCTCATGGGTTCTCCCTCGTCCCTTCCATCCTCTGCCAAATTGGGAACCTGTGCAAACCAGGAGGTTAAAGGGCCTGTCTCTCCAAGTTGGGAGATTGATAGTAAGGCAGTTGGAATGTCAAACTGGAGCACCAGGAGAGGGACTATTCGTTGAGTTTTAGAAACCTTTCGTATTCACAGTGTGTCCATTCTCTAGGTTTCCTGTACATGTTATAGCTGTAGTAATATTCCCTTGAACCTGGAGAGTTGGGACCCATGGAATGGGGGCCATGCATTATTGCTTGAAAGGGTCTGCATTTGCTCACCCAATCTCACCAATCCTCTCAGTCCCAAGTGTCCAGCCTTATGCCACATCCAGCTGTCATTGTAGATAGGGTCTTTCCAGGTTTCCTCAGACACCCTGAAGGAATTGTAAAGAATTTCCCTGTTTTTTGGTTTTGCTTTTGAAATTCCTTTTTATAGTGGGTTTGAGCTGATTCTCGCTGCCATGTTTATGCCACTCTAGACACACTTGATTCCCTTATGGAGACATATCAATACATAGGATTTAAGATTCTTACTAGTCAGATATATTCCTCTGCGGGAAATATGGGGTTTTGAGTCTCTTTCACTGAGGAAGGTGTAGGTCTTGTCTATTCCAAAGTTGGTTTTTGGAACGGTCCCTGTGCTTATATCAAACTCTGGTTTTATGCATCACCCCACCTCTCCTTCCCCTTTATGCAGGCATAAGAGTGTTTTCTAAATGTGAGACTCTGTTCTCTTTCCTAACTCAGTTCATGTGTAGCCATGTTTACAGGATCTTCATAAGTGATATCTTATGATAAGTTTCTTTTTCTGTGTGACTTATTTCACTTAGAATCATCGTACCTGAATCCACTCACTTTGCTGCTACTGGTCTTATGACATTGATTTCATGGCTGAGGGATATTCCATCGTACGTAAGTACCACAATGTTTTGAACCATTTTTATATTTCCTGGGATATTTAAGGTGTACCCAAGTTGAGGTTCTTGTAGTCAGTGCAGCCCTAAATTTGGAGGTGGCTCTTTCTTATTGATTTTCAGTTTTCCCAAGGTATATTCCCTAGACTGGAAGTGGCCTTGGCTCTGTAGCTCTGTTGTTTACTTGTTTTAGGGAACACAATGCACTCTTCCAGTGAGGCAGTTGGCAGTTTACATCCCGCCCATCAGCATAACAAGGCTCCCAGTTCTCCAGGGCCTGTCTTGCCTTTCTGGTTTTTACACATTTTGTGGATGTCCCTTTTGACCGGTGGGAAGTGATACTTCTTTGTAGTGCAGATTTGCATTGCCCGCTTGCTTGCTTGGCCAAAAAGGGCGTATGCGTTTTCTCCTGAATATATTCAGGAGAAAACGCATACGCCATTTTTGGCCAAGTGCACCATTGTCCAAGTTGTGCCCCTCTTCCTGTGCTTTACAGGCGATTCCAACGTACCTCTTGAAATCTGTTTCCTGCTATATTGCCTCGCTTTCAGGTCCGCCTCGTTGACTTCCCTCAACAGATTTTTGGACGATAGTTGTCCTTTATCACTCTGCCAGTTTGTGAATTGCTGTGCCCCTGAGCTCCATTTCTCAACTCGTTTTTTGTGAGCTGAACGCAAGTCCAAAATTTTGGATCATGTCCTATACTGGTTCCCGGTGGGTGGCTGAGACTTTGGTTAATTCTTTTTCCTGCCCGGAAATTAGAGTGACATGTGACCGTCCAAATGCCTAACAGCTACTCTCTCATGGGTTCTCCCTCGTCCCTTCCATCCTCTGCCAAATTGGGAACCTGTGCAAACCAGGAGGTTAAAGGGCCTGTCTCTCCAAGTTGGGAGATTGATAGTAAGGCAGTTGGAAAGTCAAACTGGAGCACCAGGAGAGGGACTATTCGTTGAGTTTTAGAAACCTTTCGTATTCACAGTGTGTCCATTCTCTAGGTTTCCTGTACATGTTATAGCTGTAGTAATATTCCCTTGAACCTGGAGAGTTGGGACCCATGGAATGGGGGCCATGCATTATTGCTTGAAAGGGTCTGCATTTGCTCACCCAATCTCACCAATCCTCTCAGTCCCAAGTGTCCAGCCTTATGCCACATCCAGCTGTCATTGTAGATAGGGTCTTTCCAGGTTTCCTCAGACACCCTGAAGGAATTGTAAAGAATTTCCCTGTTTTTTGGTTTTGCTTTTGAAATTCCTTTTTATAGTGGGTTTGAGCTGATTCTCGCTGCCATGTTTATGCCACTCTAGACACACTTGATTCCCTTATGGAGTCATATCAATACATAGGTTTTAAGATTCTTACTCGTCAGATATATTCCTCTGTGGGAAATATGGGGTTTTGAGTCTCTTTCACTGAGGAAGGTGTAGGTCTTGTCTATTCCAAAGTTGGTTTTTGAAACGGTCCCTGTGCTTATATCAAACTCTGTTTTAATGCATCAGCCCACCTCTCCTTCCCCTTTATCCAGGCATAAGAGTGTTTTCTAAATGTGAGACTCTGTTCTCTTTCCTAACTCAGTTCACGTGTAGCCATGTTTACAGGATCTTCATAAGTGATATCTTATGATAAGTTTCTTTTTCTGTGTGACTTATTTCACTTAGAATCATCGTACCTGAATCCACTCACTTTGCTGCTACTGGTCTTATGACATTGATTTCATGGCTGAGGGATATTCCATCATACGTAAGTACCACAATGTTTTGAACCATTTTTATATTTCCTGGGATATTTAAGGTGTACCCAAGTTGAGGTTCTTGTAGTCAGTGCAGCCCTAAATTTGGAGGTGGCTCTTTCTTATTGATTTTCAGTTTTCCCAAGGTATATTCCCTAGACTGGAAGTGGCCTTGGCTCTGTAGCTCTGTTGTTTACTTGTTTTAGGGAACACAATGCACTCCTCCAGTGAGGCAGTTGGCAGTTTACATCCCGCCCATCAGCATAACAAGGCTCCCAGTTCTCCAGGGCCTGTCTTGCCTTTCTGGTTTTTACACATTTTGTGGATGTCCCTTTTGACCGGTGGGAATTGATACTTCTTTGTAGTGCAGATTTGCATTGCCCGCTTGCTTGCTTGGCCAAAAAGGGCGTATGCGTTTTCTCCTGAATATATTCGGGAGAAAATGCATACGCCCTTTTTGGCCAAGTGCACCATTGTCCAAGTTGTGCCCCTCTTCCTGTGCTTTACAGGCGATTCCAAGGTACCTCTTGAAATCTGTTTCCTGATATTTTGCCTCGCTTTCAAGTCCACCTCGTTGACTTCCCTCAACAGATTTTTGGACGATAGTTGTCCTTTATCACTCTGCCAGTTTGTGAATTGCTGTGCCCCTGAGCTCCATTTCTCAACTCGTTGTTTGTGAGCTGAACGCAAGTCCAAAATTTTGGATCATGTCCTATACTGGTTCCCGGTGGGTGGCTGAGACTTTGGTTAATTCTTCTTCCTGCCGGGAAATTAGAGTGACATGTGCCCGTCCAAATGCCTAACAGCTACTCTCTCATGGGTTCTCCCTCGTCCCTTCCATCCTCTGCCAAATTGGGAACCTGTGCAAACCAGGAGGTTAAAGGGCCTGTCTCTCCAAGTTGGGAGATTGATAGTAAGGCAGTTGGAATGTCAAACTGGAGCACCAGGAGAGGGACTATTCGTTGAGTTTTAGAAACCTTTCGTATTCACAGTGTGTCCATTCTCTAGGTTTCCTGTACATGTTATAGCTGTAGTAATATTCCCTTGAACCTGGAGAGTTGGGACCCATGGAATGGGGGCCATGCATTATTGCTTGAAAGGGTCTGCATTTGCTCACCCAATCTCACCAATCCTCTCAGTCCCAAGTGTCCAGCATTATGCCACATCCAGCTGTCATTGTAGATAGGGTCTTTCCAGGTTTCCTCAGACACCCTGAAGGAATTGTAAAGAATTTCCCTGTTTTTTGGTTTTGCTTTTGAAATTCCTTTTTATATTGGGTTTGAGCTGATTCTCGCTGCCATGTTTATGCCACTCTAGACACACTTGATTCCCTTATGGAGACATATCAATACATAGGATTTAAGATTCTTACTAGTCAGATATATTCCTCTGCGGGAAATATGGGGTTTTGAGTCTCTTTCACTGAGGAAGGTGTAGGTCTTGTCTATTCCAAAGTTGGTTTTTGGAACGGTCCCTGTGCTTATATCAAACTCTGGTTTTATGCATCACCCCACCTCTCCTTCCCCTTTATGCAGGCATAAGAGTGTTTTCTAAATGTGAGACTCTGTTCTCTTTCCTAACTCAGTTCACGTTTAGCCATGTTTACAGGATCTTCATAAGTGATATCTTATGATAAGTTTCTTTTTCTGTGTGACTTATTTCACTTAGAATCATCGTACCTGAATCCACTCACTTTGCTGCTACTGGTCTTATGACATTGATTTCATCGCTGAGGGATATTCCATCATACGTAAGTACCACAATGTTTTGAACCATTTTTATATTTCCTGGGATATTTAAGGTGTACCCAAGTTGAGGTTCTTGTAGTCAGTGCAGCCCTAAATTTGGAGGTGGCTCTTTCTTATTGATTTTCAGTTTTCCCAAGGTATATTCCCTAGACTGGAAGTGGCCTTGGCTCTGTAGCTCTGTTGTTTACTTGTTTTAGGGAACACAATGCACTCTTCCAGTGAGGCAGTTGGCAGTTTACATCCCGCCCATCAGCATAACAAGGCTCCCAGTTCTCCAGGGCCTGTCTTGCCTTTCTGGTTTTTACACATTTTGTGGATGTCCCTTTTGACCGGTGGGAAGTGATACTTCTTTGTAGTGCAGATTTGCATTGCCCGCTTGCTTGCTTGGCCAAAAAGGGCGTATGCGTTTTCTCCTGAATATATTCAGGAGAAAACGCATACGCCCTTTTTGGCCAAGTGCACCATTGTCCAAGTTGTGCCCCTCTTCCTGTGCTTTACAGGCGATTCCAACGTACCTCTTGAAATCTGTTTCCTGCTATATTGCCTCGCTTTCAAGTCCGCCTCGTTGACTTCCCTCAACAGATTTTTGGACGATAGTTGTCCTTTATCACTCTGCCAGTTTGTGAATTGCTGTGCCCCTGAGCTCCATTTCTCAACTCGTTTTTTGTGAGCTGAACGCAAGTCCAAAATTTTGGATCATGTCCTATACTGGTTCCCGGTGGGTGGCTGAGACTTTGGTTAATTCTTTTTCCTGCCCGGAAATTAGAGTGACATGTGACCGTCCAAATGCCTAACAGCTACTCTCTCATGGGTTCTCCCTCGTCCCTTCCATCCTCTGCCAAATTGGGAACCTGTGCAAACCAGGAGGTTAAAGGGCCTGTCTCTCCAAGTTGGGAGATTGATAGTAAGGCAGTTGGAAAGTCAAACTGGAGCACCAGGAGAGGGACTATTCGTTGAGTTTTAGAAACCTTTCGTATTCACAGTGTGTCCATTCTCTAGGTTTCCTGTACATGTTATAGCTGTAGTAATATTCCCTTGAACCTGGAGAGTTGGGACCCATGGAATGGGGGCCATGCATTATTGCTTGAAAGGGTCTGCAGTTGCTCACCCAATCTCACCAATCCTCTCAGTCCCAAGTGTCCAGCCTTATGCCACATCCAGCTGTCATTGTAGATAGGGTCTTTCCAGGTTTCCTCAGACACCCTGAAGGAATTGTAAAGAATTTCCCTGTTTTTTGGTTTTGCTTTTGAAATTCCTTTTTATAGTGGGTTTGAGCTGATTCTCGCTGCCATGTTTATGCCACTCTAGACACACTTGATTCCCTTATGGAGTCATATCAATACATAGGTTTTAAGATTCTTACTCGTCAGATATATTCCTCTGTGGGAAATATGGGGTTTTGAGTCTCTTTCACTGAGGAAGGTGTAGGTCTTGTCTATTCCAAAGTTGGTTTTTGAAACGGTCCCTGTGCTTATATCAAACTCTGTTTTAATGCATCAGCCCACCTCACCTTCCCCTTTATCCAGGCATAAGAGTGTTTTCTAAATGTGAGACTCTGTTCTCTTTCCTAACTCAGTTCACGTGTAGCCATGTTTACAGGATCTTCATAAGTGATATCTTATGATAAGTTTCTTTTTCTGTGTGACTTATTTCACTTAGAATCATCGTACCTGAATCCACTCACTTTGCTGCTACTGGTCTTATGACATTGATTTCATGGCTGAGGGATATTCCATCGTACGTAAGTACCACAATGTTTTGAACCATTTTTATATTTCCTGGGATATTTAAGGTGTACCCAAGTTGAGGTTCTTGTAGTCAGTGCAGCCCTAAATTTGGAGGTGGCTCTTTCTTATTGATTTTCAGTTTTCCCAAGGTATATTCCCTAGACTGGAAGTGGCCTTGGCTCTGTAGCTCTGTTGTTTACTTGTTTTAGGGAACACAATGCACTCCTCCAGTGAGGCAGTTGGCAGTTTACATCCCGCCCATCAGCATAACAAGGCTCCCAGTTCTCCAGGGCCTGTCTTGCCTTTCTGGTTTTTACACATTTTGTGGATGTCCCTTTTGACCGGTGGGAAGTGATACTTCTTTGTAGTGCAGATTTGCATTGCCCGCTTGCTTGCTTGGCCAAAAAGGGCGTATGCGTTTTCTCCTGAATATATTCAGGAGAAAACGCATACGCCCTTTTTGGCCAAGTGCACCATTGTCCAAGTTGTGCCCCTCTTCCTGTGCTTTACAGGCGATTCCAACGTACCTCTTGAAATCTGTTTCCTGCTATTTTGCCTCGCTTTCAAGTCCGCCTCGTTGACTTCCCTCAACAGATTTTTGGACGATAGTTGTCCTTTATCACTCTGCCAGTTTGTGAATTGCTGTGCCCCTGAGCTCCATTTCTCAACTCGTTTTTTGTGAGCTGAACGCAAGTCCAAAATTTTGGATCATGTCCTATACTGGTTCCCGGTGGGTGGCTGAGACTTTGGTTAATTCTTCTTCCTGCCGGGAAATTAGAGTGACATGTGCCCGTCCAAATGCCTAACAGCTACTCTCTCATGGGTTCTCCCTCGTCCCTTCCATCCTCTGCCAAATTGGGAACCTGTGCAAACCAGGAGGTTAAAGGGCCTGTCTCTCCAAGTTGGGAGATTGATAGTAAGGCAGTTGGAAAGTCAAACTGGAGCACCAGGAGAGGGACTATTCGTTGAGTTTTAGAAACCTTTTGTATTCACAGTGTGTCCATTCTCTAGGTTTCCTGTACATGTTATAGCTGTAGTAATATTCCCTTGAACATGGAGAGTTGGGACCCATGGAATGGGGGCCATGCATTATTGCTTGAAAGGGTCTGCATTTGCTCACCCAATCTCACCAATCCTCTCAGTCCCAAGTGTCCAGCCTTATGCCACATCCAGCTGTCATTGTAGATAGGGTCTTTCCAGGTTTCCTCAGACACCCTGAAGGAATTGTAAAGAATTTCCCTGTTTTTTGGTTTTGCTTTTGAAATTCCTTTTTATAGTGGGTTTGAGCTGATTCTCGCTGCCATGTTTATGCCACTCTAGAAACACTTGATTCCCTTATGGAGTCATATCAATACATAGGTTTTAAGATTCTTACTAGTCAGATATATTCCTCTGCGGGAAATATGGGGTTTTGAGTCTCTTTCACTGAGGAAGGTGTAGGTCTTGTCTATTCCAAAGTTGGTTTTTGGAACGGTCCCTGTGCTTATATCAAACTCTGGTTTTATGCATCACCCCACCTCTCCATCCCCTTTATGCAGGCATAAGAGTGTTTTCTAAATGTGAGACTCTGTTCTCTTTCCTAACTCAGTTCACGTGTAGCCACGTTTACAGGATCTTCATAAGTGATATCTTATGATAAGTTTCTTTTTCTGTGTGACTTATTTCACTTAGAATCATCGTACCTGAATCCACTCACTTTGCTGCTACTGGTCTTATGACATTGATTTCATGGCTGAGGAATATTCCATCGTACGTAAGTACCACAATGTTTTGAACCATTTTTATATTTCCTGGGATATTTAAGGTGTACCCAAGTTTAGGTTCTTGTAGTCAGTGCAGCCCTAAATTTGGAGGTGGCTCTTTCTTATTGATTTTCAGTTTTCCCAAGGTATATTCCCTAGACTGGAAGTGGCCTTGGCTCTGTAGCTCTGTTGTTTACTTGTTTTAGGGAACACAATGCACTCCTCCAGTGAGGCAGTTGGCAGTTTACATCCCGCCCATCAGCATAACAAGGCTCCCAGTTCTCCAGGGCCTGTCTTGCCTTTCTGGTTTTTACACATTTTGTGGATGTCCCTTTTGACCGGTGGGAAGTGATACTTCTTTGTAGTGCAGATTTGCATTGCCCGCTTGCTTGCTTGGCCAAAAAGGGCGTATGCGTTTTCTCCTGAATATATTCAGGAGAAAACGCATACGCCCTTTTTGGCCAAGTGCACCATTGTCCAAGTTGTGCCCCTCTTCCTGTGCTTTACAGGCGATTCCAAGGTACCTCTTGAAATCTGTTTCCTGCTATTTTGCCTCACTTTCAAGTCCGCCTCGTTGACTTCCCTCAACAGATTTTTGGACGATAGTTGTCCTTTATCACTCTGCCAGTTTGTGAATTGCTGTGCCCCTGAGCTCCATTTCTCAACTCGTTTTTTGTGAGCTGAACGCAAGTCCAAAATTTTGGATCATGTCCTATACTGGTTCCCGGTGGGTGGCTGAGACTTTGGTTAATTCTTCTTCCTGCCGGGAAATTAGAGTGACATGTGCCCGTCCAAATGCCTAACAGCTACTCTCTCATGGGTTCTCCCTCGTCCCTTCCATCCTCTGCCAAATTGGGAACCTGTGCAAACCAGGAGGTTAAAGGGCCTGTCTCTCCAAGTTGGGAGATTGATAGTAAGGCAGTTGGAAAGTCAAACTGGAGCACCAGGAGAGGGACTATTCGTTGAGTTTTAGAAACCTTTTGTATTCACAGTGTGTCCATTCTCTAGGTTTCCTGTACATGTTATAGCTGTAGTAATATTCCCTTGAACATGGAGAGTTGGGACCCATGGAATGGGGGCCATGCATTATTGCTTGAAAGGGTCTGCATTTGCTCACCCAATCTCACCAATCCTCTCAGTCCCAAGTGTCCAGCCTTATGCCACATCCAGCTGTCATTGTAGATAGGGTCTTTCCAGGTTTCCTCAGACACCCTGAAGGAATTGTAAAGAATTTCCCTGTTTTTTGGTTTTGCTTTTGAAATTCCTTTTTATAGTGGGTTTGAGCTGATTCTCGCTGCCATGTTTATGACACTCTAGAAACACTTGATTCCCTTATGGAGTCATATCAATACATAGGTTTTAAGATTCTTACTAGTCAGATATATTCCTCTGCGGGAAATATGGGGTTTTGAGTCTCTTTCACTGAGGAAGGTGTAGGTCTTGTCTATTCCAAAGTTGGTTTTTGGAACGGTCCCTGTGCTTATATCAAACTCTGGTTTTATGCATCACCCCACCTCTCCATCCCCTTTATGCAGGCATAAGAGTGTTTTCTAAATGTGAGACTCTGTTCTCTTTCCTAACTCAGTTCACGTGTAGCCATGTTTACAGGATCTTCATAAGTGATATCTTATGATAAGTTTCTTTTTCTGTGTGACTTATTTCACTTAGAATCATCGTACCTGAATCCACTCACTTTGCTGCTACTGGTCTTATGACATTGATTTCATGGCTGAGGAATATTCCATCGTACGTAAGTACCACAATGTTTTGAACCATTTTTATATTTCCTGGGATATTTAAGGTGTACCCAAGTTTAGGTTCTTGTAGTCAGTGCAGCCCTAAATTTGGAGGTGGCTCTTTCTTATTGATTTTCAGTTTTCCCAAGGTATATTCCCTAGACTGGAAGTGGCCTTGGCTCTGTAGCTCTGTTGTTTACTTGTTTTAGGGAACACAATGCACTCCTCCAGTGAGGCAGTTGGCAATTTACATCCCGCCCATCAGCATAACAAGGCTCCCAGTTCTCCAGGGCCTGTCTTGCCTTTCTGGTTTTTACACATTTTGTGGATGTCCCTTTTGACCGGTGGGAAGTGATACTTCTTTGTAGTGCAGATTTGCATTGCCCGCTTGCTTGCTTGGACAAAAAGGGCATATGCGTTTTCTCCTGAATATATTCAGGAGAAAACGCATACGCCCTTTTTGGCCAAGTGCACCATTGTCCAAGTTGTGCCCCTCTTCCTGTGCTTTACAGGCGATTCCAAGGTACCTCTTGAAATCTGTTTCCTGCTATTTTGCCTCGCTTTCAAGTCCACCTCGTTGACTTCCCTCAACAGATTTTTGGACGATAGTTGTCCTTTATCACTCTGCCAGTTTGTGAATTGCTGTGCCCCTGAGCTCCATTTCTCAACTCGTTTTTTGTGAGCTGAACACAAGTCCAAAATTTTGGATCATGTCGTATACTGGTTCCCGGTGGGTGGCTGAGACTTTGGTTAATTCTTCTTCCTGCCGGGAAATTAGAGTGACATGTGCCCGTCCAAATGCCTAAAAGCTACTCTCTCATGGGTTCTCCCTCGTCCCTTCCATCCTCTGCCAAATTGGGAACTTGTGCAAACCAGGTGGTTAAAGGGCCTGTCTCTCCAAGTTGGGAGATTGATAGTAAGGCAGTTGGAAAGTCAAACTGGAGCACCAGGAGAGGGACTATTCGTTGAGTTTTAGAAACCTTTCGTATTCACAGTGTGTCCATTCTCTAGGTTTCCTGTACATGTTATAGCTGTAGTAATATTCCCTTGAACCTGGAGAGTTGGGACCCATGGAATGGGCGCCATGCATTATTGCTTGAAAGGGTCTGCATTTGCTCACCCAATCTCACCAATCCTCTCAGTCCCAAGTGTCCAGCCTTAAGCCACATCCAGCTGCATTTGTAGATAGGGTCTTTCCAGGTTTCCTCAGACACCCTGAAGGAATTGTAAAGATTTTCCCTGTTTTTTGGTTTTGCTTTTGAAATTCCTTTTTATAGTGGGTTTGAGCTGATTCTCGCTGCCATGTTTATGCCACTCTAGACACACTTGATTCCCTTATGGAGACATATCAATACATAGGATTTAAGATTCTTACTAGTCAGATATATTCCTCTGCGGGAAATATGGGGTTTTGAGTCTCTTTCACTGAGGAAGGTGTAGGTCTTGTCTATTCCAAAGTTGGTTTTTGGAACGGTCCCTGTGCTTATATCAAACTCTGGTTTTATGCATCACCCCACCTCTCCTTCCCCTTTATGCAGGCATAAGAATGTTTTCTAAATGTGAGACTCTGTTCTCTTTCCTAACTCAGTTCACGTGTAGCCATGTTTACAGGATCTTCATAAGTGATATCTTATGATAAGTTTCTTTTTCTGTGTGACTTATTTCACTTAGAATCATCGTACCTGAATCCACTCACTTTGCTGCTACTGGTCTTATGACATTGATTTCATCGCTGATGGATATTCCATCATACGTAAGTACCACAATGTTTTGAACCATTTTTATATTTCCTGGGATATTAAGGTGTACCCAAGTTGAGGTTCTTGTAGTCAGTGCAGCCCTAAATTTGGAGGTGGCTCTTTCTTATTGATTTTCAGTTTTCCCAAGGTATATTCCCTAGACTGGAAGTGGCCTTGGCTCTGTAGCTCTGTTGTTTACTTGTTTTAGGGAACACAATGCACTCCTCCAGTGAGGCAGTTGGCAATTTACATCCCGCCCATCAGCGTAACAAGGCTCCCAGTTCTCCAGGGCCTGTCTTGCCTTTCTGGTTTTTACACATTTTGTGGATGTCCCTTTTGACCGGTGGGAAGTGATACTTCTTTGTAGTGCAGATTTGCATTGCCCGCTTGCTTGCTTGGCCAAAAAGGGCGTATGCGTTTTCTCCTGAATATATTCAGGAGAAAACGCATACGCCCTTTTTGGCCAAGTGCACCATTGTCCAAGTTGTGCCCCTCTTCCTGTGCTTTACAGGCGATTCCAAGGTACCTCTTGAAATCTGTTTCCTGCTATTTTGCCTCGCTTTCAAGTCCGCCTCGTTGACTTCCCTCAACAGATTTTTGGACGATAGTTGTCCTTTATCACTCTGCCAGTTTGTGAATTGCTGTGCCCCTGAGCTCCATTTCTCAACTCGTTTTTTGTGAGCTGAACGCAAGTCCAAAATTTTGGATCATGTCCTATACTGATTCCCGGTGGGTGGCTGAGACTTTGGTTAATTCTTCTTCCTGCCGGGAAATTAGAGTGACATGTGCCCGTCCAAATGCCTAACAGCTACTCTCTCATGGGTTCTCCCTCGTCCCTTCCATCCTCTGCCAAATTGGGAACCTGTGCAAACCAGGAGGTTAAAGGGCCTGTCTCTCCAAGTTGGGAGATTGATAGTAAGGCAGTTGGAAAGTCAAACTGGAGCACCAGGAGAGGGACTATTCGTTGAGTTTTAGAAACCTTTCGTATTCACAGTGTGTCCATTCTCTAGGTTTCCTGTACATGTTATAGCTGTAGTAATATTCCCTTGAACTTGGAGAGTTGGGACCCATGGAATGGGGGCCATGCATTATTGCTTGAAAGGGTCTGAATTTGCTCACCCAATCTCACCAATCCTCTCAGTCCCAAGTGTCCAGCCTTATGCCACATCCAGCTGTCATTGTAGATAGGGTCTTTCCAGGTTTCCTCAGACACCCTGAAGGAATTGTAAAGAATTTCCCTGTTTTTTGGTTTTGCTTTTGAAATTTCTTTTTATAGTGGGTTTGAGCTGATTCTCGCTGCCATGTTTATGCCACTCTAGACACACTTGATTCCCTTATGGAGACATATCAATACATAGGTTTTAAGATTCTTACTAGTCAGATATATTCCTCTGTGGGAAATATGGGGTTTTGAGTCTCTTTCACTGAGGAAGGTGTCGGTCTTGTCAATTCCAAAGTTGGTTTTTGAAACGGTCCCTGTGCTTTTATGAAACTCTGGTTTTATGCATCACCCCACCTCTCCTTCCCCTTTATGCAGGCATAAGAGTGTTTTCTAAATGTGAGACTCTGTTCTCTTTCCTAACTCAATTCACGTATAGCCATGTTTACAGGATCTTCATAAGTGATATCTTATGATAAGATTCTTTTTCTATGTGACTTATTTCACTTAGAATCATCGTACCTGAATCCACTCACTTTGCTGCTACTGGTCTTATGACATTGATTTCATGGCTGAGGGATATTCCATCGTACGTAAGTACCACAATGTTTTGAACCATTTTTATATTTCCTGGGATATTTAAGGTGTACCCAAGTTGAGGTTCTTGTAGTCAGTGCAGCCCTAAATTTGGAGGTGGCTCTTTCTTATTGATTTTCAGTTTTCCCAAGGTATATTCCCTAGACTGGAAGTGGCCTTGGCTCTGTAGCTCTGTTGTTTACTTGTTTTAGGGAACACAATGCACTCCTCCAGTGAGGCAGTTGGCAATTTACATCCCGCCCATCAGCATAACAAGGCTCCCAGTTCTCCAGGGCCTGTCTTGCCTTTCTGGTTTTTACACATTTTGTGGATGTCCCTTTTGACCGGTGGGAAGTGATACTTCTTTGTAGTGCAGATTTGCATTGCCCGCTTGCTTGCTTGGCCAAAAAGGGCGTATGCGTTTTCTCCTGAATATATTCAGGAGAAAACGCATACGCCCTTTTTGGCCAAGTGCACCATTGTCCAAGTTGTGCCCCTCTTCCTGTGCTTTACAGGCGATTCCAAGGTACCTCTTGAAATCTGTTTCCTGCTATTTTGCCTCGCTTTCAAGTCCACCTCGTTGACTTCCCTCAACAGATTTTTGGACGATAGTTGTCCTTTATCACTCTGCCAGTTTGTGAATTGCTGTGCCCCTGAGCTCCATTTCTCAACTCGTTTTTTGTGAGCTGAACACAAGTCCAAAATTTTGGATCATGTCGTATACTGGTTCCCGGTGGGTGGCTGAGACTTTGGTTAATTCTTTTTCCTGCCGGGAAATTAGAGTGACATGTGCCCGTCCAAATGCCTAACAGCTACTCTCTCATGGGTTCTCCCTCGTCCCTTCCATCCTCTGCCAAATTGGGAACCTGTGCAAACCAGGTGGTTAAAGGGCCTGTCTCTCCAAGTTGGGAGATTGATAGTAAGGCAGTTGGAAAGTCAAACTGGAGCACCAGGAGAGGGACTATTCGTTGAGTTTTAGAAACCTTTCGTATTCAGAGTGTGTCCATTCTCTAGGTTTCCTGTACATGTTATAGCTGTAGTAATATTCCCTTGAACCTGGAGAGTTGGGACCCATGGAATGGGGGCCATGCGTTATTGCTTGAAAGGGTCTGCATTTGCTCACCCAATCTCACCAATCCTCTCAGTCCCAAGTGTCCAGCCTTATGCCACATCCAGCTGTCATTGTAGATAGGGTCTTTCCAGGTTTCCTCAGACACCCTGAAGGAATTGTAAAGAATTTCCCTGTTTTTTGGTTTTGCTTTTGAAATTCCTTTTTATAGTGGGTTTGAGCTGATTCTCGCTGCCATGTTTATGCCACTCTAGACACACTTGATTCCCTTATGGAGACATATCAATACATAGGTTTTAAGATTCTTACTAGTCAGATATATTCCTCTGTGGGAAATATGGGGTTTTGAGTCTCTTTCACTGAGGAAGGTGTCGGTCTTGTCAATTCCAAAGTTGGTTTTTGAAACGGTCCCTGTGCTTATATGAAACTCTGGTTTTATGCATCACCCCACCTCTCCTTCCCCTTTATGCAGGCATAAGAGTGTTTTCTAAATGTGAGACTCTGTTCTCTTTCCTAACTCAATTCACGTGTAGCCATGTTTACAGGATCTTCATAAGTGATATCTTATGATAAGTTTCTTTTTCTGTGTGACTTATTTCACTTAGAATCATCGTACCTGAATCCACTCACTTTGTTGCTACTGGTCTTATGACATTGATTTCATGGCTGAGGGATATTCCATCGTACGTAAGTACCACAATGTTTTGAACCATTTTTATATTTCCTGGGATATTTAAGGTGTACCCAAGTTGAGGTTCTTGTAGTCAGTGCAGCCCTAAATTTGCAGGTGGCTCTTTCTTATTGATTTTCAGTTTTCCCAAGGTATATTCCCTAGACTGGAAGTGGCCTTGGCTCTGTAGCTCTGTTGTTTACTTGTTTTAGGGAACACAATGGACTCCTCCAGTGAGGCAGTTGGCAATTTACATCCCGACAATCAGCATAACAAGGCTCCCAGTTCTCCTGGGCCTGTCTTGCCTTTCTGGTTTTTACACATTTTGTGGATGTCCCTTTTGACCGGTGGGAAGTGATACTTCTTTGTAGTGCAGATTTGCATTGCCCGCTTGCTTGCTTGGCCAAAAAGGGCGTATGCATTTTCTCCTGAATATATTCAGGAGAAAACACATACGCCCTTTTTGGCCAAGTGCACCATTGTCCAAGTTGTGCCCCTCTTCCTGTGCTTTACAGGCGATTCCAAGGTACCTCTTGAAATCTGTTTCCTGCTATTTTGCCTCGCTTTCAAGTCCACCTCGATGACTTCCCTCAACAGATTTTTGGACGATAGTTGTCCTTTATCACTCTGCCAGTTTGTGAATTGCTGTGCCCCTGAGCTCCATTTCTCAACTCTTTTTTTGTGAGCTGAACGCAAGTCCAAAATTTTGGATCATGTCCTATACTGGTTCCCGGTGGGTGGCTGAGACTTTGGTTAATTCTTTTTCCTGCCCGGAAATTAGAGTGACATGTGACCGTCCAAATGCCTAACAGCTACTCTCTCATGGGTTCTCCCTCGTCCCTTCCATCCTCTGCCAAATTGGGAACCTGTGCAAACCAGGAGGTTAAAGGGCCTGTCTCTCCAAGTTGGGAGATTGATAGTAAGGCAGTTGGAAAGTCAAACTGGAGCACCAGGAGAGGGACTATTCGTTGAGTTTTAGAAACCTTTCGTATTCACAGTGTGTCCATTCTCTAGGTTTCCTGTACATGTTATAGCTGTAGTAATATTCCCTTGAACCTGGAGAGTTGGGACCCATGGAATGGGGGTCATGCATTATTGCTTGAAAGGGTCTGCATTTGCTCACCCAATCTCACCAATCCTCTCAGTCCCAAGTGTCCAGCCTTATGCCACATCCAGCTGTCATTGTAGATAGGGTCTTTCCAGGTTTCCTCAGACACCCTGAAGGAATTGTAAAGAATTTCCCTGTTTTTTGGTTTTGCTTTTGAAATTCCTTTTTATAGTGGGTTTGAGCTGATTCTCGCTGCCATGTTTATGCCACTCTAGACACACTTGATTCCCTTATGGAGACATATCAATACATAGGTTTTAAGATTCTTACTAGTCAGATATATTCCTCTGTGGGAAATATGGGGTTTTGAGTCTCTTTCACTGAGGAAGGTGTAGGTCTTGTCTATTCCAAAGTTGGTTTTTGAAACGGTCCCTGTGCTTATATCAAACTCTCGTTTAATGCATCACCCCACCTCTCCTTCCCCTTTATGCAGGCATAAGAGTGTTTTCTAAATGTGAGACTCTGTTCTCTTTCCTAACTCAGTTCACGTGTAGCCATGTTTACAGGATCTTCATAAGTGATATCTTATGATAAGTTTCTTTTTCTGTGTGACTTATTTCACTTAGAATCATCGTACCTGAATCCACTCACTTTGCTGCTACTGGTCTTATGACATTGATTTCATGGCTGAGGGATATTCCATCGTACGTAAGTACCACAATGTTTTGAACCATTTTTATAGTTCCTGGGATATTTAAGGTGTACCCAAGTTGAGGTTCTTGTAGTCAGTGCAGCCCTAAATTTGGAGGTGGCACTTTCTTATTGATTTTCAGTTTTCCCAAGGTATATTCCCTAGACTGGAAGTGGCCTTGGCTCTGTAGCTCTGTTGTTTACTTGTTTTAGGGAACACAGTGCACTCCTCCAGTGAGGCAGTTGGCAATTTACATCCCGCCCATCAGCATAACAAGGCTCCCAGTTCTCCAGGGCCTGTCTTGCCTTTCTGGTTTTTACACATTTTGTGGATGTCCCTTTTGACCGGTGGGAAGTGATACTTCTTTGTAGTGCAGATTTGCATTGCCCGCTTGCTTGCTTGGCCAAAAAGGGCGTATGCGTTTTCTCCTGAATATATTCAGGAGAAAACGCATACGCCCTTTTTGGCCAAGTGCACCATTGTCCAAATTGTGCCCTTCTTCCTGTGCTTTACAGGCGATTCCAAGGTACCTCTTAAAATCTGTTTCCTGCTATTTTGCCTCGCTTTCAAGTCCGCCTCGTTGACTTCCCTCAACAGATTTTTGGACGATAGTTGTCCTTTATCACTCTGCCAGTTTGTGAATTGCTGTGCCCCTGAGCTCCATTTCTCAACTCGTTTTTTGTGAGCTGAACGCAAGTCCAAAATTTTGGATCATGTCCTATACTGGTTCCCGGTGGGTGGATGAGACTTTGGTTAATTCTTCTTCCTGCCGGGAAATTAGAGTGACATGTGCCCGTCCAAATGCCTAACAGCTACTCTCTCATGGGTTCTCCCTCGTCCCTTCCATCCTCTGCCAAATTGGGAACCTGTGCAAACCAGGAGGTTAAAGGGCCTGTCTCTCCAAGTTGGGAGATTGATAGTAAGGCAGTTGGAAAGTCAAACTGGAGCACCAGGAGAGGGACTATTCGTTGAGTTTTAGAAACTTTTCGTATTCACAGTGTGTCCATTCTCTAGGTTTCCTGTACATGTTATAGCTGTAGTAATATTCCCTTGAACCTGGAGAGTTGGGACCCATGGAATGGGGGCCATGCATTATTGCTTGAAAGGGTCTGCATTTGCTCACCCAATCTCACCAATCCTCTCAGTCCCAAGTGTCCAGCCTTATGCCACATCCAGCTGTCATTGTAGACAGGGTCTTTCCAGGTTTCCTCAGACACCATGAAGGAATTGTAAAGAATTTCCCTGTTTTTTGGTTTTGCTTTTGAAATTCCTTTTTATAGTGGGTTTGAGCTGATTCTCGCTGCCATGTTTATGCCACTTTAGACACACTTGATTCCCTTATGGAGACATATCAATACATAGGTTTTAAGATTCTTACTAGTCAGATATATTCCTCTGTGGGAAATATGGGGTTTTGAGTCTCTTTCACTGAGGAAGGTGTCGGTCTTGTCAATTCCAAATTTCGTTTTTGAAACGGTCCCTGTGCTTATATCAAACTATGGTTTTATGCATCACCCCACCTCTCCTTCCCCTTTATGCAGGCATAAGAGTGTTTTCTAAATGTGAGACTCTGTTCTCTTTCCTAACTCAATTCACGTGTAGCCATGTTTACAGGATCTTCATAAGTGATATCTTATGATAAGTTTCTTTTTCTGTGTGACTTATTTCACTTAGAATCATCGTACCTGAATCCACTCACTTTGCTGCTACTGGTCTTATGACATTGATTTCATGGCTGAGGGATATTCCATCGTACGTAAGTACCACAATGTTTTGAACCATTTTTATATTTCCTGGGATATTTAAGGTGTACCCAAGTTGAGGTTCTTGTAGTCAGTGCAGCCCTAAATTTGGAGGTGGCTCTTTCTTATTGATTTTCAGTTTTCCCAAGGTATATTCCCTAGACTGGAAGTGGCCTTGGCTCTGTAGCTCTGTTGTTTACTTGTTTTAGGGAACACAATGCACTCCTCCAGTGAGGCAGTTGGCAGTTTACATCCCGCCCATCAGCATAACAAGGCTCCCAGTTCTCCAGGGCCTGTCTTGCCTTTCTGGTTTTTACACATTTTGTGGATGTCCCTTTTGACCGGTGGGAAGTGATACTTCTTTGTAGTGCAGATTTGCATTGCCCGCTTGCTTGCTTGGCCAAAAAGGGCGTATGCGTTTTCTCCTGAATATATTCAGGAGAAAACGCATACGCCCTTTTTGGCCAAGTGCACCATTGTCCAAGTTGTGCCCCTCTTCCTGTGCTTTACAGGCGATTCCAACGTACCTCTTGAAATCTGTTTCCTGCTATTTTGCCTCGCTTTCAAGTCCGCCTCGTTGACTTCCCTCAACAGATTTTTGGACGATAGTTGTCCTTTATCACTCTGCCAGTTTGTGAATTGCTGTGCCCCTGAGCTCCATTTCTCAACTCTTTTTTTGTGAGCTGAACGCAAGTCCAAAATTTTGGATCATGTCCTATACTGGTTCCCGGTGGGTGGCTGAGACTTTGGTTAATTCTTCTTCCTGCCGGGAAATTAGAGTGACATGTGCCCGTCCAAATGCCTAACAGCTACTCTCTCATGGGTTCTCCCTCGTCCCTTCCATCCTCTGCCAAATTGGGAACCTGTGCAAACCAGGAGGTTAAAGGGCCTGTCTCTCCAAGTTGGGAGATTGATAGTAAGGCAGTTGGAAAGTCAAACTGGAGCACCAGGAGAGGGACTATTCGTTGAGTTTTAGAAACTTTTCGTATTCACAGTGTGTCCATTCTCTAGGTTTCCTGTACATGTTATAGCTGTAGTAATATTCCCTTGAACCTGGAGAGTTGGGACCAATGGAATGGGGGTCATGCATTATTGCTTGAAAGGGTCTGCATTTGCTCACCCAATCTCACAAATCCTCTCAGTCCCAAGTGTCCAGCCTTATGCCACATCCAGCTGTCATTGTAGATAGGGTCTTTCCAGGTTTCCTCAGACACCCTGAAGGAATTGTAAAGAATTTCCCTGTTTTTTGGTTTTGCTTTTGAAATTCCTTTTTATAGTGGGTTTGAGCTGATTCTCGCTGCCATGTTTATGCCACTCTAGACACACTTGATTCCCTTATGGAGACATATCAATACATAGGTTTTAAGATTCTTACTAGTCAGATATATTCCTCTGTGGGAAATATGGGGTATTGAGTCTCTTTCACTGAGGAAGGTGTAGGTCTTGTCTATTCCAAAGTTGGTTTTTGAAACGGTCCCTGTGCTTATATCAAACTCTGGTTTAATGCATCACCCCACCTCTCCTTCCCCTTTATGCAGGCATAAGAGTGTTTTCTAAATGTGAGACTCTGTTCTCTTTCCTAACTCAGTTCACGTGTAGCCATGTTTACAGGATCTTCATAAGTGATATCTTATGATAAGTTTCTTTTTCTGTGTGACTTATTTCACTTAGAATCATCGTACCTGAATCCACTCACTTTGCTGCTACTGGTCTTATGACATTGATTTCATGGCTGAGGGATATTCCATCGTACGTAAGTACCTCAATGTTTTGAACCATTTTTATATTTCCTGGGATATTTAAGGTGTACCCAAGTTGAGGTTCTTGTAGTCAGTGCAGCCCTAAATTTGGAGGTGGCACTTTCTTATTGATTTTCAGTTTTCCCAAGGTATATTCCCTAGACTGGAAGTGGCCTTGGCTCTGTAGCTCTGTTGTTTACTTGTTTTAGGGAACACAGTGCACTCCTCCAGTGAGGCAGTTGGCAATTTACATCCCGCCCATCAGCATAACAAGGCTCCCAGTTCTCCAGGGCCTGTCTTGCCTTTCTGGTTTTTACACATTTTGTGGATGTCCCTTTTGACCGGTGGGAAGTGATACTTCTTTGTAGTGCAGATTTGCATTGCCCGCTTGCTTGCTTGGCCAAAAAGGGCGTATGCGTTTTCTCCTGAATATATTCAGGAGAAAACGCATACGCCCTTTTTGGCCAAGTGCACCATTGTCCAAATTGTGCCCCTCTTCCTGTGCTTTACAGGCGATTCCAAGGTACCTCTTAAAATCTGTTTCCTGCTATTTTGCCTCGCTTTCAAGTCCGCCTCGTTGACTTCCCTCAACAGATTTTTGGACGATAGTTGTCCTTTATCACTCTGCCAGTTTGTGAATTGCTGTGCCCCTGAGCTCCATTTCTCAACTCGTTTTTTGTGAGCTGAACGCAAGTCCAAAATTTTGGATCATGTCCTATACTGGTTCCCGGTGGGTGGATGAGACTTTGGTTAATTCTTCTTCCTGCCGGGAAATTAGAGTGACATGTGCCCGTCCAAATGCCTAACAGCTACTCTCTCATGGGTTCTCCCTCGTCCCTTCCATCCTCTGCCAAATTGGGAACCTGTGCAAACCAGGAGGTTAAAGGGCCTGTCTCTCCAAGTTGGGAGATTGATAGTAAGGCAGTTGGAAAGTCAAACTGGAGCACCAGGAGAGGGACTATTCGTTGAGTTTTAGAAACTTTTCGTATTCACAGTGTGTCCATTCTCTAGGTTTCCTGTACATGTTATAGCTGTAGTAATATTCCCTTGAACCTGGAGAGTTGGGACCCATGGAATGGGGGCCATGCATTATTGCTTGAAAGGGTCTGCATTTGCTCACCCAATCTCACCAATCCTCTCAGTCCCAAGTGTCCAGCCTTATGCCACATCCAGCTGTCATTGTAGACAGGGTCTTTCCAGGTTTCCTCAGACACCATGAAGGAATTGTAAAGAATTTCCCTGTTTTTTGGTTTTGCTTTTGAAATTCCTTTTTATAGTGGGTTTGAGCTGATTCTCGCTGCCATGTTTATGCCACTTTAGACACACTTGATTCCCTTATGGAGACATATCAATACATAGGTTTTAAGATTCTTACTAGTCAGATATATTCCTCTGTGGGAAATATGGGGTTTTGAGTCTCTTTCACTGAGGAAGGTGTCGGTCTTGTCAATTCCAAATTTCGTTTTTGAAACGGTCCCTGTGCTTATATCAAACTCTGGTTTTATGCATCACCCCACCTCTCCTTCCCCTTTATGCAGGCATAAGAGTGTTTTCTAAATGTGAGACTCTGTTCTCTTTCCTAACTCAATTCACGTGTAGCCATGTTTACAGGATCTTCATAAGTGATATCTTATGATAAGTTTCTTTTTCTGTGTGACTTATTTCACTTAGAATCATCGTACCTGAATCCACTCACTTTGCTGCTACTGGTCTTATGACATTGATTTCATGGCTGAGGGATATTCCATCGTACGTAAGTACCACAATGTTTTGAACCATTTTTATATTTCCTGGGATATTTAAGGTGTACCCAAGTTGAGGTTCTTGTAGTCAGTGCAGCCCTAAATTTGGAGGTGGCTCTTTCTTATTGATTTTCAGTTTTCCCAAGGTATATTCCCTAGACTGGAAGTGGCCTTGGCTCTGTAGCTCTGTTGTTTACTTGTTTTAGGGAACACAATGCACTCCTCCAGTGAGGCAGTTGGCAGTTTACATCCCGCCCATCAGCATAACAAGGCTCCCAGTTCTCCAGGGCCTGTCTTGCCTTTCTGGTTTTTACACATTTTGTGGATGTCCCTTTTGACCGGTGGGAAGTGATACTTCTTTGTAGTGCAGATTTGCATTGCCCGCTTGCTTGCTTGGCCAAAAAGGGCGTATGCGTTTTCTCCTGAATATATTCAGGAGAAAACGCATACGCCCTTTTTGGCCAAGTGCACCATTGTCCAAGTTGTGCCCCTCTTCCTGTGCTTTACAGGCGATTCCAACGTACCTCTTGAAATCTGTTTCCTGCTATTTTGCCTCGCTTTCAAGTCCGCCTCGTTGACTTCCCTCAACAGATTTTTGGACGATAGTTGTCCTTTATCACTCTGCCAGTTTGTGAATTGCTGTGCCCCTGAGCTCCATTTCTCAACTCTTTTTTTGTGAGCTGAACGCAAGTCCAAAATTTTGGATCATGTCCTATACTGGTTCCCGGTGGGTGGCTGAGACTTTGGTTAATTCTTCTTCCTGCCGGGAAATTAGAGTGACATGTGCCCGTCCAAATGCCTAACAGCTACTCTCTCATGGGTTCTCCCTCGTCCCTTCCATCCTCTGCCAAATTGGGAACCTGTGCAAACCAGGAGGTTAAAGGGCCTGTCTCTCCAAGTTGGGAGATTGATAGTAAGGCAGTTGGAAAGTCAAACTGGAGCACCAGGAGAGGGACTATTCGTTGAGTTTTAGAAACCTTTCGTATTCACAGTGTGTCCATTCTCTAGGTTTCCTGTACATGTTATAGCTGTAGTAATATTCCCTTGAACCTGGAGAGTTGGGACCCATGGAATGGGGGTCATGCATTATTGCTTGAAAGGGTCTGCATTTGCTCACCCAATCTCACAAATCCTCTCAGTCCCAAGTGTCCAGCCTTATGCCACATCCAGCTGTCATTGTAGATAGGGTCTTTCCAGGTTTCCTCAGACACCCTGAAGGAATTGTAAAGAATTTCCCTGTTTTTTGGTTTTGCTTTTGAAATTCCTTTTTATAGTGGGTTTGAGCTGATTCTCGCTGCCATGTTTATGCCACTCTAGACACACTTGATTCCCTTATGGAGACATATCAATACATAGGTTTTAAGATTCTTACTAGTCAGATATATTCCTCTGTGGGAAATATGGGGTTTTGAGTCTCTTTCACTGAGGAAGGTGTAGGTCTTGTCTATTCCAAAGTTGGTTTTTGAAACGGTCCCTGTGCTTATATCAAACTCTGGTTTAATGCATCACCCCACCTCTCCTTCCCCTTTATGCAGGCATAAGAGTGTTTTCTAAATGTGAGACTCTGTTCTCTTTCCTAACTCAGTTCACGTGTAGCCATGTTTACAGGATCTTCATAAGTGATATCTTATGATAAGTTTCTTTTTCTGTGTGACTTATTTCACTTAGAATCATCGTACCTGAATCCACTCACTTTGCTGCTACTGGTCTTATGACATTGATTTCATGGCTGAGGGATATTCCATCGTACGTAAGTACCACAATGTTTTGAACCATTTTTATATTTCCTGGGATATTTAAGGTGTACCCAAGTTGAGGTTCTTGTAGTCAGTGCAGCCCTAAATTTGGAGGTGGCACTTTCTTATTGATTTTCAGTTTTCCCAAGGTATATTCCCTAGACTGGAAGTGGCCTTGGCTCTGTAGCTCTGTTGTTTACTTGTTTTAGGGAACACAATGCACTCCTCCAGTGAGGCAGTTGGCAATTTATATCCCGCCCATCAGCATGACAAGGCTCCCAGTTCTCCAGGGCCTGTCTTGCCTTTCTGGTTTTTACACATTTTGTGGATGTCCCTTTTGACCGGTGGGAAGTGATACTTCTTTGTAGTGCAGATTTGCATTGCCCGCTTGCTTGCTTGGCCAAAAACGGCGTATGCGTTTTCTCCTGAATATATTCAGGAGAAAACGCATACGCCCTTTTTGGCCAAGTGCACCATTGTCCAAGTTGTGCCCCTCTTCCTGTGCTTTACAGGCGATTCCAAGGTACCTCTTGAAATCTGTTTCCTGCTATTTTGCCTCGCTTTCAAGTCCACCTCGTTGACTTCCCTCAACAGATTTTTGGACGATAGTTGTCCTTTATCACTCTGCCAGTTTGTGAATTGCTGTGCCCCTGAGCTCCATTTCTCAACTCGTTTTTTGTGAGCTGAACGCAAGTCGAAAATTTTGGATCATGTCCTATACTGTTTCCCGGTGGGTGGCTGAGACTTTGGTTAATTCTTCTTCCTGCCGGGAAATTAGAGTGACATGTGCCCGTCCAAATGCCTAACAGCTACTCTCTCATGGGTTCTCCCTCGTCCCTTCCATCCTCTGCCAAATTGGGAACCTGTGCAAACCAGGAGGTTAAAGGGCCTGTCTCTCCAAGTTGGGAGATTGATAGTAAGGCAGTTGGAAAGTCAAACTGGAGCACCAGGAGAGGGACTATTCGTTGAGTTTTAGAAACTTTTCGTATTCACACTGTGTCCATTCTCTAGGTTTCCTGTACATGTTATAGCTGTAGTAATATTCCCTTGAACCTGGAGAGTTGGGACCCATGGAATGGGCGCCATGCATTATTGCTTGAAAGGGTCTGCATTTGCTCACCCAATCTCACCAATCCTCTCAGTCCCAAGTGTCCAGCCTTATGCCACATCCAGCTGTCATTGTAGACAGGGTCTTTCCAGGTTTCCTCAGACACCATGAAGGAATTGTAAAGAATTTCCCTGTTTTTTGGTTTTGCTTTTGAAATTCCTTTTTATAGTGGGTTTGAGCTGATTCTCGCTGCCATGTTTATGCCACTCTAGACACACTTGATTCCCTTATGGAGACATATCAATACATAAGTTTTAAGATTCTTACTAGTCAGATATATTCCTCTGCGGGAAATATGGGGTTTTGAGTCTCTTTCACTGAGGAAGGTGTATGTCTTGTCTATTCCAAAGTTGGTTTTTGGAACGGTCCCTGTGCTTATATCAAACTCTGGTTTTATGCATCACCCCACCTCTCCATCCCCTTTATGCAGGCATAAGAGTGTTTTCTAAATGTGAGACTCTGTTCTCTTTCCTAACTCAGTTCACATGTAGCCACGTTTACAGGATCTTCATAAGTGATATCTTATGATAAGTTTCTTTTTCTGTGTGACTTATTTCACTTAGAATCATCGTACCTTAATCCACTCACTTTGCTGCTACTGGTCTTATGACATTGATTTCATGGCTGAGGAATATTCCATCGTACGTAAGTACCACAATGTTTTGAACCATTTTTATATTTCCTGGGATATTTAAGGTGTACCCAAGTTTAGGTTCTTGTAGTCAGTGCAGCCCTAAATTTGGAGGTGGCTCT
Source organism: Mesoplodon densirostris (assembly GCF_025265405.1). Classification (NCBI taxonomy): domain Eukaryota; kingdom Metazoa; phylum Chordata; class Mammalia; order Artiodactyla; family Ziphiidae; genus Mesoplodon; species Mesoplodon densirostris. The sequence goes on along the minus strand of NW_026778199.1, from coordinate 2,625,834 downwards.
TTCTTATTGATTTTCAGTTTTCCCAAGGTATATTCCCTAGACTGGAAGTGGCCTTGGCTCTGTAGCTCTGTTGTTTACTTGTTTTAGGGAACACAATGCACTCCTCCAGTGAGGCAGTTGGCAATTTACATCCCGCCCATCAGCATAACAAGGCTCCCAGTTCTCCAGGGCCTGTCTTGCCTTTCTGGTTTTTACACATTTTGTGGATGTCCCTTTTGACCGGTGGGAGGTGATACTTCTTTGTAGTGCAGATTTGCATTGCCCGCTTGCTTGCTTGGCCAAAAAGGGCGTATGCGTTTTCTCCTGAATATATTCAGGAGAAAACGCATACGCCCTTTTTGGCCAAGTGCACCATTGTCCAAGTTGTGCCCCTCTTCCTGTGCTTTACAGGCGATTCCAAGGTACCTCTTGAAATCTGTTTCCTGCTATTTTGCCTCGCTTTCAAGTCCGCCTCGTTGACTTCCCTCAACAGATTTTTGGACGATAGTTGTCCTTTATCACTCTGCCAGTTTGTGAATTGCTGTGCCCCTGAGCTCCATTTCTCAACTCGTTTTTTGTGAGCTGAACACAAGTCCAAAATTTTGGATCATGTCCTATACTGGTTCCCGGTGGGTGGCTGAGACTTTGGTTAATTCTTCTTCCTGCCGGGAAATTAGAGTGACATGTGCCCGTCCAAATGCCTAACAGCTACTCTCTCATGGGTTCTCCCTCGTCCCTTCCATCCTCTGCCAAATTGGGAACCTGTGCAAACCAGGATGTTAAAGGGCCTGTCTCTCCAAGTTGGGAGATTGATAGTAAGGCAGTTGGAAAGTCAAACTGGAGCACCAGGAGAGGGACTATTCGTTGAGTTTTAGAAACCTTTTGTATTCACAGTGTGTCCATTCTCTAGGTTTCCTGTACATGTTATAGCTGTAGTAATATTCCCTTGAACCTGGAGAGTTGGGACCCATGGAATGGGGGCCATGCATTATTGCTTGAAAGGGTCTGCATTTGCTCACCCAATCTCACCAATCCTCTCAGTCCCAAGTGTCCAGCCTTATGCCACATCCAGCTGTCATTGTAGATAGGGTCTTTCCAGGTTTCCTCTGACACCCTGAAGGAATTGTAAAGAATTTCCCTGTTTTTTGGTTTTGCTTTTGAAATTCCTTTTTATAGTGGGTTTGAGCTGATTCTCGCTGCCATGTTTATGCCACTCTAGACACACTTGATTCCCTTATGGAGACATATCAATACATAGGATTTAAGATTCTTACTAGTCAGATATATTCCTCTGCGGGAAATATGGGGTTTTGAGTCTCTTTCACTGAGGAAGGTGTAGGTCTTGTCTATTCCAAAGTTGGTTTTTGGAACGGTCCCTGTGCTTATATAAAACTCTGGTTTTATGCATCACCCCACCTCTCCTTCCCCTTTATGCAGGCATAAGAGTGTTTTCTAAATGTGAGACTCTGTTCTCTTTCCTAACTCAGTTCAGGTGTAGCCATGTTTACAGGATCTTCATAAGTGATATCTTATGATAAGTTTCTTTTTCTGTGTGACTTATTTCACTTAGAATCATCGTACCTGAATCAACTCACTTTGCTGCTACTGGTCTTATGACATTGATTTCATCGCTGAGGGATATTCCATCATACGTAAGTACCACAATGTTTTGAACCATTTTTATATTTCCTGGGATATTTAAGGTGTACCCAAGTTGAGGTTCTTGTAGACAGTGCAGCCCTAAATTTGGAGGTGGCTCTTTCTTATTTATTTTCAGTTTTCCCAAGGTATATTCCCTAGACGGGAAGTGGCCTTGGCTCTGTAGCTCTGTTGGTTACTTGTTTTAGGGAACACAATGCACTCCTCCAGTGAGGCAGTTGGCAATTGACATCCCGCCCATCAGCATAACAAGGCCCCCTGTTCTCCAGGGCCTGTCTTGCCTTTCTGGTTTTTACACATTTTGTGGATGTCCCTTTTGACCGGTGGGAAGTGATACTTCTTTGTAGTGCAGATTTGCATTGCCCACTTGCTTGCTTGGCCAAAAAGGGCGTATGCGTTTTCTCCTGAATATATTCAGGAGAAAACGCATACGCCCTTTTTGGCCAAGTGCATCATTGACCAAGTTGTGCCCCTCTTCCTGTGCTTTACAGGCGATTCCAACGTACCTCTTGAAATCTGTTTCCTGCTATTTTGCCTCGCTTTCAAGTCCGCCTCGTTGACTTCCCTCAACAGATTTTTGGACGATAGTTGTCCTTTATCACTCTGCCAGTTTGTGAATTGCTGTGCCCCTGAGCTCCATTTCTCAACTCGTTTTTTGTGAGCTGAACGCAAGTCCAAAATTTTGGATCATGTCCTATACTGGTTCCCGGTGGGTGGCTGAGACTTTGGTTAATTCTTCTTCCTGCCGGGAAATTAGAGTGACATGTGCCCGTCCAAATGCCTAACAGCTACTCTCTCATGGGTTCTCCCTCGTCCCTTCCATCCTCTGCCAAATTGGGAACCTGTGCAAACCAGGAGGTTAAAGGGCCTGTCTCTCCAAGTTGGGAGATTGATAGTAAGGCAGTTGGAAAGTCAAACTGGAGCACCAGGAGAGGGACTATTCGTTGAGTTTTAGAAACCTTTCGTATTCACAGTGTGTCCATTCTCTAGGTTTCCTGTACATGTTATAGCTGTAGTAATATTCCCTTGAACATGGAGAGTTGGGACCCATGGAATGGGGGCCATGCATTATTGCTTGAAAGGGTCTGCATTTGCTCACCCAATCTCACCAATCCTCTCAGTCCCAAGTGTCCAGCCTTATGCCACATCCAGCTGTCATTGTAGATAGGGTCTTTCCAGGTTTCCTCAGACACCCTGAAGGAATTGTAAAGAATTTCCCTGTTTTTTCGTTTTGCTTTTGAAATTCCTTTTTATAGTGGGTTTGAGCTGATTCTCGCTGCCATGTTTATGCCACTCTAGACACACTTGATTCCCTTATGGAGTCATATCAATACATAGGTTTTAAGATTCTTACTAGTCAGATATATTCCTCTGCGGGAAATATGGGGTTTTGAGTCTCTTTCACTGAGGAAGGTGTAGGTCTTGTCTATTCCAAAGTTGGTTTTTGGAACGGTCCCTGTGCTTATATCAAACTCTGGTTTTATGCATCACCCCACCTCTCCATCCCCTTTATGCAGGCATAAGAGTGTTTTCTAAATGTGAGACTCTGTTCTCTTTCCTAACTCAGTTCACGTGTAGCCATGTTTACAGGATCTTCATAAGTGATATCTTATGATAAGTTTCTTTTTCTGTGTGACTTATTTCACTTAGAATCATCGTACCTGAATCCACTCACTTTGCTGCTACTGGTCTTATGACATTGATTTCATGGCTGAGGGATATTCCATCGTACGTAAGTACCACAATGTTTTGAACCATTTTTATATTTCCTGGGATATTTAAGGTGTACCCAAGTTGAGGTTCTTGTAGTCAGTGCAGCCCTAAATTTGGAGGTGGCTCTTTCTTATTGATTTTCAGTTTTCCCAAGGTATATTCCCTAGACTGGAAGTGGCCTTGGCTCTGTAGCTCTGTTGTTTACTTGTTTTAGGGAACACAATGCACTCCTCCAGTGAGGCAGTTGGCAATTTACATCCCGCCCATCAGCATAACAAGGCTCCCAGTTCTCCAGGGCCTGTCTTGCCTTTCTGGTTTTTACACATTTTGTGGATGTCCCTTTTGACCGGTGGGAAGTGATACTTCTTTGTAGTGCAGATTTGCATTGCCCGCTTGCTTGCTTGGCCAAAAAGGGCGTATGCGTTTTCTCCTGAATATATTCAGGAGAAAACGCATACGCCCTTTTTGGCCAAGTGCACCATTGTCCAAGTTGTGCCCCTCTTCCTGTGCTTTACAGGCGATTCCAAGGTACCTCTTGAAATCTGTTTCCTGCTATTTTGCCTGGCTTTCAAGTCCGCCTCGTTGACTTCCCTCAACAGATTTTTGGACGATAGTTGTCCTTTATCACTCTGCCAGTTTGTGAATTGCTGTGCCCCTGAGCTCCATTTCTCAACTCGTTTTTTGTGAGCTGAACACAAGTCCAAAATTTTGGATCATGTCCTATACTGGTTCCCGGTGGGTGGCTGAGACTTTGGTTAATTCTTCTTCCTGCCGGGAAATTAGAGTGACATGTGCCCGTCCAAATGCCTAACAGCTACTCTCTCATGGGTTCTCCCTCGTCCCTTCCATCCTCTGCCAAATTGGGAACCTGTGCAAACCAGGAGGTTAAAGGGCCTGTCTCTCCAAGTTGGGAGATTGATAGTAAGGCAGTTGGAAAGTCAAACTGGAGCACCAGGAGAGGGACTATTCGTTGAGTTTTAGAAACCTTTCGTATTCACAGTGTGTCCATTCTCTAGGTTTCCTGTACATGTTATAGCTGTAGTAATATTCCCTTGAACATGGAGAGTTGGGACCCATGGAATGGGGGCCATGCATTATTGCTTGAAAGGGTCTGCATTTGCTCACCCAATCTCACCAATCCTCTCAGTCCCAAGTGTCCAGCCTTATGCCACATCCAGCTGTCATTGTAGATAGGGTCTTTCCAGGTTTCCTCAGACACCCTGAAGGAATTGTAAAGAATTTCCCTGTTTTTTCGTTTTGCTTTTGAAATTCCTTTTTATAGTGGGTTTGAGCTGATTCTCGCTGCCATGTTTATGCCACTCTAGACACACTTGATTCCCTTATGGAGTCATATCAATACATAGGTTTTAAGATTCTTACTAGTCAGATATATTCCTCTGCGGGAAATATGGGGTTTTGAGTCTCTTTCACTGAGGAAGGTGTAGGTCTTGTCTATTCCAAAGTTGGTTTTTGGAACGGTCCCTGTGCTTATATCAAACTCTGGTTTTATGCATCACCCCACCTCTCCATCCCCTTTATGCAGGCATAAGAGTGTTTTCTAAATGTGAGACTCTGTTCTCTTTCCTAACTCAGTTCACGTGTAGCCATGTTTACAGGATCTTCATAAGTGATATCTTATGATAAGTTTCTTTTTCTGTGTGACTTATTTCACTTAGAATCATCGTACCTGAATCCACTCACTTTGCTGCTACTGGTCTTATGACATTGATTTCATGGCTGAGGGATATTCCATCGTACGTAAGTACCACAATGTTTTGAACCATTTTTATATTTCCTGGGATATTTAAGGTGTACCCAAGTTGAGGTTCTTGTAGTCAGTGCAGCCCTAAATTTGGAGGTGGCTCTTTCTTATTGATTTTCAGTTTTCCCAAGGTATATTCCCTAGACTGGAAGTGGCCTTGGCTCTGTAGCTCTGTTGTTTACTTGTTTTAGGGAACACAATGCACTCCTCCAGTGAGGCAGTTGGCAATTTACATCCCGCCCATCAGCATAACAAGGCTCCCAGTTCTCCAGGGCCTGTCTTGCCTTTCTGGTTTTTACACATTTTGTGGATGTCCCTTTTGACCGGTGGGAAGTGATACTTCTTTGTAGTGCAGATTTGCATTGCCCGCTTGCTTGCTTGGCCAAAAAGGGCGTATGCGTTTTCTCCTGAATATATTCAGGAGAAAACGCATACGCCCTTTTTGGCCAAGTGCACCATTGTCCAAGTTGTGCCCCTCTTCCTGTGCTTTACAGGCGATTCCAAGGTACCTCTTGAAATCTGTTTCCTGCTATTTTGCCTGGCTTTCAAGTCCGCCTCGTTGACTTCCCTCAACAGATTTTTGGACGATAGTTGTCCTTTATCACTCTGCCAGTTTGTGAATTGCTGTGCCCCTGAGCTCCATTTCTCAACTCGTTTTTTGTGAGCTGAACACAAGTCCAAAATTTTGGATCATGTCCTATACTGGTTCCCGGTGGGTGGCTGAGACTTTGGTTAATTCTTCTTCCTGCCGGGAAATTAGAGTGACATGTGCCCGTCCAAATGCCTAACAGCTACTCTCTCATGGTTTCTCCCTCGTCCCTTCCATCCTCTGCCAAATTGGGAACCTGTGCAAACCAGGAGGTTAAAGGGCCTGTCTCTCCAAGTTGGGAGATTGATAGTAAGGCAGTTGGAAAGTCAAACTGGAGCACCAGGAGAGGGACTATTCATTGAGTTTTAGAAACCTTTCGTATTCACAGTGTGTCCATTCTCTAGGTTTCCTGTACATGTTATAGCTGTAGTAATATTCCCTTGAACCTGGAGAGTTGGGACCCATGGAATGGGGGCCATGCATTATTGCTTGAAAGGGTCTGCATTTGCTCACCCAATCTCACCAATCCTCTCAGTCCCAAGTGTCCAGCCTTATGCCACATCCAGCTGTCATTGTAGATAGGGTCTTTCCAGGTTTCCTCAGACACCCTGAAGGAATTGTAAAGAATTTCCCTGTTTTTTGGTTTTGCTTTTGAAACTCCTTTTTATAGTGGGTTTGAGCTGATTCTCGCTGCCATGTTTATGCCACTCTAGACACACTTGATTCCCTTATGGAGACATATCAATACATAGGTTTTAAGATTCTTACTAGTCAGATATATTCCTCTGCGGGAAATATGGGGTTTTGAGTCTCTTTCACTGAGGAAGGTGTATGTCTTGTCTATTCCAAAGTTGGTTTTTGGAACGGTCCCTGTGCTTATATCAAACTCTGGTTTTATGCATCACCCCACCTCTCCATCCCCTTTATGCAGGCATAAGAGTGTTTTCTAAATGTGAGACTCTGTTCTCTTTCCTAACTCAGTTCACATGTAGCCACGTTTACAGGATCTTCATAAGTGATATCTTATGATAAGTTTCTTTTTCTGTGTGACTTATTTCACTTAGAATCATCGTACCTGAATCCACTCACTTTGCTGCTACTGGTCTTATGACATTGATTTCATGGCTGAGGAATATTCCATCGTACGTAAGTACCACAATGTTTTGAACCATTTTTATATTTCCTGGGATATTTAAGGTGTACCCAAGTTTAGGTTCTTGTAGTCAGTGCAGCCCTAAATTTGGAGGTGGCTCTTTCTTATTGATTTTCAGTTTTCCCAAGGTATATTCCCTAGACTGGAAGTGGCCTTGGCTCTGTAGCTCTGTTGTTTACTTGTTTTAGGGAACACAATGCACTCCTCCAGTGAGGCAGTTGGCAATTTACATCCCGCCCATCAGCATAACAAGGCTCCCAGTTCTCCAGGGCCTGTCTTGCCTTTCTGGTTTTTACACATTTTGTGGATGTCCCTTTTGACCGGTGGGAGGTGATACTTCTTTGTAGTGCAGATTTGCATTGCCCGCTTGCTTGCTTGGCCAAAAAGGGCGTATGCGTTTTCTCCTGAATATATTCAGGAGAAAACGCATACGCCCTTTTTGGCCAAGTGCACCATTGTCCAAGTTGTGCCCCTCTTCCTGTGCTTTACAGGCGATTCCAAGGTACCTCTTGAAATCTGTTTCCTGCTATTTTGCCTGGCTTTCAATTCCGCCTCGTTGACTTCCCTCAACAGATTTTTGGACGATAGTTGTCCTTTATCACTCTGCCAGTTTGTGAATTGCTGTGCCCCTGAGCTCCATTTCTCAACTCGTTTTTTGTGAGCTGAACACAAGTCCAAAATTTTGGATCATGTCCTATACTGGTTCCCAGTGGGTGGCTGAGACTTTGGTTAATTCTTCTTCCTGCCGGGAAATTAGAGTGACATGTGCCCGTCCAAATGCCTAACAGCTACTCTCTCATGGTTTCTCCCTCGTCCCTTCCATCCTCTGCCAAATTGGGAACCTGTGCAAACCAGGAGGTTAAAGGGCCTGTCTCTCCAAGTTGGGAGATTGATAGTAAGGCAGTTGGAAAGTCAAACTGGAGCACCAGGAGAGGGACTATTCGTTGAGTTTTAGAAACCTTTCGTATTCACAGTGTGTCCATTCTCTAGGTTTCCTGTACATGTTATAGCTGTAGTAATATTCCCTTGAACCTGGAGAGTTGGGACCCATGGAATGGGGGCCATGCATTATTGCTTGAAAGGGTCTGCATTTGCTCACCCAATCTCACCAATCCTCTCAGTCCCAAGTGTCCAGCCTTATGCCACATCCAGCTGTCATTGTAGATAGGGTCTTTCCAGGTTTCCTCTGACACCCTGAAGGAATTGTAAAGAATTTCCCTGTTTTTTGGTTTTGCTTTTGAAATTCCTTTTTATAGTGGGTTTGAGCTGATTCTCGCTGCCATGTTTATGCCACTCTAGACACACTTGATTCCCTTATGGAGACATATCAATACATAGGATTTAAGATTCTTACTAGTCAGATATATTCCTCTGCGGGAAATATGGGGTTTTGAGTCTCTTTCACTGAGGAAGGTGTAGGTCTTGTCTATTCCAAAGTTGGTTTTTGGAACGGTCCCTGTGCTTATATCAAACTCTGGTTTTATGCATCACCCCACCTCTCCTTCCCCTTTATGCAGGCATAAGAGTGTTTTCTAAATGTGAGACTCTGTTCTCTTTCCTAACTCAGTTCAGGTGTAGCCATGTTTACAGGATCTTCATAAGTGATATCTTATGATAAGTTTCTTTTTCTGTGTGACTTATTTCACTTAGAATCATCGTACCTGAATCAACTCACTTTGCTGCTACTGGTCTTATGACATTGATTTCATCGCTGAGGGATATTCCATCATACGTAAGTACCACAATGTTTTGAACCATTTTTATATTTCCTGGGATATTTAAGGTGTACCCAAGTTGAGGTTCTTGTAGACAGTGCAGCCCTAAATTTGGAGGTGGCTCTTTCTTATTTATTTTCAGTTTTCCCAAGGTATATTCCCTAGACTGGAAGTGGCCTTGGCTCTGTAGCTCTGTTGGTTACTTGTTTTAGGGAACACAATGCACTCCTCCAGTGAGGCAGTTGGCAATTGACATCCCGCCCATCAGCATAACAAGGCCCCCTGTTCTCCAGGGCCTGTCTTGCCTTTCTGGTTTTTACACATTTTGTGGATGTCCCTTTTGACCGGTGGGAAGTGATACTTCTTTGTAGTGCAGATTTGCATTGCCCACTTGCTTGCTTGGCCAAAAAGGGCGTATGCGTTTTCTCCTGAATATATTCAGGAGAAAACGCATACGCACTTTTTGGCCAAGTGCATCATTGACCAAGTTGTGCCCCTCTTCCTGTGCTTTACAGGCGATTCCAACGTACCTCTTGAAATCTGTTTCCTGCTATTTTGCCTCGCTTTCAAGTCCGCCTCGTTGACTTCCCTCAACAGATTTTTGGACGATAGTTGTCCTTTATCACTCTGCCAGTTTGTGAATTGCTGTGCCCCTGAGCTCCATTTCTCAACTCGTTTTTTGTGAGCTGAACACAAGTCCAAAATTTTGGATCATGTCCTATACTGGTTCCCAGTGGGTGGCTGAGACTTTGGTTAATTCTTCTTCCTGCCGGGAAATTAGAGTGACATGTGCCCATCCAAATGCCTAACAGCTACTCTCTCATGGTTTCTCCCTCGTCCCTTCCATCCTCTGCCAAATTGGGAACCTGTGCAAACCAGGAGGTTAAAGGGCCTGTCTCTCCAAGTTGGGAGATTGATAGTAAGGCAGTTGGAAAGTCAAACTGGAGCACCAGGAGAGGGACTATTCATTGAGTTTTAGAAACCTTTCGTATTCACAGTGTGTCCATTCTCTAGGTTTCCTGTACATGTTATAGCTGTAGTAATATTCCCTTGAACCTGGAGAGTTGGGACCCATGGAATGGGGGCCATGCATTATTGCTTGAAAGGGTCTGCATTTGCTCACCCAATCTCACCAATCCTCTCAGTCCCAAGTGTCCAGCCTTATGCCACATCCAGCTGTCATTGTAGATAGGGTCTTTCCAGGTTTCCTCAGACACCCTGAAGGAATTGTAAAGAATTTCCCTGTTTTTTCGTTTTGCTTTTGAAACTCCTTTTTATAGTGGGTTTGAGCTGATTCTCGCTGCCATGTTTATGCCACTCTAGACACACTTGATTCCCTTATGGAGACATATCAATACATAGGTTTTAAGATTCTTACTAGTCAGATATATTCCTCTGTGGGAAATATGGGGTTTTGAGTCTCTTTCACTGAGGAAGGTGTAGGTCTTGTCTATTCCAAAGTTGGTTTTTGAAACGGTCCCTGTGCTTATATCAAACTCTGGTTTTATGCATCACCCCACCTCTCCTTCCCCTTTATGCAGGCATAAGAGTGTTTTCTAAATGTGAGACTCTGTTCTCTTTCCTAACTCAGTTCACGTGTAGCCATGTTTACAGGATCTTCATAAGTGATATCTTATGATAAGTTTCTTTTTCTGTGTGACTTATTTCACTTAGAATCATCGTACCTGAATCCACTCACTTTGCTGCTACTGGTCTTATGACATTGATTTCATGGCTGAGGGATATTCCATCGTACGTAAGTACCACAATGTTTTGAACCATTTTTATATTTCCTGGGATATTTAAGGTGTACCCAAGTTGAGGTTCTTGTAGTCAGTGCAGCCCTAAATTTGGAGGTGGCTCTTTCTTATTTATTTTCAGTTTTCCCAAGGTATATTCCCTAGACTGGAAGTGGCCTTGGCTCTGTAGCTCTGTTGTTTACTTGTTTTAGGGAACACAGTGCACTCCTCCAGTGAGGCAGTTGGCAATTTACATCCCGCCCATCAGCATAACAAGGCTCCCAGTTCTCCAGGGCCTGTCTTGCCTTTCTGGTTTTTACACATTTTGTGGATGTCCCTTTTGACCGGTGGGAAGTGATACTTCTTTGTAGTGCAGATTTGCATTGCCCGCTTGCTTGCTTGGACAAAAAGGGCGTATGCGTTTTCTCCTGAATAAATTCAGGAGAAAACGCATACGCCCTTTTTGGCCAAGTGCACCATTGTCCAAGTTGTGCCCCTCTTCCGGTGCTTTACAGGCGATTCCAACGTACCTCTTGAAATCTGTTTCCTGCTATTTTGCCTGGCTTTCAAGTCCGCCTCGTTGACTTCCCTCAACAGATTTTTGGACGATAGTTGTCCTTTATCACTCTGCCAGTTTGTGAATTGCTGTGCCCCTGAGCTCCATTTCTCAACTCGTTTTTTGTGAGCTGAACGCAAGTCCAAAATTTTGGATCATGTCCTATACTGGTTCCCGGTGGGTGGATGAGACTTTGGTTAATTCTTCTTCCTGCCGGGAAATTAGAGTGACATGTGCCCGTCCAAATGCCTAACAGCTACTCTCTCATGGGTTCTCCCTCGTCCCTTCCATCCTCTGCCAAATTGGGAACCTGTGCAAACCAGGAGGTTAAAGGGCCTGTCTCTCCAAGTTGGGAGATTGATAGTAAGGCAGTTGGAAAGTCAAACTGGAGCACCAGGAGAGGGACTATTCGTTGAGTTTTAGAAACTTTTCGTATTCACAGTGTGTCCATTCTCTAGGTTTCCTGTACATGTTATAGCTGTAGTAATATTCCCTTGAACCTGGAGAGTTGGGACCCATGGAATGGGGGCCATGCATTATTGCTTGAAAGGGTCTGCATTTGCTCACCCAATCTCACCAATCCTCTCAGTCCCAAGTGTCCAGCCTTATGCCACATCCAGCTGTCATTGTAGACAGGGTCTTTCCAGGTTTCCTCAGACACCATGAAGGAATTGTAAAGAATTTCCCTGTTTTTTGGTTTTGCTTTTGAAATTCCTTTTTATAGTGGGTTTGAGCTGATTCTCGCTGCCATGTTTATGCCACTTTAGACACACTTGATTCCCTTATGGAGACATATCAATACATAGGTTTTAAGATTCTTACTAGTCAGATATATTCCTCTGTGGGAAATATGGGGTTTTGAGTCTCTTTCACTGAGGAAGGTGTCGGTCTTGTCAATTCCAAATTTCGTTTTTGAAACGGTCCCTGTGCTTATATCAAACTCTGGTTTTATGCATCACCCCACCTCTCCTTCCCCTTTATGCAGGCATAAGAGTGTTTTCTAAATGTGAGACTCTGTTCTCTTTCCTAACTCAATTCACGTGTAGCCATGTTTACAGGATCTTCATAAGTGATATCTTATGATAAGTTTCTTTTTCTGTGTGACTTATTTCACTTAGAATCATCGTACCTGAATCCACTCACTTTGCTGCTACTGGTCTTATGACATTGATTTCATGGCTGAGGGATATTCCATCGTACGTAAGTACCACAATGTTTTGAACCATTTTTATATTTCCTGGGATATTTAAGGTGTACCCAAGTTGAGGTTCTTGTAGTCAGTGCAGCCCTAAATTTGGAGGTGGCTCTTTCTTATTGATTTTCAGTTTTCCCAAGGTATATTCCCTAGACTGGAAGTGGCCTTGGCTCTGTAGCTCTGTTGTTTACTTGTTTTAGGGAACACAATGCACTCCTCCAGTGAGGCAGTTTGCAGTTTACATCCCGCCCATCAGCATAACAAGGCTCCCAGTTCTCCAGGGCCTGTCTTGCCTTTCTGGTTTTTACACATTTTGTGGATGTCCCTTTTGACCGGTGGGAAGTGATACTTCTTTGTAGTGCAGATTTGCATTGCCCGCTTGCTTGCTTGGCCAAAAAGGGCGTATGCGTTTTCTCCTGAATATATTCAGGAGAAAACGCATACGCCCTTTTTGGCCAAGTGCACCATTGTCCAAATTGTGCACCTCTTCCTGTGCTTTACAGGCGATTCCAAGGTACCTCTTAAAATCTGTTTCCTGCTATTTTGCCTCGCTTTCAAGTCCGCCTCGTTGACTTCCCTCAACAGATTTTTGGACGATAGTTGTCCTTTATCACTCTGCCAGTTTGTGAATTGCTGTGCCCCTGAGCTCCATTTCTCAACTCGTTTTTTGTGAGCTGAACGCAAGTCCAAAATTTTGGATCATGTCCTATACTGGTTCCCGGTGGGTGGATGAGACTTTGGTTAATTCTTCTTCCTGCCGGGAAATTAGAGTGACATGTGCCCATCCAAATGCCTAACAGCTACTCTCTCATGGGTTCTCCCTCGTCCCTTCCATCCTCTGCCAAATTGGGAACCTGTGCAAACCAGGAGGTTAAAGGGCCTGTCTCTCCAAGTTGGGAGATTGATAGTAAGGCAGTTGGAAAGTCAAACTGGAGCACCAGGAGAGGGACTATTCGTTGAGTTTTAGAAACTTTTCGTATTCACAGTGTGTCCATTCTCTAGGTTTCCTGTACATGTTATAGCTGTAGTAATATTCCCTTGAACCTGGAGAGTTGGGACCCATGGAATGGGGGCCATGCATTATTGCTTGAAAGGGTCTGCATTTGCTCACCCAATCTCACCAATCCTCTCAGTCCCAAGTGTCCAGCCTTATGCCACATCCAGCTGTCATTGTAGACAGGGTCTTTCCAGGTTTCCTCAGACACCATGAAGGAATTGTAAAGAATTTCCCTGTTTTTTGGTTTTGCTTTTGAAATTCCTTTTTATAGTGTGTTTGAGCTGATTCTCGCTGCCATGTTTATGCCACTTTAGACACACTTGATTCCCTTATGGAGACATATCAATATATAGGTTTTAAGATTCTTACTAGTCAGATATATTCCTCTGTGGGAAATATGGGGTTTTGAGTCTCTTTCACTGAGGAAGGTGTCGGTCTTGTCAATTCCAAATTTCGTTTTTGAAACGGTCCCTGTGCTTATATCAAACTCTGGTTTTATGCATCACCCCACCTCTCCTTCCCCTTTATGCAGGCATAAGAGTGTTTTCTAAATGTGAGACTCTGTTCTCTTTCCTAACTCAATTCACGTGTAGCCATGTTTACAGGATCTTCATAAGTGATATCTTATGATAAGTTTCTTTTTCTGTGTGACTTATTTCACTTAGAATCATCGTACCTGAATCCACTCACTTTGCTGCTACTGGTCTTATGACATTGATTTCATGGCTGAGGGATATTCCATCGTACGTAAGTACCACAATGTTTTGAACCATTTTTATATTTCCTGGGATATTTAAGGTGTACCCAAGTTGAGGTTCTTGTAGTCAGTGCAGCCCTAAATTTGGAGGTGGCTCTTTCTTATTGATTTTCAGTTTTCCCAAGGTATATTCCCTAGACTGGAAGTGGCCTTGGCTCTGTAGCTCTGTTGTTTACTTGTTTTAGGGAACACAGTGCACTCCTCCAGTGAGGCAGTTGGCAATTTACATCCCGCCCATCAGCATAACAAGGCTCCCAGTTCTCCAGGGCCTGTCTTGCCTTTCTGGTTTTTACACATTTTGTGGATGTCCCTTTTGACCGGTGGGAAGTGATACTTCTTTGTAGTGCAGATTTGCATTGCCCGCTTGCTTGCTTGGCCAAAAAGGGCGTATGCGTTTTCTCCTGAATATATTCAGGAGAAAACGCATACGCCCTTTTTGGCCAAGTGCACCATTGTCCAAGTTGTGCCCCTCTTCCTGTGCTTTACAGGCGATTCCAACGTACCTCTTGAAATCTGTTTCCTGCTATTTTGCCTCGCTTTCAAGTCCGCCTCGTTGACTTCCCTCAACAGATTTTTGGACGATAGTTATCCTTTATCACTCTGCCAGTTTGTGAATTGCTGTGCCCCTGAGCTCCATTTCTCAACTCTTTTTTTGTGAGCTGAACGCAAGTCCAAAATTTTGGATCATGTCCTATACTGGTTCCCGGTGGGTGGCTGAGACTTTGGTTAATTCTTCTTCCTGCCGGGAAATTAGAGTGACATGTGCCCGTCCAAATGCCTAACAGCTACTCTCTCATGGGTTCTCCCTCGTCCCTTCCATCCTCTGCCAAATTGGGAACCTGTGCAAACCAGGAGGTTAAAGGGCCTGTCTCTCCAAGTTGGGAGATTGATAGTAAGGCAGTTGGAAAGTCAAACTGGAGCACCAGGAGAGGGACTATTCGTTGAGTTTTAGAAACCTTTCGTATTCACAGTGTGTCCATTCTCTAGGTTTCCTGTACATGTTATAGCTGTAGTAATATTCCCTTGAACCTGGAGAGTTGGGACCCATGGAATGGGGGTCATGCATTATTGCTTGAAAGGGTCTGCATTTGTTCACCCAATCTCACAAATCCTCTCAGTCCCAAGTGTCCAGCCTTATGCCACATCCAGCTGTCATTGTAGATAGGGTCTTTCCAGGTTTCCTCAGACACCCTGAAGGAATTGTAAAGAATTTCCCTGTTTTTTGGTTTTGCTTTTGAAATTCCTTTTTATAGTGGGTTTGAGCTGATTCTCGCTGCCATGTTTATGCCACTCTAGACACACTTGATTCCCTTATGGAGACATATCAATACATAGGTTTTAAGATTCTTACTAGTCAGATATATTCCTCTGTGGGAAATATGGGGTTTTGAGTCTCTTTCACTGAGGAAGGTGTAGGTCTTGTCTATTCCAAAGTTGGTTTTTGAAACGGTCCCTGTGCTTATATCAAACTCTGGTTTAATGCATCACCCCACCTCTCCTTCCCCTTTATGCAGGCATAAGAGTGTTTTCTAAATGTGAGACTCTGTTCTCTTTCCTAACTCAGTTCACGTGTAGCCATGTTTACAGGATCTTCATAAGTGATATCTTATGATAAGTTTCTTTTTCTGTGTGACTTATTTCACTTAGAATCATCGTACCTGAATCCACTCACTTTGCTGCTACTGGTCTTATGACATTGATTTCATGGCTGAGGGATATTCCATCGTACGTAAGTACCACAATGTTTTGAACCATTTTTATATTTCCTGGGATATTTAAGGTGTACCCAAGTTGAGGTTCTTGTAGTCAGTGCAGCCCTAAATTTGGAGGTGGCACTTTCTTATTGATTTTCAGTTTTCCCAAGGTATATTCCCTAGACTGGAAGTGGCCTTGGCTCTGTAGCTCTGTTGTTTACTTGTTTTAGGGAACACAATGCACTCCTCCAGTGAGGCAGTTGGCAATTTATATCCCGCCCATCAGCATGACAAGGCTCCCAGTTCTCCAGGGCCTGTCTTGCCTTTCTGGTTTTTACACATTTTGTGGATGTCCCTTTTGACCGGTGGGAAGTGATACTTCTTTGTAGTGCAGATTTGCATTGCCCGCTTGCTTGCTTGGCCAAAAACGGCGTATGCGTTTTCTCCTGAATATATTCAGGAGAAAACGCATACGCCCTTTTTGGCCAAGTGCACCATTGTCCAAGTTGTGCCCCTCTTCCTGTGCTTTACAGGCGATTCCAAGGTACCTCTTGAAATCTGTTTCCTGCTATTTTGCCTCGCTTTCAAGTCCGCCTCGTTGACTTCCCTCAACAGATTTTTGGACGATAGTTGTCCTTTATCACTCTGCCAGTTTGTGAATTGCTGTGCCCCTGAGCTCCATTTCTCAACTCGTTTTTTGTGAGCTGAACGCAAGTCCAAAATTTTGGATCATGTCCTATACTGTTTCCCGGTGGGTGGCTGAGACTTTGGTTAATTCTTCTTCCTGCCGGGAAATTAGAGTGACATGTGCCCGTCCAAATGCCTAACAGCTACTCTCTCATGGGTTCTCCCTCGTCCCTTCCATCCTCTGCCAAATTGGGAACCTGTGCAAACCAGGAGGTTAAAGGGCCTGTCTCTCCAAGTTGGGAGATTGATAGTAAGGCAGTTGGAAAGTCAAACTGGAGCACCAGGAGAGGGACTATTCGTTGAGTTTTAGAAACTTTTCGTATTCACAGTGTGTCCATTCTCTAGGTTTCCTGTACCTGTTATAGCTGTAGTAATATTCCCTTGAACCTGGAGAGTTGGGACCCATGGAATGGGGGCCATGCATTATTGCTTGAAAGGGTCTGCATTTGCTCACCCAATCTCACCAATCCTCTCAGTCCCAAGTGTCCAGCCTTATGCCACATCCAGCTGTCATTGTAGACAGGGTCTTTCCAGGTTTCCTCAGACACCATGAAGGAATTGTAAAGAATTTCCCTGTTTTTTGGTTTTGCTTTTGAAATTCCTTTTTATAGTGGGTTTGAGCTGATTCTCGCTGCCATGTTTATGCCACTCTAGACACACTTGATTCCCTTATGGAGACATATCAATACATAGGTTTTAAGATTCTTACTAGTCAGATATATTCCTCTGCGGGAAATATGGGGTTTTGAGTCTCTTTCACTGAGGAAGGTGTATGTCTTGTCTATTCCAAAGTTGGTTTTTGGAACGGTCCCTGTGCTTATATCAAACTCTGGTTTTATGCATCACCCCACCTCTCCATCCCCTTTATGCAGGCATAAGAGTGTTTTCTAAATGTGAGACTCTGTTCTCTTTCCTAACTCAGTTCACATGTAGCCACGTTTACAGGATCTTCATAAGTGATATCTTATGATAAGTTTCTTTTTCTGTGTGACTTATTTCACTTAGAATCATCGTACCTGAATCCACTCACTTTGCTGCTACTGGTCTTATGACATTGATTTCATGGCTGAGGAATATTCCATCGTACGTAAGTACCACAATGTTTTGAACCATTTTTATATTTCCTGGGATATTTAAGGTGTACCCAAGTTTAGGTTCTTGTAGTCAGTGCAGCCCTAAATTTGGAGGTGGCTCTTTCTTATTGATTTTCAGTTTTCCCAAGGTATATTCCCTAGACTGGAATTGGCCTTGGCTCTGTAGCTCTGTTGTTTACTTGTTTTAGGGAACACAATGCACTCCTCCAGTGAGGCAGTTGGCAATTTACATCCCGCCCATCAGCATAACAAGGCTCCCAGTTCTCCAGGGCCTGTCTTGCCTTTCTGGTTTTTAAACATTTTGTGGATGTCCCTTTTGACCGGTGGGAGGTGATACTTCTTTGTAGTGCAGATTTGCATTGCCCGCTTGCTTGCTTGGCCAAAAAGGGCGTATGCGTTTTCTCCTGAATATATTCAGGAGAAAACGCATACGCCCTTTTTGGCCAAGTGCACCATTGTCCAAGTTGTGCCCCTCTTCCTGTGCTTTACAGGCGATTCCAAGGTACCTCTTGAAATCTGTTTCCTGCTATTTTGCCTCGCTTTCAAGTCCGCCTCGTTGACTTCCCTCAACAGATTTTTGGACGATAGTTGTCCTTTATCACTCTGCCAGTTTGTGAATTGCTGTGCCCCTGAGCTCCATTTCTCAACTCGTTTTTTGTGAGCTGAACACAAGTCCAAAATTTTGGATCATGTCCTATACTGTTTCCCGGTGGGTGGCTGAGACTTTGGTTAATTCTTCTTCCTGCCGGGAAATTAGAGTGACATGTGCCCGTCCAAATGCCTAACAGCTACTCTCTCATGGGTTCTCCCTCGTCCCTTCCATCCTCTGCCAAATTGGGAACCTGTGCAAACCAGGAGGTTAAAGGGCCTGTCTCTCCAAGTTGGGAGATTGATAGTAAGGCAGTTGGAAAGTCAAACTGGAGCACCAGGAGAGGGACTATTCGTTGAGTTTTAGAAACTTTTCGTATTCACAGTGTGTCCATTCTCTAGGTTTCCTGTACCTGTTATAGCTGTAGTAATATTCCCTTGAACCTGGAGAGTTGGGACCCATGGAATGGGGGCCATGCATTATTGCTTGAAAGGGTCTGCATTTGCTCACCCAATCTCACCAATCCTCTCAGTCCCAAGTGTCCAGCCTTATGCCACATCCAGCTGTCATTGTAGACAGGGTCTTTCCAGGTTTCCTCAGACACCATGAAGGAATTGTAAAGAATTTCCCTGTTTTTTGGTTTTGCTTTTGAAATTCCTTTTTATAGTGGGTTTGAGCTGATTCTCGCTGCCATGTTTATGCCACTCTAGACACACTTGATTCCCTTATGGAGACATATCAATACATAGGTTTTAAGATTCTTACTAGTCAGATATATTCCTCTGCGGGAAATATGGGGTTTTGAGTCTCTTTCACTGAGGAAGGTGTATGTCTTGTCTATTCCAAAGTTGGTTTTTGGAACGGTCCCTGTGCTTATATCAAACTCTGGTTTTATGCATCACCCCACCTCTCCATCCCCTTTATGCAGGCATAAGAGTGTTTTCTAAATGTGAGACTCTGTTCTCTTTCCTAACTCAGTTCACATGTAGCCACGTTTACAGGATCTTCATAAGTGATATCTTATGATAAGTTTCTTTTTCTGTGTGACTTATTTCACTTAGAATCATCGTACCTGAATCCACTCACTTTGCTGCTACTGGTCTTATGACATTGATTTCATGGCTGAGGAATATTCCATCGTACGTAAGTACCACAATGTTTTGAACCATTTTTATATTTCCTGGGATATTTAAGGTGTACCCAAGTTTAGGTTCTTGTAGTCAGTGCAGCCCTAAATTTGGAGGTGGCTCTTTCTTATTGATTTTCAGTTTTCCCAAGGTATATTCCCTAGACTGGAAGTGGCCTTGGCTCTGTAGCTCTGTTGTTTACTTGTTTTAGGGAACACAATGCACTCCTCCAGTGAGGCAGTTGGCAATTTACATCCCGCCCATCAGCATAACAAGGCTCCCAGTTCTCCAGGGCCTGTCTTGCCTTTCTGGTTTTTACACATTTTGTGGATGTCCCTTTTGACCGGTGGGAGGTGATACTTCTTTGTAGTGCAGATTTGCATTGCCCGCTTGCTTGCTTGGCCAAAAAGGGCGTATGCGTTTTCTCCTGAATATATTCAGGAGAAAACGCATACGCCCTTTTTGGCCAAGTGCACCATTGTCCAAGTTGTGCCCCTCTTCCTGTGCTTTACAGGCGATTCCAAGGTACCTCTTGAAATCTGTTTCCTGCTATTTTGCCTCGCTTTCAAGTCCGCCTCGTTGACTTCCCTCAACAGATTTTTGGACGATAGTTGTCCTTTATCACTCTGCCAGTTTGTGAATTGCTGTGCCCCTGAGCTCCATTTCTCAACTCGTTTTTTGTGAGCTGAACACAAGTCCAAAATTTTGGATCATGTCCTATACTGGTTCCCGGTGGGTGGCTGAGACTTTGGTTAATTCTTCTTCCTGCCGGGAAATTAGAGTGACATGTGCCCGTCCAAATGCCTAACAGCTACTCTCTCATGGGTTCTCCCTCGTCCCTTCCATCCTCTGCCAAATTGGGAACCTGTGCAAACCAGGATGTTAAAGGGCCTGTCTCTCCAAGTTGGGAGATTGATAGTAAGGCAGTTGGAAAGTCAAACTGGAGCACCAGGAGAGGGACTATTCGTTGAGTTTTAGAAACCTTTCGTATTCACAGTGTGTCCATTCTCTAGGTTTCCTGTACATGTTATAGCTGTAGTAATATTCCCTTGAACATGGAGAGTTGGGACCCATGGAATGGGGGCCATGCATTATTGCTTGAAAGGGTCTGCATTTGCTCACCCAAT
The DNA here is from genome assembly GCF_025265405.1 of Mesoplodon densirostris. Lineage (NCBI taxonomy): Eukaryota > Metazoa > Chordata > Mammalia > Artiodactyla > Ziphiidae > Mesoplodon > Mesoplodon densirostris. The sequence goes on along the minus strand of NW_026778199.1, from coordinate 2,605,702 downwards.
CTCACCAATCCTCTCAGTCCCAAGTGTCCAGCCTTATGCCACATCCAGCTGTCATTGTAGATAGGGTCTTTCCAGGTTTCCTCTGACACCCTGAAGGAATTGTAAAGAATTTCCCTGTTTTTTGGTTTTGCTTTTGAAATTCCTTTTTATAGTGGGTTTGAGCTGATTCTCGCTGCCATGTTTATGCCACTCTAGACACACTTGATTCCCTTATGGAGACATATCAATACATAGGATTTAAGATTCTTACTAGTCAGATATATTCCTCTGCGGGAAATATGGGGTTTTGAGTCTCTTTCACTGAGGAAGGTGTAGGTCTTGTCTATTCCAAAGTTGGTTTTTGGAACGGTCCCTGTGCTTATATCAAACTCTGGTTTTATGCATCACCCCACCTCTCCTTCCCCTTTATGCAGGCATAAGAGTGTTTTTTAAATGTGAGACTCTGTTCTCTTTCCTAACTCAGTTCAGGTGTAGCCATGTTTACAGGATCTTCATAAGTGATATCTTATGATAAGTTTCTTTTTCTGTGTGACTTATTTCACTTAGAATCATCGTACCTGAATCAACTCACTTTGCTGCTACTGGTCTTATGACATTGATTTCATCGCTGAGGGATATTCCATCATACGTAAGTACCACAATGTTTTGAACCATTTTTATATTTCCTGGGATATTTAAGGTGTACCCAAGTTGAGGTTCTTGTAGACAGTGCAGCCCTAAATTTGGAGGTGGCTCTTTCTTATTTATTTTCAGTTTTCCCAAGGTATATTCCCTAGACTGGAAGTGGCCTTGGCTCTGTAGCTCTGTTGGTTACTTGTTTTAGGGAACACAATGCACTCCTCCAGTGAGGCAGTTGGCAATTTACATCCCGCCCATCAGCATAACAAGGCCCCCTGTTCTCCAGGGCCTGTCTTGCCTTTCTGGTTTTTACACATTTTGTGGATGTCCCTTTTGACCGGTGGGAAGTGATACTTCTTTGTAGTGCAGATTTGCATTGCCCACTTGCTTGCTTGGCCAAAAAGGGCGTATGCGTTTTCTCCTGAATATATTCAGGAGAAAACGCATACGCCCTTTTTGGCCAAGTGCATCATTGACCAAGTTGTGCCCCTCTTCCTGTGCTTTACAGGCGATTCCAACGTACCTCTTGAAATCTGTTTCCTGCTATTTTGCCTCGCTTTCAAGTCCGCCTCGTTGACTTCCCTCAACAGATTTTTGGACGATAGTTGTCCTTTATCACTCTGCCAGTTTGTGAATTGCTGTGCCCCTGAGCTCCATTTCTCAACTCGTTTTTTGTGAGCTGAACGCAAGTCCAAAATTTTGGATCATGTCCTATACTGGTTCCCGGTGGGTGGCTGAGACTTTGGTTAATTCTTCTTCCTGCCGGGAAATTAGAGTGACATGTGCCCGTCCAAATGCCTAACAGCTACTCTCTCATGGGTTCTCCCTCGTCCCTTCCATCCTCTGCCAAATTGGGAACCTGTGCAAACCAGGAGGTTAAAGGGCCTGTCTCTCCAAGTTGGGAGATTGATAGTAAGGCAGTTGGAAAGTCAAACTGGAGCACCAGGAGAGGGACTATTCGTTGAGTTTTAGAAACCTTTCGTATTCACAGTGTGTCCATTCTCTAGGTTCCCTGTACATGTTATAGCTGTAGTAATATTCCCTTGAACATGGAGAGTTGGGACCCATGGAATGGGGGCCATGCATTATTGCTTGAAAGGGTCTGCTTTTGCTCACCCAATCTCACCAATCCTCTCAGTCCCAAGTGTCCAGCCTTATGCCACATCCAGCTGTCATTGTAGATAGGGTCTTTCCAGGTTTCCTCAGACACCCTGAAGGAATTGTAAAGAATTTCCCTGTTTTTTGGTTTTGCTTTTGAAATTCCTTTTTATAGTGGGTTTGAGCTGATTCTCGCTGCCATGTTTATGCCACTCTAGACACACTTGATTCCCTTATGGAGACATATCAATACATAGCTTTTAAGATTCTTACTAGTCAGATATATTCCTCTGTGGGAAATATGGGGTTTTGAGTCTCTTTCACTGAGGAAGGTGTCGGTCTTGTCAATTCCAAAGTTGGTTTTTGAAACGGTCCCTGTGCTTATATCAAACTCTGGTTTTATGCATCACCCCACCTTTCTTTTCCCTTTTTGCAGGCATAAGAGTGTTTTCTAAATGTGAGACTCTGTTCTCTTTCCTAACTCAGGTCACGTGTAGCCATGTTTACAGGATCTTCATAAGTGATATCTTATGATAAGTTTCTTTTTCTGTGTGACTTATTTCACTTAGAATCATCGTACCTGAATCCACTCACTTTGCTGCTACTGGTCTTATGACATTGATTTCATGGCTGAGGGGTATTCCATCGTACGTAAGTACCACAATGTTTTGAACCATTTTTATATTTCCTGGGATATTTAAGGTGTACCCAAGTTGAGGTTCTTGTAGTCAGTGCAGCCCTAAATTTGGAGGTGGCTCTTTCTTATTGATTTTCAGTTTTCCCAAGGTATATTCCCTAGACTGGAAGTGGCCTTGGCTCTGTAGCTCTGTTGTTTACTTGTTTTAGGGAACACAATGCACTCCTCCAGTGAGGCAGTTGGCAATTTACATCCCGCCTATCAGCATGACAAGGCTCCCAGTTCTCCAGGGCCTGTCTTGCCTTTCTGGTTTTTACACATTTTGTGGATGTCCCTTTTGACCGGTGGGAAGTGATACTTCTTTGTAGTGCAGATTTGCATTGCCCGCTTGCTTGCTTGGCCAAAAAGGGCGTATGCGTTTTCTCCTGAATATATTCAGGAGAAAACGCATACGCCCTTTTTGGCCAAGTGCACCATTGTCCAAGTTGTGCCCCTCTTCCTGTGCTTTACAGGCGATTCCAAGGTACCTCTTGAAATCTGTTTCCTGCTATTTTGCCTCGCTTTCAAGTCCGCCTCGTTGACTTCCCTCAACAGATTTTTGGACGATAGTTGTCCTTTATCACTCTGCCAGTTTGTGAATTGCTGTGCCCCTGAGCTCCATTTCTCAACTCGTTTTTTGTGAGCTGAACGCAAGTCCAAAATTTTGGATCATGTCCTATACTGGTTCCCGGTGGGTGGCTGAGACTTTGGTTAATTCTTCTTCCTGCCGGGAAATTAGAGTGACATGTGCCCGTCCAAATGCCTAACAGCTACTCTCTCATGGGTTCTCCCTCGTCCCTTCCATCCTCTGCCAAATTGGGAACCTGTGCAAACCAGGAGGTTAAAGGGCCTGTCTCTCCAAGTTGGGAGATTGATAGTAAGGCAGTTGGAAAGTCAAACTGGAGCACCAGGAGAGGGACTATTCGTTGAGTTTTAGAAACCTTTCGTATTCACAGTGTGTCCATTCTCTAGGTTTCCTGTACATGTTATAGCTGTAGTAATATTCCCTTGAACCTGGAGAGTTGGGACCCATGGAATGGGGGCCATGCATTATTGCTTGAAAGGGTCTGCATTTGCTCACCCAATCTCACCAATCCTCTCAGTCCCAAGTGTCCAGCCTTATGCCACATCCAGCTGTCATTGTAGATAGGGTCTTTCCAGGTTTCCTCAGACACCCTGAAGGAATTGTAAAGAATTTCCCTGTTTTTTCGTTTTGCTTTTGAAATTCCTTTTTATAGTGGGTTTGAGCTGATTCTCGCTGCCATGTTTATGCCACTCTAGACACACTTGATTCCCTTATGGAGTCATATCAATACATAGGTTTTAAGATTCTTACTAGTCAGATATATTCCTCTGTGGGAAATATGGGGTTTTGAGACTCTTTCACTGAGGAAGGTGTCGGTATGGCAATTCCAAAGTTGGTTTTTGAAACGGTCCCTGTGCTTATATCAAACTCTGGTTTTATGCATCAGCCCACCTCTCCTTCCCCTTTATGCAGGCATAAGAGTGTTTTCTAAATGTGAGACTCTGTTCTCTTTCCTAACTCAATTCACGTGTAGCCATGTTTACAGGATCTTCATAAGTGATATCTTATGATAAGTTTCTTTTTCTGTGTGACTTATTTCACTTAGAATCATCGTACCTGAATCCACTCACTTTGCTGCTACTGGTCTTATGACATTGATTTCATGGCTGAGGGATATTCCATCATACGTAAGTACCACAATGTTTTGAACCATTTTTATATTTCCTGGGATATTTAAGGTGTACCCAAGTTGAGGTTCTTGTAGTCAGTGCAGCCCTAAATTTGGAGGTGGCTCTTTCTTATTGATTTTCAGTTTTCCCAAGGTATATTCCCTAGACTGGAAGTGGCCTTGGCTCTGTAGCTCTGTTGTTTACTTGTTTTAGGGAACACAGTGCACTCCTCCAGTGAGGCAGTTGGCAATTTACATCCCGCCCATCAGCATAACAAGGCTCCCAGTTCTCCAGGGCCTGTCTTGCCTTTCTGGTTTTTACACATTTTGTGGATGTCCCTTTTGACCGGTGGGAAGTGATACTTCTTTGTAGTGCAGATTTGCATTGCCCGCTTGCTTGCTTGGCCAAAAAGGGCGTATGCGTTTTCTCCTGAATATATTCAGGAGAAAACGCATACGCCCTTTTTGGCCAAGTGCACCATTGTCCAAGTTGTGCCCCTCTTCCTGTGCTTTACAGGCGATTCCAACGTACCTCTTGAAATCTGTTTCCTGCTATTTTGCCTCGCTTTCAAGTCCGCCTCGTTGACTTCCCTCAACAGATTTTTGGACGATAGTTATCCTTTATCACTCTGCCAGTTTGTGAATTGCTGTGCCCCTGAGCTCCATTTCTCAACTCTTTTTTTGTGAGCTGAACGCAAGTCCAAAATTTTGGATCATGTCCTATACTGGTTCCCGGTGGGTGGCTGAGACTTTGGTTAATTCTTCTTCCTGCCGGGAAATTAGAGTGACATGTGCCCGTCCAAATGCCTAACAGCTACTCTCTCATGGGTTCTCCCTCGTCCCTTCCATCCTCTGCCAAATTGGGAACCTGTGCAAACCAGGAGGTTAAAGGGCCTGTCTCTCCAAGTTGGGAGATTGATAGTAAGGCAGTTGGAAAGTCAAACTGGAGCACCAGGAGAGGGACTATTCGTTGAGTTTTAGAAACCTTTCGTATTCACAGTGTGTCCATTCTCTAGGTTTCCTGTACATGTTATAGCTGTAGTAATATTCCCTTGAACCTGGAGAGTTGGGACCCATGGAATGGGGGTCATGCATTATTGCTTGAAAGGGTCTGCATTTGTTCACCCAATCTCACAAATCCTCTCAGTCCCAAGTGTCCAGCCTTATGCCACATCCAGCTGTCATTGTAGATAGGGTCTTTCCAGGTTTCCTCAGACACCCTGAAGGAATTGTAAAGAATTTCCCTGTTTTTTGGTTTTGCTTTTGAAATTCCTTTTTATAGTGGGTTTGAGCTGATTCTCGCTGCCATGTTTATGCCACTCTAGACACACTTGATTCCCTTATGGAGACATATCAATACATAGGTTTTAAGATTCTTACTAGTCAGATATATTCCTCTGTGGGAAATATGGGGTTTTGAGTCTCTTTCACTGAGGAAGGTGTAGGTCTTGTCTATTCCAAAGTTGGTTTTTGAAACGGTCCCTGTGCTTATATCAAACTCTGGTTTAATGCATCACCCCACCTCTCCTTCCCCTTTATGCAGGCATAAGAGTGTTTTCTAAATGTGAGACTCTGTTCTCTTTCCTAACTCAGTTCACGTGTAGCCATGTTTACAGGATCTTCATAAGTGATATCTTATGATAAGTTTCTTTTTCTGTGTGACTTATTTCACTTAGAATCATCGTACCTGAATCCACTCACTTTGCTGCTACTGGTCTTATGACATTGATTTCATGGCTGAGGGATATTCCATCGTACGTAAGTACCACAATGTTTTGAACCATTTTTATATTTCCTGGGATATTTAAGGTGTACCCAAGTTGAGGTTCTTGTAGTCAGTGCAGCCCTAAATTTGGAGGTGGCACTTTCTTATTGATTTTCAGTTTTCCCAAGGTATATTCCCTAGACTGGAAGTGGCCTTGGCTCTGTAGCTCTGTTGTTTACTTGTTTTAGGGAACACAATGCACTCCTCCAGTGAGGCAGTTGGCAATTTATATCCCGCCCATCAGCATGACAAGGCTCCCAGTTCTCCAGGGCCTGTCTTGCCTTTCTGGTTTTTACACATTTTGTGGATGTCCCTTTTGACCGGTGGGAAGTGATACTTCTTTGTAGTGCAGATTTGCATTGCCCGCTTGCTTGCTTGGCCAAAAACGGCGTATGCGTTTTCTCCTGAATATATTCAGGAGAAAACGCATACGCCCTTTTTGGCCAAGTGCACCATTGTCCAAGTTGTGCCCCTCTTCCTGTGCTTTACAGGCGATTCCAAGGTACCTCTTGAAATCTGTTTCCTGCTATTTTGCCTCGCTTTCAAGTCCGCCTCGTTGACTTCCCTCAACAGATTTTTGGACGATAGTTGTCCTTTATCACTCTGCCAGTTTGTGAATTGCTGTGCCCCTGAGCTCCATTTCTCAACTCGTTTTTTGTGAGCTGAACGCAAGTCCAAAATTTTGGATCATGTCCTATACTGTTTCCCGGTGGGTGGCTGAGACTTTGGTTAATTCTTCTTCCTGCCGGGAAATTAGAGTGACATGTGCCCGTCCAAATGCCTAACAGCTACTCTCTCATGGGTTCTCCCTCGTCCCTTCCATCCTCTGCCAAATTGGGAACCTGTGCAAACCAGGAGGTTAAAGGGCCTGTCTCTCCAAGTTGGGAGATTGATAGTAAGGCAGTTGGAAAGTCAAACTGGAGCACCAGGAGAGGGACTATTCGTTGAGTTTTAGAAACTTTTCGTATTCACAGTGTGTCCATTCTCTAGGTTTCCTGTACCTGTTATAGCTGTAGTAATATTCCCTTGAACCTGGAGAGTTGGGACCCATGGAATGGGGGCCATGCATTATTGCTTGAAAGGGTCTGCATTTGCTCACCCAATCTCACCAATCCTCTCAGTCCCAAGTGTCCAGCCTTATGCCACATCCAGCTGTCATTGTAGACAGGGTCTTTCCAGGTTTCCTCAGACACCATGAAGGAATTGTAAAGAATTTCCCTGTTTTTTGGTTTTGCTTTTGAAATTCCTTTTTATAGTGGGTTTGAGCTGATTCTCGCTGCCATGTTTATGCCACTCTAGACACACTTGATTCCCTTATGGAGACATATCAATACATAGGTTTTAAGATTCTTACTAGTCAGATATATTCCTCTGCGGGAAATATGGGGTTTTGAGTCTCTTTCACTGAGGAAGGTGTATGTCTTGTCTATTCCAAAGTTGGTTTTTGGAACGGTCCCTGTGCTTATATCAAACTCTGGTTTTATGCATCACCCCACCTCTCCATCCCCTTTATGCAGGCATAAGAGTGTTTTCTAAATGTGAGACTCTGTTCTCTTTCCTAACTCAGTTCACATGTAGCCACGTTTACAGGATCTTCATAAGTGATATCTTATGATAAGTTTCTTTTTCTGTGTGACTTATTTCACTTAGAATCATCGTACCTGAATCCACTCACTTTGCTGCTACTGGTCTTATGACATTGATTTCATGGCTGAGGAATATTCCATCGTACGTAAGTACCACAATGTTTTGAACCATTTTTATATTTCCTGGGATATTTAAGGTGTACCCAAGTTTAGGTTCTTGTAGTCAGTGCAGCCCTAAATTTGGAGGTGGCTCTTTCTTATTGATTTTCAGTTTTCCCAAGGTATATTCCCTAGACTGGAAGTGGCCTTGGCTCTGTAGCTCTGTTGTTTACTTGTTTTAGGGAACACAATGCACTCCTCCAGTGAGGCAGTTGGCAATTTACATCCCGCCCATCAGCATAACAAGGCTCCCAGTTCTCCAGGGCCTGTCTTGCCTTTCTGGTTTTTAAACATTTTGTGGATGTCCCTTTTGACCGGTGGGAGGTGATACTTCTTTGTAGTGCAGATTTGCATTGCCCGCTTGCTTGCTTGGCCAAAAAGGGCGTATGCGTTTTCTCCTGAATATATTCAGGAGAAAACGCATACGCCCTTTTTGGCCAAGTGCACCATTGTCCAAGTTGTGCCCCTCTTCCTGTGCTTTACAGGCGATTCCAAGGTACCTCTTGAAATCTGTTTCCTGCTATTTTGCCTCGCTTTCAAGTCCGCCTCGTTGACTTCCCTCAACAGATTTTTGGACGATAGTTGTCCTTTATCACTCTGCCAGTTTGTGAATTGCTGTGCCCCTGAGCTCCATTTCTCAACTCGTTTTTTGTGAGCTGAACACAAGTCCAAAATTTTGGATCATGTCCTATACTGTTTCCCGGTGGGTGGCTGAGACTTTGGTTAATTCTTCTTCCTGCCGGGAAATTAGAGTGACATGTGCCCGTCCAAATGCCTAACAGCTACTCTCTCATGGGTTCTCCCTCGTCCCTTCCATCCTCTGCCAAATTGGGAACCTGTGCAAACCAGGAGGTTAAAGGGCCTGTCTCTCCAAGTTGGGAGATTGATAGTAAGGCAGTTGGAAAGTCAAACTGGAGCACCAGGAGAGGGACTATTCGTTGAGTTTTAGAAACTTTTCGTATTCACAGTGTGTCCATTCTCTAGGTTTCCTGTACCTGTTATAGCTGTAGTAATATTCCCTTGAACCTGGAGAGTTGGGACCCATGGAATGGGGGCCATGCATTATTGCTTGAAAGGGTCTGCATTTGCTCACCCAATCTCACCAATCCTCTCAGTCCCAAGTGTCCAGCCTTATGCCACATCCAGCTGTCATTGTAGACAGGGTCTTTCCAGGTTTCCTCAGACACCATGAAGGAATTGTAAAGAATTTCCCTGTTTTTTGGTTTTGCTTTTGAAATTCCTTTTTATAGTGGGTTTGAGCTGATTCTCGCTGCCATGTTTATGCCACTCTAGACACACTTGATTCCCTTATGGAGACATATCAATACATAGGTTTTAAGATTCTTACTAGTCAGATATATTCCTCTGCGGGAAATATGGGGTTTTGAGTCTCTTTCACTGAGGAAGGTGTATGTCTTGTCTATTCCAAAGTTGGTTTTTGGAACGGTCCCTGTGCTTATATCAAACTCTGGTTTTATGCATCACCCCACCTCTCCATCCCCTTTATGCAGGCATAAGAGTGTTTTCTAAATGTGAGACTCTGTTCTCTTTCCTAACTCAGTTCACATGTAGCCACGTTTACAGGATCTTCATAAGTGATATCTTATGATAAGTTTCTTTTTCTGTGTGACTTATTTCACTTAGAATCATCGTACCTGAATCCACTCACTTTGCTGCTACTGGTCTTATGACATTGATTTCATGGCTGAGGAATATTCCATCGTACGTAAGTACCACAATGTTTTGAACCATTTTTATATTTCCTGGGATATTTAAGGTGTACCCAAGTTTAGGTTCTTGTAGTCAGTGCAGCCCTAAATTTGGAGGTGGCTCTTTCTTATTGATTTTCAGTTTTCCCAAGGTATATTCCCTAGACTGGAAGTGGCCTTGGCTCTGTAGCTCTGTTGTTTACTTGTTTTAGGGAACACAATGCACTCCTCCAGTGAGGCAGTTGGCAATTTACATCCCGCCCATCAGCATAACAAGGCTCCCAGTTCTCCAGGGCCTGTCTTGCCTTTCTGGTTTTTAAACATTTTGTGGATGTCCCTTTTGACCGGTGGGAGGTGATACTTCTTTGTAGTGCAGATTTGCATTGCCCGCTTGCTTGCTTGGCCAAAAAGGGCGTATGCGTTTTCTCCTGAATATATTCAGGAGAAAACGCATACGCCCTTTTTGGCCAAGTGCACCATTGTCCAAGTTGTGCCCCTCTTCCTGTGCTTTACAGGCGATTCCAAGGTACCTCTTGAAATCTGTTTCCTGCTATTTTGCCTCGCTTTCAAGTCCGCCTCGTTGACTTCCCTCAACAGATTTTTGGACGATAGTTGTCCTTTATCACTCTGCCAGTTTGTGAATTGCTGTGCCCCTGAGCTCCATTTCTCAACTCGTTTTTTGTGAGCTGAACACAAGTCCAAAATTTTGGATCATGTCCTATACTGGTTCCCGGTGGGTGGCTGAGACTTTGGTTAATTCTTCTTCCTGCCGGGAAATTAGAGTGACATGTGCCCGTCCAAATGCCTAACAGCTACTCTCTCATGGGTTCTCCCTCGTCCCTTCCATCCTCTGCCAAATTGGGAACCTGTGCAAACCAGGATGTTAAAGGGCCTGTCTCTCCAAGTTGGGAGATTGATAGTAAGGCAGTTGGAAAGTCAAACTGGAGCACCAGGAGAGGGACTATTCGTTGAGTTTTAGAAACCTTTCGTATTCACAGTGTGTCCATTCTCTAGGTTTCCTGTACATGTTATAGCTGTAGTAATATTCCCTTGAACCTGGAGAGTTGGGACCCATGGAATGGGGGCCATGCATTATTGCTTGAAAGGGTCTGCATTTGCTCACACAATCTCACAAATCCTCTCAGTCCCAAGTGTCCAGCCTTATGCCACATCCAGCTGTCATTGTAGATAGGGTCTTTCCAGGTTTCCTCAGACACCCTGAAGGAATTGTAAAGAATTTCCCTGTTTTTTGGTTTTGCTTTTGAAATTCCTTTTTATAGTGGGTTTGAGCTGATTCTCGCTGCCATGTTTATGCCACTCTAGACACACTTGATTCCCTTATGGAGACATATCAATACATAGGATTTAAGATTCTTACTAGTCAGATATATTCCTCTGCGGGAAATATGGGGTTTTGAGTCTCTTTCACTGAGGAAGGTGTAGGTCTTGTCTATTCCAAAGTTGGTTTTTGGAACGGTCCCTGTGCTTATATCAAACTCTGGTTTTATGCATCACCCCACCTCTCCTTCCCCTTTATGCAGGCATAAGAGTGTTTTTTAAATGTGAGACTCTGTTCTCTTTCCTAACTCAGTTCAGGTGTAGCCATGTTTACAGGATCTTCATAAGTGATATCTTATGATAAGTTTCTTTTTCTGTGTGACTTATTTCACTTAGAATCATCGTACCTGAATCAACTCACTTTGCTGCTACTGGTCTTATGACATTGATTTCATCGCTGAGGGATATTCCATCATACGTAAGTACCACAATGTTTTGAACCATTTTTATATTTCCTGGGATATTTAAGGTGTACCCAAGTTGAGGTTCTTGTAGACAGTGCAGCCCTAAATTTGGAGGTGGCTCTTTCTTATTTATTTTCAGTTTTCCCAAGGTATATTCCCTAGACTGGAAGTGGCCTTGGCTCTGTAGCTCTGTTGGTTACTTGTTTTAGGGAACACAATGCACTCCTCCAGTGAGGCAGTTGGCAATTTACATCCCGCCCATCAGCATAACAAGGCCCCCTGTTCTCCAGGGCCTGTCTTGCCTTTCTGGTTTTTACACATTTTGTGGATGTCCCTTTTGACCGGTGGGAAGTGATACTTCTTTGTAGTGCAGATTTGCATTGCCCACTTGCTTGCTTGGCCAAAAAGGGCGTATGCGTTTTCTCCTGAATATATTCAGGAGAAAACGCATACGCCCTTTTTGGCCAAGTGCATCATTGACCAAGTTGTGCCCCTCTTCCTTTGCTTTACAGGCGATTCCAACGTACCTCTTGAAATCTGTTTCCTGCTATTTTGCCTCGCTTTCAAGTCCGCCTCGTTGACTTCCCTCAACAGATTTTTGGACGATAGTTGTCCTTTATCACTCTGCCAGTTTGTGAATTGCTGTGCCCCTGAGCTCCATTTCTCAACTCGTTTTTTGTGAGCTGAACGCAAGTCCAAAATTTTGGATCATGTCCTATACTGGTTCCCGGTGGGTGGCTGAGACTTTGGTTAATTCTTCTTCCTGCCGGGAAATTAGAGTGACATGTGCCCGTCCAAATGCCTAACAGCTACTCTCTCATGGGTTCTCCCTCGTCCCTTCCATCCTCTGCCAAATTGGGAACCTGTGCAAACCAGGAGGTTAAAGGGCCTGTCTCTCCAAGTTGGGAGATTGATAGTAAGGCAGTTGGAAAGTCAAACTGGAGCACCAGGAGAGGGACTATTCGTTGAGTTTTAGAAACCTTTCGTATTCACAGTGTGTCCATTCTCTAGGTTCCCTGTACATGTTATAGCTGTAGTAATATTCCCTTGAACATGGAGAGTTGGGACCCATGGAATGGGGGCCATGCATTATTGCTTGAAAGGGTCTGCTTTTGCTCACCCAATCTCACCAATCCTCTCAGTCCCAAGTGTCCAGCCTTATGCCACATCCAGCTGTCATTGTAGATAGGGTCTTTCCAGGTTTCCTCAGACACCCTGAAGGAATTGTAAAGAATTTCCCTGTTTTTTGGTTTTGCTTTTGAAATTCCTTTTTATAGTGGGTTTGAGCTGATTCTCGCTGCCATGTTTATGCCACTCTAGACACACTTGATTCCCTTATGGAGACATATCAATACATAGCTTTTAAGATTCTTACTAGTCAGATATATTCCTCTGTGGGAAATATGGGGTTTTGAGTCTCTTTCACTGAGGAAGGTGTCGGTCTTGTCAATTCCAAAGTTGGTTTTTGAAACGGTCCCTGTGCTTATATCAAACTCTGGTTTTATGCATCACCCCACCTTTCTTTTCCCTTTTTGCAGGCATAAGAGTGTTTTCTAAATGTGAGACTCTGTTCTCTTTCCTAACTCAGGTCACGTGTAGCCATGTTTACAGGATCTTCATAAGTGATATCTTATGATAAGTTTCTTTTTCTGTGTGACTTATTTCACTTAGAATCATCGTACCTGAATCCACTCACTTTGCTGCTACTGGTCTTATGACATTGATTTCATGGCTGAGGGGTATTCCATCGTACGTAAGTACCACAATGTTTTGAACCATTTTTATATTTCCTGGGATATTTAAGGTGTACCCAAGTTGAGGTTCTTGTAGTCAGTGCAGCCCTAAATTTGGAGGTGGCTCTTTCTTATTGATTTTCAGTTTTCCCAAGGTATATTCCCTAGACTGGAAGTGGCCTTGGCTCTGTAGCTCTGTTGTTTACTTGTTTTAGGGAACACAATGCACTCCTCCAGTGAGGCAGTTGGCAATTTACATCCCGCCTATCAGCATGACAAGGCTCCCAGTTCTCCAGGGCCTGTCTTGCCTTTCTGGTTTTTACACATTTTGTGGATGTCCCTTTTGACCGGTGGGAAGTGATACTTCTTTGTAGTGCAGATTTGCATTGCCCGCTTGCTTGCTTGGCCAAAAAGGGCGTATGCGTTTTCTCCTGAATATATTCAGGAGAAAACGCATACGCCCTTTTTGGCCAAGTGCACCATTGTCCAAGTTGTGCCCCTCTTCCTGTGCTTTACAGGCGATTCCAAGGTACCTCTTGAAATCTGTTTCCTGCTATTTTGCCTCGCTTTCAAGTCCGCCTCGTTGACTTCCCTCAACAGATTTTTGGACGATAGTTGTCCTTTATCACTCTGCCAGTTTGTGAATTGCTGTGCCCCTGAGCTCCATTTCTCAACTCGTTTTTTTGGGAGCTGAACGCAAGTCCAAAATTTTGGATCATGTCCTATACTGGTTCCCGGTGGGTGGCTGAGACTTTGGTTAATTCTTCTTCCTGCCGGGAAATTAGAGTGACATGTGCCCGTCCAAATGCCTAACAGCTACTCTCTCATGGGTTCTCCCTCGTCCCTTCCATCCTCTGCCAAATTGGGAACCTGTGCAAACCAGGAGGTTAAAGGGCCTGTCTCTCCAAGTTGGGAGATTGATAGTAAGGCAGTTGGAAAGTCAAACTGGAGCACCAGGAGAGGGACTATTCGTTGAGTTTTAGAAACCTTTCGTATTCACAGTGTGTCCATTCTCTAGGTTTCCTGTACATGTTATAGCTGTAGTAATATTCCCTTGAACCTGGAGAGTTGGGACCCATGGAATGGGGGCCATGCATTATTGCTTGAAAGGGTCTGCATTTGCTCACCCAATCTCACCAATCCTCTCAGTCCCAAGTGTCCAGCCTTATGCCACATCCAGCTGTCATTGTAGATAGGGTCTTTCCAGGTTTCCTCAGACACCCTGAAGGAATTGTAAAGAATTTCCCTGTTTTTTCGTTTTGCTTTTGAAATTCCTTTTTATAGTGGGTTTGAGCTGATTCTCGCTGCCATGTTTATGCCACTCTAGACACACTTGATTCCCTTATGGAGTCATATCAATACATAGGTTTTAAGATTCTTACTAGTCAGATATATTCCTCTGTGGGAAATATGGGGTTTTGAGACTCTTTCACTGAGGAAGGTGTCGGTATGGCAATTCCAAAGTTGGTTTTTGAAACGGTCCCTGTGCTTATATCAAACTCTGGTTTTATGCATCAGCCCACCTCTCCTTCCCCTTTATGCAGGCATAAGAGTGTTTTCTAAATGTGAGACTCTGTTCTCTTTCCTAACTCAATTCACGTGTAGCCATGTTTACAGGATCTTCATAAGTGATATCTTATGATAAGTTTCTTTTTCTGTGTGACTTATTTCACTTAGAATCATCGTACCTGAATCCACTCACTTTGCTGCTACTGGTCTTATGACATTGATTTCATGGCTGAGGGATATTCCATCATACGTAAGTACCACAATGTTTTGAACCATTTTTATATTTCCTGGGATATTTAAGGTGTACCCAAGTTGACGTTCTTGTAGTCAGTGCAGCCCTAAATTTGGAGGTGGCTCTTTCTTATTGATTTTCAGTTTTCCCAAGGTATATTCCCTAGACTGGAAGTGGCCTTGGCTCTGTAGCTCTGTTGTTTACTTGTTTTAGGGAACACAATGCACTCCTCCAGTGAGGCAGTTGGCAGTTTACATCCCGCCCATCAGCATAACAAGGCTCCCAGTTCTCCAGGGCCTGTCTTGCCTTTCTGGTTTTTACACATTTTGTGGATATCCCTTTTGACCGGTGGGAAGTGATACTTCTTTGTAGTGCAGATTTGCATTGCCCGCTTGCTTGCTTGGCCAAAAAGGGCGTATGCGTTTTCTCCTGAATATATTCAGGAGAAAACGCATACGCCCTTTTTGGCCAAGTGCACCATTGTCCAAGTTGTGCCCCTCTTCCTGTGCTTTACAGGCGATTCCAACGTACCTCTTGAAATCTGTTTCCTGCTATTTTGCCTCGCTTTCAAGTCCGCCTCGTTGACTTCCCTCAACAGATTTTTGGACGATAGTTGTCCTTTATCACTCTGCCAGTTTGTGAATTGCTGTGCCCCTGAGCTCCATTTCTCAACTCGTTTTTTGTGAGCTGAACGCAAGTCCAAAATTTTGGATCATGTCCTATACTGGTTCCCGGTGGGTGGCTGAGACTTTGGTTAATTCTTCTTCCTGCCGGGAAATTAGAGTGACATGTGCCCGTCCAAATGCCTAACAGCTACTCTCTCATGGGTTCTCCCTCGTCCCTTCCATCCTCTGCCAAATTGGGAACCTGTGCAAACCAGGAGGTTAAAGGGCCTGTCTCTCCAAGTTGGGAGATTGATAGTAAGGCAGTTGGAAAGTCAAACTGGAGCACCAGGAGAGGGACTATTCGTTGAGTTTTAGAAACCTTTCGTATTCACAGTGTGTCCATTCTCTAGGTTTCCTGTACATGTTATAGCTGTAGTAATATTCCCTTGAACCTGGAGAGTTGGGATCCATGGAATGGGGGCCATGCATTATTGCTTGATAGGGTCTGCATTTGCTCACCCAATCTCACCAATCCTCTCAGTCCCAAGTGTCCAGCCTTATGCCACATCCAGCTGTCATTGTAGATAGGGTCTTTCCAGGTTTCCTCAGACACCCTGAAGGAATTGTAAAGAATTTCCCTGTTTTTTGGTTTTGCTTTTGAAATTCCTTTTTATAGTGGGTTTGAGCTGATTCTCGCTGCCATGTTTATGCCACTCTAGACACACTTGATTCCCTTATGGAGACATATCAATACATAGGATTTAAGATTCTTACTAGTCAGATATATTCCTCTGCGGGAAATATGGGGTTTTGAGTCTCTTTCACTGAGGAAGGTGTAGGTCTTGTCTATTCCAAAGTTGGTTTTTGGAACGGTCCCTGTGCTTATATCAAACTCTGGTTTCATGCATCACCCCACCTCTCCTTCCCCTTTATGCAGGCATAAGAGTGTTTTCTAAATGTGAGACTCTGTTCTCTTTCCTAACTCAGTTCACGTGTAGCCATGTTTACAGGATCTTCATAAGTGATATCTTATGATAAGTTTCTTTTTCTGTGTGACTTATTTCACTTACAATCATCGTACCTGAATCCACTCACTTTGCTGCTACTGGTCTTATGACATTGATTTCATCGCTGAGGGATATTCCATCATACGTAAGTACCACAATGTTTTGAACCATTTTTATATTTCCTGGGATATTTAAGGTGTACCCAAGTTGAGGTTCTTGTAGTCAGTGCAGCCCTAAATTTGGTGGTGGCTCTTTCTTATTTATTTTCAGTTTTCCCAAGGTATATTCCCTAGACTGGAAGTGGCCTTGGCTCTGTAGCTCTGTTGTTTACTTGTTTTAGGGAACACAATGCACTCCTCCAGTGAGGCAGTTGGCAGTTTACATCCCGCCCATCAGCATAACAAGGCTCCCAGTTCTCCAGGGCCTGTCTTGCCTTTCTGGTTTTTACACATTTTGTGGATGTCCCTTTTGACCGGTGGGAAGTGATACTTCTTTGTAGTGCAGATTTGCATTGCCCGCTTGCTTGCTTGGCCAAAAAGGGCGTATGCGTTTTCTCCTGAATATATTCAGGAGAAAACGCATACGCCCTTTTTGGCCAAGTGCACCATTGTCCAAGTTGTGCCCCTCTTCCTGTGCTTTACAGGCGATTCCAACGTACCTCTTGAAATCTGTTTCCTGCTATTTTGCCTCGCTTTCAAGTCCGCCTCGTTGACTTCCCTCAACAGATTTTTGGACGATAGTTGTCCTTTATCACTCTGCCAGTTTGTGAATTGCTGTGCCCCTGAGCTCCATTTCTCAACTCGTTTTTTGTGAGCTGAACGCAAGTCCAAAATTTTGGATCATGTCCTATACTGGTTCCCGGTGGGTGGCTGAGACTTTGGTTAATTCTTCTTCCTGCCGGGAAATTAGAGTGACATGTGCCCGTCCAAATGCCTAACAGCTACTCTCTCATGGGTTCTCCCTCGTCCCTTCCATCCTCTGCCAAATTGGGAACCTGTGCAAACCAGGAGGTTAAAGGGCCTGTCTCTCCAAGTTGGGAGATTGATAGTAAGGCAGTTGGAAAGTCAAACTGGAGCACCAGGAGAGGGACTATTCGTTGAGTTTTAGAAACCTTTCGTATTCACAGTGTGTCCATTCTCTAGGTTTCCTGTACATGTTATAGCTGTAGTAATATTCCCTTGAACCTGGAGAGTTGGAACCCATGGAATGGGGGCCATGCATTATTGCTTGAAAGGGTCTGCATTTGCTCACCCAATCTCACCAATCCTCTCAGTCCCAAGTGTCCAGCCTTATGCCACATCCAGCTGTCATTGTAGATAGGGTCTTTCCAGGTTTCCTCAGACACCCTGAAGGAATTGTAAAGAATTTCCCTGTTTTTTGGTTTTGCTTTTGAAATTCCTTTTTATAGTGGGTTTGAGCTGATTCTCGCTGCCATGTTTATGCCACTCTAGACACACTTGATTCCCTTATGGAGTCATATCAATACATAGGTTTTAAGATTCTTACTAGTCAGATATATTCCTCTCCGGGAAATATGGGGTTTCGAGTCTCTTTCACTGAGGAAGGTGTAGGTCTTGTCTATTCCAAAGTTGGTTTTTGGAACGGTCCCTGTGCTTATATCAAACTCTGGTTTTATGCATCACCCCACCTCTCCATCCCCTTTATGCAGGCATAAGAGTGTTTTCTAAATGTGAGACTCTGTTCTCTTCCCTAACTCAGTTCACGTGTAGCCACGTTTACAGGATCTTCATAAGTGATATCTTATGATAAGTTTCTTTTTCTGTGTGACTTATTTCACTTAGAATCATCGTACCTGAATCCACTCACTTTGCTGCTACTGGTCTTATGACATTGATTTCATGGCTGAGGGGTATTCCATCGTACGTAAGTACCACAATGTTTTGAACCATTTTTATATTTCCTGGGATATTTAAGGTGTACCCAAGTTGAGGTTCTTGTAGTCAGTGCAGCCCTAAATTTGGAGGTGGCTCTTTCTTATTGATTTTCAGTTTTCCCAAGGTATATTCCCTAGACTGGAAGTGGCCTTGGCTCTGTAGCTCTGTTGTTTACTTGTTTTAGGGAACACAATGCACTCCTCCAGTGAGGCAGTTGGCAATTTACATCCCGCCCATCAGCATGACAAGGCTCCCAGTTCTCCAGGGCCTGTCTTGCCTTTCTGGTTTTTACACATTTTGTGGATGTCCCTTTTGACCGGTGGGAAGTGATACTTCTTTGTAGTGCAGATTTGCATTGCCCGCTTGCTTGCTTGGCCAAAAAGGGCGTATGCGTTTTCTCCTGAATATATTCAGGAGAAAACGCATACGCCCTTTTTGGCCAAGTGCACCATTGTCCAAGTTGTGCCCCTCTTCCTGTGCTTTACAGGCGATTCCAAGGTACCTCTTGAAATCTGTTTCCTGCTATTTTGCCTCGCTTTCAAGTCCGCCTCGTTGACTTCCCTCAACAGATTTTTGGACGATAGTTGTCCTTTATCACTCTGCCAGTTTGTGAATTGCTGTGCCCCTGAGCTCCATTTCTCAACTCGTTTTTTGTGAGCTGAACGCAAGTCCAAAATTTTGGATCATGTCCTATACTGGTTCCCGGTGGGTGGCTGAGACTTTGGTTAATTCTTCTTCCTGCCGGGAAATTAGAGTGACATGTGCCCGTCCAAATGCCTAACAGCTACTCTCTCATGGGTTCTCCCTCGTCCCTTCCATCCTCTGCCAAATTGGGAACCTGTGCAAACCAGGAGGTTAAAGGGCCTGTCTCTCCAAGTTGGGAGATTGATAGTAAGGCAGTTGGAAAGTCAAACTGGAGCACCAGGAGAGGGACTATTCGTTGAGTTTTAGAAACCTTTCGTATTCACAGTGTGTCCATTCTCTAGGTTTCCTGTACATGTTATAGCTGTAGTAATATTCCCTTGAACCTGGAGAGTTGGTACCCATGGAATGGGGGCCATGAATTATTGCTTGAAAGGGTCTGCATTTGCTCACCCAATCTCACCAATCCTCTCAGTCCCAAGTGTCCAGCCTTATGCCACATCCAGCTGTCATTGTAGATAAGGTGTTTCCAGGTTTCCTCAGACACCCTGAAGGAATTGTAAAGAATTTCCCTGTTTTTTGGTTTTGCTTTTGAAATTCCTTTTTATAGTGGGTTTGAGCTGATTCTCGCTGCCATGTTTATGCCACTCTAGACACACTTGATTCCCTTATGGAGTCATATCAATACATAGGTTTTAAGATTCTTACTAGTCAGATATATTCCTCTGTGGGAAATATGGTTTTTTGAGTCTCTTTCACTGAGGAAGGTGTAGGTCTTGTCTATTCCAAAGTTGGTTTTTGGAACGGTCCCTGTGCTTATATCAAACTCTGGTTTTATGCATCACCCCACCTCTCCATCCCCTTTATGCAGGCATAAGAGTGTTTTCTAAATGTGAGACTCTGTTCTCTTTCCTAACTCAGTTCACGTGTAGCCATGTTTACAGGATCTTCATAAGTGATATCTTATGATAAGTTTCTTTTTCTGTGTGACTTATTTCACTTAGAATCATCGTACCTGAATCAACTCACTTTGCTGCTACTGGTCTTATGACATTGATTTCATCGCTGAGGGATATTCCATCATACGTAAGTACCACAATGTTTTGAACCATTTTTATATTTCCTGGGATATTTAAGGTGTACCCAAGTTGAGGTTCTTGTAGTCAGTGCAGCCCTAAATTTGGTGGTGGCTCTTTCTTATTTATTTTCAGTTTTCCCAAGGTATATTCCCTAGACTGGAAGTGGCCTTGGCTCTGTAGCTCTGTTGTTTACTTGTTTTAGGGAACACAATGCACTCCTCCAGTGAGGCAGTTGGCAGTTTACATCCCGCCCATCAGCATAACAAGGCTCCCAGTTCTCCAGGGCCTGTCTTGCCTTTCTGGTTTTTACACATTTTGTGGATGTCCCTTTTGACCGGTGGGAAGTGATACTTCTTTGTAGTGCAGATTTGCATTGCCCGCTTGCTTGCTTGGCCAAAAAGGGCGTATGCGTTTTCTCCTGAATATATTCAGGAGAAAACGCATACGCCCTTTTTGGCCAAGTGCACCATTGTCCAAGTTGTGCCCCTCTTCCTGTGCTTTACAGGCGATTCCAACGTACCTCTTGAAATCTGTTTCCTGCTATTTTGCCTCGCTTTCAAGTCCGCCTCGTTGACTTCCCTCAACAGATTTTTGGACGATAGTTGTCCTTTATCACTCTGCCAGTTTGTGAATTGCTGTGCCCCTGAGCTCCATTTCTCAACTCGTTTTTTGTGAGCTGAACGCAAGTCCAAAATTTTGGATCATGTCCTATACTGGTTCCCGGTGGGTGGCTGAGACTTTGGTTAATTCTTCTTCCTGCCGGGAAATTAGAGTGACATGTGCCCGTCCAAATGCCTAACAGCTACTCTCTCATGGGTTCTCCCTCGTCCCTTCCATCCTCTGCCAAATTGGGAACCTGTGCAAACCAGGAGGTTAAAGGGCCTGTCTCTCCAAGTTGGGAGATTGATAGTAAGGCAGTTGGAAAGTCAAACTGGAGCACCAGGAGAGGGACTATTCGTTGAGTTTTAGAAACCTTTCGTATTCACAGTGTGTCCATTCTCTAGGTTTCCTGTACATGTTATAGCTGTAGTAATATTCCCTTGAACCTGGAGAGTTGGAACCCATGGAATGGGGGCCATGCATTATTGCTTGAAAGGGTCTGCATTTGCTCACCCAATCTCACCAATCCTCTCAGTCCCAAGTGTCCAGCCTTATGCCACATCCAGCTGTCATTGTAGATAGGGTCTTTCCAGGTTTCCTCAGACACCCTGAAGGAATTGTAAAGAATTTCCCTGTTTTTTGGTTTTGCTTTTGAAATTCCTTTTTATAGTGGGTTTGAGCTGATTCTCGCTGCCATGTTTATGCCACTCTAGACACACTTGATTCCCTTATGGAGTCATATCAATACATAGGTTTTAAGATTCTTACTAGTCAGATATATTCCTCTGCGGGAAATATGGTGTTTTGAGTCTCTTTCACTGAGGAAGGTGTAGGTCTTGTCTATTCCAAAGTTGGTTTTTGGAACGGTCCCTGTGCTTATATCAAACTCTGGTTTTATGCATCACCCCACCTCTCCATCCCCTTTATGCAGGCATAAGAGTGTTTTCTAAATGTGAGACTCTGTTCTCTTCCCTAACTCAGTTCACGTGTAGCCAAGTTTACAGGATCTTCATAAGTGATATCTTATGATAAGTTTCTTTTTCTGTGTGACTTATTTCACTTAGAATCATCGTACCTGAATCCACTCACTTTGCTGCTACTGGTCTTATGACATTGATTTCATGGCTGAGGAATATTCCATCGTACGTAAGTACCACAAAGTTTTGAACCATTTTTATATTTCCTGGGATATTTAAGGTGTACCCAAGTTGAGGTTCTTGTAGCCAGTGCAGCCCTAAATTTGGAGGTGGCTCTTTCTTATTGATTTTCAGTTTTCCCAAGGTATATTCCCTAGACTGGAAGTGGCCTTGGCTCTGTAGCTCTGTTGTTTACTTGTTTTAGGGAACACAATGCACTCCTCCAGTGAGGCAGTTGGCAATTGACATCCCGCCCATCAGCATAACAAGGCCCCCTGTTCTCCAGGGCCTGTCTTGCCTTTCTGGTTTTTACACATTTTGTGGATGTCCCTTTTGACTGGTGGGAAGTGATACTTCTTTGTAGTGCAGATTTGCATTGCCCGCTTGCTTGCTTGGCCAAAAAGGGCGTATGCGTTTTCTCCTGAATATATTCAGGATAAAACGCATACACCCTTTTTGGCCAAGTGCATCATTGTCCAAGTTGTGCCCCTCTTCCTGTGCTTTACAGGCGATTCCAACGTACCTCTTGAAATCTGTTTCCTGCTATTTTGCCTCGCTTTCAAGTCCGCCTCGTTGACTTCCCTCAACAGATTTTTGGACGATAGTTGTCCTTTATCACTCTGCCAGTTTGTGAATTGCTGTGCCCCTGAGCTCCATTTCTCAACTCGTTTTTTGTGAGCTGAACGCAAGTCCAAAATTTTGGATCATGTCCTATACTGGTTCCCGGTGGGTGGCTGAGACTTTGGTTAATTCTTCTTCCTGCCGGGAAATTAGAGTGACATGTGCCCGTCCAAATGCCTAACAGCTACTCTCTCATGGGTTCTCCCTCGTCCCTTCCATCCTCTGCCAAATTGGGAAACTGTGCAAACCAGGAGGTTAAAGGGCCTGTCTCTCCAAGTTGGGAGATTGATAGTAAGGCAGTTGGAAAGTCAAACTGGAGCACCAGGAGAGGGACTATTCGTTGAGTTTTAGAAACCTTTCGTATTCACAGTGTGTCCATTCTCTAGGTTTCCTGTACATGTTATAGCTGTAGTAATATTCCCTTGAACATGGAGAGTTGGGACCCATGGAATGGGGGCCATGCATTATTGCTTGAAAGGGTCTGCATTTGCTCACCCAATCTCACCAATCCTCTCAGTCCCAAGTGTCCAGCCTTATGCCACATCCAGCTGTCATTGTAGATAGGGTCTTTCCAGGTTTCCTCAGACACCCTGAAGGAATTGTAAAGAATTTCCCTGTTTTTTCGTTTTGCTTTTGAAATTCCTTTTTATAGTGGGTTTGAGCTGATTCTCGCTGCCATGTTTATGCCACTCTAGACACACTTGATTCCCTTATGGAGACATATCAATACATAGGATTTAAGATTCTTACTAGTCAGATATATTCATCTGTGGGAAATATGGGGTTTTGAGTCTCTTTCACTGAGGAAGGTGTCGGTCTTGTCAATTCCAAAGTTGGTTTTTGAAACGGTCCCTGTGCTTATATCAAACTCTGGTTTTATGCATCACCCCACCTCTCCTTCCCCTTTTTGCAGGCATAAGAGTGTTTTCTA
The DNA here is from genome assembly GCF_025265405.1 of Mesoplodon densirostris. Lineage (NCBI taxonomy): Eukaryota > Metazoa > Chordata > Mammalia > Artiodactyla > Ziphiidae > Mesoplodon > Mesoplodon densirostris. The sequence continues at coordinate 2,582,665 of NW_026778199.1, read as the reverse complement.
AATGTGAGACTCTGTTCTCTTTCCTAACTCAGGTCAGGTGTAGCCATGTTTACAGGATCTTCATAAGTGATATCTTATGATAAGTTTCTTTTTCTGTGTGACTTATTTCACTTAGAATCATCATACCTGAATCCACTCACTTTGCTGCTACTGGTCTTATGACATTGATTTCATGGCTGAGGGGTATTCCATCGTACGTAAGTACCACAATGTTTTGAACCATTTTTATATTTCCTGGGATATTTAAGGTGTACCCAAGTTGAGGTTCTTGTAGTCAGTGCAGCCCTAAATTTGGAGGTGGCTCTTTCTTATTGATTTTCAGTTTTCCCAAGGTATATTCCCTAGACTGGAAGTGGCCTTGGCTCTGTAGCTCTGTTGTTTACTTGTTTTAGGGAACACAATGCACTCCTCCAGTGAGGCAGTTGGCAATTTACATCCCGCCCATCAGCATGACAAGGCTCCCAGTTCTCCAGGGCCTGTCTTGCCTTTCTGGTTTTTACACATTTTGTGGATGTCCCTTTTGACCGGTGGGAAGTGATACTTCTTTGTAGTGCAGATTTGCATTGCCCGCTTGCTTGCTTGGCCAAAAAGGGCGTATGCGTTTTCTCCTGAATATATTCAGGGGAAAACGCATACGCCCTTTTTGGCCAAGTGCACCATTGTCCAAGTTGTGCCCCTCTTCCTGTGCTTTACAGGCGATTCCAAGGTACCTCTTGAAATCTGTTTCCTGCTATTTTGCCTCGCTTTCAAGTCCGCCTCGTTGACTTCCCTCAACAGATTTTTGGACGATAGTTGTCCTTTATCACTCTGCCAGTTTGTGAATTGCTGTGCCCCTGAGCTCCATTTCTCAACTCGTTTTTTGTGAGCTGAACGCAAGTCCAAAATTTTGGATCATGTCCTATACTGGTTCCCGGTGGGTGGCTGAGACTTTGGTTAATTCTTCTTCCTGCCGGGAAATTAGAGTGACATGTGCCCGTCCAAATGCCTAACAGCTACTCTCTCATGGGTTCTCCCTCGTCCCTTCCATCCTCTGCCAAATTGGGAACCTGTGCAAACCAGGAGGTTAAAGGGCTTGTCTCTCCAAGTTGGGAGATTGATAGTAAGGCAGTTGGAAAGTCAAACTGGAGCACCAGGAGAGGGACTATTCGTTGAGTTTTAGAAACCTTTCGTATTCACAGTGTGTCCATTCTCTAGGTTTCCTGTACATGTTATAGCTGTAGTAATATTCCCTTGAACCTGGAGAGTTGGTACCCATGGAATGGGGGCCATGCATTATTGCTTGAAAGGGTCTGCATTTGCTCACCCAATCTCACCAATCCTCTCAGTCCCAAGTGTCCAGCCTTATGCCACATCCAGCTGTCATTGTAGATAAGGTCTTTTCAGGTTTCCTCAGACACCCTGAAGGAATTGTAAAGAATTTCCCTGTTTTTTGGTTTTGCTTTTGAAATTCCTTTTTATAGTGGGTTTGAGCTGATTCTCGCTGCCATGTTTATGCCACTCTAGACACACTTGATTCCCTTATGGAGTCATATCAATACATAGGTTTTAAGATTCTTACTAGTCAGATATATTCCTCTGTGGGAAATATGGTTTTTTGAGTCTCTTTCACTGAGGAAGGTGTAGGTCTTGTCTATTCCAAAGTTGGTTTTTGGAACGGTCCCTGTGCTTATATCAAACTCTGGTTTTATGCATCACCCCACCTCTCCATCCCCTTTATGCAGGCATAAGAGTGTTTTCTAAATGTGAGACTCTGTTCTCTTTCCTAACTCAGTTCACGTGTAGCCATGTTTACAGGATCTTCATAAGTGATATCTTATGATAAGTTTCTTTTTCTGTGTGACTTATTTCACTTAGAATCATCGTACCTGAATCCACTCACTTTGCTGCTACTGGTCTTATGACATTGATTTCATCGCTGAGGGATAGTCCATCGTACGTAAGTACCACAATGTTTTGAACCATTTTTATATTTCCTGGGATATTTAAGGTGTACCAAAGTTGAGGTTCTTGTAGCCAGTGCAGCCCGAAATTTGGAGGTGGCTCTTTCTTATTGATTTTCAGTTTTCCCAAGGTATATTCCCTAGACTGGAAGTGGCCTTGGCTCTGTAGCTCTGTTGTTTACTTGTTTTAGGGAACACAGTGCACTCCTCCAGTTAGGCAGTTGGCAATTTACATCCCGCCCATCAGCATAACAAGGCTCCCAGTTCTCCAGGGCCTGTCTTGCCTTTCTGGTTTTTACACATTTTGTGGATGTCCCTTTTGACCGGTGGGAAGTGATACTTCTTTGTAGTGCAGATTTGCATTGCCCGCTTGCTTGCTTGGCCAAAAAGGGCGTATGCGTTTTCTCCTGAATATATTCAGGAGAAAACGCATACGCCCTTTTTGGCCAAGTGCACCATTGTCCAAGTTGTGCCCCTCTTCCTGTGCTTTACAGGCGATTCCAACGTACCTCTTGAAATCTGTTTCCTGCTATTTTGCCTCACTTTCAAGTCCGCCTCGTTGACTTCCCTCAACAGATTTTTGGACGATAGTTGTCCTTTATCACTCTGCCAGTTTGTGAATTGCTGTGTCCCTGAGCTCCATTTCTCAACTCGTTTTTTGTGAGCTGAACGCAAGTCCAAAATTTTGGATCATGTCCTATACTGGTTCCCGGTGGGTGGCTGAGACTTTGGTTAATTCTTCTTCCTGCCGGGAAATTAGAGTGACATGTGCCCGTCCAAATGCCTAACATCTACTCTCTCATGGGTTCTCCCTCGTCCCTTCCATCCTCTGCCAAATTGGGAACCTGTGCAAACCAGGAGGTTAAAGGGCCTGTCTCTCCAAGTTGGGAGATTGATAGTAAGGCAGTTGGAAAGTCAAACTGGGGCACCAGGAGAGGGATTATTCCTTGAGTTTTAGAAACCTTTCGTATTCACAGTGTGTCCATTCTCTATGTTTCCTGTACATGTTATAGCTGTAGTAATATTCCCTTGAACCTGGAGAGTTGGGACCCATGGAATGGGGGCCATGCATTATTGCTTGAAAGGGTCTGCATTAGCTCACCCAATCTCACCAATCCTCTCAGTCCCAAGTGTCCAGCCTTATGCCACATCCAGCTGTCATTGTAGACAGGGTCTTTCCAGGTTTCCTCAGACACCCTGAAGGAATTGTAAAGAATTTCCCTGTTTTTTGGTTTTGCTTTTGAAATTCCTTTTTATAGTGGGTTTGAGCTGACTCTCGCTGCCATGTTTATGCCACTCTAGACACACTTGATTCCCGTATGGAGTCATATCAATACATAGGTTTTAAGATTCTTACTAGTCAGATATATTCCTCTGCGGGAAATATGGGGTTTTGAGTCTCTTTCACTGAGGAAGGTGTAGGTCTTGTCTATTCCAAAGTTGGTTTTTGGAACGGTCCCTGTGCTTATATCAAACTCTGGATTTATGCATCACCCCACCTCTCCTTCCCCTTTTTGCAGGCATAAGAGTGTTTTCTAAATGTGAGACTCTGTTCTCTTTCCTAACTCAGGTCAGGTGTAGCCATGTTTACAGGATCTTCATAAGTGATATCTTATGATAAGTTTCTTTTTCTGTGTGACTTATTTCACTTAGAATCATCATACCTGAATCCACTCACTTTGCTGCTACTGGTCTTATGACATTGATTTCATGGCTGATGGGTATTCCATCGTACGTAAGTACCACAATGTTTTGAACCATTTTTATATTTCCTGGGATATTTAAGGTGTACCCAAGTTGAGGTTCTTGTAGTCAGTGCAGCCCTAAATTTGGAGGTGGCTCTTTCTTATTGATTTTCAGTTTTCCCAAGGTATATTCCCTAGACTGGAAGTGGCCTTGGCTCTGTAGCTCTGTTGTTTACTTCTTTTAGGGAACACAATGCACTCCTCCAGTGAGGCAGTTGGCAATTTACATCCCGCCCATCAGTATGACAAGGCTCCCAGTTCTCCAGGGCCTGTCTTGCCTTTCTGGTTTTTACACATTTTGTGGATGTCCCTTTTGACCGGTGGGAAATGATACTTCTTTGTAGTGCAGATTTGCATTGCCCGCTTGCTTGCTTGGCCAAAAAGGGCGTATGCGTTTTCTCCTGAATATATTCAGGGGAAAACGCATACGCCCTTTTTGGCCAAGTCAACCATTGTCCAAGTTGTGCCCCTCTTCCTGTGCTTTACAGGCGATTCCAAGGTACCTCTTGAAATCTGTTTCCTGCTATTTTGCCTCGCTTTCAAGTCCGCCTCGTTGACTTCCCTCAACAGATTTTTGGACGATAGTTGTCCTTTATCACTCTGCCAGTTTGTGAATTGCTGTGCCCCTGAGCTCCATTTCTCAACTCGTTTTTTGTGAGCTGAACGCAAGTCCAAAATTTTGGATCATGTCCTATACTGGTTCCCGGTGGGTGGCTGAGACTTTGGTTAATTCTTCTTCCTGCCGGGAAATTAGAGTGACATGTGCCCGTCCAAATGCCTAACAGCTACTCTCTCATGGGTTCTCCCTCGTCCCTTCCATCCTCTGCCAAATTGGGAACCTGTGCAAACCAGGAGGTTAAAGGGCCTGTCTCTCCAAGTTGGGAGATTGATAGTAAGGCAGTTGGAAAGTCAAACTGGAGCACCAGGAGAGGGACTATTCGTTGAGTTTTAGAAACCTTTCGTATTCACAGTGTGTCCATTCTCTAGGTTTCCTGTACATGTTATAGCTGTAGTAATATTCCCTTGAACCTGGAGAGTTGGTACCCATGGAATGGGGGCCATGCATTATTGCTTGAAAGGGTCTGCATTTGCTCACCCAATCTCACCAATCCTCTCAGTCCCAAGTGTCCAGCCTTATGCCACATCCAGCTGTCATTGTAGATAGGGTCTTTCCAGGTTTCCTCAGACACCCTGAAGGAATTGTAAAGAATTTCCCTGTTTTTTGGTTTTGCTTTTGAAATTCCTTTTTATAGTGGGTTTGAGCTGATTCTCGCTGCCATGTTTATGCCACTCTAGACACACTTGATTCCCTTATGGAGTCATATCAATACATAGGTTTTAAGATTCTTACTAGTCAGATATATTCCTCTGTGGGAAATATGGTTTTTTGAGTCTCTTTCACTGAGGAAGGTGTAGGTCTTGTCTATTCCAAAGTTGGTTTTTGGAACGGTCCCTGTGCTTATATCAAACTCTGGTTTTATGCATCACCCCACCTATCCATCCCCTTTATGCAGGCATAAGAGTGTTTTCTAAATGTGAGAGTCTGTTCTCTTTCCTAACTCAGTTCACGTGTAGCCATGTTTACAGGATCTTCATAAGTGATATCTTATGATAAGTTTCTTTTTCTGTGTGACTTATTTCACTTAGAATCATCGTACCTGAATCCACTCACTTTGCTGCTACTGGTCTTATGACATTGATTTCATCGCTGAGGGATATTCCATCGTACGTAAGTACCACAATGTTTTGAACCATTTTTATATTTCCTGGGATATTTAAGGTGTACCAAAGTTGAGGTTCTTGTAGCCAGTGCAGCCCGAAATTTGGAGGTGGCTCTTTCTTATTGATTTTCAGTTTTCCCAAGGTATATTCCCTAGACTGGATGTGGCCTTGGCTCTGTAGCTCTGTTGTTTACTTGTTTTAGGGAACACAATGCACTCCTCCAGTGAGGCAGTTGGCAATTTACATCCCGCCCATCAGCATAACAAGGCTCCCAGTTCTCCAGGGCCTGTCTTGCCTTTCTGGTTTTTACACATTTTGTGGATGTCCCTTTTGACCGGTGGGAAGTGATACTTCTTTGTAGTGCAGATTTGCATTGCCCGCTTGCTTGCTTGGCCAAAAAGGTCGTATGCGTTTTCTCCTGAATATATTCAGGAGAAAACGCATACGCCCTCTTTGGCCAAGTGCACCATTGTCCAAGTTGTGACCCTCTTCCTGTGCTTTACAGGCGATTCCAAGGTACCTCTTGAAATCTGTTTCCTGCTATTTCGCCTCGCTTTCAAGTTCGCCTCGTTGACTTCCCTCAACAGATTTTTGGACGATAGTTGTCCTTTATCACTCTGCCAGTTTGTGAATTGCTGTGCCCCTGAGCTCCATTTCTCAACTCGTTTTTTGTGAGCTGAACGCAAGTCCAAAATTTTGGATCATGTCCTATACTGGTTCCCGGTGGGTGGCTGAGACTTTGGTTAATTCTTCTTCCTGCCGGGAAATTAGAGTGACATGTGCCCGTCCAAATGCCTAACAGCTACTCTCTCATGGGTTCTCCCTCGTCCCTTCCATCCTCTGCCAAATTGGGAACCTGTGCAAACCAGGAGGTTAAAGGGCCTGTCTCTCCAAGTTGGGAGATTGATAGTAAGGCAGTTGGAAAGTCAAACTGGAGCACCAGGAGAGGGACTATTCGTTGAGTTTTAGAAACCTTTCGTATTCACAGTGTGTCCATTCTCTAGGTTTCCTGTACATGTTATAGCTGTAGTAATATTCCCTTGAACCTGGAGAGTTGGGACCCATGGAATGGGGGCCATGCATTATTGCTTGAAAGGGTCTGCATTTGCTCACCCAATCTCACCAATCCTCTCGGTCCCAAGTGTCCAGCCTTATGCCATATCCAGCTGTCATTGTAGACAGGGTCTTTCCAGGTTTCCTCAGACACCGTGAAGGAATTGTAAAGAATTTCCCTGTTTTTTGGTTTTGCTTTTGAAATTCCTTTTTATAGTGGGTTTGAGCTGATTCTCGCTGCCATGTTTATGCCACTCTAGACACACTTGATTCCCTTATGGAGACATATCAATACATAGGTTTTAAGATTTTTACTAGTCAGATATATTCCTCTGTGGGAAATATGGGGTTTTGAGTCTCTTTCACTGAGGAAGGTGTCGGTCTTGTCAATTCCAAAGTTGGTTTTTGAAACGGTCCCTGTGCTTATATCAAACACTGGTTTTATGCATCACCCCACCTCTCCTTCCCCTTTATGCAGGCATAAGCGTGTTTTCTAAATGTGAGACTCTGTTCTCTTTCCTAACTCAGTTCACGTGTAGCCATGTTTACAGGATCTTCATAAGTGATATCTTATGATAAGTTTCTTTTTCTGTGTGACTTATTTCACTTAGAATCATCGTACCTGAATCCACTCACTTTGCTGCTACTGGTCTTATGACATTGATTTCATGGCTGAGTGATATTCCATCGTACGTAAGTACCACAATGTTTTGAACCATTTTTATATTTCCTGGGATATTTAAGGTGTACCCAAGTTGAGGTTCTTGTAGTCAGTGCAGCCCTAAATTTGGAGGTGGCTCTATCTTATTGATTTTCAGTTTTCCCAAGGTATATTCCCTAGACTGGAAGTGGCCTTGGCTCTGTAGCTCTGTTGTTTACTTGTTTTAGGGAACACAATGCACTCCTCCAGTGAGGCAGTTGGCAATTGACATCCCGCCCATCAGCATAACAAGGTTCCCAGTTCTCCAGGGCCTGTCTTGCCTTTCTGGTTTTTACACATTTTGTGGATGTCCCTTTTGACCGGTGGGAAGTGATACTTCTTTGTAGTGCAGATTTGCATTGCCCGCTTGCTTGCTTGGCCAAAAAGGGCGTATGCGTTTTCTCCTGAATATATTCAGGAGAAAACGCATACGCCCTTTTTGGCCAAGTGCACCATTGTCCAAGTTGTGCACCTCTTCCTGTGCTTTACAGGCGATTCCAAGGTACCTCTTGAAATCTGTTTCCTGCTATTTTGCCTCGCTTTCAAGTCCGCCTCGTTGACTTCCCTCAACAGATTTTTGGACGATAGTTGTCCTTTATCACTCTGCCAGTTTGTGAATTGCTGTGTCCCTGAGCTCCATTTCTCAACTCGTTTTTTGTGAGCTGAACGCAAGTCCAAAATTTTGGATCATGTCCTATACTGGTTCCCGGTGGGTGGCTGAGACTTTGGTTAATTCTTCTTCCTGCCGGGAAATTAGAGTGACATGTGCCCGTCCAAATGCCTAACATCTACTCTCTCATGGGTTCTCCCTCGTCCCTTCCATCCTCTGCCAAATTGGGAACCTGTGCAAACCAGGAGGTTAAAGGGCCTGTCTCTCCAAGTTGGGAGATTGATAGTAAGGCAGTTGGAAAGTCAAACTGGGGCACCAGGATAGGGATTATTCCTTGAGTTTTACAAACCTTTCGTATTCACAGTGTGTCCATTCTCTAGGTTTCCTGTACATGTTATAGCTGTAGTAATATTCCCTTGAACCTGGAGAGTTGGGACCCATGGAATGGGGGCCATGCATTATTGCTTGAAAGGGTCTGCATTTGCTCACCCAATCTCACCAATCCTCTCAGTCCAAAGTGTCCAGCCTTATGCCACATCCAGCTGTCATTGTAGACAGGGTCTTTCCAGGTTTCCTCAGACACCCTGAAGGAATTGTAAAGAATTTCCCTGTTTTTTGGTTTTGCTTTTGAAATTCCTTTTTATAGTGGGTTTGAGCTGATTCTCGCTGCCATGTTTATGCCACTCTAGACACACTTGATTCCCGTATGGAGTCATATCAATACATAGGTTTTAAGATTCTTACTAGTCAGATATATTCCTCTGCGGGAAATATGGGGTTTTGAGTCTCTTTCACTGAGGAAGGTGTAGGTCTTGTCTATTCCAAAGTTGGTTTTTGGAACGGTCCCTGTGCTTATATCAAACTCTGGTTTTATGCCTCACCCCACCTCTCCTTCCCCTTTATGCAGGCATAAGAGTGTTTTCTAAATGTGAGACTCTGTTCTCTTTCCTAACTCAGTTCACGTGTAGCCATGTTTACAGGATCTTCATAAGTGATATCTTATGATAAGTTTCTTTTTCTGTGTGACTTATTTCACTTAGAATCATCGTACCTGAATCCACTCACTTTGCTGCTACTGGTCTTATGACATTGATTTCATGGCTGAGGGATATTCCATCGTACGTAAGTACCACAATGTTTTGAACCATTTTTATATTTCCTGGGATATTTAAGGTGTACCCAAGTTGAGGTTCTTGTAGCCAGTGCAGCCCTAAATTTGGAGGTGGCTCTTTCTTATTGATTTTCAGTTTTCCCCAGGTATATTCCCTAGACTGGAAGTGGCCTTGGCTCTGTAGCTCTGTTGTTTACTTGTTTTAGGGAACACAATGCACTCCTCCAGTGAGGCAGTTGGCAATTTACATCCCGCCCATCAGCATAACATGGCTCCCTGTTCTCCAGGGCCTGTCTTGCCTTTCTGGTTTTTACACATTTTGTGGATGTCCCTTTTGACCGGTGGGAAGTGATACTTCTTTGTAGTGCAGATTTGCATTGCCCGCTTGCTTGCTTGGCCAAAAAGGGCGTATGCGTTTTCTCCTGAATATATTCAGGAGAAAACGCATACGCCCTTTTTGGCCAAGTGCACCATTGTCCAAGTTGTGCCCCTCTTCCTGTGCTTTACAGGCGATTCCAACGTACCTCTTGAAATCTGTTTCCTGCTATTTTGCCTCACTTTCAAGTCCGCCTCGTTGACTTCCCTCAACAGATTTTTGGACGATAGTTGTCCTTTATCACTCTGCCAGTTTGTGAATTGCTGTGCCCCTGAGCTCCATTTCTCAACTCGTTTTTTGTGAGCTGAACGCAAGTCCAAAATTTTGGATCATGTCCTATACTTGTTCCCGGTGGGTGGCTGAGACTTTGGTTAATTCTTCTTCCTGCCGGGAAATTAGAGTGACATGTGCCCGTCCAAATGCCTAACAGCTACTCTCTCATGGGTTCTCCCTCGTCCCTTCCATCCTCTGCCAAATTGGGAACCTGTGCAAACCAGGAGGTTAAAGGGCCTGTCTCTCCAAGTTGGGAGATTGATAGTAAGGCAGTTGGAAAGTCAAACTGGAGCACCAGGAGAGGGACTATTCGTTGAGTTTTAGAAACCTTTCGTATTCACAGTGTGTCCATTCTCTAGGTTTCCTGTACATGTTATAGCTGTAGTAATATTCCCTTGAACATGGAGAGTTGGGACCCATGGAATGGGGGCCATGCATTATTGCTTGAAAGGGTCTGCATTTGCTCACCCAATCTCACCAATCCTCTCAGTCCCAAGTGTCCAGCCTTATGCCACATCCAGCTGTCATTGTAGATAGGGTCTTTCCAGGTTTCCTCAGACACCCTGAAGGAATTGTAAAGAATTTCCCTGTTTTTTGGTTTTGCTTTTGAAATTCCTTTTTATAGTGGGTTTGAGCTGATTCTCGCTGCCATGTTTATGCCACTCTAGACACACTTGATTCCCTTATGGAGACATATCAATACATAGGTTTTAATATTCTTACTAGTCAGATATATTCCTCTGTGGGAAATATGGGGATTTGAGTCTCTTTCACTGAGGAAGGTGTCGGTCTTGTCAATTCCAAAGTTGGTTTTTGAAACGGTCCCTGTGCTTATATCAAACTCTGGTTTTATGCATCACCCCACCTCTCCTTACCCTTTATGCAGGCATAAGAGTGTTTTCTAAATGTGAGACTCTGTTCTCTTTCCTAACTCAGTTCACGTGTAGCCATGTTTACAGGATCTTCATAAGTGATATCTTATGATAAGTTTCTTTTTCTGTGTGACTTATTTCACTTAGAATCATCGTACCTGAATCCACTCACTTTGCTGCTACTGGTCTTATGACATTGATTTCATGGCTGAGGGATATTCCATCGTACGTAAGTACCACAATGTTTTGAAACATTTTTATATTTCCTGGGATATTTAAGGTGTACCCAAGTTGAGGTTCTTGTAGCCAGTGCAGCCCTAAATTTGGAGGTGGCTCTTTCTTATTGATTTTCAGTTTTCCCCAGGTATATTCCCTAGACTGGAAGTGGCCTTGGCTCTGTAGCTCTGTTGTTTACTTGTTTTAGGGAACACAATGCACTCCTCCAGTGAGGCAGTTGGCAATTTACATCCCGCCCATCAGCATAACAAGGCTCCCTGTTCTCCAGGGCCTGTCTTGCCTTTCTGGTTTTTACACATTTTGTGGATGTCCCTTTTGACCGGTGGGAAGTGATACTTCTTTGTAGTGCAGATTTGCATTGCCCGCTTGCTTGCTTGGCCAAAGAGGGCGTATGCGTTTTCTCCTGAATATATTCAGGAGAAAACGCATACGCCCTCTTTGGCCAAGGGCACCATTGTCCAAGTTGTGCCCCTCTTCCTGTGCTTTACAGGCGATTCCAAGGTACCTTTTGAAATCTGTTCCCTGCTATTTCGCCTCGCTTTCAAGTCCACCTCGTTGACTTCCCTCAACAGATTTTTGGACGATAGTTGTCCTTTATCACTCTGCCAGTTTGTGAATTGCTGTGCCCCTGAGCTCCATTTCTCAACTCGTTTTTTGTGAGCTGAACACAAGTCCAAAATTTTGGATCATGTCCTATACTGGTTCCCGGTGGGTGGCTGAGACTTCGGTTAATTCTTCTTCCTGCCGGGAAATTAGAGTGACATGTGCCCGTCCAAAAGCCTAACAGCTACTCTCTCATGGGTTCTCCCTCGTCCCTTCCATCCTCTGCCAAATTGGGAACCTGTGCAAACCAGGAGGTTAAAGGGCCTGTCTCTCCAAGTTGGGAGATTGATAGTAAGGCAGTTGGAAAGTCAAACTGGAGCACCAGGAGAGGGACTATTCGTTGAGTTTTAGAAACCTTTCGTATTCACAGTGTGTCCATTCTCTAGGTTTCCTGTACATGTTATAGCTGTAGTAATATTCCTTTGAACCTGGAGAGTTGGGACCCATGGAATGGGGGCCATGCATTATTGCTTGAAATGGTCTGAATTTGCTCACCCAATCTCACCAATCCTCTCGGTCCCAAGTGTCCAGCCTTATGCCACATCCAGCTGTCATTGTAGACAGGGTCTTTCCAGGTTTCCTCAGACACCCTGAAGGAATTGTAAAGAATTTCCCTGTTTTTTGGTTTTGCTTTTGAAATTCCTTTTTATAGTGGGTTTGAGCTGATTCTCGCTGCCATGTTTATGCCACTCTAGACACACTTGATTCCCTTATGGAGACATATCAATACATAGGTTTTAAGATTTTTACTAGTCTGATATATTCCTCTGTGGGAAATATGGGGTTTTGAGTCTCTTTCACTGAGGAAGGTGTCGGTCTTGTCAATTCCAAAGTTGGTTTTTGAAACGGTCCCTGTGCTTATATCAAACTCTGGTTTTATGCATCACCCCACATCTCCATCCCCTTTATGCAGGCATAAGAGTGTTTTCTAAATGTGAGACTCTGTTCTCTTTCCTAACTCAGTTCACGTGTAGCCATGTTTACAGGATCTTCATAAGTGATATCTTATGATAAGTTTCTTTTTCTGTGTGACTTATTTCACTTAGAATCATCGTACCTGAATCCACTCACTTTGCTGCTACTGGTCTTATGACATTGATTTCATGGCTGAGGGATATTCCATCGTACGTAAGTACCACAATGTTTTGAACCATTTTTATATTTCCTGGGATATTTAAGGTGTACCCAAGTTGAGGTTCTTGTAGCCAGTGCAGCCCTAAATTTGGAGGTGGCTCTTTCTTATTGATTTTCAGTTTTCCCCAGGTATATTCCCTAGACTGGAAGTGGCCTTGGCTCTGTAGCTCTGTTGTTTACTTGTTTTAGGGAACACAATGCACTCCTCCAGTGAGGCAGTTGGCAATTTACATCCCGCCCATCAGCATAACAAGGCTCCCTGTTCTCCAGGGCCTGTCTTGCCTTTCTGGTTTTTACACATTTTGTGGATGTCCCTTTTGACCGGTGGGAAGTGATACTTCTTTGTAGTGCAGATTTGCATTGCCCGCTTGCTTGCTTGGCCAAAAAGGGCGTATGCGTTTTCTCCTGAATATATTCAGGAGAAAACGCATACGCCCTTTTTGGCCAAGTGCACCATTGTCCAAGTTGTGCCCCTCTTCCTGTGCTTTACAGGCGATTCCAACGTACCTCTTGAAATCTGTTTCCTGCTATTTTGCCTCACTTTCAAGTCCGCCTCGTTGACTTCCCTCAACAGATTTTTGGACGATAGTTGTCCTTTATCACTCTGCCAGTTTGTGAATTGCTGTGCCCCTGAGCTCCATTTCTCAACTCGTTTTTTGTGAGCTGAACGCAAGTCCAAAATTTTGGATCATGTCCTATACTGGTTCCCGGTGGGTGGCTGAGACTTTGGTTAATTCTTCTTCCTGCCGGGAAATTAGAGTGACATGTGCCCGTCCAAATGCCTAACAGCTACTCTCTCATGGGTTCTCCCTCGTCCCTTCCATCCTCTGCCAAATTGGGAACCTGTGCAAACCAGGAGGTTAAAGGGCCTGTCTCTCCAAGTTGGGAGATTGATAGTAAGGCAGTTGGAAAGTCAAACTGGAGCACCAGGAGAGGGACTATTCGTTGAGTTTTAGAAACCTTTCGTATTCACAGTGTGTCCATTCTCTAGGTTTCCTGTACATGTTATAGCTGTAGTAATATTCCCTTGAACATGGAGAGTTGGGACCCATGGAATGGGGGCCATGCATTATTGCTTGAAAGGGTCTGCATTTGCTCACCCAATCTCACCAATCCTCTCAGTCCCAAGTGTCCAGCCTTATGCCACATCCAGCTGTCATTGTAGATAGGGTCTTTCCAGGTTTCCTCAGACACCCTGAAGGAATTGTAAAGAATTTCCCTGTTTTTTGGTTTTGCTTTTGAAATTCCTTTTTATAGTGGGTTTGAGCTGATTCTCGCTGCCATGTTTATGCCACTCTAGACACACTTGATTCCCTTATGGAGACATATCAATACATAGGTTTTAAGATTCTTACTAGTCAGATATATTCCTCTGTGGGAAATATGGGGTTTTGAGTCTCTTTCACGGAGGAAGGTGTCGGTTTTGTCAATTCCAAAGTTGGTTTTTGAAACGGTCCCTGTGCTTATATCAAACTCTGGTTTTATGCATCACCCCACCTCTCCTTCCCCTTTATGCAGGCATAAGAGTGTTTTCTAAATGTGAGACTCTGTTCTCTTTCCTAACTCAGTTCACGTGTAGCCATGTTTACAGGATCTTCATAAGTGATATCTTATGATAAGTTTCTTTTTCTGTGTGACTTATTTCACTTAGAATCATCGTACCTGAATCCACTCACTTTGCTGCTACTGGTCTTATGACATTGATTTCATGGCTGAGGGATATTCCATCGTACGTAAGTACCACAATGTTTTGAACCATTTTTATATTTCCTGGGATATTTAAGGTGTACCCAAGTTGAGGTTCTTGTAGCCAGTGCAGCCCTAAATTTGGAGGTGGCTCTTTCTTATTGATTTTCAGTTTTCCCCATGTATATTCCCTAGACTGGAAGTGGCCTTGGCTCTGTAGCTCTGTTGTTTACTTGTTTTAGGGAACACAATGCACTCCTCCAGTGAGGCAGTTGGCAATTTACATCCCGCCCATCAGCATAACAAGGTTCCCTGTTCTCCAGGGCCTGTCTTGCCTTTCTGGTTTTTACACATTTTGTGGATGTCCCTTTTGACCGGTGGGAAGTGATACTTCTTTGTAGTGCAGATTTGCATTGCCCGCTTGCTTGCTTGGCCAAAGAGGGCGTATGCGTTTTCTCCTGAATATATTCAGGAGAAAACGCATACGCCCTCTTTGGCCAAGGGCACCATTGTCCAAGTTGTGCCCCTCTTCCTGTGCTTTACAGGCGATTCCAAGGTACCTTTTGAAATCTGTTTCCTGCTATTTCGCCTCGCTTTCAAGTCCACCTCGTTGACTTCCCTCAACAGATTTTTGGACGATAGTTGTCCTTTATCACTCTGCCAGTTTGTGAATTGCTGTGCCCCTGAGCTCCTTTTCTCAACTCGTTTTTTGTGAGCTGAACACAAGTCCAAAATTTTGGATCATGTCCTATACTGGTTCCCGGTGGGTGGCTGAGACTTCGGTTAATTCTTCTTCCTGCCGGGAAATTAGAGTGACATGTGCCCGTCCAAAAGCCTAACAGCTACTCTCTCATGGGTTCTCCCTCGTCCCTTCCATCCTCTGCCAAATTGGGAACCTGTGCAAACCAGGAGGTTAAAGGGCCTGTCTCTCCAAGTTGGGAGATTGATAGTAAGGCAGTTGGAAAGTCAAACTGGAGCAACAGGAGAGGGACTATTCGTTGAGTTTTAGAAACCTTTCGTATTCACAGTGTGTCCATTCTCTAGGTTTCCTGTACATGTTATAGCTGTAGTAATATTCCTTTGAACCTGGAGAGTTGGGACCCATGGAATGGGGGCCATGCATTATTGCTTGAAATGGTCTGCATTTGCTCACCCAATCTCACCAATCCTCTCAGTCCCAAGTGTCCAGCCTTATGCCACATCCAGCTGTCATTGTAGACAGGGTCTTTCCAGGTTTCCTCAGACACCCTGAAGGAATTGTAAAGAATTTCCCTGTTTTTTGGTTTTGCTTTTGAAATTCCTTTTTATAGTGGGTTTGAGCTGATTCTCGCTGCCATGTTTATGTCACTCTAGACACACTTGATTCCCTTATGGAGACATATCAATACATAGGTTTTAAGATTTTTACTAGTCTGATATATTCCTCTGTGGGAAATATGGGGTTTTGAGTCTCTTTCACTGAGGAAGGTGTCGGTCTTGTCAATTCCAAAGTTGGTTTTTGAAACGGTCCCTGTGCTTATATCAAACTCTGGTTTTATGCATCACCCCACCTCTCCTTACCCTTTATGCAGGCATAAGAGTGTTTTCTAACTGTGAGACTCTGTTCTCTTTCCTAACTCAGTTCACGTGTAGCCATGTTTACAGGATCTTCATAAGTGATATCTCATGATAAGTTTCTTTTTCTGTGTGACTTATTTCACTTAGAATCATCGTACCTGAATCCACTCACTTTGCTGCTACTGGTCTTATGATATTGATTTCATGGCTGAGTGATATTCCATCGTACGTAAGTACCACAATGTTTTGAACCATTTTTATATTTCCTGGGATATTTAAGGTGTACCCAAGTTGAGGTTCTTGTAGCCAGTGCAGCCCTAAATTTGGAGGTGGCTCTTTCTTATTGATTTTCAGTTTTCCCCAGGTATATTCCCTAGACTGGAAGTGGCCTTGGCTCTGTAGCTCTGTTGTTTACTTGTTTTAGGGAACACAATGCACTCCTCCAGTGAGGCAGTTGGCAATTTACATCCTGCCCATCAGCATAACAAGGCTCCCAGTTCTCCTGGGCCTGTCTTGCCTTTCTGGTTTTTACACATTTTGTGGATGTCCCTTTTGACCGGTGGGAATTGATACTTCTTTGTAGTGCAGATTTGCATTGCCCGCTTGCTTGCTTGGCCAAAAAGGGCGTATGCGTTTTCTCCTGAATATATTCAGGAGAAAACGCATACACCCTTTTTGGCCAAGTGCACCATTGTCCAAGTTGTGCCCCTCTTCCTGTGCTTTACAGGCGATTCCAACGTACCTCTTGAAATCTGTTTCCTGCTATTTTGCCTCACTTTCAAGTCCGCCTCGTTGACTTCCCTCAACAGATTTTTGGACGATAGTTGTCCTTTATCACTCTGCCAGTTTGTGAATTGCTGTGCCCCTGAGCTCCATTTCTCAACTCGTTTTTTGTGAGCTGAACGCAAGTCCAAAATTTTGGATCATGTCCTATACTGGTTCCCGGTGGGTGGCTGAGACTTTGGTTAATTCTTCTTCCTGCCGGGAAATTAGAGTGACATGTGCCCGTCCAAATGCCTAACAGCTACTCTCTCATGGGTTCTCCCTCGTCCCTTCCATCCTCTGCCAAATTGGGAACCTGCGCAAACCAGGAGGTTAAAGGGCCTGTCTCTCCAAGTTGGGAGATTGATAGTAAGGCAGTTGGAAAGTCAAACTGGAGCACCAGGAGAGGGACTATTCGTTGAGTTTTAGAAACCTTTCGTATTCACAGTGTGTACATTCTCTAGGTTTCCTGTACATGTTATAGCTGTAGTAATATTCCCTTGAACATGGAGAGTTGGGACCCATGGAATGGGGGCCATGCATTATTGCTTGAAAGGGTCTGCATTTGCTCACCCAATCTCACCAATCCTCTCAGTCCCAAGTGTCCAGCCTTATGCCACATCCAGCTGTCATTGTAGATAGGGTCTTTCCAGGTTTCCTCAGACACCCTGAAGGAATTGTAAAGAATTTCCCTGTTTTTTGGTTTTGCTTTTGAAATTCCTTTTTATAGTGGGTTTGAGCTGATTCTCGCTGCCATGTTTATGCCACTCTAGACACACTTGATTCCCTTATGGAGACATATCAATACATAGGTTTTAAGATTCTTACTAGTCAGATATATTCCTCTGTGGGAAATATGGGGTTTTGAGTCTCTTTCACTAAGGAAGGTGTCGGTCTTGTCAATTCCAAAGTTGGTTTTTGAAACGGTCCCTGTGCTTATATCAAACTCTGGTTTTATGCATCACCCCACCTCTCCTTCCCCTTTATGCAGGCATAAGATTGTTTTCTAAATGTGAGACTCTGTTCTCTTTCCTAACTCAGTTCACGTGTAGCCATGTTTACAGGATCTTCATAAGTGATATCTTATGATAAGTTTCTTTTTCTGTGTGACTTATTTCACTTAGAATCATCGTACCTGAATCCACTCACTTTGCTGCTACTGGTCTTATGACATTGATTTCATGGCTGAGGGATATTCCATCGTATGTAAGTACCACAATGTTTTGAACCATTTTTATATTTCCTGGGATATTTAAGGTGTACCCAAGTTGAGGTTCTTGTAGCCAGTGCAG
The DNA here is from genome assembly GCF_025265405.1 of Mesoplodon densirostris. Classification (NCBI taxonomy): domain Eukaryota; kingdom Metazoa; phylum Chordata; class Mammalia; order Artiodactyla; family Ziphiidae; genus Mesoplodon; species Mesoplodon densirostris. The sequence continues at coordinate 2,564,992 of NW_026778199.1, read as the reverse complement.
CCCTAAATTTGGAGGTGGCTCTTTCTTATTGATTTTCAGTTTTCCCCAGGTATATTCCCTAGACTGGAAGTGGCCTTGGCTCTGTAGCTCTGTTGTTTACTTGTTTTAGGGAACACAATGCACTCCTCCAGTGAGGCAGTTGGCAATTTACATCCCACCCATCAGCATAACAAGGCTCCCTGTTCTCCAGGGCCTGTCTTGCCTTTCTGGTTTTTACACATTTTGTGGATGTCCATTTTGACCGGTGGGAAGTGATACTTCTTTGAAGTGCAGATTTGCATTGCCCGCTTGCTTGCTTGGCCAAAAAGGGCGTATGCGTTTTCTCCTGAATATATTCAGGAGAAAACGCATACGCCCTTTTTGGCCAAGTGCACCATTGTCCAAGTTGTGCCCCTCTTCCTGTGCTTTACAGGCGATTCCAACGTACCTCTTGAAATCTGTTTCCTGCTATTTTGCCTCACTTTCAAGTCCGCCTCGTTGACTTCCCTCAACAGATTTTTGGACGATAGTTGTCCTTTATCACTCTGCCAGTTTGTGAATTGCTGTGCCCCTGAGCTCCATTTCTCAACTCGTTTTTTGTGAGCTGAACGCAAGTCCAAAATTTTGGATCATGTCCTATACTGGTTCCCGGTGGGTGGCTGAGACTTTGGTTAATTCTTCTTCCTGCCGGGAAATTAGAGTGACATGTGCCCGTCCAAATGCCTAACAGCTACTCTCTCATGGGTTCTCCCTCGTCCCTTCCATCCTCTGCCAAATTGGGAACCTGTGCAAACCAGGAGGTTAAAGGGCCTGTCTCTCCAAGTTGGGAGATTGATAGTAAGGCAGTTGGAAAGTCAAACTGGAGCACCAGGAGAGGGACTATTCGTTGAGTTTTAGAAACCTTTCGTATTCACAGTGTGTACATTCTCTAGGTTTCCTGTACATGTTATAGCTGTAGTAATATTCCCTTGAACATGGAGAGTTGGGACCCATGGAATGGGGGCCATGCATTATTGCTTGAAAGGGTCTGCATTTGCTCACCCAATCTCACCAATCCTCTCAGTCCCAAGTGTCCAGCCTTATGCCACATCCAGCTGTCATTGTAGATAGGGTCTTTCCAGGTTTCCTCAGACACCCTGAAGGAATTGGAAAGAATTTCCCTGTTTTTTGGTTTTGCTTTTGAAATTCCTTTTTATAGTGGGTTTGAGCTGATTCTCGCTGCCATGTTTATGCCACTCTAGACACACTTGATTCCCTTATGGAGTCATATCAATACATAGGTTTTAAGATTCTTACTAGTCAGATATATTCCTCTGCGGGAAATATGGGGTTTTGAGTCTCTTTCACTGAGGAAGGTGTAGGTCTTGTCTATTCCAAAGTTGGTTTTTGGAACGGTCCCTGTGCTTATATCAAACTCTGGTTTTATGCATCACCCCACCTCTCCTTCCCCTTTATGCAGGCATAAGAGTGTTTTCTAAATGTGAGACTCTGTTCTCTTTCCTAACTCAGTTCACGTGTAGCCATGTTTACAGGATCTTCATAAGTGATATCTTATGATAAGTTTCTTTTTCTGTGTGACTTATTTCACTTAGAATCATCGTACCTGAATCCACTCACTTTGCTGCTACTGGTCTTATGACATTGATTTCATGGCTGAGGGATATTCCATCGTACGTAAGTACCACAATGTTTTGAACCATTTTTATATTTCCTGGGATATTTAAGGTGTACCCAAGTTGAGGTTCTTGTAGCCAGTGCAGCCCTAAATTTGGAGGTGGCTCTTTCTTATCGATTTTCAGTTTTCCCCAGGTATATTCCCTAGACTGGAAGTGGCCTTGGCTCTGTAGCTCTGTTGTTTACTTGTTTTAGGGAACACAATGCACTCCTCCAGTGAGGCAGTTGGCAATTTACATCCCGCCCATCAGCATAACAAGGCTCCCTGTTCTCCAGGGCCTGTCTTGCCTTTCTGGTTTTTACACATTTTGTGGATGTCCCTTTTGACCGGTGGGAAGTGATACTTCTTTGTAGTGCAGATTTGCATTGCCCGCTTGCTTGCTTGGCCAAAAAGGGCGTATGCGTTTTCTCCTGAATATATTCAGGAGAAAACGCATACGCCCTTTTTGGCCAAGTGCACCATTGTCCAAGTTGTGCCCCTCTTCCTGTGCTTTACAGGCGATTCCAAGGTACCTCTTGAAATCTGTTTCCTGCTATTTTGCCTCGCTTTCAAGTCCGCCTCGTTGACTTCCCTCAACAGATTTTTGGACGATAGTTGTCCTTTATCACTCTGCCAGTTTGTGAATTGCTGTGCCCCTGAGCTCCATTTCTCAACTCGTTTTTTGTGAGCTGAACGCAAGTCCAAAATTTTGGATCATGTCCTATACTGGTTCCCGGTGGGTGGCTGAGACTTTGGTTAATTCTTCTTCCTGCCAGGAAATTAGAGTGACATGTGCCCGTCCAAATGCCTAACAGCTACTCTCTCATGGGTTCTCCCTCGTCCCTTCCATGCTCTGGCAAATTGGGAACCTGTGCAAACCAGGAGGTTAAAGGGCCTGTCTCTCCAAGTTGGGAGATTGATAGTAAGGCAGTTGGAAAGTCAAACTGGAGCACCAGGAGAGGGACTATTCGTTGAGTTTTAGAAACCTTTCGTATTCAAAGTGTGTCCATTCTCTAGGTTTCCTGTACATGTTATAGCTGTAGTAATATTCCCTTGAACCTGGAGAGTTGGGACCCATGGAATGGGGGCCATGCATTATTGCTTGAAAGGGTCTGCATTTGCTCACCCAATCTCACCAATCCTCTCAGTCCCAAGTGTCCAGCCTTATGCCACATCCAGCTGTCATTGTAGATAGGGTCTTTCCAGGTTTCCTCAGACACCCTGAAGGAATTGTAAAGAATTTCCCTGTTTTTTGGTTTTGCTTTTGAAATTCCTTTTTATAGTGGGTTTGAGCTGATTCTCGCTGCCATGTTTATGCCACTCTAGACACACTTGATTCCCTCATGGAGTCATATCAATACATAGGTTTTAAGATTCTTACTAGTCAGATATATTCCTCTGCGGGAAATATGGGGTTTTGAGTCTCTTTCACTGAGGAAGGTGTAGGTCTTGTCTATTCCAAAGTTGGTTTTTGGAACGGTCCCTGTGCTTATATCAAACTCTGGTTTTATGCATCACCCCACCTCTCCTTCCCCTTTATGCAGGCATAAGAGTGTTTTCTAAATGTGAGACTCTGTTCTCTTTCCTAACTCAGTTCACGTGTAGCCATGTTTACAGGATCTTCATAAGTGATATCTTATGATAAGTTTCTTTTTCTGTGTGACTTATTTCACTTAGAATCATCGTACCTGAATCCACTCACTTTGCTGCTACTGGTCTTATGACATTGATTTCATGGCTGAGGGATATTCCATCGTACGTAAGTACCACAATGTTTTGAACCATTTTTATATTTCCTGGGATATTTAAGGTGTACCCAAGTTGAGGTTCTTGTAGCCAGTGCAGCCCTAAATTTGGAGGTGGCTCTTTCTTATTGATTTTCAGTTTTCCCCAGGTATATTCCCTAGACTGGAAGTGGCCTTGGCTCTGTAGCTCTGTTGTTTACTTGTTTTAGGGAACACAATGCACTCCTCCAGTGAGGCAGTTGGCAATTTACATCCCGCCCATCAGCATAACAAGGCTCCCTGTTCTCCAGGGCCTGTCTTGCCTTTCTGGTTTTTACACATTTTGTGGATGTCCCTTTTGACCGGTGGGAAGTGATACTTCTTTGTAGTGCAGATTTGCATTGCCCGCTTGCTTGCTTGGCCAAAAAGGGCGTATGCGTTTTCTCCTGAATATATTCAGGAGAAAACGCATACGCCCTTTTTGGCCAAGTGCACCATTGTCCAAGTTGTGCCCCTCTTCCTGTGCTTTACAGGCGATTCCAACGTACCTCTTGAAATCTGTTTCCTGCTATTTTGCCTCACTTTCAAGTCCGCCTCGTTGACTTCCCTCAACAGATTTTTGGACGATAGTTGTCCTTTATCACTCTGCCAGTTTGTGAATTGCTGTGCCCCTGAGCTCCATTTCTCAACTCGTTTTTTGTGAGCTGAACGCAAGTCCAAAATTTTGGATCATGTCCTATACTGGTTCCCGGTGGGTGGCTGAGACTTTGGTTAATTCTTCTTCCTGCCGGGAAATTAGAGTGACATGTGCCCGTCCAAATGCCTAACAGCTACTCTCTCATGGGTTCTCCCTCGTCCCTTCCATCCTCTGCCAAATTGGGAACCTGTGCAAACCAGGAGGTTAAAGGGCCTGTCTCTCCAAGTTGGGAGATTGATAGTAAGGCAGTTGGAAAGTCAAACTGGAGCACCAGGAGAGGGACTATTCGTTGAGTTTTAGAAACCTTTCGTATTCACAGTGTGTCCATTCTCTAGGTTTCCTGTACATGTTATAGCTGTAGTAATATTCCCTTGAACCTGGAGAGTTGGGACCCATGGAATGGGGGCCATGCATTATTGCTTGAAAGGGTCTGCATTTGCTCACCCAATCTCACCAATCCTCTCAGTCCCAAGTGTCCAGCCTTATGCCACATCCAGCTGTCATTGTAGATAGGGTCTTTCCAGGTTTCCTCAGACACCCTGAAGGAATTGTAAAGAATTTCCCTGTTTTTTGGTTTTGCTTTTGAAATTCCTTTTTATAGTGGGTTTGAGCTGATTCTCGCTGCCATGTTTATGCCACTCTAGACACACTTGATTCCCTTATGGAGACATATCAATACATAGGTTTTAAGATTCTTACTAGTCAGATATATTCCTCTGTGGGAAATATGGGGTTTTGAGTCTCTTTCACTGAGGAAGGTGTAGGTCTTGTCTATTCCAAAGTTGGTTTTTGAAACGGTCCCTGTGTTTATATCAAACTCTGGTTTTATGCATCACCCCACCTCTCCTTCCCCTTTATGCAGGCATAAGAGTGTTTTCTAAATGTGAGAATCTGTTCTCTTTCCTAACTCAGTTCACGTGTAGCCATGTTTACAGGATCTTCATAAGTGATATCTTATGATAAGTTTCTTTTTCTGTGTGACTTATTACACTTAGAATCATCGTACCTGAATCCACTCACTTTGCTGCTACTGGTCTTATGACATTGATTTCATGGCTGAGGGATATTCCATCGTACGTAAGTACCACAATGTTTTGAACCATTTTTATATTTCCTGGGATATTTAAGGTGTACCCAAGTTGAGGTTCTTGTAGTCAGTGCAGCCCTAAATTTGGAGGTGGCTCTTTCTTATTGATTTTCAGTTTTCCCCAGGTATATTCCCTAGACTGGAAGTGGCCTTGGCTCTGTAGCTCTGTTGTTTACTTGTTTTAGGGAACACAATGCACTCCTCCAGTGAGGCAGTTGGCAATTTACATCCCGCCCATCAGCATAACAAGGCTCCCTGTTCTCCAGGGCCTGTCTTGCCTTTCTGGTTTTTACACATTTTGTGGATGTCCCTTTTGACCGGTGGGAAGTGATACTTCTTTGTAGTGCAGATTTGCATTGCCCGCTTGCTTGCTTGGCCAAAAAGGGCGTATGCGTTTTCTCCTGAATATATTCAGGAGAAAACGCATACGCCCTTTTTGGCCAAGTGCACCATTGTCCAAGTTGTGCCCCTCTTCCTGTGCTTTACAGGCGATTCCAAGGTACCTCTTGAAATCTGTTTCCTGCTATTTTGCCTCGCTTTCAAGTCCGCCTCGTTGACTTCCCTCAACAGATTTTTGGACGATAGTTGTCCTTTATCACTCTGCCAGTTTGTGAATTGCTGTGCCCCTGAGCTCCATTTCTCAACTCGTTTTTTTGTGAGCTGAACGCAAGTCCAAAATTTTGGATCATGTCCTATACTGGTTCCCGGTGGGTGGCTGAGACTTTGGTTAATTCTTCTTCCTGCCGGGAAATTAGAGTGACATGTGCCCGTCCAAATGCCTAACAGCTACTCTCTCATGGGTTCTCCCTCGTCCCTTCCATCCTCTGCCAAATTGGGAACCTGTGCAAACCAGGAGGTTAAAGGGCCTGTCTCTCCAAGTTGGGAGATTGATAGTAAGGCAGTTGGAAAGTCAAACTGGAGCACCAGGAGAGGGACTATTCGTTGAGTTTTAGAAACCTTTCGTATTCACAGTGTGTCCATTCTCTAGGTTTCCTGTACATGTTATAGCTGTAGTAATATTCCCTTGAACCTGGAGAGTTGGGACCCATGGAATGGGGGCCATGCATTATTGCTTGAAAGGGTCTGCATTTGCTCACCCAATATCACCAATCCTCTCAGTCCCAAGTGTCCAGCCTTATGCCACATCCAGCTGTCATTGTAGATAGGGTCTTTCCAGGTTTCCTCAGACACCCTGAAGGAATTGTAAAGAATTTCCCTGTTTTTTGGTTTTGCTTTTGAAATTCCTTTTTATAGTGGGTTTGAGCTGATTCTCGCTGCCATGTTTATGCCACTCTAGACACACTTGATTCCCTTATGGAGACATATCAATACATAGGTTTTAAGATTCTTACTAGTCAGATATATTCCTCTGTGGGAAATATGGGGTTTTGAGTCTCTTTCACTGAGGAAGGTGTAGGTCTTGTCTATTCCAAAGTTGGTTTTTGAAACGGTCCCTGTGCTTATATCAAACTCTGGTTTTATGCATCACCCCACCTCTCCTTCCCCTTTATGCAGGCATAAGAGTGTTTTCTAAATGTGAGAATCTGTTCTCTTTCCTAACTCAGTTCACGTGTAGCCATGTTTACAGGATCTTCATAAGTGATATCTTATGATAAGTTTCTTTTTCTGTGTGACTTATTACACTTAGAATCATCGTACCTGAATCCACTCACTTTGCTGCTACTGGTCTTATGACATTGATTTCATGGCTGAGGGATATTCCATCGTACGTAAGTACCACAATGTTTTGAACCATTTTTATATTTCCTGGGATATTTAAGGTGTACCCAAGTTGAGGTTCTTGTAGTCAGTGCAGCCCTAAATTTGGAGGTGGCTCTTTCTTATTGATTTTCAGTTTTCCCCAGGTATATTCCCTAGACTGGAAGTGGCCTTGGCTCTGTAGCTCTGTTGTTTACTTGTTTTAGGGAACACAATGCACTCCTCCAGTGAGGCAGTTGGCAATTTACATCCCGCCCATCAGCATAACAAGGCTCCCTGTTCTCCAGGGCCTGTCTTGCCTTTCTGGTTTTTACACATTTTGTGGATGTCCCTTTTGACCGGTGGGAAGTGATACTTCTTTGTAGTGCAGATTTGCATTGCCCGCTTGCTTGCTTGGCCAAAAAGGGCGTATGCGTTTTCTCCTGAATATATTCAGGAGAAAACGCATACGCCCTTTTTGGCCAAGTGCACCATTGTCCAAGTTGTGCCCCTCTTCCTGTGCTTTACAGGCGATTCCAAGGTACCTCTTGAAATCTGTTTCCTGCTATTTTGCCTCGCTTTCAAGTCCGCCTCGTTGACTTCCCTCAACAGATTTTTGGACGATAGTTGTCCTTTATCACTCTGCCAGTTTGTGAATTGCTGTGCCCCTGAGCTCCATTTCTCAACTCGTTTTTTGTGAGCTGAACGCAAGTCCAAAATTTTGGATCATGTCCTATACTGGTTCCCGGTGGGTGGCTGAGACTTTGGTTAATTCTTCTTCCTGCCGGGAAATTAGAGTGACATGTGCCCGTCCAAATGCCTAACAGCTACTCTCTCATGGGTTCTCCCTCGTCCCTTCCATCCTCTGCCAAATTGGGAACCTGTGCAAACCAGGAGGTTAAAGGGCCTGTCTCTCCAAGTTGGGAGATTGATAGTAAGGCAGTTGGAAAGTCAAACTGGAGCACCAGGAGAGGGACTATTCGTTGAGTTTTAGAAACCTTTCGTATTCACAGTGTGTCCATTCTCTAGGTTTCCTGTACATGTTATAGATGTAGTAATATTCCCTTGAACCTGGAGAGTTGGGACCCATGGAATGGGGGCCATGCATTATTGCTTGAAAGGGTCTGCATTTGCTCACCCAATCTCACCAATCCTCTCAGTCCCAAGTGTCCAGCCTTATGCCACATCCAGCTGTCATTGTAGATAGGGTCTTTCCAGGTTTCCTCAGACACCCTGAAGGAATTGTAAAGAATTTCCCTGTTTTTTGGTTTTGCTTTTGAAATTCCTTTTTATAGTGGGTTTGAGCTGATTCTCGCTGCCATGTTTATGCCACTCGAGACACACTTGATTCCCTTATGGAGACATATCAATACATAGGTTTTAAGATTCTTACTAGTCAGATATATTCCTCTGTGTGAAATATGGGGTTTTGAGTCTCTTTCACTAAGGAAGGTGTCGGTCTTGTCAATTCCAAAGTTGGTTTTTGAAACGGTCCCTGTGCTTATATCAAACTCTGGTTTTATGCATCACCCCACCTCTCCTTACCCTTTATGCAGGCATAAGAGTGTTTTCTAAATGTGAGACTCTGTTCTCTTTCCTAACTCAGTTCACGTGTAGCCATGTTTACAGGATCTTCATAAGTGATATCTTATGATAAGTTTCTTTTTCTGTGTGACTTATTTCACTTAGAATCATCGTACCTGAATCCACTCACTTTGCTGCTACTGGTCTTATGACATTGATTTCATGGCTGAGGGATATTCCATCGTACGTAATTACCACAATGTTTTGAACCATTTTTATATTTCCTGGGATATTTAAGGTGTACCCAAGTTGAGGTTCTTGTAGTCAGTGCAGCCCTAAATTTGGAGGTGGCTCTTTCTTATTGATTTTCAGTTTTCCCAAGGTATATTCCCTAGACTGGAAGTGGCCTTGGCTCTGTAGCTCTGTTGTTTACTTGTTTTAGGGAACACAATGCACTCCTCCAGTGAGGCAGTTGGCAATTTACATCCCGCCCATCAGCATAACAAGGCTCCCAGTTCTCCAGGGCCTGTCTTGCCTTTCTGGTTTTTACACATTTTGTGGATGTCCCTTTTGACCGGTGGGAAATGATACTTCTTTGTAGTGCAGATTTGCATTCCCCGCTTGCATGCTTGGCCAAAAAGGGCGTATGCGTTTTCTCCTGAATATATTCAGGAGAAAACGCATACGCCCTTTTTGGCCAAGTGCACCATTGTCCAAGTTGTGCCCCTCTTCCTGTGCTTTACAGGCGATTCCAAGGTACCTCTTGAAATCTGTTTCCTGCTATTTTGCCTCGCTTTCAAGTCCGCCTCGTTGACTTCCCTCAACAGATTTTTGGACGATAGTTGTCCTTTATCACTCTGCCAGTTTGTGAAGTGCTGTGCCCCTGAGCTCCATTTCTCAACTCGTTTTTTGTGAGCTGAACGCAAGTCCAAAATTTTGGATCATGTCCTATACTGGTTCCCGGTGGGTGGCTGAGACTTTGGTTAATTCTTCTTCCTGCCGGGAAATTAGAGTGACATGTGCCCGTCCAAATGCCTAACAGCTACTCTCTCATGGGTTCTCCCTCGTCCCTTCCATCCTCTGCCAAATTGGGAACCTGTGCAAACCAGGAGGTTAAAGGGCCTGTCTCTCCAAGTTGGGAGATTGATAGTAAGGCAGTTGGAAAGTCAAACTGGAGCACCAGGAGAGGGACTATTCGTTGAGTTTTAGAAACCTTTCGTATTCACAGTGTGTCCATTCTCTAGGTTTCCTGTACATGTTATAGCTGTAGTAATATTCCCTTGAACCTGGAGAGTTGGGACCCATGGAATGGGAGCCATGCATTATTGCTTGAAAGGGTCTGCATTTGCTCACCCAATCTCACCAATCCTCTCAGTCCCAAGTGTCCAGCCTTATGCCACATCCAGCTGTCATTGTAGATAGGGTCTTTCCAGGTTTCCTCAGACACCCTGAAGAAATTGTAAAGAATTTCCCTGTTTTTTGGTTTTGCTTTTGAAATTCCTTTTTATAGTGGGTTTGAGCTGATTCTCGCTGCCATGTTTATGCCACTCTAGACACACTTGATTCCCTTATGGAGTCATATCAATACATAGGTTTTAAGATTCTTACTAGTCAGATATATTCCTCTGCGGGAAATATGGGGTTTTGAGTCTCTTTCACTGAGGAAGGTGTAGGTCTTGTCTATTCCAAAGTTGGTTTTTGGAACGGTCCCTGTGCTTATATCAAACTCTGGTTTTATGCATCACCCCACCTCTCCTTCCCCTTTATGCAGGCATAAGAGTGTTTTCTAAATGTGAGACTCTGTTCTCTTTCCTAACTCAGTTCACGTGTAGCCATGTTTACAGGATCTTCATAAGTGATATCTTATGATAAGTTTCTTTTTCTGTGTGACTTATTTCACTTAGAATCATCGTACCTGAATCCACTCACTTTGCTGCTACTGGTCTTATGACATTGATTTCATCGCTGAGGGATATTCCATCGTACGTAAGTACCACAATGTTTTGAACCATTTTTATATTTCCTGGGATATTTAAGGTGTACCGAAGTTGAGGTTCTTGTAGCCAGTGCAGCCCTAAATTTGGAGGTGGCTCTTTCTTATTGATTTTCAGTTTTCCCCAGGTATATTCCCTAGACTGGAAGTGGCCTTGGCTCTGTAGCTCTGTTGTTTACTTGTTTTAGGTAACACAATGCACTCCTCCAGTGAGGCAGTTGGCAATTTACATCCCGCCCATCAGCATAACAAGGCTCCCTGTTCTCCAGGGCCTGTCTTGCCTTTCTGGTTTTTACACATTTTGTGGATGTCCCTTTTGACCGGTGGGAAGTGATACTTCTTTGTAGTGCAGATTTGCATTGCCCGCTTGCTTGCTTGGCCAAAAAGGGCGTATGCGTTTTCTCCTGAATATATTCAGGAGAAAACGCATACGCCCTTTTTGGCCAAGTGCACCATTGTCCAAGTTGTGCCCCTCTTCCTGTGCTTTACAGGCGATTCCAACGTACCTCTTGAAATCTGTTTCCTGCTATTTTGCCTCACTTTCAAGTCCGCCTCGTTGACTTCCCTCAACAGATTTTTGGACGATAGTTGTCCTTTATCACTCTGCCAGTTTGTGAATTGCTGTGCCCCTGAGCTCCATTTCTCAACTCGTTTTTTGTGAGCTGAACGCAAGTCCAAAATTTTGGATCATGTCCTATACTGGTTCCCGGTGGGTGGCTGAGACTTTGGTTAATTCTTCTTCCTGCCGGGAAATTAGAGTGACATGTGCCCATCCAAATGCCTAACAGCTACTCTCTCATGGGTTCTCCCTCGTCCCTTCCATCCTCTGCCAAATTGGGAACCTGTGCAAACCAGGAGGTTAAAGGGCCTGTCTCTCCAAGTTGGGAGATTGATAGTAAGGCAGTTGGAAAGTCAAACTGGAGCACCAGGAGAGGGACTATTCGTTGAGTTTTAGAGACCTTTCATATTCACAGTGTGTCCATTCTCTAGGTTTCCTGTACATGTTATAGCTGTAGTAATATTCCCTTGAACCTGGAGAGTTGGGACCCATGGAATGGGAGCCATGCATTATTGCTTGAAAGGGTCTGCATTTGCTCACCCAATCTCACCAATCCTCTCAGTCCCAAGTGTCCAGCCTTATGCCACATCCAGCTGTCATTGTAGATAGGGTCTTTCCAGGTTTCCTCAGACACCCTGAAGAAATTGTAAAGAATTTCCCTGTTTTTTGGTTTTGCTTTTGAAATTCCTTTTTATAGTGGGTTTGAGCTGATTCTCGCTGCCATGTTTATGCCACTCTAGACACACTTGATTCCCTTATGGAGTCATATCAATACATAGGTTTTAAGATTCTTACTAGTCAGATATATTCCTCTGCGGGAAATATGGGGTTTTGAGTCTCTTTCACTGAGGAAGGTGTAGGTCTTGTCTATTCCAAAGTTGGTTTTTGGAACGGTCCCTGTGCTTATATCAAACTCTGGTTTTATGCATCACCCCACCTCTCCTTCCCCTTTATGCAGGCATAAGAGTGTTTTCTAAATGTGAGACTCTGTTCTCTTTCCTAACTCAGTTCACGTGTAGCCATGTTTACAGGATCTTCATAAGTGATATCTTATAATAAGTTTCTTTTTCTGTGTGACTTATTTCACTTAGAATCATCGTACCTGAATCCACTCACTTTGCTGCTACTGGTCTTATGACATTGATTTCATGGCTGAGGGATATTCCATCGTACGTAAGTACCACAATGTTTTGAACCATTTTTATATTTCCTGGGATATTTAAGGTGTACCCAAGTTGAGGTTCTTGTAGTCAGTGCAGCCCTAAATTTGGAGGTGGCACTTTCTTATTGATTTTCAGTTTTCCCAAGGTATATTCCCTAGACTGGAAGTGGCCTTGGCTCTGTAGCTCTGTTGTTTACTTGTTTTAGGGAACACAATGCACTCCTCCAGTGAGGCAGTTGGCAGTTTACATCCCGCCCATCAGCATAACAAGGCTCCCAGTTCTCCAGGGCCTGTCTTGCCTTTCTGGTTTTTACACATTTTGTGGATGTCCCTTTTGACCGGTGGGAAGTGATACTTCTTTGTAGTGCAGATTTGCATTGCCCGCTTGCTTCCTTGGCCAAAAAGGGCGTATGCGTTTTCTCCTGAATATATTCAGGAGAAAACACATACGCCCTTTTTGGCCAAGTGCACCATTGTCCAAGTTGTGCCCCTCTTCCTGTGGTTTACAGGCGATTCCAAGGTACCTCTTGAAATCTGTTTCCTGCTATTTTGCCTCACTTTCAAGTCCGCCTCGTTGACTTCCCTCAACAGATTTTTGGACGATAGTTGTCCTTTATCACTCTGCCAGTTTGTGAATTGCTGTGCCCCTGAGCTCCATTTCTCAACTCGTTTTTTGTGAGCTGAACGCAAGTCCAAAATTTTGGATCATGTCCTATACTGGTTCCCGGTGGGTGGCTGAGACTTTGGTTAATTCTTCTTCCTGCCGGGAAATTAGAGTGACATGTGCCCGTCCAAATGCCTAACAGCTACTCTCTCATGGGTTCTCCCTCGTCCCTTCCATCCTCTGCCAAATTGGGAACCTGTGCAAACCAGGAGGTTAAAGGGCCTGTCTCTCCAAGTTGGGAGATTGATAGTAAGGCAGTTGGAAAGTCAAACTGGAGCACCAGGAGAGGGACTATTCGTTGAGTTTTAGAAACCTTTCATATTCACAGTGTGTCCATTCTCTAGGTTTCCTGTACATGTTATAGCTGTAGTAATATTCCCTTGAACCTGGAGAGTTGGGACCCATGGAATGGGGGCCATGCATTATTGCTTGAAAGGGTCTGCATTTGCTCACCCAATCTCACCAATCCTCTCAGTCCCAAGTGTCCAGCCTTATGCCACATCCAGCTGTCATTGTAGACAGGGTCTTTCCAGGTTTCCTCAGACACCCTGAAGGAATTGTAAAGAATTTCCCTGTTTTTTGGTTTTGCTTTTGAAATTCCTTTTTATAGTGGGTTTGAGCTGATTCTCGCTGCCATGTTTATGCCACTCTAGACACACTTGATTCCCTTATGGAGACATATCAATACATAGGTTTTAAGATTCTTACTAGTCAGATATATTCCTCTGTGGGAAATATGGGGTTTTGAGTCTCTTTCACTGAGGAAGGTGTCGGTCTTGTCAATTCCAAAGTTGGTTTTTGAAACGGTCCCTGTGCTTATATCAAACTCTGGTTTTATGCATCACCCCACCTCTCCTTCCCCTTTATGCAGGCATAAGAGTGTTTTCTAAATGTGAGACTCTGTTCTCTTTCCTAACTCAGTTCACGTGTAGCCATGTTTACAGGATCTTCATAAGTGATATCTTATGATAAGTTTCTTTTTCTGTGTGACTTATTTCACTTAGAATCATCGTACCTGAATCCACTCACTTTGCTGCTACTGGTCTTATGACATTGATTTCATCGCTGAGGGATATTCCATCGTACGTAAGTACCACAATGTTTTGAACCATTTTTATATTTCCTGGGATATTTAAGGTGTACCGATGTTGAGGTTCTTGTAGCCAGTGCAGCCCTAAATTTGGAGGTGGCTCTTTCTTATTGATTTTCAATTTTCCCCAGGTATATTCCCTAGACTGGAAGTGGCCTTGGCTCTGTAGCTCTGTTGTTTACTTGTTTTAGGTAACACAATGCACTCCTCCAGTGAGGCAGTTGGCAATTTACATCCCGCCCATCAGCATAACAAGGCTCCCTGTTCTCCAGGGCCTGTCTTGCCTTTCTGGTTTTTACACATTTTGTGGATGTCCCTTTTGACCGGTGGGAAGTGATACTTCTTTGTAGTGCAGATTTGCATTGCCCGCTTGCTTGCTTGGCCAAAAAGGGCGTATGCGTTTTCTCCTGAATATATTCAGGAGAAAACGCATACGCCCTTTTTGGCCAAGTGCACCATTGTCCAAGTTGTGCCCCTCTTCCTGTGCTTTACAGGCGATTCCAACGTACCTCTTGAAATCTGTTTCCTGCTATTTTGCCTCACTTTCAAGTCCGCCTCGTTGACTTCCCTCAACAGATTTTTGGACGATAGTTGTCCTTTATCACTCTGCCAGTTTGTGAATTGCTGTGCCCCTGAGCTCCATTTCTCAACTCGTTTATTGTGAGCTGAACGCAAGTCCAAAATTTTGGATCATGTCCTATACTGGTTCCCGGTGGGTGGCTGAGACTTTGGTTAATTCTTCTTCCTGCCGGGAAATTAGAGTGACATGTGCCCGTCCAAATGCCTAACAGCTACTCTCTCATGGGTTCTCCCTCGTCCCTTCCATCCTCTGGCAAATTGGGAAACTGTGCAAACCAGGAGGTTAAAGGGCCTGTCTCTCCAAGTTGGGAGATTGATAGTAAGGCAGTTGGAAAGTCAAACTGGAGCACCAGGAGAGGGACTATTCGTTGAGTTTTAGAAACCTTTCGTATTCACAGTGTGTCCATTCTCTAGGTTTCCTGTACATGTTATAGCTGTAGTAATATTCCCTTGAACCTGGAGAGTTGGGACCCATGGAATGGGGGCCATGCATTATTGCTTGAAAGGGTCTGCATTTGCTCACCCAATCTCACCAATCCTCTCAGTCCCAAGTGTCCAGCCTTATGCCACATCCAGCTGTCATTGTAGATAGGGTCTTTCCAGGTTTCCTCAGACACCCTGAAGGAATTGTAAAGAATTTCCCTGTTTTTTGGTTTTGCTTTTGAAATTCCTTTTTATAGTGGGTTTGAGCTGATCCTCGCTGCCATGTTTATGCCACTCTAGACACACTTGATTCCCTTATGGAGTCATATCAATACATAGGTTTTAAGATTCTTACTAGGCAGATATATTCCTCTGCGGGAAATATGGGGTTTTGAGTCTCTTTCACTGAGGAAGGTGTAGGTCTTGTCTATTCCAAAGTTGGTTTTTGGAACGGTACCTGTGCTTATATCAAACTCTGGTTTTATGCATCACCTCACCTCTCCTTCCCCTTTATGCAGGCATAAGAGTGTTTTCTAAATGTGAGACTCTGTTCTCTTTCCTAACTCAGTTCACGTGTAGCCATGTTTACAGGATCTTCATAAGTGATATCTTATGATAAGTTTCTTTTTCTGTGTGACTTATTTCACTTAGAATCATCGTACCTGAATCCACTCACTTTGCTGCTACTGGTCTTATGACATTGATTTCATGGCTGAGGGATATTCCATCGTACGTAAGTACCACAATGTTTTGAACCATTTTTATATTTCCTGGGATATTTAAGGTGTACCCAAGTTGAGGTTCTTGTAGCCAGTGCAGCCCTAAATTTGGAGGTGGCTCTTTCTTATTGATTTTCAGTTTTCCCCAGGTATATTCCCTAGACTGGAAGTGGCCTTGGCTCTGTAGCTCTGTTGTTTACTTGTTTTAGGGAACACAATGCACTCCTCCAGTGAGGCAGTTGGCAATTTACATCCCGCCCATCAGCATAACAAGGCTCCCTGTTCTCCAGGGCCTGTCATGCCTTTCTGGTTTTTACACATTTTGTGGATGTCCCTTTTGACCGGTGGGAAGTGATACTTCTTTGTAGTGCAGATTTGCATTGCCCGCTTGCTTGCTTGGCCAAAAAGGGCGTATGCGTTTTCTCCTGAATATATTCAGGAGAAAACGCATACGCACTTTTTGGCCAAGAGCACCATTGTCCAAGTTGTGCCCCTCTTCCTGAGCTTTACAGGCGATTCCAACGTACCTCTTGAAATCTGTTTCCTGCTATTTTGCCTCACTTTCAAGTCCGCCTCGTTGACTTCCCTCAACAGATTTTTGGACGATAGTTGTCCTTTATCACTCTGCCAGTTTGTGAATTGCTGTGCCCCTGAGCTCCATTTCTCAACTCGTTTTTTGTGAGCTGAACGCAAGTCCAAAATTTTGGATTATGTCCTATACTGGTTCCCGGTGGGTGGCTGAGACTTTGGTTAATTCTTCTTCCTGCCGGGAAATTAGAGTGACATGTGCCCGTCCAAATGCCTAACAGCTACTCTCTCATGGGTTCTCCCTCGTCCCTTCCATCCTCTGCCAAATTGGGAACCTGTGCAAACCAGGAGGTTAAAGGGCCTGTCTCTCCAAGTTGGGAGATTGATAGTAAGGCAGTTGGAAAGTCAAACTGGAGCACCAGGAGAGGGACTATTCGTTGAGTTTTAGAAACCTTTCGTATTCACAGTGTGTCCATTCTCTAGGTTTCCTTTACATGTTATAGCTGTAGTAATATTCCCTTGAACATGGAGAGTTGGGACCCATGGAATGGGGGCCATGCATTATTTCTTGAAAGGGTCTGCATTTGCTCACCCAATCTCACCAATCCTCTCAGTCCCAAGTGTCCAGCCTTATGCCACATCCAGCTCTCATTGTAGATAGGGTCTTTCCAGGTTTCCTCAGACACCCTGAAGGAATTGTAAAGAATTTCCCTGTTTTTTGGTTTTGCTTTTGAAATTCCTTTTTATAGTGGGTTTGAGCTGATTCTCGCTGCCATGTTTATGCCACTCTAGACACACTTGATTCCCTTATGGAGTCATATCAATACATAGGTTTTAAGATTCTTACTAGTCAGATATATTCCTCTGCGGGAAATATGGGGTTTTGAGTCTCTTTCACTGAGGAAGGTGTAGGTCTTGTCTATTCCAAAGTTGGTTTTTGGAACGGTCCCTGTGCTTATATCAAACTCTGGTTTTATGCATCACCCCACCTCTCCTTCCCCTTTATGCAGGCATAAGAGTGTTTTCTAAATGTGAGACTCTGTTCTCTTTCCTAACTCAGTTCACGTGTAGCCATGTTTACAGGATCTTCATAAGTGATATCTTATGATAAGTTTCTTTTTCTGTGTGACTTATTTCACTTAGAATCATCGTACCTGAATCCACTCACTTTGCTGCTAATGGTCTTATGACATTGATTTCATGGCTGAGGGATATTCCATCGTACGTAAGTACCACAATGTTTTGAACCATTTTTATATTTCCTGGGATATTTAAGGTGTACCGAAGTTGAGGTTCTTGTAGCCAGTGCAGCCCTAAATTTGGAGGTGGCTCTTTCTTATTGATTTTCAGTTTTCCCCAGGTATATTCCCTAGACTGGAAGTGGCCTTGGCTCTGTAGCTCTGTTGTTTACTTGTTTTAGGGAACACAATGCACTCCTCCAGTGAGGCAGTTGGCAATTTACATCCCGCCCATCAGCATAACAAGGCTCCCTGTTCTCCAGGGCCTGTCTTGCCTTTCTGGTTTTTACACATTTTGTGGATGTCCCTTTTGACCAGTGGGAAGTGATACTTCTTTGTAGTGCAGATTTGCATTGCCCGCTTGCTTGCTTGGCCAAAAAGGGCGTATGCGTTTTCTCCTGAATATATTCAGGAGAAAACGCATACGCCCTTTTTGGCCAAGTGCACCATTGTCCAAGTTGTGCCCCTCTTCCTGTGCTTTACAGGCGATTCCAACGTACCTCTTGAAATCTGTTTCCTGCTATTTTGCCTCACTTTCAAGTCCGCCTCGTTGACTTCCCTCAACAGATTTTTGGACGATAGTTGTCCTTTATCACTCTGCCAGTTTGTGAATTGCTGTGCCCCTGAGCTGCATTTCTCAACTCGTTTTTTGTGAGCTGAACGCAAGTCCAAAATTTTGGATCATGTCCTATACTGGTTCCCGGTGGGTGGCTGAGACTTTGGTTAATTCTTCTTCCTGCCGGGAAATTAGAGTGACATGTGCCCATCCAAATGCCTAACAGCTACTCTCTCATGGGTTCTCCCTCGTCCCTTCCATCCTCTGCCAAATTGGGAACCTGTGCAAACCAGGAGGTTAAAGGGCCTGTCTCTCCAAGTTGGGAGATTGATAGTAAGGCAGTTGGAAAGTCAAACTGGAGCACCAGGAGAGGGACTATTCGTTGAGTTTTAGAAACCTTTCGTATTCACAGTGTGTCCATTCTCTAGGTTTCCTGTACCTGTTATAGCTGTAGTAATATTCCCTTGAACCTGGAGAGTTGGGACCCATGGAATGGGGGCCATGCATTATTGCTTGAAAAAGTCTGCATTTGCTCACCCAATCTCACCAATCCTCTCAGTCCCAAGTGTCCAGCCTTATGCCACATCCAGCTGTCATTGTAGATAGGGTCTTTCCAGGTTTCCTCAGACACCCTGAAGGAATTGTAAAGAATTTCCCTGTTTTTTGGTTTTGCTTTTGAAATTCCTTTTTATAGTGGGTATGAGCTGATTCTCGCTGCCATGTTTATGCCACTCTAGACACACTTGATTCCCTTATGGAGACATATCAATACATAGGTTTTAAGATTCTTACTAGTCAGATATATTCCTCTGTGGGAAATATGGGGTTTTGAGTCTCTTTCACTGAGGAAGGTGTCGGTCTTGTCAATTCCAAAGTTGGTTTTTGAAACGGTCCCTGTGCTTATATCAAACTCTGGTTTTATGCATCACCCCACCTCTCCTTACCCTTTATGCAGGCATAAGAGTGTTTTCTAAATGTGAGACTCTGTTCTCTTTCCTAACTCAGTTCACGTGTAGCCATGTTTACAGGATCTTCATAAGTGATATCTTATGATAAGTTTCTTTTTCTGTGTGACTTATTTCACTTAGAATCATCGTACCTGAATCCACTCACTTTGCTGCTACTGGTCTTATGACATTGATTTCATGGCTGAGGGATATTCCATCGTACGTAAGTACCACAATGTTTTGAACCATTTTTATATTTCCTGGGATATTTAAGGTGTACCCAAGTTGACGTTCTTGTAGCCAGTGCAGCCCTAAATTTGGAGGTGGCTCTTTCTTATTGATTTTCAGTTTTCCCCAGGTATATTCCCTAGACTGGAAGTGGCCTTGGCTCTGTAGCTCTGTTGTTTACTTCTTTTAGGGAACACAATGCACTCCTCCAGTGAGGCAGTTGGCAATTTACATCCCGCTCATCAGCATAACAAGGCTCCCTGTTCTCCAGGGCCTGTCTTGCCTTTCTGGATTTTACACATTTTGTGGATGTCCCTTTTGACCGGTGGGAAGTGATACTTCTTTGTAGTGCAGATTTGCATTGCCTGCTTGCTTGCTTGGCCAAAAAGGGCGTATGTGTTTTCTCCTGAATATATTCAGGAGAAAACGCATACGCCCTTTTTGGCCAAGTGCACCATTGTCCAAGTTGTGCCCCTCTTCCTGTGCTTTACAGGCGATTCCAAGGTACCTCTTGAAATCTGTTTCCTGCTATTTTGCCTCGCTTTCAAGTCCGCCTCGTTGACTTCCCTCAACAGATTTTTGGACGATAGTTGTCCTTTATCACTCTGCCAGTTTGTGAATTGCTGTGCCCCTGAGCTCCATTTCTCAACTCGTTTTTTGTGAGCTGAACGCAAGTCCAAAATTTTGGATTATGTCCTATACTGGTTCCCGGTGGGTGGCTGAGACTTTGGTTAATTCTTCTTCCTGCCGGGAAATTAGAGTGACATGTGCCCGTCCAAATGCCTAACAGCTACTCTCTCATGGGTTCTCCCTCGTCCCTTCCATCCTCTGGCAAATTGTGAACATGTGCAAACCAGGAGGTTAAAGGGCCTGTCTCTCCAAGTTGGGAGATTGATAGTAAGGCAGTTGGAAAGTCAAACTGGAGCACCAGGAGAGGGACTATTCGTTGAGTTTTAGAAACCTTTCGTATTCACAGTGTGTCCATTCTCTAGGTTTCCTGTACATGTTATAGCTGTAGTAATATTCCCTTGAACCTGGAGAGTTGGGACCCATGGAATGGGGGCCATGCATTATTGCTTGAAAGGGTCTGCATTTGCTCACCCAATCTCACCAATCCTCTCACTCCCAAGTGTCCAGCCTTATGCCACATCCAGCTGTCATTGTAGATAGGGTCTTTCCAGGTTTCCTCAGACACCCTGAAGGAATTGTAAATAATTTCCCTGTTTTTTGGTTTTGCTTTTGAAATTCCTTTTTATAGTGGGTTTGAGCTGATTCTCGCTGCCATGTTTATGCCACTCTAGACACACTTGATTCCCTTATGGAGTCATATCAATACATAGGTTTTAAGATTCTTACTAGTCAGATATATTCCTCTGCGGGAAATATGGGGTTTTGAGTCTCTTTCACTGAGGAAGGTGTAGGTCTTGTCTATTCCAAAGTTGGTTTTTGGAACGGTCCCTGTGCTTATATCAAACTCTGG
Source organism: Mesoplodon densirostris (assembly GCF_025265405.1). Classification (NCBI taxonomy): domain Eukaryota; kingdom Metazoa; phylum Chordata; class Mammalia; order Artiodactyla; family Ziphiidae; genus Mesoplodon; species Mesoplodon densirostris. The sequence continues at coordinate 2,544,463 of NW_026778199.1, read as the reverse complement.
TTTTATGCATCACCTCACCTCTCCTTCCCCTTTATGCAGGCATAAGAGTGTTTTCTAAATGTGAGACTCTGTTCTCTTTCCTAACTCAGTTCACGTGTAGCCATGTTTACAGGATCTTCATAAGTGATATCTTATGATAAGTTTCTTTTTCTGCGTGACTTATTTCACTTAGAATCATCGTACCTGAATCCACTCACTTTGCTGCTACTGGTCTTATGACATTGATTTCATGGCTGAGGGATATTCCATCGTACGTAAGTACCACAATGTTTTGAACCATTTTTATATTTCCTGGGATATTTAAGGTGTACCCAAGTTGAGGTTCTTGTAGCCAGTGCAGCCCTAAATTTGGAGGTGGCTCTTTCTTATTGATTTTCAGTTTTCCCCAGGTATATTCCCTAGACTGGAAGTGGCCTTGGCTCTGTAGCTCTGTTGTTTACTTGTTTTAGGGAACACAATGCACTCCTCCAGTGAGGCAGTTGGCAATTTACATCCCGCCCATCAGCATAACAAGGCTCCCTGTTCTCCAGGGCCTGTCTTGCCTTTCTGGTTTTTACACATTTTGTGGATGTCACTTTTGACCGGTGGGAAGTGATACTTCTTTGTAGTGCAGATTTGCATTGCCCGCTTGCTTGCTTGGCCAAAAAGGGCGTATGCGTTTTCTCCTGAATATATTCAGGAGAAAACGCATACGCACTTTTTGGCCAAGAGCACCATTGTCCAAGTTGTGCCCCTCTTCCTGTGCTTTACAGGCGATTCCAACGTACCTCTTGAAATCTGTTTCCTGCTATTTTGCCTCGCTTTCAAGTCCGCCTCGTTGACTTCCCTCAACAGATTTTTGGACGATAGTTGTCCTTTATCACTCTGCCAGTTTGTGAATTGCTGTGCCCCTGAGCTCCATTTCTCAACTCGTTTTTTGTGAGCTGAACGCAAGTCCAAAATTTTGAATTATGTCCTATACTGGTTCCCGGTGGGTGCCTGAGACTTTGGTTAATTCTTCTTCCTGCCGTGAAATTAGAGTGACATGTGCCCGTCCAAATGCCTAACAGCTACTCTCTCATGGGTTCTCCCTCGTCCCTTCCATCCTCTGGCAAATTGGGAACCTGTGCAAACCAGGAGGTTAAAGGGCCTGTCTCTCCAAGTTGGGAGATTGATAGTAAGGCAGTTGGAAAGTCAAACTGGAGCACCAGGAGAGGGACTATTCGTTGAGTTTTAGAAACCTTTCGTATTCACAGTGTGTCCATTCTCTAGGTTTCCTGTACATGTTATAGCTGTAGTAATATTCCCTTGAACCTGGAGAGTTGGGACCCATGGAATGGGAGCCATGCATTATTGCTTGAAAGGGTCTGCATTTGCTCACCCAATCTCACCAATCCTCTCAGTCCCAAGTGTCCAGCCTTATGCCACATCCAGCTGTCATTGTAGATAGGGTCTTTCCAGGTTTCCTCAGACACCCTGAAGGAATTGTAAAGAATTTCCCTGTTTTTTGGTTTTGCTTTTGAAATTCCTTTTTATAGTGGGTTTGAGCTGATTCTCGCTGCCATGTTTATGCCACTCTAGACACACTTGATTCCCTTATGGAGTCATATCAATACATAGGTTTTAAGATTCTTACTAGTCAGATATATTCCTCTGCGGGAAATATGGGGTTTTGAGTCTCTTTCACTGAGGAAGGTGTAGGTCTTGTCTATTCCAAAGTTGGTTTTTGGAACGGTCCCTGTGCTTATATCAAACTCTGGTTTTATGCATCACCCCACCTCTCCTTCCCCTTTATACAGGCATAAGAGTGTTTTCTAAATGTGAGACTCTGTTCTCTTTCCTAACAGTTCACGTGTAGCCATATTTACAGGATCTTCATAAGTGATATCTTATGATAAGTTTCTTTTTCTGTGTGACTTATTTCACTTAGAATCATCGTACCTGAATCCACTCACTTTGCTGCTACTGGTCTTATGACATTGATTTCATGGCTGAGGGATATTCCATCGTACGTAAGTACCACAATGTTTTGAACCATTTTTATATTTCCTGGGATATTTAAGGTGTACCAAAGTTGAGGTTCTTGTAGCCAGTGCAGCCCTAAATTTGGAGGTGGCTCTTTCTTATTGATTTTCAGTTTTCCCCAGGTATATTCCCTAGACTGGAAGTGGCCTTGGCTCTGTAGCTCTGTTGTTTACTTGTTTTAGGAAACACAATGCACTCCTCCAGTGAGGCAGTTGGCAATTTACATCCCGCCCATCAGCATAACAAGGCTCCCTGTTCTCCAGGGCCTGTCTTGCCTTTCTGGTTTTTACACATTTTGTGGATGTCCCTTTTGACCGGTGGGAAGTGATACTTCTTTGTAGTGCAGATTTGCATTGCCCGCTTGCTTGCTTGGCCAAAAAGGGCGTATGCGTTTTCTCCTGAATATATTCAGGAGAAAACGCATACGCCCTTTTTGGACAAGAGCACCATTGTCCAAGTTGTGCCCCTCTTCCTGTGCTTTACAGGCGATTCCAACGTACCTCTTGAAATCTGTTTCCTGCTATTTTGCCTCACTTTCAAGGCCGCCTCGTTGACTTCCCTCAACAGATTTTTGGACGATAGTTGTCCTTTATCACTCTGCCAGTTTGTGAATTGCTGTGCCCCTGAGCTCCATTTCTCAACTCGTTTTTTGTGAGCTGAACGCAAGTCCAAAATTTTGGATCATGTCCTATACTGGTTCCCGGTGGGTGGCTGAGACTTTGGTTAATTCTTCTTCCTGCCGGGAAATTAGAGTGACATGTGCCCATCCAAATGCCTAACAGCTACTCTCTCATGGGTTCTCCCTCGTCCCTTCCATCCTCTGCCAAATTGGGAACCTGTGCAAACCAGGAGGTTAAAGGGCCTGTCTCTCCAAGTTGGGAGATTGATAGTAAGGCAGTTGGAAAGTCAAACTGGAGCACCAGGAGAGGGACTATTCGTTGAGTTTTAGAAACCTTTCGTATTCACAGTGTGTCCATTCTCTAGGTTTCCTGTACCTGTTATAGCTGTAGTAATATTCCCTTGAACCTGGAGAGTTGGGACCCATGGAATGGGGGCCATGCATTATTGCTTGAAAGGGTCTGCATTTGCTCACCCAATCTCACCAATCCTCTCAGTCCCAAGTGTCCAGCCTTATGCCACATCCAGCTGTCATTGTAGATAGGGTCTTTCCAGGTTTCCTCAGACACCCTGAAGGAATTGTAAAGAATTTCCCTGTTTTTTGGTTTTGCTTTTGAAATTCCTTTTTATAGTGGGTATGAGCTGATTCTCGCTTCCATGTTTATGCCACTCTAGACACACTTGATTCCCTTATGGAGACATATCAATACATAGGTTTTAAGATTCTTACTAGTCAGATATATTCCTCTGTGGGAAATATGGGGTTTTGAGTCTCTTTCACTGAGGAAGGTGTCGGTCTTGTCAATTCCAAAGTTGGTTTTTGAAACGGTCCCTGTGCTTATATCAAACTCTGGTTTTATGCATCACCCCACCTCTCCTTCCCCTTTATGCAGGCATAAGAGTGTTTTCTAAATGTGAGACTCTGTTCTCTTTCCTAACTCAGTTCACGTGTAGCCATGTTTACAGGATCTTCATAAGTGATATCTTATGATAAGTTTCTTTTTCCCTGTGACTTATTTCACTTAGAATCATCGTACCTGAATCCACTCACTTTGCTGCTACTGGTCTTATGACATTGATTTCATGGCTGAGGGATATTCCATCGTACGTAAGTACCACAATGTTTTGAACCATTTTTATATTTCCTGGGATATTTAAGGTGTACCCAAGTTGAGGTTCTTGTAGCCAGTGCAGCCCTAAATTTGGAGGTGGCTCTTTCTTATTGATTTTCAGTTTTCACCAGGTATATTCCCTAGACTGGAAGGGGCCTTGGCTCTGTAGCTCTGTTGTTTACTTCTTTTAGGGAACACAATGCACTCCTCCAGTGAGGCAGTTGGCAATTTACATCCCGCCCATCAGCATAACAAGGCTCCCTGTTCTCCAGGGCCTGTCTTGCCTTTCTGGTTTTTACACATTTTGTGGATGTCCCTTTTGACTGGTGGGAAGTGATACTTCTTTGTAGTGCAGATTTGCATTGCCTGCTTGCTTGCTTGGCCAAAAAGGGCGTATGTGTTTTCTCCTGAATATATTCAGGAGAAAACGCATACGCCCTTTTTGGCCAAGTGCACCATTGTCCAAGTTGTGCCCCTCTTCCTGTGCTTTACAGGCGATTCCAACGTACCTCTTGAAATCTGTTTCCTGCTATTTTGCCTCGCTTTCAAGTCCGCCTCGTTGACTTCCCTCAACAGATTTTTGGACGATAGTTGTCCTTTATCACTCTGCCAGTTTGTGAATTGCTGTGCCCCTGAGCTCCATTTCTCAACTCGTTTTTTGTGAGCTGAACGCAAGTCCAAAATTTTGGATCATGTCCTATACTGGTTCCCGGTGGGTGGCTGAGACTTTGGTTAATTCTTCTTCCTGCCGGGAAATTAGAGTGACATGTGCCCGTCCAAATGCCTAACAGCTACTCTCTCATGGGTTCTCCCTCGTCCCTTCCATCCTCTGCCAAATTGGGAACCTGTGCAAACCAGGAGGTTAAAGGGCCTGTCTCTCCAAGTTGGGAGATTGATAGTAAGGCAGTTGGAAAGTCAAACTGGAGCACCAGGAGAGGGACTATTCGTTGAGTTTTAGAAACCTTTCGTATTCACAGTGTGTCCATTCTCTAGGTTTCCTGTACATGTTATAGCTGTAGTAATATTCCCTTGAACCTGGAGAGTTGGGACCCATGGAATGGGAGCCATGCATTATTGCTTGAAAGGGTCTGCATTTGCTCACCCAATCTCACCAATCCTCTCAGTCCCAAGTGTCCAGCCTTATGCCACATCCAGCTGTCATTGTAGATAGGGTCTTTCCAGGTTTCCTCAGACACCCTGAAGGAATTGTAAAGAATTTCCCTGTTTTTTGGTTTTGCTTTTGAAATTCCTTTTTATAGTGGGTTTGAGCTGATTCTCGCTGCCATGTTTATGCCACTCTAGACACACTTGATTCCCTTATGGAGTCATATCAATACATAGGTTTTAAGATTCTTACTAGTCAGATATATTCCTCTGCGGGAAATATGGGGTTTTGAGTCTCTTTCACTGAGGAAGGTGTAGGTCTTGTCTATTCCAAAGTTGGTTTTTGGAACGGTCCCTGTGCTTATATCAAACTCTGGTTTTATGCATCACCCCACCTCTCCTTCCCCTTTATACAGGCATAAGAGTGTTTTCTAAATGTGAGACTCTGTTCTCTTTCCTAACTCAGTTCACGTGTAGCCATGTTTACAGGATCTTCATAAGTGATATCTTATGATAAGTTTCTTTTTCTGTGTGACTTATTTCACTTAGAATCATCGTACCTGAATCCACTCACTTTGCTGCTACTGGTCTTATGACATTGATTTCATGGCTGAGGGATATTCCATCGTACGTAAGTACCACAATGTTTTGAACCATTTTTATATTTCCTGGGATATTTAAGGTGTACCCAAGTTGAGGTTCTTGTAGCCAGTGCAGCCCTAAATTTGGAGGTGGCTCTTTCTTATTGATTTTCAGTTTTCCCCAGGTATATTCCCTAGACTGGAAGTGGCCTTGGCTCTGTAGCTCTGTTGTTTACTTGTTTTAGGGAACACAATGCACTCCTCCAGTGAGGCAGTTGGCAATTTACATCCCGCCCATCAGCATAACAAGGCTCCCTGTTCTCCAGGGCCTGTCTTGCCTTTCTGGTTTTTACACATTTTGTGGATGTCCCTTTTGACCGGTGGGAAGTGATACTTCTTTGTAGTGCAGATTTGCATTGCCCGCTTGCTTGCTTGGCCAAAAAGGGCGTATGCGTTTTCTCCTGAATATATTCAGGAGAAAACGCATACGCCCTTTTTGGCCAAGTGCACCATTGTCCAAGTTGTGCCCCTCTTCCTGTGCTTTACAGGCGATTCCAACGTACCTCTTGAAATCTGTTTCCTGCTATTTTGCCTCACTTTCAAGTCCGCCTCGTTGACTTCCCTCAACAGATTTTTGGACGATAGTTGTCCTTTATCACTCTGCCAGTTTGTGAATTGCTGTGCCCCTGAGCTCCATTTCTCAACTCGTTTTTTGTGAGCTGAACGCAAGTCCAAAATTTTGGATCATGTCCTATACTGGTTCCCGGTGGGTGGCTGAGACTTTGGTTAATTCTTCTTCCTGCCGGGAAATTAGAGTGACATGTGCCCATCCAAATGCCTAACAGCTACTCTCTCATGGGTTCTCCCTCGTCCCTTCCATCCTCTGCCAAATTGGGAACCTGTGCAAACCAGGAGGTTAAAGGGCCTGTCTCTCCAAGTTGGGAGATTGATAGTAAGGCAGTTGGAAAGTCAAACTGGAGCACCAGGAGAGGGACTATTCGTTGAGTTTTAGAAACCTTTCGTATTCACAGTGTGTCCATTCTCTAGGTTTCCTGTACCTGTTATAGCTGTAGTAATATTCCCTTGAACCTGGAGAGTTGGGACCCATGGAATGGGGGCCATGCATTATTGCTTGAAAGGGTCTGCATTTGCTCACCCAATCTCACCAATCCTCTCAGTCCCAAGTGTCCAGCCTTATGCCACATCCAGCTGTCATTGTAGATAGGGTCTTTCCAGGTTTCCTCAGACACCCTGAAGGAATTGTAAAGAATTTCCCTGTTTTTTGGTTTTGCTTTTGAAATTCCTTTTTATAGTGGGTATGAGCTGATTCTCGCTGCCATGTTTATGCCACTCTAGACACACTTGATTCCCTTATGGAGACATATCAATACATAGGTTTTAAGATTCTTACTAGTCAGATATATTCCTCTGTGGGAAATATGGGGTTTTGAGTCTCTTTCACTGAGGAAGGTGTCGGTCTTGTCAATTCCAAAGTTGGTTTTTGAAACGGTCCCTGTGCTTATATCAAACTCTGGTTTTATGCATCACCCCACCTCTCCTTCCCCTTTATGCAGGCATAAGAGTGTTTTCTAAATGTGAGACTCTGTTCTCTTTCCTAACTCAGTTCACGTGTAGCCATGTTTACAGGATCTTCATAAGTGATATCTTATGATAAGTTTCTTTTTCTGTGTGACTTATTTCACTTAGAATCATCGTACCTGAATCCACTCACTTTGCTGCTACTGGTCTTATATCATTGATTTCATGGCTGAGGGATATTCCATCGTACGTAAGTACCACAATGTTTTGAACCATTTTTATATTTCCTGGGATATTTAAGGTGTACCCAAGTTGAGGTTCTTGTAGCCAGTGCAGCCCTAAATTTGGAGGTGGCTCTTTCTTATTGATTTTCAGTTTTCACCAGGTATATTCCCTAGACTGGAAGGGGCCTTGGCTCTGTAGCTCTGTTGTTTACTTCTTTTAGGGAACACAATGCACTCCTCCAGTGAGGCAGTTGGCAATTTACATCCCGCCCATCAGCATAACAAGGCTCCCTGTTCTCCAGGGCCTGTCTTGCCTTTCTGGTTTTTACACATTTTGTGGATGTCCCTTTTGACTGGTGGGAAGTGATACTTCTTTGTAGTGCAGATTTGCATTGCCTGCTTGCTTGCTTGGCCAAAAAGGGCGTATGTGTTTTCTCCTGAATATATTCAGGAGAAAACGCATACGCCCTTTTTGGCCAAGTGCACCATTGTCCAAGTTGTGCCCCTCTTCCTGTGCTTTACAGGCGATTCCAACGTACCTCTTGAAATCTGTTTCCTGCTATTTTGCCTCGCTTTCAAGTCCGCCTCGTTGACTTCCCTCAACAGATTTTTGGACGATAGTTGTCCTTTATCACTCTGCCAGTTTGTGAATTGCTGTGCCCCTGAGCTCCATTTCTCAACTCGTTTTTTGTGAGCTGAACGCAAGTCCAAAATTTTGGATCATGTCCTATACTGGTTCCCGGTGGGTGGCTGAGACTTTGGTTAATTCTTCTTCCTGCCGGGAAATTAGAGTGACATGTGCCCGTCCAAATGCCTAACAGCTACTCTCTCATGGGTTCTCCCTCGTCCCTTCCATCCTCTGGCAAATTGGGAACCTGTGCAAACCAGGAGGTTAAAGGGCCTGTCTCTCCAAGTTGGGAGATTGATAGTAAGGCAGTTGGAAAGTCAAACTGGAGCACCAGGAGAGGGACTATTCGTTGAGTTTTAGAAACCTTTCGTATTCACAGTGTGTCCATTCTCTAGGTTTCCTGTACATGTTATAGCTGTAGTAATATTCCCTTGAACCTGGAGAGTTGGGACCCATGGAATGGGAGCCATGCATCATTGCTTGAAAGGGTCTGCATTTGCTCACCCAATCTCACCAATCCTCTCAGTCCCAAGTGTCCAGCCTTATGCCACATCCAGCTGTCATTGTAGATAGGGTCTTTCCAGGTTTCCTCAGACACCCTGAAGGAATTGTAAAGAATTTCCCTGTTTTTTGGTTTTGCTTTTGAAATTCCTTTTTATAGTGGGTTTGAGCTGATTCTCGCTGCCATGTTTATGCCACTCTAGACACACTTGATTCCCTTATGGAGTCATATCAATACATAGGTTTTAAGATTCTTACTAGTCAGATATATTCCTCTGCGGGAAATATGGGGTTTTGAGTCTCTTTCACTGAGGAAGGTGTAGGTCTTGTCTATTCCAAAGTTGGTTTTTGGAACGGTCCCTGTGCTTATATCAAACTCTGGTTTTATGCATCACCCCACCTCTCCTTCCCCTTTATACAGGCATAAGAGTGTTTTCTAAATGTGAGACTCTGTTCTCTTTCCTAACTCAGTTCACGTGTAGCCATGTTTACAGGATCTTCATAAGTGATATCTTATGATAAGTTTCTTTTTCTGTGTGACTTATTTCACTTAGAATCATCGTACCTGAATCCACTCACTTTGCTGCTACTGGTCTTATGACATTGATTTCATGGCTGAGGGATATTCCATCGTACGTAAGTACCACAATGTTTTGAACCATTTTTATATTTCCTGGGATATTTAAGGTGTACCGAAGTTGAGGTTCTTGTAGCCAGTGCAGCCCTAAATTTGGAGGTGGCTCTTTCTTATTGATTTTCAGTTTTCCCCAGGTATATTCCCTAGACTGGAAGTGGCCTTGGCTCTGTAGCTCTGTTGTTTACTTGTTTTAGGGAACACAATGCACTCCTCCAGTGAGGCAGTTGGCAATTTACATCCCGCCCATCAGCATAACAAGGCTCCCTGTTCTCCAGGGCCTGTCTTGCCTTTCTGGTTTTTACACATTTTGTGGATGTCCCTTTTGACCGGTGGGAAGTGATACTTCTTTGTAGTGCAGATTTGCATTGCCCGCTTGCTTGCTTGGCCAAAAAGGGCGTATGCGTTTTCTCCTGAATATATTCAGGAGAAAACGCATACGCCCTTTTTGGCCAAGTGCACCATTGTCCAAGTTGTGCCCCTCTTCCTGTGCTTTACAGGCGATTCCAACGTACCTCTTGAAATCTGTTTCCTGCTATTTTGCCTCACTTTCAAGTCCGCCTCGTTGACTTCCCTCAACAGATTTTTGGACGATAGTTGTCCTTTATCACTCTGCCAGTTTGTGAATTGCTGTGCCCCTGAGCTCCATTTCTCAACTCGTTTTTTGTGAGCTGAACGCAAGTCCAAAATTTTGGATCATGTCCTATACTGGTTCCCGGTGGGTGGCTGAGACTTTGGTTAATTCTTCTTCCTGCCGGGAAATTAGAGTGACATGTGCCCATCCAAATGCCTAACAGCTACTCTCTCATGGGTTCTCCCTCGTCCCTTCCATCCTCTGCCAAATTGGGAACCTGTGCAAACCAGGAGGTTAAAGGGCCTGTCTCTCCAAGTTGGGAGATTGATAGTAAGGCAGTTGGAAAGTCAAACTGGAGCACCAGGAGAGGGACTATTCGTTGAGTTTTAGAAACCTTTCGTATTCACAGTGTGTCCATTCTCTAGGTTTCCTGTACCTGTTATAGCTGTAGTAATATTCCCTTGAACCTGGAGAGTTGGGACCCATGGAATGGGGGCCATGCATTATTGCTTGAAAGGGTCTGCATTTGCTCACCCAATCTCACCAATCCTCTCAGTCCCAAGTGTCCAGCCTTATGCCACATCCAGCTGTCATTGTAGATAGGGTCTTTCCAGGTTTCCTCAGACACCCTGAAGGAATTGTAAAGAATTTCCCTGTTTTTTGGTTTTGCTTTTGAAATTCCTTTTTATAGTGGGTTTGAGCTGATTCTCGCTGCCATGTTTATGCCACTCTAGACACACTTGATTCCCTTATGGAGACATATCAATACATAGGTTTTAAGATTCTTACTAGTCAGATATATTCCTCTGTGGGAAATATGGGGTTTTGAGTCTCTTTCACTGAGGAAGGTGTCGGTCTTGTCAATTCCAAAGTTTGTTTTTGAAACGGTCCCTGTGCTTATATCAAACTCTGGTTTTATGCATCACCCCACCTCTCCTTACCCTTTATGCAGGCATAAGAGTGTTTTCTAAATGTGAGACTCTGTTCTCTTTCCTAACTCAGTTCACGTGTAGCCATGTTTACAGGATCTTCATAAGTGATATCTTATGATAAGTTTCTTTTTCTGTGTGACTTATTTCACTTAGAATCATCGTACCTGAATCCACTCACTTTGCTGCTACTGGTCTTATGACATTGATTTCATGGCTGAGGGATATTCCATCGTACGTAAGTACCACAATGTTTTGAACCATTTTTATATTTCCTGGGATATTTAAGGTGTACCCAAGTTGAGGTTCTTGTAGCCAGTGCAGCCCTAAATTTGGAGGTGGCTCTTTCTTATTGATTTTCAGTTTTCCCAAGGTATATTCCCTAGACTGGAAGGGGCCTTGGCTCTGTAGCTCTGTTGTTTACTTCTTTTAGGGAACACAATGCACTCCTCCAGTGAGGCAGTTGGCAATTTACATCCCGCCCATCAGCATAACAAGGCTCCCTGTTCTCCAGGGCCTGTCTTGCCTTTCTGGTTTTTACACATTTTGTGGATGTCCCTTTGGACTGGTGGGAAGTGATACTTCTTTGTAGTGCAGATTTGCATTGCCTGCTTGCTTGCTTGGCCAAAAAGGGCGTATGTGTTTTCTCCTGAATATATTCAGGAGAAAACGCATACGCCCTTTTTGGCCAAGTGCACCATTGTCCAAGTTGTGCCCCTCTTCCTGTGCTTTACAGGCGATTCCAACGTACCTCTTGAAATCTGTTTCCTGCTATTTTGCCTCGCTTTCAAGTCCGCCTCGTTGACTTCCCTCAACAGATTTTTGGACGATAGTTGTCCTTTATCACTCTGCCAGTTTGTGAATTGCTGTGCCCCTGAGCTCCATTTCTCAACTCGTTTTTTGTGAGCTGAACGCAAGTCCAAAATTTTGGATCATGTCCTATACTGGTTCCCAGTGGGTGGCTGAGACTTTGGTTAATTCTTCTTCCTGCCGGGAAATTAGAGTGACATGTGCCCGTCCAAATGCCTAACAGCTACTCTCTCATGGGTTCTCCCTCGTCCCTTCCATCCTCTGGCAAATTGGGAACCTGTGCAAACCAGGAGGTTAAAGGGCCTGTCTCTCCAAGTTGGGAGATTGATAGTAAGGCAGTTGGAAAGTCAAACTGGAGCACCAGGAGAGGGACTATTCGTTGAGTTTTAGAAACCTTTCGTATTCACAGTGTGTCCATTCTCTAGGTTTCCTGTACATGTTATAGCTGTAGTAATATTCCCTTGAACCTGGAGAGTTGGGACCCATGGAATGGGAGCCATGCATTATTGCTTGAAAGGGTCTGCATTTGCTCACCCAATCTCACCAATCCTCTCAGTCCCAAGTGTCCAGCCTTATGCCACATCCAGCTGTCATTGTAGATAGGGTCTTTCCAGGTTTCCTCAGACACCCTGAAGGAATTGTAAAGAATTTCCCTGGGGCCTCCCTGGTGGCGCAGTGGTTAAGAGTCCGCCTGCCGATGCAGGGGATACGGGTTCGTGCCCCGGTCTGGGAGGATCCCATATGCCGCGGAGCGGCTTGGCCCGTGAGCCATGGCCGCTGGGCCTGCGCATCCGGAGCCTGTGCTCCGCAACGGGAGAGGCCACAACAGTGAGAGGCCCGCATACCGCAAAAAGAAAAAAAAAAAAAAAAAAAAAAAGAATTTCCCTGTTTTTTGGTTTTGCTTTTGAAATTCCTTTTTATAGTGGGTTTGAGCTGATTCTCGCTGCCATGTTTATGCCACTCTAGACACACTTGATTCCCTTATGGAGTCATATCAATACATAGGTTTTAAGATTCTTACTAGTCAGATATATTCCTCTGCGGGAAATATGGGGTTTTGAGTCTCTTTCACTGAGGAAGGTGTAGGTCTTGTCTATTCCAAAGTTGGTTTTTGGAACGGTCCCTGTGCTTATATCAAACTCTGGTTTTATGCATCACCCCACCTCTCCTTCCCCTTTATGCAGGCATAAGAGTGTTTTCTAAATGTGAGACTCTGTTCTCTTTCCTAACTCAGTTCACGTGTAGCCATGTTTACAGGATCTTCATAAGTGATATCTTATGATAAGTTTCTTTTTCTGTGTGACTTATTTCACTTAGAATCATCGTACCTGAATCCACTCACTTTGCTGCTACTGGTCTTATGACATTGATTTCATGGCTGAGGGATATTCCATCGTACGTAAGTACCACAATGTTTTGAACCATTTTTATATTTCCTGGGATATTTAAGGTGTACCCAAGTTGAGGTTCTTGTAGCCAGTGCAGCCCTAAATTTGGAGGTGGCTCTTTCTTATTGATTTTCAGTTTTCCCCAGGTATATTCCCTAGACAGGAAGTGGCCTTGGCTCTGTAGCTCTGTTGTTTACTTGTTTTAGGGAACACAATGCACTCCTCCAGTGAGGCAGTTGGCAATTTACATCCCGCCCATCAGCATAACAAGGCTCCCTGTTCTCCAGGGCCTGTCTTGCCTTTCTGGTTTTTACACATTTTGTGGATGTCCCTTTTGACCGGTGGGAAGTGATACTTCTTTGTAGTGCAGATTTGCATTGCCCGCTTGCTTGCTTGGCCAAAAAGGGCGTATGCGTTTTCTCCTGAATATATTCAGGAGAAAACGCATACGCCCTTTTTGGCCAAGTGCACCATTGTCCAAGTTGTGCCCCTCTTCCTGTGCTTTACAGGCGATTCCAACGTACCTCTTGAAATCTGTTTCCTGCTATTTTGCCTCACTTTCAAGTCCGCCTCGTTGACTTCCCTCAACAGATTTTTGGACGATAGTTGTCCTTTATCACTCTGCCAGTTTGTGAATTGCTGTGCTCCTGAGCTCCATTTCTCAACTCGTTTTTTGTGAGCTGAACGCAAGTCCAAAATTTTGGATCATGTCCTATACTGGTTCCCGGTGGGTGGCTGAGACTTTGGTTAATTCTTCTTCCTGCCGGGAAATTAGAGTGACATGTGCCCATCCAAATGCCTAACAGCTACTCTCTCATGGGTTCTCCCTCGTCCCTTCCATCCTCTGCCAAATTGGGAACCTGTGCAAACCAGGAGGTTAAAGGGCCTGTCTCTCCAAGTTGGGAGATTGATAGTAAGGCAGTTGGAAAGTCAAACTGGAGCACCAGGAGAGGGACTATTCGTTGAGTTTTAGAAACCTTTCGTATTCACAGTGTGTCCATTCTCTAGGTTTCCTGTACCTGTTATAGCTGTAGTAATATTCCCTTGAACCTGGAGAGTTGGGACCCATGGAATGGGGGCCATGCATTATTGCTTGAAAGGGTCTGCATTTGCTCACCCAATCTCACCAATCCTCTCAGTCCCAAGTGTCCAGCCTTATGCCACATCCAGCTGTCATTGTAGATAGGGTCTTTCCAGGTTTCCTCAGACACCCTGAAGGAATTGTAAAGAATTTCCCTGTTTTTTGGTTTTGCTTTTGAAATTCCTTTTTATAGTGGGTATGAGCTGATTCTCGCTGCCATGTTTATGCCACTCTAGACACACTTGATTCCCTTATGGAGACATATCAATACATAGGTTTTAAGATTCTTACTAGTCAGATATATTCCTCTGTGGGAAATATGGGGTTTTGAGTCTCTTTCACTGAGGAAGGTGTCGGTTTTGTCAATTCCAAAGTTGGTTTTTGAAACGGTCCCTGTGCTTATATCAAACTCTGGTTTTATGCATCACCCCACCTCTCCTTCCCCTGTATGCAGGCATAAGAGTGTTTTCTAAATGTGAGACTCTGTTCTCTTTCCTAACTCAGTTCACGTGTAGCCATGTTTACAGGATCTTCCTAATTGATATCTTATGATAAGTTTCTTTTTCTGTGTGACTTATTTCACTTAGAATCATCGTACCTGAATCCACTCACTTTGCTGCTACTGGTCTTATGACATTGATTTCATGGCTGAGGGATATTCCATCGTACGTAAGTACCACAATGTTTTGAACCATTTTTATATTTCCTGGGATATTTAAGGTGTACCCAAGTTGAGGTTCTTGTAGCCAGTGAAGCCCTAAATTTGGAGGTGGCTCTTTCTTATTGATTTTCAGTTTTCCCCAGGTATATTCCCTAGACAGGAAGTGGCCTTGGCTCTGTAGCTCTGTTGTTTACTTGTTTTAGGGAACACAATGCACTCCTCCAGTAAGGCAGTTGGCAATTTACATCCCGCCCATCAGCATAACAAGGCTCCCTGTTCTCAAGGGCCTGTCTTGCCTTTCTGGTTTTTACACATTTTGTGGATGTCCCTTTTCACCGGTGGGAAGTGATACTTCTTTGTAGTGCAGATTTGCATTGCCCGCTTGCTTGCTTGGCCAAAAAGGGCTTATGCGTTTTCTCCTGAATATATTCAGGAGAAAACGCATACGCCCTTTTTGGCCAAGTGCACCATTGTCCAAGTTGTGCCCCTCTTCCTGTGCTTTACAGGCGATTCCAACGTACCTCTTGAAATCTGTTTCCTGCTATTTTGCCTCACTTTCAAGTCCGCCTCGTTGACTTCCCTCAACAGATTTTTGGATGATAGTTGTCCTTTATCACTCTGCCAGTATGTGAATTGCTGTGCCCCTGAGCTCCAATTCTCAACCTGTTTTTTGGGAGCTGAACGCAAGTCCAAAATTTTGGATCATGTCCTATACTGGTTCCCGGTGGGTGGCTGAGACTTTGGTTAATTCTTCTTCCTGCCGGGAAATTAGAGTGACATGTGCCCGTCCAAATGCCTAACAGCTACTCTCTCATGGGTTCTCCCTCGTCCCTTCCATCCTCCGCCAAATTGGGAACCTGTGCAAACCAGGAGGTTAAAGGGCCTGTCTCTCCAAGTTGGGAGATTGATAGTAAGGCAGTTGGAAAGTCAAACTGGAGCACCAGGAGAGGGACTATTCGTTGAGTTTTAGAAACCTTTCGTATTCACAGTGTGTCCATTCTCTAGGTTTCCTGTACATGTTATAGCTGTAGTAATATTCCCTTGAACCTGGAGAGTTGGGACCCATGGAATGGGAGCCATGCATTATTGCTTGAAAGGGTCTGCATTTGCTCACCCAATCTCACCAATCCTCTCAGTCCCAAGTGTCCAGCCTTATGCCACATCCAGCTGTCATTGTAGATAGGGTCTTTCCAGGTTTCCTCAGACACCCTGAAGGAATTGTAAAGAATTTCCCTGTTTTTTGGTTTTGCTTTTGAAATTCCTTTTTATAGTGGGTTTCAGCTGATTCTCGCTGCCATGTTTATGCCACTCTAGACACACTTGATTCCCTTATGGAGACATATCAATACATAGGTTTTAAGATTCTTACTAGTCAGATATATACCTCTGCGGGAAATATGGGGTTTTGAGTCTCTTTCACTGAGGAAGGTGTCGGTCTTGTCTATTCCAATGTTGGTTTTTGGAACGGTCCCTGTGCTTATATCAAACTCTGGTTTTATGCATCACCCCACCTCTCCTTCCCCTTTAAGCAGGCATAAGAGTGTTTTCTAAATGTGAGACTCTGTTCTCTTTCCTAACTCAGTTCACGTGTAGCCATGTTTACAGGATCTTCATAAGTGATATCTTATGATAAGTTTCTTTTTCTGTGTGACTTATTTCACTTAGAATCATCGTACCTGAATCCACTCACTTTGCTGCTACTGGTCTTATGACATTGATTTCATGGCTGAGGGATATTCCATCGTACGTATGTACCACAATGTTTTGAACCATTTTTATATTTCCTGGGATATTTAAGGTGTACCCAAGTTGAGGTTCTTGTTGTCAGTGCAGCCCTAAATTTGGAGGTGGCTCTTTCTTATTGATTTTCAGTTTTCCCAAGGTATATTCCCTAGACTGGAAGTGGCCTTGGCTCTGTAGCTCTGTTGTTTACTTGTTTTAGGGAACACAATGCACTCCTCCAGTGAGGCAGTTGGCAATTTACATCCCGCCCATCAGCATAACAAGGCTCCCAGTTCTCCAGGGCCTGTCTTGCCTTTCTGGTTTTTACACATTTTGTGGATGTCCCTTTTGACCGGTGGGAAGTGATACTTCTTTGTAGTGCAGATTTGCATTGCCCGCTTGCTTGCTTGGCCAAAAAGGGCGTATGCGTTTTCTCCTGAATATATTCAGGAGAAAACGCATACGCCCTTTTTGGCCAAGTGCACCATTGTCCAAGTTGTGCCCCTCTTCCTGTGCTTTACAGGCGATTCCAACGTACCTCTTGAAATCTGTTTCCTGCTATTTTGCCTCACTTTCAAGTCCGCCTCGTTGACTTCCCTCAACAGATTTTTGGACGATAGTTGTCCTTTATCACTCTGCCAGTATGTGAATTGCTGTGCCCCTGAGCTCCATTTCTCAACTCGTTTTTTTGGGAGCTGAACGCAAGTCCAAAATTTTGGATCATGTCCTATACTGGTTCCCGGTGGGTGGCTGAGACTTTGGTTAATTCTTCTTCCTGCCGGGAAATTAGAGTGACATGTGCCCGTCCAAATGCCTAACAGCTACTCTCTCATGGGTTCTCCCTCGTCCCTTCCATCCTCTGCCAAATTGGGAACCTGTGCAAACCAGGAGGTTAAAGGGCCTGTCTCTCCAAGTTGGGAGATTGATAGTAAGGCAGTTGGAAAGTCAAACTGGAGCACCAGGAGAGGGACTATTCGTTGAGTTTTAGAAACCTTTCGTATTCACAGTGTGTCCATTCTCTAGGTTTCCTGTACATGTTATAGCTGTAGTAATATTCCCTTGAACCTGGAGAGTTGGGACCCATGGAATGTGGGCCATGCATTATTGCTTGAAAGGGTCTGCATTCACTCACCCAATCTCACCAATCCACTCAGTCCCAAGTGTCCAGCCTTATGCCACATCCAGCTGTCATGGTAGATAGGGTCTTTCTAGGTTTCCTCAGACACCCTGAAGGAATTGTAAAGAATTTCCCTGTTTTTTGGTTTTGCTTTTGAAATTCCTTTTTATAGTGGGTTTGAGCTGATTCTCGCTGCCATGTTTATGCCACTCTAGACACACTTGATTCCCTTATGGAGTCATATCAATACATAGGTTTTAAGATTCTTACTAGTCAGATATATTCCTCTGCGGGAAATATGGGGTTTTGAGTCTCTTTCACTGAGGAAGGTGTAGGTCTTGTCTATTCCAAAGTTGGTTTTTGGAACGGTCCCTGTGCTTATATCAAACTCTGGTTTTATGCATCACCCCACCTCTCCTTCCCCTTTATGCAGGCATAAGAGTGTTTTCTAAATGTGAGACTCTGTTCTCTTTCCTAACTCAGTTCACGTGTAGCCATGTTTACAGGATCTTCATAAGTGATATCTTATGATAAGTTTCTTTTTCTGTGTGACTTATTTCACTTAGAATCATCGTACCTGAATCCACTCACTTTGCTGCTACTGGTCTTATGACATTGATTTCATGGCTGAGGGATATTCCATCGTACGTAAGTACCACAATGTTTTGAACCATTTTTATATTTCCTGGGATATTTAAGGTGTACCCAAGTTGAGGTTCTTGTAGCCAGTGCAGCCCTAAATTTGGAGGTGGCTCTTTCTTATTGATTTTCAGTTTTCCCCAGGTATATTCCCTAGACTGGAAGTGGCCTTGGCTCTGTAGCTCTGTTGTTTACTTGTTTTAGGGAACACAATGCACTCCTCCAGTGAGGCAGTTGTCAATTTACATCCCGCCCATCAGCATAACAAGGCTCCCTGTTCTCCAGGGCCTGTCTTGCCTTTCTGGTTTTTACACATTTTGTGGATGTCCCTTTTGACCAGTGGGAAGTGATACTTCTTTGTAGTGCAGATTTGCATTGCCCGCTTGCTTGCTTGGCCAAAAAGGGCGTATTCGTTTTCTCCTGAATATATTCAGGAGAAAACGCATACGCCCTTTTTGGCCAAGTGCACCATTGTCCAAGTTGTGCCCCTCTTCCTGTGCTTTACAGGCGATTCCAACGTACCTCTTGAAATCTGTTTCCTGCTATTTTGCCTCACTTTCAAGTCCACCTCGTAGACTTCCCTCAACAGATTTTTGGACGATAGTTGTCCTTTATCACTCTGCCAGTTTGTGAATTGCTGTGCCCCTGAGCTCCATTTCTCAACTCGTTTTTTGTGAGCTGAACGCAAGTCCAAAATTTTGGATCATGTCCTATACTGGTTCCCGGTGGGTGGCTGAGACTTTGGTTAATTCTTCTTCCTGCCGGGAAATTAGAGTGACATGTGCCCGTCCAAATGCCTAACAGCTACTCTCTCATGGGTTCTCCCTCGTCCCTTCCATCCTCTGCCAAATTGGGAACCTGTGCAAACCAGGAGGTTAAAGGGCCTGTCTCTCCAAGTTGGGAGATTGATAGTAAGGCAGTTGGAAAGTCAAACTGGAGCACCAGGAGAGGGACTATTCGTTGAGTTTTAGAAACCTTTCATATTCACAGTGTGTCCATTCTCTAGGTTTCCTGTACATGTTATAGCTGTAGTAATATTCCCTTGAACATGGAGAGTTGGGACCCATGGAATGGGGGCCATGCATTATTTCTTGAAAGGGTCTGCATTTGCTCACCCAATCTCACCAATCCTCTCAGTCCCAAGTGTCCAGCCTTATGCCACATCCAGCTGTCATTGTAGATAGGGTCTTTCCAGGTTTCCTCAGACACCCTGAAGGAATTGTAAAGAATTTCCCTGTTTTTTGGTTTTGCTTTTGAAATTCCTTTTTATAGTGGGTTTGAGCTGATTCTCGCTGCCATGTTTATGCCACTCGAGACACACTTGATTCCCTTATGGAGACATATCAATACATAGGTTTTAAGATTCTTACTAGTCAGATATATTCCTCTGTGGGAAATATGGGGTTTTGAGTCTCTTTCACTAAGGAAGGTGTCGGTCTTGTCAATTCCAAAGTTGGTTTTTGAAACGGTCCCTGTGCTTATATCAAACTCTGGTTTTATGCATCACCCCACCTCTCCTTACCATTTATGCAGGCATAAGAGTGTTTTCTAAATTTGAGACTCTGTTCTCTTTCTTAACTCAGTTCACGTGTAGCCATGTTTACAGGATCTTCATAAGTGATATCTTATGATAAGTTTCTTTTTCTGTGTGACTTATTTGACTTAGAATCATCGTACCTGAATCCACTCACTTTGCTGCTACTGGTCTTATGACATTGATTTCATGGCTGAGGGATATTCCATCGTACGTAAGTACCACAATGTTTTGAACCATTTTTATATTTCCTGGGATATTTAAGGTGTACCCAAGTTGAGGTTCTTGTAGCCAGTGCAGCCCTAAATTTGGAGGTGGCTCTTTCTTATTGATTTTCAGTTTTCCCCAGGTATATTCCCTAGACTGGAAGTGGCCTTGGCTCTGTAGCTCTGTTGTTTACTTGTTTTAGGGAACACAATGCACTCCTCCAGTGAGGCAGTTGGCAATTTACATCCCGCCCATCAGCATAACAAGGCTCCCTGTTCTCCAGGGCCTGTCTTGCCTTTCTGGTTTTTACACATTTTGTGGATGTCCCTTTTGACCGGTGGGAAGTGATACTTCTTTGTAGTGCAGATTTGCATTGCCCGCTTGCTTGCTTGGCCAAAAAGGGCGTATGCGTTTTCTCCTGAATATATTCAGGAGAAAACGCATACGCCCTTTTTGGCCAAGTGCACCATTGTCCAAGTTGTGCCCCTCTTCCTGTGCTTTACAGGCGATTCCAACGTACCTCTTGAAATCTGTTTCCTGCTATTTTCCCTCACTTTCAAGTCCGCCTCGTTGACTTCCCTCAACAGATTTTTGGACGATAGTTGTCCTTTATCACTCTGCCAGTTTGTGAATTGCTGTGCCCCTGAGCTCCATTTCTCAACTCGTTTTTTGTGAGCTGAACGCAAGTCCAAAATTTTGGATCATGTCCTATACTGGTTCCCGGTGGGTGGCTGAGACTTTGGTTAATTCTTCTTCCTGCCGGGAAATTAGAGTGACAGGTGCCCGTCCAAATGCCTAACAGCTACTCTCTCATGGGTTCTCCCTCGTCCCTTCCATCCTCTGCCAAATTGGGAACCTGTGCAAACCAGGAGGTTAAAGGGCCTGTCTCTCCAAGTTGGGAGATTGATAGTAAGGCAGTTGGAAAGTCAAACTGGAGCACCAGGAGAGGGACTATTCGTTGAGTTTTAGAAACCTTTCGTATTCACAGTGTGTCCATTCTCTAGGTTTCCTGTACATGTTATAGCTGTAGTAATATTCCCTTGATCATGGAGAGTTGGGACCCATGGAATGGGGGCCATGCATTATTGCTTGAAAGGGTCTGCATTTGCTCACCCAATCTCACCAATTCTCTCAGTGCCAAGTGTCCAGCCTTATGCCACATCCAGCTGTCATTGTAGATAGGGTCTTTCCAGGTTTCCTCAGACACCCTGAAGGAATTGTAAAGAATTTCCCTGTTTTTTGGTTTTGCTTTTGAAATTCCTTTTTATAGTGGGTTTGAGCTGATTCTCGCTGCCATGTTTATGCCACTCTAGACACACTTGATTCCCTTATGGAGACATATCAATACATAGGTTTTAAGATTCTTACTAGTCAGATATATTCCTCTGTGGGAAATATGGGGTTTTGAGTCTCTTTCACTAAGGAAGGTGTCGGTCTTGTCAATTCCAAAGTTGGTTTTTGAAACGGTCCCTGTGCTTATATCAAACTCTGGTTTTATGCATCACCCCACCTCTCCTTACCCTTTATGCAGGCATAAGAGTGTTTTCTAAATGTGAGACTCTGTTCTCTTTCTTAACTCAGTTCACGTGTAGCCATGTTTACAGGATCTTCATAAGTGATATCTTATGATAAGTTTCTTTTTCTGTGTGACTTATTTCACTTAGAATATCGTACCTGAATCCACTCACTTTGCTGCTACTGGTCTTATGACATTGATTTCATGGCTGAGGGATATTCCATCGTACGTAAGTACCACAATGTTTTGAACCATTTTTATATTTCCTGGGATATTTATGGTGTACCCAAGTTGAGGTTCTTGTAGCCAGTGCAGCCCTAAATTTGGAGGTGGCTCTTTCTTATTGATTTTCAGTTTTCCCCAGGTATATTCCCTAGACTGGAAGTGGCCTTGGCTCTATAGCTCTGTTGTTTACTTGTTTTAGGGAACACAATGCACTCCTCCAGTGAGGCAGTTGGCAATTTACATCCCGCCCATCAGCATAACAAGGCTCCCTGTTCTCCAGGGCCTGTCTTGCCTTTCTGGTTTTTACACATTTTGTGGATGTCCCTTTTGACCGGTGGGAAGTGATACTTCTTTGTAGTGCAGATTTGCATTGCCCGCTTGCTTGCTTGGCCAAAAAGGGCGTATGCGTTTTCTCCTGTATATATTCAGGAGAAAACGCATACGCCCTTTTTGGCCAAGTGCACCATTGTCCAAGTTGTGCCCCTCTTCCTGTGCTTTACAGGCGATTCCAAGGTACCTCTTGAAATCTGTTTCCTGCTATTTTGCCTCGCTTTCAAGTCCGCCTCGTTGACTTCCCTCAACAGATTTTTGGACGATAGTTGTCCTTTATCACTCTGCCAGTTTGTGAATTGCTGTGCCCCTGAGCTCCATTTCTCAACTCGTTTTTTGTGAGCTGAACGCAAGTCCAAAATTTTGGATCATGTCCTATACTGGTTCCCGGTGGGTGGCTGAGACTTTGGTTAATTCTTCTTCCTGCCGGGAAATTAGAGTGACATGTGCCCGTCCAAATGCCTAACAGCTACTCTCTCATGGGTTCTCCCTCGTCCCTTCCATCCTCTGCCAAATTGGGAACCTGTGCAAACCAGGAGGTTAAAGGGCCTGTCTCTCCAAGTTGGGAGATTGATAGTAAGGCAGTTGGAAAGTCAAACTGGAGCACCAGGAGAGGGACTATTCGTTGAGTTTTAGAAACCTTTCGTATTCACAGTGTGTCCATTCTCTAGGTTTCCTGTACATGTTATAGATGTAGTAATATTCCCTTGAACCTGGAGAGTTGGGACCCATGGAATGGGGGCCATGCATTATTGCTTGAAAGGGTCTGCATTTGCTCACCCAATCTCACCAATCCTCTCAGTCCCAAGTGTCCAGCCTTATGCCACATCCAGCTGTCATTGTAGATAGGGTCTTTCCAGGTTTCCTCAGACACCCTGAAGGAATTGTAAAGAATTTCCCTGTTTTTTGGTTTTGCTTTTGAAATTCCTTTTTATAGTGGGTTTGAGCTGATTCTCGCTGCCATGTTTATGCCACTCGAGACACACTTGATTCCCTTATGGAGACATATCAATACATAGGTTTTAAGATTCTTACTAGTCAGATATATTCCTCTGTGTGAAATATGGGGTTTTGAGTCTCTTTCACTAAGGAAGGTGTCGGTCTTGTCAATTCCAAAGTTGGTTTTTGAAACGGTCCCTGTGCTTATATCAAACTCTGGTTTTATGCATCACCCCACCTCTCCTTACCCTTTATGCAGGCATAAGAGTGTTTTCTAAATTTGAGACTCTGTTCTCTTTCTTAACTCAGTTCACGTGTAGCCATGTTTACAGGATCTTCATAAGTGATATCTTATGATAAGTTTCTTTTTCTGTGTGACTTATTTCACTTAGAATCATCGTACCTGAATCCACTCACTTTGCTGCTACTGGTCTTATGACATTGATTTCATGGCTGAGGGATATTCCATCGTACGTAAGTACCACAATGTTTTGAACCATTTTTATATTTCCTGGGATATTTAAGGTGTACCCAAGTTGAGGTTCTTGTAGCCAGTGCAGCCCTAAATTTGGAGGTGGCTCTTTCTTATTGATTTTCAGTTTTCCCCAGGTATATTCCCTAGACTGGAAGTGGCCTTGGCTCTGTAGCTCTGTTGTTTACTTGTTTTAGGGAACACAATGCACTCCTCCAGTGAGGCAGTTGGCAATTTACATCCCGCCCATCAGCATAACAAGGCTCCCTGTTCTCCAGGGCCTGTCTTGCCTTTCTGGTTTTTACACATTTTGTGGATGTCCCTTTTGACCGGTGGGAAGTGATACTTCTTTGTAGTGCAGATTTGCATTGCCCGCTTGCTTGCTTGGCCAAAAAGGGCGTATGCGTTTTCTCCTGAATATATTCAGGAGAAAACACATACGCCCTTTTTGGCCAAGTGCACCATTGTCCAAGTTGTGCCCCTCTTCCTGTGCTTTACAGGCGATTCCAACGTACCTCTTGAAATCTGTTTCCTGCTATTTTGCCTCACTTTCAAGTCCACCTCGTTGACTTCCCTCAACAGATTTTTGGACGATAGTTGTCCTTTATCACTCTGCCAGTTTGTGAATTGCTGTGCCCCTGAGCTCCATTTCTCAACTCGTTTTTTGTGAGCTGAACGCAAGTCCAAAATTTTGGATCATGTCCTATACTGGTTCCCGGTGGGTGGCTGAGACTTTGGTTAATTCTTCTTCCTGCCGGGAAATTAGAGTGACAGGTGCCCGTCCAAATGCCTAACAGCTACTCTCTCATGGGTTCTCCCTCGTCCCTTCCATCCTCTGCCAAATTGGGAACCTGTGCAAACCAGGAGGTTAAAGGGCCTGTCTCTCCAAGTTGGGAGATTGATAGTAAGGCAGTTGGAAAGTCAAACTGGAGCACCAGGAGAGGGACTATTCGTTGAGTTTTAGAAACCTTTCGTATTCACAGTGTGTCCATTCTCTAGGTTTCCTGTACATGTTATAGCTGTAGTAATATTCCCTTGAACATGGAGAGTTGGGACCCATGGAATGGGGGCCATGCATTATTGCTTGAAAGGGTCTGCATTTGCTCACCCAATCTCACCAATTCTCTCAGTCCCAAGTGTCCAGCCTTATGCCACATCCAGCTCTCATTGTAGATAGGGTCTTTCCAGGTTTCCTCAGACACCCTGAAGGAATTGTAAAGAATTTCCCTGTTTTTTGGTTTTGCTTTTGAAATTCCTTTTTATAGTGGGTTTGAGCTGATTCTCGCTGCCATGTTTATGCCACTCTAGACACACTTGATTCCCTTATGGAGACATATCAATACATAGGTTTTAAGATTCTTACTAGTCAGATATATTCCTCTGTGGGAAATATGGGGTTTTGAGTCTCTTTCACTAAGGAAGGTGTCGGTCTTGTCAATTCCAAAGTTGGTTTTTGAAACGGTCCCTGTGCTTATATCAAACTCTGGTTTTATGCATCACCCCACCTCTCCTTACCCTTTATGCAGGCATAAGTGTGTTTTCTAAATGTGAGACTCTGTTCTCTTTCTTAACTCAGTTCACGTGTAGCCATGTTTACAGGATCTTCATAAGTGATATCTTATGATAAGTTTCTTTTTCTGTGTGACTTATTTCACTTAGAATATCGTACCTGAATCCACTCACTTTGCTGCTACTGGTCTTATGACATTGATTTCATGGCTGAGGGATATTCCATCGTACGTAAGTACCACAATGTTTTGAACCATTTTTATATTTCCTGGGATATTTATGGTGTACCCAAGTTGAGGTTCTTGTAGCCAGTGCAGCCCTAAATTTGGAGGTGGCTCTTTCTTATTGATTTTCAGTTTTCCCAAGGTATATTCCCTAGACTGGAAGTGGCCTTGGCTCTATAGCTCTGTTGTTTACTTGTTTTAGGGAACACAATGCACTCCTCCAGTGAGGCAGTTGGCAATTTACATCCCGCCCATCAGCATAACAAGGCTCCCTGTTCTCCAGGGCCTGTCTTGCCTTTCTGGTTTTTACACATTTTGTGGATGTCCCTTTTGACCGGTGGGAAGTGATACTTCTTTGTAGTGCAGATTTGCATTGCCCGCTTGCTTGCTTGGCCAAAAAGGGCGTATGCGTTTTCTCCTGAATATATTCAGGAGAAAACGCATACGCCCTTTTTGGCCAAGTGCACCATTGTCCAAGTTGTGCCCCTCTTCCTGTGCTTTACAGGCGATTCCAAGGTACCTCTTGAAATCTGTTTCCTGCTATTTTGCCTCGCTTTCAAGTCCGCCTCGTTGACTTCCCTCAACAGATTTTTGGACGATAGTTGTCCTTTATCACTCTGCCAGTTTGTGAATTGCTGTGCCCCTGAGCTCCATTTCTCAACTCGTTTTTTGTGAGCTGAACGCAAGTCCAAAATTTTGGATCATGTCCTATACTGGTTCCCGGTGGGTGGCTGAGACTTTGGTTAATTCTTCTTCCTGCCGGGAAATTAGAGTGACATGTGCCCGTCCAAATGCCTAACAGCTACTCTCTCATGGGTTCTCCCTCGTCCCTTCCATCCTCTGCCAAATTGGGAACCTGTGCAAACCAGGAGGTTAAAGGGCCTGTCTCTCCAAGTTGGGAGATTGATAGTAAGGCAGTTGGAAAGTCAAACTGGAGCACCAGGAGAGGGACTATTCGTTGAGTTTTAGAAACCTTTCGTATTCACAGTGTGTCCATTCTCTAGGTTTCCTGTACATGTTATAGCTGTAGTAATATTCCCTTGAACCTGGAGAGTTGGGACCCATGGAATGGGGGCGATGCATTATTGCTTGAAAGGGGCTGCATTTGCTCACCCAATCTCACCAATCCTCTCAGTCCCAAGTGTCCAGCCTTATGCCACATCCAGCTGTCATTGTAGATAGGGTCTTTCCAGGTTTCCTCAGACACCCTGAAGGAATTGTAAAGAATTTCCCTGTTTTTTGGTTTTGCTTTTGAAATTCCTTTTTATAGTGGGTTTGAGCTGATTCTCGCTGCCATGTTTATGCCACTCTAGACACACTTGATTCCCTTATGGAGTCATATCAATACATAGGTTTTAAGATTCTTACTAGTCAGATATATTCCTCTGCGGGAAATATGGGGTTTTGAGTCTCTTTCACTGAGGAAGGTGTAGGTCTTGTCTATTCCAAAGTTGGTTTTTGGAACGGTCCCTGTGCTTATATCAAACTCTGGTTTTATGCATCACCTCACCTCTCCTTCCCCTTTATGCAGGCATAAGAGTGTTTTCTAAATGTGAGACTCTGTTCTCTTTCCTAACTCAATTCACGTGTAGCCATGTTTACAGGATCTTCATAAGTGATATCTTATGATAAGTTTCTTTTTCTGTGTGACTTATTTCACTTAGAATCATCGTACCTGAATCCACTCACTTTGCTGCTACTGGTCTTATGACATTGATTTCATGGCTGAGGGATATTCCATCGTACGTAAGTACCACAATGTTTTGAACCATTTTTATATTTCCTGGGATATTTAAGGTGTACCCAAGTTGAGGTTCTTGTAGCCAGTGCAGCCCTAAATTTGGAGGTGGCTCTTTCTTATTGATTTTCAGTTTTCCCCAGGTATATTCCCTAGACTGGAAGTGGCCTTGGCTCTGTAGCTCTGTTGTTTACTTGTTTTAGGGAACACAATGCACTCCTCCAGTGAGGCAGTTGGCAATTTACATCCCGCCCATCAGCATAACAAGGCTCCCTGTTCTCCAGGGCCTGTCTTGCCTTTCTGGTTTTTACACATTTTGTGGATGTCCCTTTTGACCGGTGGGAAGTGATACTTCTTTGTAGTGCAGATTTGCATTGCCCGCTTGCTTGCTTGGCCAAAAAGGGCGTATGCGTTTTCTCCTGAATATATTCAGGAGAAAACGCATACGCCCTTTTTGGCCAAGTGCACCATTGTCCAAGTTGTGCCCCTCTTCCTGTGCTTTACAGGCGATTCCAAGGTACCTCTTGAAATCTGTTTCCTGCTATTTTGCCTCGCTTTCAAGTCCGCCTCGTTGACTTCCCTCAACAGATTTTTGGACGATAGTTGTCCTTTATCACTCTGCCAGTTTGTGAATTGCTGTGCCCCTGAGCTCCATTTCTCAACTCGTTTTTTGTGAGCTGAACGCAAGTCCAAAATTTTGGATCATGTCCTATACTGGTTCCCGGTGGGTGGCTGAGACTTTGGTTAATTCTTCTTCCTGCCGGGAAATTAGAGTGACATGTGCCCGTCCAAATGCCTAACAGCTACTCTCTCATGGGTTCTCCCTCGTCCCTTCCATCCTCTGCCAAATTGGGAACCTGTGCAAACCAGGAGGTTAAAGGGCCTGTCTCTCCAAGTTGGGAGATTGATAGTAAGGCAGTTGGAAAGTCAAACTGGAGCACCAGGAGAGGGACTATTCGTTGAGTTTTAGAAACCTTTCGTATTCACAGTGTGTCCATTCTCTAGGTTTCCTGTACATGTTATAGCTGTAGTAATATTCCCTTGAACCTGGAGAGTTGGGACCCATGGAATGGGGGCGATGCATTATTGCTTGAAAGGGGCTGCATTTGCTCACCCAATCTCACCAATCCTCTCAGTCCCAAGTGTCCAGCCTTATGCCACATCCAGCTGTCATTGTAGATAGGGTCTTTCCAGGTTTCCTCAGACACCCTGAAGGAATTGTAAAGAATTTCCCTGTTTTTTGGTTTTGCTTTTGAAATTCCTTTTTATAGTGGGTTTGAGCTGATTCTCGCTGCCATGTTTATGCCACTCTAGACACACTTGATTCCCTTATGGAGTCATATCAATACATAGGTTTTAAGATTCTTACTAGTCAGATATATTCCTCTGCGGGAAATATGGGGTTTTGAGTCTCTTTCACTGAGGAAGGTGTAGGTCTTGTCTATTCCAAAGTTGGTTTTTGGAACGGTCCCTGTGCTTATATCAAACTCTGGTTTTATGCATCACCTCACCTCTCCTTCCCCTTTATGCAGGCATAAGAGTGTTTTCTAAATGTGAGACTCTGTTCTCTTTCCTAACTCAATTCACGTGTAGCCATGTTTACAGGATCTTCATAAGTGATATCTTATGATAAGTTTCTTTTTCTGTGTGACTTATTTCACTTAGAATCATCGTACCTGAATCCACTCACTTTGCTGCTACTGGTCTTATGACATTGATTTCATGGCTGAGGGATATTCCATCGTACGTAAGTACCACAATGTTTTGAACCATTTTTATATTTCCTGGGATATTTAAGGTGTACCCAAGTTGAGGTTCTTGTAGCCAGTGCAGCCCTAAATTTGGAGGTGGCTCTTTCTTATTGATTTTCAGTTTTCCCCAGGTATATTCCCTAGACTGGAAGTGGCCTTGGCTCTGTAGCTCTGTTGTTTACTTGTTTTAGGGAACACAATGCACTCCTCCAGTGAGGCAGTTGGCAATTTACATCCCGCCCATCAGCATAACAAGGCTCCCTGTTCTCCAGGGCCTGTCTTGCCTTTCTGGTTTTTACACATTTTGTGGATGTCCCTTTTGACCGGTGGGAAGTGATACTTCTTTGTAGTGCAGATTTGCATTGCCCGCTTGCTTGCTTGGCCAAAAAGGGCGTATGCGTTTTCTCCTGAATATATTCAGGAGAAAACGCATACGCCCTTTTTGGCCAAGTGCACCATTGTCCAAGTTGTGCCCCTCTTCCTGTGCTTTACAGGCGATTCCAACGTACCTCTTGAAATCTGTTTCCTGCTATTTTGCCTCACTTTCAAGTCCGCCTCGTTGACTTCCCTCAACAGATTTTTGGACGATAGTTGTCCTTTATCACTCTGCCAGTTTGTGAATTGCTGTGCCCCTGAGCTCCATTTCTCAACTCGTTTTTTGTGAGCTGAACGCAAGTCCAAAATTTTGGATCATGTCCTATACTGGTTCCCGGTGGGTGGCTGAGACTTTGGTTAATTCTTCTTCCTGCCGGGAAATTAGATTGACATGTGCCCGTCCAAATGCCTAACAGCTACTCTCTCATGGGTTCTCCCTCGTCCCTTCCATCCTCTGCCAAATTGGGAACCTGTGCAAACCAGGAGGTTAAAGGGCCTGTCTCTCCAAGTTGGGAGATTGATAGTAAGGCAGTTGGAAAGTCAAACTGGAGCACCAGGAGAGGGACTATTCGTTGAGTTTTAGAAACCTTTCGTATTCACAGTGTGTCCATTCTCTAGGTTTCCTTTACATATTATAGCTGTAGTAATATTCCCTTGAACATGGAGAGTTGTGACCCATGGAATGGGGGCCATGCATTATTTCTTGAAAGGGTCTGCATTTGCTCACCCAATCTCACCAATCCTCTCAGTCCCAAGTGTCCAGCCTTATGCCACATCCAGCTCTCATTGTAGATAGGGTCTTTCCAGGTTTCCTCAGACACCCTGAAGGAATTGTAAAGAATTTCCCTGTTTTTTGGTTTTGCTTTTGAAATTCCTTTTTATAGTGGGTTTGAGCTGATTCTCGCTGCCATGTTTATGCCACTCTAGACACACTTGATTCCCTTATGGAGACATATCAATACATAGGTTTTAAGATTCTTACTAGTCAGATATATTCCTCTGTGGGAAATATGGGGTTTTGAGTCTCTTTCACTAAGGAAGGTGTCGGTCTTGTCAATTCCAAAGTTGGTTTTTGAAACGGTCCCTGTGCTTATATCAAACTCTGGTTTTATGCATCACCCCACCTCTCCTTCCCCTTTATGCAGGCATAAGAGTGTTTTCTAAATGTGAGACTCTGTTCTCTTTCCTAACTCAGTTCACGTGTAGCCATGTTTACAGGATCTTCATAAGTGATATCTTATGATAAGTTTCTTTTTCTGTGTGACTTATTTCACTTAGAATCATCGTACCTGAATCCACTCACTTTGCTGCTACTGGTCTTATGACATTGATTTCATGGCTGAGTGATATTCCATCGTACGTAAGTACCACAATGTTTTGAACCATTTTTATATTTCCTGGGATATTTAAGGTGTACCCAAGTTGAGGTTCTTTTAGCCAGGGCAGCCCTAAATTTGGAGGTGGCTCTTTCTTATTGATTTTCAGTTTTCCCCAGGTATATTCCCTAGACTGGAAGTGGACTTGGCTCTGTAGCTCTGTTGTTTACTTGTTTTAGGGAACACAATGCACTCCTCCAGTGAGGCAGTTGGCAATTTACATCCCGCCCATCAGCATAACAAGGCTCCCTGTTCTCCAGGGCCTGTCTTGCCTTTCTGGTTTTTACACATTTTGTGGATGTCCCTTTTGACCGGTGGGAAATGATACTTCTTTGTATTGCAGATTTGCATTCCCCGCTTGCATGCTTGGCCAAAAAGGGCGTATGCGTTTTCTCCTGAATATATTCAGGAGAAAACGCATACGCCCTTTTTGGCCAAGTGCACCATTGTGCAAGTTGTGCCCCTCTTCCTGTGCTTTACAGGCGATTCCAAGGTACCTCTTGAAATCTGTTTCCTGCTATTTTGCCTCGCTTTCAAGTCCGCCTCGTTGACTTCCCTCAACAGATTTTTGGACGATAGTTGTCCTTTATCACTCTGCCAGTTTGTGAATTGCTGTGCCCCTGAGCTCCATTTCTCAACTCGTTTTTTGTGAGCTGAACAAAAGTCCAAAATTTTGGATCATGTCCTATACTGGTTCCCGGTGGGTGGCTGAGACTTTGGTTAATTCTTCTTCCTTCCAGGAAATTAGAGTGACATGTGCCCGTCCAAATGCCTAACAGCTACTCTCTCATGGGTTCTCCCTCGTCCCTTCCATCCTCTGCCAAATTGGGAACCTGTGCAAACCAGGAGGTTAAAGGGCCTGTCTCTCCAAGTTGGGAGATTGATAGTAAGGCAGTTGGAAAGTCAAACTGGAGCACCAGGAGAGGGACTATTCTTTGAGTTTTAGAAACCTTTCGTATTCACAGTGTGTCCATTCTCTAGGTTTCCTGTACATGTTATAGCTGTAGTAATATTCCCTTGAACATGGAGAGTTGGGACCCATGGAATGGGGGCCATGCATTATTGCTTGAAAGGGTCTGCATTTGCTCACCCAATCTCACCAATCCTCTCAGTCCCAAGTGTCCAGCCTTATGCCACATCCAGCTGTCATTGTAGATAGGGTCTTTCCAGGTTTCCTCAGACACCCTGAAGGAATTGTAAAGAATTTCCCTGTTTTTTGGTTTTGCTTTTGAAATTCCTTTTTATAGTGGGTTTGAGCTGATTCTCGCTGCCATGTTTATGCCACTCTAGACACACTTGATTCCCTTATGGAGACATATCAATACATAGGTTTTAAGATTCTTACTAGTCAGATATATTCCTCTGTGGGAAATATGGGATTTTGAGTCTCTTTCACTGAGGAAGGTGTCGGTCTTGTCAATTCCAAAGTTGGTTTTTGAAACGGTCCCTGTGCTTATATCAAACTCTGGTTTTATGCATCACCCCACCTCTCCTTCCCCTTTATGCGGGCATAAGAGTGTTTTCTAAATGTGAGACTCTGTTCTCTTTCCTAACTCAGTTCACGTGTAGCCATGTTTACAGGATCTTCATAAGTGATATCTTATGATAAGTTTCTTTTTCTGTGTGACTTATTTCACTTAGAATCATCGTACCTGAATCCACTCACTTTGCTGCTTCTGGTCTTATGACATTGATTTAATGGCTGAGGGATATTCCATCGTACGTAAGTACCACAATGTTTTGAACCATTTTTATATTTCCTGGGATATTTAAGGTGTACCCAAGTTGAGGTTCTTGTTGTCAGTGCAGCCCTAAATTTGGAGGTGGCTCTTTCTTATTGATTTTCAGTTTTCCCAAGGTATATTCCCTAGACTGGAAGTGGCCTTGGCTCTGTAGCTCTGTTGTTTACTTGTTTTAGGGAACACAATGCACTCCTCCAGTGAGGCAGTTGGCAATTTACATCCCGCCCATCAGCATAACAAGGCTCCCAGTTCTCCAGGGCCTGTCTTGCCTTTCTGGTTTTTACACATTTTGTGGATGTCCCTTTTGACCAGTGGGAAGTGATACTTCTTTGTAGTGCAGATTTGCATTGCCCGCTTGCTTGCTTGGCCAAAAAGGGCGTATGTGTTTTCTCCTGAATATATTCAGGAGAAAACGCATACGCCCTTTTTGGCCAAGTGCACCATTGTCCAAGTTGTGCCCCTCTTCATGTGCTTTACAGGCGATTCCAACGTACCTCTTGAAATCTGTTTCCTGCTATTTTGCCTCACTTTCAAGTCCGCCTCGTTGACTTCCCTCAACAGATTTTTGGACGATAGTTGTCCTTTATCACTCTGCCAGTTTGTGAATTGCTGTGCCCCTGAGCTCCATTTCTCAACTCGTTTTTTGTGAGCTGAACGCAAGTCCAAAATTTTGGATCATGTCCTATACTGGTTCCCGGTGGGTGGCTGAGACTTTGGTTAATTCTTCTTCCTGCCGGGAAATTAGAGTGACATGTGCCCGTCCAAATGCCTAACAGCTACTCTCTCATGGGTTCTCCCTCGTCCCTTCCATCCTCTGCCAAATTGGGAACCTGTGCAAACCAGGAGGTTAAAGGGCCTGTGTCTCCAAGTTGGGAGATTGATAGTAAGGCAGTTGGAAAGTCAAACTGGAGCACCAGGAGAGGGACTATTCGTTGAGTTTTAGAAACCTTTCGTATTCACAGTGTGCCCATTCTCTAGGTTTCCTGTCCATGTTATAGCTGTAGTAATATTCCCTTGAACCTGGAGAGTTGGGACCCATGGAATGGGGGCCATGCATTATTGCTTGAAAGGGTCTGCATTTGCTCACCCAATCTCACCATTCCTCTCAGTCCCAAGTGTCCAGCCTTATGCCACATCCAGCTGTCATTGTAGACAGGGTCTTTCCAGGTTTCCTCAGACACCCTGAAGGAATTGTAAAGAATTTCCCTGTTTTTTGGTTTTGCTTTTGAAATTCCTTTTTATAGTGGGTTTGAGCTGATTCTCGCTGCCATGTTTATGCCACTCTAGACACACTTGATTCCCTTATGGAGACATATCAATACATAGGTTTTAAGATTCTTACTAGTCAGATATATTCCTCTGTGGGAAATATGGGGTTTTGAGTCTCTTTCACTGAGGAAGGTGTCGGTCTTGTCAATTCCAAAGTTGGTTTTTGAAACGGTCCCTGTGCTTATATCAAACTCTGGTTTTATGCATCACCCCACCTCTCCTTCCCCTTTATGCGGGCATAAGAGTGTTTTCTAAATGTGAGACTCTGTTCTCTTTCCTAACTCAGTTCACGTGTAGCCATGTTTACAGGATCTTCATAAGTGATATCTTATGATAAGTTTCTTTTTCTGTGTGACTTATTTCACTTAGAATCATCGTACCTGAATCCACTCACTTTGCTGCTTCTGGTCTTATGACATTGATTTCATGGCTGAGGGATATTCCATCGTACGTAAGTACCACAATGTTTTGAACCATTTTTATATTTCCTGGGATATTTAAGGTGTACCCAAGTTGAGGTTCTTGTTGTCAGTGCAGCCCTAAATTTGGAGGTGGCTCTTTCTTATTGATTTTCAGTTTTCCCAAGGTATATTCCCTAGACTGGAAGTGGCCTTGGTTTTGTAGCTCTGTTGTTTACTTGTTTTAGGGAACACAATGCACTCCTCCAGTGAGGCAGTTGGCAATTTACATCCCGCCCATCAGCATAACAAGGCTCCCAGTTCTCCAGGGCCTGTCTTGCCTTTCTGGTTTTTACACATTTTGTGGATGTCCCTTTTGACCGGTGGGAAGTGATACTTCTTTGTAGTGCAGATTTGCATTGCCCGCTTGCTTGCTTGGCCAAAAAGGGCGTATGCGTTTTCTCCTGAATATATTCAGGAGAAAACGCATACGCCCTTTTTGGCCAAGTGCACCATTGTCCAAGTTGTGCCCCTCTTCCTGTGCTTTACAGGCGATTCCAACGTACCTCTTGAAATCTGTTTCCTGCTATTTTGCCTCACTTTCAAGTTCGCCTCGTTGACTTCCCTCAACAGATTTTTGGACGATAGTTGTCCTTTATCACTCTGCCAGTTTGTGAATTGCTGTGCCCCTGAGCTCCATTTCTCAACTCGTTTTTTGTGAGCTGAACGCAAGTCCAAAATTTTGGATCATGTCCTATACTGGTTCCCGGTGGGTGGCTGAGACTTTGGTTAATTCTTCTTCCTGCCGGGAAATTAGAGTGACATGTGCCCATGCAAATGCCTAACAGCTACTCTCTCATGGGTTCTCCCTCGTCCCTTCCATCCTCTGCCAAATTGGGAACCTGTGCAAACCAGGAGGTTAAAGGGCCTGTCTCTCCAAGTTGGGAGATTGATAGTAAGGCAGTTGGAAAGTCAAACTGGAGCACCAGGAGAGGGACTATTCGTTGAGTTTTAGAAACCTTTCGTATTCACAGTGTGTCCATTCTCTAGGTTTCCTGTACATGTTATAGCTGTAGTAATATTCCCTTGAACATGGAGAGTTGGGACCCATGGAATGGGGGCCATGCATTATTGCTTGAAAGGGTCTGCATTTGCTCACCCAATCTCACCAATCCTCTCAGTCCCAAGTGTCCAGCCTTATGCCACATCCAGCTGTCATTGTAGATAGGGTCTTTCCAGGTTTCCTCAGACACCCTGAAGGAATTGTAAAGAATTTCCCTGTTTTTTGCTTTTGCTTTTGAAATTCCTTTTTATAGTGGGTTTGAGCTGATTCTCGCTGCCATGTTTATGTCACTCTAGACACACTTGATTCCCTTATGGAGACATATCAATACATAGGTTTTAAGATTCTTACTAGTCAGATATATTCCTCTGTGGGAAATATGGGGTTTTGAGTCTCTTTCACTGAGGAAGGTGTAGGTCTTGTCAGTTCCAAAGTTGGTTTTTGAAACGGTCCCTGTGCTTATATCAAACTCTGGTTTTATGCATCACCCCACCTCTCCTACCCCTTTATGCAGGCATAAGAGTGTTTTCTAAATGTGAGACTCTGTTCTCTTTCCTAACTCAGTTCACGTGTAGCCATGTTTACAGGATCTTCATAAGTGATATCTTATGATAAGTTTCTTTTTCTGTGTGACATATTTCACTTAGAATCATCGTACCTGAATCCACTCACTTTGCTGCTACTGGTCTTATGACATTGATTTCATGGCTGAGGGATATTCCATCGTACGTAAGTACCACAATGTTTTGAACCATTTTTATATTTCCTGGGATATTTAAGGTGTACCCAAGTTGAGGTTCTTGTTGTCAGTGCAGCCCTAAATTTGGAGGTGGCTCTTTCTTATAGATTTTCAGTTTTCCCAAAGTATATTCCCTAGACTGGAAGTGGCCTTGGCTCTGTAGCTCTGTTGTTTACTTGTTTTAGGGAACACAATGCACTCCTCCAGTGAGGCAGTTGGCAATTTACATCCCACCCATCAGCATAACAAGGCTCCCAGTTCTCCAGGGCCTGTCTTGCCTTTCTGGTTTTTACACATTTTGTGGATGTCCCTTTTGACCGGTGGGAAGTGATACTTCTTTGTAGTGCAGATTTGCATTGCCCGCTTGCTTGCTTGGCCAAAAAGGGCGTATGCGTTTTCTCCTGAATATATTCAGGAGAAAACGCATACGCCCTTTTTGGCCAAGTGCACCATTGTCCAAGTTGGGCACCTCTTCCTGTGCTTTACAGGCGATTCCAAGGTACCTCTTGAAATCTGTTTCCTGCTATTTTGCCTCGCTTTCAAGTCCGCCTCGTTGACTTCCCTCAACAGATATTTGGCCGATAGTTGTCCTTTATCACTCTGCCAGTTTGTGAATTGCTGTGCCCCTGAGCTTCATTTCTCAACTCGTTTTTTGTGAGCTGAACGCAAGTCCAAAATTTTGGATCATGTCCTATACTGGTTCCCGGTGGGTGGCTGAGACTTTGGTTAATTCTTCTTCCTGCCGGGAAATTAGAGTGACATGTGCCCGTCCAAATGCCTAACAGCTACTCTCTCATGGGTTCTCCCTCGTCCCTTCCATCCTCTGCCAAATTGGGAACCTGTGCAAACCAGGAGGTTAAAGGGCCTGTCTCTCCAAGTTGGGAGATTGATAGTAAGGCAGTTGGAAAGTCAAACTGGAGCACCAGGAGAGGGACTATTCGTTGAGTTTTAGAAACCTTTCGTATTCACAGTGTGTCCATTCTCTAGGTTTCCTGTACATGTTATAGCTGTAGTAATATTCCCTTGAACATGGAGAGTTGGGACCCATGGAATGGGGGCCATGCATTATTGCTTGAAAGGGTCTGCATTTGCTCACCCAATCTCACCAATCCTCTCAGTCCCAAGTGTCCAGCCTTATGCCACATCCAGCTGTCATTGTAGATAGGGTCTTTCCAGGTTTC
This sequence comes from Mesoplodon densirostris, assembly GCF_025265405.1. NCBI lineage: Eukaryota > Metazoa > Chordata > Mammalia > Artiodactyla > Ziphiidae > Mesoplodon > Mesoplodon densirostris. The sequence goes on along the minus strand of NW_026778199.1, from coordinate 2,508,009 downwards.
CTCAGACACCCTGAAGGAATTGTAAAGAATTTCCCTGTTTTTTGGTTTTGCTTTTGAAATTCCTTTTTATAGTGGGTTTGAGCTGATTCTCGCTGCCATGTTTATGCCACTCTAGACACACTTGATTCCCTTATGGAGACATATCAATACATAGGTTTTAAGATTCTTACTAGTCAGATATATTCCTCTGTGGGAAATATGGGGTTTTGAGTCTCTTTCACTGAGGAAGGTGTCGGTCTTGTCAATTCCAAAGTTGGTTTTTGGAACGGTCCCTGTGCTTATATCAAACTCTGGTTTTATGCATCACCCCACCTCTCCTTCCCCTTTATGCAGGCATAAGAGTGTTTTCTAAATGTGAGACTCTGTTCTCTTTCCTAACTCAGTTCACGTGTAGCCATGTTTACAGGATCTTCATAAGTGATATCTTATGATAAGTTTCTTTTTCTGTGTGACTTATTTCACTTAGAATCATCGTACCTGAATCCACTCACTTTGCTGCTACTGGTCTTATGACATTGATTTCATGGCTGAGGGATATTCCATCGTACGTAAGTACCACAATGTTTTGAACCATTTTTATATTTCCTGGGATATTTAAGGTGTACCCAAGTTGAGGTTCTTGTAGTCAGTGCAGCCCTAAATTTGGAGGTGGCTCTTTCTTATTGATTTTCAGTTTTCCCAAGGTATATTCCCTAGACTGGAAGTGGCCTTGGTTCTGTAGCTCTGTTGTTTACTTGTTTTAGGGAACACAATGCACTCCTCCAGTGAGGCAGTTGGCAATTTACATCCCGCCCATCAGCATAACAAGGCTCCCAGTTCTCCAGGGCCTGTCTTGCCTTTCTGGTTTTTACACATTTTGTGGATGTCCCTTTTGACCGGTGGGAAGTGATACTTCTTTGTAGTGCAGATTTGCATTGCCCGCTTGCTTGCTTGGCCAAAAAGGGCGTATGCGTTTTCTCCTGAATATATTCAGGAGAAAACGCATACGCCCTTTTTGGCCAAGTGCACCATTGTCCAAGTTGTGCCCCTCTTCCTGTGCTTTACAGGCGATTCCAATGTACCTCTTGAAATCTGTTTCCTGCTATTTTGCCTCGCTTTCAAGTCCGCCTCGTTGACTTCCCTCAACAGATTTTTGGACGATAGTTGTCCTTTATCACTCTGCCAGTTTGTGAATTGCTGTGCCCCTGAGCTCCATTTCTCAACTCGTTTTTTGTGAGCTGAACGCAAGTCCAAAATTTTGGATCATGTCCTATACTGGTTCCCGGTGGGTGGCTGAGACTTTGGTTAATTCTTCTTCCTGCCGGGAAATTAGAGTGACATGTGCCCGTCCAAATGCCTAACAGCTACTCTCTCATGGGTTCTCCCTCGTCCCTTCCATCCTCTGCCAAATTGGGAACCTGTGCAAACCAGGAGGTTAAAGGGCCTGTCTCTCCAAGTAGGGAGATTGATAGTAAGGCAGTTGGAAAGTCAAACTGGAGCACCAGGAGAGGGACTATTCGTTGAGTTTTAGAAACCTTTCGTATTCACAGTGTGTCCATTCTCTAGGTTTCCTGTACATGTTATAGCTGTAGTAATATTCCCTTGAACCTGGAGAGTTGGGACCCATGGAATGGGGGCCATGCATTATTGCTTGAAAGGGTCTGCATTTGCTCACCCAATCTCACCAATCCTCTCAGTCCCAAGTGTCCAGCCTTATGCCACATCCAGCTGTCATTGTAGATAGGGTCTTTCCAGGTTTCCTCAGACACCCTGAAGGAATTGTAAAGAATTTCCCTGTTTTTTGGTTTTGCTTTTGAAATTCCTTTTTATAGTGGGTTTGAGCTGATTCTCGCTGCCATGTTTATGCCACTCTAGACACACTTGATTCCCTTATGGAGACATATCAATACATAGGTTTTAAGATTCTTACTAGTCAGATATATTCCTCTGTGGGAAATATGGGGTTTTGAGTCTCTTTCACTGAGGAAGGTGTCGGTCTTGTCAATTCCAAAGTTGGTTTTTGAAACGGTCCCTGTGCTTATATCAAACTCTGGTTTTATGCATCACCCCACCTCTCCTTCCCCTTTATGCAGGCATAAGAGTGTTTTCTAAATGTGAGACTCTGTTCTCTTTCCTAACTCAGTTCACGTGTAGCCATGTTTACAGGATCTTCATAAGTGATATCTTATGATAAGTTTCTTTTTCTGTGTGACTTATTTCACTTAGAATCATCATACCTGAATCCACTCACTTTGCTGCTACTGGTCTTATGACATTGATTTCATGGCTGAGGGATATTCCATCGTACGTAAGTACCACAATGTTTTGAACCATTTTTATATTTCCTGGGATATTTAAGGTGTACCAGGTTGAGGTTCTTGTAGTCAGTGCAGCCCTAAATTTGGAGGTGGCTCTTTCTTATTGATTTTCAGTTTTCCCAAGGTATATTCCCAGGACTGGAAGTGGCCTTGGCTCTGTAGCTCTGTTGTTTACTTGTTTTAGGGAACACAATGCACTCCTCCAGTGAGGCAGTTGGCAATTTACATCCCGCCCATCAGCATAACAAGGCTCCCAGTTCTCCAGGGCCTGTCTTGCCTTTCTGGTTTTTACACATTTTGTGGATGTCCCTTTTGACCGGTGGGAAGTGATACTTCTTTGTAGTGCAGATTTGCATTGCCCGCTTGCTTGCTTGGCCAAAAAGGGCGTATGCGTTTTCTCCTGAATATATTCAGGAGAAAACGCATACGCCCTTTTTGGCCAAGTGCACCATTGTCCAAGTTGTGCCCCTCTTCCTGTGCTTTACAGGCGATTCCAAGGTACCTCTTGAAATCTGTTTCCTGCTATTTTGCCTCGCTTTCAAGTCCGCCTCGTTGACTTCCCTCAACAGATTTTTGGACGATAGTTGTCCTTTATCACTCTGCCAGTTTGTGAATTGCTGTGCCCCTGAGCTCCATTTCTCAACTCGTTTTTTGTGAGCTGAACGCAAGTCCAAAATTTTGGATCATGTCCTATACTGGTTCCCGGTGGGTGGCTGAGACTTTGGTTAATTCTTCTTCCTGCCGGGAAATTAGAGTGACATGTGCCCGTCCAAATGCCTAACAGCTACTCTCTCATGGGTTCTCCCTCGTCCCTTCCATCCTCTGCCAAATTGGGAACCTGTGCAAACCAGGAGGTTAAAGGGCCTGTCTCTCCAAGTTGGGAGATTGATAGTAAGGCAGTTGGAAAGTCAAACTGGAGCACCAGGAGAGGGACTATTCGTTGAGTTTTAGAAACCTTTCGTATTCACAGTGTGTCCATTCTCTAGGTTTCCTGTACATGTTATAGCTGTAGTAATATTCCCTTGAACCTGGAGAGTTGGGACCCATGGAATGGGGGCCATGCATTATTGCTTGAAAGGGTCTGCATATGCTCACCCAATCTCACCAATCCTCTCAGTCCCAAGTGTCCAGCCTTATGCCACATCCAGCTGTCATAGTAGATAGGGTCTTTCCAGGTTTCCTCAGACACCCTGAAGGAATTGTAAAGAATTTCCCTGTTTTTTGGTTTTGCTTTTGAAATTCCTTTTTATAGTGGGTTTGAGCTGATTCTCGCTGCCATGTTTATGCCACTCTAGACACACTTGATTCCCTTATGGAGACATATCAATACATAGGTTTTAAGATTCTTACTAGTCAGATATATTCCTCTGTGGGAAATATGGGGTTTTGAGTCTCTTTCACTGAGGAAGGTGTCGGTCTTGTCTATTCCAAAGTTGGTTTTTGAAACGGTCCCTGTGCTTATATCAAACTCTGGTTTTATGCATCACCCCACCTCTCCTTCCCCTTTATGCAGGCATAAGAGTGTTTTCTAAATGTGAGACTCTGTTCTCTTTCCTAACTCAGTTCACGTGTAGCCATGTTTACAGGATCTTCATAAGTGATATCTTATGATAAGTTTCTTTTTCTGTGTGACTTATTTCACTTAGAATCATCGTACCTGAATCCACTCACTTTGCTGCTACTGGTCTTATGACATTGATTTCATGGCTGAGGGATATTCCATCGTACGTAAGTACCACAATGTTTTGAACCATTTTTATATTTCCTGGGATATTTAAGGTGTACCCAAGTTGAGGTTCTTGTAGTCAGTGCAGCCCTAAATTTGGAGGTGGCTCTTACTTATTGATTTTCAGTTTTCCCAAGGTATATTCCCTAGACTGGAAGTGGCCTTGGCTCTGTAGCTCTGTTGTTTACTTGTTTTAGGGAACACAGTGCACTCCTCCAGTGAGGCAGTTGGCAATTTACATCCCGCCCATCAGCATAACAAGGCTCCCAGTTCTCCAGGGCCTGTCTTGCCTTTCTGGTTTTTACACATTTTGTGGATGTCCCTTTTGACCGGTGGGAAGTGATACTTCTTTGTAGTGCAGATTTGCATTGCCCGCTTGCTTGCTTGGCCAAAAAGGGCGTATGCGTTTTCTCCTGAATATATTCAGGAGAAAACGCATACGCCCTTTTTGGCCAAGTGCACCATTGTCCAAGTTGTGCCCCTCTTCCTGTGCTTTACAGGCGATTCCAAGGTACCTCTTGAAATCTGTTTCCTGCTATTTTGCCTCGCTTTCAAGTCTGCCTCGTTGACTTCCCTCAACAGATTTTTGGACGATAGTTGTCCTTTATCACTCTGCCAGTTTGTGAATTGCTGTGCCCCTGAGCTCCATTTCTCAACTCGTTTTTTGTGAGCTGAACACAAGTCCAAAATTTTGGATCATGTCCTATACTGGTTCCCGGTGGGTGGCTGAGACTTTGGTTAATTCTTCTTCCTGCCGGGAAATTAGAGTGACATGTGCCCGTCCAAATGCCTAACAGCTACTCTCTCATGGGTTCTCCCTCGTCCCTTCCATCCTCTGGCAAATTGGGAACCTGTGCAAACCAGGAGGTTAAAGGGCCTGTCTCTCCAAGTTGGGAGATTGATAGTAAGGCAGTTGGAAAGTCAAACTGGAGCACCAGGAGAGGGACTATTCGTTGAGTTTTAGAAACCTTTCGTATTCACAGTGTGTCCATTCTCTAGGTTTCCTGTACATGTTATAGCTGTAGTAATATTCCCTTGAACATGGAGAGTTGGGACCCATGGAAAGGGGGCCATGCATTATTGCTTGAAAGGTTCTGCATTCACTCACCCAATCTCACCAATCCTCTCAGTCCCAAGTGTCCAGCCTTATGCCACATCCAGCTGTCATTGTAGATAGGGTCTTTCCAGGTTTCCTCAGACACCCTGAAGGAATTGTAAAGAATTTCCCTGTTTTTTGGTTTTGCTTTTGAAATTCCTTTTTATAGTGGGTTTGAGCTGATTCTCGCTGCCATGTTTATGCCACTCTAGACACACTTGATTCCCTTATGGAGACATATCAATACATAGGTTTTAAGATTCTTACTAGTCAGATATATTCCTCTGTGTGAAATATGGGGTTTTGAGTCTCTTTCACTGAGGAAGGTGTAGGTCTTGTCTATTCCAAAGTTGGTTTTTGAAACGGTCCCTGTGCTTATATCAAACTCTGGTTTTATGCATCACCCCACCTCTCCTTCCCCTTTATGCAGGCATAAGATTCTTTTCTAAATGTGAGACTCTGTTCTCTTTCCTAACTCAGTTCACGTGTAGCCATGTTTACAGGATCTTCATAAGTGATATCTTATGATAAGTTTCTTTTTCTGTGTGACTTATTTCACTTAGAATCATCGTACCTGAATCCACTCACTTTGCTGCTACTGGTCTTATGACATTGATTTCATGGCTGAGGGATATTCCATCGTACGTAAGTACCACAATGTTTTGAACCATTTTTATATTTCCTGGGATATTTAAGGTGTACCCAAGTTGAGGTTCTTGTAGTCAGTGCAGCCCTAAATTTGGAGGTGGCTCTTTCTTATTGATTTTCAGTTTTCCCAAGGTATATTCCCTAGACTGGAAGTGGACTTGGCTCTGTAGCTCTGTTGTTTACTTGTTTTAGGGAACACAATGCACTCCTCCAGTGAGGCAGTTGGCAATTTACATCCCGCCCATCAGCATAACAAGGCTCCCAGTTCTCCAGGGCCTGTCTTGCCTTTCTGGTTTTTACACATTTTGTGGATGTCCCTTTTGACCGGTGGGAAGTGATACTTCTTTGTAATGCAGATTTGCATTTCCCGCTTGCTTGCTTGGCCAAAAAGGGCGTATGCGTTTTCTCCTGAATATATTCAGGAGAAAACGCATACGCCCTTTTTGGCCAAGTGCACCATTGTCCAAGTTGTGCCCCTCTTCCTGTGCTTTACAGGCGATTCCAACGTACCTCTTGAAATCTGTTTCCTGCTATTTTGCCTCGCTTTCAAGTCCGCCTCGTTGACTTCCCTCAACAGATTTTTGGACGATAGTTGTCCTTTATCACTCTGCCAGTTTGTGAATTGCTGTGCCCCTGAGCTCCATTTCTCAACTCGTTTTTTGTGAGCTGAACGCAAGTCCAAAATTTTGGATCATGTCCTATACTGGTTCCCGGTGGGTGGCTGAGACTTTGGTTAATTCTTCTTCCTGCCGGGAAATTAGAGTGACATGTGCCCGTCCAATTGCCTAACAGCTACTCTCTCATGGGTTCTCTCTCGTCCCTTCCATCCTCTGCCAAATTGGGAACCTGTGCAAACCAGGAGGTTAAAGGGCCTGTCTCTCCAAGTTGGGAGATTGATAGTAAGGCAGTTGGAAAGTCAAACTGGAGCACCAGGAGAGGGACTATTCGTTGAGTTTTAGAAACCTTTCGTATTCACAGTGTGTCCATTCTCTAGGTTTCCTGTACATGTTATAGCTGTAGTAATATTCCCTTGAACCTGGAGAGTTGGGACCCATGGAATGGGGGCCATGCATTATTGCTTGAAAGGGTCTGCATTCACTCACCCAATCTCACCAATCCTCTCCGTCCCAAGTGTCCAGCCTTATGCCACATCCAGCTGTCATTGTAGATAGGGTCTTTCCAGGTTTCCTCAGACACCCTGAAGGAATTGTAAAGAATTTCCCTGTTTTTTGGTTTTGCTTTTGAAATTCCTTTTTATAGTGGGTTTGAGCTGATTCTCGCTGCCATGTTTATGCCACTCTAGACACACTTGATTCCCTTATGGAGACATATCAATACATAGGTTTTAAGATTCTTACTAGTCAGATATATTCCTCTGTGGGAAATATGGGGTTTTGCGTCTCTTTCACTGAGGAAGGTGTCGGTCTTGTCAATTCCAAAGTTGGTTTTTGAAACGGTCCCTGTGCTTATATCAAACTCTGGTTTTATGCATCACCCCACCTCTCCTTCCCCTTTATGCAGGCATAAGAGTGTTTTCTAAATGTGAGACTCTGTTCTCTTTCCTAACTCAGTTCACGTGTAGCCATGTTTACAGGATCTTCATAAGTGATATCTTATGATAAGTTTCTTTTTCTGTGTGACTTATTTCACTTAGAATCATCGTACCTGAATCCACTCACTTTGTTGCTACTGGTCTTATGACATTGATTTCATGGCTGAGGGATATTCCATCGTACGTAAGTACCACAATGTTTTGAACCATTTTTATATTTCCTGGGATATTTAAGGTGTACCCAAGTTGAGGTTCTTGTAGTCAGTGCAGCCCGAAATTTGGAGGTGGCTCTTTCTTATTGATTTTCAGTTTTCCCAAGGTATATTCCCTAGACTGGAAGTGGCCTTGGCTCTGTAGCTCTGTTGTTTACTTGTTTTAGGGAACACAATGCACTCCTCCAGTGAGGCAGTTGGCAATTTACATCCCGCCCATCAGCATAACAAGGCTCCCAGTTCTCCAGGGCCTGTCTTGCCTTTCTGGTTTTTACACATTTTGTGGATGTCCCTTTTGACCGGTGGGAAGTGATACTTCTTTGTAGTCCAGATTTGCATTTCCCGCTTGCTTGCTTGGTCAAAAAGGGCGTATGCGTTTTCTCCTGAATATATTCAGGAGAAAACGCATACGCCCTTTTTGGCCAAGTGCACCATTGTCCAAGTTGTGCCCCTCTTCCTGTGCTTTACAGGCGATTCCAAGGTACCTCTTGAAATCTGTTTCCTGCTATTTTGCCTCGCTTTCAAGTCCGCCTCGTTGACTTCCCTCAACAGATATTTGGCCGATAGTTGTCCTTTATCACTCTGCCAGTTTGTGAATTGCTGTGCCCCTGAGCTCCATTTCTCAACTCGTTTTTTGTGAGCTGAACGCAAGTCCAAAATTTTGGATCATGTCCTATACTGGTTCCCGGTGGGTGGCTGAGACTTTGGTTAATTCTTCTTCCTGCCGGGAAATTAGAGTGACATGTGCCCGTCCAAATGCCTAACAGCTACTCTCTCATGGGTTCTCCCTCGTCCCTTCCATCCTCTGCCAAAGTGGGAACCTGTGCAAACCAGGAGGTTAAAGGGCCTGTCTCTCCAAGTTGGGAGATTGATAGTAAGGCAGTTGGAAAGTCAAACTGGAGCACCAGGAGAGGGACTATTCGTTGAGTTTTAGAAACCTTTCGTATTCACAGTGTGTCCATTTTCTAGGTTTCCTGTACATGTTATAGCTGTAGTAATATTTCCTTGAACCTGGAGAGTTGGGATCCATGGAATGGGGGCCATGCATTATTGCTTGAAAGGGTCTGCATTTGCTCACCCAATCTCACCAATCCTCTCAGTCCCAAGTGTCCAGCCTTATGCCACATCCAGCTGTCATTGTAGATAGGGTCTTTCCAGGTTTCCTCAGACACCCTGAAGGAATTGTAAAGAATTTCCCTGTTTTTTGGTTTTGCTTTTGAAATTCCTTTTTATAGTGGGTTTGAGCTGATTCTCGCTGCCATGTTTATGCCACTCTAGACACACTTGATTCCCTTATGGAGACATATCAATACATAGGTTTTAAGATTCTTACTAGTCAGATATATTCCTCTGTGTGAAATATGGGGTTTTGAGTCTCTTTCACTGAGGAAGGTGTAGGTCTTGTCTATTCCAAAGTTGGTTTTTGAAACGGTCCCTGTGCTTATATCAAACTCTGGTTTTATGCATCACCCCACCTCTCCTTCCCCTTTATGCAGGCATAAGAGTCTTTTCTAAATGTGAGACTCTGTTCTCTTTCCTAACTCAGTTCACGTGTAGCCATGTTTACAGGATCTTCATAAGTGATATCTTATGATAAGTTTATTTTTCTGTGTGACTTATTTCACTTAGAATCATCGTACCTGAATCCACTCACTTTGCTGCTACTGGTCTTATGACATTGATTTCATGGCTGAGGGATATTCCATCGTACGTAAGTACCACAATGTTTTGAACCATTTTTATATTTCCTGGGATATTTAAGGTGTACCCAAGTTGAGGTTCTTGTAGTCAGTGCAGCCCTAAATTTGGAGGTGGCTCTTTCTTATTGATTTTCAGTTTTCCCAAGGTATATTCCCTAGACTGGAAGTGGCCTTGGCTCTGTAGCTCTGTTGTTTACTTGTTTTAGGGAACACAATGCACTCCTCCAGTGAGGCAGTTGGCAATTTACATCCCACCCATCAGCATAACAAGGCTCCCAGTTCTCCAGGGCCTGTCTTGCCTTTCTGGTTTTTACACATTTTGTGGATGTCCCTTTTGACCGGTGGGAAGTGATACTTCTTTGTAGTGCAGGTTTGCATTTCCCGCTTGCTTGCTTGGCCAAAAAGGGCGTATGCGTTTTCTCCTGAATATATTCAGGAGAAAACGCATACGCCCTTTTTGGCCAAGTGCACCATTGTCCAAGTTGTGCCCCTCTTCCTGTGCTTTACAGGCGATTCCAAGGTACCTCTTGAAATCTGTTTCCTGCTATTTTGCCTCGCTTTCAAGTCCTCCTCGTTGACTTCCCTCAACAGATTTTTGGACGATAGTTGTCCTTTATCACTCTGCCAGTTTGTGAATTGCTGTGCCCCTGAGCTCCATTTCTCAACTCGTTTTTTGTGAGCTGAACGCAAGTCCCAAATTTTGGATCATGTCCTATACTGGTTCCCGGTGGGTGGCTGAGACTTTGGTTAATTCTTCTTCCTGCCGGGAAATTAGAGTGACATGTGCCCGTCCAAATGCCTAACAGCTACTCTCTCATGGGTTCTCTCTCGTCCCTTCCATCCTCTGCCAAATTGGGAACCTGTGCATACCAGGAGGTTAAAGGGCCTGTCTCTCCAAGTTGGGAGATTGATAGTAAGGCAGTTGGAAAGTCAAACTGGAGCACCAGGAGAGGGACTATTCGTTGAGTTTTAGAAACCTTTCGTATTCACAGTGTGTCCATTCTCTAGGTTTCCTGTACATGTTATAGCTGTAGTAATATTCCCTTGAACCTGGAGAGTTGGGACCCATGGAATGGGGGCCATGAATTATTGCTTGAAAGGGTCTGCATTCACTCACCCAATCTCACCAATCCTCTCCGTCCCAAGTGTCCAGCCTTATGCCACATCCAGCTGTCATTGTAGATAGGGTCTTTCCAGGTTTCCTCAGACACCCTGAAGGAATTGTAAAGAATTTCCCTGTTTTTTGGTTTTGCTTTTGAAATTCCTTTTTATAGTGGGTTTGAGCTGATTCTCGCTGCCATGTTTATGCCACTCTAGACACACTTGATTCCCTTATGGAGACATATCAATACATAGGTTTTAAGATTCTTACTAGTCAGATATATTCCTCTGTGGGAAATATGGGGTTTTGAGTCTCTTTCACTGAGGAAGGTGTCGGTCTTGTCAATTCCAAAGTTGGTTTTTGAAACGGTCCCTGTGCTTATATCAAACTCTGGTTTTATGCATCACCCCACCTCTCCTTCCCCTTTATGCAGGCATAAGAGTGTTTTCTAAATGTGAGACTCTGTTCTCTTTCCTAACTCAGTTCACGTGTAGCCATGTTTACAGGATCTTCATAAGTGATATCTTATGATAAGTTTCTTTTTCTGTGTGACTTATTTCACTTAGAATCATCGTACCTGAATCCACTCACTTTGTTGCTACTGGTCTTATGACATTGATTTCATGGCTGAGGGATATTCCATCGTACGTAAGTACCACAATGTTTTGAACCATTTTTATATTTCCTGGGATATTTAAGGTGTACCCAAGTTGAGGTTCTTGTAGTCAGTGCAGCCCGAAATTTGGAGGTGGCTCTTTCTTATTGATTTTCAGTTTTCCCAAGGTATATTCCCTAGACTGGAAGTGGCCTTGGCTCTGTAGCTCTGTTGTTTACTTGTTTTAGGGAACACAATGCACTCCTCCAGTGAGGCAGTTGGCAATTTACATCCCACCCATCAGCATAACAAGGCTCCCAGTTCCTCAGGGCCTGTCTTGCCTTTCTGGTTTTTACACATTTTGTGGATGTCCCTTTTGACCGGTGGGAAATGATACTTCTTTGTAGTGCAGATTTGCATTGCCCGCTTGCTTGCTTTGCCAAAAATGGCGTATGCGTTTTCTCCTGAATATATTCAGGAGAAAACGCATACGCCCTTTTTGGCCAAGTGCACCATTGTCCAAGTTGTGCCCCTCTTCCTGTGCTTTACAGGCGATTCCAAGGTACCTCTTGAAATCTGTTTCCTGCTATTTTGCCTCGCTTTCAAGTCCGCCTCGTTGACTTCCCTCAACAGATTTTTGGACGATAGTTGTCCTTTATCACTCTGCCAGTTTGCGAATTGCTGTGCCCCTGAGCTCCATTTCTCAACTCGTTTTTTGTGAGCTGAACGCAAGTCCAAAATTTTGGATCATGTCCTATACTGGTTCCCGGTGGGTGGCTGAGACTTTGGTTAATTCTTCTTCCTGCCGGGAAATTAGAGTGTCATGTGCCCGTCCAAATGCCTAACAGCTCCTCTCTCATGGGTTCTCCCTCGTCCCTTCCATCCTCTGCCAAATTGGGAACCTGTGCAAACCAGGAGGTTAAAGGGCCTGTCTCTCCAAGTTGGGAGATTGATAGTAAGGCAGTTGGCAAGTCAAACTGGAGCACCAGGAGAGGGACTATTCGTTGAGTTTTAGAAACCTTTCGTATTCACAGTGTGTCTATTCTCTAGGTTTCCTGTACATGTTATAGCTGTAGTAATATTCCCTTGAACCTGGAGAGTTGGGACCCATGGAATGGGGGCCATGCATTATTGCTTGAAAGGGTCTGCATTTGCTCACCCAATCTCACCAATCCTCTCAGTCCCAAGTGTCCAGCCTTATGCCACATCCAGCTGTCATTGTAGATAGGGTCTTTCCAGGTTTCCTCTGACACCCTGAAGGAATTGTAAAGAATTTCCCTGTTTTTTGGTTTTGCTTTTGAAATTCCTTTTTATAGTGGGTTTCAGCTGATTCTCGCTGCCATGTTTATGCCACTCTAGACACACTTGATTCCCTTATGGAGACATATCAATACATAGGTTTTAAGATTCTTACTAGTCAGATATATTCCTCTGTGGGAAATATGGGGTTTTGAGTCTCTTTCACTGAGGAAGGTGTCGGTCTTGTCAATTCCAAAGTTGGTTTTTGAAACGGTCCCTGTGCTTATATCAAACTCTGGTTTTATGCATCACCCCACCTCTCCTTCCCCTTTATGCAGGCATAAGAGTGTTTTCTAAATGTGAGACTCTGTTCTCTTTCCTAACTCAGTTCACGTGTAGCCATGTTTACAGGATCTTCATAAGTGATATCTTATGATAAGTTTCTTTTTCTGTGTGACTTATTTCACTTAGAATCATCGTACCTGAATCCACTCACTTTGCTGCTACTGGTCTTATGACATTGATTTCATGGCTGAGGGATATTCCATCGTACGTAAGTACCACAATGTTTTGAACCATTTTTATATTTCCTGGGATATTTAAGGTGTACCCAAGTTGAGGTTCTTGTAGTCAGTGCAGCCCTAAATTTGGAGGTGGCTCTTTCTTATTGATTTTCAGTTTTCCCAAGGTATATTCCCTAGACTGGAAGTGGCCTTGGCTCTGTAGCTCTGTTGTTTACTTGTTTTAGGGAACACAATGCACTCCTCCAGTGAGGCAGTTGGCAATTTACATCCCGCCCAACAGCATAACAAGGCTCCCAGTTCTCCAGGGCCTGTCTTGCCTTTCTGGTTTTTACACATTTTGTGGATGTCCCTTTTGACCGGTGGGAAGTGATACTTCTTTGTAGTGCAGATTTGCATTGCCCGCTTGCTTGCTTGGCCAAAAAGGGCATATGCGTTTTCTCCTGAATATATTCAGGAGAAAACGCATACGCCCTTTTTGGCCAAGTGCACCATTGTCCAAGTTGTGCCCCTCTTCCTGTGCTTTACAGGTGATTCCAAGGTACCTCTTGAAATCTGTTTCCTGCTATTTTGCCTCGCTTTCAAGTCCGCCTCGTTGACTTCCCTCAACAGATTTTTGGACGATAGTTGTCCTTTATCACTCTGCCAGTTTGTGAATTGCTGTGACCCTGAGCTCCATTTCTCAACTCATTTTTTGTGAGCTGAACACAAGTCCAAAATTTTGGATCATGTCCTATACTGGTTCCCGGTGGGTGGCTGAGACTTTGGTTAATTCTTCTTCCTGCCGGGAAATTAGAGTGACATGTGCCCGTCCAAATGCCTAACAGCTACTCTCTCATGGGTTCTCCCTCGTCCCTTCCATCCTCTGCCAAATTGGGAACCTGTGCAAACCAGGAGGTTAAAGGGCCTGTCTCTCCAAGTTGGGAGATTGATAGTAAGGCAGTTGGAAAGTCAAACTGAAGCACCAGGAGAGGGACTATTCGTTGAGTTTTAGAAACCTTTCGTATTCACAGTGTGTCCATTCTCTAGGTTTCCTGTACATGATATAGCTGTAGTAATATTCCCTTGAACATGGAGAGTTGGGACCCATGGAATGGGGGCCATGCATTATTGCTTGAAAGGTTCTGCATTCACTCACCCAATCTCACCAATCCTCTCAGTCCCAAATGTCCAGCCTTATGCCACATCCAGCTGTCATTGTAGATAGGGTCTTTCCAGGTTTCCTCAGACACCCTGAAGGAATTGTAAAGAATTTCCCTGTTTTTTGGTTTTGCTTTTGAAATTCCTTTTTATAGTGGGTTTGAACTGATTCTCGCTGCCATGTTTATGCCACTCTAGACACACTTGATTCCCTTATGGAGACATATCAATACATAGGTTTTAAGATTCTTACTAGTCAGATATATTCCTCTGTGGGAAATATGGGGTTTTGAGTCTCTTTCACTGAGGAAGGTGTCGGTCTTGTCAATTCCAAAGTTGGTTTTTGAAACGGTCCCTGTGCTTATATCAAACTCTGGTTTTATGCATCACCCCACCTCTCCTTCCCCTTTATGCAGGCATAAGAATGTTTTCTAAATGTGAGACTCTGTTCTCTTTCCTAACTCAGTTCACGTGTAGCCATGTTTACAGGATCTTCATAAGTGATATCTTATGATAAGTCTCTTTTTCGGTGTGACTTATTTCACTTAGAATCATCGTACCTGAATCCACTCACTTTGTTGCTACTGGTCTTATGACATTGATTTCATGGCTGAGGGATATTCCATCGTACGTAAGTACCACAATGTTTTGAACCATTTTTATATTTCCTGGGATATTTAAGGTGTACCCAAGTTGAGGTTCTTGTAGTCAGTGCAGCCCTAAATTTGGAGGTGGCTCTTTCTTATTGATTTTCAGTTTTCCCAAGGTATATTCCCTAGACTGGAAGTGGCCTTGGCTCTGTAGCTGTGTTGTTTACTTGTTTTAGGGAACACAATGCACTCCTCCAGTGAGGCAGTTGGCAATTTACATCCCACCCATCAGCATAACAAGGCTCCCAGTTCCTCAGGGCCTGTCTTGCCTTTCTGGTTTTTACACATTTTGTGGATGTCCCTTTTGACCGGTGGGAAATGACACTTCTTTGTAGTGCAGATTTGCATTGCCCGCTTGCTTGCTTGGCCAAAAATGGCGTATGCGTTTTCTCCTGAATATATTCAGGAGAAAACGCATACGCCCTTTTTGGCCAAGTGCACCATTGTCCAAGTTGTGCCCCTCTTCCTGTGCTTTACAGGCGATTCCAAGGTACCTCTTGAAATCTGTTTCCTGCTATTTTGCCTCGCTTTCAAGTCCGCCTCGTTGACTTCCCTCAACAGATTTTTGGACGATAGTTGTCCTTTATCACTCTGCCAGTTTGCGAATTGCTGTGCCCCTGAGCTCCATTTCTCAACTCGTTTTTTGTGAGCTGAACGCAAGTCCAAAATTTTGGATCATGTCCTATACTGGTTCCCGGTGGGTGGCTGAGACTTTGGTTAATTCTTCTTCCTGCCGGGAAATTAGAGTGACATGTGCCCGTCCAAATGCCTAACAGCTCCTCTCTCATGGGTTCTCCCTCGTCCCTTCCATCCTCTGCCAAATTGGGAACCTGTGCAAACCAGGAGGTTAAAGGGCCTGTCTCTCCAAGTTGGGAGATTGATAGTAAGGCAGTTGGCAAGTCAAACTGGAGCACCAGGAGAGGGACTATTCGTTGAGTTTTAGAAACCTTTCGTATTCACAGTGTGTCTATTCTCTAGGTTTCCTGTACATGTTATAGCTGTAGTAATATTCCCTTGAACCTGGAGAGTTGGGACCCATGGAATGGGGGCCATGCATTATTGCTTGAAAGGGTCTGCATTTGCTCACCCAATCTCACCAATCCTCTCAGTCCCAAGTGTCCAGCCTTATGCCACATCCAGCTGTCATTGTAGATAGGGTCTTTCCAGGTTTCCTCTGACACCCTGAAGGAATTGTAAAGAATTTCCCTGTTTTTTGGTTTTGCTTTTGAAATTCCTTTTTATAGTGGGTTTCAGCTGATTCTCGCTGCCATGTTTATGCCACTCTAGACACACTTGATTCCCTTATGGAGACATATCAATACATAGGTTTTAAGATTCTTACTAGTCAGATATATTCCTCTGTGGGAAATATGGGGTTTTGAGTCTCTTTCACTGAGGAAGGTGTCGGTCTTGTCAATTCCAAAGTTGGTTTTTGAAACGGTCCCTGTGCTTATATCAAACTCTGGTTTTATGCATCACCCCACCTCTCCTTCCCCTTTATGCAGGCATAAGAGTGTTTTCTAAATGTGAGACTCTGTTCTCTTTCCTAACTCAGTTCACGTGTAGCCATGTTTACAGGATCTTCATAAGTGATATCTTATGATAAGTTTCTTTTTCTGTGTGACTTATTTCACTTAGAATCATCGTACCTGAATCCACTCACTTTGCTGCTACTGGTCTTATGACATTGATTTCATGGCTGAGGGATATTCCATCGTACGTAAGTACCACAATGTTTTGAACCATTTTTATATTTCCTGGGATATTTAAGGTGTACCCAAGTTGAGGTTCTTGTAGTCAGTGCAGCCCTAAATTTGGAGGTGGCTCTTTCTTATTGATTTTCAGTTTTCCCAAGGTATATTCCCTAGACTGGAAGTGGCCTTGGCTCTGTAGCTCTGTTGTTTACTTGTTTTAGGGAACACAATGCACTCCTCCAGTGAGGCAGTTGGCAATTTACATCCCGCCCAACAGCATAACAAGGCTCCCAGTTCTCCAGGGCCTGTCTTGCCTTTCTGGTTTTTACACATTTTGTGGATGTCCCTTTTGACCGGTGGGAAGTGATACTTCTTTGTAGTGCAGATTTGCATTGCCCGCTTGCTTGCTTGGCCAAAAAGGGCATATGCGTTTTCTCCTGAATATATTCAGGAGAAAACGCATACGCCCTTTTTGGCCAAGTGCACCATTGTCCAAGTTGTGCCCCTCTTCCTGTGCTTTACAGGTGATTCCAAGGTACCTCTTGAAATCTGTTTCCTGCTATTTTGCCTCGCTTTCAAGTCCGCCTCGTTGACTTCCCTCAACAGATTTTTGGACGATAGTTGTCCTTTATCACTCTGCCAGTTTGTGAATTGCTGTGACCCTGAGCTCCATTTCTCAACTCATTTTTTGTGAGCTGAACACAAGTCCAAAATTTTGAATCATGTCCTATACTGGTTCCCGGTGGGTGGCTGAGACTTTGGTTAATTCTTCTTCCTGCCGGGAAATTAGAGTGACATGTGCCCGTCCAAATGCCTAACAGCTACTCTCTCATGGGTTCTCCCTCATCCCTTCCATCCTCTGCCAAATTGGGAACCTGTGCAAACCAGGAGGTTAAAGGGCCTGTCTCTCCAAGTTGGGAGATTGATAGTAAGGCAGTTGGAAAGTCAAACTGAAGCACCAGGAGAGGGACTATTCGTTGAGTTTTAGAAACCTTTCGTATTCACAGTGTGTCCATTCTCTAGGTTTCCTGTACATGATATAGCTGTAGTAATATTCCCTTGAACATGGAGAGTTGGGACCCATGGAATGGGGGCCATGCATTATTGCTTGAAAGGTTCTGCATTCACTCACCCAATCTCACCAATCCTCTCAGTCCCAAATGTCCAGCCTTATGCCACATCCAGCTGTCATTGTAGATAGGGTCTTTCCAGGTTTCCTCAGACACCCTGAAGGAATTGTAAAGAATTTCCCTGTTTTTTGGTTTTGCTTTTGAAATTCCTTTTTATAGTGGGTTTGAACTGATTCTCGCTGCCATGTTTATGCCACTCTAGACACACTTGATTCCCTTATGGAGACATATCAATACATAGGTTTTAAGATTCTTACTAGTCAGATATATTCCTCTGTGGGAAATATGGGGTTTTGAGTCTCTTTCACTGAGGAAGGTGTCGGTCTTGTCAATTCCAAAGTTGGTTTTTGAAACGGTCCCTGTGCTTATATCAAACTCTGGTTTTATGCATCACCCCACCTCTCCTTCCCCTTTATGCAGGCATAAGAATGTTTTCTAAATGTGAGACTCTGTTCTCTTTCCTAACTCAGTTCACGTGTAGCCATGTTTACAGGATCTTCATAAGTGATATCTTATGATAAGTCTCTTTTTCGGTGTGACTTATTTCACTTAGAATCATCGTACCTGAATCCACTCACTTTGTTGCTACTGGTCTTATGACATTGATTTCATGGCTGAGGGATATTCCATCGTACGTAAGTACCACAATGTTTTGAACCATTTTTATATTTCCTGGGATATTTAAGGTGTACCCAAGTTGAGGTTCTTGTAGTCAGTGCAGCCCTAAATTTGGAGGTGGCTCTTTCTTATTGATTTTCAGTTTTCCCAAGGTATATTCCCTAGACTGGAAGTGGCCTTGGCTCTGTAGCTCTGTTGTTTACTTGTTTTAGGGAACACAATGCACTCCTCCAGTGAGGCAGTTGGCAATTTACATCCCACCCATCAGCATAACAAGGCTCCCAGTTCCTCAGGGCCTGTCTTGCCTTTCTGGTTTTTACACATTTTGTGGATGTCCCTTTTGACCGGTGGGAAATGATACTTCTTTGTAGTGCAGATTTGCATTGCCCGCTTGCTTGCTTGGCCAAAAAGGGCGTATGCGTTTTCTCCTGAATATATTCAGGAGAAAACGCATACGCCCTTTTTGGCCAAGTGCACCATTGTCCAAGTTGTGCCCCTCTTCCTGTGCTTTACAGGCGATTCCAAGGTACCTCTTGAAATCTGTTTCCTGCTATTTTGCCTCGCTTTCAAGTCTGCCTCGTTGACTTCCCTCAACAGATTTTTGGACGATAGTTGTCCTTTATCACTCTGCCAGTTTGTGAATTGCTGTGCCCCTGAGCTCCATTTCTCAACTCGTTTTTTGTGAGCTGAACGCAAGTCCAAAATTTTGGATCATGTCCTATACTGGTTCCCGGTGGGTGGCTGAGACTTTGGTTAATTCTTCTTCCTGCCGGGAAATTAGAGTGACATGTGCCCGTCCAAATGCCTAACAGCTACTCTCTCATGGGTTCTCCCTCGTCCCTTCCATCCTCTGCCAAATTGGGAACCTGTGCAAACCAGGAGGTTAAAGGGCCTGTCTCTCCAAGTTGGGAGATTGATAGTAAGGCAGTTGGAAAGTCAAACTGGAGCACCAGGAGAGGGACTATTCGTTGAGTTTTAGAAACCTTTCGTATTCACAGTGTGTCCATTCTCTAGGTTTCCTGTACATGTTATAGCTGTAGTAATATTCCCTTGAACATGGAGAGTTGGGACCCATGGAATGGGGGCCATGCATTATTGCTTGAAAGGTTCTGCATTCACTCACCCAATCTCACCAATCCTCTCAGTCCCAAGTGTCCAGCCTTATGCCACATCCAGCTGTCATTGTAGATAGGGTCTTTCCAGGTTTCCTCTGACACCCTGAAGGAATTGTAAAGAATTTCCCTGTTTTTTGGTTTTGCTTTTGAAATTCCTTTTTATAGTGGGTTTGAGCTGATTCTCGCTGCCATGTTTATGCCACTCTAGACACACTTGATTCCCTTATGGAGACATATCAATACATAGGTTTTAAGATTCTTACTAGTCAGATATATTCCTCTGTGGGAAATATGGGGTTTTGAGTCTCTTTCACTGAGGAAGGTGTAGGTCTTGTCTATTCCAAAGTTGGTTTTTGGAACGGTCCCTGTGCTTATATCAAACTCTGGTTTTATGCATCACCCCACCTCTCCTTCCCCTTTATGCAGGCATAAGAGTGTTTTCTAAATGTGAGACTCTGTTCTCTTTCCTAACTCAGTTCACGTGTAGCCATGTTTACAGGATCTTCATAAGTGATATCTTATGATAAGTTTCTTTTTCTGTGTGACTTATTTCACTTAGAATCATCGTACCTGAATCCACTCACTTTGTTGCTACTGGTCTTATGACATTGATTTCATGGCTGAGGGATATTCCATCGTACGTAAGTACCACAATGTTTTGAACCATTTTTATATTTCCTGGGATATTTAAGGTGTACCCAAGTTGAGGTTCTTGTAGTCAGTGCAGCCCTAAATTTGGAGGTGGCTCTTTCTTATTGATTTTCAGTTTTCCCAAGGTATATTCCCTAGACTGGAAGTGGCCTTGGCTCTGTAGCTCTGTTGTTTACTTGTTTTAGGGAACACAATGCACTCCTCCAGTGAGGCAGTTGGCAATTTACATCCCGCCCATCAGCATAACAAGGCTCCCAGTTCTCCAGGGCCTGTCTTGCCTTTCTGGTTTTTACACATTTTGTGGATGTCCCTTTTGACCGGTGGGAAGTGATACTTCTTTGTAGTGCAGATTTGCATTGCCCGCTTGCTTGCTTGGCCAAAAAGGGCGTATGCGTTTTCTCCTGAATATATTCAGGAGAAAACGCATACGCCCTTTTTGGCCAAGTGCACCATTGTCCAAGTTGTGCCCCTCTTCCTGTGCTTTACAGGCGATTCCAAGGTACCTCTTGAAATCTGTTCCCTGCTATTTTGCCTCGCTTTCAAGTCCGCCTCGTTGACTTCCCTCAACAGATTTTTGGACGATAGTTGTCCTTTATCACTCTGCCAGTTTGTGAATTGCTGTGCCCCTGAGCTCCATTTCTCAACTCGTTTTTTGTGAGCTGAACGCAAGTCCAAATTTTGGATCATGTCCTATACTGGTTCCCGGTGGGTGGCTGAGACTTTGGTTAATTCTTCTTCCTGCCGGGAAATTAGAGTGACATGTGCCCATCCAAATGCCTAACAGCTACTCTCTCATGGGTTCTCCCTCGTCCCTTCCATCCTCTGCCAAAGTGGGAACCTGTGCAAACCAGGAGGTTAAAGGGCCTGTCTCTCCAAGTTGGGAGATTGATAGTAAGGCAGTTGGAAAGTCAAACTGGAGCACCAGGAGAGGGACTATTCGTTGAGTTTTAGAAACCTTTCGTATTCACAGTGTGTCCATTCTCTAGGTTTCCTGTACATGTTATAGCTGTAGTAATATTTCCTTGAACCTGGAGAGTTGGGATCCATGGAATGGGGGCCATGCATTATTGCTTGAAAGGGTCTGCATTTGCTCAACCAATCTCACCAATCCTCTCAGTCCCAAGTGTCCAGCCTTATGCCACATCCAGCTCTCATTGTAGATAGGGTCTTTCCAGGTTTCCTCAGACACCCTGAAGGAATTGTAAAGAATTTCCCTGTTTTTTGGTTTTGCTTTTGAAATTCCTTTTTATAGTGGGTTTGAGCTGATTCTCGCTGCCATGTTTATGCCACTCTAGACACACTTGATTCCCTTATGGAGACATATCAATACATAGGTTTTAAGATTCTTACTAGTCAGATATATTCCTCTGTGGGAAATATGGGGTTTTGAGTCTCTTTCACTGAGGAAGGTGTCGGTCTTGTCAGTTCAAAAGTTGGTTTTTGAAACGGTCCCTGTGCTTATATCAAACTCTGGTTTTATGCATCACCCCACCTCTCCTTCCCCTTTATGCAGGCATAAGAGTGTTTTCTAAATGTGAGACTCTGTTCTCTTTCCTAACTCAGTTCACGTGTAGCCATGTTTACAGGATCTTCATAAGTGATATCTTATGATAAGTTTCTTTTTCTGTGTGACTTATTTCACTTAGAATCATCGTACCTGAATCCACTCACTTTGTTGCTACTGGTCTTATGACATTGATTTCATGGCTGAGGGATATTCCATCGTACGTAAGTACCACAATGTTTTGAACCATTTTTATATTTCCTGGGATATTTAAGGTGTACCCAAGTTGAGGTTCTTGTAGTCAGTGCAGCCCGAAATTTGGAGGTGGCTCTTTCTTATTGATTTTCAGTGTTCCCAAGGTATATTCCCTAGACTGGAAGTGGCCTTGGCTCTGTAGCTCTGTTGTTTACTTGTTTTAGGGAACACAATGCACTCCTCCAGTGAGGCAGTTGGCAATTGACATCCCGCCCATCAGCATAACAAGGCTCCCAGTTCTCCAGGGCCTGTCTTGCCTTTCTGGTTTTTACACATTTTGTGGATGTCCCTTTTGACCGGTGGGAAGTGATACTTCTTTGTAGTGCAGATTTGCATTGCCCGCTTGCTTGCTTGGCCAAAAAGGGCGTATGCGTTTTCTCCTGAATATATTCAGGAGAAAACGCATACGCCCTTTTTGGCCAAGTGCACCATTGTCCAAGTTGTGCCCCTCTTCCTGTGCTTTACAGGCGATTCCAAGGTACCTCTTGAAATCTCTTTCCTGCTATTTTGCCTCGCTTTCAAGTCCGCCTCGTTGACTTCCCTCAACAGATTTTTGGACGATAGTTGTCCTTTATCACTCTGCCAGTTTGCGAATTGCTGTGCCCCTGAGCTCCATTTCTCAACTCGTTTTTTGTGAGCTGAACGCAAGTCCAAAATTTTGGATCATGTCCTATACTGGTTCCCGGTGGGTGGCTGAGACTTTGGTTAATTCTTCTTCCTGCCGGGAAATTAGAGTGACATGTGCCCGTCCAAATGCCTAACAGCTCCTCTCTCATGGGTTCTCCCTCGTCCCTTCCATCCTCTGCCAAATTGGGAACCTGTGCAAACCAGGAGGTTAAAGGGCCTGTCTCTCCAAGTTGGGAGATTGATAGTAAGGCAGTTGGCAAGTCAAACTGGAGCACCAGGAGAGGGACTATTCGTTGAGTTTTAGAAACCTTTCGTATTCACAGTGTGTCTATTCTCTAGGTTTCCTGTACATGTTATAGCTGTAGTAATATTCCCTTGAACCTGGAGAGTTGGGACCCATGGAATGGGGGCCATGCATTATTGCTTGAAAGGGTCTGCATTTGCTCACCCAATCTCACCAATCCTCTCAGTCCCAAGTGTCCAGCCTTATGCCACATCCAGCTGTCATTGTAGATAGGGTCTTTCCAGGTTTCCTCTGACACCCTGAAGGAATTGTAAAGAATTTCCCTGTTTTTTGGTTTTGCTTTTGAAATTCCTTTTTATAGTGGGTTTGAGCTGATTCTCGCTGCCATGTTTATGCCACTCTAGACACACTTGATTCCCTTATGGAGACATATCAATACATAGGTTTTAAGATTCTTACTAGTCAGTTATATTCCTCTGTGGGAAATATGGGGTTTTGAGTCTCTTTCACTGAGGAAGGTGTCGGTCTTGTCAATTCCAAAGTTGGTTTTTGAAACGGTCCCTGTGCTTATATCAAACTCTGGTTTTATGCATCACCCCACCTCTCCTTCCCCTTTATGCAGGCATAAGAGTGTTTTCTAAATGTGAGACTCTGTTCTCTTTCCTAACTCAGTTCACGTGTAGCCATGTTTACAGGATCTTCATAAGTGATATCTTATGATAAGTTTCTTTTTCTGTGTGACTTATTTCACTTAGAATCATCGTACCTGAATCCACTCACTTTGCTGCTACTGGTCTTATGACATTGATTTCATGGCTGAGGGATATTCCATCGTACGTAAGTACCACAATGTTTTGAACCATTTTTATATTTCCTGGGATATTTAAGGTGTACCCAAGTTGAGGTTCTTGTAGTCAGTGCAGCCCTAAATTTGGAGGTGGATCTTTCTTATTGATTTTCAGTTTTCCCAAGGTATATTCCCTAGACTGGAAGTGGCCTTGGCTCTGTAGCTCTGTTGTTTACTTGTTTTAGGGAACACAATGCACTCCTCCAGTGAGGCAGTTGGCAATTTACATCCCGCCCAACAGCATAACAAGGCTCCCAGTTCTCCAGGGCCTGTCTTGCCTTTCTGGTTTTTACACATTTTGTGGATGTCCCTTTTGACCGGTGGGAAGTGATACTTCTTTGTAGTGCAGATTTGCATTGCCCGCTTGCTTGCTTGGCCAAAAAGGGCGTATGCGTTTTCTCCTGAATATATTCAGGAGAAAACGCATACGCCCTTTTTGGCCAAGTGCACCATTGTCCAAGTTGTGCCCCTCTTCCTGTGCTTTACAGGCGATTCCAAGGTACCTCTTGAAATCTGTTTCCTGCTATTTTGCCTCGCTTTCAAGTCCGCCTCGTTGACTTCCCTCAACAGATTTTTGGACGATAGTTGTCCTTTATCACTCTGCCAGTTTGTGAATTGCTGTGACCCTGAGCTCCATTTCTCAACTCATTTTTTGTGAGCTGAACACAAGTCCAAAATTTTGGATCATGTCCTATACTGGTTCCCGGTGGGTGGCTGAGACTTTGGTTAATTCTTCTTCCTGCCGGGAAATTAGAGTGACATGTGCCCGTCCAAATGCCTAACAGCTACTCTCTCATGGGTTCTCCCTCGTCCCTTCCATCCTCTGCCAAATTGGGAACCTGTGCAAACCAGGAGGTTAAAGGGCCTGTCTCTCCAAGTTGGGAGATTGATAGTAAGGCAGTTGGAAAGTCAAACTGGAGCACCAGGAGAGGGACTATTCGTTGAGTTTTAGAAACCTTTCGTATTCACAGTGTGTCCATTCTCTAGGTTTCCTGTACATGATATAGCTGTAGTAATATTCCCTTGAACATGGAGAGTTGGGACCCATGGAATGGGGGCCATGCATTATTGCTTGAAAGGTTCTGCATTCACTCACCCAATCTCACCAATCCTCTCAGTCCCAAATGTCCAGCCTTATGCCATATCCAGCTGTCATTGTAGATAGGGTCTTTCCAGGTTTCCTCAGACACCCTGAAGGAATTGTAAAGAATTTCCCTGTTTTTTGGTTTTGCTTTTGAAATTCCTTTTTATAGTGGGTTTGAACTGATTCTCGCTGCCATGTTTATGCCACTCTAGACACACTTGATTCCCTTATGGAGACATATCAATACATAGGTTTTAAGATTCTTACTAGTCAGATATATTCCTCTGTGGGAAATATGGGGTTTTGAGTCTCTTTCACTGAGGAAGGTGTCGGTCTTGTCAATTCCAAAGTTGGTTTTTGAAACGGTCCCTGTGCTTATATCAAACTCTGGTTTTATGCATCACCCCACCTCTCCTTCCCCTTTATGCAGGCATAAGAGTGTTTTCTAAATGTGAGACTCTGTTCTCTTTCCTAACTCAGTTCACGTGTAGCCATGTTTACAGGATCTTCATAAGTGATATCTTATGATAAGTTTCTTTTTCTGTGTGACTTATTTCACTTAGAATCATCGTACCTGAATCCACTCACTTTGTTGCTACTGGTCTTATGACATTGGTTTCATGGCTGAGGGATATTCCATCGTACGTAAGTACCACAATGTTTTGAACCATTTTTATATTTCCTGGGATATTTAAGGTGTACCCAAGTTGAGGTTCTTGTAGTCAGTGCAGCCCTAAATTTGGAGGTGGCTCTTTCTTATTGATTTTCAGTTTTCCCAAGGTATATTCCCTAGACTGGAAGTGGCCTTGGCTCTGTAGCTGTGTTGTTTAATTGTTTTAGGGAACACAATGCACTCCTCCAGTGAGGCAGTTGGCAATTTACATCCCACCCATCAGCATAACAAGGCTCCCAGTTCCTCAGGGCCTGTCTTGCCTTTCTGGTTTTTACACATTTTGTGGATGTCCCTTTTGACCGGTGGGAAATGATACTTCTTTGTAGTGCAGATTTGCATTGCCCGCTTGCTTGCTTGGCCAAAAAGGGCGTATGCGTTTTCTCCTGAATATATTCAGGAGAAAACGCATACGCCCTTTTTGGCCAAGTGCACCATTGTCCAAGTTGTGCCCCTCTTCCTGTGCTTTACAGGCGATTCCAAGGTACCTCTTTAAATCTGTTTCCTGCTATTTTGCCTCGCTTTCAAGTCCGCCTCGTTGACTTCCCTCAACAGATTTTTGGACGATAGTTGTCCTTTATCACTCTGCCAGTTTGTGAATTGCTGTGCCCCTGAGCTCCATTTCTCAACTCGTTTTTTGTGAGCTGAACGCAAGTCCAAATTTTGGATCATGTCCTATACTGGTTCCCGGTGGGTGGCTGAGACTTTGGTTAATTCTTCTTCCTGCCGGGAAATTAGAGTGACATGTGCCCATCCAAATGCCTAACAGCTACTCTCTCATGGGTTCTCCCTCGTCCCTTCCATCCTCTGCCAAAGTGGGAACCTGTGCAAACCAGGAGGTTAAAGGGCCTGTCTCTCCAAGTTGGGAGATTGATAGTAAGGCAGTTGGAAAGTCAAACTGGAGCACCAGGAGAGGGACTATTCGTTGAGTTTTAGAAACCTTTCGTATTCACAGTGTGTCCATTCTCTAGGTTTCCTGTACATGTTATAGCTGTAGTAATATTTCCTTGAACCTGGAGAGTTGGGATCCATGGAATGGGGGCCATGCATTATTGCTTGAAAGGGTCTGCATTTGCTCAACCAATCTCACCAATCCTCTCAGTCCCAAGTGTCCAGCCTTATGCCACATCCAGCTCTCATTGTAGATAGGGTCTTTCCAGGTTTCCTCAGACACCCTGAAGGAATTGTAAAGAATTTCCCTGTTTTTTGGTTTTGCTTTTGAAATTCCTTTTTATAGTGGGTTTGAGCTGATTCTCGCTGCCATGTTTATGCCACTCTAGACACACTTGATTCCCTTATGGAGACATATCAATACATAGGTTTTAAGATTCTTACTAGTCAGATATATTCCTCTGTGGGAAATATGGGGTTTTGAGTCTCTTTCACTGAGGAAGGTGTCGGTCTTGTCAGTTCAAAAGTTGGTTTTTGAAACGGTCCCTGTGCTTATATCAAACTCTGGTTTTATGCATCACCCCACCTCTCCTTCCCCTTTATGCAGGCATAAGAGTGTTTTCTAAATGTGAGACTCTGTTCTCTTTCCTAACTCAGTTCACGTGTAGCCATGTTTACAGGATCTTCATAAGTGATATCTTATGATAAGTTTCTTTTTCTGTGTGACTTATTTCACTTAGAATCATCGTACCTGAATCCACTCACTTTGTTGCTACTGGTCTTATGACATTGATTTCATGGCTGAGGGATATTCCATCGTACGTAAGTACCACAATGTTTTGAACCATTTTTATATTTCCTGGGATATTTAAGGTGTACCCAAGTTGAGGTTCTTGTAGTCAGTGCAGCCCGAAATTTGGAGGTGGCTCTTTCTTATTGATTTTCAGTTTTCCCAAGGTATATTCCCTAGACTGGAAGTGGCCTTGGCTCTGTAGCTCTGTTGTTTACTTGTTTTAGGGAACACAATGCACTCCTCCAGTGAGGCAGTTGGCAATTTACATCCCACCCATCAGCATAACAAGGCTCCCAGTTCCTCAGGGCCTGTCTTGCCTTTCTGGTTTTTACACATTTTGTGGATGTCCCTTTTGACCGGTGGGAAATGATACTTCTTTGTAGTGCAGATTTGCATTGCCCGCTTGCTTGCTTGGCCAAAAAGGGCGTACGCGTTTTCTCCTGAATATATTCAGGAGAAAACGATTACGCCCTTTTTGGCCAAGTGCACCATTGTCCAAGTTGTGCCCCTCTTCCTGTGCTTTACAGGCGATTCCAAGGTACCTCTTGAAATCTCTTTCCTGCTATTTTGCCTCGCTTTCAAGTCCGCCTCGTTGACTTCCCTCAACAGATTTTTGGACGATAGTTGTCCTTTATCACTCTGCCAGTTTGCGAATTGCTGTGCCCCTGAGCTCCATTTCTCAACTCGTTTTTTGTGAGCTGAACGCAAGTCCAAAATTTTGGATCATGTCCTATACTGGTTCCCGGTGGGTGGCTGAGACTTTGGTTAATTCTTCTTCCTGCCGGGAAATTAGAGTGACATGTGCCCGTCCAAATGCCTAACAGCTCCTCTCTCATGGGTTCTCCCTCGTCCCTTCCATCCTCTGCCAAATTGGGAACCTGTGCAAACCAGGAGGTTAAAGGGCCTGTCTCTCCAAGTTGGGAGATTGATAGTAAGGCAGTTGGCAAGTCAAACTGGAGCACCAGGAGAGGGACTATTCGTTGAGTTTTAGAAACCTTTCGTATTCACAGTGTGTCTATTCTCTAGGTTTCCTGTACATGTTATAGCTGTAGTAATATTCCCTTGAACCTGGAGAGTTGGGACCCATGGAATGGGGGCCATGCATTATTGCTTGAAAGGGTCTGCATTTGCTCACCCAATCTCACCAATCCTCTCAGTCCCAAGTGTCCAGCCTTATGCCACATCCAGCTGTCATTGTAGATAGGGTCTTTCCAGGTTTCCTCTGACACCCTGAAGGAATTGTAAAGAATTTCCCTGTTTTTTGGTTTTGCTTTTGAAATTCCTTTTTATAGTGGGTTTGAGCTGATTCTCGCTGCCATGTTTATGCCACTCTAGACACACTTGATTCCCTTATGGAGACATATCAATACATAGGTTTTAAGATTCTTACTAGTCAGTTATATTCCTCTGTGGGAAATATGGGGTTTTGAGTCTCTTTCACTGAGGAAGGTGTCGGTCTTGTCAATTCCAAAGTTGGTTTTTGAAACGGTCCCTGTGCTTATATCAAACTCTGGTTTTATGCATCACCCCACCTCTCCTTCCCCTTTATGCAGGCATAAGAGTGTTTTCTAAATGTGAGACTCTGTTCTCTTTCCTAACTCAGTTCACGTGTAGCCATGTTTACAGGATCTTCATAAGTGATATCTTATGATAAGTTTCTTTTTCTGTGTGACTTATTTCACTTAGAATCATCGTACCTGAATCCACTCACTTTGCTGCTACTGGTCTTATGACATTGATTTCATGGCTGAGGGATATTCCATCGTACGTAAGTACCACAATGTTTTGAACCATTTTTATATTTCCTGGGATATTTAAGGTGTACCCAAGTTGAGGTTCTTGTAGTCAGTGCAGCCCTAAATTTGGAGGTGGCTCTTTCTTATTGATTTTCAGTTTTCCCAAGGTATATTCCCTAGACTGGAAGTGGCCTTGGCTCTGTAGCTCTGTTGTTTACTTGTTTTAGGGAACACAATGCACTCCTCCAGTGAGGCAGTTGGCAATTTACATCCCGCCCAACAGCATAACAAGGCTCCCAGTTCTCCAGGGCCTGTCTTGCCTTTCTGGTTTTTACACATTTTGTGGATGTCCCTTTTGACCGGTGGGAAGTGATACTTCTTTGTAGTGCAGATTTGCATTGCCCGCTTGCTTGCTTGGCCAAAAAGGGCGTATGCGTTTTCTCCTGAATATATTCAGGAGAAAACGCATACGCCCTTTTTGGCCAAGTGCACCATTGTCCAAGTTGTGCCCCTCTTCCTGTGCTTTACAGGCGATTCCAAGGTACCTCTTTAAATCTGTTTCCTGCTATTTTGCCTCGCTTTCAAGTCCGCCTCGTTGACTTCCCTCAACAGATTTTTGGACGATAGTTGTCCTTTATCACTCTGCCAGTTTGTGAATTGCTGTGACCCTGAGCTCCATTTCTCAACTCATTTTTTGTGAGCTGAACACAAGTCCAAAATTTTGGATCATGTCCTATACTGGTTCCCGGTGGGTGGCTGAGACTTTGGTTAATTCTTCTTCCTGCCGGGAAATTAGAGTGACATGTGCCCGTCCAAATGCCTAACAGCTACTCTCTCATGGGTTCTCCCTCGTCCCTTCCATCCTCTGCCAAATTGGGAACCTGTGCAAACCAGGAGGTTAAAGGGCCTGTCTCTCCAAGTTGGGAGATTGATAGTAAGGCAGTTGGAAAGTCAAACTGGAGCACCAGGAGAGGGACTATTCGTTGAGTTTTAGAAACCTTTCTTATTCACAGTGTGTCCATTCTCTAGGTTTCCTGTACATGATATAGCTGTAGTAATATTCCCTTGAACATGGAGAGTTGGGACCCATGGAATGGGGGCCATGCATTATTGCTTGAAAGGTTCTGCATTCACTCACCCAATCTCACCAATCCTCTCAGTCCCAAATGTCCAGCCTTATGCCACATCCAGCTGTCATTGTAGATAGGGTCTTTCCAGGTTTCCTCAGACACCCTGAAGGAATTGTAAAGAATTTCCCTGTTTTTTGGTTTTGCTTTTGAAATTCCTTTTTATAGTGGGTTTGAACTGATTCTCGCTGCCATGTTTATGCCACTCTAGACACACTTGATTCCCTTATGGAGACATATCAATACATAGGTTTTAAGATTCTTACTAGTCAGATATATTCCTCTGTGGGAAATATGGGGTTTTGAGTCTCTTTCACTGAGGAAGGTGTCGGTCTTGTCAATTCCAAAGTTGGTTTTTGAAACGGTCCCTGTGCTTATATCAAACTCTGGTTTTATGCATCACCCCACCTCTCCTTCCCCTTTATGCAGGCATAAGAGTGTTTTCTAAATGTGAGACTCTGTTCTCTTTCCTAACTCAGTTCACGTGTAGCCATGTTTACAGGATCTTCATAAGTGATATCTTATGATAAGTTTCTTTTTCTGTGTGACTTATTTCACTTAGAATCATCGTACCTGAATCCACTCACTTTGTTGCTACTGGTCTTATGACATTGGTTTCATGGCTGAGGGATATTCCATCGTACGTAAGTACCACAATGTTTTGAACCATTTTTATATTTCCTGGGATATTTAAGGTGTACCCAAGTTGAGGTTCTTGTAGTCAGTGCAGCCCTAAATTTGGAGGTGGCTCTTTCTTATTGATTTTCAGTTTTCCCAAGGTATATTCCCTAGACTGGAAGTGGCCTTGGCTCTGTAGCTGTGTTGTTTAATTGTTTTAGGGAACACAATGCACTCCTCCAGTGAGGCAGTTGGCAATTTACATCCCACCCATCAGCATAACAAGGCTCCCAGTTCCTCAGGGCCTGTCTTGCCTTTCTGGTTTTTACACATTTTGTGGATGTCCCTTTTGACCGGTGGGAAATGATACTTCTTTGTAGTGCAGATTTGCATTGCCCGCTTGCTTGCTTGGCCAAAAAGGGCGTATGCGTTTTCTCCTGAATATATTCAGGAGAAAACGCATACGCCCTTTTTGGCCAAGTGCACCATTGTCCAAGTTGTGCCCCTCTTCCTGTGCTTTACAGGCGATTCCAAGGTACCTCTTGAAATCTGTTTCCTGCTATTTTGCCTCGCTTTCAAGTCCGCCTCGTTGACTTCCCTCAACAGATTTTTGGACGATAGTTGTCCTTTATCACTCTGCCAGTTTGTGAATTGCTGTGCCCCTGAGCTCCATTTCTCAACTCGTTTTTTTGTGAGCTGAACGCAAGTCCAAAATTTTGGATCATGTCCTATACTGGTTCCCGGTGGGTGGCTGAGACTTTGGTTAATTCTTCTTCCTGCCGGGAAATTAGAGTGACATGTGCCCGTCCAAATGCCTAACAGCTCCTCTCTCATGGGTTCTCCCTCGTCCCTTCCATCCTCTGCCAAATTGGGAACCTGTGCAAACCAGGAGGTTAAAGTGCCTGTCTCTCCAAGTTGGGAGATTGATAGTAAGGCAGTTGGCAAGTCAAACTGGAGCACCAGGAGAGGGACTATTCGTTGAGTTTTAGAAACCTTTCGTATTCACAGTGTGTCTATTCTCTAGGTTTCCTGTACATGTTATAGCTGTAGTAATATTCCCTTGAACCTGGAGAGTTGGGACCCATGGAATGGGGGCCATGCATTATTGCTTGAAAGGGTCTGCATTTGCTCACCCAATCTCACCAATCCTCTCAGTCCCAAGTGTCCAGCCTTATGCCACATCCAGCTGTCATTGTAGATAGGGTCTTTCCAGGTTTCCTCAGACACCCTGAAGGAATTGTAAAGAATTTCCCTGTTTTTTGGTTTTGCTTTTGAAATTCCTTTTTATAGTGGGTTTGAGCTGATTCTCGCTGCCATGTTTATGCCACTCTAGACACACTTGATTCCCTTATGGAGTCATATCAATACATAGGTTTTAAGATTCTTACTAGTCAGATATATTCCTCTGCGGGAAATATGGGGTTTTGAGTCTCTTTCACTGAGGAAGGTGTAGGTCTTGTGTATTCCAAAGTTGGTTTTTGAAACGGTCCCTGTGCTTATATCAAACTCTGGTTTTATGCATCACCCCACCTCTCCTTCCCCTTTATGCAGGCATAAGAGTGTTTTCTAAATGTGAGACTCTGTTCTCTTTCCTAACTCAGTTCACGTGTAGCCATGTTTACAGGATCTTCATAAGTGATATCTTATGATAAGTTTCTTTTTCTGTGTGACTTATTTCACTTAGAATCATCGTACCTGAATCCACTCACTTTGCTGCTACTGGTCTTATGACATTGATTTCATGGCTGAGGGATATTCCATCGTACGTAAGTACCACAATGTTTTGAACCATTTTTATATTTCCTGGGATATTTAAGGTGTACCCAAGTTGAGGTTCTTGTAGTCAGTGCAGCCCTAAATTTGGAGGTGGCTCTTTCTTATTGATTTTCAGTTTTCCCAAGGTATATTCCCTAGACTGGAAGTGGCCTTGGCTCTGTAGCTCTGTTGTTTACTTGTTTTAGGGAACACAATGCACTCCTCCAGTGAGGCAGTTGGCAATTTACATCCCGCCCAACAGCATAACAAGGCTCCCAGTTCTCCAGGGCCTGTCTTGCCTTTCTGGTTTTTACACATTTTGTGGATGTCCCTTTTGACCGGTGGGAAGTGATACTTCTTTGTAGTGCAGATTTGCATTGCCCGCTTGCTTGCTTGGCCAAAAAGGGCGTATGCGTTTTCTCCTGAATATATTCAGGAGAAAACGCATACGCCCTTTTTGGCCAAGTGCACCATTGTCCAAGTTGTGCCCCTCTTCCTGTGCTTTACAGGCGATTCCAAGGTACCTCTTGAAATCTGTTTCCTGCTATTTTGCCTCGCTTTCAAGTCCGCCTCGTTGACTTCCCTCAACAGATTTTTGGACGATAGTTGTCGTTTATCACTCTGCCAGTTTGTGAATTGCTGTGACCCTGAGCTCCATTTCTCAACTCATTGTTTGTGAGCGGAACACAAGTCCAAAATTTTGGATCATGTCCTATACTGGTTCCCGGTGGGTGGCTGAGACTTTGGTTAATTCTTCTTCCTGCTGGGAAATTAGAGTGACATGTGCCCGTCCAAATGCCTAACAGCTACTCTCTCATGGGTTCTCCCTCGTCCCTTCCATCCTCTGGCAAATTGGGAACCTGTGCAAACCAGGAGGTTAAAGGGCCTGTCTCTCCATGTTGGGAGATTGATAGTAAGGCAGTTGGAAAGTCAAACTGGAGCACCAGGAGAGGGACTATTCGTTGAGTTTTAGAAACCTTTCGCATTCACAGTGTGTCCATTCTCTAGGTTTCCTGTACATGTTATAGCTGTAGTAATATTCCCTTGAACATGGAGAGTTGGGACCCATGGAATGGGGGCCATGCATTATTGCTTGAAAGGTTCTGCATTCACTGACCCAATCTCACCAATCCTATCAGTCCCAAGTGTCCAGCCTTATGCCACATCCAGCTGTCATTGTAGATAGGGTCTTTCCAGGTTTCCTCAGACACCCTGAAGGAATTGTAAAGAATTTCCCTGTTTTTTGGTTTTGCTTTTGAAATTCCTTTTTATACTGGGTTTGAGCTGATTCTCGCTGCCATGTTTATGCCACTCTAGACACACTTGATTCCCTTATGGAGACATATCAATACATAGGTTTTAAGATTCTTACTAGTCAGATATATTCCTCTGTGGGAAATATGGGGTTTTGAGTCTCTTTCACTGAGGAAGGTGTCGGTCTTGTCAATTCCAAAGTTGGTTTTTGAAACGGTCCCTGTGCTTATATCAAACTCTGGTTTTATGCATCACCCCACCTCTCCTTCCCCTTTATGCAGGCATAAGAGTGTTTTCTAAATGTGAGACTCTGTTCTCTTTCCTAACTCAGTTCACGTGTAGCCATGTTTACAGGATCTTCATAAGTGATATCTTATGATAAGTTTCTTTTTCTGTGTGACTTATTTCACTTAGAATCATCGTACCTGAATCCACTCACTTTGTTGCTACTGGTCTTATGACATTGATTTCATGGCTGAGGGATATTCCATCGTACGTAAGTACCACAATGTTTTGAACCATTTTTATATTTCCTGGGATATTTAAGGTGTACCCAAGTTGAGGTTCTTGTAGTCAGTGCAGCCCGAAATTTGGAGGTGGCTGTTTCTTATTGATTTTCAGTTTTCCCAAGGTATATTCCCTAGACTGGAAGTGGCCTTGGCTCTGTAGCTCTGTTGTTTACTTGTTTTAGGGAACACAATGCACTCCTCCAGTGAGGCAGTTGGCAATTTACATCCCGCCCATCAGCATAACAAGGCTCCCAGTTCCTCAGGGCCTGTCTTGCCTTTCTGGTTTTTACACATTTTGTGGATGTCCCTTTTGACCGGTGGGAAATGATACTTCTTTGTAGTGCAGATTTGCATTGCCCGCTTGCTTGCTTGGCCAAAAAGGGCGTATGCGTTTTCTCCTGAATATATTCAGGAGAAAACGCATACGCCCTTTTTGGCCAAGTGCACCATTGTCCAAGTTGTGCCCCTCTTCCTGTGCTTTACAGGCGATTCCAAGGTACCTCTTGAAATCTGTTTCCTGCTATTTTGCCTCGCTTTCAAGTCTGCCTCGTTGACTTCCCTCAACAGATTTTTGGACGATAGTTGTCCTTTATCACTCTGCCAGTTTGTGAATTGCTGTGCCCCTGAGCTCCATTTCTCAACTCGTTTTTTGTGAGCTGAACGCAAGTCCAAAATTTTGGATCATGTCCTATACTGGTTCCCGGTGGGTGGATGAGACTTTGGTTAATTCTTCTTCCTGCCGGGAAATTAGAGTGACATGTGCCCGTCCAAATGCCTAACAGCTACTCTCTCATGGGTTCTCCCTCGTCCCTTCCATCCTCTGGCAAATTGGGAACATGTGCAAACCAGGAGGTTAAAGGGCCTGTCTCTCCAAGTTGGGAGATTGATAGTAAGGCAGTTGGAAAGTCAAACTGGAGCACCAGGAGAGGGACTATTCATTGAGTTTTAGAAATCTTTCGTATTCACAGTGTGTCCATTCTCTAGGTTTCCTGTACATGTTATAGCTGTAGTAATATTCCCTTGAACCTGGAGAGTTGGGACCCATGGAATGGGGGCCATGCATTATTGCTTGAAAGGGTCTGCATTTGCTCACCCAATCTCACCAATCCTCTCAGTCCCAAGTGTCCAGCCTTATGCCACATCCAGCTGTCATTGTAGATAGGGTCTTTCCAGGTTTCCTCAGACACCCTGAAGGAATTGTAAAGAATTTCCCTGTTTTTTGGTTTTGCTTTTGAAATTCCTTTTTATAGTGGGTTTGAGCTGATTCTCGCTGCCATGTTTATGCCACTCTAGACACACTTGATTCCCTTATGGAGTCATATCAATACATAGGTTTTAAGATTCTTACTAGTCAGATATATTCCTCTGCGGGAAATATGGGGTTTTGAGTCTCTTTCACTGAGGAAGGTGTAGGTCTTGTCTATTCCAAACTTGGTTTTTGGAACGGTCCCTGTGCTTATATCAAACTCTGGTTTTATGCATCACCCGACCTCTCCATCCCCTTTATGCAGGCATAAGAGTGTTTTCTAAATGTGAGACTCTGTTCTCTTTCCTAACTCAGTTCACGTGTAGCCATGTTTACAGGATCTTCATAAGTGATATCTTATGATAAGTTTCTTTTTCTGTGTGACTTATTTCACTTAGAATCATCGTACCTGAATCCACTCACTTTGCTGCTACTGGTCTTATGACATTGATTTCATCGCTGAGGGATATTCCATCATACGTAAGTACCACAATGTTTTGAACCATTTTTATATTTCCTGGGATATTTAAGGTGTACCCAAGTTGAGGTTCTTGTAGTCAGTGCAGCCCTAAATTTGGAGGTGGCTCTTTCTTATTGATTTTCAGTTTTCCCAAGGTATATTCCCTAGACTGGAAGTGGCCTTGGCTCTGTAGCTCTGTTGTTTACTTGTTTTAGGGAACACAATGCACTCCTCCAGTGAGGCAGTTGGCAATTTACATCCCGCACATCAGCATAACAAGGCTCCCAGTTCTCCAGGGCCTGTCTTGCCTTTCTGGTTTTTACACATTTTGTGGATGTCCCTTTTGACCGGTGGGAAGTGATACTTCTTTGTAGTGCAGATTTGCATTGCCCGCTTGCTTGCTTGGCCAAAAAGGGCGTATGCGTTTTCTCCTGAATATATTCAGGAGAAAACGCATACGCCCTTTTTGGCCAAGTGCACCATTGTCCAAGTTGTGCCCCTCTTCCTGTGCTTTACAGGCGATTCCAAGGTACCTCTTGAAATCTGTTTCCTGCTATTTTGCCTCGCTTTCAAGTCCGCCTCGTTGACTTCCCTCAACAGATTTTTGGACGATAGTTGTCCTTTATCACTCTGCCAGTTTGTGAATTGCTGTGCCCCTGAGCTCCATTTCTCAACTCGTTTTTTGTGAGCTGAACACAAGTCCAAAATTTTGGATCATGTCCTATACTGGTTCCCGGTGGGTGGCTGAGACTTTGGTTAATTCTTCTTCCTGCCGGGAAATTAGAGTGACATGTGCCCGTCCAAATGCCTAACAGCTACTCTCTCATGGGTTCTCCCTCGTCCCTTCCATCCTCTGGCAAATTGGGAACCTGTGCAAACCAGGAGGTTAAAGGGCCTGTCTCTCCAAGTTGGGAGATTGATAGTAAGGCAGTTGGAAAGTCAAACTGGAGCACCAGGAGAGGGACTATTCATTGAGTTTTAGAAATCTTTCGTATTCACAGTGTGTCCATTCTCTAGGTTTCCTGTACATGTTATAGCTGTAGTAATATTCCCTTGAACCTGGAGAGTTGGGACCCATGGAATGGGGGCCATGCATTATTGCTTGAAAGGGTCTGCATTCGCTCACCCAATCTCACCAATCCTCTCAGTCCCAAGTGTCCAGCCTTATGCCACATCCAGCTGTCATTGTAGATAGGGTCTTTCCAGGTTTCCTCAGACACCCTGAAGGAATTGTAAAGAATTTCCCTGTTTTTTGGTTTTGCTTTTGAAATTCCTTTTTATAGTGGGTTTGAGCTGATTCTCGCTGCCATGTTTATGCCACTCTAGACACACTTGATTCCCTTATGGAGTCATATCAATACATAGGTTTTAAGATTCTTACTAGTCAGATATATTCCTCTGCGGGAAATATGGGGTTTTGAGTCTCTTTCACTGAGGAAGGTGTAGGTCTTGTCTATTCCAAAGTTGGTTTTTGGAACGGTCCCTGTGCTTATATCAAACTCTGGTTTTATGCATCACCCGACTTCTCCATCCCCTTTATGCAGGCATAAGAGTGTTTTCTAAATGTGAGACTCTGTTCTCTTTCCTAACTCTGTTCACGTGTAGCCATGTTTACAGGATCTTCATAAGTGATATCTTATGATAAGTTTCTTTTTCTGTGTGACTTATTTCACTTAGAATCATCGTACCTGAATCCACTCACTTTGCTGCTACTGGTCTTATGACATTGATTTCATCGCTGAGGGATATTCCATCATACGTAAGTACCACAATGTTTTGAATCATTTTTATATTTCCTGGGATATTTAAGGTGTACCCAAGTTGAGGTTCTTGTAGCCAGTGCAGCCCTAAATTTGGAGGTGGCTCTTTCTTATTGATTTTCAGTTTTCCCAAGGTATATTCCCTAGACTGGAAGTGGCCTTGGCTCTGTAGCTCTGTTGTTTACTTGTTTTAGGGAACACAATGCACTCCTCCAGTGAGGCAGTTGGCAATTTACATCCCGCCCATCAGCATAACAAGGCTCCCAGTTCTCCAGGGCCTGTCTTGCCTTTCTGGTTTTTACACATTTTGTGGATGTCCCTTTTGACCGGTGGGAAGTGATACTTCTTTGTAGTGCAGATTTGCATTGCCCGCTTGCTTGCTTGGCCAAAAAGGGCGTATGCGTTTTCTCCTGAATATATTCAGGAGAAAACGCATACGCCCTTTTTGGCCAAGTGCACCATTGTCCAAGTTGTGCCCCTCTTCCTGTGCTTTACAGGCGATTCCAAGGTACCTCTTGAAATCTGTTTCCTGCTATTTTGCCTCGCTTTCAAGTCCGCCTCGTTGACTTCCCTCAACAGATTTTTGGACGATAGTTGTCCTTTATCACTCTGCCAGTTTGTGAATTGCTGTGCCCCTGAGCTCCATTTCTCAACTCGTTTTTTGTGAGCTGAACGCAAGTCCAAATTTTGGATCATGTCCTATACTGGTTCCCAGTGGGTGGCTGAGACTTTGGTTAATTCTTCTTCCTGCCGGGAAATTAGAGTGACATGTGCCCGTCCAAATGCCTAACAGCTCCTCTCTCATGGGTTCTCCCTCGTCCCTTCCATCCTCTGCCAAATTGGGAACCTGTGCAAACCAGGAGGTTAAAGGGCCTGTCTCTCCAAGTTGGGAGATTGATAGTAAGGCAGTTGGAAAGTCAAACTGGAGCACCAGGAGAGGGACTATTCGTTGAGTTTTAGAAACCTTTCGTATTCACAGTGTGTCCATTCTCTAGGTTTCCTGTACATGTTATAGCTGTAGTAATATTCCCTTGAACCTGGAGAGTTGGGACCCATGGAATGGGGGCCATGCATTATTGCTTGAAAGGGTCTGCATTTGCTCACCCAATCTCACCAATCCTCTCAGTCCCAAGTGTCCAGCCTTATGCCACATCCAGCTGTCATTGTAGATAGGGTCTTTCCAGGTTTCCTCAGACACCCTGAAGGAATTGTAAAGAATTTCCCTGTTTTTAGGTTTTGCTTTTGAAATTCCTTTTTATAGTGGGTTTGAGCTGATTCTCGCTCCCATGTTTATGCCACTCTAGACACACTTGATTCCCTTATGGAGACATATCAATACATAGGTTTTAAGATTCTTACTAGTCAGATATATTCCTCTGTGGGAAATATGGGGTTTTGAGTCTCTTTCACTGAGGAAGGTGTCGGTCTTGTCAATTCCAAAGTTGGTTTTTGAAACGGTCCCTGTGCTTATATCAAACTCTGGTTTTATGCATCACCCCACCTCTCCTTCCCCTTTATGCAGGCATAAGAGTGTTTTCTAAATGTGAGACTCTGTTCTCTTTCCTAACTCAGTTCACGTGTAGCCATGTTTACAGGATCTTCATAAGTGATATCTTATGATAAGTTTCTTTTTCTGTGTGACTTATTTCACTTAGAATCATCGTACCTGAATCCACTCACTTTGTTGCTACTGGTCTTATGACATTGATTTCATGGCTGAGGGATATTCCATCGTACGTAAGTACCACAATGTTTTGAAACATTTTTATATTTCCTGGGATATTTAAGGTGTACCCAAGTTGAGGTTCTTGTAGCCAGTGCAGCCCTAAATTTGGAGGTGGCTCTTTCTTATTGATTTTCAGTTTTCCCAAGGTATATTCCCTAGACTGGAAGTGGCCTTGGCTCTGTAGCTGTGTTGTTTACTTGTTTTAGGGAACACAATGCACTCCTCCAGTGAGGCAGTTGACAATTTACATCCCGCCCATCAGCATAACAAGGCTCCCAGTTCTCCAGGGCCTGTCTTGCCTTTCTGGTTTTTACACTTTTTGTGGATGTCCCTTTTGACCGGTGGGAAGTGATACTTCTTTGTAGTGCAGATTTGCATTGCCCGCTTGCTTGCTTGGCCAAAAAGGGCGTATGCGTTTTCTCCTGAATATATTCAGGAGAAAACGCATACGCCCTTTTTGGCCAAGTGCACCATTGTCCAAGTTGTGCCCCTCTTCCTGTGCTTTACAGGCGATTCCAAGGTACCTCTTGAAATCTGTTTCCTGCTATTTTGCCTCGCTCTCAAGTCCGCCTCGTTGACTTCCCTCAACAGATTTTTGGACGATAGTTGTCCTTTATCACTCTGCCAGTTTGTGAATTGCTGTGCCCCTGAGCTCCACTTCTCAACTCGTTTTTTGTGAGCTGAACGCAAGTCCAAAATTGTGGATCATGTCCTATACTGGTTCCTGGTGGGTGGCTGAGACTTTGGTTAATTCTTCTTCCTGCTGGGAAATTAGAGTGACATGTGCCCGTCCAAATGCCTAACAGCTACTCTCTCATGGGTTCTCTCTCGTCCCTTCCATCCTCTGCCAAATTGGGAACCTGTGCAAACCAGGAGGTTAAAGGGCCTGTCTCTCCAAGTTGGGAGATTGATAGTAAGGCAGTTGGAAAGTCAAACTGGAGCACCAGGAGAGGGACTATTCGTTGAGTTTTAGAAACCTTTCGTATTCACAGTGTGTCCATTCTCTAGGTTTCCTGTACATGTTATAGCTGTAGTAATATTCCCTTGAACCTGGAGAGTTGGGACCCATGGAATGGGGGCCATGCATTATTGCTTGAAAGGGTCTGCATTCGCTCACCCAATCTCACCAATCCTCTCAGTCCCAAGTGTCCAGCCTTATGCCACATCCAGCTGTCATTGTAGATAGGGTCTTTCCAGGTTTCCTCAGACACCCTGAAGGAATTGTAAAGAATTTCCCTGTTTTTTGGTTTTGCTTTTGAAATTCCTTTTTATAGTGGGTTTGAGATGATTCTCGCTGCCATGTTTATGCCACTCTAGACACACTTGATTCTCTTATGGAGACATATCAATACATAGGTTTTAAGATTCTTACTAGTCAGATATATTCCTCTGTGGGAAATATGGGGTTTTGAGTCTCTTTCACTGAGGAAGGTGTCGGTCTTGTCAATTCCAAAGTTGGTTTTTGAAACGGTCCCTGTGCTTATATCAAACTCTGGTTTTATGCATCACCCCACCTCTCCTTCCCCTTTATGCAGGCATAAGAGTGTTTTCTAAATGTGAGACTCTGTTCTCTTTCCTAACTCAGTTCACGTGTAGCCATGTTTACAGGATCTTCATAAGTGATATCTTATGATAAGTTTCTTTTTCTGTGTGACTTATTTCACTTAGAATCATCGTACCTGAATCCACTCACTTTGTTGCTACTGGTCTTATGACATTGATTTCATGGCTGAGGGATATTCCATCGTACGTAAGTAACACAATGTTTTGAACCATTTTTATATTTCCTGGGATATTTAAGGTGTACCCAAGTTGAGGTTCTTGTAGTCAGTGCAGCCCTAAATTTGGAGGTGGCGCTTTCTTATTGATTTTCAGTTTTCCCAAGGTATATTCCCTAGACTGGAAGTGGCCTTGGCTCTGTAGCTCTGTTGTTTACTTGTTTTAGGGAACACAATGCACTCCTCCAGTGAGGCAGTTCGCAGTTTACATCCCGCCCATCAGCATAACAAGGCTCCCAGTTCTCCAGGGCCTGTCTTCCCTTTCTGGTTTTTACACATTTTGTGGATGTCCCTTTTGACCGGTGGGAAGTGATACTTCTTTGTAGTGCAGATTTGCATTGCCCGCTTGCTTGCTTGGCCAAAAAGGGCGTATGCGTTTTCTCCTGAATATATTCAGGAGAAAATGCATACGCCCTTTTTGGCCAAGTGCACCATTGTCCAAGTTGTGCCCCTCTTCCTGTGCTTTACAGGCGATTCCAAGGTACCTCTTGAAATCTGTTTCCTGCTATTTTGCCTCGCTTTCAAGTCCGCCTCGTTGACTTCCCTCAACAGATTTTTGGACGATAGTTGTCCTTTATCACTCTGCCAGTTTTTGAATTGCTGTGCCCCTGAGCTCCATTTCTCAACTCGTTTTTTGGGAGCTGAACGCAAGTCCAAAATTTTGGATCATGTCCTATACTGGTTCCCGGTGGGTGGCTGAGACTTTGGTTAATTCTTCTTCCTGCCGGGAAATTAGAGTGACATGTGCCCGTCCAAATGCCTAACAGCTACTCTCTCATGGGTTCTCCCTCGTCCCTTCCATCCTCTGCCAAATTGGGAACCTGTGCAAACCAGGAGGTTAAAGGGCCTGTCTCTCCAAGTTGGGAGATTGATAGTAAGGCAGTTGGAAAGTCAAACTGGAGCACCAGGAGAGGGACTATTCGTTGAGTTTTAGAAACCTTTCGTATTCACAGTGTGTCCATTCTCTAGGTTTCCTGTACATGTTATAGCTGTAGTAATATTCCCTTGAACCTGGAGAGTTGGGACCCATGGAATGGGGGCCATGCATTATTGCTTGAAAGGGTCTGCATTTGCTCACCCAATCTCACCAATCCTCTCAGTCCCAAGTGTCCAGCCTTATGCCACATCCAGCTGTCATTGTAGATAGGGTCTTTCCAGGTTTCCTCAGACACCCTGAAGGAATTGTAAAGAATTTCCCTGTTTTTTGGTTTTGCTTTTGAAATTCCTTTTTATAGTGGGTTTGAGCTGATTCTCGCTGCCATGTTTATGCCACTCTAGACACACTTGATTCCCTTATGGAGACATATCAATACATAGGTTTTAAGATTCTTACTAGTCAGATATATTCCTCTGTGGGAAATATGGGGTTTTGAGTCTCTTTCACTGAGGAAGGTGTCGGTCTTGTCAATTCCAAAGTTGGTTTTTGAAACGGTCCCTGTGCTTATATCAAACTCTAGTTTTATGCATCACCCCACCTCTCCTTCCCCTTTATGCAGGCATAAGAGTGTTTTCTAAATGTGAGACTCTGTTCTCTTTCCTAACTCAGTTCACGTGTAGCCATGTTTACAGGATCTTCATAAGTGATATCTTATGATAAGTTTCTTTTTCTGTGTGACTTATTTCACTTAGAATCATCGTACCTGAATCCACTCACTTTGTTGCTACTGGTCTTATGACATTGATTTCATGGCTGAGGGATATTCCATCGTACGTAAGTACCACAATGTTTTGAACCATTTTTATATTTCCTGGGATATTTAAGGTGTACCCAAGTTGAGGTTCTTGTAGTCAGTGCAGCCCTAAATTTGGAGGTGGCGCTTTCTTATTGATTTTCAGTTTTCCCAAGGTATATTCCCTAGACTGGAAGTGGCCTTGGCTCTGTAGCTCTGTTGTTTACTTGTTTTAGGGAACACAATGCACTCCTCCAGTGAGGCAGTTGGCAGTTTACATCCCGCCCATCAGCATAACAAGGCTCCCAGTTCTCCAGGGCCTGTCTTGGCTTTCTGGTTTTTACACATTTTGTGGATGTCCCTTTTGACCGGTGGGAAGTGATACTTCTTTGTAGTGCAGATTTGCATTGCCCGCTTGCTTGCTTGGCCAAAAAGGGCGTATGCGTTTTCTCCTGAATATATTCAGGAGAAAACGCATGCGCCCTTTTTGGCCAAGTGCACCATTGTCCAAGTTGTGCCCCTCTTCCTGTGCTTTACAGGCGATTCCAAGGTACCTCTTGAAATCTGTTTCCTGCTATTTTGCCTCGCTTTCAAGTCCGCCTCGTTGACTTCCCTCAACAGATTTTTGGACGATAGTTGTCCTTTATCACTCTGCCAGTTTGTGAATTGCTGTGCCCCTGAGCTCCATTTCTCAACTCGTTTTTTGTGAGCTGAACGCAAGTCCAAAATTTGGATCATGTCCTATACTGGTTCCCGGTGGGTGGCTGAGACTTTGGTTAATTCTTCTTCCTGCCGGGAAGTTAGAGTGACATGTGCCCGTCCAAATGCCTAACAGCTCCTCTCTCATGGGTTCTCCCTCGTCCCTTCCATCCTCTGCCAAATTGGGAACCTGTGCAAACCAGGAGGTTAAAGGGCCTGTCTCTCCAAGTTGGGAGATTGATAGTAAGGCAGTTGGAAAGTCAAACTGGAGCACCAGGAGAGGGACTATTCATTGAGTTTTAGAAACCTTTCGTATTCACAGTGTGTCCATTCTCTAGGTTTCCTGTACATGTTATAGCTGTAGTAATATTCCCTTGAACCTGGAGAGTTGGGACCCATGGAATGGGGGCCATGCATTATTGCTTGAAAGGGTCTGCATTTGCTCACCCAATCTCACCAATCCTCTCAGTCCCAAGTGTCCAGCCTTATGCCACATCCAGCTGTCATTGTAGATAGGGTCTTTCCAGGTTTCCTCAGACACCCTGAAGGAATTGTAAAGAATTTCCCTGTTTTTTGGTTTTGCTTTTGAAATTCCTTTTTATAGTGGGTTTGAGCTGATTCTTGCTGCCATGTTTATGCCACTCTAGACACACTTGATTCCCTTATGGAGTCATATCAATACATAGGTCTTAAGATTCTTACTAGTCAGATATATTCCTCTGCGGGATATATGGGGTTTTGAGTCTCTTTCACTGAGGAAGGTGTAGGTCTTGTCTATTCCAAAGTTGGTTTTTGGAACGGTCCCTGTGCTTATATCAAACTCTGGTTTTATGCATCACCCGACCTCTCCATCCCCTTTATGCAGGCATAAGAGTGTTTTCTAAATGTGAGACTCTGTTCTCTTTCCTAACTCAGTTCACGTGTAGCCATGTTTACAGGATCTTCATAAGTGATATCTTATGATAAGTTTCTTTTTCT
Organism: Mesoplodon densirostris; assembly: GCF_025265405.1. Lineage (NCBI taxonomy): Eukaryota > Metazoa > Chordata > Mammalia > Artiodactyla > Ziphiidae > Mesoplodon > Mesoplodon densirostris. The sequence goes on along the minus strand of NW_026778199.1, from coordinate 2,464,092 downwards.
GTGTGACTTATTTCACTTAGAATCATCGTACCTGAATCCACTCACTTTGTTGCTACTGGTCTTATGACATTGATTTCATGGCTGAGGGATATTCCATCGTACGTAAGTAACACAATGTTTTGAACCATTTTTATATTTCCTGGGATATTTAAGGTGTACCCAAGTTGAGGTTCTTGTAGTCAGTGCAGCCCTAAATTTGGAGGTGGCGCTTTCTTATTGATTTTCAGTTTTCCCAAGGTATATTCCCTAGACTGGAAGTGGCCTTGGCTCTGTAGCTCTGTTGTTTACTTGTTTTAGGGAACACAATGCACTCCTCCAGTGAGGCAGTTCGCAGTTTACATCCCGCCCATCAGCATAACAAGGCTCCCAGTTCTCCAGGGCCTGTCTTCCCTTTCTGGTTTTTACACATTTTGTGGATGTCCCTTTTGACCGGTGGGAAGTGATACTTCTTTGTAGTGCAGATTTGCATTGCCCGCTTGCTTGCTTGGCCAAAAAGGGCGTATGCGTTTTCTCCTGAATATATTCAGGAGAAAATGCATACGCCCTTTTTGGCCAAGTGCACCATTGTCCAAGTTGTGCCCCTCTTCCTGTGCTTTACAGGCGATTCCAAGGTACCTCTTGAAATCTGTTTCCTGCTATTTTGCCTCGCTTTCAAGTCCGCCTCGTTGACTTCCCTCAACAGATTTTTGGACGATAGTTGTCCTTTATCACTCTGCCAGTTTTTGAATTGCTGTGCCCCTGAGCTCCATTTCTCAACTCGTTTTTTGGGAGCTGAACGCAAGTCCAAAATTTTGGATCATGTCCTATACTGGTTCCCGGTGGGTGGCTGAGACTTTGGTTAATTCTTCTTCCTGCCGGGAAATTAGAGTGACATGTGCCCGTCCAAATGCCTAACAGCTACTCTCTCATGGGTTCTCCCTCGTCCCTTCCATCCTCTGCCAAAGTGGGAACCTGTGCAAACCAGGAGGTTAAAGGGCCTGTCTCTCCAAGTTGGGAGATTGATAGTAAGGCAGTTGGAAAGTCAAACTGGAGCACCAGGAGAGGGACTATTCGTTGAGTTTTAGAAACCTTTCGTATTCACAGTGTGTCCATTCTCTAGGTTTCCTGTACATGTTATAGCTGTAGTAATATTCCCTTGAACCTGGAGAGTTGGGACCCATGGAATGGGGGCCATGCATTATTGCTTGAAAGGGTCTGCATTTGCTCACCCAATCTCACCAATCCTCTCAGTCCCAAGTGTCCAGCCTTATGCCACATCCAGCTGTCATTGTAGATAGGGTCTTTCCAGGTTTCCTCAGACACCCTGAAGGAATTGTAAAGAATTTCCCTGTTTTTTGGTTTTGCTTTTGAAATTCCTTTTTATAGTGGGTTTGAGCTGATTCTCGCTGCCATGTTTATGCCACTCTAGACACACTTGATTCCCTTATGGAGACATATCAATACATAGGTTTTAAGATTCTTACTAGTCAGATATATTCCTCTGTGGGAAATATGGGGTTTTGAGTCTCTTTCACTGAGGAAGGTGTCGGTCTTGTCAATTCCAAAGTTGGTTTTTGAAACGGTCCCTGTGCTTATATCAAACTCTAGTTTTATGCATCACCCCACCTCTCCTTCCCCTTTATGCAGGCATAAGAGTGTTTTCTAAATGTGAGACTCTGTTCTCTTTCCTAACTCAGTTCACGTGTAGCCATGTTTACAGGATCTTCATAAGTGATATCTTATGATAAGTTTCTTTTTCTGTGTGACTTATTTCACTTAGAATCATCGTACCTGAATCCACTCACTTTGTTGCTACTGGTCTTATGACATTGATTTCATGGCTGAGGGATATTCCATCGTACGTAAGTACCACAATGTTTTGAACCATTTTTATATTTCCTGGGATATTTAAGGTGTACCCAAGTTGAGGTTCTTGTAGTCAGTGCAGCCCTAAATTTGGAGGTGGCGCTTTCTTATTGATTTTCAGTTTTCCCAAGGTATATTCCCTAGACTGGAAGTGGCCTTGGCTCTGTAGCTCTGTTGTTTACTTGTTTTAGGGAACACAATGCACTCCTCCAGTGAGGCAGTTGGCAGTTTACATCCCGCCCATCAGCATAACAAGGCTCCCAGTTCTCCAGGGCCTGTCTTGCCTTTCTGGTTTTTACACATTTTGTGGATGTCACTTTTGACCGGTGGGAAGTGATACTTCTTTGTAGTGCAGATTTGCATTGCCCGCTTGCTTGCTTGGCCAAAAAGGGCGTATGCGTTTTCTCCTGAATATATTCAGGAGAAAACGCATGCGCCCTTTTTGGCCAAGTGCACCATTGTCCAAGTTGTGCCCCTCTTCCTGTGCTTTACAGGCGATTCCAAGGTACCTCTTGAAATCTGTTTCCTGCTATTTTGCCTCGCTTTCAAGTCCGCCTCGTTGACTTCCCTCAACAGATTTTTGGACGATAGTTGTCCTTTATCACTCTGCCAGTTTGTGAATTGCTGTGCCCCTGAGCTCCATTTCTCAACTCGTTTTTTGTGAGCTGAACGCAAGTCCAAAATTTGGATCATGTCCTATACTGGTTCCCGGTGGGTGGCTGAGACTTTGGTTAATTCTTCTTCCTGCCGGGAAATTAGAGTGACATGTGCCCGTCCAAATGCCTAACAGCTCCTCTCTCATGGGTTCTCCCTCGTCCCTTCCATCCTCTGCCAAATTGGGAACCTGTGCAAACCAGGAGGTTAAAGGGCCTGTCTCTCCAAGTTGGGAGATTGATAGTAAGGCAGTTGGAAAGTCAAACTGGAGCACCAGGAGAGGGACTATTCATTGAGTTTTAGAAACCTTTCGTATTCACAGTGTGTCCATTCTCTAGGTTTCCTGTACATGTTATAGCTGTAGTAATATTCCCTTGAACCTGGAGAGTTGGGACCCATGGAATGGGGGCCATGCATTATTGCTTGAAAGGGTCTGCATTTGCTCACCCAATCTCACCAATCCTCTCAGTCCCAAGTGTCCAGCCTTATGCCACATCCAGCTGTCATTGTAGATAGGGTCTTTCCAGGTTTCCTCAGACACCCTGAAGGAATTGTAAAGAATTTCCCTGTTTTTTGGTTTTGCTTTTGAAATTCCTTTTTATAGTGGGTTTGAGCTGATTCTTGCTGCCATGTTTATGCCACTCTAGACACACTTGATTCCCTTATGGAGTCATATCAATACATAGGTCTTAAGATTCTTACTAGTCAGATATATTCCTCTGCGGGATATATGGGGTTTTGAGTCTCTTTCACTGAGGAAGGTGTAGGTCTTGTCTATTCCAAAGTTGGTTTTTGGAACGGTCCCTGTGCTTATATCAAACTCTGGTTTTATGCATCACCCGACCTCTCCATCCCCTTTATGCAGGCATAAGAGTGTTTTCTAAATGTGAGACTCTGTTCTCTTTCCTAACTCAGTTCACGTGTAGCCATGTTTACAGGATCTTCATAAGTGATATCTTATGATAAGTTTCTTTTTCTGTGTGACTTATTTCACTTAGAATAATCGTACCTGAATCCACTCACTTTGCTGCTACTGGTCTTATGACATTGATTTCATCGCTGAGGGATATTCCATCATACGTAAGTACCACAATGTTTTGAACCATTTTTATATTTCCTGGGATATTTAAGGTGTACCCAAGTTGAGGTTCTTGTAGTCAGTGCAGCCCTAAATTTGGAGGTGGCTCTTTCTTATTGATTTTCAGTTTTCCCAAGGTATATTCCCTAGACTGGAAGTGGCCTTGGCTCTGTAGCTCTGTTGTTTACTTGTTTTAGGGAACACAATGCACTCCTCCAGTGAGGCAGTTGGCAGTTTACATCCCGCCCATCAGCATAACAAGGCTCCCAGTTCTCCAGGGCCTGTCTTGCCTTTCTGGTTTTTACATATTTTGTGGATGTCCCTTTTGACCGGTGGGAAGTGATACTTCTTTGTAGTGCAGATTTGCATTGCCCGCTTGCTTGCTTGGCCAAAAAGGGCGTATGCGTTTTCTCCTGAATATATTCAGGAGAAAACGCATACGCCCTTTTTGGCCAAGTGCACCATTGTCCAAGTTGTGCCCCTCTTCCTGTGCTTTACAGGCGATTCCAAGGTACCTCTTGAAATCTGTTTCCTGCTATTTTGCCTCACTTTCAAGTCCGCCTCGTTGACTTCCCTCAACAGATTTTTGGACAATAGTTGTCCTTTATCACTCTGCCAGTTTGTGAATTGCTGTGCCCCTGAGCTCCATTTCTCAACTCGTTTTTTGTGAGCTGAACGCAAGTCCAAAATTTTGGATCATGTCCTATACTGGTTCCCGGTGGGTGGCTGAGACTTTGGTTAATTCTTCTTCCTGCCGGGAAATTAGAGTGACATGTGCCCGTCCAAATGCCTAACAGCTACTCTCTCATGGGTTCTCCCTCGTCCCTTCCATCCTCTGCCAAAGTGGGAACCTGTGCAAACCAGGAGGTTAAAGGGCCTGTCTCTCCAAGTTGGGAGATTGATAGTAAGGCAGTTGGAAAGTCAAACTGGAGCACCAGGAGAGGGACTATTCGTTGAGTTTTAGAAACCTTTCGTATTCACAGTGTGTCCATTCTCTAGGTTTCCTGTACATGTTATAGCTGTAGTAATATTCCCTTGAACATGGAGAGTTGGGACCCATGGAATGGGGGCCATGCATTATTGCTTGAAAGGGTCTGCATTGGCTCACCCAATCTCACCAATCCTCTCAGTCCCAAGTGTCCAGCCTTATGCCACATCCAGCTGTCATTGTAGATAGGGTCTTTCCAGGTTTCCTCAGACACCCTGAAGGAATTGTAAAGAATTTCCCTGTTTTTAGGTTTTGCTTTTGAAATTCCTTTTTATAGTGGGTTTGAGCTGATTCTCGCTGCCATGTTTATGCCACTCTAGACACACTTGATTCCCTTATGGAGACATATCAATACATAGGTTTTAAGATTCTTACTAGTCAGATATATTCCTCTGTGGGAAATATGGGGTTTTGAGTCTCTTTCACTGAGGAAGTTGTCGGTCTTGTCAATTCCAAAGTTGGTTTTTGAAACGGTCCCTGTGCTTATATCAAACTCTGGTTTTATGCATCACCCCACCTCTCCTTCCCCTTTATGCAGGCATAAGAGTGTTTTCTAAATGTGAGACTCTGTTCTCTTTCCTAACTCGTTCACGTGTAGCCATGTTTACAGGATCTTCATAAGTGATATCTTATGATAAGTTTCTTTTTCTGTGTGACTTATTTCACTTAGAATCATCGTACCTGAATCCACTCACTTTGTTGCTACTGGTCTTATGACATTGATTTCATGGCTGAGGGATATTCCATCGTACGTAAGTACCACAATGTTTTGAAACATTTTTATATTTCCTGGGATATTTAAGGTGTACCCAAGTTGAGGTTCTTGTAGCCAGTGCAGCCCTAAATTTGGAGGTGGCTCTTTCTTATTGATTTTCAGTTTTCCCAAGGTATATTCCCTAGACTGGAAGTGGCCTTGGCTCTGTAGCTCTGTTGTTTACTTGTTTTAGGGAACACAATGCACTCCTCCAGTGAGGCAGTTGACAATTTACATCCCGCCCATCAGCATAACAAGGCTCCCAGTTCTCCAGGGCCTGTCTTGCCTTTCTGGTTTTTACACATTTTGTGGATGTCCCTTTTGACCGGTGGGAAGTGATACTTCTTTGTAGTGCAGATTTGCATTGCCCGCTTGCTTGCTTGGCCAAAAAGGGCGTATGCGTTTTCTCCTGAATATATTCAGGAGAAAACGCATACGCCCTTTTTGGCCAAGTGCACCATTGTCCAAGTTGTGCCCCTCTTCCTGTGCTTTACAGGCGATTCCAAGGTACCTCTTGAAATCTGTTTCCTGCTATTTTGCCTCGCTTTCAAGTCCGACTCGTTGACTTCCCTCAACAGATTTTTGGACGATAGTTGTCCTTTATCACTCTGCCAGTTTGTGAATTGCTGTGCCCCTGAGATCCACTTCTCAACTCGTTTTTTGTGAGCTGAACGCAAGTCCAAAATTGTGGATCATGTCCTATACTGGTTCCTGGTGGGTGGCTGAGACTTTGGTTAATTCTTCTTCCTGCCGGGAAATTAGAGTGACATGTGCCCGTCCAAATGCCTAACAGCTACTCTCTCATGGGTTCTCTCTCGTCCCTTCCATCCTCTGCCAAATTGGGAACCTGTGCAAACCAGGAGGTTAAAGGGCCTGTCTCTCCAAGTTGGGAGATTGATAGTAAGGCAGTTGGAAAGTCAAACTGGAGCACCAGGAGAGGGACTATTCGTTGAGTTTTAGAAACCTTTCGTATTCACAGTGTGTCCATTCTCTAGGTTTCCTGTACATGTTATAGCTGTAGTAATATTCCCTTGAACCTGGAGAGTTGGGACCCATGGAATGGGGGCCATGCATTATTGCTTGAAAGGGTCTGCATTCGCTCACCCAATCTCACCAATCCTCTCAGTCCCAAGTGTCCAGCCTTATGCCACATCCAGCTGTCATTGTAGATAGGGTCTTTCCAGGTTTCCTCAGACACCCTGAAGGAATTGTAAAGAATTTCCCTGTTTTTTGGTTTTGCTTTTGAAATTCCTTTTTATAGTGGGTTTGAGATGATTCTCGCTGCCATGTTTATGCCACTCTAGACACACTTGATTCTCTTATGGAGACATATCAATACATAGGTTTTAAGATTCTTACTAGTCAGATATATTCCTCTGTGGGAAATATGGGGTTTTGAGTCTCTTTCACTGAGGAAGGTGTCGGTCTTGTAAATTCCAAAGTTGGTTTTTGAAACGGTCCCTGTGCTTATATCAAACTCTGGTTTTATGCATCACCCCACCTCTCCTTCCCCTTTATGCAGGCATAAGAGTGTTTTCTAAATGTGAGACTCTGTTCTCTTTCCTAACTCAGTTCACGTGTAGCCATGTTTACAGGATCTTCATAAGTGATATCTTATGATAAGTTTCTTTTTCTGTGTGACTTATTTCACTTAGAATCATCGTACCTGAATCCACTCACTTTGTTGCTACTGGTCTTATGACATTGATTTCATGGCTGAGGGATATTCCATCGTACGTAAGTACCACAATGTTTTGAACCATTTTTATATTTCCTGGGATATTTAAGGTGTACCCAAGTTGAGGTTCTTGTAGTCAGTGCAGCCCTAAATTTGGAGGTGGCGCTTTCTTATTGATTTTCAGTTTTCCCAAGGTATATTCCCTAGACTGGAAGTGGCCTTGGCTCTGTAGCTCTGTTGTTTACTTGTTTTAGGGAACACAATGCACTCCTCCAGTGAGGCAGTTGGCAGTTTACATCCCGCCCATCAGCATAACAAGGCTCCCAGTTCTCCAGGGCCTGTCTTGCCTTTCTGGTTTTTACACATTTTGTGGATGTCACTTTTGACCGGTGGGAAGTGATACTTCTTTGTAGTGCAGATTTGCATTGCCCGCTTGCTTGCTTGGCCAAAAAGGGCGTATGCGTTTTCTCCTGAATATATTCAGGAGAAAACGCATGCGCCCTTTTTGGCCAAGTGCACCATTGTCCAAGTTGTGCCCCTCTTCCTGTGCTTTACAGGCGATTCCAAGGTACCTCTTGAAATCTGTTTCCTGCTATTTTGCCTCGCTTTCAAGTCCGCCTCGTTGACTTCCCTCAACAGATTTTTGGACGATAGTTGTCCTTTATCACTCTGCCAGTTTGTGAATTGCTGTGCCCCTGAGCTCCATTTCTCAACTCGTTTTTTGTGAGCTGAACGCAAGTCCAAAATTTGGATCATGTCCTATACTGGTTCCCGGTGGGTGGCTGAGACTTTGGTTAATTCTTCTTCCTGCCGGGAAATTAGAGTGACATGTGCCCGTCCAAATGCCTAACAGCTCCTCTCTCATGGGTTCTCCCTCGTCCCTTCCATCCTCTGCCAAATTGGGAACCTGTGCAAACCAGGAGGTTAAAGGGCCTGTCTCTCCAAGTTGGGAGATTGATAGTAAGGCAGTTGGAAAGTCAAACTGGAGCACCAGGAGAGGGACTATTCATTGAGTTTTAGAAACCTTTCGTATTCACAGTGTGTCCATTCTCTAGGTTTCCTGTACATGTTATAGCTGTAGTAATATTCCCTTGAACCTGGAGAGTTGGGACCCATGGAATGGGGGCCATGCATTATTGCTTGAAAGGGTCTGCATTTGCTCACCCAATCTCACCAATCCTCTCAGTCCCAAGTGTCCAGCCTTATGCCACATCCAGCTGTCATTGTAGATAGGGTCTTTCCAGGTTTCCTCAGACACCCTGAAGGAATTGTAAAGAATTTCCCTGTTTTTTGGTTTTGCTTTTGAAATTCCTTTTTATAGTGGGTTTGAGCTGATTCTTGCTGCCATGTTTATGCCACTCTAGACACACTTGATTCCCTTATGGAGTCATATCAATACATAGGTCTTAAGATTCTTACTAGTCAGATATATTCCTCTGCGGGATATATGGGGTTTTGAGTCTCTTTCACTGAGGAAGGTGTAGGTCTTGTCTATTCCAAAGTTGGTTTTTGGAACGGTCCCTGTGCTTATATCAAACTCTGGTTTTATGCATCACCCGACCTCTCCATCCCCTTTATGCAGGCATAAGAGTGTTTTCTAAATGTGAGACTCTGTTCTCTTTCCTAACTCAGTTCACGTGTAGCCATGTTTACAGGATCTTCATAAGTGATATCTTATGATAAGTTTCTTTTTCTGTGTGACTTATTTCACTTAGAATAATCGTACCTGAATCCACTCACTTTGCTGCTACTGGTCTTATGACATTGATTTCATCGCTGAGGGATATTCCATCATACGTAAGTACCACAATGTTTTGAACCATTTTTATATTTCCTGGGATATTTAAGGTGTACCCAAGTTGAGGTTCTTGTAGTCAGTGCAGCCCTAAATTTGGAGGTGGCTCTTTCTTATTGATTTTCAGTTTTCCCAAGGTATATTCCCTAGACTGGAAGTGGCCTTGGCTCTGTAGCTCTGTTGTTTACTTGTTTTAGGGAACACAATGCACTCCTCCAGTGAGGCAGTTGGCAGTTTACATCCCGCCCATCAGCATAACAAGGCTCCCAGTTCTCCAGGGCCTGTCTTGCCTTTCTGGTTTTTACATATTTTGTGGATGTCCCTTTTGACCGGTGGGAAGTGATACTTCTTTGTAGTGCAGATTTGCATTGCCCGCTTGCTTGCTTGGCCAAAAAGGGCGTATGCGTTTTCTCCTGAATATATTCAGGAGAAAACGCATACGCCCTTTTTGGCCAAGTGCACCATTGTCCAAGTTGTGCCCCTCTTCCTGTGCTTTACAGGCGATTCCAAGGTACCTCTTGAAATCTGTTTCCTGCTATTTTGCCTCACTTTCAAGTCCGCCTCGTTGACTTCCCTCAACAGATTTTTGGACAATAGTTGTCCTTTATCACTCTGCCAGTTTGTGAATTGCTGTGCCCCTGAGCTCCATTTCTCAACTCGTTTTTTGTGAGCTGAACGCAAGTCCAAAATTTTGGATCATGTCCTATACTGGTTCCCGGTGGGTGGCTGAGACTTTGGTTAATTCTTCTTCCTGCCGGGAAATTAGAGTGACATGTGCCCGTCCAAATGCCTAACAGCTACTCTCTCATGGGTTCTCCCTCGTCCCTTCCATCCTCTGCCAAAGTGGGAACCTGTGCAAACCAGGAGGTTAAAGGGCCTGTCTCTCCAAGTTGGGAGATTGATAGTAAGGCAGTTGGAAAGTCAAACTGGAGCACCAGGAGAGGGACTATTCGTTGAGTTTTAGAAACCTTTCGTATTCACAGTGTGTCCATTCTCTAGGTTTCCTGTACATGTTATAGCTGTAGTAATATTCCCTTGAACATGGAGAGTTGGGACCCATGGAATGGGGGCCATGCATTATTGCTTGAAAGGGTCTGCATTGGCTCACCCAATCTCACCAATCCTCTCAGTCCCAAGTGTCCAGCCTTATGCCACATCCAGCTGTCATTGTAGATAGGGTCTTTCCAGGTTTCCTCAGACACCCTGAAGGAATTGTAAAGAATTTCCCTGTTTTTAGGTTTTGCTTTTGAAATTCCTTTTTATAGTGGGTTTGAGCTGATTCTCGCTGCCATGTTTATGCCACTCTAGACACACTTGATTCCCTTATGGAGACATATCAATACATAGGTTTTAAGATTCTTACTAGTCAGATATATTCCTCTGTGGGAAATATGGGGTTTTGAGTCTCTTTCACTGAGGAAGGTGTCGGTCTTGTCAATTCCAAAGTTGGTTTTTGAAACGGTCCCTGTGCTTATATCAAACTCTGGTTTTATGCATCACCCCACCTCTCCTTCCCCTTTATGCAGGCATAAGAGTGTTTTCTAAATGTGAGACTCTGTTCTCTTTCCTAACTCGTTCACGTGTAGCCATGTTTACAGGATCTTCATAAGTGATATCTTATGATAAGTTTCTTTTTCTGTGTGACTTATTTCACTTAGAATCATCGTACCTGAATCCACTCACTTTGTTGCTACTGGTCTTATGACATTGATTTCATGGCTGAGGGATATTCCATCGTACGTAAGTACCACAATGTTTTGAAACATTTTTATATTTCCTGGGATATTTAAGGTGTACCCAAGTTGAGGTTCTTGTAGCCAGTGCAGCCCTAAATTTGGAGGTGGCTCTTTCTTATTGATTTTCAGTTTTCCCAAGGTATATTCCCTAGACTGGAAGTGGCCTTGGCTCTGTAGCTCTGTTGTTTACTTGTTTTAGGGAACACAATGCACTCCTCCAGTGAGGCAGTTGACAATTTACATCCCGCCCATCAGCATAACAAGGCTCCCAGTTCTCCAGGGCCTGTCTTGCCTTTCTGGTTTTTACACATTTTGTGGATGTCCCTTTTGACCGGTGGGAAGTGATACTTCTTTGTAGTGCAGATTTGCATTGCCCGCTTGCTTGCTTGGCCAAAAAGGGCGTATGCGTTTTCTCCTGAATATATTCAGGAGAAAACGCATACGCCCTTTTTGGCCAAGTGCACCATTGTCCAAGTTGTGCCCCTCTTCCTGTGCTTTACAGGCGATTCCAAGGTACCTCTTGAAATCTGTTTCCTGCTATTTTGCCTCGCTTTCAAGTCCGACTCGTTGACTTCCCTCAACAGATTTTTGGACGATAGTTGTCCTTTATCACTCTGCCAGTTTGTGAATTGCTGTGCCCCTGAGATCCACTTCTCAACTCGTTTTTTGTGAGCTGAACGCAAGTCCAAAATTGTGGATCATGTCCTATACTGGTTCCTGGTGGGTGGCTGAGACTTTGGTTAATTCTTCTTCCTGCCGGGAAATTAGAGTGACATGTGCCCGTCCAAATGCCTAACAGCTACTCTCTCATGGGTTCTCTCTCGTCCCTTCCATCCTCTGCCAAATTGGGAACCTGTGCAAACCAGGAGGTTAAAGGGCCTGTCTCTCCAAGTTGGGAGATTGATAGTAAGGCAGTTGGAAAGTCAAACTGGAGCACCAGGAGAGGGACTATTCGTTGAGTTTTAGAAACCTTTCGTATTCACAGTGTGTCCATTCTCTAGGTTTCCTGTACATGTTATAGCTGTAGTAATATTCCCTTGAACCTGGAGAGTTGGGACCCATGGAATGGGGGCCATGCATTATTGCTTGAAAGGGTCTGCATTCGCTCACCCAATCTCACCAATCCTCTCAGTCCCAAGTGTCCAGCCTTATGCCACATCCAGCTGTCATTGTAGATAGGGTCTTTCCAGGTTTCCTCAGACACCCTGAAGGAATTGTAAAGAATTTCCCTGTTTTTTGGTTTTGCTTTTGAAATTCCTTTTTATAGTGGGTTTGAGATGATTCTCGCTGCCATGTTTATGCCACTCTAGACACACTTGATTCTCTTATGGAGACATATCAATACATAGGTTTTAAGATTCTTACTAGTCAGATATATTCCTCTGTGGGAAATATGGGGTTTTGAGTCTCTTTCACTGAGGAAGGTGTCGGTCTTGTAAATTCCAAAGTTGGTTTTTGAAACGGTCCCTGTGCTTATATCAAACTCTGGTTTTATGCATCACCCCACCTCTCCTTCCCCTTTATGCAGGCATAAGAGTGTTTTCTAAATGTGAGACTCTGTTCTCTTTCCTAACTCAGTTCACGTGTAGCCATGTTTACAGGATCTTCATAAGTGATATCTTATGATAAGTTTCTTTTTCTGTGTGACTTATTTCACTTAGAATCATCGTACCTGAATCCACTCACTTTGTTGCTACTGGTCTTATGACATTGATTTCATGGCTGAGGGATATTCCATCGTACGTAAGTAACACAATGTTTTGAACCATTTTTATATTTCCTGGGATATTTAAGGTGTACCCAAGTTGAGGTTCTTGTAGTCAGTGCAGCCCTAAATTTGGAGGTGGCGCTTTCTTATTGATTTTCAGTTTTCCCAAGGTATATTCCCTAGACTGGAAGTGGCCTTGGCTCTGTAGCTCTGTTGTTTACTTGTTTTAGGGAACACAATGCACTCCTCCAGTGAGGCAGTTGGCAGTTTACATCCCGCCCATCAGCATAACAAGGCTCCCAGTTCTCCAGGGCCTGTCTTCCCTTTCTGGTTTTTACACATTTTGTGGATGTCCCTTTTGACCGGTGGGAAGTGATACTTCTTTGTAGTGCAGATTTGCATTGCCCGCTTGCTTGCTTGGCCAAAAAGGGCGTATGCGTTTTCTCCTGAATATATTCAGGAGAAAATGCATACGCCCTTTTTGGCCAAGTGCACCATTGTCCAAGTTGTGCCCCTCTTCCTGTGCTTTACAGGCGATTCCAAGGTACCTCTTGAAATCTGTTTCCTGCTATTTTGCCTCGCTTTCAAGTCCGACTCGTTGACTTCCCTCAACAGATTTTTGGACGATAGTTGTCCTTTATCACTCTGCCAGTTTGTGAATTGCTGTGCCCCTGAGATCCACTTCTCAACTCGTTTTTTGTGAGCTGAACGCAAGTCCAAAATTGTGGATCATGTCCTATACTGGTTCCTGGTGGGTGGCTGAGACTTTGGTTAATTCTTCTTCCTGCCGGGAAATTAGAGTGACATGTGCCCGTCCAAATGCCTAACAGCTACTCTCTCATGGGTTCTCTCTCGTCCCTTCCATCCTCTGCCAAATTGGGAACCTGTGCAAACCAGGAGGTTAAAGGGCCTGTCTCTCCAAGTTGGGAGATTGATAGTAAGGCAGTTGGAAAGTCAAACTGGAGCACCAGGAGAGGGACTATTCGTTGAGTTTTAGAAACCTTTCGTATTCACAGTGTGTCCATTCTCTAGGTTTCCTGTACATGTTATAGCTGTAGTAATATTCCCTTGAACCTGGAGAGTTGGGACCCATGGAATGGGGGCCATGCATTATTGCTTGAAAGGGTCTGCATTCGCTCACCCAATCTCACCAATCCTCTCAGTCCCAAGTGTCCAGCCTTATGCCACATCCAGCTGTCATTGTAGATAGGGTCTTTCCAGGTTTCCTCAGACACCCTGAAGGAATTGTAAAGAATTTCCCTGTTTTTTGGTTTTGCTTTTGAAATTCCTTTTTATAGTGGGTTTGAGATGATTCTCGCTGCCATGTTTATGCCACTCTAGACACACTTGATTCTCTTATGGAGACATATCAATACATAGGTTTTAAGATTCTTACTAGTCAGATATATTCCTCTGTGGGAAATATGGGGTTTTGAGTCTCTTTCACTGAGGAAGGTGTCGGTCTTGTAAATTCCAAAGTTGGTTTTTGAAACGGTCCCTGTGCTTATATCAAACTCTGGTTTTATGCATCACCCCACCTCTCCTTCCCCTTTATGCAGGCATAAGAGTGTTTTCTAAATGTGAGACTCTGTTCTCTTTCCTAACTCAGTTCACGTGTAGCCATGTTTACAGGATCTTCATAAGTGATATCTTATGATAAGTTTCTTTTTCTGTGTGACTTATTTCACTTAGAATCATCGTACCTGAATCCACTCACTTTGTTGCTACTGGTCTTATGACATTGATTTCATGGCTGAGGGATATTCCATCGTACGTAAGTAACACAATGTTTTGAACCATTTTTATATTTCCTGGGATATTTAAGGTGTACCCAAGTTGAGGTTCTTGTAGTCAGTGCAGCCCTAAATTTGGAGGTGGCGCTTTCTTATTGATTTTCAGTTTTCCCAAGGTATATTCCCTAGACTGGAAGTGGCCTTGGCTCTGTAGCTCTGTTGTTTACTTGTTTTAGGGAACACAATGCACTCCTCCAGTGAGGCAGTTGGCAGTTTACATCCCGCCCATCAGCATAACAAGGCTCCCAGTTCTCCAGGGCCTGTCTTCCCTTTCTGGTTTTTACACATTTTGTGGATGTCCCTTTTGACCGGTGGGAAGTGATACTTCTTTGTAGTGCAGATTTGCATTGCCCGCTTGCTTGCTTGGCCAAAAAGGGCGTATGCGTTTTCTCCTGAATATATTCAGGAGAAAATGCATACGCCCTTTTTGGCCAAGTGCACCATTGTCCAAGTTGTGCCCCTCTTCCTGTGCTTTACAGGCGATTCCAAGGTACCTCTTGAAATCTGTTTCCTGCTATTTTGCCTCGCTTTCAAGTCCGCCTCGTTGACTTCCCTCAACAGATGTTTGGACGATAGTTGTCCTTTATCACTCTGCCAGTTTTTGAATTGCTGTGCCCCTGAGCTCCATTTCTCAACTCGTTTTTTGGGAGCTGAACGCAAGTCCAAAATTTTGGATCATGTCCTATACTGGTTCCCGGTGGGTGGCTGAGACTTTGGTTAATTCTTCTTCCTGCCGGGAAATTAGAGTGACATGTGCCCGTCCAAATGCCTAACAGCTACTCTCTCATGGGTTCTCCCTCGTCCCTTCCATCCTCTGCCAAAGTGGGAACCTGTGCAAACCAGGAGGTTAAAGGGCCTGTCTCTCCAAGTTGGGAGATTGATAGTAAGGCAGTTGGAAAGTCAAACTGGAGCACCAGGAGAGGGACTATTCGTTGAGTTTTAGAAACCTTTCGTATTCACAGTGTGTCCATTCTCTAGGTTTCCTGTACATGTTATAGCTGTAGTAATATTCCCTTGAACCTGGAGAGTTGGGACCCATGGAATGGGGGCCATGCATTATTGCTTGAAAGGGTCTGCATTTGCTCACCCAATCTCACCAATCCTCTCAGTCCCAAGTGTCCAGCCTTATGCCACATCCAGCTGTCATTGTAGATAGGGTCTTTCCAGGTTTCCTCAGACACCCTGAAGGAATTGTAAAGAATTTCCCTGTTTTTTGGTTTTGCTTTTGAAATTCCTTTTTATAGTGGGTTTGAGCTGATTCTCGCTGCCATGTTTATGCCACTCTAGACACACTTGATTCCCTTATGGAGACATATCAATACATAGGTTTTAAGATTCTTACTAGTCAGATATATTCCTCTGTGGGAAATATGGGGTTTTGAGTCTCTTTCACTGAGGAAGGTGTCGGTCTTGTCAATTCCAAAGTTGGTTTTTGAAACGGTCCCTGTGCTTATATCAAACTCTAGTTTTATGCATCACCCCACCTCTCCTTCCCCTTTATGCAGGCATAAGAGTGTTTTCTAAATGTGAGACTCTGTTCTCTTTCCTAACTCAGTTCACGTGTAGCCATGTTTACAGGATCTTCATAAGTGATATCTTATGATAAGTTTCTTTTTCTGTGTGACTTATTTCACTTAGAATCATCGTACCTGAATCCACTCACTTTGTTGCTACTGGTCTTATGACATTGATTTCATGGCTGAGGGATATTCCATCGTACGTAAGTACCACAATGTTTTGAACCATTTTTATATTTCCTGGGATATTTAAGGTGTACCCAAGTTGAGTTTCTTGTAGTCAGTGCAGCCCTAAATTTGGAGGTGGCTCTTTCTTATTGATTTTCAGTTTTCCCAAGGTATATTCCCTAGACTGGAAGTGGCCTTGGCTCTGTAGCTCTGTTGTTTACTTGTTTTAGGGAACACAATGCACTCCTCCAGTGAGGCAGTTGGCAGTTTACATCCCGCCCATCAGCATAACAAGGCTCCCAGTTCTCCAGGGCCTGTCTTGCCTTTCTGGTTTTTACACATTTTGTGGATGTCCCTTTTGACCGGTGGGAAGTGATACTTCTTTGTAGTGCAGATTTGCATTGCCCGCTTGCTTGCTTGGCCAAAAAGGGCGTATGCGTTTTCTCCTGAATATATTCAGGAGAAAACGCATACGCCCTTTTTGGCCAAGTGCACCATTGTCCAAGTTGTGCCCCTCTTCCTGTGCTTTACAGGCGATTCCAAGGTACCTCTTGAAATCTGTTTCCTGCTATTTTGCCTCGCTTTCAAGTCCGCCTCGTTGACTTCCCTCAACAGATTTTTGGACGATAGTTGTCCTTTATCACTCTGCCAGTTTGTGAATTGCTGTGCCCCTGAGCTCCATTTCTCAACTCGTTTTTGGGAGCTGAACGCAAGTCCAAAATTTTGGATCATGTCCTATACTGGTTCCCGGTGGGTGGCTGAGACTTTGGTTAATTCTTCTTCCTGCCGGGAAATTAGAGTGACATGTGCCCGTCCAAATGCCTAACAGCTACTCTCTCATGGGTTCTCCCTCGTCCCTTCCATCCTCTGCCAAAGTGGGAACCTGTGCAAACCAGGAGGTTAAAGGGCCTGTCTCTCCAAGTTGGGAGATTGATAGTAAGGCAGTTGGAAAGTCAAACTGGAGCACCAGGAGAGGGACTATTCGTTGAGTTTTAGAAACCTTTCGTATTCACAGTGTGTCCATTCTCTAGGTTTCCTGTACATGTTATAGCTGTAGTAATATTCCCTTGAACCTGGAGAGTTGGGACCCATGGAATGGGGGCCATGCATTATTGCTTGAAAGGGTCTCCATTTGCTCACCCAATCTCACCAATCCTCTCAGTCCCAAGTGTCCAGCCTTATGCCACATCCAGCTCTCATTGTAGATAGGGTCTTTCCAGGTTTCCTCAGACACCCTGAAGGAATTGTAAAGAATTTCCCTGTTTTTTGGTTTTGCTTTTGAAATTCCTTTTTATAGTGGGTTTGAGCTGATTCTCGCTGCCATGTTTATGCCACTCTAGACACACTTGATTCCCTTATGGAGACATATCAATACATAGGTTTTAAGATTCTTACTAGTCAGATATATTCCTCTGTGTGAAATATGGGGTTTTGAGTCTCTTTCACTGAGGAAGGTGTCGGTCTTGTCAATTCCAAAGTTGGTTTTTGAAACGGTCCCTGTGCTTATATCAAACTCTGGTTTTATGCATCACCCCACCTCTCCTTCCCCTTTATGCAGGCATAAGAGTGTTTTGTAAATGTGAGACTCTGTTCTCTTTCCTAACTCAGTTCACGTGTAGCCATGTTTACAGGATCTTCATAAGTGATATCTTATGATAAGTTTATTTTTCTGTGTGACTTATTTCACTTAGAATCATCGTACCTGAATCCACTCACTTTGTTGCTACTGGTCTTATGACATTGATTTCATGGCTGAGGGATATTCCATCATACGTAAGTACCACAATGTTTTGAACCATTTTTATATTTCCTGGGATATTTAAGGTGTACCCACGTTGAGGTTCTTGTAGTCAGTGCAGCCCGAAATTTGGAGGTGGCTCCTTCTTATTTATTTTCAGTTTTCCCAAGGTATATTCCCTAGACTGGAAGTGGCCTTGGCTCTGTAGCTCTGTTGTTTACTTGTTTTAGGGAACACAATGCACTCCTCCAGTGAGGCAGTTGGCAGTTTACATCCCGCCCATCAGCATAACAAGGCTCCCAGTTCTCCAGGGCCTGTCTTGCCTTTCTGGTTTTTACACATTTTGTGGATGTCCCTTTTGACCGGTGGGAAGTGATACTTCTTTGTAGTGCAGATTTGCATTGCCCGCTTGCTTGCTTGGCCAAAAAGGGCGTATTCGTTTTCTCCTGAATATATTCAGGAGAAAACGCATACGCCCTTTTTGGCCAAGTGCACCATTGTCCAAGTTGTGCCCCTCTTCCTGTGCTTTACAGGCGATTCCAAGGTACCTCTTGAAATCTGTTTCCTGCTATTTTGCCTCGCTTTCAAGTCCGCCTCGTTGACTTCCCTCAACAGATTTTTGGACGATAGTTGTCCTTTATCACTCTGCCAGTTTGTGAATTGCTGTGCCCCTGAGCTCCATTTCTCAACTCGTTTTTTGGGAGCTGAACGCAAGTCCAGAATTTTGGATCATGTCCTATACTGGTTCCTGGTGGGTGGCTGAGACTTTGGTTAATTCTTCTTCCTGCCGGGAAATTAGAGTGACATGTGCCCGTCCAAATGACTAACAGCTACTCTCTCATGGGTTCTCCCTCGTCCCTTCCATCCTCTGCCAAATTGGGAACCTGTGCAAACCAGGAGGTTAAAGGGCCTGTCTCTCCAAGTTGGGAGATTGATAGTAAGGCAGTTGGAAAGTCAAACTGGAGCACCAGGAGAGGGACTATTCGTTGAGTTTTAGAAACCTTTCGTATTCACAGTGTGTCCATTCTCTAGGTTTCCTGTACATGTTATAGCTGTAGTAATATTCCCTTGAACCTGGAGAGTTGGGACCCATGGAATGGGGGCCATGCATTATTGCTTGAAAGGGTCTGCATTTGCTCACCCAATCTCACCAATCCTCTCAGTCCCAAGTGTCCAGCCTTATGCCACATCCAGCTGTCATTGTAGATAGGGTCTTTCCAGGTTTCCTCAGACACCCTGAAGGAATTGTAAACAATTTCCCTGTTTTTTGGTTTTGCTTTTGAAATTCCTTTTTATAGTGGGTTTGAGCTGATTCTCGCTGCCATGTTTATGCCACTCTAGACACACTTGATTCCCTTATGGAGTCATATCAATACATAGGTTTTAAGATTCTTACTAGTCAGATATATTCCTCTGCGGGAAATATGGGGTTTTGAGTCTCTTTCACTGAGGAAGGTGTAGGTCTTGTCTATTCCAAAGTTGGTTTTTGAAACGGTCCCTGTGCTTATATCAAACTCTGGTTTTATGCATCACCCGACCTCTCCATCCCCTTTATGCAGGCATAAGAGTGTTTTCTAAATGTGAGACTCTGTTCTCTTTCCTAACTCAGTTCACGTGTAGCCATGTTTACAGGATCTTCATAAGTGATATCTTATGATAAGTTTCTTTTTCTGTGTGACTTATTTCACTTAGAATAATCGTACCTGAATCCACTCACTTTGCTGCTACTGGTCTTATGACATTGATTTCATGGCTGAGGGATATTCCATCATATGTAAGTACCACAATGTTTTGAACCATTTTTATATTTCCTGGGATATTTAAGGTGTACCCAAGTTGAGGTTCTTGTAGTCAGTGCAGCCCTAAATTTGGAGGTGGCTCTTTCTTATTGATTTTCAGTTTTCCCAAGGTATATTCCCTAGACTGGAAGTGGCCTTGGCTCTGTAGCTCTGTTGTTTACTTGTTTTAGGGAACACAATGCACTCCTCCAGTGAGGCAGTTGGCAATTTACATCCCGCCCATCAGCATAACAAGGCTCCCAGTTCTCCAGGGCCTGTCTTGCCTTTCTGGTTTTTACATATATTGTGGATGTCCCTTTTGACCGGTGGGAAGTGATACTTCTTTGTAGTGCAGATTTGCATTGCCCGCTTGCTTGCTTGGCCAAAAAGGGCGTATGCGTTTTCTCCTGAATATATTCAGGAGAAAACGCATACGCCCTTTTCGGCCAAGTGCACCATTGTCCAAGTTGTGCCCCTCTTCCTGTGCTTTACAGGCGATTCCAAGGTACCTCTTGAAATCTGTTTCCTGCTATTTTGCCTCACTTTCAAGTCCGCCTCGTTGACTTCCCTCAACAGATTTTTGGACAATAGTTGTCCTTTATCACTCTGCCAGTTTGTGAATTGCTGTGCCCCTGAGCTCCATTTCTCAACTCGTTTTTTGTGAGCTGAACGCAAGTCCAAAATTTTGGATCATGTCCTATACTGGTTCCCGGTGGGTGGCTGAGACTTTGGTTAATTCTTCTTCCTGCCGGGAAATTAGAGTGACATGTGCCCGTCCAAATGCCTAACAGCTACTCTCTCATGGGTTCTCCCTCGTCCCTTCCATCCTCTGCCAAATTGGGAACCTGTGCAAACCAGGAGGTTAAAGGGCCTGTCTCTCCAAGTTGGGAGATTGATAGTAAGGCAGTTGGAAAGTCAAACTGGAGCACCAGGAGAGGGACTATTCGTTGAGTTTTAGAAACCTTTCGTATTCACAGTGTGTCCATTCTCTAGGTTTCCTGTACATGTTATAGCTGTAGTAATATTCCCTTGAACATGGAGAGTTGGGACCCATGGAATGGGGGCCATGCATTATTGCTTGAAAGGGTCTGCATTGGCTCACCCAATCTCACCAATCCTCTCAGTCCCAAGTGTCCAGCCTTATGCCACATCCAGCTGTCATTGTAGATAGGGTCTTTCCAGGTTTCCTCAGACACCCTGAAGGAATTGTAAAGAATTTCCCTGTTTTTAGGTTTTGCTTTTAAAATTCCTTTTTATAGTGGGTTTGAGCTGATTCTCGCTGCCATGTTTATGCCACTCTAGACACACTTGATTCCCTTATGGAGACATATCAATACATAGGTTTTAAGATTCTTACTAGTCAGATATATTCCTCTGTGGGAAATATGGGGTTTTGAGTCTCTTTCACTGAGGAAGGTGTCGGTCTTGTCAATTCCAAAGTTGGTTTTTGAAACGGTCCCTGTGCTTATATCAAACTCTGGTTTTATGCATCACCCCACCTCTCCTTCCCCTTTATGCAGGCATAAGAGTGTTTTCTAAATGTGAGACTCTGTTCTCTTTCCTAACTCAGTTCACGTGTAGCCATGTTTACAGGATCTTCATAAGTGATATCTTATGATAAGTTTCTTTTTCTGTGTGACTTATTTCACTTAGAATCATCGTACCTGAATCCACTCACTTTGTTGCTACTGGTCTTATGACATTGATTTCATGGCTGAGGGATATTCCATCGTACGTAAGTACCACAATGTTTTGAACCATTTTTATATTTCCTGGGATATTTAAGGTGTACCCAAGTTGAGGTTCTTGTAGCCAGTGCAGCCTTAAATTTGGAGGTGGCTCTTTCTTATTGATTTTCAGTTTTCCCAAGGTATATTCCCTAGACAGGAAGTGGCCTTGGCTCTGTAGCTCTGTTGTTTACTTGTTTTAGGGAACACAATGCACTCCTCCATTGAGGCAGTTGACAATTTACATCCCGCCCATCAGCATAACAAGGCTCCCAGTTCTCCAGGGCCTGTCTTGCCTTTCTGGTTTTTACACATTTTGTGGATGTCCCTTTTGACCGGTGGGAAGTGATACTTCTTTGTAGTGCAGATTTGCATTGCCTGCTTGCTTGCTTGGCCAAAAAGGGCGTATGCGTTTTCTCCTGAATATATTCAGGAGAAAACGCATACGCCCTTTTTGGCCAAGTGCACCATTGTCCAAGTTGTGCCCCTCTTCCTGTGCTTTACAGGCGATTCCAAGGTACCTCTTGAAATCTCTTTCCTGCTATTTTGCCTCGCTTTCAAGTCCGCCTCGTTGACTTCCCTCAACAGATTTTTGGACGATAGTTGTCCTTTATCACTCTGCCAGTTTGTGAATTGCTGTGCCCCTGAGCTCCATTTCTCAACTCGTTTTTTGGGAGCTGAACGCAAGTCCAAAATTTTGGATCATGTCCTATACTGGTTCCCGGTGGGTGGCTGAGACTTTGGTTAATTCTTCTTCCTGCCGGGAAATTAGAGTGACATGTGCCCGTCCAAATGCCTAACAGCTACTCTCTCATGGGTTCTCCCTCGTCCCTTCCATCCTCTGCCAAAGTGGGAACCTGTGCAAACCAGGAGGTTAAAGGGCCTGTCTCTCCAAGTTGGGAGATTGATAGTAAGGCAGTTGGAAAGTCAAACTGGAGCACCAGGAGAGGGACTATTCGTTGAGTTTTAGAAACCTTTCGTATTCACAGTGTGTCCATTCTCTAGGTTTCCTGTACATGTTATAGCTGTAGTAATATTCCCTTGAACCTGGAGAGTTGGGACCCATGGAATGGGGGCCATGCATTATTGCTTGAAAGGGTCTGCATTTGCTCACCCAATCTCACCAATCCTCTCAGTCCCAAGTGTCCAGCCTTATGCCACATCCAGCTGTCATTGTAGATAGGGTCTTTCCAGGTTTCCTCAGACACCCTGAAGGAATTGTAAAGAATTTCCCTGTTTTTTGGTTTTGCTTTTGAAATTCCTTTTTATACTGGGTTTGAGCTGATTCTCGCTGCCATGTTTATGCCACTCTAGACACACTTGATTCCCTTATGGAGACATATCAATACATAGGTTTTAAGATTCTTACTAGTCAGATATATTCCTCTGTGGGAAATATGGGGTTTTGAGTCTCTTTCACTGAGGAAGGTGTCGGTCTTGTCAATTCCAAAGTTGGTTTTTGAAACGGTCCCTGTGCTTATATCAAACTCTGGTTTTATGCATCACCCCACCTCTCCTTCCCCTTTATGCAGGCATAAGAGTGTTTTCTAAATGTGAGACTCTGTTCTCTTTCCTAACTCAGTTCACGTGTAGCCATGTTTACAGGATCTTCATAAGTGATATCTTATGATAAGTTTCTTTTTCTGTGTGACTTATTTCACTTAGAATCATCGTACCTGAATCCACTCACTTTGTTGCTACTGGTCTTATGACATTGATTTCATGGCTGAGGGATATTCCATCGTACGTAAGTACCACAATGTTTTGAACCATTTTTATATTTCCTGGGATATTTAAGGTGTACCCAAGTTGTGGTTCTTGTAGTCAGTGCAGCCCGAAATTTGGAGGTGGCTCTTTCTTATTGATTTTCAGTTTTCCCAAGGTATATTCCCTAGACTGGAAGTGGCCTTGGCTCTGTAGCTCTGTTGTTTACTTGTTTTAGGGAACACAATGCACTCCTCCAGTGAGGCAGTTGGCAATTTACATCCCACCCATCAGCATAACAAGGCTCCCAGTTCCTCAGGGCCTGTCTTGCCTTTCTGGTTTTTACACATTTTGTGGATGTCCCTTTTGACCGGTGGGAAATGATACTTCTTGGTAGTGCAGATTTGCATTGCCCGCTTGCTTGCTTGGCCAAAAAGGGCGTATGCGTTTTCTCCTGAATATATTCAGGAGAAAACGCATACGCCCTTTTTGGCCAAGTGCACCATTGTCCAAGTTGTGCCCCTCTTCCTGTGCTTTACAGGCGATTCCAAGGTACCTCTTGAAATCTGTTTCCTGCTATTTTGCCTCGCTTTCAATTCCGCCTCGTTGACTTCCCTCAACAGATTTTTGGACGATAGTTGTCCTTTATCACTCTGCCAGTTTGTGAATTGCTGTGCCCCTGAGCTCCATTTCTCAACTCGTTTTTTGTGAGCTGAACGCAAGTCCAAAATTTTGGATCATGTCCTATACTGGTTCCCGGTGGGTGGCTGAGACTTTGGTTAATTCTTCTTCCTGCCGGGAAATTAGAGTGACATGTGCCCGTCCAAATGCCTAACAGCTACTCTCTCATGGGTTCTCCCTCGTCCCTTCCATCCTCTGCCAAAGTGGGAACCTGTGCAAACCAGGAGGTTAAAGGGCCTGTCTCTCCAAGTTGGGAGATTGATAGTAAGGCAGTTGGCAAGTCAAACTGGAGCACCAGGAGAGGGACTATTCGTTGAGTTTTAGAAACCTTTCGTATTCACAGTGTGTCTATTCTCTAGGTTTCCTGTACATGTTATAGCTGTAGTAATATTCCCTTGAACCTGGAGAGTTGGGACCCATGGAATGGGGGCCATGCATTATTGCTTGAAAGGGTCTGCATTTGCTCACCCAATCTCACCAATCCTCTCAGTCCCAAGTGTCCAGCCTTATGCCACATCCAGCTGTCATTGTAGATAGGGTCTTTCCAGGTTTCCTCTGACACCCTGAAGGAATTGTAAAGAATTTCCCTGTTTTTTGGTTTTGCTTTTGAAATTCCTTTTTATAGTGGGTTTGAGCTGATTCTCGCTGCCATGTTTATGCCACTCTAGACACACTTGATTCCCTTATGGAGACATATCAATACATAGGTTTTAAGATTCTTACTAGTCAGATATATTCCTCTGTGGGAAATATGGGGTTTTGAGTCTCTTTCACTGAGGAAGGTGTAGGTCTTGTCTATTCCAAAGTTGGTTTTTGAAACGGTCCCTGTGCTTATATCAAACTCTGGTTTTATGCATCACCCCACCTCTCCTTCCCCTTTATGCAGGCATAAGAGTGTTTTCTAAATGTGAGACTCTGTTCTCTTTCCTAACTCAGTTCACGTGTAGCCATGTTTACAGGATCTTCATAAGTGATATCTTATGATAAGTTTCTTTTTCTGTGTGACTTATTTCACTTAGAATCATCGTACCTGAATCCACTCACTTTGCTGCTACTGGTCTTATGACATTGATTTCATGGCTGAGGGATATTCCATCATACGTAAGTACCACAATGTTTTGAACCATTTTTATATTTCCTGGGATATTTAAGGTGTACCCAAGTTGAGGTTCTTGTAGTCAGTGCAGCCCGAAATTTGGAGGTGGCTCCTTCTTATTTATTTTCAGTTTTCCCAAGGTATATTCCCTAGACTGGAAGTGGCCTTGGCTCTGTAGCTCTGTTGTTTACTTGTTTTAGGGAACACAATGCACTCCTCCAGTGAGGCAGTTGGCAGTTTACATCCCGCCCATCAGCATAACAAGGCTCCCAGTTCTCCAGGGCCTGTCTTGCCTTTCTGGTTTTTACACATTTTGTGGATGTCCCTTTTGACCGGTGGGAAGTGATACTTCTTTGTAGTGCAGATTTGCATTGCCCGCTTGCTTGCTTGGCCAAAAAGGGCGTATTCGTTTTCTCCTGAATATATTCAGGAGAAAACGCATACGCCCTTTTTGGCCAAGTGCACCATTGTCCAAGTTGTGCCCCTCTTCCTGTGCTTTACAGGCGATTCCAAGGTACCTCTTGAAATCTGTTTCCTGCTATTTTGCCTCGCTTTCAAGTCCGCCTCGTTGACTTCCCTCAACAGATTTTTGGACGATAGTTGTCCTTTATCACTCTGCCAGTTTGTGAATTGCTGTGCCCCTGAGCTCCATTTCTCAACTCGTTTTTTGGGAGCTGAACGCAAGTCCAGAATTTTGGATCATGTCCTATACTGGTTCCTGGTGGGTGGCTGAGACTTTGGTTAATTCTTCTTCCTGCCGGGAAATTAGAGTGACATGTGCCCGTCCAAATGACTAACAGCTACTCTCTCATGGGTTCTCCCTCGTCCCTTCCATCCTCTGCCAAATTGGGAACCTGTGCAAACCAGGAGGTTAAAGGGCCTGTCTCTCCAAGTTGGGAGATTGATAGTAAGGCAGTTGGAAAGTCAAACTGGAGCACCAGGAGAGGGACTATTCGTTGAGTTTTAGAAACCTTTCGTATTCACAGTGTGTCCATTCTCTAGGTTTCCTGTACATGTTATAGCTGTAGTAATATTCCCTTGAACCTGGAGAGTTGGGACCCATGGAATGGGGGCCATGCATTATTGCTTGAAAGGGTCTGCATTTGCTCACCCAATCTCACCAATCCTCTCAGTCCCAAGTGTCCAGCCTTATGCCACATCCAGCTGTCATTGTAGATAGGGTCTTTCCAGGTTTCCTCAGACACCCTGAAGGAATTGTAAACAATTTCCCTGTTTTTTGGTTTTGCTTTTGAAATTCCTTTTTATAGTGGGTTTGAGCTGATTCTCGCTGCCATGTTTATGCCACTCTAGACACACTTGATTCCCTTATGGAGTCATATCAATACATAGGTTTTAAGATTCTTACTAGTCAGATATATTCCTCTGCGGGAAATATGGGGTTTTGAGTCTCTTTCACTGAGGAAGGTGTAGGTCTTGTCTATTCCAAAGTTGGTTTTTGAAACGGTCCCTGTGCTTATATCAAACTCTGGTTTTATGCATCACCCGACCTCTCCATCCCCTTTATGCAGGCATAAGAGTGTTTTCTAAATGTGAGACTCTGTTCTCTTTCCTAACTCAGTTCACGTGTAGCCATGTTTACAGGATCTTCATAAGTGATATCTTATGATAAGTTTCTTTTTCTGTGTGACTTATTTCACTTAGAATAATCGTACCTGAATCCACTCACTTTGCTGCTACTGGTCTTATGACATTGATTTCATGGCTGAGGGATATTCCATCATATGTAAGTACCACAATGTTTTGAACCATTTTTATATTTCCTGGGATATTTAAGGTGTACCCAAGTTGAGGTTCTTGTAGTCAGTGCAGCCCTAAATTTGGAGGTGGCTCTTTCTTATTGATTTTCAGTTTTCCCAAGGTATATTCCCTAGACTGGAAGTGGCCTTGGCTCTGTAGCTCTGTTGTTTACTTGTTTTAGGGAACACAATGCACTCCTCCAGTGAGGCAGTTGGCAATTTACATCCCGCCCATCAGCATAACAAGGCTCCCAGTTCTCCAGGGCCTGTCTTGCCTTTCTGGTTTTTACATATATTGTGGATGTCCCTTTTGACCGGTGGGAAGTGATACTTCTTTGTAGTGCAGATTTGCATTGCCCGCTTGCTTGCTTGGCCAAAAAGGGCGTATGCGTTTTCTCCTGAATATATTCAGGAGAAAACGCATACGCCCTTTTCGGCCAAGTGCACCATTGTCCAAGTTGTGCCCCTCTTCCTGTGCTTTACAGGCGATTCCAAGGTACCTCTTGAAATCTGTTTCCTGCTATTTTGCCTCACTTTCAAGTCCGCCTCGTTGACTTCCCTCAACAGATTTTTGGACAATAGTTGTCCTTTATCACTCTGCCAGTTTGTGAATTGCTGTGCCCCTGAGCTCCATTTCTCAACTCGTTTTTTGTGAGCTGAACGCAAGTCCAAAATTTTGGATCATGTCCTATACTGGTTCCCGGTGGGTGGCTGAGACTTTGGTTAATTCTTCTTCCTGCCGGGAAATTAGAGTGACATGTGCCCGTCCAAATGCCTAACAGCTACTCTCTCATGGGTTCTCCCTCGTCCCTTCCATCCTCTGCCAAATTGGGAACCTGTGCAAACCAGGAGGTTAAAGGGCCTGTCTCTCCAAGTTGGGAGATTGATAGTAAGGCAGTTGGAAAGTCAAACTGGAGCACCAGGAGAGGGACTATTCGTTGAGTTTTAGAAACCTTTCGTATTCACAGTGTGTCCATTCTCTAGGTTTCCTGTACATGTTATAGCTGTAGTAATATTCCCTTGAACATGGAGAGTTGGGACCCATGGAATGGGGGCCATGCATTATTGCTTGAAAGGGTCTGCATTGGCTCACCCAATCTCACCAATCCTCTCAGTCCCAAGTGTCCAGCCTTATGCCACATCCAGCTGTCATTGTAGATAGGGTCTTTCCAGGTTTCCTCAGACACCCTGAAGGAATTGTAAAGAATTTCCCTGTTTTTAGGTTTTGCTTTTAAAATTCCTTTTTATAGTGGGTTTGAGCTGATTCTCGCTGCCATGTTTATGCCACTCTAGACACACTTGATTCCCTTATGGAGACATATCAATACATAGGTTTTAAGATTCTTACTAGTCAGATATATTCCTCTGTGGGAAATATGGGGTTTTGAGTCTCTTTCACTGAGGAAGGTGTCGGTCTTGTCAATTCCAAAGTTGGTTTTTGAAACGGTCCCTGTGCTTATATCAAACTCTGGTTTTATGCATCACCCCACCTCTCCTTCCCCTTTATGCAGGCATAAGAGTGTTTTCTAAATGTGAGACTCTGTTCTCTTTCCTAACTCAGTTCACGTGTAGCCATGTTTACAGGATCTTCATAAGTGATATCTTATGATAAGTTTCTTTTTCTGTGTGACTTATTTCACTTAGAATCATCGTACCTGAATCCACTCACTTTGTTGCTACTGGTCTTATGACATTGATTTCATGGCTGAGGGATATTCCATCGTACGTAAGTACCACAATGTTTTGAACCATTTTTATATTTCCTGGGATATTTAAGGTGTACCCAAGTTGAGGTTCTTGTAGCCAGTGCAGCCTTAAATTTGGAGGTGGCTCTTTCTTATTGATTTTCAGTTTTCCCAAGGTATATTCCCTAGACAGGAAGTGGCCTTGGCTCTGTAGCTCTGTTGTTTACTTGTTTTAGGGAACACAATGCACTCCTCCATTGAGGCAGTTGACAATTTACATCCCGCCCATCAGCATAACAAGGCTCCCAGTTCTCCAGGGCCTGTCTTGCCTTTCTGGTTTTTACACATTTTGTGGATGTCCCTTTTGACCGGTGGGAAGTGATACTTCTTTGTAGTGCAGATTTGCATTGCCTGCTTGCTTGCTTGGCCAAAAAGGGCGTATGCGTTTTCTCCTGAATATATTCAGGAGAAAACGCATACGCCCTTTTTGGCCAAGTGCACCATTGTCCAAGTTGTGCCCCTCTTCCTGTGCTTTACAGGCGATTCCAAGGTACCTCTTGAAATCTCTTTCCTGCTATTTTGCCTCGCTTTCAAGTCCGCCTCGTTGACTTCCCTCAACAGATTTTTGGACGATAGTTGTCCTTTATCACTCTGCCAGTTTGTGAATTGCTGTGCCCCTGAGCTCCATTTCTCAACTCGTTTTTTGGGAGCTGAACGCAAGTCCAAAATTTTGGATCATATCCTATACTGGTTCCCGGTGGGTGGCTGAGACTTTGGTTAATTCTTCTTCCTGCCGGGAAATTAGAGTGACATGTGCCCGTCCAAATGCCTAACAGCTACTCTCTCATGGGTTCTCCCTCGTCCCTTCCATCCTCTGCCAAAGTGGGAACCTGTGCAAACCAGGAGGTTAAAGGGCCTGTCTCTCCAAGTTGGGAGATTGATAGTAAGGCAGTTGGAAAGTCAAACTGGAGCACCAGGAGAGGGACTATTCGTTGAGTTTTAGAAACCTTTCGTATTCACAGTGTGTCCATTCTCTAGGTTTCCTGTACATGTTATAGCTGTAGTAATATTCCCTTGAACCTGGAGAGTTGGGACCCATGGAATGGGGGCCATGCATTATTGCTTGAAAGGGTCTGCATTTGCTCACCCAATCTCACCAATCCTCTCAGTCCCAAGTGTCCAGCCTTATGCCACATCCAGCTGTCATTGTAGATAGGGTCTTTCCAGGTTTCCTCAGACACCCTGAAGGAATTGTAAAGAATTTCCCTGTTTTTTGGTTTTGCTTTTGA
Source organism: Mesoplodon densirostris (assembly GCF_025265405.1). Classification (NCBI taxonomy): domain Eukaryota; kingdom Metazoa; phylum Chordata; class Mammalia; order Artiodactyla; family Ziphiidae; genus Mesoplodon; species Mesoplodon densirostris. Next base: position 2,434,923 of record NW_026778199.1, on the reverse strand, counting down.
AATTCCTTTTTATACTGGGTTTGAGCTGATTCTCGCTGCCATGTTTATGCCACTCTAGACACACTTGATTCCCTTATGGAGACATATCAATACATAGGTTTTAAGATTCTTACTAGTCAGATATATTCCTCTGTGGGAAATATGGGGTTTTGAGTCTCTTTCACTGAGGAAGGTGTCGGTCTTGTCAATTCCAAAGTTGGTTTTTGAAACGGTCCCTGTGCTTATATCAAACTCTGGTTTTATGCATCACCCCACCTCTCCTTCCCCTTTATGCAGGCATAAGAGTGTTTTCTAAATGTGAGACTCTGTTCTCTTTCCTAACTCAGTTCACGTGTAGCCATGTTTACAGGATCTTCATAAGTGATATCTTATGATAAGTTTCTTTTTCTGTGTGACTTATTTCACTTAGAATCATCGTACCTGAATCCACTCACTTTGTTGCTACTGGTCTTATGACATTGATTTCATGGCTGAGGGATATTCCATCGTACGTAAGTACCACAATGTTTTGAACCATTTTTATATTTCCTGGGATATTTAAGGTGTACCCAAGTTGTGGTTCTTGTAGTCAGTGCAGCCCGAAATTTGGAGGTGGCTCTTTCTTATTGATTTTCAGTTTTCCCAAGGTATATTCCCTAGACTGGAAGTGGCCTTGGCTCTGTAGCTCTGTTGTTTACTTGTTTTAGGGAACACAATGCACTCCTCCAGTGAGGCAGTTGGCAATTTACATCCCACCCATCAGCATAACAAGGCTCCCAGTTCCTCAGGGCCTGTCTTGCCTTTCTGGTTTTTACACATTTTGTGGATGTCCCTTTTGACCGGTGGGAAATGATACTTCTTGGTAGTGCAGATTTGCATTGCCCGCTTGCTTGCTTGGCCAAAAAGGGCGTATGCGTTTTCTCCTGAATATATTCAGGAGAAAACGCATACGCCCTTTTTGGCCAAGTGCACCATTGTCCAAGTTGTGCCCCTCTTCCTGTGCTTTACAGGCGATTCCAAGGTACCTCTTGAAATCTGTTTCCTGCTATTTTGCCTCGCTTTCAATTCCGCCTCGTTGACTTCCCTCAACAGATTTTTGGACGATAGTTGTCCTTTATCACTCTGCCAGTTTGTGAATTGCTGTGCCCCTGAGCTCCATTTCTCAACTCGTTTTTTGTGAGCTGAACGCAAGTCCAAAATTTTGGATCATGTCCTATACTGGTTCCCGGTGGGTGGCTGAGACTTTGGTTAATTCTTCTTCCTGCCGGGAAATTAGAGTGACATGTGCCCGTCCAAATGCCTAACAGCTACTCTCTCATGGGTTCTCCCTCGTCCCTTCCATCCTCTGCCAAAGTGGGAACCTGTGCAAACCAGGAGGTTAAAGGGCCTGTCTCTCCAAGTTGGGAGATTGATAGTAAGGCAGTTGGCAAGTCAAACTGGAGCACCAGGAGAGGGACTATTCGTTGAGTTTTAGAAACCTTTCGTATTCACAGTGTGTCTATTCTCTAGGTTTCCTGTACATGTTATAGCTGTAGTAATATTCCCTTGAACCTGGAGAGTTGGGACCCATTGAATGGGGGCCATGCATTATTGCTTGAAAGGGTCTGCATTTGCTCACCCAATCTCACCAATCCTCTCAGTCCCAAGTGTCCAGCCTTATGCCACATCCAGCTGTCATTGTAGATAGGGTCTTTCCAGGTTTCCTCTGACACCCTGAAGGAATTGTAAAGAATTTCCCTGTTTTTTGGTTTTGCTTTTGAAATTCCTTTTTATAGTGGGTTTGAGCTGATTCTCGCTGCCATGTTTATGCCACTCTAGACACACTTGATTCCCTTATGGAGACATATCAATACATAGGTTTTAAGATTCTTACTAGTCAGATATATTCCTCTGTGGGAAATATGGGGTTTTGAGTCTCTTTCACTGAGGAAGGTGTAGGTCTTGTCTATTCCAAAGTTGGTTTTTGAAACGGTCCCTGTGCTTATATCAAACTCTGGTTTTATGCATCACCCCACCTCTCCTTCCCCTTTATGCAGGCATAAGAGTGTTTTCTAAATGTGAGACTCTGTTCTCTTTCCTAACTCAGTTCACGTGTAGCCATGTTTACAGGATCTTCATAAGTGATATCTTATGATAAGTTTCTTTTTCTGTGTGACTTATTTCACTTAGAATCATCGTACCTGAATCCACTCACTTTGCTGCTACTGGTCTTATGACATTGATTTCATGGCTGAGGGATATTCCATCGTACGTAAGTACCACAATGTTTTGAACCATTTTTATATTTCCTGGGATATTTAAGGTGTACCCAAGTTGAGGTTCTTGTAGTCAGTGCAGCCCTAAATTTGGAGGTGGCTCTTTCTTATTGATTTTCAGTTTTCCCAAGGTATATTCCCTAGACTGGAAGTGGCCTTGGCTCTGTAGCTCTGTTGTTTACTTGTTTTAGGGAACACAATGCACTCCTCCAGTGAGGCAGTTGGCAATTTACATCCCACCCATCAGCATAACAAGGCTCCCAGTTCCTCAGGGCCTGTCTTGCCTTTCTGGTTTTTACACATTTTGTGGATGTCCCTTTTGACCGGTGGGAAATGATACTTCTTTGTAGTGCAGATTTGCATTGCCCGCTTGCTTGCTTGGCCAAAAAGGGCGTATGCGTTTTCTCCTGAATATATTCAGGAGAAAACGCATACGCCCTTTTTGGCCAAGTGCACCATTGTCCAAGTTGTGCCCCTCTTCCTGTGCTTTACAGGCGATTCCAAGGTACCTCTTGAAATCTGTTTCCTCCTATTTTGCCTCGCTTTCAAGTCCGCCTCGTTGACTTCCCTCAACAGATTTTTGGACGATAGTTGTCCTTTATCACTCTGCCAGTTTGTGAATTGCTGTGCCCCTGAGCTCCATTTCTCAACTCGTTTTTTGGGAGCTGAATGCAAGTCCAAAATTTTGGATCATGTCCTATACTGGTTCCTGGTGGGTGGCTGAGACTTTGGTTAATTCTTCTTCCTGCCGGGAAATTAGAGTGACATGTGCCCGTCCAAATGACTAACAGCTACTCTCTCATGGGTTCTCCCTCGTCCCTTCCATCCTCTGCCAAATTGGGAACCTGTGCAAACCAGGAGGTTAAAGGGCCTGTCTCTCCAAGTTGGGAGATTGATAGTAAGGCAGTTGGAAAGTCAAACTGGAGCACCAGGAGAGGGACTATTCGTTGAGTTTTAGAAACCTTTCATATTCACAGTGTGTCCATTCTCTAGGTTTCCTGTACATGTTATAGCTGTAGTAATATTCCCTTGAACCTGGAGAGTTGGGATCCATGGAATGGGGGCCATGCATTATTGCTTGAAAGGGTCTGCATTTGCTCACCCAATCTCACCAATCCTCTCAGTCCCAAGTGTCCAGCCTTATGCCACATCCAGCTGTCATTGTAGATAGGGTCTTTCCAGGTTTCCTCAGACACCCTGAAGGAATTGTAAACAATTTCCCTGTTTTTTGGTTTTGCTTTTGAAATTCCTTTTTATAGTGGGTTTGAGCTGATTCTCGCTGCCATGTTTATGCCACTCTAGACACTCTTGATTCCCTTATGGAGTCATATCAATACATAGGTTTTAAGATTCTTACTAGTCAGATATATTCCTCTGCGGGAAATATGGGGTTTTGAGTCTCTTTCACTGAGGAAGGTGTAGGTCTTGTCTATTCCAAAGTTGGTTTTTGGAACGGTCCCTGTGCTTATATCAAACTCTGGTTTTATGCATCACCCGACCTCTCCATCCCCTTTATGCAGGCATAAGAGTGTTTTCTAAATTTGAGACTCTGTTCTCTTTCCTAACTCAGTTCACGTGTAGCCATGTTTACAGGATCTTCATAAGTGATATCTTATGATAAGTTTCTTTTTCTGTGTGACTTATTTCACTTAGAATAATCGTAACTGAATCCACTCACTTTGCTGCTACTGGTCTTATGACATTGATTTCATCGCTGAGGGATATTCCATCATATGTAGGTACCACAATGTTTTGAACCATTTTTATATTTCCTGGGATATTTAAGGTGTACCCAAGTTGAGGTTCTTGTAGTCAGTGCAGCCCTAAATTTGGAGGTGGCTCTTTCTTATTGATTTTCAGTTTTCCCAAGGTATATTCCCTAGACTGGAAGTGGCCTTGGCTCTGTAGCTCTGTTGTTTACTTGTTTTAGGGAACACAATGCACTCCTCCAGTGAGGCAGTTGGCAATTTACATCCCGCCCATCAGCATAACAAGGCTCCCAGTTCTCCAGGGCCTGTCTTGCCTTTCTGGTTTTTACATATTTTGTGGATGTCCCTTTTGACCGGTGGGAAGTGATACTTCTTTGTAGTGCAGATTTGCATTGCCCGCTTGCTTGCTTGGCCAAAAAGGGCGTATGCGTTTTCTCCTGAATATATTCAGGAGAAAACGCATACGCCCTTTTCGGCCAAGTGCACCATTGTCCAAGTTGTGCCCCTCTTCCTGTGCTTTACAGGCGATTCCAAGGTACCTCTTGAAATCTGTTTCCTGCTATTTTGCCTCACTTTCAAGTCCGCCTCGTTGACTTCCCTCAACAGATTTTTGGAAAATAGTTGTCCTTTATCACTCTGCCAGTTTGTGAATTGCTGTGCCCCTGAGCTCCATTTCTCAACTCGTTTTTTGTGAGCTGAACGCAAGTCCAAAATTTTGGATCATGTCCTATACTGGTTCCCGGTGGGTGGCTGAGACTTTGGTTAATTCTTCTTCCTGCCGGGAAATTAGAGTGACATGTGCCCGTCCAAATGCCTAACAGCTACTCTCTCATGGGTTCTCCCTCGTCCCTTCCATCCTCTGCCAAATTGGGAACCTGTGCAAACCAGGAGGTTAAAGGGCCTGTCTCTCCAAGTTGGGAGATTGATAGTAAGGCAGTTGGAAAGTCAAACTGGAGCACCAGGAGAGGGACTATTCGTTGAGTTTTAGAAACCTTTCGTATTCACAGTGTGTCCATTCTCTAGGTTTCCTGTACATGTTATAGCTGTAGTAATATTCCCTTGAACATGGAGAGTTGGGACCCATGGAATGGGGGCCATGCATTATTGCTTGAAAGGGTCTGCATTGGCTCACCCAATCTCACCAATCCTCTCAGTCCCAAGTGTCCAGCCTTATGCCACATCCAGCTGTCATTGTAGATAGGGTCTTTCCAGGTTTCCTCAGACACCCTGAAGGAATTGTAAAGAATTTCCCTGTTTTTAGGTTTTGCTTTTAAAATTCCTTTTTATAGTGGGTTTGAGCTGATTCTCGCTGCCATGTTTATGCCACTCTAGACACACTTGATTCCCTTATGGAGACATATCAATACATAGGTTTTAAGATTCTTACTAGTCAGATATATTCCTCTGTGGGAAATATGGGGTTTTGAGTCTCTTTCACTGAGGAAGGTGTCGGTCTTGTCAATTCCAAAGTTGGTTTTTGAAACGGTCCCTGTGCTTATATCAAACTCTGGTTTTATGCATCACCCCACCTCTCCTTCCCCTTTATGCAGGCATAAGAGTGTTTTCTAAATGTGAGACTCTGTTCTCTTTCCTAACTCAGTTCACGTGTAGCCATGTTTACAGGATCTTCATAAGTGATATCTTATGATAAGTTTCTTTTTCTGTGTGACTTATTTCACTTAGAATCATCGTACCTGAATCCACTCACTTTGTTGCTACTGGTCTTATGACATTGATTTCATGGCTGAGGGATATTCCATCGTACGTAAGTACCACAATGTTTTGAACCATTTTTATATTTCCTGGGATATTTAAGGTGTACCCAAGTTGAGGTTCTTGTAGCCAGTGCAGCCCTAAATTTGGAGGTGGCTCTTTCTTATTGATTTTCAGTTTTCCCAAGGTATATTCCCTAGACTGGAAGTGGCCTTGGCTCTGTAGCTCTGTTGTTTACTTGTTTTAGGGAACACAATGCACTCCTCCAGTGAGGCAGTTGGCAATTTACATCCCACCCATCAGCATAACAAGGCTCCCAGTTCCTCAGGGCCTGTCTTGCCTTTCTGGTTTTTACACATTTTGTGGATGTCCCTTTTGACCGGTGGGAAATGATACTTCTTTGTAGTGCAGATTTGCATTGCCCGCTTGCTTGCTTGGCCAAAAAGGGCGTATGCGTTTTCTCCTGAATATATTCAGGAGAAAACGCATACGCCCTTTTTGGCCAAGTGCACCATTGTCCAAGTTGTGCCCCTCTTCCTGTGCTTTACAGGCGATTCCAAGGTACCTCTTGAAATCTGTTTCCTCCTATTTTGCCTCGCTTTCAAGTCCGCCTCGTTGACTTCCCTCAACAGATTTTTGGACGATAGTTGTCCTTTATCACTCTGCCAGTTTGTGAATTGCTGTGCCCCTGAGCTCAATTTCTCAACTCGTTTTTTGTGAGCTGAACGCAAGTCCAAAATTTTGGATCATGTCCTATACTGGTTCCCGGTGGGTGGCTGAGACTTTGGTTAATTCTTCTTCCTGCCGGGAAATTAGAGTGACATGTGCCCGTCCAAATGCCTAACAGCTACTCTCTCATGGGTTCTCCCTCGTCCCTTCCATCCTCTGCCAAATTGGGAACCTGTGCAAACCAGGAGGTTAAAGGGCCTGTCTCTCCAAGTTGGGAGATTGATAGTAAGGCAGTTGGAAAGTCAAACTGGAGCACCAGGAGAGGGACTATTCGTTGAGTTTTAGAAACCTTTCGTATTCACAGTGTGTCTATTCTCTAGGTTTCCTGTACATGTTATAGCTGTAGTAATATTCCCTTGAACCTGGAGAGTTGGGACCCATGGAATGGGGGCCATGCATTATTGCTTGAAAGGGTCTGCATTTGCTCACCCAATCTCACCAATCCTCTCAGTCCCAAGTGTCCAGCCTTATGCCACATCCAGCTGTCATTGTAGATAGGGTCTTTCCAGGTTTCCTCTGACACCCTGAAGGAATTGTAAAGAATTTCCCTGTTTTTTGGTTTTGCTTTTGAAATTCCTTTTTATAGTGGGTTTGAGCTGATTCTCGCTGCCATGTTTATGCCACTCTAGACACACTTGATTCCCTTATGGAGACATATCAATACATAGGTTTTAAGATTCTTACTAGTCAGATATATTCCTCTGTGGGAAATATGGGGTTTTGAGTCTCTTTCACTGAGGAAGGTGTCGGTCTTGTCAGTTCCAAAGTTGGTTTTTGAAACGGTCCCTGTGCTTATATCAAACTCTGGTTTTATGCATCACCCCACCTCTCCTTCCCCTTTATGCAGGCATAAGAGTGTTTTCTAAATGTGAGACTCTGTTCTCTTTCCTAACTCAGTTCACGTGTAGCCATGTTTACAGGATCTTCATAAGTGATATCTTATGATAAGTTTCTTTTTCTGTGTGACTTATTTCACTTAGAATCATCGTACCTGAATCCACTCACTTTGCTGCTACTGGTCTTATGACATTGATTTCATGGCTGAGGGATATTCCATCGTACGTAAGTACCACAATGTTTTGAACCATTTTTATATTTCCTGGGATATTTAAGGTGTACCCAAGTTGAGGTTCTTGTAGTCAGTGCAGCCCTAAATTTGGAGGTGGCTCTTTCTTATTGATTTTCAGTTTTCCCAAGGTATATTCCCTAGACTGGAAGTGGCCTTGGCTCTGTAGCTCAGTTGTTTACTTTTTTTAGGGAACACAATGCACTCCTCCAGTGAGGCAGTTGGCAATTTACATCCCACCCATCAGCATAACAAGGCTCCCAGTTCCTCAGGGCCTGTCTTGCCTTTCTGGTTTTTACACATTTTGTGGATGTCCCTTTTGACCGGTGGGAAATGATACTTCTTTGTAGTGCAGATTTGCATTGCCCGCTTGCTTGCTTGGCCAAAAAGGGCGTATGCGTTTTCTCCTGAATATATTCAGGAGAAAACGCATACGCCCTTTTTGGCCAAGTGCACCATTGTCCAAGTTGTGCCCCTCTTCCTGTGCTTTACAGGCGATTCCAAGGTAACTCTTGAAATCTGTTTCCTGCTATTTTGCCTCGCTTTCAAGTCCGCCTCGTTGACTTCCCTCAACAGATTTTTGGATGATAGTTGTCCTTTATCACTCTCCCAGTTTGTGAATTGCTGTGCCCCTGAGCTCCATTTCTCAACTCGTTTTTTGTGAGCTGAACGCAAGTCCAAAATTTTGGATCATGTCCTATACTGGTTCCCGGTGGGTGGCTGAGACTTTGGTTAATTCTTCTTCCTGCCGGGAAATTAGAGTGACATGTGCCCGTCCAAATGCCTAACAGCTCCTCTCTCATGGGTTCTCCCTCGTCCCTTCCATCCTCTGCCAAATTGGGAACCTGTGCAAACCAGGAGGTTAAAGGGCCTGTCTCTCCAAGTTGGGAGATTGATAGTAAGGCAGTTGGCAAGTCAAACTGGAGCACCAGGAGAGGGACTATTCGTTGAGTTTTAGAAACCTTTCGTATTCACAGTGTGTCTATTCTCTAGGTTTCCTGTACATGTTATAGCTGTAGTAATATTCCCTTGAACCTGGAGAGTTGGGACCCATGGAATGTGGGCCATGCATTATTGCTTGAAAGGGTCTGCATTTGCTCACCCAATTTCACCAATCCTCTCAGTCCCAAGTGTCCAGCCTTATGCCACATCCAGCTGTCATTGTAGATAGGGTCTTTCCAGGTTTCCTCTGACACCCTGAAGGAATTGTAAAGAATTTCCCTGTTTTTTGGTTTTGCTTTTGAAATTCCTTTTTATAGTGGGTTTGAGCTGATTCTCGCTGCCATGTTTATGCCACTCTAGACACACTTGATTCCCTTATGGAGACATATCAATACATAGGTTTTAAGGTTCTTACTAGTCAGATATATTCCTCTGTGGGAAATATGGGGTTTTGAGTCTCTTTCACTGAGGAAGGTGTCGGTCTTGTCAGTTCAAAAGTTGGTTTTTGAAACGGTCCCTGTGCTTATATCAAACTCTGGTTTTATGCATCACCCCACCTCTCCTTCCCCTTTATGCAGGCATAAGAGTGTTTTCTAAATGTGAGACTCTGTTCTCTTTCCTAACTCAGTTCACGTGTAGCCATGTTTACAGGATCTTCATAAGTGATATCTTATGATAAGTTTCTTTTTCTGTGTGACTTATTTCTCTTAGAATCATCGTACCTGAATCCACTCACTTTGCTGCTACTGGTCTTATGACATTGATTTCATGGCTGAGGGATATTCCATCGTACGTAAGTACCACAATGTTTTGAACCATTTTTATATTTCCTGGGATATTTAAGGTGTACCCAAGTTGAGGTTCTTGTAGTCAGTGCAGCCCTAAATTTGGAGGTGGCTCTTTCTTATTGATTTTCAGTTTTCCCAAGGTATATTCCCTAGACTGGAAGTGGCCTTGGCTCTGTAGCTCTGTTGTTTACTTGTTTTAGGGAACACAATGCACTCCTCCAGTGAGGCAGTTGGCAATTTACATCCCGCCCATCAGCATAACAAGGCTCCCAGTTCTCCAGGGCCTGTCTTGCCTTTCTGGTTTTTACACATTTTGTGGATGTCCCTTTTGACCGGTGGGAAGTGATACTTCTTTGTAGTGCAGATTTGCATTGCCCGCTTGCTTGCTTGGCCAAAAAGGGCGTATGCGTTTTCTCCTGAATATATTCAGGAGAAAACGCATACGCCCTTTTTGGCCAAGTGCACCATTGTCCAAGTTGTGCCCCTCTTCCTGTGCTTTACAGGCGATTCCAAGGTACCTCTTGAAATCTGTTTCCTGCTATTTTGCCTCGCTTTCAAGTCCGCCTCGTTGACTTCCCTCAACAGATTTTTGGACGATAGTTGTCCTTTATCACTCTGCCAGTTTGTGAATTGCTGTGCCCCTGAGCTCCATTTCTCAACTCGTTTTTTTGTGAGCTGAACGCAAGTCCAAAATTTTGGATCATGTCCTATACTGGTTCCCGGTGGGTGGCTGAGAATTTGGTTAATTCTTCTTCCTGCCGGGAAATTAGAGTGACATGTGCCCATCCAAATGCCTAACAGCTACTCTCTCATGGGTTCTCCCTCGTCCCTTCCATCCTCTGCCAAATTGGGAACCTGTGCAAACCAGGAGGTTAAAGGGCCTGTCTCTCCAAGTTGGGAGATTGATAGTAAGGCAGTTGGAAAGTCAAACTGGAGCACCAGGAGAGGGACTATTCGTTGAGTTTTAGAAACCTTTCGTATTCACAGTGTGTCCATTCTCTAGGTTTCCTGTACATGTTATAGCTGTAGTAATATTTCCTTGAACCTGGAGAGTTGGGACCCATGGAATGGGGGCCATGCATTATTGCTTGAAAGGGTCTGCATTTGCTCATCCAATCTCACCAATCCTCTCAGTCCCAAGTGTCCAGCCTTATGCCACATCCAGCTGTCATTGTAGATAGGGTCTTTCCAGGTTTCCTCAGACACCCTGAAGGAATTGTAAAGAATTTCCCTGTTTTTTGGTTTTGCTTTTGAAATTCCTTTTTATAGTGGGTTTGAGCTGATTCTCGCTGCCATGTTTATGCCACTCTAGACACACTTGATTCCCTTATGGAGACATATCAATACATAGGTTTTAAGATTCTTACTAGTCAGATATATTCCTCTGTGGGAAATATGGGGTTTTGAGTCTCTTTCACTGAGGAAGGTGTAGGTCTTGTCTATTCCAAAGTTGGTTTTTGAAACGGTCCCTGTGCTTATATCAAACTCTGGTTTTATGCATCACCCCACCTCTCCTTCCCCTTTATGCAGGCATAAGAGTGTTTTCTAAATGTGAGACTCTGTTCTCTTTCCTAACTCAGTTCACGTGTAGCCATGTTTACAGGATCTTCATAAGTGATATCTTATGATAAGTTTCTTTTTCTGTGTGACTTATTTCACTTAGAATCATCGTACCTGAATCCACTCACTTTGCTGCTACTGGTCTTATGACATTGATTTCATGGCTGAGGGATATTCCATCGTACGAAAGTACCACAATGTTTTGAACCATTTTTATATTTCCTGGGATATTTAAGGTGTACCCAAGTTGAGGTTCTTGTAGTCAGTGCAGCCCTAAATTTGGAGGTGGCACTTTCTTATTGATTTTCAGTTTTCCCAAGGTATATTCCCTAGACTGGAAGTGGCCTTGGCTCTGTAGCTCTGTTGTTTACTTGTTTTAGGGAACACAATGCACTCCTCCAGTGAGGCAGTTGGCAATTTACATCCCGCCCATCAGCATAACAAGGCTCCCAGTTCTCCAGGGCCTGTCTTGCCTTTCTGGTTTTTACACATTTTGTGGATGTCCCTTTTGACCGGTGGGAAGTGATACTTCTTTGTAGTGCAGATTTGCATTGCCCGCTTGCTTGCTTGGCCAAAAAGGGCGTATGCGTTTTCTCCTGAATATATTCAGGAGAAAACGCATACGCCCTTTTTGGCCAAGTGCACCATTGTCCAAGTTGTGCCCCTCTTCCTGTGCTTTACAGGCGATTCAAAGGTACCTCTTGAAATCTGTTTCCTGCTATTTTGCCTCGCTTTCAAGTCCGCCTCGTTGACTTCCCTCAACAGATTTTTGGACGATAGTTGTCCTTTATCACTCTGCCAGTTTGTGAATTGCTGTGCCCCTGAGCTCCATTTCTCAACTCGTTTTTTGTGACCTGAACGCAAGTCCAAAATTTTGGATCATGTCCTATACTGGTTCCCGGTGGGTGGCTGAGACTTTGGTTAATTCTTCTTCCTGCCGGGGAATTAGAGTGACATGTGCCCGTCCAAATGCCTAACAGCTACTCTCTCATGGGTTCTCTCTCGTCCCTTCCATCCTCTGCCAAATTGGGAACCTGTGCAAACCAGGAGGTTAAAGGGCCTGTCTCTCCAAGTTGGGAGATTGATAGTAAGGCAGTTGGAAAGTCAAACTGGAGCACCAGGAGAGGGACTATTCGTTGAGTTTTAGAAACCTTTCGTATTCACAGTGTGTCCATTCTCTAGGTTTCCTGTACATGATATAGCTGTAGTAATATTCCCTTGAACATGGAGAGTTGGGACCCATGGAATGGGGGCCATGCATTATTGCTTGAAAGGGTCTGCATTCGCTCACCCAATCTTACCAATCCTCTCAGTCCCAAGTGTCCAGCCTTATGCCACATCCAGCTGTCATTGTAGATAGGGTCTTTCCAGGTTTCCTCAGACACCCTGAAGGAATTGTAAAGAATTTCCCTGTTTTTTGGTTTTGCTTTTGAAATTCCTTTTTATAGTGGGTTTGAGCTGATTCTCGCTGCCATGTTTATGCCACTCTAGACACACTTGATTCCCTTATGGAGACATATCAATACATAGGTTTTAAGATTCTTACTAGTCAGATATATTCCTCTGTGGGAAATATGGGGTTTTGAGTCTCTTTCACTGAGGAAGGTGTAGGTCTTGTCTATTCCAAAGTTGGTTTTTGGAACGGTCCCTGTGCTTATATCAAACTCTGGTTTTATGCATCACCCCACCTCTCCTTCCCCTTTATGCAGGCATAAGAGTGTTTTCTAAATGTGAGACTCTGTTCTCTTTCCTAACTCAGTTCACGTGTAGCCATGTTTACAGGATCTTCATAAGTGATATCTTATGATAAGTTTCTTTTTCTGTGTGACTTATTTCACTTAGAATCATCGTACCTGAATCCACTCACTTTGCTGCTACTGGTCTTATGACATTGATTTCATGGCTGAGGGATATTCCATCGTACGTAAGTACCACAATGTTTTGAACCATTTTTATATTTCCTGGGATATTTAAGGTGTACCCAAGTTGAGGTTCTTGTAGTCAGTGCAGCCCTAAATTTGGAGGTGGCACTTTCTTATTGATTTTCAGTTTTCCCAAGGTATATTCCCTAGACTGGAAGTGGCCTTGGCTCTGTAGCTCTGTTGTTTACTTGTTTTAGGGAACACAATGCACTCCTCCAGTGAGGCAGTTGGCAATTTACATCCCGCCCATCAGCATAACAAGGCTCCCAGTTCTCCAGGGCCTGTCTTGCCTTTCTGGTTTTTACACATTTTGTGGATGTCCCTTTTGACCGGTGGGAAGTGATACTTCTTTGTAGTGCAGATTTGCATTGCCCGCTTGCTTGCTTGGCCAAAAAGGGCGTATGCGTTTTCTCCTGAATATATTCAGGAGAAAACGCATACGCCCTTTTTGGCCAAGTGCACCATTGTCCAAGTTGTGCCCCTCTTCCTGTGCTTTACAGGCGATTCCAAGGTACCTCTTGAAATCTGTTTCCTGCTATTTTGCCTCGCTTTCAAGTCCGCCTCGTTGACTTCCCTCAACAGATTTTTGGACGATAGTTGTCCTTTATCACTCTGCCAGTTTGTGAATTGCTGTGCCCCTGAGCTCCATTTCTCAACTCGTTTTTTGTGACCTGAACGCAAGTCCAAAATTTTGGATCATGTCCTATACTGGTTCCCGGTGGGTGGCTGAGACTTTGGTTAATTCTTCTTCCTGCCGGGAAATTAGAGTGACATGTGCCCGTCCAAATGCCTAACAGCTACTCTCTCATGGGTTCTCTCTCGTCCCTTCCATCCTCTGCCAAATTGGGAACCTGTGCAAACCAGGAGGTTAAAGGGCCTGTCTCTCCAAGTTGGGAGATTGATAGTAAGGCAGTTGGAAAGTCAAACTGGAGCACCAGGAGAGGGACTATTCGTTGAGTTTTAGAAACCTTTCGTATTCACAGTGTGTCCATTCTCTAGGTTTCCTGTACATGATATAGCTGTAGTAATATTCCCTTGAACATGGAGAGTTGGGACCCATGGAATGGGGGCCATGCATTATTGCTTGAAAGGGTCTGCATTCGCTCACCCAATCTTACCAATCCTCTCAGTCCCAAGTGTCCAGCCTTATGCCACATCCAGCTGTCATTGTAGATAGGGTCTTTCCAGGTTTCCTCAGACACCCTGAAGGAATTGTAAAGAATTTCCCTGTTTTTTGGTTTTGCTTTTGAAATTCCTTTTTATAGTGGGTTTGAGCTGATTCTCGCTGCCATGTTTATGCCACTCTAGACACACTTGATTCCCTTATGGAGACATATCAATACATAGGTTTTAAGATTCTTACTAGTCAGATATATTCCTCTGTGGGAAATATGGGGTTTTGAGTCTCTTTCACTGAGGAAGGTGTAGGTCTTGTCTATTCCAAAGTTGGTTTTTGGAACGGTCCCTGTGCTTATATCAAACTCTGGTTTTATGCATCACCCCACCTCTCCTTCCCCTTTATGCAGGCATAAGAGTGTTTTCTAAATGTGAGACTCTGTTCTCTTTCCTAACTCAGTTCACGTGTAGCCATGTTTACAGGATCTTCATAAGTGATATCTTATGATAAGTTTCTTTTTCTGTGTGACTTATTTCACTTAGAATCATCGTACCTGAATCCACTCACTTTGCTGCTACTGGTCTTATGACATTGATTTCATGGCTGAGGGATATTCCATCGTACGTAAGTACCACAATGTTTTGAACCATTTTTATATTTCCTGGGATATTTAAGGTGTACCCAAGTTGAGGTTCTTGTAGTCAGTGCAGCCCTAAATTTGGAGGTGGCACTTTCTTATTGATTTTCAGTTTTCCCAAGGTATATTCCCTAGACTGGAAGTGGCCTTGGCTCTGTAGCTCTGTTGTTTACTTGTTTTAGGGAACACAATGCACTCCTCCAGTGAGGCAGTTGGCAATTTACATCCCGCCCATCAGCATAACAAGGCTCCCAGTTCTCCAGGGCCTGTCTTGCCTTTCTGGTTTTTACACATTTTGTGGATGTCCCTTTTGACCGGTGGGAAGTGATACTTCTTTGTAGTGCAGATTTGCATTGCCCGCTTGCTTGCTTGGCCAAAAAGGGCGTATGCGTTTTCTCCTGAATATATTCAGGAGAAAACGCATACGCCCTTTTTGGCCAAGTGCACCATTGTCCAAGTTGTGCCCCTCTTCCTGTGCTTTACAGGCGATTCCAAGGTACCTCTTGAAATCTGTTTCCTGCTATTTTGCCTCGCTTTCAAGTCCGCCTCGTTGACTTCCCTCAACAGATTTTTGGACGATAGTTGTCCTTTATCACTCTGCCAGTTTGTGAATTGCTGTGCCCCTGAGCTCCATTTCTCAACTCGTTTTTTGTGACCTGAACGCAAGTCCAAAATTTTGGATCATGTCCTATACTGGTTCCCGGTGGGTGGCTGAGACTTTGGTTAATTCTTCTTCCTGCCGGGAAATTAGAGTGACATGTGCCCGTCCAAATGCCTAACAGCTACTCTCTCATGGGTTCTCTCTCGTCCCTTCCATCCTCTGCCAAATTGGGAACCTGTGCAAACCAGGAGGTTAAAGGGCCTGTCTCTCCAAGTTGGGAGATTGATAGTAAGGCAGTTGGAAAGTCAAACTGGAGCACCAGGAGAGGGACTATTCGTTGAGTTTTAGAAACCTTTCGTATTCACAGTGTGTCCATTCTCTAGGTTTCCTGTACATGATATAGCTGTAGTAATATTCCCTTGAACATGGAGAGTTGGGACCCATGGAATGGGGGCCATGCATTATTGCTTGAAAGGGTCTGCATTCACTCACCCAATCTCACCAATCCTCTCAGTCCCAAGTGTCCAGCCTTATGCCACATCCAGCTGTCATTGTAGATAGGGTCTTTCCAGGTTTCCTCAGACACCCTGAAGGAATTGTAAAGAATTTCCCTGTTTTTTGGTTTTGCTTTTGAAATTCCTTTTTATAGTGGGTTTGAGCTGATTCTCGCTGCCATGTTTATGCCACTCTAGACACACTTGATTCCCTTATGGAGACATATCAATACATAGGTTTTAAGATTCTTACTAGTCAGATATATTCCTCTGTGGGAAATATGGGGTTTTGAGTCTCTTTCACTGAGGAAGGTGTAGGTCTTGTCTATTCCAAAGTTGGTTTTTGGAACGGTCCCTGTGCTTATATCAAACTCTGGTTTTATGGATCACCCCACCTCTCCTTCCCCTTTATGCAGGCATAAGAGTGTTTTCTAAATGTGAGACTCTGTTCTCTTTCCTAACTCAGTTCACGTGTAGCCATGTTTACAGGATCTTCATAAGTGGTATCTTATGATAAGTTTCTTTTTCTGTGTGACTTATTTCACTTAGAATCATCGTACCTGAATCCACTCACTTTGCTGCTACTGGTCTTATGACATTGATTTCATGGCTGAGGGATATTCCATCGTACGTAAGTACCACAATGTTTTGAACCATTTTTATATTTCCTGGGATATTTAAGGTGTACCCAAGTTGAGGTTCTTGTAGTCAGTGCAGCCCGAAATTTGGAGGTGGCTCTTTCTTATTGATTTTCAGTTTTCCCAAGGTATATTCCCTAGACTGGAAGTGGCCTTGGCTCTGTAGCTCTGTTGTTTACTTGTTTTAGGGAACACAATGCACTCCTCCAGTGAGGCAGTTGGCAATTTACATCCCGCCCATCAGCATAACAAGGCTCCCAGTTCTCCAGGGCCTGTCTTGCCTTTCTGGTTTTTACACATTTTGTGGATGTCCCTTTTGACCGGTGGGAAGTGATACTTCTTTGTAGTGCAGATTTGCATTGCCCGCTTGCTTGCTTGGCCAAAAAGGGCGTATGCGTTTTCTCCTGAATATATTCAGGAGAAAACGCATACGCCCTTTTTGGCCAAGTGCACCATTGTCCAAGTTGTGCCCCTCTTCCTGTGCTTTACAGGCGATTCAAAGGTACCTCTTGAAATCTGTTTCCTGCTATTTTGCCTCGCTTTCAAGTCCGCCTCGTTGACTTCCCTCAACAGATTTTTGGACGATAGTTGTCCTTTATCACTCTGCCAGTTTGTGAATTGCTGTGCCCCTGAGCTCCATTTCTCAACTCGTTTTTTGTGACCTGAACGCAAGTCCAAAATTTTGGATCATGTCCTATACTGGTTCCCGGTGGGTGGCTGAGACTTTGGTTAATTCTTCTTCCTGCCGGGAAATTAGAGTGACATGTGCCCATCCAAATGCCTAACAGCTACTCTCTCATGGGTTCTCCCTCGTCCCTTCCATCCTCTGCCTAAGTGGGAACCTGTGCAAACCAGGAGGTTAAAGGGCCTGTCTCTCCAAGTTGGGAGATTGATAGTAAGGCAGTTGGAAAGTCAAACTGGAGCACCAGGAGAGGGACTATTCGTTGAGTTTTAGAAACCTTTCGTTTTCACAGTGTGTCCATTCTCTAGGTTTCCTGTACATGTTATAGCTGTAGTAATATTTCCTTGAACCTGGAGAGTTGGGACCCATGGAATGGGGGCCATGCATTATTGCTTGAAAGGGTCTGCATTTGCTCACCCAATCTCACCAATCCTCTCAGTCCCAAGTGTCCAGCCTTATGCCACATCCAGCTGTCATTGTAGATAGGGTCTTTCCAGGTTTCCTCAGACACCCTGAAGGAATTGTAAAGAATTTCCCTGTTTTTTGGTTTTGCTTTTGAAATTCCTTTTTATAGTGGGTTTGAGCTGATTCTCGCTGCCATGTTTATGCCACTCTAGACACACTTGATTCCCTTATGGAGACATATCAATACATAGGTTTTAAGATTCTTACTAGTCAGATATATTCCTCTGTGGGAAATATGGGGTTTTGAGTCTCTTTCACTGAGGAAGGTGTAGGTCTTGTCTATTCCAAAGTTGGTTTTTGAAACGGTCCCTGTGCTTATATCAAACTCTGGTTTTATGCATCACCCCACCTCTCCTTCCCCTTTATGCAGGCATAAGAGTGTTTTCTAAATGTGAGACTCTGTTCTCTTTCCTAACTCAGTTCACGTGTAGCCATGTTTACAGGATCTTCATAAGTGATATCTTATGATAAGTTTCTTTTTCTGTGTGACTTATTTCACTTAGAATCATCGTACCTGAATCCACTCACTTTGCTGCTACTGGTCTTATGACATTGATTTCATGGCTGAGGGATATTCCATCGTACGTAAGTACCACAATGTTTTGAACCATTTTTATATTTCCTGGGATATTTAAGGTGTACCCAAGTTGAGGTTCTTGTAGTCAGTGCAGCCCTAAATTTGGAGGTGGCTCTTTCTTATTGATTTTCAGTTTTCCCAAGGTATATTCCCTAGACTGGAAGTGGCCTTGGCTCTGTAGCTCTGTTGTTTACTTGTTTTAGGGAACACAATGCACTCCTCCAGTGAGGCAGTTGGCAATTTACATCCCGCCCATCAGCATAACAAGGCTCCCAGTTCTCCAGGGCCTGTCTTGCCTTTCTGGTTTTTACACATTTTGTGGATGTCCCTTTTGACCGGTGGGAAGTGATACTTCTTTGTAGTGCAGATTTGCATTGCCCGCTTGCTTGCTTGGCCAAAAAGGGCGTATGCGTTTTCTCCTGAATATATTCAGGAGAAAACGCATACGCCCTTTTTGGCCAAGTGCACCATTGTCCAAGTTGTGCCCCTCTTCCTGTGCTTTACAGGCGATTCCAAGGTACCTCTTGAAATCTGTTTCCTGCTATTTTGCCTCGCTTTCAAGTCCGCCTCGTTGACTTCCCTCAACAGATTTTTGGACGATAGTTGTCCTTTATCACTCTGCCAGTTTGTGAATTGCTGTGCCCCTGAGCTCCATTTCTCAACTCGTTTTTTGTGAGCTGAACGCAAGTCCAAAATTTTGGATCATGTCCTATACTGGTTCCCGGTGGGTGGCTGAGACTTTGGTTAATTCTTCTTCCTGCCGGGAAATTAGAGTGACATGTGCCCGTCCAAATGCCTAACAGCTACTCTCTCATGGGTTCTCTCTCGTCCCTTCCATCCTCTGCCAAATTGGGAACCTGTGCAAAACAGGAGGTTAAAGGGCTTGTCTCTCCAAGTTGGGAGATTGATAGTAAGGCAGTTGGAAAGTCAAACTGGAGCACCAGGAGAGGGACTATTCGTTGAGTTTTAGAAACCTTTTGTATTCACAGTGTGTCCATTCTCTAGGTTTCCTGTACATGATATAGCTGTAGTAATATTCCCTTGAACATGGAGAGTTGGGACCCATGGAATGGGGGCCATGCATTATTGCTTGAAAGGTTCTGCATTCACTCACCCAATCTCACCAATCCTCTCAGTCCCAAGTGTCCAGCCTTATGCCACATCCAGCTGTCATTGTAGATAGGGTCTTTCCAGGTTTCCTCAGACACCCTGAAGGAATTGTAAAGAATTTCCCTGTTTTTTGGTTTTGCTTTTGAAATTCCTTTTTATAGTGGGTTTGAGCTGATTCTCGCTGCCATGTTTATGCCACTCTAGACACACTTGATTCCCTTATGGAGACATATCAATACATAGGTTTTAAGATTCTTACTAGTCAGATATATTCCTCTGTGGGAAATATGGGGTTTTGAGTCTCTTTCACTGAGGAAGGTGTCGGTCTTGTGAATTCCAAAGTTGGTTTTTGAAACGGTCCCTGTGCTTATATCAAACTCTGGTTTTATGCATCACCCCACCTCTCCTTCCCCTTTATGCAGGCATAAGAGTGTTTTCTAAATGTGAGACTCTGTTCTCTTTCCTAACTCAGTTCACGTGTAGCCATGTTTACAGGATCTTCATAAGTGATATCTTATGATAAGTTTCTTTTTCTGTGTGACTTATTTCACTTAGAATCATCGTACCTGAATCCACTCACTTTGCTGCTACTGGTCTTATGACATTGATTTCATGGCTGAGGGATATTCCATCGTACATAAGTACCACAATGTTTTGAACCATTTTTATATTTCCTGGGATATTTAAGGTGTACCCAAGTTGAGGTTCTTGTAGTCAGTGCAGCCCTAAATTTGGAGGTGGCTCTTTCTTATTGATTTTCAGTTTTCCCAAGGTATATTCCCTAGACTGGAAGTGGCCTTGGCTCTGTAGCTCTGTTGTTTACTTGTTTTAGGGAACACAATGCACTCCTCCAGTGAGGCAGTTGGCAATTTACATCCCGCCCATCAGCATAACAAGGCTCCCAGTTCTCCAAGGCCTGTCTTGCCTTTCTGGTTTTTACACATTTTGTGGATGTCCCTTTTGACCGGTGGGAAGTGATACTTCTTTGTAGTGCAGATTTGCATTGCCCGCTTACTTGCTTGGCCAAAAAGGGCGTATGCGTTTTCTCCTGAATATATTCAGGAGAAAACGCATACGCCATTTTTTGGCCAAGTGCACCATTGTCCAAGTTGTGCCCCTCTTCCTGTGCTTTACAGGCGATTCCAACGTACCTCTTGAAATCTATTTCCTGCTATTTTGCCTCGCTTTCAAGTCCGCCTCGTTGACTTCCCTCAACAGATTTTTGGACGATAGTTGTCCTTTATCACTATGCCAGTTTGTGAATTGCTGTGCCCCTCAGCTCCATTTCTCAACTCGTTTTTTGTGAGCTGAACGCAAGTCCAAAATTTTGGATCATGTCCTATACTGGTTCCCGGTGGGTGGCTGAGACTTTGGTTAATTCTTCTTCCTGCCGGGAAATTAGAGTGACATGTGCCCGTCCAAATGCCTAACAGCTACTCTCTCATGGGTTCTCCCTCGTCCCTTCCATCCTCTGGCAAATTGGGAACATGTGCAAACCAGGAGGTTAAAGGGCCTGTCTCTCCAAGTTGGGAGATTGATAGTAAGGCAGTTGGAAAGTCAAACTGGAGCACCAGGAGAGGGACTATTCGTTGAGTTTTAGAAACCTTTCGTATTCACAGTGTGTCCATTCTCTAGGTTTCCTGTACATGTTATAGCTGTAGTAATATTCCCTTGAACATGGAGAGTTGGGACCCATGGAATGGGGGCCATGCATTATTGCTTGAAAGGGTCTGCATTCGCTCACCCAATCTCACCAATCCTCTCAGTCCCAAGTGTCCAGCCTTATGCCACATCCAGCTGTCATTGTAGATAGGGTCTTTCCAGGTTTCCTCAGACACCCTGAAGGAATTGTAAAGAATTTCCCTGTTTTTTGGTTTTGCTTTTGAAATTCCTTTGTATAGTGGGTTTGAGCTGATACTCGCTGCCATGTTTATGCCACTCTAGACACACTTGATTCCCTTATGGAGACATATCAATACATAGGTTTTAAGATTCTTACTAGTCAGATATATTCCTCTGTGGGAAATATGGGGTTTTGAGTCTCTTTCACTGAGGAAGGTGTCGGTCTTGTCAGTTCCAAAGTTGGTTTTTGAAACGGTCCCTGTGCTTATATCAAACTCTGGTTTTATGCATCACCCCACCTCTCCTTCCCCTTTATGCAGGCATAAGAGTGTTTTCTAAATGTGAGACTCTGTTCTCTTTCCTAACTCAGTTCACGTGTAGCCATGTTTACAGGATCTTCATAAGTGATATCTTATGATAAGTTTCTTTTTCTGTGTGACTTATTTCACTTAGAATCATCGTACCTGAATCCACTCACTTTGCTGCTACTGGTCTTATGACATTGATTTCATGGCTGAGGGATATTCCATCGTACGTAAGTACCACAATGTTTTGAACCATTTTTATATTTCCTGGGATATTTAAGGTGTACCCAAGTTGAGGTTCTTGTAGTCAGTGCAGCCCTAAATTTGGAGGTGGCTCTTTCTTATTGATTTTCAGTTTTCCCAAGGTATATTCCCTAGACTGGAAGTGGCCTTGGCTCTGTAGCTCTGTTGTTTACTTGTTTTAGGGAACACAATGCACTCCTCCAGTGAGGCAGTTGGCAATTTACATCCCGCCCATCAGCATAACAAGGCTCCCAGTTCTCCAGGGCCTGTCTTGCCTTTCTGGTTTTTACACATTTTGTGGATGTCCCTTTTGACCGGTGGGAAGTGATACTTCTTTGTAGTGCAGATTTGCATTGCCCGCTTGCTTGCTTGGCCAAAAAGGGCGTATGCGTTTTCTCCTGAATATATTCAGGAGAAAACGCATACGCCCTTTTTGGCCAAGTGCACCATTGTCCAAGTTGTGCCCCTCTTCCTGTGCTTTACAGGCGATTCCAAGGTACCTCTTGAAATCTGTTTCCTGCTATTTTGCCTCGCTTTCAAGTCCGCCTCGTTGACTTCCCTCAACAGATTTTTGGACGATAGTTGTCCTTTATCACTCTGCCAGTTTGTGAATTGCTGTGCCCCTGAGCTCCATTTCTCAACTCGTTTTTTGTGAGCTGAACACAAGTCCAAAATTTTGGATCATGTGCTATACTGGTTCCCGGTGGGTGGCTGAGACTTTGGTTAATTCTTCTTCCTGCCGGGAAATTAGAGTGACATGTGCCCGTCCAAATGCCTAACAGCTACTCTCTCATGGGTTCTCCCTCGTCCCTTCCATCCTCTGCCAAATTGGGAACCTGTGCAAACCAGGAGGTTAAAGGGCCTGTCTCTCCAAGTTGGGAGATTGATAGTAAGGCAGTTGGAAAGTCAAACTGGAGCACCAGGAGAGGGACTATTCGTTGAGTTTTAGAAACCTTTCGTATTCACAGTGTGTCCATTCTCTAGGTTTCCTGTACATGTTATAGCTGTAGTAATATTCCCTTGAACCTGGAGAGTTGGGACCCATGGAATGGGGGCCATGCATTATTGCTTGAAAGGGTCTGCATTTGCTCACCCAATCTCACCAATCCTCTCAGTCCCATGTGTCCAGCCTTATGCCACATCCAGCTGTCATTGTAGATAGGGTCTTTCCAGGTTTCCTCAGACACCCTGAAGGAATTGTAAAGAATTTCCCTGTTTTTTGGTTTTGCTTTTGAAATTCCTTTTTATAGTGGGTTTGAGCTGATTCTCGCTGCCATGTTTATGCCACTCTAGACACACTTGATTCCCTTATGGAGACATATCAATACATAGGTTTTAAGATTCTTACTAGTCAGATATATTCCTCTGTGGGAAATATGGGGTTTTGAGTCTCTTTCACTGAGGAAGGTGTAGGTCTTGTCTATTCCAAAGTTGGTTTTTGGAACGGTCCCTGTGCTTATATCAAACTCTGGTTTTATGCATCACCCCACCTCTCCTTCCCCTTTATGCAGGCATAAGAGTGTTTTCTAAATGTGAGACTCTGTTCTCTTTCCTAACTCAGTTCACGTGTAGCCATGTTTACAGGATCTTCATAAGTGATATCTTATGATAAGTTTCTTTTTCTGCGTGACTTATTTCACTTAGAATCATCGTACCTGAATCCACTCACTTTGCTGCTACTGGTCTTATGACATTGATTTCATGGCTGAGGAATATTTCATCGTACGTAAGTACCACAATGTTTTGAACCATTTTTATATTTCCTGGGATATTTAAGGTGTACCCAAGTTGAGGTTCTTGTAGTCAGTGCAGCCCTAAATTTGGAGGTGGCTCTTTCTTATTGATTTTCAGTTTTCCCAAGGTATATTCCCTAGACTGGAAGTGGCCTTGGCTCTGTAGCTCTGTTGTTTACTTGTTTTAGGGAACACAATGCACTCCTCCAGTGAGGCAGTTGGCAATTTACATCCCGCCCATCAGCATAACAAGGCTCCCAGTTCTCCAGGGCCTGTCTTGCCTTTCTGGTTTTTACACATTTTGTGGATGTCCCTTTTGACCGGTGGGAAGTGATACTTCTTTGTAGTGCAGATTTGCATTGCCCGCTTGCTTGCTTGGCCAAAAAGGGCGTATGCATTTTCTCCTGAATATATTCAGGAGAAAACGCATACGCCCTTTTTGGCCAAGTGCACCATTGTCCAAGTTGTGCCCCTCTTCCTGTGCTTTACAGGCGATTCCAAGGTACCTCTTGAAATCTGTTTCCTGCTATTTTGCCTCGCTTTCAAGTCCGCCTCGTTGACTTCCCTCAACAGATTTTTGGACGATAGTTGTCCTTTATCACTCTGCCAGTTTAGTGAATTGCTGTGCCCCTGAGCTCCATTTCTCAACTCGTTTTTTGTGAGCAGAACACAAGTCCAAAATTTTGGATCATGTCCTATACTGGTTCCCGGTGGGTGGCTGAGACTTTGGTTAATTCTTCTTCCTGCCGGGAAATTAGAGTGACATGTGCCCGTCCAAATGCCTAACAGCTACTCTCTCATGGGTTCTCCCTCGTCCCTTCCATCCTCTGGCAAATTGGGAACCTGTGCAAACCAGGAGGTTAAAGGGCCTGTCTCTCCAAGTTGGGAGATTGATAGTAAGGCAGTTGGAAAGTCAAACTGGAGCACCAGGAGAGGGACTATTCGTTGAGTTTTAGAAACCTTTCGTATTCACAGTGTGTCCATTCTCTAGGTTTCCTGTACATGTTATAGCTGTAGTAATATTCCCTTGAACATGGAGAGTTGGGACCCATGGAATGGGGGCCATGCATTATTGCTTGAAAGGCTCTGCATTTGCTCACCCAATCTCACCCATCCTCTCAGTCCCAAGTGTCCAGCCTTATGCCACATCCAGCTGTCATTGTAGATAGGGTCTTTCCAGGTTTCCTCAGACACCCTGAAGGAATTGTAAAGAATTTCCCTGTTTTTTGGTTTTGCTTTTGAAATTCCTTTTTATAGTGGGTTTGAGCTGATTCTCGCTGCCATGTTTATGCCACTCTAGACACACTTGATTCCCTTATGGAGACATATCAATACATAGGTTTTAAGATTCTTACTAGTCAGATATATTCCTCTGTGGGAAATATGGGGTTTTGAGTCTCTTTCACTGAGGAAGGTGTCGGTCTTGTGAATTCCAAAGTTGGTTTTTGAAACGGTCCCTGTGCTTATATCAAACTCTGGTTTTATGCATCACCCCACCTCTCCTTCCCCTTTATGCAGGCATAAGAGTGTTTTCTAAATGTGAGACTCTGTTCTCTTTCCTAACTCAGTTCACGTGTAGCCATGTTTACAGGATCTTCATAAGTGATATCTTATGATAAGTTTCTTTTTCTGTGTGACTTATTTCACTTAGAATCATCGTACCTGAATCCACTCACTTTGCTGCTACTGGTCTTATGACATTGATTTCATGGCTGAGGGATATTCCATCGTACATAAGTACCACAATGTTTTGAACCATTTTTATATTTCCTGGGATATTTAAGGTGTACCCAAGTTGAGGTTCTTGTAGTCAGTGCAGCCCTAAATTTGGAGGTGGCTCTTTCTTATTGATTTTCAGTTTTCCCAAGGTATATTCCCTAGACTGGAAGTGGCCTTGGCTCTGTAGCTCTGTTGTTTACTTGTTTTAGGGAACACAATGCACTCCTCCAGTGAGGCAGTTGGCAATTTACATCCCGCCCATCAGCATAACAAGGCTCCCAGTTCTCCAAGGCCTGTCTTGCCTTTCTGGTTTTTACACATTTTGTGGATGTCCCTTTTGACCGGTGGGAAGTGATACTTCTTTGTAGTGCAGATTTGCATTGCCCGCTTACTTGCTTGGCCAAAAAGGGCGTATGCGTTTTCTCCTGAATATATTCAGGAGAAAACGCATACGCCCTTTTTTGGCCAAGTGCACCATTGTCCAAGTTGTGCCCCTCTTCCTGTGCTTTACAGGCGATTCCAACGTACCTCTTGAAATCTATTTCCTGCTATTTTGCCTCGCTTTCAAGTCCGCCTCGTTGACTTCCCTCAACAGATTTTTGGACGATAGTTGTCCTTTATCACTATGGCAGTTTGTGAATTGCTGTGCCCCTCAGCTCCATTTCTCAACTCGTTTTTTGTGAGCTGAACGCAAGTCCAAAATTTTGGATCATGTCCTATACTGGTTCCCGGTGGGTGGCTGAGACTTTGGTTAATTCTTCTTCCTGCCGGGAAATTAGAGTGACATGTGCCCGTCCAAATGCCTAACAGCTACTCTCTCATGGGTTCTCCCTCGTCCCTTCCATCCTCTGGCAAATTGGGAACATGTGCAAACCAGGAGGTTAAAGGGCCTGTCTCTCCAAGTTGGGAGATTGATAGTAAGGCAGTTGGAAAGTCAAACTGGAGCACCAGGAGAGGGACTATTCGTTGAGTTTTAGAAACCTTTCGTATTCACAGTGTGTCCATTCTCTAGGTTTCCTGTACATGTTATAGCTGTAGTAATATTCCCTTGAACATGGAGAGTTGGGACCCATGGAATGGGGGCCATGCATTATTGCTTGAAAGGGTCTGCATTCGCTCACCCAATCTCACCAATCCTCTCAGTCCCAAGTGTCCAGCCTTATGCCACATCCAGCTGTCATTGTAGATAGGGTCTTTCCAGGTTTCCTCAGACACCCTGAAGGAATTGTAAAGAATTTCCCTGTTTTTTGGTTTTGCTTTTGAAATTCCTTTTTATAGTGGGTTTGAGCTGATACTCGCTGCCATGTTTATGCCACTCTAGACACACTTGATTCCCTTATGGAGACATATCAATACATAGGTTTTAAGATTCTTACTAGTCAGATATATTCCTCTGTGGGAAATATGGGGTTTTGAGTCTCTTTCACTGAGGAAGGTGTGGGTCTTGTCAGTTCCAAAGTTGGTTTTTGAAACGGTCCCTGTGCTTATATCAAACTCTGGTTTTATGCATCACCCCACCTCTCCTTCCCCTTTATGCAGGCATAAGAGTGTTTTCTAAATGTGAGACTCTGTTCTCTTTCCTAACTCAGTTCACGTGTAGCCATGTTTACAGGATCTTCATAAGTGATATCTTATGATAAGTTTCTTTTTCTGTGTGACTTATTTCACTTAGAATCATCGTACCTGAATCCACTCACTTTGCTGCTACTGGTCTTATGACATTGATTTCATGGCTGAGGGATATTCCATCGTACGTAAGTACCACAATGTTTTGAACCATTTTTATATTTCCTGGGATATTTAAGGTGTACCCAAGTTGAGGTTCTTGTAGTCAGTGCAGCCCTAAATTTGGAGGTGGCTCTTTCTTATTGATTTTCAGTTTTCCCAAGGTATATTCCCTAGACTGGAAGTGGCCTTGGCTCTGTAGCTCTGTTGTTTACTTGTTTTAGGGAACACAATGCACTCCTCCAGTGAGGCAGTTGGCAATTTACATCCCGCCCATCAGCATAACAAGGCTCCCAGTTCTCCAGGGCCTGTCTTGCCTTTCTGGTTTTTACACATTTTGTGGATGTCCCTTTTGACCGGTGGGAAGTGATACTTCTTTGTAGTGCAGATTTGCATTGCCCGCTTGCTTGCTTGGCCAAAAAGGGCGTATGCGTTTTCTCCTGAATATATTCAGGAGAAAACGCATACGCCCTTTTTGGCCAAGTGCACCATTGTCCAAGTTGTGCCCCTCTTCCTGTGCTTTACAGGCGATTCCAAGGTACCTCTTGAAATCTGTTTCCTGCTATTTTGCCTCGCTTTC
Source organism: Mesoplodon densirostris (assembly GCF_025265405.1). Classification (NCBI taxonomy): domain Eukaryota; kingdom Metazoa; phylum Chordata; class Mammalia; order Artiodactyla; family Ziphiidae; genus Mesoplodon; species Mesoplodon densirostris. The sequence goes on along the minus strand of NW_026778199.1, from coordinate 2,407,792 downwards.
AAGTCCGCCTCGTTGACTTCCCTCAACAGATTTTTGGACGATAGTTGTCCTTTATCACTCTGCCAGTTTGTGAATTGCTGTGCCCCTGAGCTCCATTTCTCAACTCGTTTTTTGTGAGCTGAACACAAGTCCAAAATTTTGGATCATGTGCTATACTGGTTCCCGGTGGGTGGCTGAGACTTTGGTTAATTCTTCTTCCTGCCGGGAAATTAGAGTGACATGTGCCCGTCCAAATGCCTAACAGCTACTCTCTCATGGGTTCTCCCTCGTCCCTTCCATCCTCTGCCAAATTGGGAACCTGTGCAAACCAGGAGGTTAAAGGGCCTGTCTCTCCAAGTTGGGAGATTGATAGTAAGGCAGTTGGAAAGTCAAACTGGAGCACCAGGAGAGGGACTATTCGTTGAGTTTTAGAAACCTTTCGTATTCACAGTGTGTCCATTCTCTAGGTTTCCTGTACATGTTATAGCTGTAGTAATATTCCCTTGAACCTGGAGAGTTGGGACCCATGGAATGGGGGCCATGCATTATTGCTTGAAAGGGTCTGCATTTGCTCACCCAATCTCACCAATCCTCTCAGTCCCATGTGTCCAGCCTTATGCCACATCCAGCTGTCATTGTAGATAGGGTCTTTCCAGGTTTCCTCAGACACCCTGAAGGAATTGTAAAGAATTTCCCTGTTTTTTGGTTTTGCTTTTGAAATTCCTTTTTATAGTGGGTGTGAGCTGATTCTCGCTGCCATGTTTATGCCACTCTAGACACACTTGATTCCCTTATGGAGACATATCAATACATAGGATTTAAGATTCTTACTAGTCAGATATATTCCTCTGCAGGAAATATGGGGTTTTGAGTCTCTTTCACTGAGGAAGGTGTAGGTCTTGTCTATTCCAAAGTTGGTTTTTGGAACGGTCCCTGTGCTTATATCAAACTCTGGTTTTATGCATCACCCCACCTCTCCTTCCCCTTTATGCAGGCATAAGAGTGTTTTCTAAATGTGAGACTCTGTTCTCTTTCCTAACTCAGTTCACGTGTAGCCATGTTTACAGGATCTTCATAAGTGATATCTTATGATAAGTTTCTTTTTCTGCGTGACTTATTTCACTTAGAATCATCGTACCTGAATCCACTCACTTTGCTGCTACTGGTCTTATGACATTGATTTCATGGCTGAGGAATATTTCATCGTACGTAAGTACCACAATGTTTTGAACCATTTTTATATTTCCTGGGATATTTAAGGTGTACCCAAGTTGAGGTTCTTGTAGTCAGTGCAGCCCTAAATTTGGAAGTGGCTCTTTCTTATTGATTTTCAGTTTTCCCAAGGTATATTCCCTAGACTGGAAGTGGCCTTGGCTCTGTAGCTCTGTTGTTTACTTGTTTTAGGGAACACAATGCACTCCTCCAGTGAGGCAGTTGGCAATTTACATCCCGCCCATCAGCATAACAAGGCTCCCAGTTCTCCAGGGCCTGTCTTGCCTTTCTGGTTTTTACACATTTTGTGGATGTCCCTTTTGACCGGTGGGAAGTGATACTTCTTTGTAGTGCAGATTTGCATTGCCCGCTTGCTTGCTTGGCCAAAAAGGGCGTATGCATTTTCTCCTGAATATATTCAGGAGAAAACGCATACGCCCTTTTTGGCCAAGTGCACCATTGTCCAAGTTGTGCCCCTCTTCCTGTGCTTTACAGGCGATTCCAAGGTACCTCTTGAAATCTGTTTCCTGCTATTTTGCCTCGCTTTCAAGTCCGCCTCGTTGACTTCCCTCAACAGATTTTTGGACGATAGTTGTCCTTTATCACTCTGCCAGTTTAGTGAATTGCTGTGCCCCTGAGCTCCATTTCTCAACTCGTTTTTTGTGAGCTGAACACAAGTCCAAAATTTTGGATCATGTCCTATACTGGTTCCCGGTGGGTGGCTGAGACTTTGGTTAATTCTTCTTCCTGCCGGGAAATTAGAGTGACATGTGCCCGTCCAAATGCCTAACAGCTACTCTCTCATGGGTTCTCCCTCGTCCCTTCCATCCTCTGGCAAATTGGGAACCTGTGCAAACCAGGAGGTTAAAGGGCCTGTCTCTCCAAGTTGGGAGATTGATAGTAAGGCAGTTGGAAAGTCAAACTGGAGCACCAGGAGAGGGACTATTCGTTGAGTTTTAGAAACCTTTCGTATTCACAGTGTGTCCATTCTCTAGGTTTCCTGTACATGTTATAGCTGTAGTAATATTCCCTTGAACATGGAGAGTTGGGACCCATGGAATGGGGGACATGCATTATTGCTTGAAAGGGTCTGCATTTGCTCACCCAATCTCACCCATCCTCTCAGTCCCAAGTGTCCAGCCTTATGCCACATCCAGCTGTCATTGTAGATAGGGTCTTTCCAGGTTTCCATAGACACCCTGAAGGAATTGTAAAGAATTTCCCTGTTTTTTGGTTTTGCTTTTGAAATTCCTTTTTATAGTGGGTTTGAGCTGATTCTCGCTGCCATGTTTATGCCACTCTAGACACACTTGATTCCCTTATGGAGTCATATCAATACATAGGTTTTAAGATTCTTACTAGTCAGATATATTCCTCTGCGGGAAATATGGGGTTTTGAGTCTCTTTCACTGAGGAAGGTGTAGGTCTTGTCTATTCCAAAGTTGGTTTTTGGAACGGTCCCTGTGCTTATATCAAACTCTGGTTTTATGCATCACCCCACCTCTCCTTCCCCTTTATGCAGGCATAAGAGTGTTTTCTAAATGTGAGACTCTGTTCTCTTTCCTAACTCAGTTCACGTGTAGCCATGTTTACAGGATCTTCATAAGTGATATCTTATGATAAGTTTCTTTTTCTGTGTGACTTATTTCACTTAGAATCATCGTACCTGAATCCACTCACTTTGCTGCTACTGGTCTTATGACATTGATTTCATGGCTGAGGGATATTCCATCGTACGTAAGTACCACAATGTTTTGAACCATTTTTATATTTCCTGGGATATTTAAGGTGTACCCAAGTTGAGGTTCTTGTAGTCAGTGCAGCCCTAAATTTGGAGGTGGCTCTTTCTTATTGATTTTCAGTTTTCCCAAGGTATATTCGCTAGACTGGAAGTGGCCTTGGCTCTGTAGCTCTGTTGTTTACTTGTTTTAGGGAACACAATGCACTCCTCCAGTGAGGCAGTTGGCAATTTACATCCCGCCCATCAGCATAACAAGGCTCCCAGTTCTCCAGGGCCTGTCTTGCCTTTCTGGTTTTTACACATTTTGTGGATGTCCCTTTTGACCGGTGGGAAATGATACTTCTTTGTAGTGCAGATTTGCATTGCCCGCTTGCTTGCTTGGCCAAAAAGGGCGTATGCGTTTTCTCCTGAATATATTCAGGAGAAAACGCATACGCCCTTTTTGGCCAAGTGCACCATTGTCCAAGTTGTGCCCCTCTTCCTGTGCTTTACAGGCGATTCCAAGGTACCTCTTGAAATCTGTTTCCTGCTATTTTGCCTCGCTTTCAAGTCCGCCTCGTTGACTTCCCTCAACAGATTTTTGGACGATAGTTGTCCTTTATCATTCTGCCAGTTTGTGAATTGCTGTGCCCCTGAGCTCCATTTCTCAACTCGTTTTTTGTGAGCTGAACGCAAGTCCAAAATTTTGGATCATGTCCTATACTGGTTCCCGGTGGGTGGCTGAGACTTGGTTAATTCTTCTTCCTGCCGGGAAATTAGAGTGACATGTGCCCGTCCAAATGCCTAACAGCTACTCTCTCATGGGTTCTCCCTCGTCCCTTCCATCCTCGGCCAAATTGGGAACCTGTGCTAACCAGGAGGTTAAAGGGCCTGTCTCTCCAAGTTGGGAGATTGATAGTAAGGCAGTTGGAAAGTCAAACTGGAGCACCAGGAGAGGGACTATTCGTTGAGTTTTAGAAACCTTTCGTATTCACAGTGTGTCCATTCTCTAGGTTTCCTGTACATGTTATATCTGTAGTAATATTCCCTTGAACCTGGAGAGTTGGGACCCATGGAATGGGGGCCATGCATTATTGCTTGAAAGGGTCTGCATTTGCTCACCCAATCTCACCAATCCTCTCAGTCCCAAGTGTCCAGCCTTATGCCACATCCAGCTGTCATTGTAGATAGGGTCTTTCCAGGTTTCCTCAGACACCCTGAAGGAATTGTAAAGAATTTCCCTGTTTTTTGGTTTTGCTTTTGAAATTCCTTTTTATAGTGGGTTTGAGCTGATTCTCGCTGCCATGTTTATGCCACTCTAGACACACTTGATTCCCTTATGGAGACATATCAATACATAGGTTTTAAGATTCTTACTAGTCAGATATATTCCTCTGTGGGAAATATGGGGTTTTGAGTCTCTTTCACTGAGGAAGGTGTCGGTCTTGTCAATTCCAAAGTTGGTTTTTGAAACGGTCCCTGTGCTTATATCAAACTCTGGTTTTATGCATCACCCCACCTCTCCTTCCCCTTTATGCAGGCATAAGAGTGTTTTCTAAATGTGAGACTCTGTTCTCTTTCCTAACTCAATTCACGTGTAGCCATGTTTACAGGATCTTCATAAGTGATATCTTATGATAAGTTTCTTTTTCTGTGTGACTTATTTCACTTAGAATCATCGTACCTGAATCCACTCACTTTGCTGCTACTGGTCTTATGACATTGATTTCATGGCTGAGGGATATTCCATCGTACGTAAGTACCACAATGTTTTGAACCATTTTTATATTTCCTGGGATATTTAAGGTGTACCCAAGTTGAGGTTCTTGTAGTCAGTGCAGCCCTAAATTTGGAGGTGGCTCTTTCTTATTGATTTTCAGTTTTCCCAAGGTATATTCCCTAGACTGGAAGTGGCCTTGGCTCTGTAGCTCTGTTGTTTACTTGTTTTAGGGAACACAATGCACTCCTCCAGTGAGGCAGTTGGCAATTTACATCCCGCCCATCAGCATAACAAGGCTCCCAGTTCTCCAGGGCCTGTCTTGCCTTTCTGGTTTTTACACATTTTGTGGATGTCCCTTTTGACCGGTGGGAAGTGATACTTCTTTGTAGTGCAGATTTGAATTGCCCGCTTGCTTGCTTGGCCAAAAAGGGCGTATGCGTTTTCTCCTGAATATATTCAGGAGAAAACGCATACGCCCTTTTTGGCCAAGTGCACCATTGTCCAAGTTGTGCCCCTCTTCCTGTGCTTTACAGGCGATTCCAAGGTACCTCTTGAAATCTGTTTCCTGCTATTTTGCCTCGCTTTCAAGTCCGCCTCGTTGACTTCCCTCAACAGATTTTTGGACGATAGTTGTCCTTTATCATTCTGCCAGTTTGTGAATTGCTGTGCCCCTGAGCTCCATTTCTCAACTCGTTTTTTGTGAGCTGAACGCAAGTCCAAAATTTTGGATCATGTCCTATACTGGTTCCCGGTGGGTGGCTGAGACTTGGTTAATTCTTCTTCCTGCCGGGAAATTAGAGTGACATGTGCCCGTCCAAATGCCTAACAGCTACTCTCTCATGGGTTCTCCCTCGTCCCTTCCATCCTCGGCCAAATTGGGAACCTGTGCTAACCAGGAGGTTAAAGGGCCTGTCTCTCCAAGTTGGGAGATTGATAGTAAGGCAGTTGGAAAGTCAAACTGGAGCACCAGGAGAGGGACTATTCGTTGAGTTTTAGAAACCTTTCGTATTCACAGTGTGTCCATTCTCTAGGTTTCCTGTACATGTTATATCTGTAGTAATATTCCCTTGAACCTGGAGAGTTGGGACCCATGGAATGGGGGCCATGCATTATTGCTTGAAAGGGTCTGCATTTGCTCACCCAATCTCACCAATCCTCTCAGTCCCAAGTGTCCAGCCTTATGCCACATCCAGCTGTCATTGTAGATAGGGTCTTTCCAGGTTTCCTCAGACACCCTGAAGGAATTGTAAAGAATTTCCCTGTTTTTTGGTTTTGCTTTTGAAATTCCTTTTTATAGTGGGTTTGAGCTGATTCTCGCTGCCATGTTTATGCCACTCTAGACACACTTGATTCCCTTATGGAGACATATCAATACATAGGTTTTAAGATTCTTACTAGTCAGATATATTCCTCTGTGGGAAATATGGGGTTTTGAGTCTCTTTCACTGAGGAAGGTGTCGGTCTTGTCAATTCCAAAGTTGGTTTTTGAAACGGTCCCTGTGCTTATATCAAACTCTGGTTTTATGCATCACCCCACCTCTCCTTCCCCTTTATGCAGGCATAAGAGTGTTTTCTAAATGTGAGACTCTGTTCTCTTTCCTAACTCAATTCACGTGTAGCCATGTTTACAGGATCTTCATAAGTGATATCTTATGATAAGTTTCTTTTTCTGTGTGACTTATTTCACTTAGAATCATCGTACCTGAATCCACTCACTTTGCTGCTACTGGTCTTATGACATTGATTTCATGGCTGAGGGATATTCCATCGTACGTAAGTACCACAATGTTTTGAACCATTTTTATATTTCCTGGGATATTTAAGGTGTACCCAAGTTGAGGTTCTTGTAGTCAGTGCAGCCCTAAATTTGGAGGTGGCTCTTTCTTATTGATTTTCAGTTTTCCCAAGGTATATTCCCTAGACTGGAAGTGGCCTTGGCTCTGTAGCTCTGTTGTTTACTTGTTTTAGGGAACACAATGCACTCCTCCAGTGAGGCAGTTGGCAATTTACATCCCGCCCATCAGCATAACAAGGCTCCCAGTTCTCCAGGGCCTGTCTTGCCTTTCTGGTTTTTACACATTTTGTGGATGTCCCTTTTGACCGGTGGGAAGTGATACTTCTTTGTAGTGCAGATTTGAATTGCCCGCTTGCTTGCTTGGCCAAAAAGGGCGTATGCGTTTTCTCCTGAATATATTCAGGAGAAAACGCATACGCCCTTTTTGGCCAAGTGCACCATTGTCCAAGTTGTGCCCCTCTTCCTGTGCTTTACAGGCGATTCCAAGGTACCTCTTGAAATCTGTTTCCTGCTATTTTGCCTCGCTTTCAAGTCCGCCTCGTTGACTTCCCTCAACAGATTTTTGGACGATAGTTGTCCTTTATCACTCTGCCAGTTTGTGAATTGCTGTGCCCCTGAGCTCCATTTCTCAACTCGTTTTTTGTGAGCTGAACACAAGTACAAAATTTTGGATCATGTCCTATACTGGTTCCCAGTGGGTGGCTGAGACTTTGGTTAATTCTTCTTCCTGCCGGGAAATTAGAGTGACATGTGCCCGTCCAAATGTCTAACAGCTACTCTCTCATGGGTTCTCCCTCGTCCCTTCCATCCTCTGGCAAATTGGGAACCTGTGCAAACCAGGAGGTTAAAGGGCCTGTCTCTCCATGTTGGGAGATTGATAGTAAGGCAGTTGGAAAGTCAAACTGGAGCACCAGGAGAGGGACTATTCGTTAAGTTTTAGAAACCTTTCGTATTCACAGTGTGTCCATTCTCTAGGTTTCCTGTACATGTTATAGCTATAGTAATAATCCCTTGAACCTGGAGAGTTGGGACCCATGGAATGGGGGCCATGCATTATTGCTTGAAAGGGTCTGCATTTGCTCACCCAATCTCACCAATCCTCTCAGTCCCAAGTGTCCAGCCTTATGCCACAACCAGCTGTCATTGTAGATAGGGTCTTTCCAGGTTTCCTCAGACACCCTGAAGGAATTGTAAAGAATTTCCCTGTTTTTTGGTTTTGCTTTTGAAATTCCTTTTTATAGTGGGTTTGAGCTGATTCTCGCTGCCATGTTTATGCCACTCTAGACACACTTGATTCCCTTATGGAGTCATATCAATACATAGGTTTTAAGATTCTTACTAGTCAGATATATTCCTCTGTGGGAAATATGGGGTTTTGAGTCTCTTTCACTGAGGAAGGTGTAGGTCTTGTCTATTCCAAAGTTGGTTTTTGGAACGGTCCCTGTGCTTATATCAAACTCTGGTTTTATGCATCACCCCACCTCTCCTTCCCCTTTATGCAGGCATAAGAGTGTTTTCTAAATGTGAGACTCTGTTCTCTTTCCTAACTCAGTTCACGTGTAGCCATGTTTACAGGATCTTCATAAGTGATATCTTATGATAAGTTTCTTTTTCTGCGTGACTTATTTCAATTAGAATCATCGTACCTGAATCCACTCACTTTGCTGCTACTGGTCTTATGACATTGATTTCATGGCTGAGGAATATTCCATCGTACGTAAGTACCACAATGTTTTGAACCATTTTTATATTTCCTGGGATATTTAAGGTGTACCCAAGTTGAGGTTCTTGTAGTCAGTGCAGCCCTAAATTTGGAGGTGGCTCTTTCTTATTGATTTTCAGTTTTCCCAAGGTATATTCCCTAGACTGGAAGTGGCCTTGGCTCTGTAGCTCTGTTGTTTACTTGTTTTAGGGAACACAATGCACTCCTCCAGTGAGGCAGTTGGCAATTTACATCCCGCCCATCAGCATAACAAGGCTCCCTGTTCTCCAGGGCCTGTCTTGCCTTTCTGGTTTTTACACATTTTGTGGATGTCCCTTTTGACCGGTGGGAAGTGATACTTCTTTGTAGTGCAGATTTGCATTGCCCGCTTGCTTGCTTGGCCAAAAAGGGCGTATGCATTTTCTCCTGAATATATTCAGGAGAAAACGCATACGCCCTTTTTGGCCAAGTGCACCATTGTCCAAGTTGTGCCCCTCTTCCTGTGCTTTACAGGCGATTCCAAGGTACCTCTTGAAATCTGTTTCCTGCTATTTTGCCTCGCTTTCAAGTCCGCCTCGTTGACTTCCCTCAACAGATTTTTGGACGATAGTTGTCCTTTATCACTCTGCCAGTTTAGTGAATTGCTGTGCCCCTGAGCTCCATTTCTCAACTCGTTTTTTGTGAGCTGAACACAAGTCCAAAATTTTGGATCATGTCCTATACTGGTTCCCGGTGGGTGGCTGAGACTTTGGTTAATTCTTCTTCCTGCCGGGAAATTAGAGTGACATGTGCCCGTCCAAATGCCTAACAGCTACTCTCTCATGGGTTCTCCCTCGTCCCTTCCATCCTCTGGCAAATTGGGAACCTGTGCAAACCAGGAGGTTAAAGGGCCTGTCTCTCCAAGTTGGGAGATTGATAGTAAGGCAGTTGGAAAGTCAAACTGGAGCACCAGGAGAGGGACTATTCGTTGAGTTTTAGAAACCTTTCGTATTCACAGTGTGTCCATTCTCTAGGTTTCCTGTACATGTTATAGCTGTAGTAATATTCCCTTGAACATGGAGAGTTGGGACCCATGGAATGGGGGCCATGCATTATTGCTTGAAAGGGTCTGCATTTGCTCACCCAATCTCACCCATCCTCTCAGTCCCAAGTGTCCAGCCTTATGCCACATCCAGCTGTCATTGTAGATAGGGTCTTTCCAGGTTTCCATAGACACCCTGAAGGAATTGTAAAGAATTTCCCTGTTTTTTGGTTTTGCTTTTGAAATTCCTTTTTATAGTGGGTTTGAGCTGATTCTCGCTGCCATGTTTATGCCACTCTAGACACACTTGATTCCCTTATGGAGTCATATCAATACATAGGTTTTAAGATTCTTACTAGTCAGATATATTCCTCTGCGGGAAATATGGGGTTTTGAGTCTCTTTCACTGAGGAAGGTGTAGGTCTTGTCTATTCCAAAGTTGGTTTTTGGAACGGTCCCTGTGCTTATATCAAACTCTGGTTTTATGCATCACCCCACCTCTCCTTCCCCTTTATGCAGGCATAAGAGTGTTTTCTAAATGTGAGACTCTGTTCTCTTTCCTAACTCAGTTCACGTGTAGCCATGTTTACAGGATCTTCATAAGTGATATCTTATGATAAGTTTCTTTTTCTGTGTGACTTATTTCACTTAGAATCATCGTACCTGAATCCACTCACTTTGCTGCTACTGGTCTTATGACATTGATTTCATGGCTGAGGGATATTCCATCGTACGTAAGTACCACAATGTTTTGAACCATTTTTATATTTCCTGGGATATTTAAGGTGTACCCAAGTTGAGGTTCTTGTAGTCAGTGCAGCCCTAAATTTGGAGGTGGCTCTTTCTTATTGATTTTCAGTTTTCCCAAGGTATATTCGCTAGACTGGAAGTGGCCTTGGCTCTGTAGCTCTGTTGTTTACTTGTTTTAGGGAACACAATGCACTCCTCCAGTGAGGCAGTTGGCAATTTACATCCCGCCCATCAGCATAACAAGGCTCCCAGTTCTCCAGGGCCTGTCTTGCCTTTCTGGTTTTTACACATTTTGTGGATGTCCCTTTTGACCGGTGGGAAATGATACTTCTTTGTAGTGCAGATTTGCATTGCCCACTTGCTTGCTTGGCCAAAAAGGGCGTATGCGTTTTCTCCTGAATATATTCAGGAGAAAACGCATACGCCCTTTTTGGCCAAGTGCACCATTGTCCAAGTTGTGCCCCTCTTCCTGTGCTTTACAGGCGATTCCAAGGTACCTCTTGAAATCTGTTTCCTGCTATTTTGCCTCGCTTTCAAGTCCGCCTCGTTGACTTCCCTCAACAGATTTTTGGACGATAGTTGTCCTTTATCATTCTGCCAGTTTGTGAATTGCTGTGCCCCTGAGCTCCATTTCTCAACTCGTTTTTTGTGAGCTGAACGCAAGTCCAAAATTTTGGATCATGTCCTATACTGGTTCCCGGTGGGTGGCTGAGACTTGGTTAATTCTTCTTCCTGCCGGGAAATTAGAGTGACATGTGCCCGTCCAAATGCCTAACAGCTACTCTCTCATGGGTTCTCCCTCGTCCCTTCCATCCTCTGCCAAATTGGGAACCTGTGCTAACCAGGAGGTTAAAGGGCCTGTCTCTCCAAGTTGGGAGATTGATAGTAAGGCAGTTGGAAAGTCAAACTGGAGCACCAGGAGAGGGACTATTCGTTGAGTTTTAGAAACCTTTCGTATTCACAGTGTGTCCATTCTCTAGGTTTCCTGTACATGTTATATCTGTAGTAATATTCCCTTGAACCTGGAGAGTTGGGACCCATGGAATGGGGGCCATGCATTATTGCTTGAAAGGGTCTGCATTTGCTCACCCAATCTCACCAATCCTCTCAGTCCCAAGTGTCCAGCCTTATGCCACATCCAGCTGTCATTGTAGATAGGGTCTTTCCAGGTTTCCTCAGACACCCTGAAGGAATTGTAAAGAATTTCCCTGTTTTTTGGTTTTGCTTTTGAAATTCCTTTTTATAGTGGGTTTGAGCTGATTCTCGCTGCCATGTTTATGCCACTCTAGACACACTTGATTCCCTTATGGAGACATATCAATACATAGGTTTTAAGATTCTTACTAGTCAGATATATTCCTCTGTGGGAAATATGGGGTTTTGAGTCTCTTTCACTGAGGAAGGTGTCGGTCTTGTCAATTCCAAAGTTGGTTTTTGAAACGGTCCCTGTGCTTATATCAAACTCTGGTTTTATGCATCACCCCACCTCTCCTTCCCCTTTATGCAGGCATAAGAGTGTTTTCTAAATGTGAGACTCTGTTCTCTTTCCTAACTCAATTCACGTGTAGCCATGTTTACAGGATCTTCATAAGTGATATCTTATGATAAGTTTCTTTTTCTGTGTGACTTATTTCACTTAGAATCATCGTACCTGAATCCACTCACTTTGCTGCTACTGGTCTTATGACATTGATTTCATGGCTGAGGGATATTCCATCGTACGTAAGTACCACAATGTTTTGAACCATTTTTATATTTCCTGGGATATTTAAGGTGTACCCAAGTTGAGGTTCTTGTAGTCAGTGCAGCCCTAAATTTGGAGGTGGCTCTTTCTTATTGATTTTCAGTTTTCCCAAGGTATATTCCCTAGACTGGAAGTGGCCTTGGCTCTGTAGCTCTGTTGTTTACTTGTTTTAGGGAACACAATGCACTCCTCCAGTGAGGCAGTTGGCAATTTACATCCCGCCCATCAGCATAACAAGGCTCCCAGTTCTCCAGGGCCTGTCTTGCCTTTCTGGTTTTTACACATTTTGTGGATGTCCCTTTTGACCGGTGGGAAGTGATACTTCTTTGTAGTGCAGATTTGCATTGCCCGCTTGCTTGCTTGGCCAAAAAGGGCGTATGCGTTTTCTCCTGAATATATTCAGGAGAAAACGCATACGCCCTTTTTGGCCAAGTGCACCATTGTCCAAGTTGTGCCCCTCTTCCTGTGCTTTACAGGCGATTCCAAGGTACCTCTTGAAATCTGTTTCCTGCTATTTTGCCTCGCTTTCAAGTCCGCCTCGTTGACTTCCCTCAACAGATTTTTGGACGATAGTTGTCCTTTATCACTCTGCCAGTTTGTGAATTGCTGTGCCCCTGAGCTCCATTTCTCAACTCGTTTTTTGTGAGCTGAACACAAGTCCAAAATTTTGGATCATGTCCTATACTGGTTCCCAGTGGGTGGCTGAGACTTTGGTTAATTCTTCTTCCTGCCGGGAAATTAGAGTGACATGTGCCCGTCCAAATGTCTAACAGCTACTCTCTCATGGGTTCTCCCTCGTCCCTTCCATCCTCTGGCAAATTGGGAACCTGTGCAAACCAGGAGGTTAAAGGGCCTGTCTCTCCATGTTGGGAGATTGATAGTAAGGCAGTTGGAAAGTCAAACTGGAGCACCAGGAGAGGGACTATTCGTTAAGTTTTAGAAACCTTTCGTATTCACAGTGTGTCCATTCTCTAGGTTTCCTGTACATGTTATAGCTATAGTAATAATCCCTTGAACCTGGAGAGTTGGGACCCATGGAATGGGGGCCATGCATTATTGCTTGAAAGGGTCTGCATTTGCTCACCCAATCTCACCAATCCTCTCAGTCCCAAGTGTCCAGCCTTATGCCACAACCAGCTGTCATTGTAGATAGGGTCTTTCCAGGTTTCCTCAGACACCCTGAAGGAATTGTAAAGAATTTCCCTGTTTTTTGGTTTTGCTTTTGAAATTCCTTTTTATAGTGGGTTTGAGCTGATTCTCGCTGCCATGTTTATGCCACTCTAGACACACTTGATTCCCTTATGGAGTCATATCAATACATAGGTTTTAAGATTCTTACTAGTCAGATATATTCCTCTGTGGGAAATATGGGGTTTTGAGTCTCTTTCACTGAGGAAGGTGTAGGTCTTGTCTATTCCAAAGTTGGTTTTTGGAACGGTCCCTGTGCTTATATCAAACTCTGGTTTTATGCATCACCCCACCTCTCCTTCCCCTTTATGCAGGCATAAGAGTGTTTTCTAAATGTGAGACTCTGTTCTCTTTCCTAACTCAGTTCACGTGTAGCCATGTTTACAGGATCTTCATAAGTGATATCTTATGATAAGTTTCTTTTTCTGCGTGACTTATTTCAATTAGAATCATCGTACCTGAATCCACTCACTTTGCTGCTACTGGTCTTATGACATTGATTTCATGGCTGAGGAATATTCCATCGTACGTAAGTACCACAATGTTTTGAACCATTTTTATATTTCCTGGGATATTTAAGGTGTACCCAAGTTGAGGTTCTTGTAGTCAGTGCAGCCCTAAATTTGGAGGTGGCTCTTTCTTATTGATTTTCAGTTTTCCCAAGGTATATTCCCTAGACTGGAAGTGGCCTTGGCTCTGTAGCTCTGTTGTTTACTTGTTTTAGGGAACACAATGCACTCCTCCAGTGAGGCAGTTGGCAATTTACATCCCGCCCATCAGCATAACAAGGCTCCCTGTTCTCCAGGGCCTGTCTTGCCTTTCTGGTTTTTACACATTTTGTGGATGTCCCTTTTGACCGGTGGGAAGTGATACTTCTTTGTAGTGCAGATTTGCATTGCCCGCTTGCTTGCTTGGCCAAAAAGGGCGTATGCATTTTCTCCTGAATATATTCAGGAGAAAACGCATACGCCCTTTTTGGCCAAGTGCACCATTGTCCAAGTTGTGCCCCTCTTCCTGTGCTTTACAGGCGATTCCAAGGTACCTCTTGAAATCTGTTTCCTGCTATTTTGCCTCGCTTTCAAGTCCGCCTCGTTGACTTCCCTCAACAGATTTTTGGACGATAGTTGTCCTTTATCACTCTGCCAGTTTAGTGAATTGCTGTGCCCCTGAGCTCCATTTCTCAACTCGTTTTTTGTGAGCTGAACACAAGTCCAAAATTTTGGATCATGTCCTATACTGGTTCCCGGTGGGTGGCTGAGACTTTGGTTAATTCTTCTTCCTGCCGGGAAATTAGAGTGACATGTGCCCGTCCAAATGCCTAACAGCTACTCTCTCATGGGTTCTCCCTCGTCCCTTCCATCCTCTGGCAAATTGGGAACCTGTGCAAACCAGGAGGTTAAAGGGCCTGTCTCTCCAAGTTGGGAGATTGATAGTAAGGCAGTTGGAAAGTCAAACTGGAGCACCAGGAGAGGGACTATTCGTTAAGTTTTAGAAACCTTTCGTATTCACAGTGTGTCCATTCTCTAGGTTTCCTGTACATGTTATAGCTATAGTAATAATCCCTTGAACCTGGAGAGTTGGGACCCATGGAATGGGGGCCATGCATTATTGCTTGAAAGGGTCTGCATTTGCTCACCCAATCTCACCAATCCTCTCAGTCCCAAGTGTCCAGCCTTATGCCACAACCAGCTGTCATTGTAGATAGGGTCTTTCCAGGTTTCCTCAGACACCCTGAAGGAATTGTAAAGAATTTCCCTGTTTTTTGGTTTTGCTTTTGAAATTCCTTTTTATAGTGGGTTTGAGCTGATTCTCGCTGCCATGTTTATGCCACTCTAGACACACTTGATTCCCTTATGGAGTCATATCAATACATAGGTTTTAAGATTCTTACTAGTCAGATATATTCCTCTGTGGGAAATATGGGGTTTTGAGTCTCTTTCACTGAGGAAGGTGTAGGTCTTGTCTATTCCAAAGTTGGTTTTTGGAACGGTCCCTGTGCTTATATCAAACTCTGGTTTTATGCATCACCCCACCTCTCCTTCCCCTTTATGCAGGCATAAGAGTGTTTTCTAAATGTGAGACTCTGTTCTCTTTCCTAACTCAGTTCACGTGTAGCCATGTTTACAGGATCTTCATAAGTGATATCTTATGATAAGTTTCTTTTTCTGCGTGACTTATTTCAATTAGAATCATCGTACCTGAATCCACTCACTTTGCTGCTACTGGTCTTATGACATTGATTTCATGGCTGAGGAATATTCCATCGTACGTAAGTACCACAATGTTTTGAACCATTTTTATATTTCCTGGGATATTTAAGGTGTACCCAAGTTGAGGTTCTTGTAGTCAGTGCAGCCCTAAATTTGGAGGTGGCTCTTTCTTATTGATTTTCAGTTTTCCCAAGGTATATTCCCTAGACTGGAAGTGGCCTTGGCTCTGTAGCTCTGTTGTTTACTTGTTTTAGGGAACACAATGCACTCCTCCAGTGAGGCAGTTGGCAATTTACATCCCGCCCATCAGCATAACAAGGCTCCCTGTTCTCCAGGGCCTGTCTTGCCTTTCTGGTTTTTACACATTTTGTGGATGTCCCTTTTGACCGGTGGGAAGTGATACTTCTTTGTAGTGCAGATTTGCATTGCCCGCTTGCTTGCTTGGCCAAAAAGGGCGTATGCATTTTCTCCTGAATATATTCAGGAGAAAACGCATACGCCCTTTTTGGCCAAGTGCACCATTGTCCAAGTTGTGCCCCTCTTCCTGTGCTTTACAGGCGATTCCAAGGTACCTCTTGAAATCTGTTTCCTGCTATTTTGCCTCGCTTTCAAGTCCGCCTCGTTGACTTCCCTCAACAGATTTTTGGACGATAGTTGTCCTTTATCACTCTGCCAGTTTAGTGAATTGCTGTGCCCCTGAGCTCCATTTCTCAACTCGTTTTTTGTGAGCTGAACACAAGTCCAAAATTTTGGATCATGTCCTATACTGGTTCCCGGTGGGTGGCTGAGACTTTGGTTAATTCTTCTTCCTGCCGGGAAATTAGAGTGACATGTGCCCGTCCAAATGCCTAACAGCTACTCTCTCATGGGTTCTCCCTCGTCCCTTCCATCCTCTGGCAAATTGGGAACCTGTGCAAACCAGGAGGTTAAAGGGCCTGTCTCTCCAAGTTGGGAGATTGATAGTAAGGCAGTTGGAAAGTCAAACTGGAGCACCAGGAGAGGGACTATTCGTTGAGTTTTAGAAACCTTTCGTATTCACAGTGTGTCCATTCTCTAGGTTTCCTGTACATGTTATAGCTGTAGTAATATTCCCTTGAACATGGAGAGTTGGGACCCATGGAATGGGGGCCATGCATTATTGCTTGAAAGGGTCTGCATTTGCTCACCCAATCTCACCCATCCTCTCAGTCCCAAGTGTCCAGCCTTATGCCACATCCAGCTGTCATTGTAGATAGGGTCTTTCCAGGTTTCCATAGACACCCTGAAGGAATTGTAAAGAATTTCCCTGTTTTTTGGTTTTGCTTTTGAAATTCCTTTTTATAGTGGGTTTGAGCTGATTCTCGCTGCCATGTTTATGCCACTCTAGACACACTTGATTCCCTTATGGAGTCATATCAATACATAGGTTTTAAGATTCTTACTAGTCAGATATATTCCTCTGCGGGAAATATGGGGTTTTGAGTCTCTTTCACTGAGGAAGGTGTAGGTCTTGTCTATTCCAAAGTTGGTTTTTGGAACGGTCCCTGTGCTTATATCAAACTCTGGTTTTATGCATCACCCCACCTCTCCTTCCCCTTTATGCAGGCATAAGAGTGTTTTCTAAATGTGAGACTCTGTTCTCTTTCCTAACTCAGTTCACGTGTAGCCATGTTTACAGGATCTTCATAAGTGATATCTTATGATAAGTTTCTTTTTCTGTGTGACTTATTTCACTTAGAATCATCGTACCTGAATCCACTCACTTTGCTGCTACTGGTCTTATGACATTGATTTCATGGCTGAGGGATATTCCATCGTACGTAAGTACCACAATGTTTTGAACCATTTTTATATTTCCTGGGATATTTAAGGTGTACCCAAGTTGAGGTTCTTGTAGTCAGTGCAGCCCTAAATTTGGAGGTGGCTCTTTCTTATTGATTTTCAGTTTTCCCAAGGTATATTCGCTAGACTGGAAGTGGCCTTGGCTCTGTAGCTCTGTTGTTTACTTGTTTTAGGGAACACAATGCACTCCTCCAGTGAGGCAGTTGGCAATTTACATCCCGCCCATCAGCATAACAAGGCTCCCAGTTCTCCAGGGCCTGTCTTGCCTTTCTGGTTTTTACACATTTTGTGGATGTCCCTTTTGACCGGTGGGAAATGATACTTCTTTGTAGTGCAGATTTGCATTGCCCGCTTGCTTGCTTGGCCAAAAAGGGCGTATGCGTTTTCTCCTGAATATATTCAGGAGAAAACGCATACGCCCTTTTTGGCCAAGTGCACCATTGTCCAAGTTGTGCCCCTCTTCCTGTGCTTTACAGGCGATTCCAAGGTACCTCTTGAAATCTGTTTCCTGCTATTTTGCCTCGCTTTCAAGTCCGCCTCGTTGACTTCCCTCAACAGATTTTTGGACGATAGTTGTCCTTTATCATTCTGCCAGTTTGTGAATTGCTGTGCCCCTGAGCTCCATTTCTCAACTCGTTTTTTGTGAGCTGAACGCAAGTCCAAAATTTTGGATCATGTCCTATACTGGTTCCCGGTGGGTGGCTGAGACTTGGTTAATTCTTCTTCCTGCCGGGAAATTAGAGTGACATGTGCCCGTCCAAATGCCTAACAGCTACTCTCTCATGGGTTCTCCCTCGTCCCTTCCATCCTCTGCCAAATTGGGAACCTGTGCTAACCAGGAGGTTAAAGGGCCTGTCTCTCCAAGTTGGGAGATTGATAGTAAGGCAGTTGGAAAGTCAAACTGGAGCACCAGGAGAGGGACTATTCGTTGAGTTTTAGAAACCTTTCGTATTCACAGTGTGTCCATTCTCTAGGTTTCCTGTACATGTTATATCTGTAGTAATATTCCCTTGAACCTGGAGAGTTGGGACCCATGGAATGGGGGCCATGCATTATTGCTTGAAAGGGTCTGCATTTGCTCACCCAATCTCACCAATCCTCTCAGTCCCAAGTGTCCAGCCTTATGCCACATCCAGCTGTCATTGTAGATAGGGTCTTTCCAGGTTTCCTCAGACACCCTGAAGGAATTGTAAAGAATTTCCCTGTTTTTTGGTTTTGCTTTTGAAATTCCTTTTTATAGTGGGTTTGAGCTGATTCTCGCTGCCATGTTTATGCCACTCTAGACACACTTGATTCCCTTATGGAGACATATCAATACATAGGTTTTAAGATTCTTACTAGTCAGATATATTCCTCTGTGGGAAATATGGGGTTTTGAGTCTCTTTCACTGAGGAAGGTGTCGGTCTTGTCAATTCCAAAGTTGGTTTTTGAAACGGTCCCTGTGCTTATATCAAACTCTGGTTTTATGCATCACCCCACCTCTCCTTCCCCTTTATGCAGGCATAAGAGTGTTTTCTAAATGTGAGACTCTGTTCTCTTTCCTAACTCAATTCACGTGTAGCCATGTTTACAGGATCTTCATAAGTGATATCTTATGATAAGTTTCTTTTTCTGTGTGACTTATTTCACTTAGAATCATCGTACCTGAATCCACTCACTTTGCTGCTACTGGTCTTATGACATTGATTTCATGGCTGAGGGATATTCCATCGTACGTAAGTACCACAATGTTTTGAACCATTTTTATATTTCCTGGGATATTTAAGGTGTACCCAAGTTGAGGTTCTTGTAGTCAGTGCAGCCCTAAATTTGGAGGTGGCTCTTTCTTATTGATTTTCAGTTTTCCCAAGGTATATTCCCTAGACTGGAAGTGGCCTTGGCTCTGTAGCTCTGTTGTTTACTTGTTTTAGGGAACACAATGCACTCCTCCAGTGAGGCAGTTGGCAATTTACATCCCGCCCATCAGCATAACAAGGCTCCCAGTTCTCCAGGGCCTGTCTTGCCTTTCTGGTTTTTACACATTTTGTGGATGTCCCTTTTGACCGGTGGGAAGTGATACTTCTTTGTAGTGCAGATTTGCATTGCCCGCTTGCTTGCTTGGCCAAAAAGGGCGTATGCGTTTTCTCCTGAATATATTCAGGAGAAAACGCATACGCCCTTTTTGGCCAAGTGCACCATTGTCCAAGTTGTGCCCCTCTTCCTGTGCTTTACAGGCGATTCCAAGGTACCTCTTGAAATCTGTTTCCTGCTATTTTGCCTCGCTTTCAAGTCCGCCTCGTTGACTTCCCTCAACAGATTTTTGGACGATAGTTGTCCTTTATCACTCTGCCAGTTTGTGAATTGCTGTGCCCCTGAGCTCCATTTCTCAACTCGTTTTTTGTGAGCTGAACACAAGTCCAAAATTTTGGATCATGTCCTATACTGGTTCCCAGTGGGTGGCTGAGACTTTGGTTAATTCTTCTTCCTGCCGGGAAATTAGAGTGACATGTGCCCGTCCAAATGTCTAACAGCTACTCTCTCATGGGTTCTCCCTCGTCCCTTCCATCCTCTGGCAAATTGGGAACCTGTGCAAACCAGGAGGTTAAAGGGCCTGTCTCTCCATGTTGGGAGATTGATAGTAAGGCAGTTGGAAAATCAAACTGGAGCACCAGGAGAGGGACTATTCGTTAAGTTTTAGAAACCTTTCGTATTCACAGTGTGTCCATTCTCTAGGTTTCCTGTACATGTTATAGCTATAGTAATAATCCCTTGAACCTGGAGAGTTGGGACCCATGGAATGGGGGCCATGCATTATTGCTTGAAAGGGTCTGCATTTGCTCACCCAATCTCACCAATCCTCTCAGTCCCAAGTGTCCAGCCTTATGCCACAACCAGCTGTCATTGTAGATAGGGTCTTTCCAGGTTTCCTCAGACACCCTGAAGGAATTGTAAAGAATTTCCCTGTTTTTTGGTTTTGCTTTTGAAATTCCTTTTTATAGTGGGTTTGAGCTGATTCTCGCTGCCATGTTTATGCCACTCTAGACACACTTGATTCCCTTATGGAGTCATATCAATACATAGGTTTTAAGATTCTTACTAGTCAGATATATTCCTCTGTGGGAAATATGGGGTTTTGAGTCTCTTTCACTGAGGAAGGTGTAGGTCTTGTCTATTCCAAAGTTGGTTTTTGGAACGGTCCCTGTGCTTATATCAAACTCTGGTTTTATGCATCACCCCACCTCTCCTTCCCCTTTATGCAGGCATAAGAGTGTTTTCTAAATGTGAGACTCTGTTCTCTTTCCTAACTCAGTTCACGTGTAGCCATGTTTACAGGATCTTCATAAGTGATATCTTATGATAAGTTTCTTTTTCTGCGTGACTTATTTCAATTAGAATCATCGTACCTGAATCCACTCACTTTGCTGCTACTGGTCTTATGACATTGATTTCATGGCTGAGGAATATTCCATCGTACGTAAGTACCACAATGTTTTGAACCATTTTTATATTTCCTGGGATATTTAAGGTGTACCCAAGTTGAGGTTCTTGTAGTCAGTGCAGCCCTAAATTTGGAGGTGGCTCTTTCTTATTGATTTTCAGTTTTCCCAAGGTATATTCCCTAGACTGGAAGTGGCCTTGGCTCTGTAGCTCTGTTGTTTACTTGTTTTAGGGAACACAATGCACTCCTCCAGTGAGGCAGTTGGCAATTTACATCCCGCCCATCAGCATAACAAGGCTCCCTGTTCTCCAGGGCCTGTCTTGCCTTTCTGGTTTTTACACATTTTGTGGATGTCCCTTTTGACCGGTGGGAAGTGATACTTCTTTGTAGTGCAGATTTGCATTGCCCGCTTGCATGCTTGGCCAAAAAGGGCGTATGCGTTTTCTCCTGAATATATTCAGGAGAAAACGCATACGCCCTTTTTGGCCAAGTGCACCATTGTCCAAGTTGTGCCCCTCTTCCTGTGCTTTACAGGCGATTCCAAGGTACCTCTTGAAATCTGTTTCCTGCTATTTTGCCTCGCTTTCAAGTCCGCCTCGTTGACTTCCCTCAACAGATTTTTAGACGATAGTTGTCCTTTATCACTCTGCCAGTTTGTGAATTGCTGTGCCCCTGAGCTCCATTTCTCAACTCGTTTTTTGTGAGCTGAACACAAGTCCAAAATTTTGGATCATGTCCTATACTGGTTCCCGGTGGGTGGCTGAGACTTTGGTTAATTCTTCTTCCTGCCGGGAAATTAGAGTGACATGTGCCCGTCCAAATGCCTAACAGCTACTCTCTCATGGGTTCTCCCTCGTCCCTTCCATCCTCTGCCAAATTGGGAACCTGTGCAAACCAGGAGGTTAAAGGGCCTGTCTCTCCAAGTTGGGAGATTGATAGTAAGGCAGTTGGAAAGTCAAACTGGAGCACCAGGAGAGGGACTATTCGTTGAGTTTTAGAAACCTTTCGTATTCACAGTGTGTCCATTCTCTAGGTTTCCTGTACATGTTATAGCTGTAGTAATATTCCCTTGAACCTGGAGAGTTGGGACCCATGGAATGGGGGCCATGCATTATTGCTTGAAAGGGTCTGCATTTGCTCACCCAATCTCACCAATCCTCTCAGTCCCAAGTGTCCAGCCTTATGCCACATCCAGCTGTCATTGTAGATAGGGTCTTTCCAGGTTTCCTCAGACACCCTGAAGGAATTGTAAAGAATTTCCCTGTTTTTTGGTTTTGCTTTTGAAATTCCTTTTTATAGTGGGTTTGAGCTGATTCTCGCTGCCATGTTTATGCCACTCTAGACACACTTGATTCCCTTATGGAGTCATATCAATACATAGGTTTTAAGATTCTTACTAGTCAGATATATTCCTCTGCGGGAAATATGGGGTGTTGAGTCTCTTTCACTGAGGAAGGTGTAGGTCTTGTCTATTCCAAAGTTGGTTTTTGGAACGATCCCTATGCTTATATCAAACTCTGGTTTTATGCATCACCCCACCTCTCCTTCCCCTTTATGCAGGCATAAGAGTGTTTTCTAAATGTGAGACTCTGTTCTCTTTCCTAACTCAGTTCACGTGTAGCCATGTTTACAGGATCTTCATAAGTGATATCTTATGATGAGTTTCTTTTTCTGTGTGACTTATTTCACTTAGAATCATCGTACCTGAATCCACTCACTTTGCTGCTACTGGTCTTATGACATTGATTTCATCGCTGAGGGATATTCCATCGTACGTAAGTACCACAATGTTTTGAACCATTTTTATATTTCCTGGGATATTTAAGGTGTACCCAAGTTGAGGTTCTTGTAGTCAGTGCAGCCCTAAATTTGGAGGTGGCTCTTTCTTATTGATTTTCAGTTTTCCCAAGGTATATTCCCTAGACTGGAAGTGGCCTTGGCTCTGTAGCTCTGTTGTTTACTTGTTTTAGGGAACACAATGCACTCCTCCAGTGAGGCAGTTGGCAATTTACATCCCGCCCATCAGCATAACAAGGCTCCCAGTTCTCCAGGGCCTGTCTTGCCTTTCTGGTTTTTACACATTTTGTGGATGTCCCTTTTGACCGGTGGGAAGTGATACTTCTTTGTAGTGCAGATTTGCATTGCCCGCTTGCTTGCTTGGCCAAAAAGGGCGTATGCGTTTTCTCCTGAATATATTCAGGAGAAAACGCATACGCCCTTTTTGGCCAAGTGCACCATTGTCCAAGTTGTGCCCCTCTTTCTGTGCTTTACAGGCGATTCCAAGGTACCTCTTGAAATCTGTTTCCTGCTAATTTGCCTCGCTTTCAAGTCCGCCTCGTTGACTTCCCTCAACAGATTTTTGGACGATAGTTGTCCTTTATCACTCTGCCAGTTTGTGAATTGCTGTGCCCCTGAGCTCCATTTCTCAACTCGTTTTTTGTGAGCTGAACACAAGTCCAAAATTTTGGATCATGTGCTATACTGGTTCCCGGTGGGTGGCTGAGACTTTGGTTAATTCTTCTTCCTGCCGGGAAATTAGAGTGACATGTGCCCGTCCAAATGTCTAACAGCTACTCTCTCATGGGTTCTCCCTCATCCCTTCCATCCTCTGGCAAATTGGGAACCTGTGCAAACCAGGAGGTTAAAGGGCCTGTCTCTCCATGTTGGGAGATTGATAGTAAGGCAGTTGGAAAGTCAAACTGGAGCACCAGGAGAGGGACTATTCGTTAAGTTTTAGAAACCTTTCGTATTCACAGTGTGTCCATTCTCTAGGTTTCCTGTACATGTTATAGCTATAGTAATAATCCCTTGAACCTGGAGAGTTGGGACCCATGGAATGGGGGCCATGCATTATTGCTTGAAAGGGTCTGCATTTGCTCACCCAATCTCACCAATCCTCTCAGTCCCAAGTGTCCAGCCTTATGCCACATCCAGCTGTCATTGTAGATAGGGTCTTTCCAGGTTTCCTCAGACACCCTGAAGGAATTGTAAAGAATTTCCCTGTTTTTTGGTTTTGCTTTTGAAATTCCTTTTTATAGTGGGTTTGAGCTGATTCTCGCTGCCATGTTTATGCCACTCTAGACACACTTGATTCCCTTATGGAGTCATATCAATACATAGGTTTTAAGATTCTTACTAGTCAGATATATTCCTCTGTGGGAAATATGGGGTTTTGAGTCTCTTTCACTGAGGAAGGTGTAGGTCTTGTCTATTCCAAAGTTGGTTTTTGGAACGGTCCCTGTGCTTATATCAAACTCTGGTTTTATGCATCACCCCACCTCTCCTTCCCCTTTATGCAGGCATAAGAGTGTTTTCTAAATGTGAGACTCTGTTCTCTTTCCTAACTCAGTTCACGTGTAGCCATGTTTACAGGATCTTCATAAGTGATATCTTATGATAAGTTTCTTTTTCTGCGTGACTTATTTCAATTAGAATCATCGTACCTGAATCCACTCACTTTGCTGCTACTGGTCTTATGACATTGATTTCATGGCTGAGGAATATTCCATCGTACGTAAGTACCACAATGTTTTGAACCATTTTTATATTTCCTGGGATATTTAAGGTGTACCCAAGTTGAGGTTCTTGTAGTCAGTGCAGCCCTAAATTTGGAGGTGGCTCTTTCTTATTGATTTTCAGTTTTCCCAAGGTATATTCCCTAGACTGGAAGTGGCCTTGGCTCTGTAGCTCTGTTGTTTACTTGTTTTAGGGAACACAATGCACTCCTCCAGTGAGGCAGTTGGCAATTTACATCCCGCCCATCAGCATAACAAGGCTCCCTGTTCTCCAGGGCCTGTCTTGCCTTTCTGGTTTTTACACATTTTGTGGATGTCCCTTTTGACCGGTGGGAAGTGATACTTCTTTGTAGTGCAGATTTGCATTGCCCGCTTGCTTGCTTGGCCAAAAAGGGCGTATGCATTTTCTCCTGAATATATTCAGGAGAAAACGCATACGCCCTTTTTGGCCAAGTGCACCATTGTCCAAGTTGTGCCCCTCTTCCTGTGCTTTACAGGCGATTCCAAGGTACCTCTTGAAATCTGTTTCCTGCTATTTTGCCTCGCTTTCAAGTCCGCCTCGTTGACTTCCCTCAACAGATTTTTGGACGATAGTTGTCCTTTATCACTCTGCCAGTTTAGTGAATTGCTGTGCCCCTGAGCTCCATTTCTCAACTCGTTTTTTGTGAGCTGAACACAAGTCCAAAATTTTGGATCATGTCCTATACTGGTTCCCGGTGGGTGGCTGAGACTTTGGTTAATTCTTCTTCCTGCCGGGAAATTAGAGTGACATGTGCCCGTCCAAATGCCTAACAGCTACTCTCTCATGGGTTCTCCCTCGTCCCTTCCATCCTCTGGCAAATTGGGAACCTGTGCAAACCAGGAGGTTAAAGGGCCTGTCTCTCCAAGTTGGGAGATTGATAGTAAGGCAGTTGGAAAGTCAAACTGGAGCACCAGGAGAGGGACTATTCGTTGAGTTTTAGAAACCTTTCGTATTCACAGTGTGTCCATTCTCTAGGTTTCCTGTACATGTTATAGCTGTAGTAATATTCCCTTGAACATGGAGAGTTGGGACCCATGGAATGGGGGCCATGCATTATTGCTTGAAAGGGTCTGCATTTGCTCACCCAATCTCACCCATCCTCTCAGTCCCAAGTGTCCAGCCTTATGCCACATCCAGCTGTCATTGTAGATAGGGTCTTTCCAGGTTTCCATAGACACCCTGAAGGAATTGTAAAGAATTTCCCTGTTTTTTGGTTTTGCTTTTGAAATTCCTTTTTATAGTGGGTTTGAGCTGATTCTCGCTGCCATGTTTATGCCACTCTAGACACACTTGATTCCCTTATGGAGTCATATCAATACATAGGTTTTAAGATTCTTACTAGTCAGATATATTCCTCTGCGGGAAATATGGGGTTTTGAGTCTCTTTCACTGAGGAAGGTGTAGGTCTTGTCTATTCCAAAGTTGGTTTTTGGAACGGTCCCTGTGCTTATATCAAACTCTGGTTTTATGCATCACCCCACCTCTCCTTCCCCTTTATGCAGGCATAAGAGTGTTTTCTAAATGTGAGACTCTGTTCTCTTTCCTAACTCAGTTCACGTGTAGCCATGTTTACAGGATCTTCATAAGTGATATCTTATGATAAGTTTCTTTTTCTGTGTGACTTATTTCACTTAGAATCATCGTACCTGAATCCACTCACTTTGCTGCTACTGGTCTTATGACATTGATTTCATGGCTGAGGGATATTCCATCGTACGTAAGTACCACAATGTTTTGAACCATTTTTATATTTCCTGGGATATTTAAGGTGTACCCAAGTTGAGGTTCTTGTAGTCAGTGCAGCCCTAAATTTGGAGGTGGCTCTTTCTTATTGATTTTCAGTTTTCCCAAGGTATATTCGCTAGACTGGAAGTGGCCTTGGCTCTGTAGCTCTGTTGTTTACTTGTTTTAGGGAACACAATGCACTCCTCCAGTGAGGCAGTTGGCAATTTACATCCCGCCCATCAGCATAACAAGGCTCCCAGTTCTCCAGGGCCTGTCTTGCCTTTCTGGTTTTTACACATTTTGTGGATGTCCCTTTTGACCGGTGGGAAATGATACTTCTTTGTAGTGCAGATTTGCATTGCCCGCTTGCTTGCTTGGCCAAAAAGGGCGTATGCGTTTTCTCCTGAATATATTCAGGAGAAAACGCATACGCCCTTTTTGGCCAAGTGCACCATTGTCCAAGTTGTGCCCCTCTTCCTGTGCTTTACAGGCGATTCCAAGGTACCTCTTGAAATCTGTTTCCTGCTATTTTGCCTCGCTTTCAAGTCCGCCTCGTTGACTTCCCTCAACAGATTTTTGGACGATAGTTGTCCTTTATCATTCTGCCAGTTTGTGAATTGCTGTGCCCCTGAGCTCCATTTCTCAACTCGTTTTTTGTGAGCTGAACGCAAGTCCAAAATTTTGGATCATGTCCTATACTGGTTCCCGGTGGGTGGCTGAGACTTGGTTAATTCTTCTTCCTGCCGGGAAATTAGAGTGACATGTGCCCGTCCAAATGCCTAACAGCTACTCTCTCATGGGTTCTCCCTCGTCCCTTCCATCCTCTGCCAAATTGGGAACCTGTGCTAACCAGGAGGTTAAAGGGCCTGTCTCTCCAAGTTGGGAGATTGATAGTAAGGCAGTTGGAAAGTCAAACTGGAGCACCAGGAGAGGGACTATTCGTTGAGTTTTAGAAACCTTTCGTATTCACAGTGTGTCCATTCTCTAGGTTTCCTGTACATGTTATATCTGTAGTAATATTCCCTTGAACCTGGAGAGTTGGGACCCATGGAATGGGGGCCATGCATTATTGCTTGAAAGGGTCTGCATTTGCTCACCCAATCTCACCAATCCTCTCAGTCCCAAGTGTCCAGCCTTATGCCACATCCAGCTGTCATTGTAGATAGGGTCTTTCCAGGTTTCCTCAGACACCCTGAAGGAATTGTAAAGAATTTCCCTGTTTTTTGGTTTTGCTTTTGAAATTCCTTTTTATAGTGGGTTTGAGCTGATTCTCGCTGCCATGTTTATGCCACTCTAGACACACTTGATTCCCTTATGGAGACATATCAATACATAGGTTTTAAGATTCTTACTAGTCAGATATATTCCTCTGTGGGAAATATGGGGTTTTGAGTCTCTTTCACTGAGGAAGGTGTCGGTCTTGTCAATTCCAAAGTTGGTTTTTGAAACGGTCCCTGTGCTTATATCAAACTCTGGTTTTATGCATCACCCCACCTCTCCTTCCCCTTTATGCAGGCATAAGAGTGTTTTCTAAATGTGAGACTCTGTTCTCTTTCCTAACTCAATTCACGTGTAGCCATGTTTACAGGATCTTCATAAGTGATATCTTATGATAAGTTTCTTTTTCTGTGTGACTTATTTCACTTAGAATCATCGTACCTGAATCCACTCACTTTGCTGCTACTGGTCTTATGACATTGATTTCATGGCTGAGGGATATTCCATCGTACGTAAGTACCACAATGTTTTGAACCATTTTTATATTTCCTGGGATATTTAAGGTGTACCCAAGTTGAGGTTCTTGTAGTCAGTGCAGCCCTAAATTTGGAGGTGGCTCTTTCTTATTGATTTTCAGTTTTCCCAAGGTATATTCCCTAGACTGGAAGTGGCCTTGGCTCTGTAGCTCTGTTGTTTACTTGTTTTAGGGAACACAATGCACTCCTCCAGTGAGGCAGTTGGCAATTTACATCCCGCCCATCAGCATAACAAGGCTCCCAGTTCTCCAGGGCCTGTCTTGCCTTTCTGGTTTTTACACATTTTGTGGATGTCCCTTTTGACCGGTGGGAAGTGATACTTCTTTGTAGTGCAGATTTGCATTGCCCGCTTGCTTGCTTGGCCAAAAAGGGCGTATGCGTTTTCTCCTGAATATATTCAGGAGAAAACGCATACGCCCTTTTTGGCCAAGTGCACCATTGTCCAAGTTGTGCCCCTCTTCCTGTGCTTTACAGGCGATTCCAAGGTACCTCTTGAAATCTGTTTCCTGCTATTTTGCCTCGCTTTCAAGTCCGCCTCGTTGACTTCCCTCAACAGATTTTTGGACGATAGTTGTCCTTTATCACTCTGCCAGTTTGTGAATTGCTGTGCCCCTGAGCTCCATTTCTCAACTCGTTTTTTGTGAGCTGAACACAAGTCCAAAATTTTGGATCATGTCCTATACTGGTTCCCAGTGGGTGGCTGAGACTTTGGTTAATTCTTCTTCCTGCCGGGAAATTAGAGTGACATGTGCCCGTCCAAATGTCTAACAGCTACTCTCTCATGGGTTCTCCCTCGTCCCTTCCATCCTCTGGCAAATTGGGAACCTGTGCAAACCAGGAGGTTAAAGGGCCTGTCTCTCCATGTTGGGAGATTGATAGTAAGGCAGTTGGAAAGTCAAACTGGAGCACCAGGAGAGGGACTATTCGTTAAGTTTTAGAAACCTTTCGTATTCACAGTGTGTCCATTCTCTAGGTTTCCTGTACATGTTATAGCTATAGTAATAATCCCTTGAACCTGGAGAGTTGGGACCCATGGAATGGGGGCCATGCATTATTGCTTGAAAGGGTCTGCATTTGCTCACCCAATCTCACCAATCCTCTCAGTCCCAAGTGTCCAGCCTTATGCCACAACCAGCTGTCATTGTAGATAGGGTCTTTCCAGGTTTCCTCAGACACCCTGAAGGAATTGTAAAGAATTTCCCTGTTTTTTGGTTTTGCTTTTGAAATTCCTTTTTATAGTGGGTTTGAGCTGATTCTCGCTGCCATGTTTATGCCACTCTAGACACACTTGATTCCCTTATGGAGTCATATCAATACATAGGTTTTAAGATTCTTACTAGTCAGATATATTCCTCTGTGGGAAATATGGGGTTTTGAGTCTCTTTCACTGAGGAAGGTGTAGGTCTTGTCTATTCCAAAGTTGGTTTTTGGAACGGTCCCTGTGCTTATATCAAACTCTGGTTTTATGCATCACCCCACCTCTCCTTCCCCTTTATGCAGGCATAAGAGTGTTTTCTAAATGTGAGACTCTGTTCTCTTTCCTAACTCAGTTCACGTGTAGCCATGTTTACAGGATCTTCATAAGTGATATCTTATGATAAGTTTCTTTTTCTGCGTGACTTATTTCAATTAGAATCATCGTACCTGAATCCACTCACTTTGCTGCTACTGGTCTTATGACATTGATTTCATGGCTGAGGAATATTCCATCGTACGTAAGTACCACAATGTTTTGAACCATTTTTATATTTCCTGGGATATTTAAGGTGTACCCAAGTTGAGGTTCTTGTAGTCAGTGCAGCCCTAAATTTGGAGGTGGCTCTTTCTTATTGATTTTCAGTTTTCCCAAGGTATATTCCCTAGACTGGAAGTGGCCTTGGCTCTGTAGCTCTGTTGTTTACTTGTTTTAGGGAACACAATGCACTCCTCCAGTGAGGCAGTTGGCAATTTACATCCCGCCCATCAGCATAACAAGGCTCCCTGTTCTCCAGGGCCTGTCTTGCCTTTCTGGTTTTTACACATTTTGTGGATGTCCCTTTTGACCGGTGGGAAGTGATACTTCTTTGTAGTGCAGATTTGCATTGCCCGCTTGCATGCTTGGCCAAAAAGGGCGTATGCGTTTTCTCCTGAATATATTCAGGAGAAAACGCATACGCCCTTTTTGGCCAAGTGCACCATTGTCCAAGTTGTGCCCCTCTTCCTGTGCTTTACAGGCGATTCCAAGGTACCTCTTGAAATCTGTTTCCTGCTATTTTGCCTCGCTTTCAAGTCCGCCTCGTTGACTTCCCTCAACAGATTTTTAGACGATAGTTGTCCTTTATCACTCTGCCAGTTTGTGAATTGCTGTGCCCCTGAGCTCCATTTCTCAACTCGTTTTTTGTGAGCTGAACACAAGTCCAAAATTTTGGATCATGTCCTATACTGGTTCCCGGTGGGTGGCTGAGACTTTGGTTAATTCTTCTTCCTGCCGGGAAATTAGAGTGACATGTGCCCGTCCAAATGCCTAACAGCTACTCTCTCATGGGTTCTCCCTCGTCCCTTCCATCCTCTGCCAAATTGGGAACCTGTGCAAACCAGGAGGTTAAAGGGCCTGTCTCTCCAAGTTGGGAGATTGATAGTAAGGCAGTTGGAAAGTCAAACTGGAGCACCAGGAGAGGGACTATTCGTTGAGTTTTAGAAACCTTTCGTATTCACAGTGTGTCCATTCTCTAGGTTTCCTGTACATGTTATAGCTGTAGTAATATTCCCTTGAACCTGGAGAGTTGGGACCCATGGAATGGGGGCCATGCATTATTGCTTGAAAGGGTCTGCATTTGCTCACCCAATCTCACCAATCCTCTCAGTCCCAAGTGTCCAGCCTTATGCCACATCCAGCTGTCATTGTAGATAGGGTCTTTCCAGGTTTCCTCAGACACCCTGAAGGAATTGTAAAGAATTTCCCTGTTTTTTGGTTTTGCTTTTGAAATTCCTTTTTATAGTGGGTTTGAGCTGATTCTCGCTGCCATGTTTATGCCACTCTAGACACACTTGATTCCCTTATGGAGTCATATCAATACATAGGTTTTAAGATTCTTACTAGTCAGATATATTCCTCTGCGGGAAATATGGGGTGTTGAGTCTCTTTCACTGAGGAAGGTGTAGGTCTTGTCTATTCCAAAGTTGGTTTTTGGAACGATCCCTATGCTTATATCAAACTCTGGTTTTATGCATCACCCCACCTCTCCTTCCCCTTTATGCAGGCATAAGAGTGTTTTCTAAATGTGAGACTCTGTTCTCTTTCCTAACTCAGTTCACGTGTAGCCATGTTTACAGGATCTTCATAAGTGATATCTTATGATAAGTTTCTTTTTCTGTGTGACTTATTTCACTTAGAATCATCGTACCTGAATCCACTCACTTTGCTGCTACTGGTCTTATGACATTGATTTCATCGCTGAGGGATATTCCATCGTACGTAAGTACCACAATGTTTTGAACCATTTTTATATTTCCTGGGATATTTAAGGTGTACCCAAGTTGAGGTTCTTGTAGTCAGTGCAGCCCTAAATTTGGAGGTGGCTCTTTCTTATTGATTTTCAGTTTTCCCAAGGTATATTCCCTAGACTGGAAGTGGCCTTGGCTCTGTAGCTCTGTTGTTTACTTGTTTTAGGGAACACAATGCACTCCTCCAGTGAGGCAGTTGGCAATTTACATCCCGCCCATCAGCATAACAAGGCTCCCAGTTCTCCAGGGCCTGTCTTGCCTTTCTGGTTTTTACACATTTTGTGGATGTCCCTTTTGACCGGTGGGAAGTGATACTTCTTTGTAGTGCAGATTTGCATTGCCCGCTTGCTTGCTTGGCCAAAAAGGGCGTATGCGTTTTCTCCTGAATATATTCAGGAGAAAACGCATACGCCCTTTTTGGCCAAGTGCACCATTGTCCAAGTTGTGCCCCTCTTTCTGTGCTTTACAGGCGATTCCAAGGTACCTCTTGAAATCTGTTTCCTGCTAATTTGCCTCGCTTTCAAGTCCGCCTCGTTGACTTCCCTCAACAGATTTTTGGACGATAGTTGTCCTTTATCACTCTGCCAGTTTGTGAATTGCTGTGCCCCTGAGCTCCATTTCTCAACTCGTTTTTTGTGAGCTGAACACAAGTCCAAAATTTTGGATCATGTGCTATACTGGTTCCCGGTGGGTGGCTGAGACTTTGGTTAATTCTTCTTCCTGCCGGGAAATTAGAGTGACATGTGCCCGTCCAAATGTCTAACAGCTACTCTCTCATGGGTTCTCCCTCATCCCTTCCATCCTCTGGCAAATTGGGAACCTGTGCAAACCAGGAGGTTAAAGGGCCTGTCTCTCCATGTTGGGAGATTGATAGTAAGGCAGTTGGAAAGTCAAACTGGAGCACCAGGAGAGGGACTATTCGTTAAGTTTTAGAAACCTTTCGTATTCACAGTGTGTCCATTCTCTAGGTTTCCTGTACATGTTATAGCTATAGTAATAATCCCTTGAACCTGGAGAGTTGGGACCCATGGAATGGGGGCCATGCATTATTGCTTGAAAGGGTCTGCATTTGCTCACCCAATCTCACCAATCCTCTCAGTCCCAAGTGTCCAGCCTTATGCCACATCCAGCTGTCATTGTAGATAGGGTCTTTCCAGGTTTCCTCAGACACCCTGAAGGAATTGTAAAGAATTTCCCTGTTTTTTGGTTTTGCTTTTGAAATTCCTTTTTATAGTGGGTTTGAGCTGATTCTCGCTGCCATGTTTATGCCACTCTAGACACACTTGATTCCCTTATGGAGTCATATCAATACATAGGTTTTAAGATTCTTACTAGTCAGATATATTCCTCTGCGGGAAATATGGGGTTTTGAGTCTCTTTCACTGAGGAAGGTGTAGGTCTTGTCTATTCCAAAGTTGGTTTTTGGAACGGTCCCTATGCTTATATCAAACTCTGGTTTTATGCATCACCCCACCTCTCCTTCCCCTTTATGCAGGCATAAGAGTGTTTTCTAAATGTGAGACTCTGTTCTCTTTCCTAACTCAGTTCACGTGTAGCCATGTTTACAGGATCTTCATAAGTGATATCTTATGATAAGTTTCTTTTTCTATGTGACTTATTTCACTTAGAATCATCGTACCTGAATCCACTCACTTTGCTGCTACTGGTCTTATGACATTGATTTCATGGCTGAGGGATATTCCATCGTACGTAAGTACCACAATGTTTTGAACCATTTTTATATTTCCTGGGATATTTAAGGTGTACCCAAGTTGAGGTTCTTGTAGTCAGTGCAGCCCTGAATTTGGAGGTGGCTCTTTCTTATTGATTTTCAGTTTTCCCAAGGTATATTCCCTAGACTGGAAGTGGCCTTGGCTCTGTAGCTCTGTTGTTTACTTGTTTTAGGGAACACAATGCACTCCTCCAGTGAGGCAGTTGGCAATTTACATCCCGCCCATCAGCATAACAAGGCTCCCAGTTCTCCAGGGCCTGTCTTGCCTTTCTGGTTTTTACACATTTTGTGGATGTCCCTTTTGACCGGTGGGAAGTGATACTTCTTTGTAGTGCAGATTTGCATTGCCCGCTTGCTTGCTTGGCCAAAAAGGGCGTATGCGTTTTCTCCTGAATATATTCAGGAGAAAACGCATACGCCCTTTTTGGCCAAGTGCACCATTGTCCAAGTTGTGCCCCTCTTTCTGTGCTT
Organism: Mesoplodon densirostris; assembly: GCF_025265405.1. Taxonomy (NCBI): domain Eukaryota; kingdom Metazoa; phylum Chordata; class Mammalia; order Artiodactyla; family Ziphiidae; genus Mesoplodon; species Mesoplodon densirostris. Next base: position 2,374,809 of record NW_026778199.1, on the reverse strand, counting down.
TACAGGCGATTCCAAGGTACCTCTTGAAATCTCTTTCCTGCTATTTTGCCTCGCTTTCAAGTCCGCCTCGTTGACTTCCCTCAACAGATTTTTGGACGATAGTTGTCCTTTATCACTCTGCCAGTTTGTGAATTGCTGTGCCCCTGAGCTCCATTTCTCAACTAGTTTTTTGTGAGCTGAACACAAGTCCAAAATTTTGGATCATGTCCTATACTGGTTCCCGGTGGGTGGCTGAGACTTTGGTTAATTCTTCTTCCTGCCGGGAAATTAGAGTGACATGTGCCCGTCCAAATGCCTAACAGCTACTCTCTCATGGGTTCTCCCTCGTCCCTTCCATCCTCTGCCAAATTGGGAACCTGTGCAAACCAGGAGGTTAAAGGGCCTGTCTCTCCAAGTTGGGAGATTGATAGTAAGGCAGTTGGAAAGTCAAACTGGAGCACCAGGGGAGGGACTATTCGTTGAGTTTTAGAAACCTTTCGTATTCACAGTGTGTCCATTCTCTAGGTTTCCTGTACATGTTATAGCTGTAGTAATATTCCCTTGAACCTGGAGAGTTGGGACCCATGGAATGGGAGCCATGCATTATTGCTTGAAAGGGTCTGCATTTGCTCACCCAATCTCACCAATCCTCTCAGTCCCAAGTGTCCAGCCTTATGCCACATCCAGCTGTCATTGTAGATAGGGTCTTTCCAGGTTTCCTCAGACACCCTGAAGGAATTGTAAAGAATTTCCCTGTTTTTTGGTTTTGCTTTTGAAATTCCTTTTTATAGTGGGTTAGAGCTGATTCTCGCTGCCATGTTTATGCCACTCTAGACACACTTGATTCCCTTATGGAGTCATATCAATACATAGGTTTTAAGATTCTTACTAGTCAGATATATTCCTCTGCGGGAAATATGGGGTTTTGAGTCTCTTTCACTGAGGAAGGTGTAGGTCTTGTCTATTCCAAAGTTGGTTTTTGGAACGGTCCCTGTGCTTATATCAAACTCTGGTTTTATGCATCACCCCACCTCTCCTTCCCCTTTATGCAGGCATAAGAGTGTTTTCTAAATGTGAGACTCTGTTCTCTTTCCTAACTCAGTTCACGTGTAGCCATGTTTACAGGATCTTCATAAGTGATATCTTATGATAAGTTTCTTTTTCTGTGTGACTTATTTCACTTAGAATCATCGTACCTGAATCCACTCACTTTGCTGCTACTGGTCTTATGACATTGATTTCATGGCTGAGGGATATTCCATCGTATGTAAGTACCACAATGTTTTGAACCAATTTTATATTTCCTGGGATATGTAAGGTGTACCCAAGTTGAGGTTCTTGTAGTCAGTGCAGCCCTAAATTTGGAGGTGGCTCTTTCTTATTGATTTTCAGTTTTCCCAAGGTATATTCCCTAGACTGGAAGTGGCCTTGGCTCTGTAGCTCTGTTGTTTACTTGTTTTAGGGAACACAATGCACTCCTCCAGTGAGGCAGTTGGCAATTTACATCCCGCCCATCAGCATAACAAGGCTCCCAGTTCTCCAGGGCCTGTCTTGCCTTTCTGGTTTTTACACATTTTGTGGATGTCCCTTTTGACCGGTGGGAAGTGATACTTCTTTGTAGTGCAGATTTGCATTGCCCGCTTGCTTGCTTGGCCAAAAAGGGCGTATGCGTTTTCTCCTGAATATATTCAGGAGAAAACGCATACGCCCTTTTTGGCCAAGTGCACCATTGTCCAAGTTGTGCCCCTCTTCCTGTGCTTTACAGGCGATTCCAAGGTACCTCTTGAAATCTGTTTCCTGCTATTTTGCCTCGCTTTCAAGTCCGCCTCGTTGACTTCCCTCAACAGATTTTTGGACGATAGTTGTCCTTTATCACTCTGCCAGGTTGTGAATTGCTGTGCCCCTGAGCTCCATTTCTCAACTCGTTTTTTGTGAGCTGAACGCAAGTCCAAAATTTTGGATCATGTCCTATACTGGTTCCCGGTGGTTGGCTGAGACTTTGGTTAATTCTTCTTCCTGCTGGGAAATTAGAGTGACATGTGCCCGTCCAAATGCCTAACAGCTACTCTCTCATGGGTTCTCCCTCGTCCCTTCCATCCTCTGCCAAATTGGGAACCTGTGCAAACCAGGAGGTTAAAGGGCCTGTCTCTCCAAGTTGGGAGATTGATAGTAAGGCAGTTGGAAAGTCAAACTGGAGCACCATGGGAGGGACTATTCGTTGAGTTTTAGAAACCTTTCGTATTCACAGTGTGTCCATTCTCTAGGTTTCCTGTACATGTTATAGCTGTAGTAATATTCCCTTGAACCTGGAGAGTTGGGACCCATGGAATGGGAGCCATGCATTATTGCTTGAAAGGGTCTGCATTTGCTCACCCAATCTCACCAATCCTCTCAGTCCCAAGTGTCCAGCCTTATGCCACATCCAGCTGTCATTGTAGATAGGGTCTTTCCAGGTTTCCTCAGACACCCTGAAGGAATTGTAAAGAATTTCCCTGTTTTTTGGTTTTGCTTTTGAAATTCCTTTTTATAGTGGGTTAGAGCTGATTCTCGCTGCCATGTTTATGCCACTCTAGACACACTTGATTCCCTTATGGAGTCATATCAATACATAGGTTTTAAGATTCTTACTAGTCAGATATATTCCTCTGCGGGAAATATGGGGTTTTGAGTCTCTTTCACTGAGGAAGGTGTAGGTCTTGTCTATTCCAAAGTTGGTTTTTGGAACGGTCCCTGTGCTTATATCAAACTCTGGTTTTATGCATCACCCCACCTCTCCTTCCCCTTTATGCAGGCATAAGAGTGTTTTCTAAATGGGAGACTCTGTTCTCTTTCCTAACTCAGTTCACGTGTAGCCATGTTTACAGGATCTTCATAAGTGATATCTTATGATAAGTTTCTTTTTCTGTGTGACTTATTTCACTTAGAATCATCGTACCTGAATCCACTCACTTTGCTGCTACTGGTCTTATGACATTGATTTCATGGCTGAGGGATATTCCATCGTACGTAAGTACCACAATGTTTTGAACCATTTTTATATTTCCTGGGATATTTAAGGTGTACCCAAGTTGAGGTCCTTGTAGCCAGTGCAGCCCTAAATTTGGAGGTGGCTCTTTCTTATTGATTTTCAGTTTTCCCCAGGTATATTCCCTAGACTGGAAGTGGCCTTGGCTCTGTAGCTCTGTTGTTTACTTGTTTTAGGGAACACAATGCACTCCTCCAGTGAGGCAGTTGGCAATCTACATCCTGCCCATCAGCATAACAAGGCTCCCTGTTCTCCAGGGCCTGTCTTGCCTTTCTGGTTTTTACACATTTTGTGGATGTCCCTTTTGACCGGTGGGAAGTGATACTTCTTTGTAGTGCAGATTTGCATTGCCCGCTTGCTTGCTTGGCCAAAAAGGGCGTATGCGTTTTCTCCTGAATATATTCAGGAGAAAACGCATACGCCCTTTTTGGCCAAGTGCACCATTGTCCAAGTTGTGCCCCTCTTCCTGTGCTTTACAGGCGATTCCAAGGTACCTCTTGAAATCTGTTTCCTGCTATTTTGCCTCGCTTTCAAGTTCGCCTCGTTGACTTCCCTCAACAGATTTTTGGACGATAGTTGTCCTTTATCACTCTGCCAGGTTGTGAATTGCTGTGCCCCTGAGCTCCATTTCTCAACTCGTTTTTTGTGAGCTGAACGCAAGTCCAAAATTTTGGATCATGTCCTATACTGGTTCCCGGTGGGTGGCTGAGACTTTGGTTAATTCTTCTTCCTGCCGGGAAATTAGAGTGACATGTGCCCGTCCAAATGCCTAACAGCTACTCTCTCATGGGCTCTCCCTCGTCCCTTCCATCCTCTGCCAAATTGGGAACCTGTGCAAACCAGGAGGTTAAAGGGCCTGTCTCTCCAAGTTGGGAGATTGATAGTAAGGCAGTTGGAAAGTCAAACTGGAGCACCAGGAGAGGGACTATTCGTTGAGTTTTAGAAACCTTTCGTATTCACAGTGTGTCCATTCTCTAGGTTTCCTGTACATGTTATAGCTGTAGTAATATTCCCTTGAACCTGGAGAGTTGGGACCCATGGAATGGGGGCCATGCATTATTGCTTGAAAGGGTCTGCATTTGCTCACCCAATATCACCAATCCTCTCAGTCCCAAGTGTCCAGCCTTATGCCACATACAGCTGTCATTGTAGATAGGGTCTTTCCAGGTTTCCTCAGACACCCTGAAGGAATTGTAAAGAATTTCCCTGTTTTTTGGTTTTGCTTTTGAAATTCCTTTTTATAGTGGGTTTGAGCTGATTCTCGCTGCCATGTTTATGCCACTCTAGACACACATGATTCCCTTATGGAGACATATCAATACATAGGTTTTAAGATTCTTACTAGTCAGATATATTCCTCTGTGGGAAATATGGGGTTTTGAGTCTCTTTCACTGAGAAAGGTGTCGGTTTTGTCAATTCCAAAGTTGGTTTTTGAAACGGTCCCTGTGCTTATATCAAACTCTGGTTTTATGAATCACCCCACCTCTCCTTCCCCTTTATGCAGGCATAAGAGTGTTTTCTAAATGTGAGACTCTGTTCTCTTTCCTAACTCAGTTCACGTGTAGCCATGTTTACAGGATCTTCCTAAGTCATATCTTATGATAAGTTTCTTTTTCTGTGTGACTTATTTCACTTAGAATCATCGTACCTGAATCCACTCACTTTGCTGCTACTGGTCTTATGACATTGATTTCATGGCTGACGGATATTCCATCGTACGTAAGTACCACAATGTTTTGAACCATTTTTATATTTCCTGGGATATTTAAGGTGTACCCAAGTTGAGGTTCTTGTAGCCAGTGCAGCCCTAAATTTGGAGGTGGCTCTTTCTTATTGATTTTCAGTTTTCCCAAGGTATATTCCCTAGACTGGAAGTGGCCTTGGCTCTGTAGCTCTGTTGTTTACTTGTTTTAGGGAACACAATGCACTCCTCCAGTGAGGCAGTTGGCAATTTACATCCCGCCCATCAGCATAACAAGGCTCCCAGTTCTCCCCTGCCTGTCTTGCCTTTCTGGTTTTTACACATTTTGTGGATGTCCCTTTTGACCGGTGGGAAATGATACTTCTTTGTAGTGCAGATTTGCATTCCCCGCTTGCATGCTTGGCCAAAAAGGGCGTATGCGTTTTCTCCTGAATATATTCAGGAGAAAACGCATACGCCCTTTTTGGCCAAGTGCACCATTGTCCAAGTTGTGCCCCTCTTCCTGTGCTTTACAGGCGTTTCCAAGGTACCTCTTGAAATCTGTTTCCTGCTATTTTGCCTCGCTTTCAAGTCCGCCTCGTTGACTTCCCTCAACAGATTTTTGGACGATAGTTGTCCTTTATCACTCTGCCAGTTTGTGAATTGCTGTGCCCCTGAGCTCCATTTCTCAACTCGTTTTTTGTGAGCTGAACACAAGTCCAAAATTTTGGATCATGTCCTATACTGGTTCCCGGTGGGTGGCTGAGACTTTGGTTAATTCTTCTTCCTGCCGGGAAATTAGAGTGACATGTGCCCGTCCAAATGCCTAACAGCTACTCTCTCATGGGTTCTCCCTCGTCCCTTCCATCCTCTGCCAAATTGGGAACCTGTGCAAACCAGGAGGTTAAAGGGCCTGTCTCTCCAAGTTGGGAGATTGATAGTAAGGCAGTTGGAAAGTCAAACTGGAGCACCAGGAGAGGGACTATTCGTTGAGTTTTAGAAACCTTTCGTATTCACAGTGTGTCCATTCTCTAGGTTTCCTGTACATGTTATAGCTGTAGTAATATTCCCTTGAACCTGGAGAGTTGGGACCCATGGAATGGGGGCCATGCATTATTGCTTGAAAGGGTCTGCATTTGCTCACCCAATCTCACCAATCCTCTCAGTCCCAAGTGTCCAGCCTTATGCCACATCCAGCTGTCATTGTAGATAGGGTCTTTCCAGGTTTCCTCAGACACCCTGAAGGAATTGTAAAGAATTTCCCTGTTTTTTGGTTTTGCTTTTGAAATTCCTTTTTATAGTGGGTTTGAGCTGATTCTCGCTGCCATGTTTATGCCACTCTAGACACACTTGATTCCCTTATGGAGTCATATCAATACATAGGTTTTAAGATTCTTACTAGTCAGATATATTCCTCTGCGGGAAATATGGGGTTTTGAGTCTCTTTCACTGAGGAAGGTGTAGGTCTTGTCTATTCCAAAGTTGGTTTTTGGAACGGTCCCTGTGCTTATATCAAACTCTGGTTTTATGCATCACCCCACCTCTCCTTCCCCTTTATGCAGGCATAAGAGTGTTTTCTAAATGTGAGACTCTGTTCTCTTTCCTAACTCAGTTCACGTGTAGCCATGTTTACAGGATCTTCATAAGTGATATCTTATGATAAGTTTCTTTTTCTGTGTGACTTATTTCACTTAGAATCATCGTACCTGAATCCACTCACTTTGCTGCTACTGGTCTTATGACATTGATTTCATCGCTGAGGGATATTCCATCGTACGTAAGTACCACAATGTTTTGAACCATTTTTATATTTCCTGGGATATTTAAGGTGTACCCAAGTTGAGGTTCTTGTAGTCAGTGCAGCCCTAAATTTGGAGGTGGCTCTTTCTTATTGATTTTCAGTTTTCCCCAGGTATATTCCCTAGACTGGAAGTGGCCTTGGCTCTGTAGCTCTGTTGTTTACTTGTTTTAGGGAACACAATGCACTCCTCCAGTGAGGCAGTTGGCAATTTACATCCCGCCCATCAGCATAACAAGGCTCCCAGTTCTCCAGGGCCTGTCTTGCCTTTCTGGTTTTTACACATTTTGTGGATGTCCCTTTTGACCGGTGGGAAATGATACTTCTTTGTAGTGCAGATTTGCATTGCCCGCTTGCTTGCTTGGCCAAAAAGGGCGTATGCATTTTCTCCTGAATATATTCAGGAGAAAACGCATACGCCCTTTTTGGCCAAGTGCACCATTGTCCAAGTTGTGCCCCTCTTCCTGTGCTTTACAGGCGATTCCAAGGTACCTCTTGAAATCTGTTTCCTGCTATTTTGCCTCACTTTCAAGTCCGCCTCGTTGACTTCCCTCAACAGATTTTTGGACGATAGTTGTCCTTTATCACTCTGCCAGTATGTGAATTGCTGTGCCCCTGAGCTCCATTTCTCAACTCGATTTTTGGGAGCTGAACGCAAGTCCAAAATTTTGGATCATGTCCTATACTGGTTCCCGGTGGGTGGCTGAGACTTTGGTTAATTCTTCTTCCTGCCGGGAAATTAGAGTGGCATGTGCCCGTCCAAATGCCTAACAGCTACTCTCTCATGGGTTCTCCCTCGTCCCTTCCATCCTCTGCCAAATTGGGAACCTGTGCAAACCAGGAGGTTAAAGGGCCTGTCTCTCCAAGTTGGGAGATTGATAGTAAGGCAGTTGGAAAGTCAAACTGGAGCACCAGGAGAGGGACTATTCGTTGAGTTTTAGAAACCTTTCGTATTCACAGTGTGTCCATTCTCTAGGTTTCCTGTACATGTTATAGCTGTAGTAATATTCCCTTGAACCAGGAGTGTTGGGACCCATGGAATGGGAGCCATGCATTATTGCTTGAAAGGGTCTGCATTGGCTCACCCAATCTCAGCAATCCTCTCAGTCCCAAGTGTCCAGCCTTATGCCACATCCAGCTGTCATTGTAGATAGGGTCTTTCCAGGTTTCCTCAGACACCCTGAAGGAATTGTAAAGAATTTCCCTGTTTTTTGGTTTTGCTTTTGAAATTCCTTTTTATAGTGGGTTAGAGCTGATTCTCGCTGCCATGTTTATGCCACTCTAGACACACTTGATTCCCTTATGGAGTCATATCAATACATAGGTTTTAAGATTCTTACTAGTCAGATATATTCCTCTGCGGGAAATATGGTGTTTTGAGTCTCTTTCACTGAGGAAGGTGTAGGTCTTGTCTATTCCAAAGTTGGTTTTTGGAACGGTCCCTGTGCTTATATCAAACTCTGGTTTTATGCATCACCCCACCTCTCCTTCCCCTTTATGCAGGCATAAGAGTGTTTTCTAAATGTGAGACTCTGTTCTCTTTCCTAACTCAGTTCACGTGTAGCCATGTTTACAGGATCTTCATAAGTGATATCTTATGATAAGTTTCTTTTTCTGCGTGACTTATTTCACTTAGAATCATCGTACCTGAATCCACTCACTTTGCTGCTACTGGTCTTATGACATTGATTTCATGGCTGAGGGATATTCCATCGTATGTAAGTACCACAATGTTTTGAACCATTTTTATATTTCCTGGGATATTTAAGGTGTACCCAAGTTGAGGTTCTTGTAGTCAGTGCAGCCCTAAATTTGGAGGTGGCTCTTTCTTATTGATTTTCAGTTTTCCCAAGGTATATTCCCTAGACTGGAAGTGGCCTTGGCTCTGTAGCTCTGTTGTTTACTTGTTTTAGGGAACACAATGCACTCCTCCAGTGAGGCAGTTGGCAATTTACATCCCGCCCATCAGCATAACAAGGCTCCCTGTTCTCCAGGGCCTGTCTTGCCTTTCTGTTTTTTACACATTTTGTGGATGTCCCTTTTGACTGGTGGGAAGTGATACTTCTTTGTAGTGCAGATTTGCATTGCCCGCTTGCTTGCTTGGCCAAAAAGGGCGTATGCGTTTTCTCCTGAATATATTCAGGAGAAAACGCATACGCCCTTTTTGGCCAAGTGCACCATTGTCCAAGTTGTGCCCCTCTTCCTGTGCTTTACAGGGGATTCCAAGGTACCTCTTGAAATCTGTTTCCTGCTATTTTGCCTCGCTTTCAAGTCCGCCTCGTTGACTTCCCTCAACAGATTTTTGGACGATAGTTGTCCTTTATCACTCTGCCAGTTTGTGAATTTCTGTGCCCCTGAGCTCCATTTCTCAACTCGTTTTTTGTGAGCTGAACGCAAGTCCAAAATTTTGGATCATGTCCTATACTGGTTCCCGGTGGGTGGCTGAGACTTTGGTTAATTCTTCTTCCTGCCGGGAAATTAGAGTGACATGTGCCCGTCCAAATGCCTAACAGCTACTCTCTCATGGGTTCTCCCTCGTCCCTTCCATCCTCTGCCAAATTGGGAACCTGTGCAAACCAGGAGGTTAAAGGGCCTGTCTCTCCAAGTTGGGAGATTGATAGTAAGGCAGTTGGAAAGTCAAACTGGAGCACCAGGGGAGGGACTATTCGTTGAGTTTTAGAAACCTTTCGTATTCACAGTGTGTCCATTCTCTAGGTTTCCTGTACATGTTATAGCTGTAGTAATATTCCCTTGAACCTGGAGAGTTGGGACCCATGGAATGGGAGCCATGCATTATTGCTTGAAAGGGTCTGCATTTGCTCACCCAATCTCACCAATCCTCTCAGTCCCAAGTGTCCAGCCTTATGCCACATCCAGCTGTCATTGTAGATAGTGTCTTTCCAGGTTTCCTCAGACACCCTGAAGGAATTGTAAAGAATTTCCCTGTTTTTTGGTTTTGCTTTTGAAATTCCTTTTTATAGTGGGTTAGAGCTGATTCTCGCTGCCATGTTTATGCCACTCTAGACACACTTGATTCCCTTATGGAGTCATATCAATACATAGGTTTTAAGATTCTTACTAGTCAGATATATTCCTCTGCGGGAAATATGGGGTTTTGAGTCTCTTTCACTGAGGAAGGTGTAGGTCTTGTCTATTCCAAAGTTGGTTTTTGGAACGGTCCCTGTGCTTATATCAAACTCTGGTTTTATGCATCACCCCACCTCTCCTTCCCCTTTATGCAGGCATAAGAGTGTTTTCTAAATGTGAGACTCTGTTCTCTTTCCTAACTCAGTTCACGTGTAGCCATGTTTACAGGATCTTCATAAGTGATATCTTATGATAAGTTTCTTTTTCTGTGTGACTTATTTCACTTAGAATCATCGTACCTGAATCCACTCACTTTGCTGCTACTGGTCTTATGACATTGATTTCATGGTTGAGGGATATTCCATCGTACGTAAGTACCACAATGTTTTGAACCATTTTTATATTTCCTGGGATATTTAAGGTGTACCCAAGTTGAGGTCCTTGTAGCCAGTGCAGCCCTAAATTTGGAGGTGGCTCTTTCTTATTGATTTTCAGTTTTCCCCAGGTATATTCCCTAGACTGGAAGTGGCCTTGGCTCTGTAGCTCTGTTGTTTACTTGTTTTAGGGAACACAATGCACTCCTCCAGTGAGGCAGTTGGCAATCTACATCCTGCCCATCAGCATAACAAGGCTCCCTGTTCTCCAGGGCCTGTCTTGCCTTTCTGGTTTTTACACATTTTGTGGATGTCCCTTTTGACCGGTGGGAAGTGATACTTCTTTGTAGTGCAGATTTGCATTGCCCGCTTGCTTGCTTGGCCAAAATGGGCGTATGCGTTTTCTCCTGAATATATTCAGGAGAAAACGCATACGCCCTTTTTGGCCAAGTGCACCATTGTCCAAGTTGTGCCCCTCTTCCTGTGCTTTACAGGCGATTCCAACGTACCTCTTGAAATCTGTTTCCTGCTATTTTGCCTCGCTTTCAAGTTCGCCTCGTTGACTTCCCTCAACAGATTTTTGGACGATAGTTGTCCTATATCACTCTGCCAGTTTGTGAATTGCTGTGCCCCTGAGCTCCATTTCTCAACTCGTTTTTTGTGAGCTGAACGCAAGTCCAATATTTTGGATCATGTCCTATACTGGTTCCCGGTGGGTGGCTGAGACTTTGGTTAATTCTTCTTCCTGCCGGGAAATTAGAGTGACATGTGCCCGTCCAAATGCCTAACAGCTACTCTCTCATGGGCTCTCCCTCGTCCCTTCCATCCTCTGCCAAATTGGGAACCTGTGCAAACCAGGAGGTTAAAGGGCCTGTCTCTCCAAGTTGGGAGATTGATAGTAAGGCAGTTGGAAAGTCAAACTGGAGCACCAGGAGAGGGACTATTCGTTGAGTTTTAGAAACCTTTCGTATTCACAGTGTGTCCATTCTCTAGGTTTCCTGTACATGTTATAGCTGTAGTAATATTCCCTTGAACCTGGAGAGTTGGGACCCATGGAATGGGGGCCATGCATTATTGCTTGAAAGGGTCTGCATTTGCTCACCCAATATCACCAATCCTCTCAGTCCCAAGTGTCCAGCCTTATGCCACATACAGCTGTCATTGTAGATAGGGTCTTTCCAGGTTTCCTCAGACACCCTGAAGGAATTGTAAAGAATTTCCCTGTTTTTTGGTTTTGCTTTTGAAATTCCTTTTTATAGTGGGTTTGAGCTGATTCTCGCTGCCATGTTTATGCCACTCTAGACACACATGATTCCCTTATGGAGACATATCAATACATAGGTTTTAAGATTCTTACTAGTCAGATATATTCCTCTGTGGGAAATGTGGGGTTTTGAGTCTCTTTCACTGAGAAAGGTGTCGGTTTTGTCAATTCCAAAGTTGGTTTTTGAAACGGTCCCTGTGCTTATATCAAACTCTGGTTTTATGCATCACCCCACCTCTCCTTCCCCTTTATGCAGGCATAAGAGTGTTTTCTAAATGTGAGACTCTGTTCTCTTTCCCAACTCAGTTCACATGTAGCCATGTTTACAGGATCTTCCTAAGTCATATCTTATGATAAGTTTCTTTTTCTGTGTGACTTATTTCACTTAGAATCATCGTACCTGAATCCACTCACTTTGCTGCTACTGGTCTTATGACATTGATTTCATGGCTGACGGATATTCCATCGTACGTAAGTACCACAATGTTTTGAACCATTTTTATATTTCCTGGGATATTTAAGGTGTACCCAAGTTGAGGTTCTTGTAGCCAGTGCAGCCCTAAATTTGGAGGTGGCTCTTTCTTATTGATTTTCAGTTTTCCCCAGGTATATTCCCTAGACTGGAAGTGGCCTTGGCTCTGTAGCTCTGTTGTTTACTTGTTTTAGGGAACACAATGCACTCCTCCAGTGAGGCAGTTGGCAATTTACATCCTGCCCATCAGCATAACAAGGCTCCCTGTTCTCCAGGGCCTGTCTTGCCTTTCTGGTTTTTACACATTTTGTGGATGTCCCTTTTGACCGGTGGGAAATGATACTTCTTTGTAGTGCAGATTTGCATTCCCCGCTTGCATGCTTGGCCAAAAAGGGCGTATGCGTTTTCTCCTGAATATATTCAGGAGAAAACGCATACGCCCTTTTTGGCCAAGTGCACCATTGTCCAAGTTGTGCCCCTCTTCCTGTGCTTTACAGGCGATTCCAACGTACCTCTTGAAATCTGTTTCCTGCTATTTTGCCTCACTTTCAAGTCCGCCTCGTTGACTTCCCTCAAAAGATTTTTGGACGATAGTTGTCCTTTAACACTCTGCCAGTATGTGAATTGCTGTGCCCCTGAGCTCCATTTCTCAACTCGTTTTTTGTGAGCTGAACGCAAGTCCAAAATTTTGGATCATGTCCTATACTGGTTCCCGGTGGGTGGCTGAGACTTTGGTTAATTCTTCTTCCTGCCGGGAAATTAGAGTGACATGTGCCCGTCCAAATGCCTAACAGCTACTCTCTCATGGGTTCACCCTCGTCCCTTCCATCCTCTGCCAAATTGGGAACCTGTGCAAACCAGGAGGTTAAAGGGCCTCTCTCTCCAAGTTTGGAGATTGATAGTAAGGCAGTTGGAAAGTCAAACTGGAGCACCAGGAGAGGGACTATTCGTTGAGTTTTAGAAACCTTTCGTATTCACAGTGTGTCCATTCTCTAGGTTTCCTGTACATGTTATAGCTGTAGTAATATTCCCTTGAACCTGGAGAGTTGGGACCCATGGAATGGGGGCCATGCATTATTGCTTGAAAGGGTCTGCATTTGCTCACCCAATCTCACCAATCCTCTCAGTCCCAAGTGTCCAGCCTTATGCCACATCTAGCTGTCATGGTAGATAGGGTCTTTCCAGGTTTCCTCAGACACCCTGAAGGAATTGTAAAGAATTTCCCTGTTTTTTGGTTTTGCTTTTGAAATTCCTTTTTATAGTGGGTTTGAGCTGATTCTCGCTGCCATGTTTATGCCACTCTAGACACACTTGATTCCCTTATGGAGACATATCAATACATAGGTTTTAAGATTCTTACTAGCAGATATATACCTCTGCGGGAAATATGGGGTTTTGAGTCTCTTTCACTGAGGAAGGTGTCGGTCTTGTCTATTCCAAATTTGATTTTTGGAACGGTCCCTGTGCTTATATCAAACTCTGGTTTTATGCATCACCCCACCTCTCCTTCCCCTTTAAGCAGGCATATGAGTGTTTTCTAAATGTGAGACTCTGTTCTCTTTCCTAACTCAGTTCACGTGTAGCCATGTTTACAGGATCTTCATAAGTGATATCTTATGATAAGTTTCTTTTTCTGTGTGACTTATTTCACTTAGAATCATCGTACCTGAATCCACTCACTTTGCTGCTACTGGTCTTATGACACTGATTTCATGGCTGAGGGATATTCCATCGTACGTAAGTACCACAATGTTTTGAGCCATTTTTATATTTCCTGGGATATTTAAGGTGTACCCAAGTTGAGGTTCTTGTTGTCAGTGCAGCCCTAAATTTGGAGGTGGCTCTTTCTTATTGATTTTCAGTTTTCCCAAGGTATATTCCCTAGACTGGAAGTGGCCTTGGCTCTGTAGCTCTGTTGTTTACTTGTTTTAGGGAACACAATGCACTCCTCCAGTGAGGCAGTTTGCAATTTACATCCTGCCCATCAGCATAACAAGGCTCCCTGTTCTCCAGGGCCTGTCTTGCCTTTCTGGTTTTTACACATTTTGTGGATGTCCCTTTTGACCGGTGGGAAGTGATACTTCTTTGTAGTGCAGATTTGCATTGCCCGCTTGCTTGCTTGGCCAAAAAGGGCGTATGCGTTTTCTCCTGAATATATTCAGGAGAAAACGCATACGCCCTTTTTGGCCAAGTGCACCATTGTCCAAGTTGTGCCCCTCTTCCTGTGCTTTACAGGCGATTCCAACGTACCTCTTGAAATCTGTTTCCTGCTATTTTGCCTCGCTTTCAAGTTCGCCTCGTTGACTTCCCTCAACAGATTTTTGGACGATAGTTGTCCTTTATCACTCTGCCAGTTTGTGAATTGCTGTGCCCCTGAGCTCCTTTTCTCAACTCGTTTTTTGTGAGCTGAACGCAAGTCCAAAATTTTGGATCATGTCCTATACTGGTTCCCGGTGGGTGGCTGAGACTTTGGTTAATTTTTCTTCCTGCCGGGAAATTAGAGTGACATGTGCCCGTCCAAATGCCTAACAGCTACTCTCTCATGGGCTCTCCCTCGTCCCTTCCATCCTCTGCCAAATTGGGAACCTGTGCAAACCAGGAGGTTAAAGGGCCTGTCTCTCCAAGTTGGGAGATTGATAGTAAGGCAGTTGGAAAGTCAAACTGGAGCACCAGGAGAGGGACTATTCGTTGAGTTTTAGAAACCTTTCGTATTCACAGTGTGTCCATTCTCTAGGTTTCCTGTACATGTTATAGCTGTAGTAATATTCCCTTGAACCTGGAGAGTTGGGACCCATGGAATGGGGGCCATGCATTATTGTTTGAAAGGGTCTGCATTTGCTCACCCAATCTCACCAATCCTCTCAGTCCCAAGTGTCCAGCCTTATGCCACATCCAGCTGTCATGGTAGATAGGGTCTTTCCAGGTTTCCTCAGACACCCTGAAGGAATTGTAAAGAATTTCCCTGTTTTTTGGTTTTGCTTTTGAAATTCCTTTTTATAGTGGGTTTGAGCTGATTCTCGCTGCCATGTTTATGCCACTCTAGACACACTTGATTCCCTTATGGAGACATATCAATACATAGGTTTTAAGATTCTTACTAGTCAGATATATACCTCTTCGGGAAATATGGGGTTTTGAGTCTCTTTCACTGAGGAAGGTGTCGGTCTTGTCTATTCCAAATTTGATTTTTGGAACTGTCCCTGTGCTTATATCAAACACTGGTTTTATGCATCACCCCACCTCTCCTTCCCCTTTATGCAGGCATAAGCGTGTTTTCTAAATGTGAGACTCTGTTCTCTTTCCTAACTCAGTTCACGTGTAGCCATGTTTACAGGATCTTCATAAGTGATATCTTATGATAAGTTTCTTTTTCTGTGTGACTTATTTCACTTAGAATCATCGTACCTGAATCCACTCACTTTGCTGCTACTGGTCTTATGACATTGATTTCATGGCTGAGGGATATTCCATCGTATGTATGTACCACAATGTTTTGAGCCATTTTTATATTTCCTGGGATATTTAAGGTGTACCCAAGTTGAGGTTCTTGTTGTCAGTGCAGCCCTAAATTTGGAGGTGGCTCTTTCTTATTGATTTTCAGTTTTCCCAAGGTATATTCCCTAGACTGGAAGTGGCCTTGGCTCTGTAGCTCTGTTGTTTACTTGTTTTAGGGAACACAATGCACTCCTCCAGTGAGGCAGTTGGCAATTTACATCCCGCCCATCAGCATAACAAGGCTCCCTGTTCTCCAGGGCCTGTTTTGCCTTTCTGGTTTTTACACATTTTGTGGATGTCCCTTTTGACCGGTGGGAAGTGATACTTCTTTGTAGTGCAGATTTGCATTGCCCGCTTGCTTGCTTGGCCAAAAACGGTGTATGCGTTTTCTCCTGAATATATTCAGGAGAAAACGCATACGCCCTTTTTGGCCAAGTGCACCATTGTCCAATTTGTGCCCCTCTTCCTGTGCTTTACAGGCGATTCCAAGGTACCTCTTGAAATCTGTTTCCTGCTATTTTGCCTCAATTTCAAGTCCGCCTCGTTGACTTCCCTCAACAGATTTTTGGACGATAGTTGTCCTTTATCACTCTGCCAGTTAGTGAATTGCTGTGCCCCTGAGCTCCATTTCTCAACTCGTTTTTTGTGAGCTGAACGCAAGTCCAAAATTTTGGATCATGTCCTATACTGGTTCCCGGTGGGTGGCTGAGACTTTGGTTAATTCTTCTTCCTGCCGGGAAATTAGAGTGACATGTGCCCGTCCAAATGCCTAACAGCTACTCTCTCATGGGTTCTCCCTCGTCCCTTCCATCCTCTGCCAAATTGGGAACCTGTGCAAACCAGGAGGTTAAAGGGCCTGTCTCTTCAAGTTGGGAGATTGATAGTAAGGCAGTTGGAAAGTCAAACTGGAGCACCAGGAGAGGGACTATTCGTTGAGTTTTAGAAACCTTTCATATTCACTGTGTGTCCATTCTCTAGGGTTCCTGTACATGTTATAGCTGTAGTAATATTCCCTTGAACCTGGAGAGTTGGGACCCATGGAATGGGGGCCATGCATTATTGCTTGAAAGGGTCTGCATTTGCTCACCCAATCTCACCAATCCTCTCAGTCCCAAGTGTCAAGCCTTTTGCCACATCCAGATGTCATGGTAGATAGGGTCTTTCCAGGTTTCCTCAGACACCCTGAAGGAATTGTAAAGAATTTCCCTGTTTTTTGGTTTTGCTTTTGAAATTCCTTTTTAGAGTGGGTTTGAGCTGATTCTCGCTGCCATGTTTATGCCACTCTAGACACACTTGATTCCCTTATGGAGACATATCAATACATAGGTTTTAAGATTCTTACTAGTCAGATATATTCCTCTGCGGGAAATATGGGGTTTTGAGTCTCTTTCACTGAGGAAGGCGTAGGTCTTGTCTATTCCAAAGTTGGTTTTTGGAACGGTCCCTGTGCTTATATCAAACTCTGGTTTTATGCATCACCCCACCTCTCCTTCCCCTTTATGCAGGCATAAGAGTGTTTTCTAAATGTGAGACTCTGTTCTCTTTTCTAACTCAGTTCACGTGTAGCCATGTTTACAGGATCTTCATAAGTAATATCTTATGATAAGTTTCTTTTTCTGTGTGACTTATTTCACTTAGAATCATCGTACCTGAATCCACTCACTTTGCTGCTACTGGTCTTATGACATTGATTTCATGGCTAAGGGATATTCCATCGTACGTAAGTACCACAATGTTTTGAACCATTTTTATATTTCCTGGGATATTTAAGGTGTACCCAAGTTGAGGTTCTTGTAGCCAGTGCAGCCCTAAATTTGGAGGTGGCTCTTTCTTATTGATTTTCAGTTTTCCCAAGGTATATTCCCTAGACTGGAAGTGGCCTTGGCTCTGTAGCTCTGTTGTTTACTTGTTTTAGGGAACACAATGCACTCCTCCAGTGAGGCAGTTGGCAATTGACATCCCGCCCATCAGCATAACAAGGCTCCCAGTTCTCCAGGGCCTGTCTTGCCTTTCTGGCTTTTACACATTTTGTGGATGTCCCTTTTGACCGGTGGGAAGTGATACTTCTTTGTAGTGCAGATTTGCATTGCCCGCTTGCTTGCTTGGCCAAAAAGGGCGTATGCGTTTTCTCCTGAATATATTCAGGAGAAAACGCATACGCCCTTTTTGGCCAAGTGCACCATTGTCCAAGTTGTGCCCCTCTTCCTGTGCTTTACAGGCGATTCCAAGGTACCTCTTGAAATCTGTTTCCTGCTATTTTGCCTCACTTTCAAGTTCGCCTCTTTGACTTCCCTCAACAGATTTTTGGACGATAGTTGTCCTTTAACACTCTGCCAGTATGTGAATTGCTGTGCCCCTGAGCTCCATTTCTCAACTCGTTTTTTGTGAGCTGAACGCAAGTCCAAAATTTTGGATCATGTCCTATACTGGTTCCCGGTGGGTGGCTGAGACTTTGGTTAATTCTTCTTCCTGCCGGGAAATTAGAGTGACATGTGCCCATCCAAATGCCTAACAGCTACTCTCTCATGGGTTCTCCCTCGTCCCTTCCATCCTCTGCCAAATTGGGAACCTGTGCAAACCAGGAGGTTAAAGGGCCTGTCTCTTCAAGTTGGGAGATTGATAGTAAGGCAGTTGGAAAGTCAAACTGGAGCACCAGGAAAGGGACTATTCGTTGAGTTTTAGAAACCTTTCATATTCACAATGTGTCCATTCTCTAGGTTTCCTGTACATGTTATAGCTGTAGTAATATTCCCTTGAACCTGGAGAGTTGGGACCCATGGAATGGGGGCCATGCATTATTGCTTGAAAGGGTCTGCATTTGCTCACCCAATCTCACCAATCCTCTCAGTCCCAAGTGTCCAGCCTTTTGCCACATCCAGCTGTCATGGTAGATAGGGTCTTTCCAGGTTTCCTCAGACACCCTGAAGGAATTGTAAAGAATTTCCCTGTTTTTTGGTTTTGCTTTTGAAATTCCTTTTTATAGTGGGTTTGAGCTGATTCTCGCTGCCATGTTTATGCCACTCTAGACACACTTGATTCCCTTATGGAGACATATCAATACATAGGTTTTAAGATTCTTACTAGTCAGATATATTCCTCTGCGGGAAATATGGGGTTTTGAGTCTCTTTCACTGAGGAAGGCGTAGGTTTTGTCTATTCCAAAGTTGGTTTTTGGAACGGTCCCTGTGCTTATATCAAACTCTGGTTTTATGCATCACCCCACCTCTCCTTCCCCTTTATGCAGGCATAAGAGTGTTTTCTAAATGTGAGACTCTGTTCTCTTTCCTAACTTAGTTCACGTGTAGCCATGTTTACAGGATCTTCATAAGTAATATCTTATGATAAGTTTCTTTTTCTGTGTGACTTATTTCACTTAGAATCATCGTACCTGAATCCACTCACTTTGCTGCTACTGGTCTTATGACATTGATTTCATGGCTAAGGGATATTCCATCGTACGTAAGTACCACAATGTTTTGAACCATTTTTATATTTCCTGGGATATTTAAGGTGTACCCAAGTTGAGGTTCTTGTAGCCAGTGCAGCCCTAAATTTGGAGGTGGCTCTTTCTTATTGATTTTCAGTTTTCCCAAGGTATATTCCCTAGACTGGAAGTGGCCTTGGCTCTGTAGCTCTGTTGTTTACTTGTTTTAGGGAACACAATGCACTCCTCCAGTGAGGCAGTTGGCAATTTACATCCCGCCCATCAGCATAACAAGGCTCCCAGTTCTCCAGGGCCTGTCTTGCCTTTCTGGCTTTTACACATTTTGTGGATGTCCCTTTTGACCGGTGGGAAGTGATACTTCTTTGTAGTGCAGATTTGCATTGCCCGCTTGCTTGCTTGGCCAAAAAGGGCGTATGCGTTTTCTCCTGAATATATTCAGGAGAAAACGCATACGCCCTTTTTGGCCAAGTGCACCATTGTCCAAGTTGTGCCCCTCTTCCTGTGCTTTACAGGCGATTCCAAGGTACCTCTTGAAATCTGTTTCCTGCTATTTTGCCTCACTTTCAAGTTCGCCTCTTTGACTTCCCTCAACAGATTTTTGGACGATAGTTGTCCTTTAACACTCTGCCAGTATGTGAATTGCTGTGCCCCTGAGCTCCATTTCTCAACTCGTTTTTTGTGAGCTGAACGCAAGTCCAAAATTTTGGATCATGTCCTATACTGGTTCCCGGTGGGTGGCTGAGACTTTGGTTAATTCTTCTTCTTGCCGGGAAATTAGAGTGACATGTGCCCGTCCAAATGCCTAACAGCTACTCTCTCATGGGTTCCCCCTCGTCCCTTCCATCCTCTGCCAAATTGGGAACCTGTGCAAACCAGGAGGTTAAAGGGCCTGTCTCTCCAAGTTGGGAGATTGATAGTAAGGCAGTTGTAAAGTCAAACTTGAGCACCAGGAGAGGGACTATTCGTTGAGTTTTAGAAACCTTTCGTATTCACAGTGTGTCCATTCTCTAGGTTTCCTGTACATGTTATAGCTGTAGTAATATTCCCTTGAACCTGGAGAGTTGGGACCCATGGAATGGGGGCCATGCATTATTGCTTGAAAGGGTCTGCATTTGCTCACCCAATCTCACCAATCCTCTCAGTCCCAAGTGTCCAGCCTTATGCCACATCCAGCTGTCATGGTAGATAGGGTCTTTCCAGGTTTCCTCAGACACCCTGAAGGAATTGTAAAGAATTTCCCTGTTTTTTGGTTTTGCTTTTGAAATTCCTTTTTATAGTGGGTTTGAGCTGATTCTCGCTGCCATGTTTATGCCACTCTAGACACACTTGATTCCCTTATGGAGACATATCAATACATAGGTTTTAAGATTCTTACTAGTCAGATATATACCTCTGCGGGAAATATGGGGTTTTGAGTCTCTTTCACTGAGGAAGGTGTCGGTCTTGTCTATTCCAAAGTTGGTTTTTGGAACGGTCCCTGTGCTTATATCAAACTCTGGTTTTATGCATCACCCCACCTCTCCTTCCCCTTTATGCAGGCATAAGAGTGTTTTCTAAATGTGAGACTCTGTTCTCTTTCCTAACTCAGTTAACGTGTAGCCATGTTTACAGGATCTTCATAAGTGATATCTTATGATAAGTTTCTTTTTCTGTGTGACTTATTTCACTTAGAATCATCGTACCTGAATCCACTCACTTTGCTGCTACTGGTCTTATGACATTGATTTCATGGCTGAGGGATATTCCATCGTACGTAAGTACCACAATGTTTTGAACCATTTTTATATTTCCTGGGATATTTAAGGTGTACCCAAGTTGAGGTTCTTGTAGCCAGTGCAGCCCTAAATTTGGAGGTGGCTCTTTCTTATTGATTTTCAGTTTTCCCCAGGTATATTCCCTAGACTGGAAGTGGCCTTGGCTCTGTAGCTCTGTTGTTTACTTGTTTTAGGGAACACAATGCACTCCTCCAGTGAGGCAGTTGGCAATTGACATCCCGCCCATCAGCATAACAAGGCTCCCAGTTCTCCAGGGCCTCTCTTGCCTTTCTGGCTTTTACACATTTTGTGGATGTCCCTTTTGACCGGTGGGAAGTGATACTTCTTTGTAGTGCAGATTTGCATTGCCCGCTTGCTTGCTTGGCCAAAAAGGGCGTATGCGTTTTCTCCTGAATATATTCAGGAGAAAACGCATACGCCCTTTTTGGCCAAGTGCACCATTGTCCAAGTTTTGCCCCTCTTCCTGTGCTTTACAGGCGATTCCAAGGTACCTCTTGAAATCTGTTTCCTGCTATTTTGCCTCGCTTTCAAGTCCGCCTCGTTGACTTCCCTCAACAGATTTTTGGACGATAGTTGTCCTTTATCACTCTGCCAGGTTGTGAATTGCTGTGCCCCTGAGCTCCATTTCTCAACTCGTTTTTTGTGAGCTGAACGCAAGTCCAAAATTTTGGATCATGTCCTATACTGGTTCCCGGTGGGTGGCTGAGACTTTGGTTAATTCTTCTTCCTCCCGGGAAATTAGAGTGACATGTGCCCGTCCAAATGCCTAACAGCTACTCTCTCATGGGTTCTCCCTCGTCCCTTCCATCCTCTGCCAAATTGGGAACCTGTGCAAACCAGGAGGTTAAAGGGCCTGTCTCTCCAAGTTGGGAGATTGATAGTAAGGCAGTTGGAAAGTCAAACTGGAGCACCAGGAGAGGGACTATTCGTTGAGTTTTAGAAACCTTTCGTATTCACAGTGTGTCCATTCTCTAGGTTTCCTGTACATGTTATAGCTGTAGTAATATTCCCTTGAACCTGGAGAGTTGGGACCCATGGAATGGGGGCCATGCATTATTGCTTTAAAGGTTCTGCATTTGCTCACCCAATCTCACCAATCCTCTCAGTCCCAAGTGTCCAGCCTTATGCCACATCCAGCTGTCATTGTAGATAGGGTCTTTCCAGGTTTCCTCAGACACCCTGAAGGAATTGTAAAGAATTTCCCTGTTTTTTGGTTTTGCTTTTGAAATTCCTTTTTATAGTGGGTTTGAGCTGATTCTCGCTGCCATGTTTATGCCACTCTAGACACACTTGATTCCCTTATGGAGACATATCAATACATAGGTTTTAAGATTCTTACAAGTCAGATATATTCCTCTGTGGGAAATATGGGGTTTTGAGTCTCTTTCACTGAGGAAGGTGTCGGTCTTGTCAATTCCAAAGTTGGTTTTTGAAACGGTCCCTGTGCTTATATCAAACTCTGGTTTTATGCATCACCCCACCTCTCCTTCCCCTTTATGCAGGCATAAGAGTGTTTTCTAAATGTGAGACTCTGTTCTCTTTCCTAACTCAGTTCACATGTAGCCATGTTTACAGGATCTTCATAAGTGATATCTTATGATAAGTTTCTTTTTCTGTGTGACTTATTTCACTTAGAATCATCGTACCTGAATCCACTCACTTTGCTGCTACTGGTCTTATGACATTGATTTCATGGCTGAGGGATATTCCATCGTACGTAAGTACCACAATGTTTTGAACCATTTTTATATTTCCTGGGATATTTAAGGTGTACCCAAGTTGAGGTTCTTGTAGCCAGTGCAGCCCTAAATTTGGAGGTGGCTCTTTCTTATTGATTTTCAGTTTTCCCCAGGTATATTCCCTAGACTGGAAGTGGCCTTGGCTCTGTAGCTCTGTTGTTTACTTGTTTTAGGGAACACAATGCACTCCTCCAGTGAGGCAGTTGGCAATTTACATCCCGCCCATCAGCATAACAAGGCTCCCTGTTCTCCAGGGCCTGTCTTGCCTTTCTGGTTTTTACACATTTTGTGGATGTCCCTTTTGACCGGTGGGAAGTGATACTTCTTTGTAGTGCAGATTTGCATTGCCCGCTTGCTTGCTTGGCCAAAAAGGGCGTATGCGTTTTCTCCTGAATATATTCAGGAGAAAACGCATACGCCCTTTTTGGCCAAGTGCACCATTGTCCAAGTTGTGCCCCTCTTCCTGTGCTTTACAGGCGATTCCAACGTACCTCTTGAAATCTGTTTCCTGCTATTTTGCCTCACTTTCAAGTCCGCCTCGTTGACGTCCCTCAACAGATTTTTGGACGATAGTTGTCCTTTATCACTCTGCCAGTATGTGAATTGCTGTGCCCCTGAGCTCCATTTCTCAACTCGTTTTTTGTGAGCTGAACGCAAGTCCAAAATTTTGGATCATGTCCTATACTGGTTCCCGGTGGGTGGCTGAGACTTTGGTTAATTCTTCTTCCTGCCGGGAAATTAGATTGACATGTGCCCGTCCAAATGCCTAACAGCTACTCTCTCGTGGGTTCTCCCTCGTCCCTTCCATCCTCTGCCAAATTGGGAACCTGTGCAAACCAGGAGGTTAAAGGGCCTGTCTCTCCATGTTGGGAGATTGATAGTAAGGCAGTTGGAAAGTCAAACTGGAGCACCAGGAGAGGGACTATTCGTTGAGTTTTAGAAACCTTTCGTATTCACAGTGTGTCCATTCTCTAGGTTTCCTGTACATGTTATAGCTGTAGTAATATTCCCTTGAACCTGGAGAGTTGGGACCCATGGAATGGAGGCCATGCATTATTGCTTGAAAGGGTCTGCATTTGCTCACCCAATCTCACCAATCCTCTCAGTCCCAAGTGTCCAGCCTTATGCCACATCCAGCTGTCATTGTAGATAGGGTCTTTCCAGGTTTCCTCAGACACCCTGAAGGAATTGTAAAGAATTTCCCTGTTTTTTGGTTTTGCTTTTGAAATTCCTTTTTATAGTGGGTTTGAGCTGATTCTTGCTGCCATGTTTATGCCACTCTAGACACACTTGATTCCCTTATGGAGACATATCAATACATAGGTTTTAAGATTGTTACTAGTCAGATATATTCCTCTGTGGGAAATATGGGGTTTTGAGTCTCTTTCACTGAGGAAGGTGTCGGTCTTGTCAATTCCAAAGTTGGTTTTTGAAACGGTCCCTGTGCTTATATCAAACACTGCTTTTATGCATCACCCCACCTCTCCTTCCCCTTTATGCAGGCATAAGCGTGTTTTCTAAATGTGAGACTCTGTTCTCTTTCCTAACTCAGTTCACGTGTAGCCATGTTTACAGGATCTTCATAAGTGATATCTTATGATAAGTTTCTTTTTCTGTGTGACTTATTTCACTTAGAATCATCGTACCTGAATCCACTCACTTTGCTGCTACTGGTCTTATGACATTGATTTCATGGCTGAGTGATATTCCATCGTACGTAAGTACCACAATGTTTTGAACCATTTTTATATTTCCTGGGATATTTAAGGTGTACCCAAGTTGAGGTTCTTGTAGTCAGTACAGCCCTAAATTTGGAGGTGGCTCTATCTTATTGATTTTCAGTTTTCCCAAGGTATATTCCCTAGACTGGAAGTGGCCTTGGCTCTGTAGCTCTGTTGTTTACTTGTTTTAGGGAACACAATGCACTCCTCCAGTGAGGCAGTTGGCAATTGACATCCCTCCCATCAGCATAACAAGGCTCCCAGTTCTCCAGGGCCTGTCTTGCCTTTCTGGTTTTTACACATTTTGTGGATGTCCCTTTTGACCGGTGGGAAGTGATACTTCTTTGTAGTGCAGATTTGCATTGCCCGCTTGCTTGCTTGGCCAAAAAGGGCGTATGCGTTTTCTCCTGAATATATTCAGGAGAAAACGCATACGCCCTTTTTGGCCAAGTGCACCATTGTCCAAGTTGTGCCCCTCTTCCTGTGCTTTACAGGCGATTCCAAGGTACCTCTTGAAATCTGTTTCCTGCTATTTTGCCTCGCTTTCAAGTCCGCCTCGTTGACTTCCCTCAACAGATTTTTGGACGATAGTTGTCCTTTATCACTCTGCCAGGTTGTGAATTGCTGTGCCCCTGAGCTCCATTTCTCAACTCGTTTTTTGTGAGCTGAACGCAAGTCCAAAATTTTGGATCATGTCCTATACTGGTTCCCGGTGGGTGGCTGAGACTTTGGTTAATTCTTCTTCCTGCCGGGAAATTAGAGTGACATGTGCCCGTCCAAATGCCTAACAGCTACTTTCTCATGGGTTCTCCCTCGTCCCTTCCATCCTCTGCCAAATTGGGAACCTGTGCAAACCAGGAGGTTAAAGGGCCTGTCTCTCCAAGTTGGGAGATTGATAGTAAGGCAGTTGGAAAGTCAAACTGGAGCACCAGGAGAGGGACTATTCGTTGAGTTTTAGAAACCTTTCGTATTCACAGTGTGTCCATTCTCTAGGTTTCCTGTACATGTTATAGCTGTAGTAATATTCCCTTGAACCTGGAGAGTTGGGACCCATGGAATGGGGGCCATGCATTATTGCTTGAAAGGGTCTGCATTTGCTCACCCAATCTCACCAATCCTCTCAGTCCCAAGTGTCCAGCCTTATGCCACATCCAGCTGTCATGGTAGATAGGGTCTTTCCAGGTTTCCTCAGACACCCTGAAGGAATTGTAAAGAATTTCCCTGTTTTTTGGTTTTGCTTTTGAAATTCCTTTTTATAGTGGGTTTGAGCTGATTCTCGCTGCCATGTTTATGCCACTCTAGACACACTTGATTCCCTTATGGAGACATATCAATACATAGGTTTTAAGATTCTTACTAGTCAGATATATTCCTCTGCGGGAAATATGGGGTTTTGAGTCTCTTTCACTGAGGAAGGTGTCGGTCTTGCCTATTCCAAAGTTGGTTTTTGGAACGGTCCCTGTGCTTATATCAAAGTCTGGTTTTATGCATCACCCCACCTCTCCTTCCCCTTTAAGCAGGCATAAGAGTGTTTTCTAAATGTGAGACTCTGTTCTCTTTCCTAACTCAGTTCACGTGTAGCCATGTTTACAGGATCTTCATAAGTGATATCTTATGATAAGTTTCTTTTTCTGTGTGACTTATTTCACTTAGAATCATCGTACCTGAATCCACTCACTTTGCTGCTACTGGTTTTATGACATTGATTTCATGGCTGAGGGATATTCCATCGAACGTAAGTACCACAAAGTTTTGAACCATTTTTATATTTCCTGGGATATTTAAGGTGTACCCAAGTTGAGGTTCTTGTAGCCAGTGCAGCCCTAAATTTGGAGGTGGCTCTTTCTTATTGATTATCAGTTTTCCCAAGGTATATTCCCTAGACTAGAAGTGGCCTTGGCTCTGTAGCTCTGTTGTTTACTTGATTTAGGGAACACAATGCACTCCTCCAGTGAGGCAGTTGGCAATTTACATCCCGCCCATCAGCATAACAAGGCTCCCTGTTCTCCAGGGCCTGTCTTGCCTTTCTGATTTTTACACATTTTGTGGATGTCCCTTTTGACCGGTGGGAAGTGATACTTCTTTGTAGTGCAGATTTGCATTGCCCTCTTGCTTGCTTGGCCAAAAAGGGCGTATGCGTTTTCTCCTGAATATATTCAGGAGAAAATGCATACGCCCTTTTTGGCCAAGTGCACCATTGTCCAAGTTGTGCCCCTCTTCCTGTGCTTTACAGGCGATTCCAACGTACCTCTTGAAATCTGTTTCCTGCTATTTTGCCTCACTTTCAAGTCCGCCTCGTTGACGTCCCTCAACAGATTTTTGGACGATAGTTGTCCTTTAACACTCTGCCAGTATGTGAATTGCTGTGCCCCTGAGCTCCATTTCTCAACTCGTTTTTTGTGAGCTGAACGCAAGTCCAAAATTTTGGATCATGTCCTATACTGGTTCCCGGTGGGTGGCTGAGACTTTGGTTAATTCTTCTTCCTGCCGGGAAATTAGATTGACATGTGCCCGTCCAAATGCCTAACAGCTACTCTCTCGTGGGTTCTCCCTCGTCCCTTCCATCCTCTGCCAAATTGGGAACCTGTGCAAACCAGGAGGTTAAAGGGCCTGTCTCTCCAAGTTGGGAGATTGATAGTAAGGCAGTTGGAAAGTCAAACTGGAGCACCAGGAGAGGGACTATTCGTTGAGTTTTAGAAACCTTTCGTATTCACAGTGTGTCCATTCTCTAGGTTTCCTGTACATGTTATAGCTGTAGTAATATTCCCTTGAACCTGGAGAGTTGGGACCCATGGAATGGAGGCCATGCATTATTGCTTGAAAGGGTCTGCATTTGCTCACCCAATCTCACCAATCCTCTCAGTCCCAAGTGTCCAGCCTTATGCCACATCCAGCTGTCATTGTAGATAGGGTCTTTCCAGGTTTCCTCAGACACCCTGAAGGAATTGTAAAGAATTTCCCTGTTTTTTGGTTTTGCTTTTGAAATTCCTTTTTATAGTGGGTTTGAGCTGATTCTTGCTGCCATGTTTATGCCACTCTAGACACACTTGATTCCCTTATGGAGACATATAAATACATAGGTTTTAAGATTCTTACTAGTCAGATATATTCCTCTGTGGGAAATATGGGGTTTTGAGTCTCTTTCACTGAGGAAGGTGTCGGTCTTGTCAATTCCAAAGTTGGTGTTTGAAACGGTCCCTGTGCTTATATCAAACACTGGTTTTATGCATCACCCCACCTCTCCTTCCCCTTTATGCAGGCATAAGCGTGTTTTCTAAATGTGAGACTCTGTTCTCTTTCCTAACTCAGTTCACGTGTAGCCATGTTTACAGGATCTTCATAAGTGATATCTTATGATAAGTTTCTTTTTCTGTGTGACTTATTTCACTTAGAATCATCGTACCTGAATCCACTCACTTTGCTGCTACTGGTCTTATGACATTGATTTCATGGCTGAGTGATATTCCATCGTACGTAAGTACCACAATGTTTTGAACCATTTTTATATTTCCTGGGATATTTAAGGTGTACCCAAGTTGAGGTTCTTGTAGTCAGTGCAGCCCTAAATTTGGAGGTGGCTCTATCTTATTGATTTTCAGTTTTCCCAAGGTATATTCCCTAGACTGGAAGTGGCCTTGGCTCTGTAGCTCTGTTGTTTACTTGTTTTAGGGAACACAATGCACTCCTCCAGTGAGGCAGTTGGCAATTGACATCCCGCCCATCAGCATAACAAGGTTCCCAGTTCTCCAGGGCCTGTCTTGCCTTTCTGGTTTTTACACATTTTGTGGATGTCCCTTTTGACCGGTGGGAAGTGATACTTCTTTGTAGTGCAGATTTGCATTGCCCGCTTGCTTGCTTGGCCAAAAAGGGCGTATGCGTTTTCTCCTGAATATATTCAGGAGAAAACGCATACGCCCTTTTTGGCCAAGTGCACCATTGTCCAAGTTGTGCACCTCTTCCTGTGCTTTACAGGCGATTCCAAGGTACCTCTTGAAATCTGTTTCCTGCTATTTTGCCTCGCTTTCAAGTCCGCCTCGTTGACTTCCCTCAACAGATTTTTGGACGATAGTTGTCCTTTATCACTCTGCCAGGTTGTGAATTGCTGTGCCCCTGAGCTCCATTTCTCAACTCGTTTTTTGTGAGCTGAACGCAAGTCCAAAATTTTGGATCATGTCCTATACTGGTTCCCGGTGGGTGGCTGAGACTTTGGTTAATTCTTCTTCCTGCCGGGAAATTAGAGTGACATGTGCCCGTCCAAATGCCTAACAGCTACTCTCTCATGGGTTCTCCCTCGTCCCTTCCATCCTCTGCCAAATTGGGAACCTGTGCAAACCAGGAGGTTAAAGGGCCTGTCTCTCCAAGTTGGGAGATTGATAGTAAGGCAGTTGGAAAGTCAAACTGGAGCACCAGGAGAGGGACTATTCGTTGAGTTTTAGAAACCTTTCGTATTCACAGTGTGTCCATTCTCTAGGTTTCCTGTACATGTTATAGCTGTAGTAATATTCCCTTGAACCTGGAGAGTTGGGACCCATGGAATGGGGGCCATGCATTATTGCTTTAAAGGTTCTGCATTTGCTCACCCAATCTCACCAATCCTCTCAGTCCCAAGTGTCCAGCCTTATGCCACATCCAGCTGTCATTGTAGATAGGGTCTTTCCAGGTTTCCTCAGACACCCTGAAGGAATTGTAAAGAATTTCCCTGTTTTTTGGTTTTGCTTTTGAAATTCCTTTTTATAGTGGGTTTGAGCTGATTCTCGCTGCCATGTTTATGCCACTCTAGACACACTTGATTCCCTTATGGAGACATATCAATACATAGGTTTTAAGATTCTTACTAGTCAGATATATTCCTCTGTGGGAAATATGGGGTTTTGAGTCTCTTTCACTAAGGAAGGTGTCGGTCTTGTCAATTCCAAAGTTGGTTTTTGAAACGGTCCCTGTGCTTATATCAAAATCTGGTTTTATGCATCACCCCACCTCTCCTTCCCCTTTATGCAGGCATAAGAGTGTTTTCTAAATGTGAGACTCTGTTCTCTTTCCTAACTCAGTTCACGTGTAGCCATGTTTACAGGATCTTCATAAGTGATATCTTATGATAAGTTTCTTTTTCTGTGTGACTTATTTCACTTAGAATCATCGTACCTGAATCCACTCACTTTGCTGCTACTGGTCTTATGACATTGATTTCATGGCTGAGGGATATTCCATCGTACGTAAGTACCACAATGTTTTGAACCATTTTTATATTTCCTGGGATATTTAAGGTGTACCCAAGTTGAGGTTCTTGTAGTCAGTGCAGCCCTAAATTTGGTCGTGGCTCTTTCTTATTGATTTTCAGTTTTCCCAAGGTATATTCCCTAACTGGAAGTGGCCTTGGCTCTGTAGCTCTGTTGTTTACTTGTTTTAGGGAACACAATGCACTCCTCCAGTGAGGCAGTTGGCAATTGACATCCCGCCCATCAGCATAACAAGGCTCCCAGTTCTCCAGGGCCTGTCTTGCCTTTCTGGTTTTTACACATTTTGTGGATGTCCCTTTTGACCGGTGGGAAGTGATACTTCTTTGTAGTTCAGATTTGCATTGCCCGCTTGCTTGCTTGGCCAAAAAGGGCGTATGCGTTTTCTCCTGAATATATTCAGGAGAAAACGCATACGCCCTTTTTGGCCAAGTGCACCATTGTCCAAGTTGTGCCCCTCTTCCTGTGCTTTACAGGCGATTCCAAGGTACCTCTTGAAATCTGTTTCCTGCTATTTTGCCTCGCTTTCAAGTCCGCCTCGTTGACTTCCCTCATCAGATTTTTGGACGATAGTTGTCCTTTATCACTCTGCCAGTTTGTGAATTGCTGTGCCCCTGAGCTCCATTTCTCAACTCGTTTTTTGTGAGCTGAACGCAAGTCCAAAATTTTGGATCATGTCCTATACTGGTTCCCGGTGGGTGGCTGAGACTTTGGTTAATTCTTCTTCCTGCCGGGAAATTAGAGTGACATGTGCCCGTCCAAATGCCTAACATCTACTCTCTCATGGGTTCTCCCTCGTCCCTTCCATCCTCTGCAAAATTGGGAACCTGTGCAAACCAGGAGGTTAAAGGGCCTGTCTCTCCAAGTTGGGAGATTGATAGTAAGGCAGTTGGAAAGTCAAACTGGAGCACCAGGAGAGGGACTATTCGTTGACTTTTAGAAACCTTTCATATTCACAGTGTGTCCATTCTCTAGTTTTCCTGTACATGTTATAGCTGTAGTAATATTCCCTTGAACCTGGAGAGTTGGGACCCATGGAATGGGGGCCATGCATTATTGCTTGAAAGGGTCTGCATTTGCTCACCCAATCTCACCAATCCTCTCAGTCCCAAGTGTCCAGCCTTATGCCACATCCAGCTGTCATTGTAGACAGGGTCTTTCCAGGTTTCCTCAGACACCCTGAAGGAATTGTAAAGAATTTCCCTGTTTTTTGGTTTTGCTTTTGAAATTCCTTTTTATAGTGGGTTTGAGCTGATTCTTGCTGCCATGTTTATGCCACTCTAGACACACTTGATTCCCTTATGGAGACATATCAATACATAGGTTTTAAGATTCTTACTAGTCAGATATATTCCTCTGTGGGAAATATGGGGTTTTGAGTCTCTTTCACTGAGGAAGGTGTCGGTCTTGCCTATTCCAAAGTTGGTTTTTGGAACGGTCCCTGTGCTTATATCAAAGTCTGGTTTTATGCATCACCCCACCTCTCCTTCCCCTTTAAGCAGGCATAAGAGTGTTTTCTAAATGTGAGACTCTGTTCTCTTTCCTAACTCAGTTCACGTGTAGCCATGTTTACAGGATCTTCATAAGTGATATCTTATGATAAGTTTCTTTTTCTGTGTGACTTATTTCACTTAGAATCATCGTACCTGAATCCACTCACTTTGCTGCTACTGGTTTTATGACATTGATTTCATGGCTGAGGGATATTCCATCGTACGTAAGTACCACAAAGTTTTGAACCATTTTTATATTTCCTGGGATATTTAAGGTGTACCCAAGTTGAGGTTCTTGTAGCCAGTGCAGCCCTAAATTTGGAGGTGGCTCTTTCTTATTGATTATCAGTTTTCCCAAGCTATATTCCCTAGACTAGAAGTGGCCTTGGCTCTGTAGCTCTGTTGTTTACTTGTTTTAGGGAACACAATGCACTCCTCCAGTGAGGCAGTTGGCAATTTACATCCCACCCATCAGCATAACAAGGCTCCCTGTTCTCCAGGGCCTGTCTTGCCTTTCTGATTTTTACACATTTTGTGGATGTCCCTTTTGACCGGTGGGAAGTGATACTTCTTTGTAGTGCAGATTTGCATTGCCCTCTTGCTTGCTTGGCCAAAAAGGGCGTATGCGTTTTCTCCTGAATATATTCAGGAGAAAATGCATACGCCCTTTTTGGCCAAGTGCACCATTGTCCAAGTTGTGCCCCTCTTCCTGTGCTTTACAGGCGATTCCAACGTACCTCTTGAAATCTGTTTCCTGCTATTTTGCCTCAATTTCAAGTCCGCCTCGTTGACGTCCCTCAACAGATTTTTGGACGATAGTTGTCCTTTATCACTCTGCCAGTATGTGAATTGCTGTGCCCCTGAGCTCCATTTCTCAACTCGTTTTTTGTGAGCTGAACGCAAGTCCAAAATTTTGGATCATGTCCTATACTGGTTCCCGGTGGGTGGCTGAGACTTTGGTTAATTCTTCTTCCTGCCGGGAAATTAGATTGACATGTGCCCGTCCAAATGCCTAACAGCTACTCTCTCGTGGGTTCTCCCTCGTCCCTTCCATCCTCTGCCAAATTGGGAACCTGTGCAAACCAGGAGGTTAAAGGGCCTGTCTCTCCAAGTTGGGAGATTGATAGTAAGGCAGTTGGAAAGTCAAACTGGAGCACCAGGAGAGGGACTATTCGTTGAGTTTTAGAAACCTTTCGTATTCACAGTGTGTCCATTCTCTAGGTTTCCTGTACATGTTATAGCTGTAGTAATATTCCCTTGAACCTGGAGAGTTGGGACCCATGGAATGGAGGCCATGCATTATTGCTTGAAAGGGTCTGCATTTGCTCACCCAATCTCACCAATCCTCTCAGTCCCAAGTGTCCAGCCTTATGCCACATCCAGCTGTCATTGTAGATAGGGTCTTTCCAGGTTTCCTCAGACACCCTGAAGGAATTGTAAAGAATTTCCCTGTTTTTTGGTTTTGCTTTTGAAATTCCTTTTTATAGTGGGTTTGAGCTGATTCTTGCTGCCATGTTTATGCCACTCTAGACACACTTGATTCCCTTATGGAGACATATCAATACATAGGTTTTAAGATTCTTACTAGTCAGATATATTCCTCTGTGGGAAATATGGGGTTTTGAGTCTCTTTCACTGAGGAAGGTGTCGGTCTTGTCAATTCCAAAGTTGGTTTTTGAAACGGTCCCTGTGCTTATATCAAACACTGGTTTTATGCATCACCCCACCTCTCCTTCCCCTTTATGCAGGCATAAGCGTGTTTTCTAAATGTGAGACTCTGTTCTCTTTCCTAACTCAGTTCACGTGTAGCCATGTTTACAGGATCTTCATAAGTGATATCTTATGATAAGTTTCTTTTTCTGTGTGACTTATTTCACTTAGAATCATCGTACCTGAATCCACTCACTTTGCTGCTACTGGTCTTATGACATTGATTTCATGGCTGAGTGATATTCCATCGTACGTAAGTACCACAATGTTTTGAACCATTTTTATATTTCCTGGGATATTTAAGGTGTACCCAAGTTGAGGTTCTTGTAGTCAGTGCAGCCCTAAATTTGGAGGTGGCTCTATCTTATTGATTTTCAGTTTTCCCAAGGTATATTCCCTAGACTGGAAGTGGCCTTGGCTCTGTAGCTCTGTTGTTTACTTGTTTTAGGGAACACAATGCACTCCTCCAGTGAGGCAGTTGGCAATTGACATCCCGCCCATCAGCATAACAAGGCTCCCAGTTCTCCAGGGCCTGTCTTGCCTTTCTGGTTTTTACACATTTTGTGGATGTCCCTTTTGACCGGTGGGAAGTGATACTTCTTTGTAGTGCAGATTTGCATTGCCCGCTTGCTTGCTTGGCCAAAAATGGCGTATGCGTTTTCTCCTGAATATATTCAGGAGAAAACGCATACGCCCTTTTTGGCCAAGTGCACCATTGTCCAAGTTGTGCCCCTCTTCCTGTGCTTTACAGGCGATTCCAAGGTACCTCTTGAAATCTGTTTCCTGCTATTTTGCCTCGCTTTCAAGTCCGCCTCGTTGACTTCCCTCAACAGATTTTTGGACGATAGTTGTCCTTTATCACTCTGCCAGGTTGTGAATTGCTGTGCCCCTGAGCTCCATTTCTCAACTCGTTTTTTGTGAGCTGAACGCAAGTCCAAAATTTTGGATCATGTCCTATACTGGTTCCCGGTGGGTGGCTGAGACTTTGGTTAATTCTTCTTCCTGCCGGGAAATTAGAGTGACATGTGCCCGTCCAAATGCCTAACAGCTACTTTCTCATGGGTTCTCCCTCGTCCCTTCCATCCTCTGCCAAATTGGGAACCTGTGCAAACCAGGAGGTTAAAGGGCCTGTCTCTCCAAGTTGGGAGATTGATAGTAAGGCAGTTGGAAAGTCAAACTGGAGCACCAGGAGAGGGACTATTCGTTGAGTTTTAGAAACCTTTCGTATTCACAGTGTGTCCATTCTCTAGGTTTCCTGTACATGTTATAGCTGTAGTAATATTCCCTTGAACCTGGAGAGTTGGGACCCATGGAATGGGGGCCATGCATTATTGCTTGAAAGGGTCTGCATTTGCTCACCCAATCTCACCAATCCTCTCAGTCCCAAGTGTCCAGCCTTATGCCACATCCAGCTGTCATGGTAGATAGGGTCTTTCCAGGTTTCCTCAGACACCCTGAAGGAATTGTAAAGAATTTCCCTGTTTTTTGGTTTTGCTTTTGAAATTCCTTTTTATAGTGGGTTTGAGCTGATTCTCGCTGCCATGTTTATGCCACTCTAGACACACTTGATTCCCTTATGGAGACATATCAATACATAGGTTTTAAGATTCTTACTAGTCAGATATATTCCTCTGCGGGAAATATGGGGTTTTGAGTCTCTTTCACTGAGGAAGGTGTCGGTCTTGTCTATTCCAAAGTTGGTTTTTGGAACGGTCCCTGTGCTTATATCAAAGTCTGGTTTTATGCATCACCCCACCTCTCCTTCCCCTTTAAGCAGGCATAAGAGTGTTTTCTAAATGTGAGACTCTGTTCTCTTTCCTAACTCAGTTCACGTGTAGCCATGTTTACAGGATCTTCATAAGTGATATCTTATGATAAGTTTCTTTTTCTGTGTGACTTATTTCACTTAGAATCATCGTACCTGAATCCACTCACTTTGCTGCTACTGGTTTTATGACATTGATTTCATGGCTGAGGGATATTCCATCGTACGTAAGTACCACAATGTTTTGAACCATTTTTATATTTCCTGGGATATTTAAGGTGTACCCAAGTTGAGGTTCTTGTAGCCAGTGCAGCCCTAAATTTGGAGGTGGATCTTTCTTATTGATTATCAGTTTTCCCAAGGTATATTCCCTAGACTAGAAGTGGCCTTGGCTCTGTAGCTCTGTTGTTTACTTGTTTTAGGGAACACAATGCACTCCTCCAGTGAGGCAGTTGGCAATTTACATCCCGCCCATCAGCATAACAAGGCTCCCTGTTCTCCAGGGCCTGTCTTGCCTTTCTGATTTTTACACATTTTGTGGATGTCCCTTTTGACCGGTGGGAAGTGATACTTCTTTGTAGTGCAGATTTGCATTGCCCTCTTGCTTGCTTGGCCAAAAAGGGCGTATGCGTTTTCTCCTGAATATATTCAGGAGAAAATGCATACGCCCTGTTTGGCCAAGTGCACCATTGTCCAAGTTGTGCCCCTCTTCCTGTGCTTTACAGGCGATTCCAACGTACCTCTTGAAATCTGTTTCCTGCTATTTTGCCTCACTTGCAAGTCCGCCTCGTTGACTTCCCTCAACAGATTTTTGGACGATAGTTGTCCTTTATCACACTGCCAGTTTGTGAATTGCTGTGCCCTTGAGCTCCATTTCTCAACTCGTTTTTTGTGAGCTGAACGCAAGTCCAAAATTTTGGATCATGTCCTATACTGGTTCCCGGTGGGTGGCTGAGACTTTGGTTAATTCTTCTTCCTGCCGGAAATTAGAGTGACATGTGCCCATCCAAATGCCTAACAGCTACTCTCTCATGGGTTCTCCCTCGTCCCTTCCATCCTCTGCCAAATTGGGAACCTGTGCAAACCAGGAGGTTAAAGGGCCTGTCTCTCCAAGTTGGGAGATTGATAGTAAGGCAGTTGGAAAGTCAAACTGGAGCACCAGGAGAGGGACTATTCGTTGAGTTTTAGAAACCTTTCGTATTCACAGTGTGTCCATTCTCTAGGTTTCCTGTACATGTTATAGCTGTAGTAATATTCCCTTGAACCTGGAGAGTTGGGACCCATGGAATGGGGGCCATGCATTATTGCTTGAAAGGGTCTGCATTTGCTCACCCAATCTCACCAATCCTCTCAGTCCCAAGTGTCCAGCCTTATGCCACATCCAGCTGTCATTGTAGATAGGGTCTTTCCAGGTTTCCTCAGACACCCTGAAGGAATTGTAAAGAATTTCCCTGTTTTTTGGTTTTGCTTTTGAAATTCCTTTTTATAGTGGGTTTGAGCTGATTCTCGCTGCCATGTTTATGCCACTCTAGACACACTTGATTCCCTTATGGAGACATATCAATACATAGGTTTTAAGATTCTTACTAGTCAGATATATTCCTCTGTGGGAAATATGGGGTTTTGAGTCTCTTTCACTGAGGAAGGTGTCGGTCTTGTCAATTCCAAAGTTGGTTTTTGAAACGGTCCCTGTGCTTATATCAAACTCTGGTTTTATGCATCACCCCACCTCTCCTTCCCCTTTATGCAGGCATAAGAGTGTTTTCTAAATGTGAGACTCTGTTCTCTTTCCTAACTCAGTTCACGTGTAGCCATGTTTACCGGATCTTCATAAGTGATATCTTATGATAAGTTTCTTTTTCTGTGTGACTTATTTCACTTAGAATCATCGTACCTGAATCCACTCACTTTGCTGCTACTGGTCTTATGACATTGATTTCATGGCTGAGGGATATTCCATCGTACGTAAGTACCACAATGTTTTGAACCACTTTTATATTTCCTGGGATATTTAAGGTGTACCCAAGTTGAGGTTCTTGTAGCCAGTGCAGCCCTAAATTTGGAGGTGGCTCTTTCTTATTGATTTTCAGTTTTCCCCAGGTATATTCCCTAGACTGGAAGTGGCCTTGGCTCTGTAGCTCTGTTGTTTACTTGTTTTAGGGAACACAATGCACTCCTCCAGTGAGGCAGTTGGCAATTTACATCCTGCCCATCAGCATAACAAGGCTCCCTGTTCTCCAGGGCCTGTCTTGCCTTTCTGGTTTTTACACATTTTGTGGATGTCCCTTTTGACCGGTGGGAAGTGATACTTCTTTGTAGTGCAGATTTGCATTGCCCGCTTGCTTGCTTGGCCAAAAAGGGCGTATGCGTTTTCTCCTGAATATATTCAGGAGAAAACGCATACGCCCTTTTTGGCCAAGTGCACCATTGTCCAAGTTGTGCCCCTCTTCCTGTGCTTTACAGGCGATTCCAACGTACCTCTTGAAATCTGTTTCCTGCTATTTTGCCTCACTTTCAAGTCCGCCTCGTTGACTTCCCTCAACAGATTTTTGGACGATAGTTGTCCTTTATCACTCTGCCAGTTTGTGAATTGCTGTGCCCCTGAGCTCCATTTCTCAACTCGTTTTTTGTGAGCTGAACGCAAGTCCAAAATTTTGGATCATGTCCTATACTGGTTCCCGGTGGGTGGCTGAGACTTTGGTTAATTCTTCTTCCTGCCGGGAAATTAGAGTGACATGTGCCCATCCAAATGCCTAACATCTACTCTCTCATGGGTTCTCCCTCGTCCCTTCCATCCTCTGCCAAATTGGGAACCTGTGCGAACCAGGAAGTTAAAGGGCCTGTCTCTCCAAGTTGGGAGATTGATAGTAAGGCAGTTGGAAAGTCAAACTGGAGCACCAGGAGAGGGACTATTCGTTGAGTTTTAGAAACCTTTTGTATTCACAGTGTGTCCATTCTCTAGGTTTCCTGTACATGTTATAGCTGTAGTAATATTCCCTTGAACCTGGAGAGTTGGGACCCATGGAATGGGGGCCATGCATTATTGCTTGAAAGGGTCTGCATTTGCTCACCCAATCTCACCAATCCTCTCAGTCCCAAGTGTCCAGCCTTATGCCACATCCAGCTGTCATTGTAGATAGGGTCTTTCCAGGTTTCCTCAGACACCCTGAAGGAATTGTAAAGAATTTCCCTGTTTTTTGGTTTTGCTTTTGAAATTCCTTTTTATAGTGGGTTTGAGCTGATTCTCGCTGCCATGTTTATGCCACTCTAGACACACTTGATTCCCATATGGAGACATATCAATACATAGGTTTTAAGATTCTTACTAGTCAGATATATTCCTCTGTGGGAAATATGGGGTTTTGAGTCTCTTTCACTGAGGAAGGTGTCGGTCTTGTCAATTCCAAAGTTGGTTTTTGAAACGGTCCCTGTGCTTATATCAAACTCTGGTTTTATGCATCAACCCACCTCTCCTTCCCCTTTATGCAGGCATAAGAGTGTTTTCTAAATGTTAGACTCTGTTCTCTTTCCTAACTCAGTTCACGTGTAGCCATGTTTACAGGATCTTCATAAGTGATATCTTATGATAAGTTTCTTTTTATGTGTGACTTATTTCACTTAGAATCATCGTACCTGATTCCACTCACTTTGCTGCTACTGGTCTTATGACATTGATTTCATGGCTGAGGGATATTCCATCGTACGTAAGTACCACAATGTTTTGAACCATTTTTATATTTCCTGGGATATTTAAGGTGTACCCAAGTTGAGGTTCTTGTAGCCAGTGCAACCCTCAATTTGGAGGTGGCTCTTTCTTATTGATTTTCAGTTTTCCCCAGGTATATTCCCTAGACTGGAAGTGGCCTTGGCTCTGTAGCTCTGTTGTTTACTTGTTTTAGGGAACACAATGCACTCCTCCAGTGAGGCAGTTGGCAATTTACATCCTGCCCATCAGCATAACAAGGCTCCCTGTTCTCCAGGGCCTGTCTTGCCTTTCTGGTTTTTACACATTTTGTGGATGTCCCTTTTGACCGGTGGGAAGTGATACTTCTTTGTAGTGCAGATTTGCATTGCCCGCTTGCTTGCTTGGCCAAAAAGGGCGTATGCGTTTTCTCCTGAATATATTCAGGAGAAAACGCATACGCCCTTTTTGGCCAAGTGCACCATTGTCCAAGTTGTGCCCCTCTTCCTGTGCTTTACAGGCGATTCCAACGTACCTATTGAAATCTGTTTCCTGCTATTTTGCCTCGCTTTCAAGTCCGCCTCGTTGACTTCCCTCAACAGATTTTTGGACGATAGTTGTCCTTTATCACTCTGCCAGTTTGTGAATTGCTGTGCCCCTGAGCTCCATTTCTCAACTCGTTTTTTGTGAGCTGAACGCAAGTCCAAAATTTTGGATCATGTCCTATACTGGTTCCCGGTGGGTGGCTGAGACTTTGGTTAATTCTTCTTCCTGCCGGGAAATTAGAGTGACATGTGCCCATCCAAATGCCTAACAGCTACTCTCTCATGGGTTCTCCCTCGTCCCTTCCATCCTCTGCCAAATTGGGAACCTGTGCAAACCAGGAGGTTAAAGGGCCTGTCTCTCCAAGTTGGGAGATTGATAGTAAGGCAGTTGGAAATTCAAACTGGAGCACCAGGAGAGGGACTATTCGTTGAGTTTTAGAAACCTTTCGTATTCACAGTGTGTCCATTCTCTAGGTTTCCTGTACATGTTATAGCTGTAGTAATATTCCCTTGAACCTGGAGAGTTGGGACCCATGGAATGGGGGCCATGCATTGTTGCTTGAAAGGGTCTGCATTTGCTCACCCAATCTCACCAATCCTCTCAGTCCCAAGTGTCCAGCCTTATGCCACATCCAGCTGTCATTGTAGATAGGGTCTTTCCAGGTTTCCTCAGACACCCTGAAGGAATTGTAAAGAATTTCCCTGTTTTTTGGTTTTGCTTTTGAAATTCCTTTTTATAGTGGGTTTGAGCTGATTCTCGCTGCCATGTTTATGCCACTCTAGACACACTTGATTCCCTTATGGAGACATATCAATACATAGGTTTTAAGATTCTTACTAGTCAGATATATTCCTCTGTGGGAAATATGGGGTTTTGAGTCTCTTTCACTAAGGAAGGTGTCGGTCTTGTCAATTCCAAAGTTGGTTTTTGAAACGGTCCCTGTGCTTATATCAAACTCTGGTTTTATGCATCACTCCACCTCTCCTTCCCCTTTATGCAGGCATAAGAGTGTTTTCTAAATGTGAGACTCTGTTCTCTTTCCTAACTCAGTTCACGTGTAGCCATGTTTACAGGATCTTCCTAAGTGATATCTTATGATAAGTTTCTTTTTCTGTGTGACTTATTTCACTTAGAATCATCGTACCTGAATCCACTCACTTTGCTGCTACTGGTCTTATGACATTGATTTCATGGCTGAGGGATATTCCATCGTACGTAAGTACCACAATGTTTTGAACCATTTTTATATTTCCTGGGATATTTAAGGTGTACCCAAGTTGAGGTTCTTGTAGTCAGTGCAGCCCTAAATTTGGTCGTGGCTCTTTCTTATTGATTTTCAGTTTTCCCAAGGTATATTCCCTAGACTGGAAGTGGCCTTGGCTCTGTAGCTCTGTTGTTTACTTGTTTTAGGGAACACAATGCACTCCTCCAGTGAGGCAGTTGGCAATTGACATCCCGCCCATCAGCATAACAAGGCTCCCTGTTCTCCAGGGCCTGTCTTGCCTTTCTGGTTTTTACACATTTTGTGGATGTCCCTTTTGACCGGTGGGAAGTGATACTTCTTTGTAGTGCAGATTTGCATTGCCCGCTTGCTTGCTTGGCCAAAAAGGGCGTATGCGTTTTCTCCTGAATATATTCAGGAGAAAACGCCTACGCCCTTTTTGGCCAAGTGCACCATTGTCCAAGTTGTGCCCCTCTTCCTGTGCTTTACAGGCGATTCCAACGTACCTCTTGAAATCTGTTTCCTGCTATTTTGCCTCACTTTCAAGTCCGCCTCGTTGACTTCCCTCAACAGATTTTTGGACGATAGTTGTCCTTTATCACTCTGCCAGTTTGTGAATTGCTGTGCCCTTGAGCTCCATTTCTCAACTCGTTTTTTGTGAGCTGAACGCAAGTCCAAAATTTTGGATCATGTCCTATACTGATTCCCGGTGGGTGGCTGAGACTTTGGTTAATTCTTCTTCCTGCCGGGAAATTAGAGTGACATGTGCCCATCCAAATGCCTAACAGCTACTCTCTCATGGGTTCTCCCTCGTCCCTTCCATCCTCTGCCAAATTGGGAACCTGTGCAAACCAGGAGGTTAAAGGGCCTGTCTCTCCAAGTTGGGAGATTGATAGTAAGGCAGTTGGAAAGTCAAACTGGAGCACCAGGAGAGGGACTATTCGTTGAGTTTTAGAAACCTTTCGTATTCACAGTGTGTCCATTCTCTAGGTTTCCTGTACATGTTATAGCTGTAGTAATATTCCCTTGAACCTGGAGAGTTGGGACCCATGGAATGGGGGCCATGCATTGTTGCTTGAAAGGGTCTGCATTTGCTCACCCAATCTCACCAATCCTCTCAGTCCCAAGTGTCCAGCCTTATGCCACATCCAGCTGTCATTGTATACAGGGTCTTTCCAGGTTTCCTCAGACACCCTGAAGGAATTGTAAAGAATTTCCCTGTTTTTTGGTTTTGCTTTTGAAATTCCTTTTTATAGTGGGTTTGAGCTGATTCTCGCTGCCATGTTTATGCCACTCTAGACACACTTGATTCCCTTATGGAGTCATATCAATACATAGGTTTTAAGATTCTTACTAGTCAGATATATTCCTCTGCGGGAAATATGGGGTTTTGAGTCTCTTTCACTGAGGAAGGTGTAGGTCTTGTCTATTCCAAAGTTGGTTTTTGGAACGGTCCCTGTGCTTATATCAAACTCTGGTTTTATGCATCACCCCACCTCTCCTTCCCCTTTATGCAGGCATAAGAGTGTTTTCTAAATGTGAGACTCTGTTCTCTTTCCTAACTCAGTTCACGTGTAGCCATATTTACCGGATCTTCATAAGTGATATCTTATGATAAGTTTCTTTTCCTGTGTGACTTATTTCACTTAGAATCATCGTACCTGAATCCACTCACTTTGCTGCTACTGGTCTTATGACATTGATTTCATGGCTGAGGGATATTCCATCGTACGTAAGTTCCACAATGTTTGAACCACTTTTATATTTCCTGGGATATTTAAGGTGTACCCAAGTTGAGGTTCTTGTAGCCAGTGCAGCCCTAAATTTGGAGGTGGCTCTTTCTTATTGATTTTCAGTTTTCCCCAGGTATATTCCCTAGACTGGAAGTGGCCTTGGCTCTGTAGCTCTGTTTTTTACTTGTTTTAGGGAACACAATGCACTCCTCCAGTGAGGCAGTTGGCAATTGACATCCCGCCATCAGCATAACAAGGCTCCCAGTTCTCCAGGGCCTGTCTTGCCTTTCTGGTTTTTACACTTTTTGTGGATGTCCCTTTTGACCGGTGGGAAGTGATACTTCTTTGTAGTGCAGATTTGCATTGCCCGCTTGCTTGCTTGGCCAAAAAGGGCGTATGCGTTTTCTCCTGAATATATTCAGGAGAAAACGCATACGCCCTTTTTGGCCAAGTGCACCATTGTCCAAGTTGTGCCCCTCTTCCTGAGCTTTACAGGCGATTCCAAGGTACCTCTTGAAATCTGTTTCCTGCTATTTTGCCTCGCTTTCAAGTCCGCCTCGTTGACTTCCCTCAACAGATTTTTGGACGATAGTTGTCCTTTATCACTCTGCCAGGTTGTGAATTGCTGTGCCCCTGAGCTCCATTTCTCAACTCGTTTTTTGTGAGCTGAACGCACGTCCAAAATTTTGGATCATGTCCTATACTGGTTCCCGGTGGGTGGCTGAGACTTTGGTTAATTCTTCTTCCTGCCGGGAAATTAGAGTGACATGTGCCCGTCCAAATGCCTAACAGCTACTCTCTCATGGGTTCTCCCTCGTCCCTTCCATCCTCTTCCAAATTGGGAACCTGTGCAAACCAGGAGGTTAAAGGGCCTGTCTCTCCAAGTTGGGAGATTGATAGTAAGGCAGTTGGAAAGTCAAACTGGAGCACCAGGAGAGGGACTATTCGTTGAGTTTTAGAAACCTTTCGTATTCACAGTGTGTCCATTCTCTAGGTTTCCTGTACATGTTATAGCTGTAGTAATATTCCCTTGAACCTGGAGAGTTGGGACCCATGGAATGGGGGCCATGCATTATTGCTTGAAAGGGTCTGCATTTGCTCACCCAATCTCACCAATCCTCTCAGTCCCAAGTGTCCAGCCTTATGCCACATCCAGCTGTCATTGTAGATAGGGTCTTTCCAGGTTTCCTCAGACACCCTGAAGGAATTGTAAAGAATTTCCCTTTTTTTTGGTTTTGCTTTTGAAATTCCTTTTTATAGTGGGTTTGAGCTGATTCTCGCTGCCATGTTTATGCCACTCTAGACACACTTGATTCCCTTATGGAGACATATCAATACATAGGTTTTAAGATTCTTACTAGTCAGATATATTCCTCTGTGGGAAATATGGGGTTTTGAGTCTCTTTCACTAAGGAAGGTGTCGGTCTTGTCAATTCCAAAGCTGGTTTTTGAAACGGTCCCTGTGCTTATATCAAACTCTGGTTTTATGCATCACCCCACCTCTCCTTCCCCTTTATGCAGGCATAAGAGTGTTTTCTAAATGTGAGACTCTGTTCTCTTTCCTAACTCAGTTCACGTGTAGCCATGTTTACAGGATCTTCCTAAGTGATATCTTATGATAAGTTTCTTTTTCTGTGTGACTTATTTCACTTAGAATCATCGTACCTGAATCCACTCACTTTGCTGCTACTGGTCTTATGACATTGATTTCATGGCTGAGGGATATTCCATCGTACGTAAGTACCACAATGTTTTGAACCATTTTTATATTTCCTGGGATATTTAAGGTGTACCCAAGTTGAGGTTCTTGTAGTCAGTGCAGCCCTAAATTTGGTCGTGGCTCTTTCTTATTGATTTTCAGTTTTCCCAAGGTATATTCCCTAGACTGGAAGTGGCCTTGGCTCTGTAGCTCTGTTGTTTACTTGTTTTAGGGAACACAATGCACTCCTCCAGTGAGGCAGTTGGCAATTGACATCCCGCCCATCAGCATAACAAGGCTCCCTGTTCTCCAGGGCCTGTCTTGCCTTTCTGATTTTTACACATTTTGTGGATGTCCCTTTTGACCGGTGGGAAGTGATACTTCTTTGTAGTGCAGATTTGCATTGCCCTCTTGCTTGCTTGGCCAAAAAGGGCGTATGCGTTTTCTCCTGAATATATTCAGGAGAAAACGCATACGCCCTTTTTGGCCAAGTGCACCATTGTCGAAGTTGTGCCCCTCTTCCTGTGCTTTACAGGCGATTCCAAGGTTCCTCTTGAAATTTGTTTCCTGCTATTTTGCCTCGCTTTCAAGTCCGCCTCGTTGACTTCCCTCAACAGATTTTTGGACGATAGTTGTCCTTTATCACTCTGCCAGTTTGTGAATTGCTGTGCCCCTGAGCTCCATTTCTCAACTCGTTTTTTGTGAGCTGAACGCAAGTCCAAAATTTTGGATCATGTCCTATACTGGTTCCCGGTGGGTGGCTGAGACTTTGGTTAATTCTTCTTCCTGCCGGGAAATTAGAGTGACATGTGCCCGTCCAAATGCCTAACAGCTACTCTCTCATGGGTTCTCCCTCGTCCCTTCCATCCTCTGCCAAATTGGGAACCTGTGCAAACCAGGAGGTTAAAGGGCCTGTCTCTCCAAGTTGGGAGATTGATAGTAAGGCAGTTGGAAAGTCAAACTGGAGCACCAGGAGAGGGACTATTCGTTGAGTTTTAGAAACCTTTCGTATTCACAGTGTGTCCATTCTCTAGGTTTCCTGTACATGTTATAGCTGTCATAATATTCCCTTGAACCTGGAGAGTTGGGACCCATGGAATGGGGGCCATGCATTATTGCTTGAAAGGGTCTGCATTTGCTCACCCAATCTCACCAATCCTCTCAGTCCCAAGTGTCCAGCCTTATGCCACATCCAGCTGTCATTGTAGATAGGGTCTTTCCAGGTTTCCTCAGACACCCTGAAGGAATTGTAAAGAATTTCCCTGTTTTTTGGTTTTGCTTTTGAAATTCCTTTTTATAGTGGGTTTGAGCTGATTCTCGCTGCCATGTTTATGCCACTCTAGACACACTTGATTCCCATATGGAGACATATCAATACATAGGTTTTAAGATTCTTACTAGTCAGATATATTCCTCTGTGGGAAATATGGGGTTTTGAGTCTCTTTCACTGAGGAAGGTGTCGGTCTTGTCAATTCCAAAGTTGGTTTTTGAAACAGTCCCTGTGCTTATATCAAACTCTGGTTTTATGCATCAACCCACCTCTCCGTCCCCTGTATGCAGGCATAAGAGTGTTTTCTAAATGTGAGACTCTGTTCTCTTTCCTAACTCAGTTCACGTGTAGCCATGTTTACAGGATCTTCATAAGTGATATCTTATGATAAGT
The DNA here is from genome assembly GCF_025265405.1 of Mesoplodon densirostris. Classification (NCBI taxonomy): domain Eukaryota; kingdom Metazoa; phylum Chordata; class Mammalia; order Artiodactyla; family Ziphiidae; genus Mesoplodon; species Mesoplodon densirostris. The sequence continues at coordinate 2,330,205 of NW_026778199.1, read as the reverse complement.
TTCTTTTTCTGTGTGACTTATTTCACTTAGAATCATCGTACCTGATTCCACTCACTTTGCTGCTACTGGTCTTATGAGATTGATTTCATGGCTGAGGGATATTCCATCGTACGTAAGTACCACAATGTTTTGAACCATTTTTATATTTCCTGGGATATTTAAGGTGTACCCAAGTTGAGGTTCTTGTAGCCAGTGCAACCCTCAATTTGGAGGTGGCTCTTTCTTATTGATTTTCAGTTTTCCCAAGGTATATTCCCTAGACTGGAAGTGGCCTTGGCTCTGTAGCTCTGTTGTTTACTTGTTTTAGGGAACACAATGCACTCCTCCAGTGAGGCAGTTGGCAGTTTACATCCCGCCCATCAGCATGACAAGGCTCCCAGTTCTCCAGGGCCTGTCTTGCCTTTCTGGTTTTTACACATTTTGTGGATGTCCCTTTTGACCGGTGGGAAGTGATACTTCTTTGTAGTGCAGATTTGCATTGCCCGCTTGCTTGCTTGGCCAAAAAGGGCGTATGCGTTTTCTCCTGAATATATTCAGGAGAAAACGCATACGCCCTTTTTGGCCAAGTGCACCATTGTCCAAGTTGTGCCCCTCTTCCTGAGCTTTACAGGCGATTCCAAGGTACCTCTTGAAATCTGTTTCCTGCTATTTTGCCTCGCTTTCAAGTCCGCCTCGTTGACTTCCCTCAACAGATTTTTGGACGATAGTTGTCCTTTATCACTCTGCCAGGTTGTGAATTGCTGTGCCCCTGAGCTCCATTTCTCAACTCGTTTTTTGTGAGCTGAACGCACGTCCAAAATTTTGGATCATGTCCTATACTGGTTCCCGGTGGGTGGCTGAGACTTTGGTTAATTCTTCTTCCTGCCGGGAAATTAGAGTGACATGTGCCCGTCCAAATGCCTAACAGCTACTCTCTCATGGGTTCTCCCTCGTCCCTTCCATCCTCTTCCAAATTGGGAACCTGTGCAAACCAGGAGGTTAAAGGGCCTGTCTCTCCAAGTTGGGAGATTGATAGTAAGGCAGTTGGAAAGTCAAACTGGAGCACCAGGAGAGGGACTATTCGTTGAGTTTTAGAAACCTTTCGTATTCACAGTGTGTCCATTCTCTAGGTTTCCTGTACATGTTATAGCTGTAGTAATATTCCCTTGAACCTGGAGAGTTGGGACCCATGGAATGGGGGCCATGCATTATTGCTTGAAAGGGTCTGCATTTGCTCACCCAATCTCACCAATCCTCTCAGTCCCAAGTGTCCAGCCTTATGCCACATCCAGCTGTCATTGTAGATAGGGTCTTTCCAGGTTTCCTCAGACACCCTGAAGGAATTGTAAAGAATTTCCCTTTTTTTTGGTTTTGCTTTTGAAATTCCTTTTTATAGTGGGTTTGAGCTGATTCTCGCTGCCATGTTTATGCCACTCTAGACACACTTGATTCCCTTATGGAGACATATCAATACATAGGTTTTAAGATTCTTACTAGTCAGATATATTCCTCTGTGGGAAATATGGGGTTTTGAGTCTCTTTCACTAAGGAAGGTGTCGGTCTTGTCAATTCCAAAGCTGGTTTTTGAAACGGTCCCTGTGCTTATATCAAACTCTGGTTTTATGCATCACCCCACCTCTCCTTCCCCTTTATGCAGGCATAAGAGTGTTTTCTAAATGTGAGACTCTGTTCTCTTTCCTAACTCAGTTCACGTGTAGCCATGTTTACAGGATCTTCCTAAGTGATATCTTATGATAAGTTTCTTTTTCTGTGTGACTTATTTCACTTAGAATCATCGTACCTGAATCCACTCACTTTGCTGCTACTGGTCTTATGACATTGATTTCATGGCTGAGGGATATTCCATCGTACGTAAGTACCACAATGTTTTGAACCATTTTTATATTTCCTGGGATATTTAAGGTGTACCCAAGTTGAGGTTCTTGTAGTCAGTGCAGCCCTAAATTTGGTCGTGGCTCTTTCTTATTGATTTTCAGTTTTCCCAAGGTATATTCCCTAGACTGGAAGTGGCCTTGGCTCTGTAGCTCTGTTGTTTACTTGTTTTAGGGAACACAATGCACTCCTCCAGTGAGGCAGTTGGCAATTGACATCCCGCCCATCAGCATAACAAGGCTCCCTGTTCTCCAGGGCCTGTCTTGCCTTTCTGATTTTTACACATTTTGTGGATGTCCCTTTTGACCGGTGGGAAGTGATACTTCTTTGTAGTGCAGATTTGCATTGCCCTCTTGCTTGCTTGGCCAAAAAGGGCGTATGCGTTTTCTCCTGAATATATTCAGGAGAAAACGCATACGCCCTTTTTGGCCAAGTGCACCATTGTCGAAGTTGTGCCCCTCTTCCTGTGCTTTACAGGCGATTCCAAGGTTCCTCTTGAAATTTGTTTCCTGCTATTTTGCCTCGCTTTCAAGTCCGCCTCGTTGACTTCCCTCAACAGATTTTTGGACGATAGTTGTCCTTTATCACTCTGCCAGTTTGTGAATTGCTGTGCCCCTGAGCTCCATTTCTCAACTCGTTTTTTGTGAGCTGAACGCAAGTCCAAAATTTTGGATCATGTCCTATACTGGTTCCCGGTGGGTGGCTGAGACTTTGGTTAATTCTTCTTCCTGCCGGGAAATTAGAGTGACATGTGCCCGTCCAAATGCCTAACAGCTACTCTCTCATGGGTTCTCCCTCGTCCCTTCCATCCTCTGCCAAATTGGGAACCTGTGCAAACCAGGAGGTTAAAGGGCCTGTCTCTCCAAGTTGGGAGATTGATAGTAAGGCAGTTGGAAAGTCAAACTGGAGCACCAGGAGAGGGACTATTCGTTGAGTTTTAGAAACCTTTCGTATTCACAGTGTGTCCATTCTCTAGGTTTCCTGTACATGTTATAGCTGTCATAATATTCCCTTGAACCTGGAGAGTTGGGACCCATGGAATGGGGGCCATGCATTATTGCTTGAAAGGGTCTGCATTTGCTCACCCAATCTCACCAATCCTCTCAGTCCCAAGTGTCCAGCCTTATGCCACATCCAGCTGTCATTGTAGATAGGGTCTTTCCAGGTTTCCTCAGACACCCTGAAGGAATTGTAAAGAATTTCCCTGTTTTTTGGTTTTGCTTTTGAAATTCCTTTTTATAGTGGGTTTGAGCTGATTCTCGCTGCCATGTTTATGCCACTCTAGACACACTTGATTCCCATATGGAGACATATCAATACATAGGTTTTAAGATTCTTACTAGTCAGATATATTCCTCTGTGGGAAATATGGGGTTTTGAGTCTCTTTCACTGAGGAAGGTGTCGGTCTTGTCAATTCCAAAGTTGGTTTTTGAAACAGTCCCTGTGCTTATATCAAACTCTGGTTTTATGCATCAACCCACCTCTCCTTCCCCTTTATGCAGGCATAAGAGTGTTTTCTAAATGTGAGACTCTGTTCTCTTTCCTAACTCAGTTCACGTGTAGCCATGTTTACAGGATCTTCATAAGTGATATCTTATGATAAGTTTCTTTTTCTGTGTGACTTATTTCACTTAGAATCATCGTACCTGATTCCACTCACTTTGCTGCTACTGGTCTTATGACATTGATTTCATGGCTGAGGGATATTCCATCGTACGTAAGTACCACAATGTTTTGAACCATTTTTATATTTCCTGGGATATTTAAGGTGTACCCAAGTTGAGGTTCTTGTAGCCAGTGCAACCCTCAATTTGGAGGTGGCTCTTTCTTATTGATTTTCAGTTTTCCCCAGGTATATTCCCTAGACTGGAAGTGGCCTTGGCTCTGTAGCTCTGTTGTTTACTTGTTTTAGGGAACACAATGCACTCCTCCAGTGAGGCAGTTGGCAATTTACATCCTGCCCATCAGCATAACAAGGCTCCCTGTTCTCCAGGGCCTGTCTTGCCTTTCTGGTTTTTACACATTTTGTGGATGTCCCTTTTGACCGGTGGGAAGTGATACTTCTTTGTAGTGCAGATTTGCATTGCCCGCTTGCTTGCTTGGCCAAAAAGGGCGTATGCGTTTTCTCCTGAATATATTCAGGAGAAAACGCATACGCCCTTTTTGGCCAAGTGCACCATTGTCCAAGTTGTGCCCCTCTTCCTGTGCTTTACAGGCGATTCCAACGTACCTATTGAAGTCTGTTTCCTGCTATTTTGCCTCGCTTTCAAGTCCGCCTCGTTGACTTCCCTCAACAGATTTTTGGACGATAGTTGTCCTTTATCACTCTGCCAGTTTGTGAATTGCTGTGCCCCTGAGCTCCATTTCTCAACTCGTTTTTTGTGAGCTGAACGCAAGTCCAAAATTTTGGATCATGTCCTATACTGGTACCCGGTGGGTGGCTGAGACTTTGGTTAATTCTTCTTCCTGCCGGGAAATTAGAGTGACATGTGCCCATCCAAATGCCTAACAGCTACTCTCTCATGGGTTCTCCCTCGTCCCTTCCATCCTCTGCCAAATTGGGAACCTGTGCAAACCAGGAGGTTAAAGGGCCTGTCTCTCCAAGTTGGGAGATTGATAGTAAGGCAGTTGGAAATTCAAACTGGAGCACCAGGAGAGGGACTATTCGTTGAGTTTTAGAAACCTTTCGTATTCACAGTGTGTCCATTCTCTAGGTTTCCTGTACATGTTATAGCTGTAGTAATATTCCCTTGAACCTGGAGAGTTGGGACCCATGGAATGGGGGCCATGCATTGTTGCTTGAAAGGGTCTGCATTTGCTCACCCAATCTCACCAATCCTCTCAGTCCCAAGTGTCCAGCCTTATGCCACATCCAGCTGTCATTGTAGATAGGGTCTTTCCAGGTTTCCTCAGACACCCTGAAGGAATTGTAAGGAATTTCCCTGTTTTTTGGTTTTGCTTTTGAAATTCCTTTTTATAGTGGGTTTGAGCTGATTCTCGCTGCCATGTTTATGCCACTCTAGACACACTTGATTCCCTTATGGAGACATATCAATACATAGGTTTTAAGATTCTTACTAGTCAGATATATTCCTCTGTGGGAAATATGGGGTTTTGAGTCTCTTTCACTGAGGAAGGTGTCGGTCTTGTCAATTCCAAAGTTGGTTTTTGAAACGGTCCCTGTGCTTATATCAAACTCTGGTTTTATGCATCAACCCACCTCTCCTTCCCCTTTATGCAGGCATAAGTGTGTTTTCTAAATGTGAGACTCTGTTCTCTTTCCTAACTCAGTTCACGTGTAGCCATGTTTACAGGATCTTCATAAGTGATATCTTATGATAAGTTTCTTTTTCTGTGTGACTTATTTCACTTAGAATCATCGTACCTGAATCCACTCACTTTGCTGCTACTGGTCTTATGACATTGATTTCATGGCTGAGGGATATTCCATCGTACGTAAGTACCACAATGTTTTGAACCATTTTTATATTTCCTGGGATATTTAAGGTGTACCCAAGTTGAGGTTCTTGTAGCCAGTGCAACCCTAAATTTGGAGGTGGCTCTTTCTTATTGATTTTCAGTTTTCCCAAGGTATATTCCCTAGACTGGAAGTGGCCTTGGCTCTGTAGCTCTGTTGTTTACTTGTTTTAGGGAACACAATGCACTCCTCCAGTGAGGCAGTTGGCAGTTTACATCCCGCCCATCAGCATGACAAGGCTCCCAGTTCTCCAGGGCCTGTCTTGCCTTTCTGGTTTTTACACATTTTGTGGATGTCCCTTTTGACCGGTGGGAAGTGATACTTCTTTGTAGTGCAGATTTGCATTGCCCGCTTGCTTGCTTGGCCAAAAAGGGCGTATGCGTTTTCTCCTGAATATATTCAGGAGAAAACGCATACGCCCTTTTTGGCCAAGTGCACCATTGTCCAAGTTGTGCCCCTCTTCCTGAGCTTTACAGGCGATTCCAAGGTACCTCTTGAAATCTGTTTCCTGCTATTTTGCCTCGCTTTCAAGTCCGCCTCGTTGACTTCCCTCAACAGATTTTTGGACGATAGTTGTCCTTTATCACTCTGCCAGGTTGTGAATTGCTGTGCCCCTGAGCTCCATTTCTCAACTCGTTTTTTGTGAGCTGAACGCAAGTCCAAAATTTTGGATCATGTCCTATACTGGTTCCCGGTGGGTGGCTGAGACTTTGGTTAATTCTTCTTCCTGCCGGGAAATTAGAGTGACATGTGCCCGTCCAAATGCCTAACAGCTACTCTCTCATGGGTTCTCCCTCGTCCCTTCCATCCTCTTCCAAATTGGGAACCTGTGCAAACCAGGAGGTTAAAGGGCCTGTCTCTCCAAGTTGGGAGATTGATAGTAAGGCAGTTGGAAAGTCAAACTGGAGCACCAGGAGAGGGACTATTCGTTGAGTTTTAGAAACCTTTCGTATTCACAGTGTGTCCATTCTCTAGGTTTCCTGTACATGTTATAGCTGTAGTAATATTCCCTTGAACCTGGAGAGTTGGGACCCATGGAATGGGGGCCATGCATTATTGCTTGAAAGGGTCTGCATTTGCTCACCCAATCTCACCAATCCTCTCAGTCCCAAGTGTCCAGCCTTATGCCACATCCAGCTGTCATTGTAGATAGGGTCTTTCCAGGTTTCCTCAGACACCCTGAAGGAATTGTAAAGAATTTCCCTGTTTTTTGGTTTTGCTTTTGAAATTCCTTTTTATAGTGGGTTTGAGCTGATTCTCGCTGCCATGTTTATGCCACTCTAGACACACTTGATTCCCTTATGGAGACATATCAATACATAGGTTTTAAGATTCTTACTAGTCAGATATATTCCTCTGTGGGAAATATGGGGTTTTGAGTCTCTTTCACTAAGGAAGGTGTCGGTCTTGTCAATTCCAAAGTTGGTTTTTGAAACGGTCCCTGTGCTTATATCAAACTCTGGTTTTATGCATCACCCCACCTCTCCTTCCCCTTTATGCAGGCATAAGAGTGTTTTCTAAATGTGAGACTCTGTTCTCTTTCCTAACTCAGTTCACGTGTAGCCATGTTTACAGGATCTTCCTAAGTGATATCTTATGATAAGTTTCTTTTTCTGTGTGACTTATTTCACTTAGAATCATCGTACCTGAATCCACTCACTTTGCTGCTACTGGTCTTATGACATTGATTTCATGGCTGAGGGATATTCCATCGTACGTAAGTACCACAATGTTTTGAACCATTTTTATATTTCCTGGGATATTTAAGGTGTACCCAAGTTGAGGTTCTTGTAGTCAGTGCAGCCCTAAATTTGGTCGTGGCTCTTTCTTATTGATTTTCAGTTTTCCCAAGGTATATTCCCTAGACTGGAAGTGGCCTTGGCTCTGTAGCTCTGTTGTTTACTTGTTTTAGGGAACACAATGCACTCCTCCAGTGAGGCAGTTGGCAATTGACATCCCGCCCATCAGCATAACAAGGCTCCCTGTTCTCCAGGGCCTGTCTTGCCTTTCTGGTTTTTACACATTTTGTGGATGTCCCTTTTGACCGGTGGGAAGTGATACTTCTTTGTAGTGCAGATTTGCATTGCCCGCTTGCTTGCTTGGCCAAAAAGGGCATATGCGTTTTCTCCTGAATATATTCAGGAGAAAACGCCTACGCCCTTTTTGGCCAAGTGCACCATTGTCCAAGTTGTGCCCCTCTTCCTGTGCTTTACAGGCGATTCCAACGTACCTCTTGAAATCTGTTTCCTGCTATTTTGCCTCACTTTCAAGTCCGCCTCGTTGACTTCCCTCAACAGATTTTTGGACGATAGTTGTCCTTTATCACTCTGCCAGTTTGTGAATTGCTGTGCCCTTGAGCTCCATTTCTCAACTCGTTTTTTGTGAGCTGAACGCAAGTCCAAAATTTTGGATCATGTCCTATACTGATTCCCGGTGGGTGGCTGAGACTTTGGTTAATTCTTCTTCCTGCCGGGAAATTAGAGTGACATGTGCCCATCCAAATGCCTAACAGCTACTCTCTCATGGGTTCTCCCTCGTCCCTTCCATCCTCTGCCAAATTGGGAACCTGTGAAAACCAGGAGGTTAAAGGGCCTGTCTCTCCAAGTTGGGAGATTGATAGTAAGGCAGTTGGAAAGTCAAACTGGAGCACCAGGAGAGGGACTATTCGTTGAGTTTTAGAAACCTTTCGTATTCACAGTGTGTCCATTCTCTAGGTTTCCTGTACATGTTATAGCTGTAGTAATATTCCCTTGAACCTGGAGAGTTGGGACCCATGGAATGGGGGCCATGCATTGTTGCTTGAAAGGGTCTGCATTTGCTCACCCAATCTCACCAATCCTCTCAGTCCCAAGTGTCCAGCCTTATGCCACATCCAGCTGTCATTGTATACAGGGTCTTTCCAGGTTTCCTCAGACACCCTGAAGGAATTGTAAAGAATTTCCCTGTTTTTTGGTTTTGCTTTTGAAATTCCTTTTTATAGTGGGTTTGAGCTGATTCTCGCTGCCATGTTTATGCCACTCTAGACACACTTGATTCCCTTATGGAGTCATATCAATACATAGGTTTTAAGATTCTTACTAGTCAGATATATTCCTCTGCGGGAAATATGGGGTTTTGAGTCTCTTTCACTGAGGAAGGTGTAGGTCTTGTCTATTCCAAAGTTGGTTTTTGGAACGGTCCCTGTGCTTATATCAAACTCTGGTTTTATGCATCACCCCACCTCTCCTTCCCCTTTATGCAGGCATAAGAGTGTTTTCTAAATGTGAGACTCTGTTCTCTTTCCTAACTCAGTTCACGTGTAGCCATATTTACCGGATCTTCATAAGTGATATCTTATGATAAGTTTCTTTTTCTGTGTGACTTATTTCACTTAGAATCATCGTACCTGAATCCACTCACTTTGCTGCTACTGGTCTTATGACATTGATTTCATGGCTGAGGGATATTCCATCGTACGTAAGTTCCACAATGTTTGAACCACTTTTATATTTCCTGGGATATTTAAGGTGTACCCAAGTTGAGGTTCTTGTAGCCAGTGCAGCCCTAAATTTGGAGGTGGCTCTTTCTTATTGATTTTCAGTTTTCCCCAGGTATATTCCCTAGACTGGAAGTGGCCTTGGCTCTGTAGCTCTGTTTTTTACTTGTTTTAGGGAACACAATGCACTCCTCCAGTGAGGCAGTTGGCAATTGACATCCCGCCATCAGCATAACAAGGCTCCCAGTTCTCCAGGGCCTGTCTTGCCTTTCTGGTTTTTACACTTTTTGTGGATGTCCCTTTTGACCGGTGGGAAGTGATACTTCTTTGTAGTGCAGATTTGCATTGCCCGCTTGCTTGCTTGGCCAAAAAGGGCGTATGCGTTTTCTCCTGAATATATTCAGGAGAAAACGCATACGCCCTTTTTGGCCAAGTGCACCATTGTCCAAGTTGTGCCCCTCTTCCTGAGCTTTACAGGCGATTCCAAGGTACCTCTTGAAATCTGTTTCCTGCTATTTTGCCTCGCTTTCAAGTCCGCCTCGTTGACTTCCCTCAACAGATTTTTGGACGATAGTTGTCCTTTATCACTCTGCCAGGTTGTGAATTGCTGTGCCCCTGAGCTCCATTTCTCAACTCGTTTTTTGTGAGCTGAACGCACGTCCAAAATTTTGGATCATGTCCTATACTGGTTCCCGGTGGGTGGCTGAGACTTTGGTTAATTCTTCTTCCTGCCGGGAAATTAGAGTGACATGTGCCCGTCCAAATGCCTAACAGCTACTCTCTCATGGGTTCTCCCTCGTCCCTTCCATCCTCTTCCAAATTGGGAACCTGTGCAAACCAGGAGGTTAAAGGGCCTGTCTCTCCAAGTTGGGAGATTGATAGTAAGGCAGTTGGAAAGTCAAACTGGAGCACCAGGAGAGGGACTATTCGTTGAGTTTTAGAAACCTTTCGTATTCACAGTGTGTCCATTCTCTAGGTTTCCTGTACATGTTATAGCTGTAGTAATATTCCCTTGAACCTGGAGAGTTGGGACCCATGGAATGGGGGCCATGCATTATTGCTTGAAAGGGTCTGCATTTGCTCACCCAATCTCACCAATCCTCTCAGTCCCAAGTGTCCAGCCTTATGCCACATCCAGCTGTCATTGTAGATAGGGTCTTTCCAGGTTTCCTCAGACACCCTGAAGGAATTGTAAAGAATTTCCCTTTTTTTTGGTTTTGCTTTTGAAATTCCTTTTTATAGTGGGTTTGAGCTGATTCTCGCTGCCATGTTTATGCCACTCTAGACACACTTGATTCCCTTATGGAGACATATCAATACATAGGTTTTAAGATTCTTACTAGTCAGATATATTCCTCTGTGGGAAATATGGGGTTTTGAGTCTCTTTCACTAAGGAAGGTGTCGGTCTTGTCAATTCCAAAGTTGGTTTTTGAAACGGTCCCTGTGCTTATATCAAACTCTGGTTTTATGCATCACCCCACCTCTCCTTCCCCTTTATGCAGGCATAAGAGTGTTTTCTAAATGTGAGACTCTGTTCTCTTTCCTAACTCAGTTCACGTGTAGCCATGTTTACAGGATCTTCCTAAGTGATATCTTATGATAAGTTTCTTTTTCTGTGTGACTTATTTCACTTAGAATCATCGTACCTGAATCCACTCACTTTGCTGCTACTGGTCTTATGACATTGATTTCATGGCTGAGGGATATTCCATCGTACGTAAGTACCACAATGTTTTGAACCATTTTTATATTTCCTGGGATATTTAAGGTGTACCCAAGTTGAGGTTCTTGTAGTCAGTGCAGCCCTAAATTTGGTCGTGGCTCTTTCTTATTGATTTTCAGTTTTCCCAAGGTATATTCCCTAGACTGGAAGTGGCCTTGGCTCTGTAGCTCTGTTGTTTACTTGTTTTAGGGAACACAATGCACTCCTCCAGTGAGGCAGTTGGCAATTGACATCCCGCCCATCAGCATAACAAGGCTCCCTGTTCTCCAGGGCCTGTCTTGCCTTTCTGGTTTTTACACATTTTGTGGATGTCCCTTTTGACCGGTGGGAAGTGATACTTCTTTGTAGTGCAGATTTGCATTGCCCGCTTGCTTGCTTGGCCAAAAAGGGCATATGCGTTTTCTCCTGAATATATTCAGGAGAAAACGCCTACGCCCTTTTTGGCCAAGTGCACCATTGTCCAAGTTGTGCCCCTCTTCCTGTGCTTTACAGGCGATTCCAACGTACCTCTTGAAATCTGTTTCCTGCTATTTTGCCTCACTTTCAAGTCCGCCTCGTTGACTTCCCTCAACAGATTTTTGGACGATAGTTGTCCTTTATCACTCTGCCAGTTTGTGAATTGCTGTGCCCTTGAGCTCCATTTCTCAACTCGTTTTTTGTGAGCTGAACGCAAGTCCAAAATTTTGGATCATGTCCTATACTGATTCCCGGTGGGTGGCTGAGACTTTGGTTAATTCTTCTTCCTGCCGGGAAATTAGAGTGACATGTGCCCATCCAAATGCCTAACAGCTACTCTCTCATGGGTTCTCCCTCGTCCCTTCCATCCTCTGCCAAATTGGGAACCTGTGAAAACCAGGAGGTTAAAGGGCCTGTCTCTCCAAGTTGGGAGATTGATAGTAAGGCAGTTGGAAAGTCAAACTGGAGCACCAGGAGAGGGACTATTCGTTGAGTTTTAGAAACCTTTCGTATTCACAGTGTGTCCATTCTCTAGGTTTCCTGTACATGTTATAGCTGTAGTAATATTCCCTTGAACCTGGAGAGTTGGGACCCATGGAATGGGGGCCATGCATTGTTGCTTGAAAGGGTCTGCATTTGCTCACCCAATCTCACCAATCCTCTCAGTCCCAAGTGTCCAGCCTTATGCCACATCCAGCTGTCATTGTATACAGGGTCTTTCCAGGTTTCCTCAGACACCCTGAAGGAATTGTAAAGAATTTCCCTGTTTTTTGGTTTTGCTTTTGAAATTCCTTTTTATAGTGGGTTTGAGCTGATTCTCGCTGCCATGTTTATGCCACTCTAGACACACTTGATTCCCTTATGGAGTCATATCAATACATAGGTTTTAAGATTCTTACTAGTCAGATATATTCCTCTGCGGGAAATATGGGGTTTTGAGTCTCTTTCACTGAGGAAGGTGTAGGTCTTGTCTATTCCAAAGTTGGTTTTTGGAACGGTCCCTGTGCTTATATCAAACTCTGGTTTTATGCATCACCCCACCTCTCCTTCCCCTTTATGCAGGCATAAGAGTGTTTTCTAAATGTGAGACTCTGTTCTCTTTCCTAACTCAGTTCACGTGTAGCCATATTTACCGGATCTTCATAAGTGATATCTTATGATAAGTTTCTTTTTCTGTGTGACTTATTTCACTTAGAATCATCGTACCTGAATCCACTCACTTTGCTGCTACTGGTCTTATGACATTGATTTCATGGCTGAGGGATATTCCATCGTACGTAAGTTCCACAATGTTTGAACCACTTTTATATTTCCTGGGATATTTAAGGTGTACCCAAGTTGAGGTTCTTGTAGCCAGTGCAGCCCTAAATTTGGAGGTGGCTCTTTCTTATTGATTTTCAGTTTTCCCCAGGTATATTCCCTAGACTGGAAGTGGCCTTGGCTCTGTAGCTCTGTTGTTTACTTGTTTTAGGGAACACAATGCACTCCTCCAGTGAGGCAGTTGGCAATTGACATCCCGCCATCAGCATAACAAGGCTCCCAGTTCTCCAGGGCCTGTCTTGCCTTTCTGGTTTTTACACTTTTTGTGGATGTCCCTTTTGACCGGTGGGAAGTGATACTTCTTTGTAGTGCAGATTTGCATTGCCCGCTTGCTTGCTTGGCCAAAAAGGGCGTATGCGTTTTCTCCTGAATATATTCAGGAGAAAACGCATACGCCCTTTTTGGCCAAGTGCACCATTGTCCAAGTTGTGCCCCTCTTCCTGAGCTTTACAGGCGATTCCAAGGTACCTCTTGAAATCTGTTTCCTGCTATTTTGCCTCGCTTTCAAGTCCGCCTCGTTGACTTCCCTCAACAGATTTTTGGACGATAGTTGTCCTTTATCACTCTGCCAGGTTGTGAATTGCTGTGCCCCTGAGCTCCATTTCTCAACTCGTTTTTTGTGAGCTGAACGCACGTCCAAAATTTTGGATCATGTCCTATACTGGTTCCCGGTGGGTGGCTGAGACTTTGGTTAATTCTTCTTCCTGCCGGGAAATTAGAGTGACATGTGCCCGTCCAAATGCCTAACAGCTACTCTCTCATGGGTTCTCCCTCGTCCCTTCCATCCTCTTCCAAATTGGGAACCTGTGCAAACCAGGAGGTTAAAGGGCCTGTCTCTCCAAGTTGGGAGATTGATAGTAAGGCAGTTGGAAAGTCAAACTGGAGCACCAGGAGAGGGACTATTCGTTGAGTTTTAGAAACCTTTCGTATTCACAGTGTGTCCATTCTCTAGGTTTCCTGTACATGTTATAGCTGTAGTAATATTCCCTTGAACCTGGAGAGTTGGGACCCATGGAATGGGGGCCATGCATTATTGCTTGAAAGGGTCTGCATTTGCTCACCCAATCTCACCAATCCTCTCAGTCCCAAGTGTCCAGCCTTATGCCACATCCAGCTGTCATTGTAGATAGGGTCTTTCCAGGTTTCCTCAGACACCCTGAAGGAATTGTAAAGAATTTCCCTTTTTTTTGGTTTTGCTTTTGAAATTCCTTTTTATAGTGGGTTTGAGCTGATTCTCGCTGCCATGTTTATGCCACTCTAGACACACTTGATTCCCTTATGGAGACATATCAATACATAGGTTTTAAGATTCTTACTAGTCAGATATATTCCTCTGTGGGAAATATGGGGTTTTGAGTCTCTTTCACTAAGGAAGGTGTCGGTCTTGTCAATTCCAAAGTTGGTTTTTGAAACGGTCCCTGTGCTTATATCAAACTCTGGTTTTATGCATCACCCCACCTCTCCTTCCCCTTTATGCAGGCATAAGAGTGTTTTCTAAATGTGAGACTCTGTTCTCTTTCCTAACTCAGTTCACGTGTAGCCATGTTTACAGGATCTTCCTAAGTGATATCTTATGATAAGTTTCTTTTTCTGTGTGACTTATTTCACTTAGAATCATCGTACCTGAATCCACTCACTTTGCTGCTACTGGTCTTATGACATTGATTTCATGGCTGAGGGATATTCCATCGTACGTAAGTACCACAATGTTTTGAACCATTTTTATATTTCCTGGGATATTTAAGGTGTACCCAAGTTGAGGTTCTTGTAGTCAGTGCAGCCCTAAATTTGGTCGTGGCTCTTTCTTATTGATTTTCAGTTTTCCCAAGGTATATTCCCTAGACTGGAAGTGGCCTTGGCTCTGTAGCTCTGTTGTTTACTTGTTTTAGGGAACACAATGCACTCCTCCAGTGAGGCAGTTGGCAATTGACATCCCGCCCATCAGCATAACAAGGCTCCCTGTTCTCCAGGGCCTGTCTTGCCTTTCTGGTTTTTACACATTTTGTGGATGTCCCTTTTGACCGGTGGGAAGTGATACTTCTTTGTAGTGCAGATTTGCATTGCCCGCTTGCTTGCTTGGCCAAAAAGGGCGTATGCGTTTTCTCCTGAATATATTCAGGAGAAAACGCATACACCCTTTTTGGCCAAGTGCACCATTGTCCAAGTTGTGCCCCTCTTCCTGTGCTTTACAGGCGATTCCAACGTACCTCTTGAAATCTGTTTCCTGCTATTTTGCCTCACTTTCAAGTCCGCCTCGTTGACTTCCCTCAACAGATTTTTGGACGATAGTTGTCCTTTATCACTCTGCCAGTTTGTGAATTGCTGTGCCCTTGAGCTCCATTTCTCAACTCGTTTTTTGTGAGCTGAACGCAAGTCCAAAATTTTGGATCATGTCCTATACTGATTCCCGGTGGGTGGCTGAGACTTTGGTTAATTCTTCTTCCTGCCGGGAAATTAGAGTGACATGTGCCCATCCAAATGCCTAACAGCTACTCTCTCATGGGTTCTCCCTCGTCCCTTCCATCCTCTGCCAAATTGGGAACCTGTGCAAACCAGGAGGTTAAAGGGCCTGTCTCTCCAAGTTGGGAGATTGATAGTAAGGCAGTTGGAAAGTCAAACTGGAGCACCAGGAGAGGGACTATTCGTTGAGTTTTAGAAACCTTTCATATTCACAGTGTGTCCATTCTCTAGGTTTCCTGTACATGTTATAGCTGTAGTAATATTCCCTTGAACCTGGAGAGTTGGGACCCATGGAATGGGGGCCATGCATTATTGCTTGAAAGGGTCTGCATTTGCTCACCCAATGTCACCAATCCTCTCAGTCCCAAGTGTCCAGCCTTATGCCACATCCAGCTGTCATTGTAGATAGGGTCTTTCCAGGTTTCCTCAGACACCCTGAAGGAATTGTAAAGAATTTCCCTGTTTTTTGGTTTTGCTTTTGAAATTCCTTTTTATAGTGGGTTTGAGCTGATTCTCGCTGCCATGTTTATGCCACTCTAGACACACTTGATTCCCTTATGGAGACATATCAATACATAGGTTTTAAGATTCTTACTAGTCAGATATATTCCTCTGTGGGAAATATGGGGTTTTGAGTCTCTTTCACTGAGGAAGGTGTCGGTCTTGTCAATTCCAAAGTTGGTTTTTGAAACGGTCCCTGTGCTTATATCAAACTCTGGTTTTATGCATCACCCCACCTCTCCTTCCCCTTTATGCAGGCATAAGAGTGTTTTCTAAATGTGAGACTCTGTTCTCTTTCCTAACTCAGTTCACGTGTAGCCATGTTTACCGGATCTTCATAAGTGATATCTTATGATAAGTTTCTTTTTCTGTGTGACTTATTTCACTTAGAATCATCGTACCTGAATCCACTCACTTTGCTGCTACTGGTCTTATGACATTGATTTCATGGCTGAGGGATATTCCATCGTACGTAAGTACCACAATGTTTTGAACCATTTTTATATTTCCTGGGATATTTAAGGTGTACCCAAGTTGAGGTTCTTGTAGCCAGTGCAGCCCTAAATTTGGAGGTGGCTCTTTTTATAGATTTTCAGTTTTCCCCAGGTATATTCCCTAGACTGGAAGTGGCCTTGGCTCTGTAGCTCTGTTGTTTACTTGTTTTAGGGAACACAATGCACTCCTCCAGTGAGGCAGTTGGCAATTTACATCCTGCCCATCAGCATAACAAGGCTCCCTGTTCTCCAGGGCCTGTCTTGCCTTTCTGGTTTTTACACATTTTGTGGATGTCCCTTTTGACCGGTGGGAAGTGATATTTCTTTGTAGTGCAGATTTGCATTGCCCGCTTGCTTGCTTGGCCAAAAAGGGCGTATGCGTTTTCTCCTGAATATATTCAGGAGAAAACGCATACGCCCTTTTTGGCCAAGTGCACCATTGTCCAAGTTGTGCCCCTCTTCCTGTGCTTTACAGGCGATTCCAACGTACCTCTTGAAATCTGTTTCCTGCTATTTTGCCTCGCTTTCAAGTCCGCCTCGTTGACTTCCCTCAACAGATTTTTGGACGATAGTTGTCCTTTATCACTCTGCCAGTTTGTGAATTGCTGTGACCCTGAGCTCCATTTCTCAACTCATTTTTTGTGAGCTGAACGCAAGTCCAAAATTTTGGACCATGTCCTATACTGGTTCCCGGTGGGTGGCTGAGACTTTGGTTAATTCTTCTTCCTGCCGGGAAATTAGAGTGACATGTGCCCATCCAAATGCCTAACAGCTACTCTCTCATGGGTTCTCCCTCGTCCCTTCCATCCTCTGCCAAATTGGGAACCTGTGCAAACCAGGAGGTTAAAGGGCCTGTCTCTCCAAGTTGGGAGATTGATAGTAAGGCAGTTGGAAAGTCAAACTGGAGCACCAGGAGAGGGACTATTCGTTGAGTTTTAGAAACCTTTCGTATTCACAGTGTGTCCATTCTCTAGGTTTCCTGTACATGTTATAGCTGTAGTAATATTCCCTTGAACCTGGAGAGTTGGGACCCATGGAATGGGGGCCATGCATTATTGCTTGAAAGGGTCTGCATTTGCTCACCCAATCTCACCAATCCTCTCAGTCCCAAGTGTCCAGCCTTATGCCACATCCAGCTGTCATTGTAGACAGGGTCTTTCCAGGTTTCCTCAGACACCCTGAAGGAATTGTAAAGAATTTCCCTGTTTTTTGGTTTTGCTTTTGAAATTCCTTTTTATAGTGGGTTTGAGCTGATTCTCGCTGCCATGTTTATGCCACTCTAGACACACTTGATTACCTTATGGAGTCATATCAATACATTGGTTTTAAGATTCTTACTAGTCAGATATATTCCTCTGCGGGAAATATGGGGTTTTGAGTCTCTTTCACTGAGGAAGGTGTAGGTCTTGTCTATTCCAAAGTTGGTTTTTGGAACGGTCCCTGTGCTTATATCAAACTCTGGTTTTATGCATCACCCCACCTCTCCTTCCCCTTTATGCAGGCATAAGAGTGTTTTCTAAATGTGAGACTCTGTTCTCTTTCCTAACTCAGTTCACGTGTAGCCATGTTTACCGGATCTTCATAAGTGATATCTTATGATAAGTTTCTTTTTCTGTGTGACTTATTTCACTTAGAATCATCGTACCTGAATCCACTCACTTTGCTGCTACTGGTCTTATGACATTGATTTCATGGCTGAGGGATATTCCATCGTACGTAAGTACCACAATGTTTTGAACCATTTTTATATTTCCTGGGATATTTAAGGTGTACCCAAGTTGAGGTTCTTGTAGCCAGTGCAGCCCTAAATTTGGAGGTGGCTCTTTCTTATTGATTTTCAGTTTTCCCCAGGTATATTCCCTAGACTGGAAGTGGCCTTGGCTCTGTAGCTCTGTTTTTTACTTGTTTTAGGGAACACAATGCACTCCTCCAGTGAGGCAGTTGGCAATTTATATCCCACCCATCAGCATAACAAGGCTCCCTGTTCTCCAGGGCCTGTCTTGCCTTTCTGGTTTTTACACATTTTGTGGATGTCCCTTTTGACCGGTGGGAAGTGATACTTCTTTGTAGTGCAGATTTGCATTGCCCGCTTGCTTGCTTGGCCAAAAAGGGCGTATGCGTTTTCTCCTGAATATATTCAGGAGAAAACGCATACGCCCTTTTTGGCCAAGTGCCCCATTGTCCAAGTTGTGCCCCTCTTCCTGTGCTTTACAGGCGATTCCAACGTACCTCTTGAAATCTGTTTCCTGCTATTTTGCCTCGCTTTCAAGTCCGCCTCGTTGACTTCCCTCAACAGATTTTTGGACGATAGTTGTCCTTTATCACTCTGCCAGTTTGTGAATTGCTGTGCCCCTGAGCTCCATTTCTCAACTCGTTTTTTGTGAGCTGAACGCAAGTCCAAAATTTTGGATCATGTCCTATACTGGTTCCCGGTGGGTGGCTGAGACTTTGGTTAATTCTTCTTCCTGCCGGGAAATTAGAGTGACATGTGCCCGTCCAAATGCCTAACAGCTACTCTCTCATGGGTTCTCCCTCGTCCCTTCCATCCTCTGCCAAATTGGGAACCTGTGCAAACCAGGAGGTTAAAGGGCCTGTTTCTCCAAGTTGGGAGATTGATAGTAAGGCAGTTGGAAAGTCAAACTGGAGCACCAGGAGAGGGACTATTCGTTGAGTTTTAGAAACCTTTCGTATTCACAGTGTGTCCATTCTCTAGGTTTCCTGTACATGTTATAGCTGTAGTAATATTCCCTTGAACCTGGAGAGTTGGGACCCATGGAATGGGGGCCATGCATTATTGCTTGAAAGGGTCTGCATTTGCTCACCCAATCTCACCAATCCTCTCAGTCCCAAGTGTCCAGCCTTATGCCACATCCAGCTGTCATTGTAGATAGGGTCTTTCCAGGTTTCCTCAGACACCCTGAAGGAATTGTAAAGAATTTCCCTGTTTTTTGGTTTTGCTTTTGAAATTCCTTTTTATAGTGGGTTTGAGCTGATTCTCGCTGCCATGTTTATGCCACTCTAGACACACTTGATTCCCTTATGGAGACATATCAATACATAGGTTTTAAGATTCTTACTAGTCAGATATATTCCTCTGTGGGAAATATGGGGTTTTGAGTCTCTTTCACTGAGGAAGGTGTCGGTCTTGTCAATTCCAAAGTTGGTTTTTGAAACGGTCCCTGTGCTTATATCAAACTCTGGTTTTATGCATCACCCCACCTCTCCTTCCCCTTTATGCAGGCATAAGAGTGTTTTCTAAATGTGAGACTCTGTTCTCTTTCCCAACTCAGTTCACGTGTAGCCATGTTTACAGGATCTTCCTAAGTGATATCTTATGATAAGTTTCTTTTTCTGTGTGACTTATTTCACTTAGAATCATCGTACCTGAATCCACTCACTTTGCTGCTACTGGTCTTATGACATTGATTTCATGGCTGAGGGATATTCCATCGTATGTAAGTACCACAATATTTTGAACCATTTTTATATTTCCTGGGATATTTAAGGTGTACCCAAGTTGAGGTTCTTGTAGCCAGTGAAGCCCTAAATGTGGAGGTGGCTCTTTCTTATTGATTTTCAGTTTTCCCAAGGTATATTCCCTAGACTGGAAGTGGCCTTGGCTCTGTAGCTCTGTTGTTTACTTGTTTTAGGGAACACAATGCACTCCTCCAGTGGGGCAGTTGGCAATTTACATCCCGCCCATCAGCATAACAAGGCTCCCTGTTCTCCAGGGCCTGTCTTGCCTTTCTGGTTTTTACACATTTTGTGGATGTCCCTTTTGACCGGTGGGAAGTGATACTTCTTTGTAGTGCAGATTTGCATTGCCCGCTTGCTTGCTTGGCCAAAAAGGGTGTATGCGTTTTATCCTGAATATATTCAGGAGAAAACGCATACACCCTTTTTGGCCAAGTGCACCATTGTCCAAGTTGTGCCCCTCTTCCTGTGCTTTACAGGCGATTCCAACGTACCTCTTGAAATCTGTTTCCTGCTATTTTGCCTCACTTTCAAGTCCGCCTCGTTGACTTCCCTCAACAGATTTTTGGACGATAGTTGTCCTTTATCACTCTGCCAGTATGTGAATTGCTGTGCCCCTGAGCTCCATTTCTCAACTCGATTTTTGTGAGCTGAACGCAAGTCCAAAATTTTGGATCATGTCCTATACTGGTTCCCGGTGGGTGGCTGAGACTTTGGTTAATTCTTCTTCCTGCCGGGAAATTAGAGTGACATGTGCCCGTCCAAATGCCTAACAGCTACTTTCTCATGGGTTCTCCCTCGTCCTTTCCATCCTCTGCCAAATTGGGAACCTGTGCAAACCAGGAGGTTAAAGGGCCTGTCTCTCCAAGTTGGGAGATTGATAGTAAGGCAGTTGGAAAGTCAAACTGGAGCACAAGGAGAGGGACTATTCATTGAGTTTTAGAAACCTATCGTATTCACAGTGTGTCCATTCTCTAGGTTTCCTGTACATGTTATAGCTGTAGTAATATTCCCTTGAACCTGGAGAGTTGGGACCCATTGAATGGGGGCCATGCATTATTGCTTGAAAGGGTCTGCATTTGCTCACCCAATCTCACCAATCCTCTCAGTCCCAAGTGTCCAGCCTTATGCCACATCCAGCTGTCATGGTAGATAGGGTCTTTCCAGGTTTCCTCAGACACCCTGAAGGAATTGTAAAGAATTTCCCTGTTTTTTGGTTTTGCTTTTGAAATTCCTTTTTATAGTGGGTTTGAGCTGATTTTCGCTGCCATGTTTATGTCACTCTAGACACACTTGATTCCCTTATGGAGTCATATCAATACATAGGTTTTAAGATTCTTACTAGTCAGATATATTGCTCTGCGGGAAATATGGGGTTTTGAGTCTCTTTCACTGAGGAAGGTGTCGGTCTTGTCTATTCCAAAGTTGGTTTTTGGAACGGTCCCTGTGCTTATATCAAACTCTGGTTTTATGCATCACCCCACCTCTCCTTCCCCTTTATGCAGGCATAAGAGTGTTTTCTAAATGTGAGACTCTGTTCTCTTTCCTAACTCAGTTCACGTGTAGCCATGTTTACAGGATCTTCCTAAGTGATATCTTATGATAAGTTTCTTTTTCTGTGTGACTTATTTCACTTAGAATCATCGTACCTGAATCCACTCACTTTGCTGCTACTGGTCTTATGACATTGATTTCATGGCTGAGGGATATTCCATCGTACGTAAGTACCACAATGTTTTGAACCATTTTTATATTTCCTGGGATATTTAAGGTGTACCCAAGTTGAGGTTCTTGTAGCCAGTGCAGCCCTAAATTTGGAGGTGGCTCTTTCTTATTGATTTTCAGTTTTCCCCAGGTATATTCCCTAGACTGGAAGTGGCCTTGGCTCTGTAGCTCTGTTGTTTACTTGTTTTAGGGAACACAATGCACTCCTCCAGTGAGGCAGTTGGCAATTTACATCCCGCCCATCAGCATAACAAGGCTCCCTGTTCTCCAGGGCCTGTCTTGCCTTTCTGGTTTTTACACATTTTTTGGATGTCCCTTTTGACCGGTGGGAAGTGATACATCTTTGTAGTGCAGATTTGCATTGCCCGCTTGCTTGCTTGGCCAAAAAGGGCGTATGCGTTTTCTCCTGAATATATTCAGGAGAAAACGCATACGCCCTTTTTGGCCAAGTGCACCATTGTCCAAGTTGTGCCCCTCTTCCTGTGCTTTACAGGCGATTCCAACGTACCTCTTGAAATCTGTTTCCTGCTATTTTACCTCACTTTCAAGTCCGCCTCGTTGACTTCCCTCAACAGATTTTTGGACGATAGTTGTCCTTTATCACTCTGCCAGTTTGTGAATTGCTGTGCCCCTGAGCTCCATTTCTCAACTCGTTTTTTGTGAGCTGAACGCAAGTCCAAAATTTTGGATCATGTCCTATACTGGTTCCCGGTGGGTGGCTGAGACTTTGGTTAATTCTTCTTCTTGCCGGGAAATTAGAGTGACATGTGCCCGTCCAAATGCTTAACAGCTACTCTCTCATGGGTTCTCCCTCGTCCCTTGCATCCTCTGCCAAATTGGGAACCTGTGCAAACCAGGAGGTTAAAGGGCCTGTCTCTCCAAGTTGGGAGATTGATAGAAAGGCAGTTGGAAAGTCAAACTGGAGCACCAGGAGAGGGACTATTCGTTGAGTTTTAGAAACCTTTCGTATTCACAGTGTGTCCATTCTCTAGGTTTCCTGTACATGTTATAGCTGTAGTAATATTCCCTTGAACCTGGAGAGTTGGGACCCATGGAATGGGGGCCATGCATTATTGCTTGAAAGGGTCTGCATTTGCTCACCCAATCTCACCAATCCTCTCAGTCCCAAGTGTCCAGCCTTATGCCACATCCAGCTGTCATTGTAGATAGGGTCTTTCCAGGTTTCCTCAGACACCCTGAAGGAATTGTAAAGAATTTCCCTGTTTTATGGTTTTGCTTTTGAAATTCCTTTTTATAGTGGGTTTGAGCTGATTCTCGCTGCCATGTTTATGCCACTCTAGACACACTTGATTCCCTTATGGAGACATATCAATACATAGGTTTTAAGATTCTTACTAGTCAGATATATTCCTCTGTGGGAAATATGGGGTTTTGAGTCTCTTTCACTGAGGAAGGTGTCGGTCTTGTCAATTCCAAAGTTGGTTTTTGAAACGGTCCCTGTGCTTATATCAAACTCTGGTTTTATGCATCACCCCACCTCTCCTTCCCCTTTATGCAGGCATAAGAGTGTTTTCTAAATGTGAGACTCTGTTCTCTTTCCTAACTCAGTTCACGTGTAGCCATGTTTACAGGATCTTCATAAGTGATATCTTATGATAAGTTTCTTTTTCTGTGTGACTTATTTCACTTAGAATCATCGTACCTGAATCCACTCACTTTGCTGCTACTGGTCTTATGACATTGATTTCATGGCTGAGGGATATTCCATCGTACGTAAGTACCACAATGTTTTGAACCATTTTTATATTTCCTGGGATATTTAAGGTGTACCCAAGTTGAGGTTCTTGTAGCCAGTGCAGCCCTAAATTTGGAGGTGGCTCTTTCTTATTGATTTTCAGTTTTCCCCAGGTATATTCCCTAGACTGGAAGTGGCCTTGGCTCTGTAGCTCTGTTGTTTACTTGTTTTAGGGAACACAATGCACTCCTCCAGTGAGGCAGTTGGCAATTTACATCCCGCCCATCAGCATAACAAGGCTCTCAGTTCTCCAGGGCCTGTCTTGCCTTTCTGGTTTTTACACATTTTGTGGATGTCCCTTTTGACCGGTGGGAAGTGATACTTCTTTGTAGTGCAGATTTGCATTGCCCGCTTGCTTGCTTGGCCAAAAAGGGCGTATGCGTTTTCTCCTGAATATATTCAGGAGAAAACGCATACGCCCTTTTTGGCCAAGTGCACTATTGTCCAAGTTGTGCCCCTCTTCCTGTGCTTTACAGGCGATTCCAACGTACCTCTTGAAATCTGTTTCCTGCTATTTTGCCTCGCTTTCAAGTCCGCCTCGTTGACTTCCCTCAACAGATTTTTGGACGATAGTTGTCCTTTATCACTCTGCCAGTTTGTGAATTGCTGTGCCCCTGAGCTCCATTTCTCAACTCGTTTTTTGTGAGCTGAACGCAAGTCCAAAATTTTGGATCATGTCCTATACTGGTTCCCGGTGGGTGGCTGAGACTTTGGTTAATTCTTCTTCCTGCCGGGAAATTAGAGTGACATGTGCCCGTCCAAATGCCTAACAGCTACTCTCTCATGGGTTCTCCCTCGTCCCTTCCATCCTCTGCCAAATTGGGAACCTGTGCAAACCAGGAGGTTAAAGGGCCTGTCTCTCCAAGTTGGGAGATTGATAGTAAGGCAGTTGGAAAGTCAAACTGGAGCACCAGGAGAGGGACTATTCGTTGGGTTTTAGAAACCTTTCGTATTCACAGTGTGTCCATTCTCTAGGTTTCCTGTACATGTTATAGCTGTAGTAATATTCCCTTGAACATGGAGAGTTGGGACCCATGGAATGGGGGCCATGCATTATTGCTTGAAAGGGTCTGCATTTGCTCACCCAATCTCACCAATCCTCTCAGTCCCAAGTGTCCAGCCTTATGCCACATCCAGCTGTCATTGTAGACAGGGTCTTTCCAGGTTTCCTCAGACACCCTGAAGGAATTGTAAAGAATTTCCCTGTTTTTTGGTTTTGCTTTTGAAATTCCTTTTTATAGTGGGTTTGAGCTGATTCTCGCTGCCATGTTTATGCCACTCTAGACACACTTGATTCCCTTATGGAGTCATATCAATACATAGGTTTTAAGATTCTTACTAGTGAGATATATTCCTCTGCGGGAAATATGGGGTTTTGAGTCTCTTTCACTGAGGAAGGTGTAGGTCTTGTCTATTCCAAAGTTGGTTTTTGGAACGGTCCCTGTGCTTATATCAAACTCTGGTTTTATGCATCACCCCACCTCTCCTTCCCCTTTATGCAGACATAAGAGTGTTTTCTAAATGTGAGACTCTGTTCTCTTTCCCAACGCAGTTCACGTGTAGCCATGTTTACAGGATCTTTCTAAGTGATATCTTATGATAAGTTTCTTTTTCTGTGTGACTTATTTCACTTAGAATCATCGTACCTGAATCCACTCACTTTGCTGCTACTGGTCTTATGACATTGATTTCATGGCTGAGGGATATTCCATCGTACGTAAGTACCACAATGTTTTGAACCATTTTTATATTTCCTGGGATATTTAAGGTGTACCCAAGTTGAGGTTCTTGTAGCCAGTGAAGCCCTAAATTTGGAGGTGGCTCTTTCTTATTGATTTTCAGTTTTCCCAAGGTATATTCCCTAGACTGGAAGTGGCCTTGGCTCTGTAGCTCTGTTGTTTACTTGTTTTAGGGAACACAATGCACTCCTCCAGTGAGGCAGTTGGCAATTTACATCCCGCCCATCAGCATAACAAGGCTCCCTGTTCTCCAGGGCCTGTCTTGCCTTTCTGGTTTTTACACATTTTGTGGATGTCCCTTTTGACCGGTGGGAAGTGATACATCTTTGTAGTGCAGATTTGCATTGCCCGCTTGCTTGCTTGGCCAAAAAGGGCGTATGCGTTTTCTCCTGAATATATTCAGGAGAAAACGCATACGCCCTTTTTGGCCAAGTGCACCATTGTCCAAGTTGTGCCCCTCTTCCTGTGCTTTACAGGCGATTCCAACGTACCTCTTGAAATCTGTTTCCTGCTATTTTACCTCACTTTCAAGTCCGCCTCGTTGACTTCCCTCAACAGATTTTTGGACGATAGTTGTCCTTTATCACTCTGCCAGTTTGTGAATTGCTGTGCCCCTGAGCTCCATTTCTCAACTCGTTTTTTGTGAGCTGAACGCAAGTCCAAAATTTTGGATCATGTCCTATACTGGTTCCCGGTGGGTGGCTGAGACTTTGGTTAATTCTTCTTCCTGCCGGGAAATTAGATTGACATGTGCCCGTCCAAATGCTTAACAGCTACTCTCTCATGGGTTCTCCCTCGTCCCTTCCATCCTCTGCCAAATTGGGAACCTGTGCAAACCAGGAGGTTAAAGGGCCTGTCTCTCCAAGTTGGGAGATTGATAGTAAGGCAGTTGGAAAGTCAAACTGGAGCACCAGGAGAGGGACTATTCGTTGAGTTTTAGAAACCTTTCGTATTCACAGTGTGTCCATTCTCTAGGTTTCCTGTACATGTTATAGCTGTAGTAATATTCCCTTGAACCTGGAGAGTTGGGACCCATGGAATGGGGGCCATGCATTATTGCTTGAAAGGGTCTGCATTTGCTCACCCAATCTCACCAATCCTCTCAGTCCCAAGTGTCCAGCCTTATGCCACATCCAGCTGTCATTGTAGATAGGGTCTTTCCAGGTTTCCTCAGACACCCTGAAGGAATTGTAAAGAATTTCCCTGTTTTTTGGTTTTGCTTTTGAAATTCCTTTTTATAGTGGGTTTGAGCTGATTCTCGCTGCCATGTTTATGCCACTCTAGACACACTTGATTCCCTTATGGAGACATATCAATACATAGGTTTTAAGATTCTTACTAGTCAGATATATTCCTCTGTGGGAAATATGGGGTTTTGAGTCTCTTTCACTAAGGAAGGTGTCGGTCTTGTCAATTCCAAAGTTGGTTTTTGAAACGGTCCCTGTGCTTATATCAAACTCTGGTTTTATGCATCACCCCACCTCTCCTTCCCCTTTATGCAGGCATAAGAGTGTTTTCTAAATGTGAGACTCTGTTCTCTTTCCTAACTCAGTTCACGTGTAGCCATGTTTACAGGATCTTCATAAGTGATATCTTATGATAAGTTTCTTTTTCTGTGTGACTTATTTCACTTAGAATCATCGTACCTGAATCCACTCACTTTGCTGCTACTGGTCTTATGACATTGATTTCATGGCTGAGGGATATTCCATCGTACGTAAGTACCACAATGTTTTGAACCATTTTTATATTTCCTGGGATATTTAAGGTGTACCCAAGTTGAGGTTCTTGTAGCCAGTGCAGCCCTAAATTTGGAGGTGGCTCTTTCTTATTGATTTTCAGTTTTCCCAAGGTATATTCCCTAGACTGGAAGTGGCCTTGGCTCTGTAGCTCTGTTGTTTACTTGTTTTAGGGAACACAATGCACTCCTCCAGTGAGGCAGTTGGCAATTTACATCCCGCCCATCAGCATAACAAGGCTCCCAGTTCTCCAGGGCCTGTCTTGCGTTTCTGGTTTTTACACATTTTGTGGATGTCCCTTTTGACCGGTGGGAAGTGATACTTCTTTGTAGTGCAGATTTGCATTGCCCGCTTGCTTGCTTGGCCAAAAAGGGCGTATGCGTTTTCTCCTGAATATATTCAGGAGAAAACGCATACGCCCTTTTTGGCCAAGTGCACCATTGTCCAAGTTGTGCCCCTCTTCCTGTGCTTTACAGGCGATTCCAAGGTACCTCTTGAAATCTGTTTCCTGCTATTTTGCCTCGCTTTCAAGTCCGCCTCGTTGACTTCCCTCAACAGATTTTTGGACGATAGATGTCCTTTATCACTCTGCCAGTTTGTGAATTGCTGTGCCCCTGAGCTCCATTTCTCAACTCGTTTTTTGTGAGCTGAACGCAAGTCCAAAATTTTGGATCATGTCCTATACTGGTTCCCGGTGGGTGGCTGAGACTTTGGTTAATTCTTCTTCCTGCCGGGAAATTAGAGTGACATGTGCCCGTCCAAATGCCTAACAGCTACTCTCTCATGGGTTCTCCCTCGTCCCTTCCATCCTCTGCCAAATTGGGAACCTGTGCAAACCAGGAGGTTAAAGGGCCTGTCTCTCCAAGTTGGGAGATTGATAGTAAGGCAGTTGGAAAGTCAAACTGGAGCACCAGGAGAGGGACTATTCGTTGAGTTTTAGAAACCTTTCGTATTCACAGTGTGTCCATTCTCTAGGTTTCCTGTACATGTTATAGCTGTAGTAATATTCCCTTGAACCTGGAGAGTTGGGACCCATGGAATGGGGGCCATGCATTATTGCTTGAAAGGGTCTGCATTTGCTCACCCAATCTCACCAATCCTCTCAGTCCCAAGTGTCCAGCCTTATGCCACATCCAGCTGTCATTGTAGACAGGGTCTTTCCAGGTTTCCTCAGACACCCTGAAGGAATTGTAAAGAATTTCCCTGTTTTTTGGTTTTGCTTTTGAAATTCCTTTTTATAGTGGGTTTGAGCTGATTCTCGCTGCCATGTTTATGCCACTCTAGACACACTTGATTCCCTTATGGAGACATATCAATACATAGGTTTTAAGATTCTTACTAGTCAGATATATTCCTCTGTGGGAAATATGGGGTTTTGAGTCTCTTTCACTGAGGAAGGTGTCGGTCTTGTCAATTCCAAAGTTGGTTTTTGAAACGGTCCCTGTGCTTATATCAAACTCTGGTTTTATGCATCACCCCACCTCTCCTTACCCTTTATGCAGGCATAAGAGTGTTTTCTAAATGTGAGACTCTGTTCTCTTTCCTAACTCAGTTCACGTGTAGCCATGTTTACAGGATCTTCATAAGTGATATCTTATGATAAGTTTCTTTTTCTGTGTGACTTATTTCACTTAGAATCATCGTACCTGAATCCACTCACTTTGCTGCTACTGGTCTTATGACATTGATTTCATGGCTGAGGGATATTCCATCGTACATAAGTACCACAATGTTTTGAACCATTTTTATATTTCCTGGGATATTTAAGGTGTACCCAAGTTGAGGTTCTTGTAGTCAGTGCAGCCCTAAATTTGGAGGTGGCACTTTCTTATTGATTTTCAGTTTTCCCAAGGTATATTCCCTAGACTGGAAGTGGCCTTGGCTCTGTAGCTCTGTTGTTTACTTGTTTTCGGGAACACAATGCACTCCTCCAGTGAGGCAGTTGGCAATTTACATCCCGCCCATCAGCATAACAAGGCTCCCAGTTCTCCAGGGCCTGTCTTGCCTTTCTGGTTTTTACACATTTTGTGGATGTCCCTTTTGACCGGTGGGAAGTGATACTTCTTTGTAGTGCAGATTTGCATTGCTCGCTTGCTTGCTTGGCCAAAAAGGGCGTATGCGTTTTCTCCTGAATATATTCAGGAGAAAACGCATACGCCCTTTTTGGCCAAGTGCACCATTGTCCAAGTTGTGCCCCTCTTCCTGTGCTTTACAGGCGATTCCAAGGTACCTCTTGAAATCTGTTTCCTGCTATTTTGCCTCGCTTTCAAGTCCGCCTCGTTGACTTCCCTCAACAGATTTTTGGACGATAGTTGTCCTTTATCACTCTGCCAGTTTGTGAATTGCTGTGCCCCTGAGCTCCATTTCTCAACTCGTTTTTTGTGAGCTGAACGCAAGTCCAAAATTTTGGATCATGTCCTATACTGGTTCCCGGTGGGTGGCTGAGACTTTGGTTAATTCTTCTTCCTGCCGGGAAATTAGAGTGACATGTGCCCGTTCAAATGCCTAACAGCTACTCTCTCATGGGTTCTCCCTCGTCCCTTCCATCCTCTGCCAAATTGGGAACCTGTGCAAACCAGGAGGTTAAAGGGCCTGTCTCTCCAAGTTGGGAGATTGATAGTAAGGCAGTTGGAAAGTCAAACTGGAGCACCAGGAGAGGGACTATTCGTTGGGTTTTAGAAACCTTTCGTATTCACAGTGTGTCCATTCTCTAGGTTTCCTGTACATGTTATAGCTGTAGTAATATTCCCTTGAACCTGGAGAGTTGGGACCCATGGAATGGGGGCCATGCATTATTGCTTGAAAGGGTCTGCATTTGCTCACCCAATCTCACCAATCCTCTCAGTCCCAAGTGTCCAGCCTTATGCCACATCCAGCTGTCATTGTAGACAGGGTCTTTCCAGGTTTCCTCAGACACCCTGAAGGAATTGTAAAGAATTTCCCTGTTTTTTGGTTTTGCTTTTGAAATTCCTTTTTATAGTGGGTTTGAGCTGATTCTCGCTGCCATGTTTATGCCACTCTAGACACACTTGATTCCCTTATGGAGTCATATCAATACATAGGTTTTAAGATTCTTACTAGTCAGATATATTCCTCTGCGGGAAATATGGGGTTTTGAGTCTCTTTCACTGAGGAAGGTGTAGGTCTTGTCTATTCCAAAGTTGGTTTTTGGAACGGTCCCTGTGCTTATATCAAACTCTGGTTTTATGCATCACCCCACCTCTCCTTCCCCTTTATGCAGACATAAGAGTGTTTTCTAAATGTGAGACTCTGTTCTCTTTCCCAACTCAGTTCACGTGTAGCCATGTTTACAGGATCTTCCTAAGTGATATCTTATGATAAGTTTCTTTTTCTGTGTGACTTATTTCACTTAGAATCATCGTACCTGAATCCACTCACTTTGCTGCTACTGGTCTTATGACATTGATTTCATGGCTGAGGGATATTCCATCGTACGTAAGTACCACAATGTTTTGAACCATTTTTATATTTCCTGGGATATTTAAGGTGTACCCAAGTTGAGGTTCTTGTAGCCAGTGCAGCCCTAAATTTGGAGGTGGCTCTTTCTTATTGATTTTCAGTTTTCCCAAGGTATATTCCCTAGACTGGATGTGGCCTTGGCTCTATAGCTCTGTTGTTTACTTGTTTTAGGGAACACAATGCACTCCTCCAGTGAGGCAGTTGGCAATTTACATCCCGCCCATCAGCATAACAAGGCTCCCTGTTCTCCAGGGCCTGTCTTGCCTTTCTGGTTTTTACACATTTTGTGGATGTCCCTTTTGACCGGTGGGAAGTGATACTTCTTTGTAGTGCAGATTTGCATTGCCCGCTTGCTTGCTTGGCCAAAAAGGGCGTATGCGTTTTCTCCTGAATATATTCAGGAGAAAACGCATACGCCCTTTTTGGCCAAGTGCACCATTGTCCAAGTTGTGCCCCTCTTCCTGTGCTTTACAGGCGATTCCAACGTACCTCTTGAAATCTGTTTCCTGCTATTTTGCCTCACTTTCAAGTCCGCCTCGTTGACTTCCCTCAACAGATTTTTGGACGATAGTTGTCCTTTATCACTGCCAGTTTGTGAATTGCTGTGCCCCTGAGCTCCATTTCTCAACTCGTTTTTTGTGAGCTGAACGCAAGTCCAAAATTTTGGATCATGTCCTATACTGGTTCCCGGTGGGTGGCTGAGACTTTGGTTAATTCTTCTTCCTGCCGGGAAATTAGAGTGACATGTGCCCGTCCAAATGCCTAACAGCTACTCTCTCATGGGTTCTCCCTCGTCCCTTCCATCCTCTGCCAAATTGGGAACCTGTGCAAACCAGGAGGTTAAAGGGCCTGTCTCTCCAAGTTGGGAGATTGATAGTAAGGCAGTTGGAAAGTCAAACTGGAGCACCAGGAGAGGGACTATTCGTTGAGTTTTAGAAACCTTTCGTATTCACAGTGTGTCCATTCTCTAGGTTTCCTGTACATGTTATAGCTGTAGTAATATTCCCTTGAACCTGGAGAGTTGGGACCCATGGAATGGGGGCCATGCATTATTGCTTGAAAGGGTCTGCATTTGCTCACCCAATCTCACCAATCCTCTCAGTCCCAAGTGTCCAGCCTTATGCCACATCCAGCTGTCATTGTAGACAGGGTCTTTCCAGGTTTCCTCAGACACCCTGAAGGAATTGTAAAGAATTTCCCTGTTTTTTGGTTTTGCTTTTGAAATTCCTTTTTATAGTGGGTTTGAGCTGATTCTCGCTGCCATGTTTATGCCACTCTAGACACACTTGATTCCCTTATGGAGACATATCAATACATAGGTTTTAAGATTCTTACTAGTCAGATATATTCCTCTGTGGGAAATATGGGGTTTTGAGTCTCTTTCACTGAGGAAGGTGTCGGTCTTGTCAATTCCAAAGTTGGTTTTTGAAACGGTCCCTGTGCTTATATCAAACTCTGGTTTTATGCATCACCCCACCTCTCCTTCCCCTTTATGTAGGCATAAGAGTGTTTTCTAAATGTGAGACTCTGTTCTCTTTCCTAATTCAGTTCACGTGTAGCCATGTTTACAGGATCTTCATAAGTGATATCTTATGATAAGTTTCTTTTTCTGTGTGACTTATTTCACTTAGAATCATCGTACCTGAATCCACTCACTTTGCTGCTACTGGTCTTATGACATTGATTTCATGGCTGAGGGATATTCCATCGTACGTAAGTACCACAATGTTTTGAACCATTTTTATATTTCCTGGGATATTTAAGGTGTACCCAAGTTGAGGTTCTTGTAGCCAGTGAAGCCCTAAATTTGGAGGTGGCTCTTTCTTATTGATTTACAGTTTTCCCCAGGTATATTCCCTAGACTGGAAGTGGCCTTGGCTCTGTAGCTCTGTTGTTTACTTGTTTTCGGGAACACAATGCACTCCTCCAGTGAGGCAGTTGGCAATTTACATCCCGCCCATCAGCATAACAAGGCTCCCAGTTCTCCAGGGCCTGTCTTGCCTTTCTGGTTTTTACACATTTTGTGGATGTCCCTTTTGACCGGTGGGAAGTGATACTTCTTTGTAGTGCAGATTTGCATTGCCCGCTTGCTTGCTTGGCCAAAAAGGGCGTATGCGTTTTCTCCTGAATATATTCAGGAGAAAACGCATACGCCCTTTTTGGCCAAGTGCACCATTGTCCAAGTTGTGCCCCTCTTCCTGTGCTTTACAGGAGATTCCAAGGTACCTCTTGAAATCTGTTTCCTGCTATTTTGCCTCGCTTTCAAGTCCGCCTCGTTGACTTCCCTCAACAGATTTTTGGACGATAGTTGTCCTTTATCACTCTGCCAGTTTGTGAATTGCTGTGCCCCTGAGCTCCATTTCTCAACTCGTTTTTTGTGAGCTGAACGCAAGTCCAAAATTTTGGATCATGTCCTATACTGGTTCCCGGTGGGTGGCTGAGACTTTGGTTAATTCTTCTTCCTGCCGGGAAATTAGAGTGACATGTGCCCGTCCAAATGCCTAACAGCTACTCTCTCATGGGTTCTCCCTCGTCCCTTCCATCCTCTGCCAAATTGGGAACCTGTGCAAACCAGGAGGTTAAAGGGCCTGTCTCTCCAAGTTGGGAGATTGATAGTAAGGCAGTTGGAAAGTCAAACTGGAGCACCAGGAGAGGGACTATTCGTTGGGTTTTAGAAACCTTTCGTATTCACAGTGTGTCCATTCTCTAGGTTTCCTGTACATGTTATAGCTGTAGTAATATTCCCTTGAACCTGGAGAGTTGGGACCCATGGAATGGGGGCCATGCATTATTGCTTGAAAGGGTCTGCATTTGCTCACCCAATCTCACCAATCCTCTCAGTCCCAAGTGTCCAGCCTTATGCCACATCCAGCTGTCATTGTAGACAGGGTCTTTCCAGGTTTCCTCAGACACCCTGAAGGAATTGTAAAGAATTTCCCTGTTTTTTGGTTTTGCTTTTGAAATTCCTTTTTATAGTGGGTTTGAGCTGATTCTCGCTGCCATGTTTATGCCACTCTAGACACACTTGATTCCCTTATGGAGACATATCAATACATAGGTTTTAAGATTCTTACTAGTCAGATATATTCCTCTGTGGGAAATATGGGGTTTTGAGTCTCTTTCACTGAGGAAGGTGTCGGTCTTGTCAATTCCAAAGTTGGTTTTTGAAACGGTCCCTGTGCTTATATCAAACTCTGGTTTTATGCATCACCCCACCTCTCCTTCCCCTTTATGCAGGCATAAGAGTGTTTTCTAAATGTGAGACTCTGTTCTCTTTCCTAACTCAGTTCACGTGTAGCCATTTTTACAGGATCTTCATAAGTGATATCTTATGATAAGTTTCTTTTTCTGTGTGACTTATTTCACTTAGAATCATCGTACCTGAATCCACTCACTTTGCTGCTACTGGTCTTATGACATTGATTTCATGGCTGAGGGATATTCCATCGTACGTAAGTACCACAATGTTTTGAACCATTTTTATATTTCCTGGGATATTTAAGGTGTACCCAAGTTGAGGTTCTTGTAGCCAGTGCAGCCCTAAATTTGGAGGTGGCTCTTTCTTATTGATTTTCAGTTTTCCCCAGGTATATTCCCTAGACTGGAAGTGGCCTTGGCTCTGTAGCTCTGTTGTTTACTTGTTTTAGGGAACACAATGCACTCCTCCAGTGAGGCAGTTGGCAATTTACATCCCGCCCATCAGCATAACAAGGCTCCCAGTTCTCCAGGGCCTGTCTTGCCTTTCTGGTTTTTACACATTTTGTGGATGTCCCTTTTGACCGGTGGGAAGTGATACTTCTTTGTAGTGCAGATTTGCATTGCCCGCTTGCTTGCTTGGCCAAAAAGGGCGTATGCGTTTTCTCCTGAATATATTCAGGAGAAAACGCATACGCCCTTTTTGGCCAAGTGCACCATTGTCCAAGTTGTGCCCCTCTTCCTGTGCTTTACAGGCGATTCCAACGTACCTCTTGAAATCTGTTTCCTGCTATTTTGCCTCGCTTTCAAGTCCGCCTCGTTGACTTCCCTCAACAGATTTTTGGACGATAGTTGTCCTTTATCACTCTGCCAGTTTGTGA
This sequence comes from Mesoplodon densirostris, assembly GCF_025265405.1. NCBI lineage: Eukaryota > Metazoa > Chordata > Mammalia > Artiodactyla > Ziphiidae > Mesoplodon > Mesoplodon densirostris. The sequence continues at coordinate 2,296,435 of NW_026778199.1, read as the reverse complement.
ATTGCTGTGCCCCTGAGCTCCATTTCTCAACTCGTTTTTTGTGAGCTGAACGCAAGTCCAAAATTTTGGATCATGTCCTATACTGGTTCCCGGTGGGTGGCTGAGACTTTGGTTAATTCTTCTTCCTGCCGGGAAATTAGAGTGACATGTGCCCGTCCAAATGCCTAACAGCTACTCTCTCATGGGTTCTCCCTCGTCCCTTCCATCCTCTGCCAAATTGGGAACCTGTGCAAACCAGGAGGTTAAAGGGCCTGTCTCTCCAAGTTGGGAGATTGATAGTAAGGCAGTTGGAAAGTCAAACTGGAGCACCAGGAGAGGGACTATTCGTTGAGTTTTAGAAACCTTTCGTATTCACAGTGTGTCCATTCTCTAGGTTTCCTGTACATGTTATAGCTGTAGTAATATTCCCTTGAACCTGGAGAGTTGGGACCCATGGAATGGGGGCCATGCATTATTGCTTGAAAGGGTCTGCATTTGCTCACCCAATCTCACCAATCCTCTCAGTCCCAAGTGTCCAGCCTTATGCCACATCCAGCTGTCATTGTAGACAGGGTCTTTCCAGGTTTCCTCAGACACCCTGAAGGAATTGTAAAGAATTTCCCTGTTTTTTGGTTTTGCTTTTGAAATTCCTTTTTATAGTGGGTTTGAGCTGATTCTCGCTGCCATGTTTATGCCACTCTAGACACACTTGATTCCCTTATGGAGACATATCAATACATAGGTTTTAAGATTCTTACTAGTCAGATATATTCCTCTGTGGGAAATATGGGGTTTTGAGTCTCTTTCACTGAGGAAGGTGTCGGTCTTGTCAATTCCAAAGTTGGTTTTTGAAACGGTCCCTGTGCTTATATCAAACTCTGGTTTTATGCATCACCCCACCACTCCTTACCCTTTATGCAGGCATAAGAGTGTTTTCTAAATGTGAGACTCTGTTCTCTTTCCTAACTCAGTTCACGTGTAGCCATGTTTACAGGATCTTCATAAGTGATATCTTATGATAAGTTTCTTTTTCTGTGTGACTTATTTCACTTAGAATCATCGTACCTGAATCCACTCACTTTGCTGCTACTGGTCTTATGACATTGATTTCATGGCTGAGGGATATTCCATCGTACATAAGTACCACAATGTTTTGAACCATTTTTATATTTCCTGGGATATTTAAGGTGTACCCAAGTTGAGGTTCTTGTAGTCAGTGCAGCCCTAAATTTGGAGGTGGCTCTTTCTTATTGATTTTCAGATTTCCCAAGGTATATTCCCTAGACTGGAAGTGGCCTTGGCTCTGTAGCTCTGTTGTTTACTTGTTTTCGGGAACACAATGCACTCCTCCAGTGAGGCAGTTGGCAATTTACATCCCGCCCATCAGCATAACAAGGCTCCCAGTTCTCCAGGGCCTGTCTTGCCTTTCTGGTTTTTACACATTTTGTGGATGTCCCTTTTGACCGGTGGGAAGTGATACTTCTTTGTAGTGCAGATTTGCATTGCTCGCTTGCTTGCTTGGCCAAAAAGGGCGTATGCGTTTTCTCCTGAATATATTCAGGAGAAAACGCATACGCCCTTTTTGGCCAAGTGCACCATTGTCCAAGTTGTGCCCCTCTTCCTGTGCTTTACAGGCGATTCCAAGGTACCTCTTGAAATCTGTTTCCTGCTATTTTGCCTCGCTTTCAAGTCCGCCTCGTTGACTTCCCTCAACAGATTTTTGGACGATAGTTGTCCTTTATCACTCTGCCAGTTTGTGAATTGCTGTGCCCCTGAGCTCCATTTCTCAACTCGTTTTTTGTGAGCTGAACGCAAGTCCAAAATTTTGGATCATGTCCTATACTGGTTCCCGGTGGGTGGCTGAGACTTTGGTTAATTCTTCTTCCTGCCGGGAAATTAGAGTGACATGTGCCCGTTCAAATGCCTAACAGCTACTCTCTCATGGGTTCTCCCTCGTCCCTTCCATCCTCTGCCAAATTGGGAACCTGTGCAAACCAGGAGGTTAAAGGGCCTGTCTCTCCAAGTTGGGAGATTGATAGTAAGGCAGTTGGAAAGTCAAACTGGAGCACCAGGAGAGGGACTATTCGTTGGGTTTTAGAAACCTTTCGTATTCACAGTGTGTCCATTCTCTAGGTTTCCTGTACATGTTATAGCTGTAGTGATATTCCCTTGAACCTGGAGAGTTGGGACCCATGGAATGGGGGCCATGCATTATTGCTTGAAAGGGTCTGCATTTGCTCACCCAATCTCACCAATCCTCTCAGTCCCAAGTGTCCAGCCTTATGCCACATCCAGCTGTCATTGTAGACAGGGTCTTTCCAGGTTTCCTCAGACACCCTGAAGGAATTGTAAAGAATTTCCCTGTTTTTTGGTTTTGCTTTTGAAATTCCTTTTTATAGTGGGTTTGAGCTGATTCTCGCTGCCATGTTTATGCCACTCTAGACACACTTGATTCCCTTATGGAGACATATCAATACATAGGTTTTAAGATTCTTACTAGTCAGATATATTCCTCTGTGGGAAATATGGGGTTTTGAGTCTCTTTCACTGAGGAAGGTGTCGGTCTTGTCAATTCCAAAGTTGGTTTTTGAAACGGTCCCTGTGCTTATATCAAACTCTGGTTTTATGCATCACCCCACCTCTCCTTCCCCTTTATGCAGGCATAAGAGTGTTTTCTAAATGTGAGACTCTGTTCTCTTTCCTAACTCAGTTCACGTGTAGCCATTTTTACAGGATCTTCATAAGTGATATCTTATGATAAGTTTCTTTTTCTGTGTGACTTATTTCACTTAGAATCATCGTACCTGAATCCACTCACTTTGCTGCTACTGGTCTTATGACATTGATTTCATGGCTGAGGGATATTCCATCGTACGTAAGTACCACAATGTTTTGAACCATTTTTATATTTCCTGGGATATTTAAGGTGTACCCAAGTTGAGGTTCTTGTAGCCAGTGCAGCCCTAAATTTGGAGGTGGCTCTTTCTTATTGATTTTCAGTTTTCCCCAGGTATATTCCCTAGACTGGAAGTGGCCTTGGCTCTGTAGCTCTGTTGTTTACTTGTTTTAGGGAACACAATGCACTCCTCCAGTGAGGCAGTTGGCAATTTACATCCCGCCCATCAGCATAACAAGGCTCCCAGTTCTCCAGGGCCTGTCTTGCCTTTCTGGTTTTTACACATTTTGTGGATGTCCCTTTTGACCGGTGGGAAGTGATACTTCTTTGTAGTGCAGATTTGCATTGCCCGCTTGCTTGCTTGGCCAAAAAGGGCGTATGCGTTTTCTCCTGAATATATTCAGGAGAAAACGCATACGCCCTTTTTGGCCAAGTGCACCATTGTCCAAGTTGTGCCCCTCTTCCTGTGCTTTACAGGCGATTCCAACGTACCTCTTGAAATCTGTTTCCTGCTATTTTGCCTCGCTTTCAAGTCCGCCTCGTTGACTTCCCTCAACAGATTTTTGGACGATAGTTGTCCTTTATCACTCTGCCAGTATGTGAATTGCTGTGCCCCTGAGCTCCATTTCTCAACTCGTTTTTTGTGAGCTGAACGCAAGTCCAAAATTTTGGATCATGTCCTATACTGGTTCCCGGTGGGTGGCTGAGACTTTGGTTAATTCTTCTTCCTGCCGGGAAATTAGAGTGACATGTGCCCGTCCAAATGCCTAACAGCTACTCTCTCATGGGTTCTCCCTCGTCCCTTCCATCCTCTGCCAAATTGGGAACCTGTGCAAACCAGGAGGTTAAAGGGCCTGTCTCTCCAAGTTGGGAGATTGATAGTAAGGCAGTTGGAAAGTCAAACTGGAGCACCAGGAGAGGGACTATTCGTTGAGTTTTAGAAACCTTTCGTATTCACAGTGTGTCCATTCTCTAGGTTTCCTGTACATGTTATAGCTGTAGTAATATTCCCTTGAACCTGGAGAGTTGGGACCCATGGAATGGGGGCCATGCATTATTGCTTGAAAGGGTCTGCATTTGCTCACCCAATCTCACCAATCCTCTCAGTCCCAAGTGTCCAGCCTTATGCCACATCCAGCTGTCATTGTAGACAGGGTCTTTCCAGGTTTCCTCAGACACCCTGAAGGAATTGTAAAGAATTTCCCTGTTTTTTGGTTTTGCTTTTGAAATTCCTTTTTATAGTGGGTTTGAGCTGATTCTCGCTGCCATGTTTATGCCACTCTAGACACACTTGATTCCCTTATGGAGACATATCAATACATAGGTTTTAAGATTCTTACTAGTCAGATATATTCCTCTGTGGGAAATATGGGGTTTTGAGTCTCTTTCACTGAGGAAGGTGTCGGTCTTGTCAATTCCAAAGTTGGTTTTTGAAACGGTCCCTGTGCTTATATCAAACTCTGGTTTTATGCATCACCCCACCACTCCTTACCCTTTATGCAGGCATAAGAGTGTTTTCTAAATGTGAGACTCTGTTCTCTTTCCTAACTCAGTTCACGTGTAGCCATGTTTACAGGATCTTCCTAAGTGATATCTTATGATAAGTTTCTTTTTCTGTGTGACTTATTTCACTTAGAATCATCGTACCTGAATCCACTCACTTTGCTGCTACTGGTCTTATGACATTGATTTCATGGCTGAGGGATATTCCATCGTACATAAGTACCACAATGTTTTGAACCATTTTTATATTTCCTGGGATATTTAAGGTGTACCCAAGTTGAGGTTCTTGTAGTCAGTGCAGCCCTAAATTTGGAGGTGGCTCTTTCTTATTGATTTTCAGATTTCCCAAGGTATATTCCCTAGACTGGAAGTGGCCTTGGCTCTGTAGCTCTGTTGTTTACTTGTTTTCGGGAACACAATGCACTCCTCCAGTGAGGCAGTTGGCAATTTACATCCGCCCATCAGCATAACAAGGCTCCCAGTTCTCCAGGGCCTGTCTTGCCTTTCTGGTTTTTACACATTTTGTGGATGTCCCTTTTGACCGGTGGGAAGTGATACTTCTTTGTAGTGCAGATTTGCATTGCTCGCTTGCTTGCTTGGCCAAAAAGGGCGTATGCGTTTTCTCCTGAATATATTCAGGAGAAAACGCATACGCCCTTTTTGGCCAAGTGCACCATTGTCCAAGTTGTGCCCCTCTTCCTGTGCTTTACAGGCGATTCCAAGGTACCTCTTGAAATCTGTTTCCTGCTATTTTGCCTCGCTTTCAAGTCCGCCTCGTTGACTTCCCTCAACAGATTTTTGGACGATAGTTGTCCTTTATCACTCTGCCAGTTTGTGAATTGCTGTGCCCCTGAGCTCCATTTCTCAACTCGTTTTTTGTGAGCTGAACGCAAGTCCAAAATTTTGGATCATGTCCTATACTGGTTCCCGGTGGGTGGCTGAGACTTTGGTTAATTCTTCTTCCTGCCGGGAAATTAGAGTGACATGTGCCCGTTCAAATGCCTAACAGCTACTCTCTCATGGGTTCTCCCTCGTCCCTTCCATCCTCTGCCAAATTGGGAACCTGTGCAAACCAGGAGGTTAAAGGGCCTGTCTCTCCAAGTTGGGAGATTGATAGTAAGGCAGTTGGAAAGTCAAACTGGAGCACCAGGAGAGGGACTATTCGTTGGGTTTTAGAAACCTTTCGTATTCACAGTGTGTCCATTCTCTAGGTTTCCTGTACATGTTATAGCTGTAGTGATATTCCCTTGAACCTGGAGAGTTGGGACCCATGGAATGGGGGCCATGCATTATTGCTTGAAAGGGTCTGCATTTGCTCACCCAATCTCACCAATCCTCTCAGTCCCAAGTGTCCAGCCTTATGCCACATCCAGCTGTCATTGTAGACAGGGTCTTTCCAGGTTTCCTCAGACACCCTGAAGGAATTGTAAAGAATTTCCCTGTTTTTTGGTTTTGCTTTTGAAATTCCTTTTTATAGTGGGTTTGAGCTGATTCTCGCTGCCATGTTTATGCCACTCTAGACACACTTGATTCCCTTATGGAGTCATATCAATATATAGGTTTTAAGATTCTTACTAGTCAGATATATTCCTCTGTGGGAAATATGGGGTTTTGAGTCTCTTTCACTGAGGAAGGTGTAGGTCTTGTCTATTCCAAAGTTGGTTTTTGGAACGGTCCATGTGCTTATATCAAACTCTCGTTTTATGCATCACCCCACCTCTCCATCCCCTTTATGCAGGCATAAGAGTGTTTTCTAAATGTGAGACTCTGTTCTATTTCCTAACTCAGTTCACGTGTAGCCATGTTTACAGGATCTTCATAAGTGATATCTTATGATAAGTTCCTTTTTCTGTGTGACTTATTTCACTTAGAATCATCGTACCTGAATCCACTCACTTTGCTGCTACTGGTTTTATGACATTGATTTCATCACTGAGGGATATTCCATCGTACGTAAGTACCACAATGTTTTGAACCATTTTTATATTTCCTGGGATATTTAAGGTGTACCCAAGTTGAGGTTCTTGTAGTCAGTGCAGCCCTAAATTTTGAGGTGGCTCTTTCTTATTGATTTTCAGTTTTCCCAAGGTATATTCCCTAGACTGGATGTGGCCTTGGCTCTATAGCTCTGTTGTTTACTTGTTTTAGGGAACACAATGCACTCCTCCAGTGAGGCAGTTGGCAATTTACATCCCGCCCATCAGCATAACAAGGCTCCCAGTTCTCCAGGGCCTGTCTTGCCTTTCTGGTTTTTACACATTTTGTGGATGTCCCTTTTGACCGGTGGGAAGTGATACTTCTTTGTAGTGCAGATTTGCATTGCCCGCTTGCTTGCTTGGCCAAAAAGGGCGTATGCGTTTTCTCCTGAATATATTCAGGAGAAAACGCATACGCCCTTTTTGGCCAAGTGCACCATTGTCCAAGTTGTGCCCCTCTTCCTGTGCTTTACAGGCGATTCCAACGTACCTCTTGAAATCTGTTTCCTGCTATTTTGCCTCACTTTCATGTCCGCCTCGTTGACTTCCCTCAACAGATTTTTGGACGATAGTTGTCCTTTATCACTCTGCCAGTATGTGAATTGCTGTGCCCCTGAGCTCCATTTCTCAACTCGTTTTTTGTGAGCTGAACGCAAGTCCAAAATTTTGGATCATGTCCTATACTGGTTCCCGGTGGGTGGCTGAGACTTTGGTTAATTCTTCTTCCTGCCGGGAAATTAGAGTGACATGTGCCCGTCCAAATGCCTAACAGCTACTCTCTCATGGGTTCTCCCTCGTCCCTTCCATCCTCTGCCAAATTGGGAACCTGTGCAAACCAGGAGGTTAAAGGGCCTGTCTCTCCAAGTTGGGAGATTGATAGTAAGGCAGTTGGAAAGTCAAACTGGAGCACCAGGAGAGGGACTATTCGTTGGGTTTTAGAAACCTTTCGTATTCACAGTGTGTCCATTCTCTAGGTTTCCTGTACATGTTATAGCTGTAGTAATATTCCCTTGAACCTGGAGAGTTGGGACCCATGGAATGGGGGCCATGCATTATTGCTTGAAAGGGTCTGCATTTGCTCACCCAATCTCACCAATCCTCTCAGTCCCAAGTGTCCAGCCTTATGCCACATCCAGCTGTCATTGTAGACAGGGTCTTTCCAGGTTTCCTCAGACACCCTGAAGGAATTGTAAAGAATTTCCCTGTTTTTTGGTTTTGCTTTTGAAATTCCTTTTTATAGTGGGTTTGAGCTGATTCTCGCTGCCATTTTTATGCCACTCTAGACACACTTGATTCCCTAATGGAGTCATATCAATACATAGGTTTTAAGATTCTTACTAGTCAGATATATTCCTCTGCGGGAAATATGGGGTTTTGAGTCTCTTTCACTGAGGAAGGTGTAGGTCTTGTCTATTCCAAAGTTGGTTTTTGGAACGGTCCCTGTGCTTATATCAAACTCTGGTTTTATGCATCACCCCACCTCTCCTTCCCCTTTATGCAGACATAAGAGTGTTTTCTAAATGTGAGACTCTGTTCTCTTTCCCAACTCAGTTCACGTGTAGCCATGTTTACAGGATCTTCCTAAGTGATATCTTATGATAAGTTTCTTTTTCTGTGTGACTTATTTCACTTAGAATCATCGTACCTGAATCCACTCACTTTGCTGCTACTGGTCTTATGACATTGATTTCATGGCTGAGGGATATTCCATCGTACGTAAGTACCACAATGTTTTGAACCATTTTTATATTTCCTGGGATATTTAAGGTGTACCCAAGTTGAGGTTCTTGTAGCCAGTGAAGCCCTAAATTTGGAGGTGGCTCTTTCTTATTGATTTTCAGTTTTCCCAAGGTATATTCCCTAGACTGGAAGTGGCCTTGGCTCTGTAGCTCTGTTGTTTACTTGTTTTAGGGAACACAATGCACTCTTCCAGTGAGGCAGTTGGCAATTTACATCCCGCCCATCAGCATAACAAGGCTCCCAGTTCTCCAGGGCCTGTCTTGCCTTTCTGGTTTTTACACATTTTGTGGATGTCCCTTTTGACCGGTGGGAAGTGATACTTCTTTGTAGTGCAGATTTGCATTGCCCGCTTGCTTGCTTGGCCAAAAACGGCGTATGCGTTTTCTCCTGAATATATTCAGGAGAAAACGCATACGCCCTTTTTGGCCAAGTGCACCATTGTCCAAGTTGTGCCCCTCTTCCTGTGCTTTACAGGCGATTCCAACGTACCTCTTGAAATCTGTTTCCTGCTATTTTGCCTCACTTTCAAGTCCGCCTCGTTGACTTCCCTCAACAGAGTTTTGGACGATAGTTGTCCTTTATCACTCTGCCAGTATGTGAATTGCTGTGCCCCTGAGCTCCATTTCTCAACTCGTTTTTTGGGAGCTGAACGCAAGTCGAAAATTTTGGATCATGTCCTCTACTGGTTCCCTGTGGGTGGCTGAGACTTTGGTTAATTCTTCTTCCTGCCGGGAAATTAGAGTGACATGTGCCCGTCCAAATGCCTAACAGCTACTCTCTCATGGGTTCTCCCTCGTCCCTTCCATCCTCTGCCAAATTGAGAACCTGTGCAAACCAGGAGGTTAAAGGGCCTGTCTCTCCAAGTTGGGAGATTGATAGTAAGGCAGTTGGAAAGTCAAACTGGAGCACCAGGAGAGGGACTATTCGTTGAGTTTTAGAAACCTTTCTTATTCACAGTGTGTCCATACTCTAGGTTTCCTGTACATGTTATAGCTGTAGTGATATTCCCTTGAACATGGAGAATTGGGACCCATGGAATGGGGGCCATGCATTATTGCTTGAAAGGGTCTGCATTTGCTCACCCAATCTCACCAATCCTCTCAGTCCCAAGTGTCCAGCCTTATGCCACATCCAGCTGTCATTGTAGATAGGGTCTTTCCAGGTTTCCTCAGACACCCTGAAGGAATTGTAAAGAATTTCCCTGTTTTTTGGTTTTGCTTTTGAAATTCCTTTTTATAGTGGGTTTGAGCTGATTCTCGCTGCCATGTTTATGCCACTCTAGACACACTTGATTCCCTTATGGAGTCATATCAATATATAGGTTTTAAGATTCTTACTAGTCAGATATATTCCTCTGCGGGAAATATGGGGTTTTGAGTCTCTTTCACTGAGGAAGGTGTAGGTCTTGTCTATTCCAAAGTTGGTTTTTGGAACGGTCCATGTGCTTATATCAAACTCTCGTTTTATGCATCACCCCACCTCTCCATCCCCTTTATGCAGGCATAAGAGTGTTTTCTAAATGTGAGACTCTGTTCTATTTCCTAACTCAGTTCACGTGTAGCCATGTTTACAGGATCTTCATAAGTGATATCTTATGATAAGTTCCTTTTTCTGTGTGACTTATTTCACTTAGAATCATCGTACCTGAATCCACTCACTTTGCTGCTACTGGTTTTATGACATTGATTTCATCGCTGAGGGATATTCCATCGTACGTAAGTACCACAATGTTTTGAACCATTTTTATATTTCCTGGTATATTTAAGGTGTACCCAAGTTGAGGTTCTTGTAGTCAGTGCAGCCCTAAATTTTGAGGTGGCTCTTTCTTATTGATTTTCAGTTTTCCCAAGGTATATTCCCTAGACTGGATGTGGCCTTGGCTCTATAGCTCTGTTGTTTACTTGTTTTAGGGAACACAATGCACTCCTCCAGTGAGGCAGTTGGCAATTTACATCCCGCCCATCAGCATAACAAGGCTCCCAGTTCTCCAGGGCCTGTCTTGCCTTTCTGGTTTTTACACATTTTGTGGATGTCCCTTTTGACCGGTGGGAAGTGATACTTCTTTGTAGTGCAGATTTGCATTGCCCGCTTGCTTGCTTGGCCAAAAAGGGCGTATGCGTTTTCTCCTGAATATATTCAGGAGAAAACGCATATGCCCTTTTTGGCCAAGTGCACCATTGTCCAAGTTGTGCCCCTCTTCCTGTGCTTTACAGGCGATTCCAACGTACCTCATGAAATCTGTTTCCTGCTATTTTGCCTCACTTTCATGTCCGCCTCGTTGACTTCCCTCAACAGATTTTTGGACGATAGTTGTCCTTTATCACTCTGCCAGTATGTGAATTGCTGTGCCCCTGAGCTCCATTTCTCAACTCGTTTTTTGTGAGCTGAACGCAAGTCCAAAATTTTGGATCATGTCCTATACTGGTTCCCGGTGGGTGGCTGAGACTTTGGTTAATTCTTCTTCCTGCCGGGAAATTAGAGTGACATGTGCCCGTCCAAATGCCTAACAGCTACTCTCTCATGGGTTCTCCCTCGTCCCTTCCATCCTCTGCCAAATTGGGAACCTGTGCAAACCAGGAGGTTAAAGGGCCTGTCTCTCCAAGTTGGGAGATTGATAGTAAGGCAGTTGGAAAGTCAAACTGGAGCACCAGGAGAGGGACTATTCGTTGGGTTTTAGAAACCTTTCGTATTCACAGTGTGTCCATTCTCTAGGTTTCCTGTACATGTTATAGCTGTAGTAATATTCCCTTGAACCTGGAGAGTTGGGACCCATGGAATGGGGGCCATGCATTATTGCTTGAAAGGGTCTGCATTTGCTCACCCAATCTCACCAATCCTCTCAGTCCCAAGTGTCCAGCCTTATGCCACATCCAGCTGTCATTGTAGACAGGGTCTTTCCAGGTTTCCTCAGACACCCTGAAGGAATTGTAAAGAATTTCCCTGTTTTTTGGTTTTGCTTTTGAAATTCCTTTTTATAGTGGGTTTGAGCTGATTCTCGCTGCCATTTTTATGCCACTCTAGACACACTTGATTCCCTAATGGAGTCATATCAATACATAGGTTTTAAGATTCTTACTAGTCAGATATATTCCTCTGCGGGAAATATGGGGTTTTGAGTCTCTTTCACTGAGGAAGGTGTAGGTCTTGTCTATTCCAAAGTTGGTTTTTGGAACGGTCCCTGTGCTTATATCAAACTCTGGTTTTATGCATCACCCCACCTCTCCTTCCCCTTTATGCAGACATAAGAGTGTTTTCTAAATGTGAGACTCTGTTCTCTTTCCCAACTCAGTTCACGTGTAGCCATGTTTACAGGATCTTCCTAAGTGATATCTTATGATAAGTTTCTTTTTCTGTGTGACTTATTTCACTTAGAATCATCGTACCTGAATCCACTCACTTTGCTGCTACTGGTCTTATGACATTGATTTCATGGCTGAGGGATATTCCATCGTACGTAAGTACCACAATGTTTTGAACCATTTTTATATTTCCTGGGATATTTAAGGTGTACCCAAGTTGAGGTTCTTGTAGCCAGTGAAGCCCTAAATTTGGAGGTGGCTCTTTCTTATTGATTTTCAGTTTTCCCAAGGTATATTCCCTAGACTGGAAGTGGCCTTGGCTCTGTAGCTCTGTTGTTTACTTGTTTTAGGGAACACAATGCACTCTTCCAGTGAGGCAGTTGGCAATTTACATCCCGCCCATCAGCATAACAAGGCTCCCAGTTCTCCAGGGCCTGTCTTGCCTTTCTGGTTTTTACACATTTTGTGGATGTCCCTTTTGACCGGTGGGAAGTGATACTTCTTTGTAGTGCAGATTTGCATTGCCCGCTTGCTTGCTTGGCCAAAAACGGCGTATGCGTTTTCTCCTGAATATATTCAGGAGAAAACGCATACGCCCTTTTTGGCCAAGTGCACCATTGTCCAAGTTGTGCCCCTCTTCCTGTGCTTTACAGGCGATTCCAACGTACCTCTTGAAATCTGTTTCCTGCTATTTTGCCTCACTTTCAAGTCCGCCTCGTTGACTTCCCTCAACAGAGTTTTGGACGATAGTTGTCCTTTATCACTCTGCCAGTATGTGAATTGCAGTGCCCCTGAGCTCCATTTCTCAACTCGTTTTTTGGGAGCTGAACGCAAGTCGAAAATTTTGGATCATGTCCTCTACTGGTTCCCGGTGGGTGGCTGAGACTTTGGTTAATTCTTCTTCCTGCCGGGAAATTAGAGTGACATGTGCCCGTCCAAATGCCTAACAGCTACTCTCTCATGGGTTCTCCCTCGTCCCTTCCATCCTCTGCCAAATTGAGAACCTGTGCAAACCAGGAGGTTAAAGGGCCTGTCTCTCCAAGTTGGGAGATTGATAGTAAGGCAGTTGGAAAGTCAAACTGGAGCACCAGGAGAGGGACTATTCGTTGAGTTTTAGAAACCTTTCTTATTCACAGTGTGTCCATTCTCTAGGTTTCCTGTACATGTTATAGCTGTAGTGATATTCCCTTGAACATGGAGAATTGGGACCCATGGAATGGGGGCCATGCATTATTGCTTGAAAGGGTCTGCATTTGCTCACCCAATCTCACCAATCCTCTCAGTCCCAAGTGTCCAGCCTTATGCCACATCCAGCTGTCATTGTAGATAGGGTCTTTCCAGGTTTCCTCAGACACCCTGAAGGAATTGTAAAGAATTTCCCTGTTTTTTGGTTTTGCTTTTGAAATTCCTTTTTATAGTGGGTTTGAGCTGATTCTCGCTGCCATGTTTATGCCACTCTAGACACACTTGATTCCCTTATGGAGTCATATCAATATATAGGTTTTAAGATTCTTACTAGTCAGATATATTCCTCTGCGGGAAATATGGGGTTTTGAGTCTCTTTCACTGAGGAAGGTGTAGGTCTTGTCTATTCCAAAGTTGGTTTTTGGAACGGTCCATGTGCTTATATCAAACTCTCGTTTTATGCATCACCCCACCTCTCCATCCCCTTTATGCAGGCATAAGAGTGTTTTCTAAATGTGAGACTCTGTTCTATTTCCTAACTCAGTTCACGTGTAGCCATGTTTACAGGATCTTCATAAGTGATATCTTATGATAAGTTCCTTTTTCTGTGTGACTTATTTCACTTAGAATCATCGTACCTGAATCCACTCACTTTGCTGCTACTGGTTTTATGACATTGATTTCATCGCTGAGGGATATTCCATCGTACGTAAGTACCACAATGTTTTGAACCATTTTTATATTTCCTGGTATATTTAAGGTGTACCCAAGTTGAGGTTCTTGTAGTCAGTGCAGCCCTAAATTTTGAGGTGGCTCTTTCTTATTGATTTTCAGTTTTCCCAAGGTATATTCCCTAGACTGGATGTGGCCTTGGCTCTATAGCTCTGTTGTTTACTTGTTTTAGGGAACACAATGCACTCCTCCAGTGAGGCAGTTGGCAATTTACATCCCGCCCATCAGCATAACAAGGCTCCCAGTTCTCCAGGGCCTGTCTTGCCTTTCTGGTTTTTACACATTTTGTGGATGTCCCTTTTGACCGGTGGGAAGTGATACTTCTTTGTAGTGCAGATTTGCATTGCCCGCTTGCTTGCTTGGCCAAAAAGGGCGTATGCGTTTTCTCCTGAATATATTCAGGAGAAAACGCATACGCCCTTTTTGGCCAAGTGCACCATTGTCCAAGTTGTGCCCCTCTTCCTGTGCTTTACAGGCGATTCCAACGTACCTCTTGAAATCTGTTTCCTGCTATTTTGCCTCACTTTCAAGTCCGCCTCGTTGACTTCCCTCAACAGAGTTTTGGACGATAGTTGTCCTTTATCACTCTGCCAGTATGTGAATTGCTGTGCCCCTGAGCTCCATTTCTCAACTCGTTTTTTGGGAGCTGAACGCAAGTCGAAAATTTTGGATCATGTCCTCTACTGGTTCCCTGTGGGTGGCTGAGACTTTGGTTAATTCTTCTTCCTGCCGGGAAATTAGAGTGACATGTGCCCGTCCAAATGCCTAACAGCTACTCTCTCATGGGTTCTCCCTCGTCCCTTCCATCCTCTGCCAAATTGAGAACCTGTGCAAACCAGGAGGTTAAAGGGCCTGTCTCTCCAAGTTGGGAGATTGATAGTAAGGCAGTTGGAAAGTCAAACTGGAGCACCAGGAGAGGGACTATTCGTTGAGTTTTAGAAACCTTTCTTATTCACAGTGTGTCCATTCTCTAGGTTTCCTGTACATGTTATAGCTGTAGTGATATTCCCTTGAACATGGAGAATTGGGACCCATGGAATGGGGGCCATGCATTATTGCTTGAAAGGGTCTGCATTTGCTCACCCAATCTCACCAATCCTCTCAGTCCCAAGTGTCCAGCCTTATGCCACATCCAGCTGTCATTGTAGATAGGGTCTTTCCAGGTTTCCTCAGACACCCTGAAGGAATTGTAAAGAATTTCCCTGTTTTTTGGTTTTGCTTTTGAAATTCCTTTTTATAGTGGGTTTGAGCTGATTCTCGCTGCCATGTTTATGCCACTCTAGACACACTTGATTCCCTTATGGAGTCATATCAATATATAGGTTTTAAGATTCTTACTAGTCAGATATATTCCTCTGCGGGAAATATGGGGTTTTGAGTCTCTTTCACTGAGGAAGGTGTAGGTCTTGTCTATTCCAAAGTTGGTTTTTGGAACGGTCCATGTGCTTATATAAAACTCTCGTTTTATGCATCACCCCACCTCTCCATCCCCTTTATGCAGGCATAAGAGTGTTTTCTAAATGTGAGACTCTGTTCTATTTCCTAACTCAGTTCACGTGTAGCCATGTTTACAGGATCTTCATAAGTGATATCTTATGATAAGTTCCTTTTTCTGTGTGACTTATTTCACTTAGAATCATCGTACCTGAATCCACTCACTTTGCTGCTACTGGTTTTATGACATTGATTTCATCGCTGAGGGATATTCCATCGTACGTAAGTACCACAATGTTTTGAACCATTTTTATATTTCCTGGTATATTTAAGGTGTACCCAAGTTGAGGTTCTTGTAGTCAGTGCAGCCCTAAATTTTGAGGTGGCTCTTTCTTATTGATTTTCAGTTTTCCCAAGGTATATTCCCTAGACTGGATGTGGCCTTGGCTCTATAGCTCTGTTGTTTACTTGTTTTAGGGAACACAATGCACTCCTCCAGTGAGGCAGTTGGCAATTTACATCCCGCCCATCAGCATAACAAGGCTCCCAGTTCTCCAGGGCCTGTCTTGCCTTTCTGGTTTTTACACATTTTGTGGATGTCCCTTTTGACCGGTGGGAAGTGATACTTCTTTGTAGTGCAGATTTGCATTGCCCGCTTGCTTGCTTGGCCAAAAAGGGCGTATGCGTTTTCTCCTGAATATATTCAGGAGAAAACGCATATGCCCTTTTTGGCCAAGTGCACCATTGTCCAAGTTGTGCCCCTCTTCCTGTGCTTTACAGGCGATTCCAACGTACCTCTTGAAATCTGTTTCCTGCTATTTTGCCTCACTTTCATGTCCGCCTCGTTGACTTCCCTCAACAGATTTTTGGACGATAGTTGTCCTTTATCACTCTGCCAGTATGTGAATTGCTGTGCCCCTGAGCTCCATTTCTCAACTCGTTTTTTGTGAGCTGAACGCAAGTCCAAAATTTTGGATCATGTCCTATACTGGTTCCCGGTGGGTGGCTGAGACTTTGGTTAATTCTTCTTCCTGCCGGGAAATTAGAGTGACATGTGCCCGTCCAAATGCCTAACAGCTACTCTCTCATGGGTTCTCCCTCGTCCCTTCCATCCTCTGCCAAATTGGGAACCTGTGCAAACCAGGAGGTTAAAGGGCCTGTCTCTCCAAGTTGGGAGATTGATAGTAAGGCAGTTGGAAAGTCAAACTGGAGCACCAGGAGAGGGACTATTCGTTGGGTTTTAGAAACCTTTCGTATTCACAGTGTGTCCATTCTCTAGGTTTCCTGTACATGTTATAGCTGTAGTAATATTCCCTTGAACCTGGAGAGTTGGGACCCATGGAATGGGGGCCATGCATTATTGCTTGAAAGGGTCTGCATTTGCTCACCCAATCTCACCAATCCTCTCAGTCCCAAGTGTCCAGCCTTATGCCACATCCAGCTGTCATTGTAGACAGGGTCTTTCCAGGTTTCCTCAGACACCCTGAAGGAATTGTAAAGAATTTCCCTGTTTTTTGGTTTTGCTTTTGAAATTCCTTTTTATAGTGGGTTTGAGCTGATTCTCGCTGCCATTTTTATGCCACTCTAGACACACTTGATTCCCTAATGGAGTCATATCAATACATAGGTTTTAAGATTCTTACTAGTCAGATATATTCCTCTGCGGGAAATATGGGGTTTTGAGTCTCTTTCACTGAGGAAGGTGTAGGTCTTGTCTATTCCAAAGTTGGTTTTTGGAACGGTCCCTGTGCTTATATCAAACTCTGGTTTTATGCATCACCCCACCTCTCCTTCCCCTTTATGCAGACATAAGAGTGTTTTCTAAATGTGAGACTCTGTTCTCTTTCCCAACTCAGTTCACGTGTAGCCATGTTTACAGGATCTTCCTAAGTGATATCTTATGATAAGTTTCTTTTTCTGTGTGACTTATTTCACTTAGAATCATCGTACCTGAATCCACTCACTTTGCTGCTACTGGTCTTATGACATTGATTTCATGGCTGAGGGATATTCCATCGTACGTAAGTACCACAATGTTTTGAACCATTTTTATATTTCCTGGGATATTTAAGGTGTACCCAAGTTGAGGTTCTTGTAGCCAGTGAAGCCCTAAATTTGGAGGTGGCTCTTTCTTATTGATTTTCAGTTTTCCCAAGGTATATTCCCTAGACTGGAAGTGGCCTTGGCTCTGTAGCTCTGTTGTTTACTTGTTTTAGGGAACACAATGCACTCTTCCAGTGAGGCAGTTGGCAATTTACATCCCGCCCATCAGCATAACAAGGCTCCCAGTTCTCCAGGGCCTGTCTTGCCTTTCTGGTTTTTACACATTTTGTGGATGTCCCTTTTGACCGGTGGGAAGTGATACTTCTTTGTAGTGCAGATTTGCATTGCCCGCTTGCTTGCTTGGCCAAAAACGGCGTATGCGTTTTCTCCTGAATATATTCAGGAGAAAACGCATACGCCCTTTTTGGCCAAGTGCACCATTGTCCAAGTTGTGCCCCTCTTCCTGTGCTTTACAGGCGATTCCAACGTACCTCTTGAAATCTGTTTCCTGCTATTTTGCCTCACTTTCAAGTCCGCCTCGTTGACTTCCCTCAACAGAGTTTTGGACGATAGTTGTCCTTTATCACTCTGCCAGTATGTGAATTGCTGTGCCCCTGAGCTCCATTTCTCAACTCGTTTTTTGGGAGCTGAACGCAAGTCGAAAATTTTGGATCATGTCCTCTACTGGTTCCCTGTGGGTGGCTGAGACTTTGGTTAATTCTTCTTCCTGCCGGGAAATTAGAGTGACATGTGCCCGTCCAAATGCCTAACAGCTACTCTCTCATGGGTTCTCCCTCGTCCCTTCCATCCTCTGCCAAATTGAGAACCTGTGCAAACCAGGAGGTTAAAGGGCCTGTCTCTCCAAGTTGGGAGATTGATAGTAAGGCAGTTGGAAAGTCAAACTGGAGCACCAGGAGAGGGACTATTCGTTGAGTTTTAGAAACCTTTCTTATTCACAGTGTGTCCATTCTCTAGGTTTCCTGTACATGTTATAGCTGTAGTGATATTCCCTTGAACATGGAGAATTGGGACCCATGGAATGGGGGCCATGCATTATTGCTTGAAAGGGTCTGCATTTGCTCACCCAATCTCACCAATCCTCTCAGTCCCAAGTGTCCAGCCTTATGCCACATCCAGCTGTCATTGTAGATAGGGTCTTTCCAGGTTTCCTCAGACACCCTGAAGGAATTGTAAAGAATTTCCCTGTTTTTTGGTTTTGCTTTTGAAATTCCTTTTTATAGTGGGTTTGAGCTGATTCTCGCTGCCATGTTTATGCCACTCTAGACACACTTGATTCCCTTATGGAGTCATATCAATATATAGGTTTTAAGATTCTTACTAGTCAGATATATTCCTCTGCGGGAAATATGGGGTTTTGAGTCTCTTTCACTGAGGAAGGTGTAGGTCTTGTCTATTCCAAAGTTGGTTTTTGGAACGGTCCATGTGCTTATATCAAACTCTCGTTTTATGCATCACCCCACCTCTCCATCCCCTTTATGCAGGCATAAGAGTGTTTTCTAAATGTGAGACTCTGTTCTATTTCCTAACTCAGTTCACGTGTAGCCATGTTTACAGGATCTTCATAAGTGATATCTTATGATAAGTTCCTTTTTCTGTGTGACTTATTTCACTTAGAATCATCGTACCTGAATCCACTCACTTTGCTGCTACTGGTTTTATGACATTGATTTCATCGCTGAGGGATATTCCATCGTACGTAAGTACCACAATGTTTTGAACCATTTTTATATTTCCTGGTATATTTAAGGTGTACCCAAGTTGAGGTTCTTGTAGTCAGTGCAGCCCTAAATTTTGAGGTGGCTCTTTCTTATTGATTTTCAGTTTTCCCAAGGTATATTCCCTAGACTGGATGTGGCCTTGGCTCTATAGCTCTGTTGTTTACTTGTTTTAGGGAACACAATGCACTCCTCCAGTGAGGCAGTTGGCAATTTACATCCCGCCCATCAGCATAACAAGGCTCCCAGTTCTCCAGGGCCTGTCTTGCCTTTCTGGTTTTTACACATTTTGTGGATGTCC
Organism: Mesoplodon densirostris; assembly: GCF_025265405.1. Taxonomy (NCBI): domain Eukaryota; kingdom Metazoa; phylum Chordata; class Mammalia; order Artiodactyla; family Ziphiidae; genus Mesoplodon; species Mesoplodon densirostris. Next base: position 2,277,611 of record NW_026778199.1, on the reverse strand, counting down.
CTTTTGACCGGTGGGAAGTGATACTTCTTTGTAGTGCAGATTTGCATTGCCCGCTTGCTTGCTTGGCCAAAAAGGGCGTATGCGTTTTCTCCTGAATATATTCAGGAGAAAACGCATATGCCCTTTTTGGCCAAGTGCACCATTGTCCAAGTTGTGCCCCTCTTCCTGTGCTTTACAGGCGATTCCAACGTACCTCTTGAAATCTGTTTCCTGCTATTTTGCCTCACTTTCATGTCCGCCTCGTTGACTTCCCTCAACAGATTTTTGGACGATAGTTGTCCTTTATCACTCTGCCAGTATGTGAATTGCTGTGCCCCTGAGCTCCATTTCTCAACTCGTTTTTTGTGAGCTGAACGCAAGTCCAAAATTTTGGATCATGTCCTATACTGGTTCCCGGTGGGTGGCTGAGACTTTGGTTAATTCTTCTTCCTGCCGGGAAATTAGAGTGACATGTGCCCGTCCAAATGCTTAACAGCTACTCTCTCATGGGTTCTCCCTCGTCCCTTCCATCCTCTGCCAAATTGGGAACCTGTGCAAACCAGGAGGTTAAAGGGCCTGTCTCTCCAAGTTGGGAGATTGATAGTAAGGCAGTTGGAAAGTCAAACTGGAGCACCAGGAGAGGGACTATTCGTTGGGTTTTAGAAACCTTTCGTATTCACAGTGTGTCCATTCTCTAGGTTTCCTGTACATGTTATAGCTGTAGTAATATTCCCTTGAACCTGGAGAGTTGGGACCCATGGAATGGGGGCCATGCATTATTGCTTGAAAGGGTCTGCATTTGCTCACCCAATCTCACCAATCCTCTCAGTCCCAAGTGTCCAGCCTTATGCCACATCCAGCTGTCATTGTAGACAGGGTCTTTCCAGGTTTCCTCAGACACCCTGAAGGAATTGTAAAGAATTTCCCTGTTTTTTGGTTTTGCTTTTGAAATTCCTTTTTATAGTGGGTTTGAGCTGATTCTCGCTGCCATTTTTATGCCACTCTAGACACACTTGATTCCCTAATGGAGTCATATCAATACATAGGTTTTAAGATTCTTACTAGTCAGATATATTCCTCTGCGGGAAATATGGGGTTTTGAGTCTCTTTCACTGAGGAAGGTGTAGGTCTTGTCTATTCCAAAGTTGGTTTTTGGAACGGTCCCTGTGCTTATATCAAACTCTGGTTTTATGCATCACCCCACCTCTCCTTCCCCTTTATGCAGACATAAGAGTGTTTTCTAAATGTGAGACTCTGTTCTCTTTCCCAACTCAGTTCACGTGTAGCCATGTTTACAGGATCTTCCTAAGTGATATCTTATGATAAGTTTCTTTTTCTGTGTGACTTATTTCACTTAGAATCATCGTACCTGAATCCACTCACTTTGCTGCTACTGGTCTTATGACATTGATTTCATGGCTGAGGGATATTCCATCGTACGTAAGTACCACAATGTTTTGAACCATTTTTATATTTCCTGGGATATTTAAGGTGTACCCAAGTTGAGGTTCTTGTAGCCAGTGAAGCCCTAAATTTGGAGGTGGCTCTTTCTTATTGATTTTCAGTTTTCCCAAGGTATATTCTCTAGACTGGAAGTGGCCTTGGCTCTGTAGCTCTGTTGTTTACTTGTTTTAGGGAACACAATGCACTCTTCCAGTGAGGCAGTTGGCAATTTACATCCCGCCCATCAGCATAACAAGGCTCCCAGTTCTCCAGGGCCTGTCTTGCCTTTCTGGTTTTTACACATTTTGTGGATGTCCCTTTTGACCGGTGGGAAGTGATACTTCTTTGTAGTGCAGATTTGCATTGCCCGCTTGCTTGCTTGGCCAAAAACGGCGTATGCGTTTTCTCCTGAATATATTCAGGAGAAAACGCATACGCCCTTTTTGGCCAAGTGCACCATTGTCCAAGTTGTGCCCCTCTTCCTGTGCTTTACAGGCGATTCCAACGTACCTCTTGAAATCTGTTTCCTGCTATTTTGCCTCACTTTCAAGTCCGCCTCGTTGACTTCCCTCAACAGAGTTTTGGACGATAGTTGTCCTTTATCACTCTGCCAGTATGTGAATTGCTGTGCCCCTGAGCTCCATTTCTCAACTCGTTTTTTGGGAGCTGAACGCAAGTCGAAAATTTTGGATCATGTCCTCTACTGGTTCCCTGTGGGTGGCTGAGACTTTGGTTAATTCTTCTTCCTGCCGGGAAATTAGAGTGACATGTGCCCGTCCAAATGCCTAACAGCTACTCTCTCATGGGTTCTCCCTCGTCCCTTCCATCCTCTGCCAAATTGAGAACCTGTGCAAACCAGGAGGTTAAAGGGCCTGTCTCTCCAAGTTGGGAGATTGATAGTAAGGCAGTTGGAAAGTCAAACTGGAGCACCAGGAGAGGGACTATTCGTTGAGTTTTAGAAACCTTTCTTATTCACAGTGTGTCCATTCTCTAGGTTTCCTGTACATGTTATAGCTGTAGTGATATTCCCTTGAACATGGAGAATTGGGACCCATGGAATGGGGGCCATGCATTATTGCTTGAAAGGGTCTGCATTTGCTCACCCAATCTCACCAATCCTCTCAGTCCCAAGTGTCCAGCCTTATGCCACATCCAGCTGTCATTGTAGATAGGGTCTTTCCAGGTTTCCTCAGACACCCTGAAGGAATTGTAAAGAATTTCCCTGTTTTTTGGTTTTGCTTTTGAAATTCCTTTTTATAGTGGGTTTGAGCTGATTCTCGCTGCCATGTTTATGCCACTCTAGACACACTTGATTCCCTTATGGAGTCATATCAATATATAGGTTTTAAGATTCTTACTAGTCAGATATATTCCTCTGCGGGAAATATGGGGTTTTGAGTCTCTTTCACTGAGGAAGGTGTAGGTCTTGTCTATTCCAAAGTTGGTTTTTGGAACGGTCCATGTGCTTATATCAAACTCTCGTTTTATGCATCACCCCACCTCTCCATCCCCTTTATGCAGGCATAAGAGTGTTTTCTAAATGTGAGACTCTGTTCTATTTCCTAACTCAGTTCACGTGTAGCCATGTTTACAGGATCTTCATAAGTGATATCTTATGATAAGTTCCTTTTTCTGTGTGACTTATTTCACTTAGAATCATCGTACCTGAATCCACTCACTTTGCTGCTACTGGTTTTATGACATTGATTTCATCGCTGAGGGATATTCCATCGTACGTAAGTACCACAATGTTTTGAACCATTTTTATATTTCCTGGTATATTTAAGGTGTACCCAAGTTGAGGTTCTTGTAGTCAGTGCAGCCCTAAATTTTGAGGTGGCTCTTTCTTATTGATTTTCAGTTTTCCCAAGGTATATTCCCTAGACTGGATGTGGCCTTGGCTCTATAGCTCTGTTGTTTACTTGTTTTAGGGAACACAATGCACTCCTCCAGTGAGGCAGTTGGCAATTTACATCCCGCCCATCAGCATAACAAGGCTCCCAGTTCTCCAGGGCCTGTCTTGCCTTTCTGGTTTTTACACATTTTGTGGATGTCCCTTTTGACCGGTGGGAAGTGATACTTCTTTGTAGTGCAGATTTGCATTGCCCGCTTGCTTGCTTGGCCAAAAAGGGCGTATGCGTTTTCTCCTGAATATATTCAGGAGAAAACGCATATGCCCTTTTTGGCCAAGTGCACCATTGTCCAAGTTGTGCCCCTCTTCCTGTGCTTTACAGGCGATTCCAACGTACCTCTTGAAATCTGTTTCCTGCTATTTTGCCTCACTTTCATGTCCGCCTCGTTGACTTCCCTCAACAGATTTTTGGACGATAGTTGTCCTTTATCACTCTGCCAGTATGTGAATTGCTGTGCCCCTGAGCTCCATTTCTCAACTCGTTTTTTGTGAGCTGAACGCAAGTCCAAAATTTTGGATCATGTCCTATACTGGTTCCCGGTGGGTGGCTGAGACTTTGGTTAATTCTTCTTCCTGCCGGGAAATTAGAGTGACATGTGCCCGTCCAAATGCCTAACAGCTACTCTCTCATGGGTTCTCCCTCGTCCCTTCCATCCTCTGCCAAATTGGGAACCTGTGCAAACCAGGAGGTTAAAGGGCCTGTCTCTCCAAGTTGGGAGATTGATAGTAAGGCATTTGGAAAGTCAAACTGGAGCACCAGGAGAGGGACTATTCGTTGAGTTTTAGAAACCTTTCGTATTCACAGTGTGTCCATTCTCTAGGTTTCCTGTACATGTTATAGCTGTAGTAATATTCCCTTGAACCTGGAGAGTTGGGAACCATGGAATGGGGGCCATGCATTATTGCTTGAAAGGGTCTGCATTTGCTCACCCAATCTCACCAATCCTCTCAGTCCCAAGTGTCCAGCCTTATGCCACATCCTGCTGTCATTGTAGACAGGGTCTTTCCAGGTTTCCTCAGACACCCTGAAGGAATTGTAAAGAATTTCCCTGTTTTTTGGTTTTGCTTTTGAAATTCCTTTTTATAGTGGGTTTGAGCTGATTCTCGCTGCCATGTTTATGCCACTCTAGACACACTTGACTCCCTTATGGAGTCATATCAATACATAGGTTTTAAGATTCTTACTAGTCAGATATATTCCTCTGCGGGAAATATGGGGTTTTGAGTCTCTTTCACTGAGGAAGGTGTAGGTCTTGTCTATTCCAAAGTTGGTTTTTGGAACGGTCCCTGTGCTTATATCAAACTCTGGTTTTATGCATCACCCCACCTCTCCTTCCCCTTTATGCAGACATAAGAGTGTTTTCTAAATGTGAGACTCTGTTCTCTTTCCCAACTCAGTTCACGTGTAGCCATGTTTACAGGATCTTCCTAAGTGATATCTTATGATAAGTTTCTTTTTCTGTGTGACTTATTTCACTTAGAATCATCGTACCTGAATCCACTCACTTTGCTGCTACTGGTCTTATGACATTGATTTCATGGCTGAGGGATATTCCATCGTACGTAAGTACCACAATGTTTTGAACCATTTTTATATTTCCTGGGATATTTAAGGTGTACCCAAGTTGAGGTTCTTGTAGCCAGTGCAGCCCTAAATTTGGAGGTGGCTCTTTCTTATTGATTTTCAGTTTTCCCAAGGTATATTCCCTAGACTGGATGTGGCCTTGGCTCTATAGCTCTGTTGTTTACTTGTTTTAGGGAACACAATGCACTCCTCCAGTGAGGCAGTTGGCAATTTACATCCCGCCCATCAGCATAAAAAGGCTCCCTGTTCTCCAGGGCCTGTCTTGCCTTTCTGGTTTTTACACATTTTGTGGATGTCCCTTTTGACCGGTGGGAAGTGATACTTCTTTGTAGTGCAGATTTGCATTGCCCGCTTGCTTGCTTGGCCAAAAAGGGCGTATGCGTTTTCTCCTGAATATATTCAGGAGAAAACGCATACTCCCTTTTTGGCCAAGTGCACCATTGTCCAAGTTGTGCCCCTCTTCCTGTGCTTTACAGGCGATTCCAACGTACCTCTTGAAATCTGTTTCCTGCTATTTTGCCTCACTTTCAAGTCCGCCTCGTTGACTTCCCTCAACAGATTTTTGGACGATAGTTGTCCTTTATCACTGCCAGTTTGTGAATTGCTGTGCCCCTGAGCTCCATTTCTCAACTCGTTTTTTGTGAGCTGAACGCAAGTCCAAAATTTTGGATCATGTCCTATACTGGTTCCCGGTGGGTGGCTGAGACTTTGGTTAATTCTTCTTCCTGCCGGGAAATTAGAGTGACATGTGCCCGTCCAAATGCCTAACAGCTACTCTCTCATGGGTTCTCCCTCGTCCCTTCCATCCTCTGCCAAATTGGGAACCTGTGCAAACCAGGAGGTTAAAGGGCCTGTCTCTCCAAGTTGGGAGATTGATAGTAAGGCAGTTGGAAAGTCAAACTGGAGCACCAGGAGAGGGACTATTCGTTGAGTTTTAGAAAACTTTCGTATTCACAGTGTGTCCATTCTCTAGGTTTCCTGTACATGTTATAGCTGTAGTAATATTCCCTTGAACCTGGAGAGTTGGGACCCATGGAATGGGGGCCATGCATTATTGCCTGAAAGGGTCTGCATTTGCTCACCCAATCTCACCAATCCTCTCAGTCCCAAGTGTCAAGCCTTATGCCACATCCAGCTGTCATTGTAGACATGGTCTTTCCAGGTTTCCTCAGACACCCTGAAGGAATTGTAAAGAATTTCCCTGTTTTTTGGTTTTGCTTTTGAAATTCCTTTTTATAGTGGGTTTGAGCTGATTCTCGCTGCTATGTTTATGCCACTCTAGACACACTTGATTCCCTTATGGAGACATATCAATACATAGGTTTTAAGGTTCTTACTAGTCAGATATATTCCTCTGTGGGAAATATGGGGTTTTGAGTCTCTTTCACTGAGGAAGGTGTCGGTCTTGTCAATTCCAAAGTTGGTTTTTGAAACGGTCCCTGTGCTTATATCAAACTCTGGTTTTATGCATTACCCCACCTCTCCTTCCCCTTTATGCGGGCATAAGAGTGTTTTATAAATGTGAGACTCTGTTCTCTTTCCTAACTCAGTTCACGTGTAGCCATGTTTACAGGATCTTCATAAGTGATATCTTATGATAAGTTTCTTTTTCTGTGTGACTTATTTCACTTAGAATCATCGTACCTGAATCCACTCACTTTGCTGCTTCTGGTCTTATGACATTGATTTCATGGCTGAGGGTTATTCCATCGTACGTAAGTACCACAATGTTTTGAACCATTTTTATATTTCCTGGGATATTTAAGGTGTACCCAAGTTGAGGTTCTTGTAGTCAGTGCAGCCCTAAATTTGGAGGTGGCTCTTTCTTATTGATTTTCAGTTTTCCCAAGGTATATTCCCTAGACTGGAAGTGGCCTTGGCTCTGTAGCTCTGTTATTTACTTGTTTTAGGGAACACAATGCACTCCTCCAGTGAGGCAGTTGGCAGTTTACATCCCGCCCATCAGCATAACAGGGCTCCCAGTTCTCCAGGGCCTGTCTTGCCTTTCTGGTTTTTACACATTTTGTGGATGTCCCTTTTGACCGGTGGGAAGTGATACTTCTTTGTAGTGCAGATTTGCATTGCCCGCTTGCTTGCTTGGCCAAAAAGGGCGTATGCTTTTTCTCCTGAATATATTCAGGAGAAAACGCATACGCCCTTTTTGGCCAAGTGCACCATTGTCCAAGTTGTGCCCCTCTTCCTGTGCTTTACAGGCGATTCCAACGTACCTCTTGAAATCTGTTTCCTGCTATTTTGCCTCACTTTCAAGTCCGCCTCGTTGACTTCCCTCAACAGATTTTTGGACGATAGTTGTCCTTTATCACTCTGCCAGTTTGTGAATTGCTGTGCCCCTGAGCTCCATTTCTCAACTCGTTTTTTGTGAGCTGAACGCAAGTCCAAAATTTTGGATCATGTCCTATACTGGTTCCCGGTGGGTGGCTGAGACTTTGGTTAATTCTTCTTCCTGCCGGGAAATTAGAGTGACATGTGCCCGTCCAAATGCCTAACAGCTACTCTCTCATGGGTTCTCCCTCGTCCCTTCCATCCTCTGCCAAATTGGGAACCTGTGCAAACCAGGAGGTTAAAGGGCCTGTCTCTCCAAGTTGGGAGATAGATAGTAAGGCAGTTGGAAAGTCAAACTGGAGCACCAGGAGAGGGACTATTCGTTGAGTTTTAGAAACCTTTCGTATTCACAGTGTGTCCATTCTCTAGGTTTCCTGTACATGTTATAGCTGTAGTAATATTCCCTTGAACATGGAGAGTTGGGACCCATGGAATGGGGGCCATGCATTATTGCTTGAAAGGGTCTTCATTTGCTCACCCACTCTCACCAATCCTCTCAGTCCCAAGTGTCCAGCCTTATGCCACATACAGCTGTCATTGTAGACAGGGTCTTTCCAGGTTTCCTCAGACACCCTGAAGGAATTGTAAAGAATTTCCCTGTTTTTTGGTTTTGCTTTTGAAATTCCTTTTTATAGTGGGTTTGAGCTGATTCTCGCTGCCATGTTTATGCCACTCTAGACACACTTGATTCCCTTATGGAGACATATCAATACATAGGTTTTAAGATTCTTACTAGTCAGATATATTCCTCTGTGGGAAATATGGGGTTTTGAGTCTCTTTCACTGAGGAAGGTGTCGGTCTTGTCTATTCCAAAGTTGGTTTTTGAAACGGTCCCTGTGCTTATATCAAACTCTGGTATTATGCATCACCCCACCTCTCCTTTCCCTTTATGCAGGCATAAGAGTGTTTTCTAAATGTGAGTCTCTGTTCTCTTTCCTAACTCAGTTCACGTGTAGCCATGTTTACAGGATCTTCATAAGTGATATCTTATGATAAGTTTCTTTTTCTGTGTGACTTATTTCACTTAGAATCATCGTACCTGAATCCACTCACTTTGTTGCTACTGGTCTTATGACATTGATTTCATGGCTGAGGGATATTCCATCGTACGTAAGTACCACAATGTTTTGAACCATTTTTATATTTCCTGGGCTATTTAAGGTGTACCCAAGTTGAGGTTCTTGTAGTCAGTGCAGCCCTAAATTTGGAGGTGGCTCTTTCTTATTGATTTTCAGTTTTCCCAAGGTATATTCCCTAGACTGGAAGTGGCCTTGGCTCTGTAGCTCTGTTGTTTACTTGTTTTAGGGAACACAATGCACTCCTCCAGTGAGGCAGTTGGCAGTTTACATCCCGCCCATCAGCATAACAGGGCTCCCAGTTCTCCAGGGCCTGTCTTGCCTTTCTGGTTTTTACACATTTTGTGGATGTCCCTTTTGACCGGTGGGAAGTGATACTTCTTTGTAGTGCAGATTTGCATTGCCCGCTTGCTTGCTTGGCCAAAAAGGGCGTATGCGTTTTCTCCTGAATATATTCAGGAGAAAACGCATACGCACTTTTTGGCCAAGTGCACCATTGTCCAAGTTGTGCCCCTCTTCCTGTGCTTTACAGGCGATTCCAACGTACCTCTTGAAATCTGTTTCCTGCTATTTTGCCTCACTTTCAAGTCCACCTCGTTGACTTCCCTCAACAGATTTTTGGACGATAGTTGTCCTTTATCACTCTGCCAGTTTGTGAATTGCTGTGCCCCTGAGCTCCATTTCTCAACTCGTTTTTTGTGAGCTGAACGCAAGTCCAAAATTTTGGATCATGTCCTATACTGGTTCCCAGTGGGTGGCTGAGACTTTGGTTAATTCTTCTTCCTGCCGGGAAATTAGAGTGACATGTGCCCGTCCAAATGCCTAACAGCTACTCTCTCATGGGTTCTCCCTCGTCCCTTCCATCCTCTGCCAAATTGGAAACCTGTGCAAACCAGGAGGTTAAAGGGCCTGTCTCTCCAAGTTGGGAGATTGATAGTAAGGCAGTTGGAAAGTCAAACTGGAGCACCAGGAGAGGGACTATTCGTTGAGTTTTAGAAACCTTTCGTATTCACAGTGTGTCCATTCTCTAAGTTTCCTTTACATGATATAGCTGTACTAATATTCCCTTGAACCTGGAGAGTTGGGACCCATGGAATGGGGGCCATGCATTATTGCTTGAAAGGGTCTGCATTTGCTCACCCAATCTCACCAATCCTCTCAGTCCCAAGTGTCCAGCCTTATGCCACATCCAGCTGTCATTGTAGATAGGGTCTTTCCAGGTTTCCTCACACACCCTGAAGGAATTGTAAAGAATTTCCCTGTTTTCTGGTTTTGCTTTTGAAATTCCTTTTTATAGTGGGTTTGAGCTGATTCTCGCTACCATGTTTATGCCACTCTAGACACACTTGATTCCCTTATGGAGACATATCAATACATAGGTTTTAAGATTCTTACTAGTCAGATATATTCCTCTGTGGGAAATATGGGGTTTTGAGTCTCTTTCACTGAGGAAGGTGTCGGTCTTGTCAATTCCAAAGTTGGTTTTTGAAACGGTCCCTGTGCTTATATCAAACTCTGGTTTTATGCATCACCCCACCTCTCCTTCCCCTTTATGCAGGCATAAGAGTGTTTTCTAAATGTGAGACTCTGTTCTCTTTCCTAACTCAGTTCACGTGTAGCCATATTTACAGGATCTTCATAAGTGATATCTTATGATAAGTTTCTTTTTCTGTGTGACTTATTTCACTTAGAATCATCGTACCTGAATCCACTCACTTTGCTGCTACTGGTCTTATGACATTGATTTCATGGCTGAGGGATATTCCATCGTACGTAAGTACCACAATGTTTTGAACCATTTTTATATTTCCTGGGATATTTAAGGTGTACCCAAGTTGAGGTTCTTGTAGCCAGTGCAGCCCTAAATTTGGAGGTGGCTCTTTCTTATTGATTTTCAGTTTTCCCCAGGTATATTCCCTAGACTGGAAGTGGCCTTGGCTCTGTAGCTCTGTTGTTTACTTGTTTTAGGGAACACAATGCACTCCTTCAGTGAGGCAGTTGGCAATTTACATCCCGCCCATCAGCATAACAAGGCTCCCTGTTCTCCAGGGCCTGTCTTGCCTTTCTGGTTTTTACACATTTTGTGGATGTCCCTTTTGACCGGTGGGAAGTGATACTTCTTTGTAGTGCAGATTTGCATTGCCCGATTGCTTGCTTGGCCAAAAAGGGCGTATGCGTTTTCTCCTGAATATATTCAGGAGAAAACGCATACGCCCTTTTTGGCCAAGTGCACCATTGTCCAAGTTGTGCCCCTCTTCCTGTGCTTTACAGGCGATTCCAACGTACCTCTTGAAATCTGTTTCCTGCTATTTTGCCTCACTTTCAAGTCCGCCTCGTTGACTTCCCTCAACAGATTTTTGGACGATAGTTGTCCTTTATCACTGCCAGTTTGTGAATTGCTGTGCCCCTGAGCTCCATTTCTCAACTCGTTTTTTGTGAGCTGAACGCAAGTCCAAAATTTTGGATCATGTCCTATACTGGTTCCCGGTGGGTGGCTGAGACTTTGGTTAATTCTTCTTCCTGCCGGGAAATTAGAGTTACATGTGCCCGTCCAAATGCCTAACAGCTACTCTCTCATGGGTTCTCCCTCGTCCCTTCCATCCTCTGCCAAATTGGGAACCTGTGCAAACCAGGAGGTTAAAGGGCCTGTCTCTCCAAGTTGGGAGATTGATAGTAAGGCAGTTGGAAAGTCAAACTGGAGCACCAGGAGAGGGACTATTCGTTGAGTTTTAGAAACCTTTCGTATTCACAGTGTGTCCATTCTCTAAGTTTCCTGTACATGATATAGCTGTAGTAATATTCCCTTGAACCTGGAGAGTTGGGACCCATGGAATGGGGGCCATGCATTATTGCTTGAAAGGGTCTGCATTTGCTCACCCAATCTCATCAATCCTCTCAGTCCCAAGTGTCCAGCCTTATGCCACATCCAGCTGTCATTGTAGATAGGGTCTTTCCAGGTTTCCTCAGACACCCTGAAGGAATTGTAAAGAATTTCCCTGTTTTCTGGTTTTGCTTTTGAAATTCCTTTTTATAGTGGGTTTGAGCTGATTCTCGCTACCATGTTTATGCCACTCTAGACACACTTGATTCCCTTATGGAGACATATCAATACATAGGTTTTAAGATTCTTACTAGTCAGATATATTCCTCTGTGGGAAATATGGGGTTTTGAGTCTCTTTCACTGAGGAAGGTGTCGGTCTTGTCAATTCCAAAGTTGGTTTTTGAAACGGTCCCTGTGCTTATATCAAACTCTGGTTTTATGCATCACCCCACCTCTCCTTCCCCTTTATGCAGGCATAAGAGTGTTTTCTAAATGTGAGATTCTGTTCTCTTTCCTAACTCAGTTCACGTGTAGCCATGTTTACAGGATCTTCATAAGTGATATCTTATGATAAGTTTCTTTTTCTGTGTGACTTATTTCACTTAGAATCATCGTACCTGAATCCACTCACTTTGCTGCTACTGGTCTTATGACATTGATTTCATGGCTGAGGGATATTCCATCGTACGTAAGTACCACAATGTTTTGAACCATTTTTATATTTCCTGGGATATTTAAGGTGTACCCAAGTTGAGGTTCTTGTAGCCAGTGCAGCCCTAAATTTGGAGGTGGCTCTTTCTTATTGATTTTCAGTTTTCCCCAGGTATATTCCCTAGACTGGAAGTGGCCTTGGCTCTGTAGCTCTGTTGTTTACTTGTTTTAGGGAACACAATGCACTCCTCCAGTGAGGCAGATGGCAATTTACATCACGCCCATCAGCATAACAAGGCTCCCTGTTCTCCAGGGCCTGTCTTGCCTTTCTGGTTTTTACACATTTTGTGGATGTCCCTTTTGACCGGTGGGAAGTGATACTTCTTTGTAGTGCAGATTTGCATTGCCCGCTTGCTTGCTTGGCCAAAAAGGGCGTATGCGTTTTCTCCTGAATATATTCAGGAGAAAACGCATACGCCCTTTTTGGCCAAGTGCACCATTGTCCAAGTTGTGCCCCTCTTCCTGTGCTTTACAGGCGATTCCAACGTACCTCTTGAAATCTGTTTCCTGCTATTTTGCCTCACTTTCAAGTCCGCCTCGTTGACTTCCCTCAACAGATTTTTGGACGATAGTTGTCCTTTATCACTGCCAGTTTGTGAATTGCTGTGCCCCTGAGCTCCATTTCTCAACTCGTTTTTTGTGAGCTGAACGCAAGTCCAAAATTTTGGATCATGTCCTATACGGGTTCCCGGTGGGTGGCTGAGACTTTGGTTAATTCTTCTTCCTGCCGGGAAATTAGAGTGACATGTGCCCGTCCAAATGCCTAACAGCTACTCTCTCATGGGTTCTCCCTCGTCCCTTCCATCCTCTGCCAAATTGGGAACCTGTGCAAACCAGGAGGTTAAAGGGCCTGTCTCTCCAAGTTGGGAGATTGATAGTAAGGCAGTTGGAAAGTCAAACTGGAGCACCAGGAGAGGGACTATTCGTTGAGTTTTAGAAACCTTTCGTATTCACAGTGTGTCCATTCTCTAGGTTTCCTGTACATGTTATAGCTGTAGTAATATTCCCTTGAACCTGGAGAGTTGGGACCCATGGAATGGGGGCCATGCATTATTGCTTGAAAGGGTCTGCATTTGCTCACCCAATCTCACCAATCCTCTCAGTCCCAAGTGTCCAGCCTTATGCCACATCCAGCTGTCATTGTAGACAGGGTCTTTCCAGGTTTCCTCAGACACCCTGAAGGAATTGTAAAGAATTTCCCTGTTTTTTGGTTTTGCTTTTGAAATTCCTTTTTATAGTGGGTTTGAGCTGATTCTCGCTGCCATGTTTATGCCACTCTAGACACACTTGATTCCCTTATGGAGACATATCAATACATAGGTTTTAAGATTCTTACTAGTCAGATATATTCCTCTGTGGGAAATATGGGGTTTTGAGTCTCTTTCACTAAGGAAGGTGTCGGTCTTGTCAATTCCAAAGTTGGTTTTTGAAACGGTCCCTGTGCTTATATCAAACTCTGGTTTTATGCATCACCCCACCTCTCCTTCCCCTTTATGCAGGCATAAGAGTGTTTTCTAAATGTGAGACTCTGTTTTCTTTCCTAACTCAGTTCACGTGTAGCCATGTTTACAGGATCTTCATAAGTGATATCTTATGATAAGTTTCTTTTTCTGTGTGACTTATTTCACTTAGAATCATCGTACCTGAATCCACTCACTTTGCTGCTACTGGTCTTATGACATTGATTTCATGGCTGAGGGATATTCCATCGTACGTAAGTACCACAATGTTTTGAACCATTTTTATATTTCCTGGGATATTTAAGGTGTACCCAAGTTGAGGTTCTTGTAGCCAGTGCAGCCCTAAATTTGGAGGTGGCTCTTTCTTATTGATTTTCAGTTTTCCCAAGGTATATTCCCTAGACTGGAAGTGACCTTGGCTCTGTAGCTCTGTTGTTTACTTGTTTTAGGGAACACAATGCACTCCTCCAGTGAGGCAGTTGGCAATTGACATCCCGCCCATCAGCATAACAAGGCTCCCAGTTCTCCAGGGCCTGTCTTGCCTTTCTGGTTTTTACACATTTTGTGGATGTCCCTTTTGACCGGTGGGAAGTGATACTTCTTTGTAGTGCAGATTTGCATTGCCCGATTGCTTGCTTGGCCAAAAAGGGCGTATGCGTTTTCTCCTGAATATATTCAGGAGAAAACGCATACGCCCTTTTTGGCCAAGTGCACCATTGTCCAAGTTGTGCCCCTCTTCCTGTGCTTTACAGGCGATTCCAACGTACCTCTTGAAATCTGTTTCCTGCTATTTTGCCTCACTTTCAAGTCCGCCTCGTTGACTTCCCTCAACAGATTTTTGGACGATAGTTGTCCTTTATCACTCTGCCAGTTTGTGAATTGCTGTGTCCCTGAGCTCCATTTCTCAACTCGTTTTTTGTGAGCTGAACGCAAGTCCAAAATTTTGGATCATGTCCTATACTGGTTCCCGGTGGGTGGCTGAGACTTTGGTTAATTCTTCTTCCTGCCGGGAAATTAGAGTGACATGTGCCCGTTCAAATGCCTAACAGCTACTCTCTCATGGGTTCTCCCTCGTCACTTCCATCCTCTGCCAAATTGGGAACCTGTGCAAACCAGGAGGTTAAAGGGCCTGTCTCTCCAAGTTGGGAGATTGATAGTAAGGCAGTTGGAAAGTCAAACTGGAGCACCAGGAGAGGGACTATTCGTTGAGTTTTAGAAACCTTTCGTATTCACAGTGTGTCCATTCTCTAGGTTTCCTGTACATGTTATAGCTGTAGTAATATTCCCTTGAACCTGGAGAGTTGGGACCCATGGAATGGGGCCATGCATTATTGCTTGAAAGGGTCTGCATTTGCTCACCCAATCTCACCAATCCTCTCAGTCCCAAGTGTCCAGCCTTATGCCACATCCAGCTGTCATTGTAGATAGGGTCTTTCCAGGTTTCCTCAGACACCCTGAAGGAATTGTAAAGAATTTCCCTGTTTTTTGGTTTTGCTTTTGAAATTCCTTTTTATAGTGGGTTTGAGCTGATTCTCGCTGCTATGTTTATGCCACTCTAGACACACTTGATTCCCTTATGGAGACATATCAATACATAGGTTTTAAGGTTCTTACTAGTCAGATATATTCCTCTGTGGGAAATATGGGGTTTTGAGTCTCTTTCACTGAGGAAGGTGTCGGTCTTGTCAATTCCAAAGTTGGTTTTTGAAACGGTCCCTGTGCTTATATCAAACTCTGGTTTTATGCATTACCCCACCTCTCCTTCCCCTTTATGCGGGCATAAGAGTGTTTTATAAATGTGAGACTCTGTTCTCTTTCCTAACTCAGTTCACGTGTAGCCATGTTTACAGGATCTTCATAAGTGATATCTTATGATAAGTTTCTTTTTCTGTGTGACTTATTTCACTTAGAATCATCGTACCTGAATCCACTCACTTTGCTGCTTCTGGTCTTATGACATTGATTTCATGGCTGAGGGATATTCCATCGTACGTAAGTACCACAATGTTTTGAACCATTTTTATATTTCCTGGGATATTTAAGGTGTACCCAAGTTGAGGTTCTTGTAGTCAGTGCAGCCCTAAATTTGGAGGTGGCTCTTTCTTATTGATTTTCAGTTTTCCCAAGGTATATTCCCTAGACTGGAAGTGGCCTTGGCTCTGTAGCTCTGTTGTTTACTTGTTTTAGGGAACACAATGCACTCCTCCAGTGAGGCAGTTGGCAGTTTACATCCCGCCCATCAGCATAACAGGGCTCCCAGTTCTCCAGGGCCTGTCTTGCCTTTCTGGTTTTTACACATTTTGTGGATGTCCCTTTTGACCGGTGGGAAGTGATACTTCTTTGTAGTGCATATTTGCATTGCCCGCTTGCTTGCTTGGCCAAAAAGGGCGTATGCGTTTTCTCCTGAATATATTCAGGAGAAAACGCATACGCCCTTTTTGGCCAAGTGCACCATTGTCCAAGTTGTGCCCCTATTCCTGTGCTTTACAGGCGATTCCAACGTACCTCTTGAAATCTGTTTCCTGCTATTTTGCCTCACTTTCAAGTCCGCCTCGTTGACTTCCCTCAACAGATGTTTGGACGATAGTTGTCCTTTATCACTCTGCCAGTTTGTGAATTGCTGTGCCCCTGAGCTCCATTTCTCAACTCGTTTTTTGTGAGCTGAACGCAAGTCCAAAATTTTGGATCATGTCCTATACTGGTTCCCGGTGGGTGGCTGAGACTTTGGTTAATTCTTCTTCCTGCCGGGAAATTAGAGTGACATGTGCCCGTCCAAATGCCTAACAGCTACTCTCTCATGGGTTCTCCCTCGTCCCTTCCATCCTCTGCCAAATTGGGAACCTGTGCAAACCAGGAGGTTAAAGGGCCTGTCTCTCCAAGTTGGGAGATTGATAGTAAGGCAGTTGGAAAGTCAAACTGGAGCACCAGGAGAGGGACTATTCGTTGAGTTTTAGAAACCTTTTGTATTCACAGTGTGTCCATTCTCTAGGTTTCCTGTACATGTTATAGCTGTAGTAATATTCCCTTGAACATGGAGAGTTGGGACCCATGGAATGGGGGCCATGCATTATTGCTTGAAAGGGTCTGCATTCGCTCACCCAATCTCACCAATCCTCTCAGTCCCAAGTGTCCAGCCTTATGCCACATCCAGCTGTCATTGTAGACAGGGTCTTTCCAGGTTTCCTCAGACACCCTGAAGGAATTGTAAAGAATTTCCCTGTTTTTTGGTTTTGCTTTTGAAATTCCTTTTTATAGTGGGTTTGAGCTGATTCTCGCTGCCATGTTTATGCCACTCTAGACACACTTGATTCCCTTATGGAGACATATCAATACATAGGTTTTAAGATTCTTACTAGTCAGATATATTCCTCTGTGGGAAATATGGGGTTTTGAGTCTCTTTCACTAAGGAAGGTGTCGGTCTTGTCAATTCCAAAGTTGGTTTTTGAAACGGTCCCTGTGCTTATATCAAACTCTGGTTTTATGCATCACCCCACCTCTCCTTCCCCTTTATGCAGGCATAAGAGTGTTTTCTAAATGTGAGACTCTGTTTTCTTTCCTAACTCAGTTCACGTGTAGCCATGTTTACAGGATCTTCATAAGTGATATCTTATGATAAGTTTCTTTTTCTGTGTGACTTATTTCACTTAGAATCATCGTACCTGAATCCACTCACTTTGCTGCTACTGGTCTTATGACATTGATTTCATGGCTGAGGGATATTCCATCGTACGTAAGTACCACAATGTTTTGAACCATTTTTATATTTCCTGGGATATTTAAGGTGTACCCAAGTTGAGGTTCTTGTAGCCAGTGCAGCCCTAAATTTGGAGGTGGCTCTTTCTTATTGATTTTCAGTTTTCCCAAGGTATATTCCCTAGACTGGAAGTGACCTTGGCTCTGTAGCTCTGTTGTTTACTTGTTTTAGGGAACACAATGCACTCCTCCAGTGAGGCAGTTGGCAATTGACATCCCGCCCATCAGCATAACAAGGCTCCCAGTTCTCCAGGGCCTGTCTTGCCTTTCTGGTTTTTACACATTTTGTGGATGTCCCTTTTGACCGGTGGGAAGTGATACTTCTTTGTAGTGCAGATTTGCATTGCCCGATTGCTTGCTTGGCCAAAAAGGGCGTATGCGTTTTCTCCTGAATATATTCAGGAGAAAACGCATACGCCCTTTTTGGCCAAGTGCACCATTGTCCAAGTTGTGCCCCTCTTCCTGTGCTTTACAGGCGATTCCAACGTACCTCTTGAAATCTGTTTCCTGCTATTTTGCCTCACTTTCAAGTCCGCCTCGTTGACTTCCCTCAACAGATTTTTGGACGATAGTTGTCCTTTATCACTCTGCCAGTTTGTGAATTGCTGTGTCCCTGAGCTCCATTTCTCAACTCGTTTTTTGTGAGCTGAACGCAAGTCCAAAATTTTGGATCATGTCCTATACTGGTTCCCGGTGGGTGGCTGAGACTTTGGTTAATTCTTCTTCCTGCCGGGAAATTAGAGTGACATGTGCCCGTTCAAATGCCTAACAGCTACTCTCTCATGGGTTCTCCCTCGTCACTTCCATCCTCTGCCAAATTGGGAACCTGTGCAAACCAGGAGGTTAAAGGGCCTGTCTCTCCAAGTTGGGAGATTGATAGTAAGGCAGTTGGAAAGTCAAACTGGAGCACCAGGAGAGGGACTATTCGTTGAGTTTTAGAAACCTTTCGTATTCACAGTGTGTCCATTCTCTAGGTTTCCTGTACATGTTATAGCTGTAGTAATATTCCCTTGAACCTGGAGAGTTGGGACCCATGGAATGGGGCCATGCATTATTGCTTGAAAGGGTCTGCATTTGCTCACCCAATCTCACCAATCCTCTCAGTCCCAAGTGTCCAGCCTTATGCCACATCCAGCTGTCATTGTAGATAGGGTCTTTCCAGGTTTCCTCAGACACCCTGAAGGAATTGTAAAGAATTTCCCTGTTTTTTGGTTTTGCTTTTGAAATTCCTTTTTATAGTGGGTTTGAGCTGATTCTCGCTGCTATGTTTATGCCACTCTAGACACACTTGATTCCCTTATGGAGACATATCAATACATAGGTTTTAAGGTTCTTACTAGTCAGATATATTCCTCTGTGGGAAATATGGGGTTTTGAGTCTCTTTCACTGAGGAAGGTGTCGGTCTTGTCAATTCCAAAGTTGGTTTTTGAAACGGTCCCTGTGCTTATATCAAACTCTGGTTTTATGCATTACCCCACCTCTCCTTCCCCTTTATGCGGGCATAAGAGTGTTTTATAAATGTGAGACTCTGTTCTCTTTCCTAACTCAGTTCACGTGTAGCCATGTTTACAGGATCTTCATAAGTGATATCTTATGATAAGTTTCTTTTTCTGTGTGACTTATTTCACTTAGAATCATCGTACCTGAATCCACTCACTTTGCTGCTTCTGGTCTTATGACATTGATTTCATGGCTGAGGGATATTCCATCGTACGTAAGTACCACAATGTTTTGAACAATTTTTATATTTCCTGGGATATTTAAGGTGTACCCAAGTTGAGGTTCTTGTAGTCAGTGCAGCCCTAAATTTGGAGGTGGCTCTTTCTTATTGATTTTCAGTTTTCCCAAGGTATATTCCCTAGACTGGAAGTGGCCTTGGCTCTGTAGCTCTGTTGTTTACTTGTTTTAGGGAACACAATGCACTCCTCCAGTGAGGCAGTTGGCAGTTTACATCCCGCCCATCAGCATAACAGGGCTCCCAGTTCTCCAGGGCCTGTCTTGCCTTTCTGGTTTTTACACATTTTGTGGATGTCCCTTTTGACCGGTGGGAAGTGATACTTCTTTGTAGTGCATATTTGCATTGCCCGCTTGCTTGCTTGGCCAAAAAGGGCGTATGCGTTTTCTCCTGAATATATTCAGGAGAAAACGCATACGCCCTTTTTGGCCAAGTGCACCATTGTCCAAGTTGTGCCCCTATTCCTGTGCTTTACAGGCGATTCCAACGTACCTCTTGAAATCTGTTTCCTGCTATTTTGCCTCACTTTCAAGTCCGCCTCGTTGACTTCCCTCAACAGATGTTTGGACGATAGTTGTCCTTTATCACTCTGCCAGTTTGTGAATTGCTGTGCCCCTGAGCTCCATTTCTCAACTCGTTTTTTGTGAGCTGAACGCAAGTCCAAAATTTTGGATCATGTCCTATACTGGTTCCCGGTGGGTGGCTGAGACTTTGGTTAATTCTTCTTCCTGCCGGGAAATTAGAGTGACATGTGCCCGTCCAAATGCCTAACAGCTACTCTCTCATGGGTTCTCCCTCGTCCCTTCCATCCTCTGCCAAATTGGGAACCTGTGCAAACCAGGAGGTTAAAGGGCCTGTCTCTCCAAGTTGGGAGATTGATAGTAAGGCAGTTGGAAAGTCAAACTGGAGCACCAGGAGAGGGACTATTCGTTGAGTTTTAGAAACCTTTCGTATTCACAGTGTGTCCATTCTCTAGGTTTCCTGTACATGTTATAGCTGTAGTAATATTCCCTTGAACATGGAGAGTTGGGACCCATGGAATGGGGGCCATGCATTATTGCTTGAAAGGGTCTGCATTCGCTCACCCAATCTCACCAATCCTCTCAGTCCCAAGTGTCCAGCCTTATGCCACATCCAGCTGTCATTGTAGATAGGGTCTTTCCAGGTTTCCTCAGACACCCTGAAGGAATTGTAAAGAATTTCCCTGTTTTTTGGTTTTGCTTTTGAAATTCCTTTTTATAGTGGGTTTGAGCTGATACTCGCTGCCATGTTTATGCCACTCTAGACACACTTGATTCCCTTATGGAGACATATCAATACATAGGTTTTAAGATTCTTACTAGTCAGATATATTCCTCTGTGGGAAATATGGGGTTTTGAGTCTCTTTCACTGAGGAAGGTGTCGGTCTTGTCAGTTCCAAAGTTGGTTTTTGAAACGGTCCCTGTGCTTATATCAAACTCTGGTTTTATGCATCACCCCACCTCTCCTTCCCCTTTAGGCAGGCATAAGAGTGTTTTCTAAATGTGAGACTCTGTTCTCTTTCCTAACTCAGTTCACGTGTAGCCATGTTTACAGGATCTTCATAAGTGATATCTTATGATAAGTTTCTTTTTCTGTGTGACTTATTTCACTTAGAATCATCGTACCTGAATCCACTCACTTTGCTGCTACTGGTCTTATGACATGGATTTCATGGCTGAGGGATATTCCATCGTACGTAAGTACCACAATGTTTTGAACCATTTTTATATTTCCTGGGATATTTAAGGTGTACCCAAGTTGAGGTTCTTGTAGTCAGTGCAGCCCTAAATTTGGAGGTGGCTCTTTCTTATTGATTTTCAGTTTTCCCAAGGTATATTCCCTAGACTGGAAGTGGCCTTGGCTCTGTAGCTCTGTTGTTTACTTGTAATAGGGAACACAATGCACTCCTCCAGTGAGGCAGTTGGCAATTTACATCCCGCCCATCAGCATAACAAGGCTCCCAGTTCTCCAGGGCCTGTCTTGCCTTTCTGGTTTTTACACATTTTGTGGATGTCCCTTTTGACCGGTGGGAAATGATACTTCTTTGTAGTGCAGATTTGCATTCCCCGCTTGCATGCTTGGCCAAAAAGGGCGTATGCGTTTTCTCCTGAATATATTCAGGAGAAAACGCATACGCCCTTTTTGGCCAAGTGCACCATTGTCGAAGTTGTGCCCCTCTTCCTGTGCTTTACAGGCGATTCCAAGGTACCTCTTGAAATCTGTTTCCTGCTATTTTGCCTCGCTTTCAAGTCCGCCTCGTTGACTTCCCTCAACAGATTTTTGGACGATAGTTGTCCTTTATCACTCTGCCAGTTTGTGAATTGCTGTGCCCCTGAGCTCCATTTCTCAACTCGTTTTTTGTGAGCTGAACGCAAGTCCAAAATTTTGGATCATGTCCTATACTGGTTCCCGGTGGGTGGATGAGACTTTGGTTAATTCTTCTTCCTGCCGGGAAATTAGAGTGACATGTGCCCGTCCAAATGCCTAACAGCTACTCTCTCATGGGTTCTCCCTCGTCCCTTCCATCCTCTGCCAAATTGGGAACCTGTGCAAACCAGGAGGTTAAAGGGCCTGTCTCTCCAAGTTGGGAGATTGATAGTAAGGCAGTTGGAAAGTCAAACTGGAGCACCAGGAGAGGGACTATTCGTTGAGTTTTAGAAACCTTTCGTATTCACAGTGTGTCCATTCTCTAGGTTTCCTGTACATGTTATAGCTGTAGTAATATTCCCTTGAACCTGGAGAGTTGGGACCCATGGAATGGGGGCCATGCATTATTGCTTGAAAGGGTCTGCATTTGCTCACCCAATCTCACCAATCCTCTCAGTCCCTAGTGTCCAGCCTTATGCCACATCCAGCTGTCATTGTAGATAGGGTCTTTCCAGGTTTCCTCAGACACCCTGAAGGAATTGTAAAGAATTTCCCTGTTTTTTGGTTTTGCTTTTGAAATTCATTTTTATAGTGGGTTTGAGCTGATTCTCGCTGCCATGTTTATGCCACTCTAGACACACTTGATTCCCTTATGGAGACATATCAATACATAGGTTTTAAGATTCTTACTAGTCAGATATATTCCTCTGTGGGAAATATGGGGTTTTGAGTCTCTTTCACTGAGGAAGGTGTAGGTCTTGTCTATTCCAAAGTTGGTTTTTGGAACGGTCCCTGTGCTTATATCAAACTCTGGTTTTATGCATCACCCCACCTCTCCTTCCCCTTTATGCAGGCATAAGAGTGTTTTCTAAATGTGAGACTCTGTTCTCTTTCCTAACTCAGTTCACGTGTAGCCATGTTTACAGGATCTTCATAAGTGATATCTTATGATAAGTTTCTTTTTCTGTGTGACTTATTTCACTTAGAATCATCGTACCTGAATCCACTCACTTTGCTGCTACTGGTCTTATGACATGGATTTCATGGCTGAGGGATATTCCATCGTACGTAAGTACCACAATGTTTTGAACCATTTTTATATTTCCTGGGATATTTAAGGTGTACCCAAGTTGAGGTTCTTGTAGTCAGTGCAGCCCTAAATTTGGAGGTGGCTCTTTCTTATTGATTTTCAGTTTTCCCAAGGTATATTCCCTGGACTGGAAGTGGCCTTGGCTCTGTAGCTCTGTTGTTTACTTGTTTTAGGGAACACAATGCACTCCTCCAGTGAGGCAGTTGGCAGTTTACATCCCGCCCATCAGCATAACAAGGCTCCCAGTTCTCCAGGGCCTGTCTTGCCTTTCTGGTTTTTACACATTTTGTGGATGTCCCTTTTGACCGGTGGGAAGTGATACTTCTTTGTAGTGCAGATTTGCATTGCCCGCTTGCTTGCTTGGCCAAAAAGGGCGTATGCGTTTTCTCCTGAATATATTCAGGAGAAAACGCATACGCCCTTTTTGGCCAAGTGCACCATTGTCCAAGTTGTGCCCCTCTTCCTGTGCTTTACAGGCGATTCCAAGGTACCTCTTGAAATCTGTTTCCTGCTATTTTGCCTCGCTTTCAAGTCCGCCTCGTTGACTTCCCTCAACAGATTTTTGGATGATAGTTGTCCTTTATCACTCTGCCAGTTTGTGAATTGCTGTGCCCCTGAGCTCCATTTCTCAACTCGTTTTTTGTGAGCTGAACGCAAGTCCAAAATTTTGGATCATGTCCTATACTGGTTCCCGGTGGGTGGCTGAGACTTTGGTTAATTCTTCTTCCTGCCGGGAAATTAGAGTGACATGTGCCCGTCCAAATGCCTAACAGCTACTCTCTCATGGGTTCTCCCTCGTCCCTTCCATCCTCTGCCAAATTGGGAACCTGTGCAAACCAGGAGGTTAAAGGGCCTGTCTCTCCAAGTTGGGAGATTGATAGTAAGGCAGTTGGAAAGTCAAACTGGAGCACCAGGAGAGGGACTATTCGTTGAGTTTTAGAAACCTTTCGTATTCACAGTGTGTCCATTCTCTAGGTTTCCTGTACATGTTATATCTGTAGTAATATTCCCTTGAACCTGGAGAGTTGGGACCCATGGAATGGGGGCCATGCATTATTGCTTGAAAGGGTCTGCATTTGCTCACCCAATCTCACCAATCCTCTCAGTCCCAAGTGTCCAGCCTTATGACACATCAAGCTGTCATTGTAGATAGGGTCTTTCCAGGTTTCCTCAGACACCCTGAAGGAATTGTAAAGAATTTCCCTGTTTTTTGGTTTTGCTTTTGAAATTCCTTTTTATAGTGGGTTTGAGCTGATTCTCGCTGCCATGTTTATGCCACTCTAGACACATTTGATTCCCTTATGGAGACATATCAATACATAGGATTTAAGATTCTTACTAGTCAGATATATTCCTCTGCGGGAAATATGGGGTTTTGAGTCTCTTTCACTGAGGAAGGTGTAGGTCTTGTCTATTCCAAAGTTGGTTTTTGGAACGGTCCCTGTGCTTATATCAAACTCTGGTTTTATGCATCACCCCACCTCTCCTTCCCCTTTATGCAGGCATAAGAGTGTTTTCTAAATGTGAGACTCTGTTCTCTTTCCTAACTCAGTTCACGTGTAGCCATGTTTACAGGATCTTCATAAGTGATATCTTATGATAAGTTTCTTTTTCTGTGTGACTTATTTCACTTAGAATCATCGTACCTGAATCCACTCACTTTGCTGCTACTGGTCTTATGACATTGATTTCATGGCTGAGGGATATTCCATCGTACGTAAGTACCACAATGTTTTGAACCATTTTTATATTTCCTGGGATATTTAAGATGTACCCAAGTTGAGGTTCTTGTAGTCAGTGCAGCCCTAAATTTGGAGGTGGCTCTTTCTTATTGATTTTCAGTTTTCCCAAGGTATATTCCCTAGACTGGAAGTGGCCTTGGCTCTGTAGCTCTGTTGTTTACTTGTTTTAGGGAACACAATGCACTCCTCCAGTGAGGCAGTTGGCAGTTTACATCCCGCCCATCAGCATAACAAGGCTCCCAGTTCTCCAGGGCCTGTCTTGCCTTTCTGGTTGTTACACATTTTGTGGATGTCCCTTTTGACCGGTGGGAAGTGATACTTCTTTGTAGTGCAGATTTGCATTGCCCGCTTGCTTGCTTGGCCAAAAAGGGCGTATGCGTTTTCTCCTGAATATATTCAGGAGAAAACGCATACGCCCTTTTTGGCCAAGTGCACCTTTGTCCAAGTTGTGCCCCTCTTCCTGTGCTTTACAGGCGATTCCAAGGTACCTCTTGAAATCTGTTTCCTGCTATTTTGCCTCGCTTTCAAGTCCGCCTCGTTGACTTCCCTCAACAGATTTTTGGACGATAGTTGTCCTTTATCACTCTGCCAGTTTGTGAATTGCTGTGCCCCTGAGCTCCATTTCTCAACTCGTTTTTTGTGAGCTGAACGCAAGTCCAAAATTTTGGATCATGTCCTATACTGGTTCCCGGTGGGTGGCTGAGACTTTGGTTAATTCTTCTTCCTGCCGGGAAATTAGAGTGACATGTGCCCGTCCAAATGCCTAACAGCTACTCTCTCATGGGTTCTCCCTCGTCCCTTCCATCCTCTGGCAAATTGGGAACCTGTGCAAACCAGGAGGTTAAAGGGCCTGTCTCTCCAATTTGGGAGATTGATAGTAAGGCAGTTGGAAAGTCAAACTGGAGCACCAGGAGAGGGACTATTCGTTGAGTTTTAGAAACCTTTCGTATTCACAGTGTGTCCATTCTCTAGGTTTCCTGTACATGTTATAGCTGTAGTAATATTCCCTTGAACCTGGAGAGTTGCGACCCATGGAATGGGGGCCATGCATTATTGCTTGAAAGGGTCTGCATTTGCTCACCCAATCTCACCAATCCTCTCAGTCCCAAGTGTCCAGCCTTATGCCACATCCAGCTGTCATTGTAGATAGGGTCTTTCCAGGTTTCCTCAGACACCCTGAAGGAATTGTAAAGAATTTCCCTGTTTTTTGGTTTTGCTTTTGAAATTCCTTTTTATAGTGGGTTTGAGCTGATGCTCGCTGCCATGTTTATGCCACTCTAGACACACTTGATTCCCTTATGGAGACATATCAATACATAGGATTTAAGATTCTTACTAGTCAGATATATTCCTCTGCGGGAAATATGGGGTTTTGAGTCTCTTTCACTGAGGAAGGTGTAGGTCTTGTCTATTCAAAAGTTGGTTTTTGGAACGGTCCCTGTGCTTATATCAAACTCTGGTTTTATGCATCACCCCACCTCTCCTTCCCCTTTATGCAGGCATAAGAGTGTTTTCTAAATGTGAGACTCTGTTCTCTTTCCTAACTCAGTTCACGTGTAGCCATGTTTACAGGATCTTCATAAGTGATATCTTATGATAAGTTTCTTTTTCTGTGTGACTTATTTCACTTAGAATCATCGTACCTGAATCCACTCACTTTGCTGCTACTGGTCTTATGACATTGATTTCATGGCTGAGGGTTATTCCATCGTACATAAGTACCACAATGTTTTGAACCATTTTTATATTTCCTGGGATATTTATGGTGTACCCAAGTTGAGGTTCTTCTAGTCAGTGCAGCCCTAAATTTGGAGGTGGCTCTTTCTTATTGATTTTCAGTTTTCCCAAGGTATATTCCCTGGACTGGAAGTGGCCTTGGCTCTGTAGCTCTGTTGTTTACTTGTTTTAGGGAACACAATGCACTCCTCCAGTGAGGCAGTTGGCAGTTTACATCCCGCCCATCAGCATAACAAGGCTCCCAGTTCTCCAGGGCCTGTCTTGCCTTTCTGGTTTTTACACATTTTGTGGATGTCCCTTTTGACCGGTGGGAAGTGATACTTCTTTGTAGTGCAGATTTGCATTGCCCGCTTGCTTTCTTGGCCAAAAAGGGCGTATGCGTTTTCTCCTGAATATATTCAGGAGAAAACGCATACGCCCTTTTTGGCCAAGTGCAGCATTGTCCAAGTTGTGCCCCTCTTCCTGTGCTTTACAGGCGATTCCAAGGTACCTCTTGAAATCTGTTTCCTGCTATGTTGCCTCACTTTCAAGTCCGCCTCGTTGACTTCCCTCAAAAGATTTTTGGACGATAGTTGTCCTTTATCACTCTGCCAGTTTGTGAATTGCTGTGCCCCTGAGCTCCATTTCTCAACTCGTTTTTTGTGAGCTGAACTCAAGTCCAAAATTTTGGATCATGTCCTATACTGGTTCCCGGTGGGTGGCTGAGACTTTGGTTAATTCTTCTTCCTGCCGGGAAATTAGAGTGACATGTGCCCGTCCAAATGCCTAACAGCTACTCTCTCATGGGTTCTCCCTCGTCCCTTCCATCCTCTGGCAAATTGGGAACCTGTGCAAACCAGGAGGTTAAAGGGCCTGTCTCTCCAAGTTGGGAGATTGATAGTAAGGCAGTTGGAAAGTCAAACTGGAGCACCAGGAGAGGGACTATTCGTTGAGTTTTAGAAACCTTTCGTATTCACAGTGTGTCCATTCTCTAGGTTTCCTGTACATGTTATAGCTGTAGTAATATTCCCTTGAACCTGGAGAGTTGGGACCCATGGAATGGGGGCCATGCATTATTGCTTGAAAGGGTCTGCATTTGCTCACCCAATCTCACCAATCCTCTCAGTCCCAAGTGTCCAGCCTTATGCCACATCCAGCTGTCATTGTAGATAGGGTCTTTCCAGGTTTCCTCAGACACCCTGAAGGAATTGTAAAGAATTTCCCTGTTTTTTGGTTTTGCTTTTGCAATTCCTTTTTATACTGGGTTTGAGCTGATTCTCGCTGCCAAGTTTATGCCACTCTAGACACACTTGATTCCCTTATGGAGACATATCAATACATAGGTTTTAAGATTCTTACTAGTCAGATATATTCCTCTGTGGGAAATATGGGGTTTTGAGTCTCTTTCACTGAGGAAGGTGTCGGTCTTGTCAATTCCAAAGTTGGTTTTTGAAACGGTCCCTGTGCTTATATCAAACTCTGGTTTTATGCATCACCCCACCTCTCCTTCCCCTTTATGCAGGCATAAGAGTGTTTTCTAAATGTGAGACTCTGTTCTCTTTCCTAACTCAATTCACGTGTAGCCATGTTTACAGGATCTTCATAAGTGATATCTTATGATAAGTTTCCTTTTCTGTGTGACTTATTTCACTTAGAATCATCGTACCTGAATCCACTCACTTTGCTGCTACTGGTCTTATGACATTGATTTCATGGCTGAGGGATATTCCATCGTACGTAAGTACCACAATGTTTTGAACCATTTTTATATTTCCTGGGATATTTAAGGTGTACCCAAGTTGAGGTTCTTGTAGTCAGTGCAGCCCTAAATTTGGAGGTGGCTCTTTCTTATTGATTTTCAGTTTTCCCAAGGTATATTCCCTAGACTGGAAGTGGCCTTGGCTCTGTAGCTCTGTTGTTTACTTGTTTTAGGGAACACAATGCACTCCTCCAGTGAGGCAGTTGGCAATTTACATCCCTCCCATCAGCATAACAAGGCTCCCAGTTCTCCAGGGCCTGTCTTGCCTTTCTGGTTTTTACACATTTTGTGGATGTCCCTTTTGACCGGTGGGAAGTGATACTTCTTTGTAGTGCAGATTTGCATTGCCCACTTGCTTGCTTGGCCAAAAAGGGCGTATGCGTTTTCTCCTGAATATATTCAGGAGAAAACGCATACGCCCTTTTTGGCCAAGTGCACCATTGTCCAAGTTGTGCCCCTCTTCCTGTGCTTTACAGGCAATTCCAAGGTACCTCTTGAAATCTGTTTCCTGCTATTTTGCCTCGCTTTCAAGTCCGCCTCGTTGACTTCCCTCAACAGATTTTTGGACGATAGTTGTCCTTTATCACTCTGCCAGTTTGTGAATTGCTGTGCCCCTGAGCTCCATTTCTCAACTCGTTTTTTGTGAGCTGAACACAAGTCCAAAATTTTGGATCATGTCCTATACTAGTTCCCGGTGGGTGGCTGAGACTTTGGTTAATTCTTCTTCCTGCCGGGAAATTAGAGTGACATGTGCCCATCCAAATGCCTAACAGCTACTCTCTCATGGGTTCTCCCTCGTCCCTTCCATCCTCTGGCAAATTGGGAACCTGTGCAAACCAGGAGGTTAAAGGGCCTGTCTCTCCAAGTTGGGAGATTGATAGTAAGGCAGTTGGAAAGTCAAACTGGAGCACCAGGAGAGGGACTATTCGTTGAGTTTTAGAAACCTTTCGTATTCACAGTGTGTCCATTCTCTAGGTTTCCTGTACATGTTATATCTGTAGTAATATTCCCTTGAACCTGGAGAGTTGGGACCCATGGAATGGGGGCCATGCATTATTGCTTGAAAGGGTCTGCATTTGCTCACCCAATCTCACCAATCCTCTCAGTCCCAAGTGTCCAGCCTTATGCCACATCAAGCTGTCATTGTAGATAGGGTCTTTCCAGGTTTCCTCAGACACCCTGAAGGAATTGTAAAGAATTTCCCTGTTTTTTGGTTTTGCTTTTGAAATTCCTTTTTATAGTGGGTGTGAGCTGATTCTCGGTGCCATGTTTATGCCACTCTAGACACACTTGATTCCCTTATGGAGACATATCAATACATAGGATTTAAGATTCTTACTAGTCAGATATATTCCTCTGCGGGAAATATGGGGTTTTGAGTCTCTTTCACTGAGGAAGGTGTAGGTCTTGTCTATTCCAAAGTTGGTTTTTGGAACGGTCCCTGTGCTTATATCAAACTCTGGTTTTATGCATCACCCCACCTCTCCTTCCCCTTTATGCAGGCATAAGAGTGTTTTCTAAATGTGAGACTCTGTTCTCTTTCCTAACTCAGTTCACGTGTAGCCATGTTTACAGGATCTTCATAAGTGATATATTATGATAAGTTTCTTTTTCTGTGTGACTTATTTCACTTAGAATCATCGTACCTGAATCCACTCACTTTGCTGCTACTGGTCTTATGACATTGATTTCATGGCTGAGGGGTATTCCATCGTACGTAAGTACCACAATGTTTTGAACCATTTTTATATTTCCTGGGATATTTAAGGTGTACCCAAGTTGAGGTTCTTGTAGTCAGTGCAGCCCTAAATTTGGAGGTGGCTCTTTCTTATTGATTTTCAGTTTTCCCAAGGTATATTCCCTAGACTGGAAGTGGCCTTGGCTCTGTAGCTCTGTTTTTTACTTGTTTTAGGGAACACAATGCACTCCTCCAGTGAGGCAGTTGGCAGTTTACATCCCGCCCATCAGCATAACAAGGCTCCCAGTTCTCCAGGGCCTGTCTTGCCTTTCTGGTTTTTACACATTTTGTGGATGTCCCTTTTGACCGGTGGGAAGTGATACTTCTTTGTAGTGCAGATTTGCATTGCCCGCTTTCTTGCTTGGCCAAAAAGGGCGTATGCGTTTTCTCCTGAATATATTCAGGAGAAAACGCATACGCCCTTTTTGGCCAAGTGCACCATTGTCCAAGTTGTGCCCCTCTTCCTGTGCTTTACAGGCGATTCCAAGGTACCTCTTGAAATCTGTTTCCTGCTATTTTGCCTCACTTTCAAGTCCGCCTCGTTGACTTCCCTCAAAAGATTTTTGGACGATAGTTGTCCTTTATCACTCTGCCAGTTTGTGAATTGCTGTGCCCCTGAGCTCCATTTCTCAACTCGTTTTTTGTGAGCTGAACTCAAGTCCAAAATTTTGGATCATGTCCTATACTGGTTCCCGGTGGGTGGCTGAGACTTTGGTTAATTCTTCTTCCTGCCGGGAAATTAGAGTGACATGTGCCCGTCCAAATGCCTAACAGCTACTCTCTCATGGGTTCTCCCTCGTCCCTTCCATCCTCTGGCAAATTGGGAACCTGTGCAAACCAGGAGGTTAAAGGGCCTGTCTCTCCAAGTTGGGAGATTGATAGTAAGGCAGTTGGAAAGTCAAACTGGAGCACCAGGAGAGGGACTATTCGTTGAGTTTTAGAAACCTTTCGTATTCACAGTGTGTCCATTCTCTAGGTTTCCTGTACATGTTATAGCTGTAGTAATATTCCCTTGAACCTGGAGAGTTGGGACCCATGGAATGGGGGCTGTGCATTATTGCTTGAAAGGGTCTGCATTTGCTCACCCAATCTCACCAATCCTCTCAGTCCCAAGTGTCCAGCCTTATGCCACATCCAGCTGTCATTGTAGATAGGGTCTTTCCAGGTTTCCTCAGACACCCTGAAGGAATTGTAAAGAATTTCCCTGTTTTTTGGTTTTGCTTTTGAAATTCCTTTTTATAGTGGGTTTGAGCTGATTCTCGCTGCCATGTTTATGCCACTCTAGACACACTTGATTCCCTTATGGAGACATATCAATACATAGGTTTTAAGATTCTTACTAGTCAGATATATTCCTCTGTGGGAAATATGGGGTTTTGAGTCTCTTTCACTGAGGAAGGTGTCGGTCTTGTCAATTCCAAAGTTGGTTTTTGAAACGGTCCCTGTGCTTATATCAAACTCTGGTTTTATGCATCACCACACCTCTCCTTCCCCTTTATGCAGGCATAAGAGTGTTTTCTAAATGTGAGACTCTGTTCTCTTTCCTAACTCAGTTCACGTGTAGCCATGTTTACAGGATCTTCATAAGTGATATCTTATGATAAGTTTCTTTTTCTGTGTGACTTATTTCACTTAGAATCATCGTACCTGAATCCACTCACTTTGCTGCTACTGGTCTTATGACATTGATTTCATGGCTGAGGGATATTCCATCGTACGTAAATACCACAAGGTTTTGAACCATTTTTATATTTCCTGGGATATTTAAGGTGTACCCAAGTTGAGGTTCTTGTAGTCAGTGCAGCCCTAAATTTGGAGGTGGCTCTTTCTTATTGATTTTCAGTTTTCCCCAGGTATATTCCCTAGACTGGAAGTGGCCTTGGCTCTGTAGCTCTGTTGTTTACTTGTTTTAGGGAACACAATGCACTCCTCCAGTGAGGCAGTAGGCAGTTTACATCCCGCCCATCAGCATAACAAGGCTCCCAGTTCTCCAGGGCCTGTCTTGCCTTTCTGGTTTTTACACATTTTGTGGATGTCCCTTTTGACCGGTGGGAAGTGATACTTCTTTGTAGTGCAGATTTGCATTGCCCGCTTGCTTGCTTGGCCAAAAAGGGCGTATGCGTTTTCTCCTGAATATATTCAGGAGAAAACGCATACGCCCTTTTTGGCCAAGTGCACCATTGTCCAAGTTGTGCCCCTCTTCCTTTGCTTTACAGGCGATTCCAAGGTACCTCTTGAAATCTGTTTCCTGCTATTTTGCCTCACTTTCAAGTCCGCCTCGTTGACTTCCCTCAAAAGATTTTTGGACGATAGTTGTCCTTTATCATTCTGCCAGTTTGTGAATTGCTGTGCCCCTGAGCTCCATTTCTCAACTCGTTTTTTGTGAGCTGAACTCAAGTCCAAAATTTTGGATCATGTCCTATACTGGTTCCCGGTGGGTGGCTGAGACTTTGGTTAATTCTTCTTCCTGCCGGGAAATTAGAGTGACATGTGCCCGTCCAAATGCCTAACAGCTACTCTCTCATGGGTTCTCCCTCGTCCCTTCCATCCTCTGCCAAATTGGGAACCTGTGCAAACCAGGAGGTTAAAGGGCCTGTCTCTCCAAGTTGGGAGATTGATAGTAAGGCAGTTGGAAAGTCAAACTGGAGCACCAGGAGAGGGACTATTCGTTGAGTTTTAGAAACCTTTCGTATTCACAGTGTGTCCATTCTCTAGGTTTCCTGTACATGTTATAGCTGTAGTAATATTCCCTTGAACCTGGAGAGTTGGGACCCATGGAATGGGGGCCATGCATTATTGCTTGAAAGGGTCTGCATTCGCTCACCCAATCTCACCAATCCTCTCAGCCCCAAGTGTCCAGCCTTATGCCACATCCAGCTGTCATTGTAGATAGGGTCTTTCCAGGTTTCCTCAGACACCCTGAAGGAATTGTAAAGAATTTCCCTGTTTTTTGGTTTTGCTTTTGAAATTCCTTTTTATAGTGGGTTTGAGCTGATTCTCGCTGCCATGTTTATGCCACTCTAGACACACTTGATTCCCTTATGGAGACATATCAATACATAGGTTTTAAGATTCTTACTAGTCAGATATATTCCTCTGTGGGAAATATGGGGTTTTGAGTCTCTTTCACTGAGGAAGGTGTAGGTCTTGTCAGTTCCAAAGTTGGTTTTTGAAACGGTCCCTGTGCTTATATCAAACTCTGGTTTTATGCATCACCCCACCTCTCCTTCCCCTTTATGCAGGCATAAGAGTGTTTTCTAAATGTGAGACTCTGTTCTCTTTCCTAACTCAGTTCACGTGTAGCCATGTTTACAGGATCTTCATAAGTGATATCTTATGATAAGTTTCTTTTTCTGTGTGACTTATTTCACTTAGAATCATCGTACCTGAATCCACTCACTTTGCTGCTACTGGTCTTATGACATTGATTTCATGGCTGAGGGATATTCAATCGTACGTAAGTACCACAATGTTTTGAACCATTTTTATATTTCCTGGGATATTTAAGGTGTACCCAAGTTGAGGTCCTTGTAGTCAGTGCAGCCCTAAATTTGGAGGTGGCTCTTTCTTATTGATTTTCAGTTTTCCCAAGGTATATTCCCTAGACTGGATGTGGCCTTGGCTCTGTAGCTCTGTTGTTTACTTGTTTTAGGGAACACAATGCACTCCTCCAGTGAGGCAGTTGGCAATTTACATCCCCCCATCAGCATAACAAGGTTCCCAGTTCTCCAGGGCCTGTCTTGCCTTTCTGGTTTTTACACATTTTGTGGATGTCCCTTTTGACCGGTGGGAAGTGATACTTCTTTGTAGTGCAGATTTGCATTGCCCGCTTGCTTGCTTGGCCAAAAAGGGCGTATGCATTTTCTCCTGAATATATTCAGGAGAAAACGCATACGCCCTTTTTGGCCAAGTGCACCATTGTCCAAGTTGTGCCCCTCTTCCTGAGCTTTACAGGCGATTCCAAGGTACCTCTTGAAATCTGTTTCCTGCTATTTTGCCTCGCTTTCAAGTCCGCCTCGTTGACTTCCCTCAACAGATTTTTGGACGATAGTTGTCCTTTATCACTCTGCCAGTTTGTGAATTGCTGTGCCCCTGAGCTCCATTTCTCAACTCGTTTTTTGTGAGCTGAACGCAAGTCCAAAATTTTGGATCATGTCCTATAATGGTTCCCGGTGGGTGCTGAGACTTTGGTTAATTCTTCTTCCTGCCGGGAAATTTGAGTGACATGTGCCCGTCCAAATGCCTAACAGCTACTCTCTTATGGGTTCTCCCTCGTCCCTTCCATCCTCTGGCAAATTGGGAACCTGTGCAAACCAGGAGGTTAAAGGGCCTGTCTCTCCAAGTTGGGAGATTGATAGTAAGGCAGTTGGAAAGTCAAACTGGAGCACCAGGAGAGGGACTATTCGTTGAGTTTTAGAAACCTTTCGTATTCACAGTGTGTCCATTCTCTAGGTTTCCTGTACATGTTATAGCTGTAGTAATATTCCCTTGAACCTGGAGAGTTGGGACCCATGGAATGGGGGCCGTGCATTATTGCTTGAAAGGGTCTGCATTTGCTCACCCAATCTCACCAATCCTCTCAGTCCCAAGTGTCCAGCCTTATGCCACATCCAGCTGTCATTGTAGATAGGGTCTTTCCAGGTTTCCTCAGACACCCTGAAGGAATTGTAAAGAATTTCCCTGTTTTTTGGTTTTGCTTTTGAAATTCCTTTTTATAGTGGGTTTGAGCTGATTCTCTCTGCCATGTTTATGCCACTCTAGACACACTTGATTCCCTTATGGAGACATATCAATACATAGGTTTTAAGATTCTTACTAGTCAGATATATTCCTCTGTGGGAAATATGGGGTTTTGAGTCTCTTTCACTGAGGAAGGTGTCGGTCTTGTCAATTCCAAAGTTGGTTTTTGAAACGGTCCCTGTGCTTATATCAAACTCTGGTTTTATGCATCACCCCACCTCTCCTTCCCCTTTATGCAGGCATAAGAGTGTTTTCTACATGTGAGACTCTGTTCTCTTTCCTAACTCAGTTCACGTGTAGCCATGTTTACAGGATCTTCATAAGTGATATCTTATGATAAGTTTCTTTTTCTGTGTGACTTATTTCACTTAGAATCATCGTACCTGAATCCACTCACTTTGCTGCTACTGGTCTTATGACATTGATTTCATGGCTGAGGGATATTCCATCATACGTAAGTACCACAATGTTTTGAACCATTTTTATATTTCCTGGGATATTTAAGGTGTACCCAAGTTGAGGTTCTTGTAGTCAGTGCAGCCCTAAATTTGGAGGTGGCTCTTTCTTATTGATTTTCAGTTTTCCCAAGGTATATTCCCTAGACTGGAAGTGGCCTTGGCTCTGTAGCTCTGTTGTTTACTTGTTTTAGGGAACACAATGCACTCCTCCAGTGAGGCAGTTGGCAGTTTACATCCCGCCCATGAGCATAACAAGGCTCCCTGTTCTCCAGGGCCTGTCTTGCCTTTCTGGTTTTTACACATTTTGTGGATGTCCCTTTTGACCGGTGGGAAGTGATACTTCTTTGTAGTGCAGATTTGCATTGCCCGCTTGCTTGATGGCCAAAAAGGGCGTATGCGTTTTCTCCTGAATATATTCAGGAGAAAACGCATACGCCCTTTTTGGCCAAGTGCACCATTATCCAAGTTGTGCCCCTCTTCCTGTGCTTTACAGGCGATTCCAAGGTACCTCTTGAAATCTGTTTCCTGCTATTTTGCCTCGCTTTCAAGTCCGCCTCGTTGACTTCCCTCAACAGATTTTTGGACGATAGTTGTCCTTTATCACTCTGCCAGTTTGTGAATTGCTGTGCCCCTGAGCTCCATTTCTCAACTCGTTTTTTGTGAGCTGAACGCAAGTCCAAAATTTTGGATCATGTCCTATACTGGTTCCCGGTGGGTGGCTGAGACTTTGGTTAATTCTTCTTCCTGCCGGGAAATTAGAGTGACATGTGCCCATCCAAATGCCTAACAGCTACTCTCTCATGGGTTCTCCCTCGTCCCTTCCATCCTCTGCCAAATTGGGAACCTGTGCAAACCAGGAGGTTAAAGGGCCTGTCTCTCCAAGTTGGGAGATTGATAGTAAGGCAGTTGGAAAGTCAAACTGGAGCACCAGGAGAGGGACTATTCGTTGAGTTTTAGAAACCTTTCGTATTCACAGTGTGTCCATTCTCTAGGTTTCCTGTACATGTTATAGCTGTAGTAATATTCCCTTGAACCTGGAGAGCTGGGACCCATGGAATGGGGGCCATGCATTATTGCTTGAAAGGGTCTGCATTTGCTCACCCAATCTCACCAATACTCTCAGTCCCAAGTGTCCAGCCTTATGCCACATCCAGCTGTCATTGTAGATAGGGTCTTTCCAGGTTTCCTCAGACACCCTGAAGGAATTGTAAAGAATTTCCCTGTTTTTTGGTTTTGCTTTTGAAATTCCTTTTTATAGTGGGTTTGAGCTGATTCTCGCTGCCATGTTTATGCCACTCTAGACACACTTGATTCCCTTATGGAGACATATCAATACATAGGTTTTAAGATTCTTACTAGTCAGATATATTCCTCTGTGGGAAATATGGGGTTTTGAGTCTCTTTCACTAAGGAAGGTGTCGGTCTTGTCAATTCCAAAGTTGGTTTTTGGAACGGTCCCTGTGCTTATATCAAACTCTGGTTTTATGCATCACCCCACCTCTCCTTCCCCTTTATGCAGGCATAAGAGTGTTTTCTAAATGTGAGACTGTGTTCTCTTTCCTAACTCAGTTCACGTGTAGCCATGTTTACAGTATCTTCATAAGTGATATCTTATGATAAGTTTCTTTTTCTGTGTGACTTATTTCACTTAGAATCATCGTACCTGAATCCACTCACTTTGCTGCTACTGGTCTTATGACATTGATTTCATGGCTGAGGGATATTCCATCGTACGTAAGTACCACAATATTTTGAACCATTTTTATATTTCCTGGGATATTTAAGGTGTACCCAAGTTGAGGTTCTTGTAGTCAGTGCAGCCCTAAATTTGGTGGTGGCTCTTTCTTATTGATTTTCAGTTTTCCCAAGGTATATTCCCTAGACTGGAAGTGGCCTTGGCTCTGTAGCTCTGTTGTTTACTTGTTTTAGGGAACACAATGCACTCCTCCAGTGAGGCAGTTGGCAATTTACATCCCACCCATCATCATAACAAGGCTCCCAGTTCTCCAGGGCCTGTCTTGCCTTTCTGGTTTTTACACATTTTGTGGATGTCCCTTTTGACCGGTGGGAAATGATACTTATTTGTAGTGCAGATTTGCATTGCCCGCTTACTTGCTTGGCCAAAAAGGGCGTATGCGTTTTCTCCTGAATATATTCAGGAGAAAACGCATACGCCCTTTTTTGGCCAAGTGCACCATTGTCCAAGTTGTGCCCCTCTTCCTGTGCTTTACAGGCGATTCCAACATACCTCTTGAAATCTATTTCCTGCTGTTTTGCTTCGCTTTAAAGTCCGCCTCGTTGACTTCCCTCAACAGATTTTTGGACGATAGTTGTCCTTTATCACTCTGCCAGTTTGTGAATTGCTGTGCCCCTGAGCTCCATTTCTCAACTCGTTTTTTGTGAGCTGAACGCAAGTCCAAAATTTTGGATCATGTCCTATACTGGTTCCCGGTGGGTGGCTGAGACTTTGGTTAATTCTTCTTCCTGCCGGGAAATTAGAGTGACATGTGCCCGTCCAAATGCCTAACAGCTACTCTCTCATGGGTTCTCCCTCGTCCCTTCCATCCTCTGGCAAATTGGGAACCTGTGCAAACCAGGAGGTTAAAGGGCCTGTCTCTCCAAGTTGGGAGATTGATAGTAAGGCAGTTGGAAAGTCAAACTGGAGCACCAGGAGAGGGACTATTCGTTGAGTTTTAGAAACCTTTCGTATTCACAGTGTGTCCATTCTCTAGGTTTCCTGTACATGTTATAGCTGTAGTAATATTCCCTTGAACCTGGAGAGTTGGGACCCATGGAATGGGGGCCATGCATTATTGCTTGAAAGGGTCTGCATTTGCTCACCCAATCTCACCAATACTCTCAGTCCCAAGTGTCCAGCCTTATGCCACATCCAGCTGTCATTGTAGATAGGGTCTTTCCAGGTTTCCTCAGACACCCTGAAGGAATTGTAAAGAATTTCCCTGTTTTTTGGTTTTGCTTTTGAAATTCCTTTTTATACTGGGTTTGAGCTGATTCTCGCTGCCATGTTTATGCCACTCTAGACACACTTGATTCCCTTATGGAGACATATCAATACATAGGTTTTAAGATTCTTACTAGTCAGATATATTCCTCTGTGGGAAATATGGGGTTTTGAGTCTCTTTCACTAAGGAAGGTGTCGGTCTTGTCAATTCCAAAGTTGGTTTCTGGAACGGTCCCTGTGCTTATATCAAACTCTGGTTTTATGCATCACCCCACCTCTCCTTCCCCTTTATGCAGGCATAAGGGTGTTTTCTAAATGTGAGACTCTGTTCTCTTTCCTAACTCAGTTCACGTGTAGCCATGTTTACAGGATCTTCATAAGTGATATCTTATGATAAGTTTCTTTTTCTGTGTGACTTATTTCACTTAGAATCATCGTACCTGAATCCACTCACTTTGCTGCTACTGGTCTTATGACATTGATTTCATGGCTGAGGGATATTCCATCGTACGTAAGTACCACAATGTTTTGAACCATTTTTATATTTCCTGGGATATTTAAGGTGTACCCAAGTTGAGGTTCTTGTAGTCAGTGCAGCCCTAAATTTGGAGGTGGCTCTTTCTTATTGATTATCAGTTTTCCCAAGGTATATTCCCTAGACTGGAAGTGGCCTTGGCTCTGTAGCTCTGTTGTTTACTTGTTTTAGGGAACACAATGCACTCCTCCAGTGAGGCAGTTGGCAATTTACATCCCACCCATCATCATAACAAGGCTCCCAGTTCTCCAGGGCCTGTCTTGCCTTTCTGGTTTTTACACATTTTGTGGATGTCCCTTTTGACCGGTGGGAAATGATACTTATTTGTAGTGCAGATTTGCATTGCCCGCTTACTTGCTTGGCCAAAAAAGTGCGTATGCGTTTTCTCCTGAATATATTCAGGAGAAAACGCATACGCCCTTTTTTGGCCAAGTGCACCATTGTCCAAGTTGTGCCCCTCTTCCTGTGCTTTACAGGCGATTCCAACATACCTCTTGAAATCTATTTCCTGCTATTTTGCCTCGCTTTCAAGTCCGCCTCGTTGACTTCCCTCAACAGATTTTTGGACGATAGTTGTCCTTTATCACTCTGCCAGTTTGTGAATTGCTGTGCCCCTGAGCTCCATTTCTCAACTCGTTTTTTGTGAGCTGAACGCAAGTCCAAAATTTTGGATCATGTCCTATACTGGTTCCCGGTGGGTGGCTGAGACTTTGGTTAATTCTTCTTCCTGCCGGGAAATTAGAGTGACATGTGCCCGTCCAAATGCCTAACAGCTACTCTCTCATGGGTTCTCCCTCGTCCCTTCCATCCTCTGCCAAATTGGGAACCTGTGCAAACCAGGAGGTTAAAGGGCCTGTCTCTCCAAGTTGGGAGATTGATAGTAAGGCAGTTGGAAAGTCAAACTGGAGCACCAGGAGAGGGACTATTCGTTGAGTTTTAGAAACCTTTCGTATTCACAGTGTGTCCATTCTCTAGGTTTCCTGTACATGTTATAGCTGTAGTAATATTCCCTTGAACCTGGAGAGTTGGGACCCATGGAATGGGGGCCATGCATTATTGCTTGAAAGGGTCTGCATTTGCTCACCCAATCTCACCAATCCTCTCAGTCCCAAGTGTCCAGCCTTATGCCACATCCAGCTGTCATTGTAGATAGGGTCTTTCCAGGTTTCCTCAGACACCCTGAAGGAATTGTAAAGAATTTGCCTGTTTTTTGGTTTTGCTTTTGAAATTCCTTTTTATACTGGGTTTGA
Source organism: Mesoplodon densirostris (assembly GCF_025265405.1). Lineage (NCBI taxonomy): Eukaryota > Metazoa > Chordata > Mammalia > Artiodactyla > Ziphiidae > Mesoplodon > Mesoplodon densirostris. The sequence continues at coordinate 2,238,409 of NW_026778199.1, read as the reverse complement.
GCTGATTCTCGCTGCCATGTTTATGCCACTCTAGACACACATGATTCCCTTATGGAGACATATCAATACATAGGTTTTAAGATTCTTACTAGTCAGATATATTCCTCTGTGGGAAATATGGGGTTTTGAGTCTCTTTCACTGAGGAAGGTGTCGGTCTTGTCAATTCCAAAGTTGGTTTTTGAAACGGTCCCTGTGCTTATATCAAACTCTGGTTTTATGCATCACCCCACCTCTCCTTCCCCTTTATGCAGGCATAAGAGTGTTTTCTAAATGTGAGACTCTGTTCTCTTTCCTAACTCAGTTCACGTGTAGCCATGTTTACAGGATCTTCATAAGTGATATCTTATGATAAGTTTCTTTTTCTGTGTGACTTATTTCACTTAGAATCATCGTACCTGAATCCACTCACTTTGCTGCTACTGGTCTTATGACATTGATTTCATGGCTGAGGGGTATTCCATCGTACGTAAGTACCACAATGTTTTGAACCATTTTTATATTTCCTGGGATATTTAAGGTGTACCCAAGTTGAGGTTCTTGTAGTCAGTGCAGCCCCAAATTTGGAGGTGGCTCTTTCTTATTGATTTTCAGTTTTCCCAAGGTATATTCCCTAGACTGGAAGTGGCCTTGGCTCTGTAGCTCTGTTGTTTACTTGTTTTAGGGAACACAATGCACTCCTCCAGTGAGGCAGTTGGCAGTTTACATCCCGCCCATCAGCATAACAAGGCTCCCAGTTCTCCAGGGCCTGTCTTGCCTTTCTGGTTTTTACACATTTTGTGGATGTCCCTTTTGACCGGTGGGAAGTGATACTTCTTTGTAGTGCAGATTTGCATTGCCCGCTTGCTTGCTTGGCCAAAAAGGGCGTATGCGTTTTCTCCTGAATATATTCAGGAGAAAACGCATACGCCCTTTTTGGCCAAGTGCAGCATTGTCCAAGTTGTGCCCCTCTTCCTTTGCTTTACAGGCGATTCCAAGGTACCTCTTGAAATCTGTTTCCTGCTATTTTGCCTCACTTTCAAGTCCGCCTCGTTGACTTCCCACAACAGATTTTTGGACGATAGTTGTCCTTTATCACTCTGCCAGTTTGTGAATTGCTGTGCCCCTGAGCTCCATTTCTCAACTCGTTTTTTGTGAGCTGAACTCAAGTCCAAAATTTTGGATCATGTCCTATACTGGTTCCCGGTGGGTGGCTGAGACTTTGGTTAATTCTTCTTCCTGCCGGGAAATTAGAGTGACATGTGCCCGTCCAAATGCCTAACAGCTACTCTCTCATGGGTTCTCCCTCGTCCCTTCCATCCTCTGCCAAATTGGGAACCTGTGCAAACCAGGAGGTTAAAGGGCCTGTCTCTCCAAGTTGGGAGATTGATAGTAAGGCAGTTGGAAAGTCAAACTGGAGCACCAGGAGAGGGACTATTCGTTGAGTTTTAGAAACCTTTCGTATTCACAGTGTGTCCATTCTCTAGGTTTCCTGTACATGTTATAGCTGTAGTAATATTCCCTTGAACCTGGAGAGTTGGGACCCATGGAATGGGGGCCATGCATTATTGCTTGAAAGGGTCTGCATTTGCTCACCCAATCTCACCAATCCTCTCAGTCCCAAGTGTCCAGCCTTATGCCACATCCAGCTGTCATTGTAGATAGGGTCTTTCCAGGTTTCCTCAGACACCCTGAAGGAATTGTAAAGAATTTCCCTGTTTTTTGGTTTTGCTTTTGAAATTCCTTTTTATACTGGGTTTGAGCTGATTCTCGCTGCCATGTTTATGCCACTCTAGACACACATGATTCCCTTATGGAGACATATCAATACATAGGTTTTAAGATTCTTACTAGTCAGATATATTCCTCTGTGGGAAATATGGGGTTTTGAGTCTCTTTCACTGAGGAAGGTGTCGGTCTTGTCAATTCCAAAGTTGGTTTTTGAAACGGTCCCTGTGCTTATATCAAACTCTGGTTTTATGCATCACCCCACCTCTCCTTCCCCTTTATGCAGGCATAAGAGTGTTTTCTAAATGTGAGACTCTGTTCTCTTTCCTAACTCAGTTCACGTGTAGCCATGTTTACAGGATCTTCATAAGTGATATCTTATGATAAGTTTCTTTTTCTGTGTGACTTATTTCACTTAGAATCATCGTACCTGAATCCACTCACTTTGCTGCTACTGGTCTTATGACATTGATTTCATGGCTGAGGGGTATTCCATCGTACGTAAGTACCACAATGTTTTGAACCATTTTTATATTTCCTGGGATATTTAAGGTGTACCCAAGTTGAGGTTCTTGTAGTCAGTGCAGCCCCAAATTTGGAGGTGGCTCTTTCTTATTGATTTTCAGTTTTCCCAAGGTATATTCCCTAGACTGGAAGTGGCCTTGGCTCTGTAGCTCTGTTGTTTACTTGTTTTAGGGAACACAATGCACTCCTCCAGTGAGGCAGTTGGCAGTTTACATCCCGCCCATCAGCATAACAAGGCTCCCAGTTCTCCAGGGCCTGTCTTGCCTTTCTGGTTTTTACACATTTTGTGGATGTCCCTTTTGACCGGTGGGAAGTGATACTTCTTTGTAGTGCAGATTTGCATTGCCCGCTTGCTTGCTTGGCCAAAAAGGGCGTATGCGTTTTCTCCTGAATATATTCAGGAGAAAACGCATACGCCCTTTTTGGCCAAGTGCAGCATTGTCCAAGTTGTGCCCCTCTTCCTTTGCTTTACAGGCGATTCCAAGGTACCTCTTGAAATCTGTTTCCTGCTATTTTGCCTCACTTTCAAGTCCGCCTCGTTGACTTCCCTCAACAGATTTTTGGACGATAGTTGTCCTTTATCACTCTGCCAGTTTGTGAATTGCTGTGCCCCTGAGCTCCATTTCTCAACTCGTTTTTTGTGAGCTGAACTCAAGTCCAAAATTTTGGATCATGTCCTATACTGGTTCCCGGTGGGTGGCTGAGACTTTGGTTAATTCTTCTTCCTGCCGGGAAATTAGAGTGACATGTGCCCGTCCAAATGCCTAACAGCTACTCTCTCATGGGTTCTCCCTCGTCCCTTCCATCCTCTGCCAAATTGGGAACCTGTGCAAACCAGGAGGTTAAAGGGCCTGTCTCTCCAAGTTGGGAGATTGATAGTAAGGCAGTTGGAAAGTCAAACTGGAGCACCAGGAGAGGGACTATTCGTTGAGTTTTAGAAACCTTTCGTATTCACAGTGTGTCCATTCTCTAGGTTTCCTGTACATGTTATAGCTGTAGTAATATTCCCTTGAACCTGGAGAGTTGGGACCCATGGAATGGGGGCCATGCATTATTGCTTGAAAGGGTCTGCATTCACTCACCCAATCTCACCAATCCTCTCAGCCCCAAGTGTCCAGCCTTATGCCACATCCAGCTGTCATTGTAGATAGGGTCTTTCCAGGTTTCCTCAGACACCCTGAAGGAATTGTAAAGAATTTCCCTGTTTTTTGGTTTTGCTTTTGAAATTCCTTTTTATAGTGGGTTTGAGCTGATTCTCGCTGCCATGTTTATGCCACTCTAGACACACTTGATTCCCTTATGGAGACATATCAATACATAGGTTTTAAGATTCATACTAGTCAGATATATTCCTCTGTGGGAAATATGGGGTTTTGAGTCTCTTTCACTGAGGAAGGTGTAGGTCTTGTCAATTCCAAAGTTGGTTTTTGAAACGGTCCCTGTGCTTATATCAAACTCTGGTTTTATGCATCACCCCACCTCTCCTTCCCCTTTATGCAGGCATAAGAGTGTTTTCTAAATGTGAGACTCTGTTCTCTTTCCTAACTCAGTTCACGTGTAGCCATGTTTACAGGATCTTCATAAGTGATATCTTATGATAAGTTTATTTTTCTGTGTGACTTATTTCACTTAGAATCATCGTACCTGAATCCACTCACTTTGCTGCTACTGGTCTTATGACATTGATTTCATGGCTGAGGGATATTCAATCGTACGTAAGTACCACAATGTTTTGAACCATTTTTATATTTCCTGGGATATTTAAGGTGTACCCAAGTTGAGGTTCTTGTAGTCAGTGCAGCCCTAAATTTGGAGGTGGCTCTTTCTTATTGATTTTCAGTTTTCCCAAGGTATATTCCCTAGACTGGAAGTGGCCTTGGCTCTGTAGCTCTGTTGTTTACTTGTTTTAGGGAACACAATGCACTCCTCCAGTGAGGCAGTTGGCAATTTACATCCCGCCCATCAGCATAACAAGGCTCCCAGTTCTCCAGGGCCTGTCTTGCCTTTCTGGTTTTTACACATTTTGTGGATGTCCCTTTTGACCGGTGGGAAGTGATACATCTTTGTAGTGCAGATTTGCATTGCCCGCTTGCTTGCTTGGCCAAAAAGGGCGTATGCATTTTCTCCTGAATATATTCAGGAGAAAACGCATACGCCCTTTTTGGCCAAGTGCACCATTGTCCAAGTTGTGCCCCTCTTCCGGTGCTTTACAGGCGATTTCAACGTACCTCTTGAAATCTGTTTCCTGCTATTTTGCCTCGCTTTCAAGTCCGCCTCGTTGACTTCCCTCAACAGATTTTTGGACGATAGTTGTCCTTTATCACTCTGCCAGTTTGTGAATTGCTGTGCCCCTGAGCTCCATTTCTCAACTCGTTTTTTGTGAGCTGAACGCAAGTCCAAAATTTTGGATCATGTCCTATACTGGTTCCCGGTGGGTGGCTGAGACTTTGGTTAATTCTTCTTCCTGCCGGGAAATTAGAGTGACATGTGCCCTTCCAAATGCCTAACAGCTACTCTCTCATTGGTTCTCCCTCGTCCCTTCCATCCTCTGGCAAATTGGGAACCTGTGCAAACCAGGAGGTTAAAGGGCCTGTCTCTCCAAGTTGGGAGATTGATAGTAAGGCAGTTGGAAAGTCAAACTGGAGCACCAGGAGAGGGACTATTCGTTGAGTTTTAGAAACCTTTCGTATTCACAGTGTGTCCATTCTCTAGGTTTCCTGTACATGTTATAGCTGTAGTAATATTCCCTTGAACCTGGAGAGTTGGGACCCATGGAATGGGGGCCGTGCATTATTGCTTGAAAGGGTCTGCATTTGCTCACCCAATCTCACCAATCCTCTCAGTCCCAAGTGTCCAGCCTTATGCCACATCCAGCTGTCATTGTAGATAGGGTCTTTCCAGGTTTCCTCAGACACCCTGAAGGAATTGTAAAGAATTTCCCTGTTTTTTGGTTTTGCTTTTGAAATTCCTTTTTATAGTGGGTTTGAGCTGATTCTCGCTGCCATGTTTATGCCACTCTAGACACACTGGATTCCCTTATGGAGACATATCAATACATAGGTTTTAAGATTCTTACTAGTCAGATATATTCCTCTGTGGGAAATATGGGGTTTTGAGTCTCTTTCACTGAGGAAGGTGTCGGTCTTGTCAATTCCAAAGTTGGTTTTTGAAACGGTCCCTGTGCTTATATCAAACTCTGGTTTTATGCATCACCCCACCTCTCCTTCCCCTTTATGCAGGCATAAGAGTGTTTTCTAAATGTGAGACTCTGTTCTCTTTCCTAACTCAGTTCACGTGTAGCCATGTTTACAGGATCTTCATAAGTGATATCTTATGATAAGTTTCTTTTTCTGTGTGACTTATTTCACTTAGAATCATCGTACCTGAATCCACTCACTTTGCTGCTACTGGTCTTATGACATTGATTTCATGGCTGAGGGATATTCCATCATACGTAAGTACCACAATGTTTTGAACCATTTTTATATTTCCTGGGATATTTAAGGTGTACCCAAGTTGAGGTTCTTGTAGTCAGTGCAGCCCTAAATTTGGAGGTGGCTCTTTCTTATTGATTTTCAGTTTTCCCAAGGTATATTCCCTAGACTGGAAGTGGCCTTGGCTCTGTAGCTCTGTTGTTTACTTGTTTTAAGGAACACAATGCACTCCTCCAGTGAGGCAGTTGGCAGTTTACATCCCGCCCATGAGAATAACAAGGCTCCCTGTTCTCCAGGGCCTGTCTTGCCTTTCTGGTTTTTACACATTTTGTGGATGTCCCTTTTGACCGGTGGGAAGTGATACTTCTTTGTAGTGCAGATTTGCATTGCCCGCTTGCTTGCTTGGCCAAAAAGGGCGTATGCGTTTTCTCCTGAATATATTCAGGAGAAAACGCATACGCCCTTTTTGGCCAAGTGCACCATTGTCCAAGTTGTGCCCCTCTTCCTGTGCTTTACAGGCGATTCCAAGGTACCTCTTGAAATCTGTTTCCTGCTATTTTGCCTCGCTTTCAAGTCCGCCTCGTTGACTTCCCTCAACAGATTTTTGGACGATAGTTGTCCTTTATCACTCTGCCAGTTTGTGAATTGCTGTGCCCCTGAGCTCCATTTCTCAACTCGTTTTTTGTGAGCTGAACGCAAGTCCAAAATTTTGGATCATGTCCTATACTGGTTCCCGGTGGGTGGCTGAGACTTTGGTTAATTCTTCTTCCTGCCGGGAAATTAGAGTGACATGTGCCCATCCAAATGCCTAACAGCTACTCTCTCATGGGTTCTCCCTCGTCCCTTCCATCCTCTGCCAAATTGGGAACCTGTGCAAACCAGGAGGTTAAAGGGCCTGTCTCTCCAAGTTGGGAGATTGATAGTAAGGCAGTTGGAAAGTCAAACTGGAGCACCAGGAGAGGGACTATTCGTTGAGTTTTAGAAACCTTTCGTATTCACAGTGTGTCCATTCTCTAGGTTTCCTGTACATGTTATAGCTGTAGTAATATTCCCTTGAACCTGGAGAGTTGGGACCCATGGAATGGGGGCCATGCATTATTGCTTGAAAGGGTCTGCATTTGCTCACCCAATCTCACCAATCCTCTCAGTCCCAAGTGTCCAGCCTTATGCCACATCCAGCTGTCATTGTAGATAGGGTCTTTCCAGGTTTCCTCAGACACCCTGAAGGAATTGTAAAGAATTTCCCTGTTTTTTGGTTTTGCTTTTGAAATTCCTTTTTATAGTGGGTTTGAGCTGATTCTCGCTGCCATGTTTATGCCACTCTAGACACACTTGATTCCCTTATGGAGACATATCAATACATAGGTTTTAAGATTCTTACTAGTCAGATATATTCCTCTGTGGGAAATATGGGGTTTTGAGTCTCTTTCACTAAGGAAGGTGTCGGTCTTGTCAATTCCAAAGTTGGTTTTTGGAACGGTCCCTGTGCTTATATCAAACTCTGGTTTTATGCATCACCCCACCTCTCCTTCCCCTTTATGCAGGCATAAGAGTGTTTTCTAAATGTGAGACTCTGTTCTCTTTCCTAACTCAGTTCACGTGTAGCCATGTTTACAGGATCTTCATAAGTGATATCTTATGATAAGTTTCTTTTTCTGTGTGACTTATTTCACTTAGAATCATCGTACCTGAATCCACTCACTTTGCTACTACTGGTCTTATGACATTGATTTCATGGCTGAGGGATATTCCATCGTACGTAAGTACCACAATATTTTGAACCATTTTTATATTTCCTGGGATATTTAGGGTGTACCCAAGTTGAGGTTCTTGTAGTCAGTGCAGCCCTAAATTTGGAGGTGGCTCTTTCTTATTGATTTTCAGTTTTCCCAAGGTATATTCCCTAGACTGGAAGTGGCCTTGGCTCTGTAGCTCTGTTGTTTACTTGTTTTAGGGAACACAATGCACTCCTCCAGTGAGGCAGTTGGCAATTTACATCCCACCCATCAGCATAACAAGGCTCCCAGTTCTCCGGGGCCTGTCTTGCCTTTCTGGTTTTTACACATTTTGTGGATGTCCCTTTTGACCGGTGGGAAATGATACTTATTTGTAGTGCAGATTTGCATTGCCCGCTTACTTGCTTGGCCAAAAAAGGGCGTATGCGTTTTCTCCTGAATATATTCAGGAGAAAACGCATACGCCCTTTTTTGGCCAAGTGCACCATTGTCCAAGTTGTGCCCCTCTTCCTGTGCTTTACAGGCGATTCCAACATACCTCTTGAAATCTATTTCCTGCTATTTTGCCTCGCTTTCAAGTCCGCCTCGTTGACTTCCCTCAACAGATTTTTGGACGATAGTTGTCCTTTATCACTCTGCCAGTTTGTGAATTGCTGTGCCCCTGAGCTCCATTTCTCAACTCGTTTTTTGTGAGCTGAACGCAAGTCCAAAATTTTGGATCATGTCCTATACTGGTTCCCGGTGGGTGGCTGAGACTTTGGTTAATTCTTCTTCCTGCCGGGAAATTAGAGTGACATGTTCCCGTCCAAATGCCTAACAGCTACTCTCTCATGGGTTCTCCCTCGTCCCTTCCATCCTCTGCCAAATTGGGAACCTGTGCAAACCAGGAGGTTAAAGGGCCTGTCTCTCCAAGTTGGGAGATTGATAGTAAGGCAGTTGGAAAGTCAAACTGGAGCACCAGGAGAGGGACTATTCGTTGAGTTTTAGAAACCTTTCGTATTCACAGTGTGTCCATTCTCTAGGTTTCCTGTACATGTTATAGCTGTAGTAATATTCCCTTGAACCTGGAGAGTTGGGACCCATGGAATGGGGGCCATGCATTATTGCTTGAAAGGGTCTGCATTTGCTCACCCAATCTCACCAATCCTCTCAGTCCCAAGTGTCCAGCCTTATGCCACATCCAGCTGTCATTGTAGATAGGGTCATTCCAGGTTTCCTCAGACACCCTGAAGGAATTGTAAAGAATTTGCCTGTTTTTTGGTTTTGCTTTTGAAATTCCTTTTTATACTGGGTTTGAGCTGATTCTCGCTGCCATGTTTATGCCACTCTAGACACACTTGATTCCCTTATGGAGACATATCAATACATAGGTTTTAAGATTCTTACTAGTCAGATATATTCCTCTGTGGGAAATATGGGGTTTTGAGTCTCTTTCACTGAGGAAGGTGTCGGTCTTTTCAATTCCAAAGTTGGTTTTTGAAACGGTCCCTGTGCTTATATCAAACTCTGGTTTTATGCATCACCCCACCTCTCCTTCCCCTTTATGCAGGCATAAGAGTGTTTTCTAAATGTGAGACTCTGTTCTCTTTCCTAACTCAGTTCACGTGTAGCCATGTTTACAGGATCTTCATAAGTGATATCTTATGATAAGTTTCTTTTTCTGTGTGACTTATTTCACTTAGAATCATCGTACCTGAATCCACTCACTTTGCTGCTACTGGTCTTATGACATTGATTTCATCGCTGAGGGATATTCCATCATACGTAAGTACCACAATGTTTTGAACCATTTTTATATTTCCTGGGATATTTAAGGTGTACCCAAGTTGAGGTTCTTGTAGTCAGTGCAGCCCTAAATTTGGAGGTGGCTCTTTCTTATTGATTTTCAGTTTCCCCAAGGTATATTCCCTAGACTGGAAGTGGCCTTGGCTCTGTAGCTCTGTTGTTTACTTGTTTTAGGGAACACAATGCACTCCTCCAGTGAGGCAGTTGGCAGTTTACATCCCGCCCATCAGCATAACAAGGCTCCCAGTTCTCCAGGGCCTGTCTTGCCTTTCTGGTTTTTACACATTTTGTGGATGTCCCTTTTGACCGGTGGGAAGTGATACTTCTTTGTAGTGCAGATTTGCATTGCCCGCTTGCTTGCTTGGCCAAAAAGGGCGTATGCGTTTTCTCCTGAATATATTCAGGAGAAAACGCATACGCCCTTTTTGGCCAAGTGCACCATTGTCCAAGTTGTGCCCCTCTTCCTGTGCTTTACAGGCGATTCCAAGGTACCTCTTGAAATCTGTTTCCTGCTATTTTGCCTCGCTTTCAAGTCCGCCTCGTTGACTTCCCTCAACAGATTTTTGGACGATAGTTGTCCTTTATCACTCTGCCAGTTTGTGAATTGCTGTGCCCCTGAGCTCCATTTCTCAACTCGTTTTTTGTAAGCTGAACGCTAGTCCAAAATTTTGGATCATGTCCTATACTGGTTCCCGGTGGGTGGCTGAGACTTTGGTTAATTCTTCTTCCTGCCGGGAAATTAGAGTGACATGTGCCCGTCCAAATGCCTAACAGCTACTCTCTCATGGGTTCTCCCTCGTCCCTTCCATCCTCTGCCAAATTGGGAACCTGTGCAAACCAGGAGGTTAAAGGGCCTGTCTCTCCAAGTTGGGAGATTGATAGTAAGGCAGTTGGAAAGTCAAACTGGAGCACCAGGAGAGGGACTATTCGTTGAGTTTTAGAAACCTTTCGTATTCACAGTGTGTCCATTCTCTAGGTTTCCTGTACATGTTATAGCTGTAGTAATATTCCCTTGAACCTGGAGAGTTGGGACCCATGGAATGGGGGCCATGCATTATTGCTTGAAAGGGTCTGCATTTGCTCACCCAATCTCACCAATCCTCTCAGTCCCAAGTGTCCAGCCTTATGCCACATCCAGCTGTCATTGTAGATAGGGTCTTTCCAGGTTTCCTCAGACACCCTGAAGGAATTGTAAAGAATTTCCCTGTTTTTTGGTTTTGCTTTTTTTTTTTTTTTTTCTGTACACGGGCCTCTCACTGCTGTGGCATCTCCCGTTGCGGAGCACGGGCTCCGGACACACAGGGTGCGCGGCCATGGCTCGCGGGCCCAGCCGCTCCGCGGCATGTGGGATCTTCCGGGATCGGGGCACGAACCCGTGTCCCCTGCATCGGCAGGCGGACTCTCAACCACTGCGCCACCAGGGAAGCCCTGGTTTTGCTTTTGAAATTCCTTTTTATAGTGGGTTTGAGCTGATTCTCGCTGCCATGTTTATGCCACTCTAGACACACTTGATTCCCTTATGGAGACATATCAATACATAGGATTTAAGATTCTTACTAGTCAGATATATTCCTCTGTGGGAAATATGGTGTTTTGAGTCTCTTTCACTGAGGAAGGTGTAGGTCTTGTCTATTCCAAAGTTGGTTTTTGGAACGGTCCCTGTGCTTATATCAAACTCTGGTTTTATGCATCACCCCACCTCTCCATCCCCTTTATGCAGGCATAAGAGTGTTTTCTAAATGTGAGACTCTGTTCTCTTTCCTAACTCAGTTCACGTGTAGCCATGTTTACAGGATCTTCCTAAGTGATATCTTATGATAAGTTTCTTTTTCTGTGTGACTTATTTCACTTAGAATCATCGTACCTGAATCCACTCACTTTGCTGCTACTGGTCTTATGACATTGATTTCATGGCTGAGGGATATTCCATCGTACGTAAGTACCACAATATTTTGAACCATTTTTATATTTCCTGGGATATTTAAGGTGTACCCAAGTTGAGGTTCTTGTAGTCAGTGCAGCCCTAAATTTGGAGGTGGCTCTTTCTTATTGATTTTCAGTTTTCCCAAGGTATATTCCCTAGACTGGAAGTGGCATTGGCTCTGTAGCTCTGTTGTTTACTTGTTTTAGGGAACACAATGCACTCCTCCAGTGAGGCAGTTGGCAATTTACATCCCGCCCATCAGCATAACAAGGCTCCCAGTTCTCCAGGGCCTGTCTTGCCTTTCTGGTTTTTACACATTTTGTGGATGTCCCTTTTGACCGGTGGGAAATGATACTTCTTTGTAGTGCAGATTTGCATTGCCCGCTTACTTGCTTGGCCAAAAAGGGCGTATGCGTTTTCTCCTGAATATATTCAGGAGAAAACACATACGCCCTTTTTTGGCCAAGTGCACCATTGTCCAAGTTGTGCCCCTCTTCCTGTGCTTTACAGGCGATTCCAACGTACCTCTTGAAATCTATTTCCTGCTATTTTGCCTCGCTTTCAAGTCCGCCTCGTTGACTTCCCTCAACAGATTTTTGGACGATAGTTGTCCTTTATCACTCTGCCAGTTTGTGAATTGCTGTGCCCCTGAGCTCCATTTCTCAACTCGTTTTTTTGTGAGCTGAAAGCAAGTCCAAAATTTTGGATCATGTCCTATACTGGTTCCCGGTGGGTGGCTGAGACTTTGGTTAATTCTTCTTCCTGCCAGGAAATTAGAGTGACATGTGCCCGTCCAAATGCCTAACAGCTACTCTCTCATGGGTTCTCCCTCGTCCCTTCCATCCTCTGCCAAATTGGGAACCTGTGAAAACCAGGAGGTTAAAGGGCCTGTCTCTCCAAGTTGGGAGATTGATAGTAAGGCAGTTGGAAAGTCAAACTGGAGCACCAGGAGAGGGACTATTCGTTGAGTTTTAGAAACCTTTCGTATTCACAGTGTGTCCATTCTCTAGGTTTCCTGTACATGTTATAGCTGTAGTAATATTCCCTTGAACCTGGAGAGTTGGGACCCATGGAATGGGGGCCATGCATTATTGCTTGAAAGGGTCTGCATTTGCTCACCCAATCTCACCAATCCTCTCAGTCCCAAGTGTCCAGCCTTATGCCACATCCAGCTGTCATTGTAGATAGGGTCTTTCCAGGTTGCCTCAGACACCCTGAAGGAATTGTAAAGAATTTCCCTGTTTTTTGGTTTTGCTTTTGAAATTCCTTTTTATACTGGGTTTGAGCTGATTCTCGCTGCCATGTTTATGCCACTCTAGACACACTTGATTCCCTTATGGAGACATATCAATACATAGGTTTTAAGATTCTTATTAGTCAGATATATATCTCTGTGGGAAATATGGGGTTTTGAGTCTCTTTCACTGAGGAAGGTGTCGGTCTTGTCAATTCCAAAGTTGGTTTTTGAAACGGTCCCTGTGCTTATATCAAACTCTGGTTTTATGCATCACCCCACCTCTCCTTCCCCTTTATGCAGGCATAAGAGTGTTTTCTAAATGTGAGACTCTGTTCTCTTTCCTAACTCAGTTCACGTGTAGCCATGTTTACAGGATCTTCATAAGTGATATCTTATGATAAGTTTCTTTTTCTGTGTGACTTATTTCACTTAGAATCATCGTACCTGAATCCACTCACTTTGCTGCTACTGGTCTTATGACATTGATTTCATCGCTGAGGGATATTCCATCATACGTAAGTACCACAATGTTTTGAACCATTTTTATATTTCCTGGGATATTTAAGGTGTACCCAATTTGAGGTTCTTGTAGTCAGTGCAGCCCTAAATTTGGAGGTGGCTCTTTCTTATTGATTTTCAGTTTTCCCAAGGTATATTCCCTAGACTGGAAGTGGCCTTGGCTCTGTAGCTCTGTTGTTTACTTGTTTTAGGGAACACAATGCACTCCTCCAGTGAGGCAGTTGGCAGTTTACATCCCGCCCATCAGCATAACAAGGCTCCCAGTTCTCCAGGGCCTGTCTTGCCTTTCTGGTTTTTACACATTTTGTGGATGTCCCTTTTGACCGGTGGGAAGTGACACTTCTTTGTAGTGCAGATTTGCATTGCCCGCTTGCTTGCTTGGCCAAAAAGGGCGTATGCGTTTTCTCCTGAATATATTCAGGAGAAAACGCATACGCCCTTTTTGGCCAAGTGCACCATTGTCCAAGTTGTGCCCCTCTTCCTGTGCTTTACAGGCGATTCCAAGGTACCTCTTGAAATCTGTTTCCTGCTATTTTGCCTCGCTTTCAAGTCCGCCTCGTTGACTTCCCTCAACAGATTTTTGGACGATAGTTGTCCTTTATCACTCTGCCAGTTTGTGAATTGCTGTGCCCCTGAGCTCCATTTCTCAACTCGTTTTTTGTAAGCTGAACGCAAGTCCAAAATTTTGGATCATGTCCTATACTGGTTCCCGGTGGGTGGCTGAGACTTTGGTTAATTCTTCTTCCTGCCGGGAAATTAGAGTGACATGTGCCCGTCCAAATGCCTAACAGCTACTCTCTCATGGGTTCTCCCTCGTCCCTTCCATCCTCTGGCAAATTGGGAACCTGTGCAAACCAGGAGGTTAAAGGGCCTGTCTCTCCAAGTTGGGAGATTGATAGTAAGGCAGTTGGAAAGTCAAACTGGAGCACCAGGAGAGGGACTATTCGTTGAGTTTTAGAAACCTTTCGTATTCACAGTGTGTCCATTCTCTAGGTTTCCTGTACATGTTATAGCTGTAGTAATATTCCCTTGAACCTGGAGAGTTGGGACCCATGGAATGGGGGCCATGCATTATTGCTTGAAAGGGTCTGCATTTGCTCACCCAATCTCACCAATCCTCTCAGTCCCAAGTGTCCAGCCTTATGCCACATCCAGCTGTCATTGTAGATAGGGTCTTTCCAGGTTGCCTCAGACACCCTGAAGGAATTGTAAAGAATTTCCCTGTTTTTTGGTTTTGCTTTTGAAATTCCTTTTTATAGTGGGTTTGAGTTGATTCTCGCTGCCATGTTTATGCCACTCTAGACACACTTGATTCCCTTATGGAGACATATCAATACATAGGTTTTAAGATTCTTACTAGTCAGATATATTCCTCTGTGGGAAATATGGGGTTTTGAGTCTCTTTCACTAAGGAAGGTGTCGGTCTTGTCAATTCCAAAGTTGGTTTTTGAAACGGTCCCTGTGCTTATATCAAACTCTGGTTTTATGCATCACCCCACCTCTCCTTCCCCTTTATGCAGGCATAAGAGTGTTTTCTAAATGTGAGACTCTGTTCTCTTTCCTAACTCAGTTCACGTGTAGCCATGTTTACAGGATCTTCATAAGTGATATCTTATGATAAGTTTCTTTTTCTGTGTGACTTATTTCACTTAGAATCATCGTACCTGAATCCACTCACTTTGCTGCTACTGGTCTTATGACATTGATTTCATGGCTGAGGGATATTCCATCGTACGTAAGTACCACAATATTTTGAACCATTTTTATATTTCCTGGGATATTTAAGGTGTACCCAAGTTGAGGTTCTTGTAGTCAGTGCAGCCAGAAATTTGGAGGTGGCTCTTTCTTATTGATTTTCAGTTTTCCCAAGGTATATTCCCTAGACTGGAAGTGGCCTTGGCTCTGTAGCTCTGTTGTTTACTTGTTTTAGGGAACACAATGCACTCCTCCAGTGAGGCAGTTGGCAATTTACATCCCACCCATCATCATAACAAGGCTCCCAGTTCTCCAGGGCCTGTCTTGCCTTTCTGGTTTTTACACATTTTGTGGATGTCCCTTTTGACCGGTGGGAAATGATACTTATTTGTAGTGCAGATTTGCATTGCCCGCTTACTTGCTTGGCCAAAAAAGGGCGTATGCGTTTTCTCCTGAATATATTCAGGAGAAAACGCATACGCCCTTTTTTGGCCAAGTGCACCATTGTCCAAGTTGTGCCCCTCTTCCTGTGCTTTACAGGCGATTCCAACATACCTCTTGAAATCTATTTCCTGCTATTTTGCCTCGCTTTCAAGTCCGCCTCGTTGACTTCCCTCAACAGATTTTTGGACGATAGTTGTCCTTTATCACTCTGCCAGTTTGTGAATTGCTGTGCCCCTGAGCTCCATTTCTCAACTCGTTTTTTGTGAGCTGAACGCAAGTCCAAAATTTTGGATCATGTCCTATACTGGTTCCCGGTGGGTGGCTGAGACTTTGGTTAATTCTTCTTCCTGCCGGGAAATTAGAGTGACATGTGCCCGTCCAAATGCCTAACAGCTACTCTCTCATGGGTTCTCCCTCATCCCTTCCATCCTCTGGCAAATTGGGAACCTGTGCAAACCAGGAGGTTAAAGGGCCTGTCTCTCCAAGTTGGGAGATTGATAGTAAGGCAGTTGGAAAGTCAAACTGGAGCACCAGGAGAGGGACTATTCGTTGAGTTTTAGAAACCTTTCGTATTCACAGTGTGTCCATTCTCTAGGTTTCCTGTACATGTTATAGCTGTAGTAATATTCCCTTGAACCTGGAGAGTTGGGACCCATGGAATGGGGGCCATGCATTATTGCTTGAAAGGGTCTGCATTTGCTCACCCAATCTCACCAATCCTCTCAGTCCCAAGTGTCCAGCCTTATGCCACATCCAGCTGTCATTGTAGATAGGGTCTTTCCAGGTTTCCTCAGACACCCTGAAGGAATTGTAAAGAATTTGCCTGTTTTTAGGTTTTGCTTTTGAAATTCCTTTTTATACTGGGTTTGAGCTGATTCTCGCTGCCATGTTTATGCCACTCTAGACACACATGATTCCCTTATGGAGACATATCAATACATAGGTTTTAAGATTCTTACTAGTCAGATATATTCCTCTGTGGGAAATATGGGGTTTTGAGTCTCTTTCACTGAGGAAGGTGTCGGTCTTGTCAATTCCAAAGTTGGTTTTTGAAACGGTCCCTGTGCTTATATCAAACTCTGGTTTTATGCATCACCCCACCTCTCCTTCCCCTTTATGCAGGCATAAGAGTGTTTTCTAAATGTGAGACTCTGTTCTCTTTCCTAACTCAGTTCACGTGTAGCCATGTTTACAGGATCTTCATAAGTGATATCTTATGATAAGTTTCTTTTTCTGTGTGACTTATTTCACTTAGAATCATCGTACCTGAATCCACTCACTTTGCTGCTACTGGTCTTATGACATTGATTTCATCGCTGAGGGATATTCCATCATACGTAAGTACCACAATGTTTTGAACCATTTTTATATTTCCTGGGATATTTAAGGTGTACCCAAGTTGAGGTTCTTGTAGTCAGTGCAGCCCTAAATTTGGAGGTGGCTCTTTCTTATTGATTTTCAGTTTTCCCAAGGTATATTCCCTAGACTGGAAGTGGCCTTGGCTCTGTAGCTCTGTTGTTTACTTGTTTTAGGGAACACAATGCACTCCTCCAGTGAGGCAGTTGGCAGTTTACATCCCGCCCATCAGCATAACAAGGCTCCCAGTTCTCCAGGGCCTGTCTTGCCTTTCTGGTTTTTACACATTTTGTGGATGTCCCTTTTGACCGGTGGGAAGTGATACTTCTTTGTCGTGCAGATTTGCATTGCCCGCTTGCTTGCTTGGCCAAAAAGGGCGTATGCGTTTTCTCCTGAATATATTCAGGAGAAAACGCATACGCCCTTTTTGGCCAAGTGCACCATTGTCCAAGTTGTGCCCCTCTTCCTGTGCTTTACAGGCGATTCCAAGGTACCTCTTGAAATCTGTTTCCTGCTATTTTGCCTCGCTTTCAAGTCCGCCTCGTTGACTTCCCTCAACAGATTTTTGGACGATAGTTGTCCTTTATCACTCTGCCAGTTTGTGAATTGCTGTGCCCCTGAGCTCCATTTCTCAACTCGTTTTTTGTGAGCTGAACACAAGTCCAAAATTTTGGATCATGTCCTATACTGGTTCCCGGTGGGTGGCTGAGACTTTGGTTAATTCTTCTTCCTGCCGGGAAATTAGAGTGACATGTGCCCGTCCAAATGCCTAACAGCTACTCTCTCATGGGTTCTCCCTCGTCCCTTCCATCCTCTGGCAAATTGGGAACCTGTGCAAACCAGGAGGTTAAAGGGCCTGTCTCTCCAAGTTGGGAGATTGATAGTAAGGCAGTTGGAAAGTCAAACTGGAGCACCAGGAGAGGGACTATTCGTTGAGTTTTAGAAACCTTTCGTATTCACAGTGTGTCCATTCTCTAGGTTTCCTGTACATGTTATATCTGTAGTAATATTCCCTTGAACCTGGAGAGTTGGGACCCATGGAATGGGGGCCGTGCATTATTGCTTGAAAGGGTCTGCATTTGCTCACCCAATCTCACCAATCCTCTCAGTCCCAAGTGTCCAGCCTTATGCCACATCAAGCTGTCATTGTAGATAGGGTCTTTCCATGTTTCCTCAGACACCCTGAAGGAATTGTAAAGAATTTCCCTGTTTTTTGGTTTTGCTTTTGAAATTCCTTTTTATAGTGGGTTTGAGCTGATTCTCGGTGCCATGTTTATGCCACTCTAGACACACTTGATTCCCTTATGGAGACATATCAATACATAGGATTTAAGATTCTTACTAGTCAGATATATTCCTCTGCGGGAAATATGGGGTTTTGAGTCTCTTTCACTGAGGAAGGTGTAGGTCTTGTCTATTCCAAAGTTGGTTTTTGGAACGGTCCCTGTGCTTATATCAAACTCTGGTTTTATGCATCACCCCACCTCTCCTTCCCCTTTATGCAGGCATAAGAGTGTTTTCTAAATGTGAGACTCTGTTCTCTTTCCTAACTCAGTTCACGTGTAGCCATGTTTACAGGATCTTCCTAAGTGATATCTTATGATAAGTTTCTTTTTCTGTGTGACTTATTTCACTTAGAATCATCGTACCTGAATCCACTCACTTTGCTGCTACTGGTCTTATGACATTGATTTCATGGCTGAGGGGTATTCCATCGTACGTAAGTACCACAATGTTTTGAACCATTTTTATATTTCCTGGGATATTTAAGGTGTACCCAAGTTGAGGTTCTTGTAGTCAGTGCAGCCCTAAATTTGGAGGTGGCTCTTTCTTATTGATTTTCAGTTTTCCCAAGGTATATTCCCTAGACTGGAAGTGGCCTTGGCTCTGTAGCTCTGTTGTTTACTTGTTTTAGGGAACACAATGCACTCCTCCAGTGAGGCAGTTGGCAGTTTACATCCCGCCCATCAGCATAACAAGGCTCCCAGTTCTCCAGGGCCTGTCTTGCCTTTCTGGTTTTTACACATTTTGTGGATGTCCCTTTTGACCGGTGGGAAGTGATACTTCTTTGTAGTGCAGATTTGCATTGCCCGCTTGCTTGCTTGGCCAAAAAGGGCGTATGCGTTTTCTCCTGAATATATTCAGGAGAAAACGCATACACCCTTTTTGGCCAAGTGCACCATTGTCCAAGTTGTGCCCCTCTTCCTGTGCTTTACAGGCGATTCCAAGGTACCTCTTGAAATCTGTTTCCTGCTATTTTGCCTCACTTTCAAGTCCGCCTCGTTGACTTCCCTCAACAGATTTTTGGACGATAGTTGTCCTTTATCACTCTGCCAGTTTGTGAATTGCTGTGCCCCTGAGCTCCATTTCTCAACTCGTTTTTTGTGAGCTGAACTCAAGTCCAAAATTTTGGATCATGTCCTATACTGGTTCCCGGTGGGTGGCTGAGACTTTGGTTAATTCTTCTTCCTGCCGGGAAATTAGAGTGACATGTGCCCGTCCAAATGCCTAACAGCTACTCTCTCATGGGTTCTCCCTCGTCCCTTCCATCCTCTGCCAAATTGGGAACCTGTGCAAACCAGGAGGTTAAAGGGCCTGTCTCTCCAAGTTGGGAGATTGATAGTAAGGCAGTTGGAAAGTCAAACTGGAGCACCAGGAGAGGGACTATTCGTTGAGTTTTAGAAACCTTTCGTATTCACAGTGTGTCCATTCTCTAGGTTTCCTGTACATGTTATAGCTGTAGTAATATTCCCTTGAACCTGGAGAGTTGGGACCCATGGAATGGGGGCCATGCATTATTGCTTGAAAGGGTCTGCATTCGCTCACCCAATCTCACCAATCCTCTCAGCCCCAAGTGTCCAGCCTTATGCCACATCCAGCTGTCATTGTAGATAGGGTCTTTCCAGGTTTCCTCAGACACCCTGAAGGAATTGTAAAGAATTTCCCTGTTTTTTGGTTTTGCTTTTGAAATTCCTTTTTATAGTGGGTTTGAGCTGATTCTCGCTGCCATGTTTATGCCACTCTAGACACACTGGATTCCCTTATGGAGACATATCAATACATAGGTTTTAAGATTCTTACTAGTCAGATATATTCCTCTGTGGGAAATATGGGGTTTTGAGTCTCTTTCACTGAGGAAGGTGTCGGTCTTGTCAATTCCAAAGTTGGTTTTTGAAACGGTCCCTTTGCTTATATCAAACTCTGATTTTATGCATCACCCCACCTCTCCTTCCCCTTTATGCAGGCATAAGAGTGTTTTCTAAATGTGAGACTCTGTTCTCTTTCCTAACTCAGTTCACGTGTAGCCATGTTTACAGGATCTTCATAAGTGATATTTTATGATAAGTTTCTTTTTCTGTGTGACTTATTTCACTTAGAATCATCGTACCTGAATCCACTCACTTTGCTGCTACTGGTCTTATGACATTGATTTCATGGCTGAGGGATATTCCATCATACGTAAGTACCACAATGTTTTGAACCATTTTTATATTTCCTGGGATATTTAAGGTGTACCCAAGTTGAGGTTCTTGTAGTCAGTGCAGCCCTAAATTTGGAGGTGGCTCTTTCTTATTGATTTTCAGTTTTCCCAAGGTATATTCCCTAGACTGGAAGTGGCCTTGGCTCTGTAGCTCTGTTGTTTACTTGTTTTAAGGAACACAATGCACTCCTCCAGTGAGGCAGTTGGCAGTTTACATCCCGCCCATGAGCATAACAAGGCTCCCTGTTCTCCAGGGCCTGTCTTGCCTTTCTGGTTTTTACACATTTTGTGGATGTCCCTTTTGACCGGTGGGAAGTGATACTTCTTTGTAGTGCAGATTTGCATTGCCCGCTTGCTTGCTTGGCCAAAAAGGGCGTATTCATTTTCTCCTGAATATATTCAGGAGAAAACGCATACGCCCTTTTTGGCCAAGTGCACCATTGTCCAAGTTGTGCCCCTCTTCCTGTGCTTTACAGGCGATTCCAAGGTACCTCTTGAAATCTGTTTCCTGCTATTTTGCCTCGCTTTCAAGTCCGCCTCGTTGACTTCCCTCAACAGATTTTTGGACGATAGTTGTCCTTTATCACTCTGCCAGTTTGTGAATTGCTGTGCCCCTGAGCTCCATTTCTCAACTCGTTTTTTGTGAGCTGAACGCAAGTCCAAAATTTTGGATCATGTCCTATACTGGTTCCCGGTGGGTGGCTGAGACTTTGGTTAATTCTTCTTCCTGCCGGGAAATTAGAGTGACATGTGCCCATCCAAATGCCTAACAGCTACTCTCTCATGGGTTCTCCCTCGTCCCTTCCATCCTCTGCCAAATTGGGAACCTGTGCAAACCAGGAGGTTAAAGGGCCTGTCTCTCCAAGTTGGGAGATTGATAGTAAGGCAGTTGGAAAGTCAAACTGGAGCACCAGGAGAGGGGCTATTCGTTGAGTTTTAGAAACCTTTCGTATTCACAGTGTGTCCATTCTCTAGGTTTCCTGTACATGTTATAGCTGTAGTAATATTCCCTTGAACCTGGAGAGTTGGGACCCATGGAATGGGGGCCATGCATTATTGCTTGAAAGGGTCTGCATTTGCTCACCCAATCTCACCAATCCTCTCAGTCCCAAGTGTCCAGCCTTATGCCACATCCAGCTGTCATTGTAGATAGGGTCTTTCCAGGTTTCCTCAGACACCCTGAAGGAATTGTAAAGAATTTCCCTGTTTTTTGGTTTTGCTTTTGAAATTCCTTTTTATAGTGGGTTTGAGCTGATTCTCGCTGCCATGTTTATGCCACTCTAGACACACTTGATTCCCTTATGGAGACATATCAATACATAGGTTTTAAGATTCTTACTAGTCAGATATATTCCTCTGTTGGAAATATGGGGTTTTGAGTCTCTTTCACTGAGGAAGGTGTCGGTCTTGTCAGTTCCAAAGTTGGTTTTTGAAACGGTCCCTGTGCTTATATCAAACTCTGGTTTTATGCATCACCCCACCTCTCCTTCCCCTTTATGCAGGCATAAGAGTGTTTTCTAAATGTGAGACTCTGTTCTCTTTCCTAACTCAGTTCACGTGTAGCCATGTTTACAGGATCTTCATAAGTGATATCTTATGATAAGTTTCTTTTTCTGTGTGACTTATTTCACTTAGAATCATCGTACCTGAATCCACTCACTTTGCTGCTACTGGTCTTATGACATTGATTTCATCGCTGAGGGATATTCCATCATACGTAAGTACCACAATGTTTTGAACCATTTTTATATTTCCTGGGATATTTAAGGTGTACCCAAGTTGAGGTTCTTGTAGTCAGTGCAGCCCTAAATTTGGAGGTGGCTCTTTCTTATTGATTTTCAGTTTCCCCAAGGTATATTCCCTAGACTGGAAGTGGCCTTGGCTCTGTAGCTCTGTTGTTTACTTGTTTTAGGGAACACAATGCACTCCTCCAGTGAGGCAGTTGGCAGTTTACATCCCGCCCATCAGCATAACAAGGCTCCCAGTTCTCCAGGGCCTGTCTTGCCTTTCTGGTTTTTACACATTTTGTGGATGTCCCTTTTGACCGGTGGGAAGTGATACTTCTTTGTAGTGCAGATTTGCATTGCCCGCTTGCTTGCTTGGCCAAAAAGGGCGTATGCGTTTTCTCCTGAATATATTCAGGAGAAAACGCATACGCCCTTTTTGGCCAAGTGCACCATTGTCCAAGTTGTGCCCCTCTTCCTGTGCTTTACAGGCGATTCCAAGGTACCTCTTGAAATCTGTTTCCTGCTATTTTGCCTCGCTTTCAAGTCCGCCTCGTTGACTTCCCTCAACAGATTTTTGGACGATAGTTGTCCTTTATCACTCTGCCAGTTTGTGAATTGTTGTGCCCCTGAGCTCCATTTCTCAACTCGTTTTTTGTAAGCTGAACGCAAGTCCAAAATTTTGGATCATGTCCTATACTGGTTCCCGGTGGGTGGCTGAGACTTTGGTTAATTCTTCTTCCTGCCGGGAAATTAGAGTGACATGTGCCCGTCCAAATGCCTAACAGCTACTCTCTCATGGGTTCTCCCTCGTCCCTTCCATCCTCTGGCAAATTGGGAACCTGTGCAAACCAGGATGTTAAAGGGCCTGTCTCTCCAAGTTGGGAGATTGATAGTAAGGCAGTTGGAAAGTCAAACTGGAGCACCAGGAGAGGGACTATTCGTTGAGTTTTAGAAACCTTTCGTATTCACAGTGTGTCCATTCTCTAGGTTTCCTGTACATGTTTTAGCTGTAGTAATATTCCCTTGAACCTGGAAAGTTGGGACCCATGGAATGGGGGCCATGCATTATTGCTTGAAAGGGTCTGCATTTGCTCACCCAATCTCACCAATCCTCTCAGTCCCAAGTGTCCAGCCTTATGCCACATCCAGCTGTCATTGTAGATAGGGTCTTTCCAGGTTTCCTCAGACACCCTGAAGGAATTGTAAAGAATTTCCCTGTTTTTTGGTTTTGCTTTTTTTTTTTTTTTTTCTGTACACGGGCCTCTCACTGCTGTGGCATCTCCCGTTGCGGAGCACGGGCTCCGGACACACAGGGTCCGCGGCCATGGCTCGCGGGCACAGCCGCTCCGCGGCATGTGGGATCTTCCGGGATCGGGGCACGAACCCGTGTCCCCTGCATCGGCAGGCGGACTCTCAACCACTGCGCCACCAGGGAAGCCCTGGTTTTGCTTTTGAAATTCCTTTTTATAGTGGGTTTGAGCTGATTCTCGCTGCCATGTTTATGCCACTCTAGACACACTTGATTCCCTTATGGAGACATATCAATACATAGGATTTAAGATTCTTACTAGTCAGATATATTCCTCTGCGGGAAATATGGTGTTTTGAGTCTCTTTCACTGAGGAAGGTGTAGGTCTTATCTATTCCAAAGTTGGTTTTTGGAACGGTCCCTGTGCTTATATCAAACTCTGGTTTTATGCATCACCCCACCTCTCCTTCCCCTTTATTCAGGCATAAGAGTGTTTTCTAAATGTGAGACTCTGTTCTCTTTCCTAACTCAGTTCACGTGTAGCCATGTTTACAGGATCTTCCTAAGTGATATCTTATGATAAGTTTCTTTTTCTGTGTGACTTATTTCACTTAGAATCATCGTACCTGAATCCACTCACTTTGCTGCTACTGGTCTTATGACATTGATTTCATGGCTGAGGGATATTCCATCGTACGTAAGTACCACAATATTTTGAACCATTTTTATATTTCCTGGGATATTTAAGGTGTACCCAAGTTGAGGTTCTTGTAGTCAGTGCAGCCCTAAATTTGGAGGTGGCTCTTTCTTATTGATTTTCAGTTTTCCCAAGGTATATTCCCTAGACTGGAAGTGGCCTTGGCTCTGTAGCTCTGTTCTTTACTTGTTTTAGGGAACACAATGCACTCCTCCAGTGAGGCAGTTGGCAGTTTACATCCCGCCCATCAGCATAACAAGGCTCCCAGTTCTCCAGGGCCTGTCTTGCCTTTCTGGTTTTTACACATTTTGTGGATGTCCCTTTTGACCGGTGGGAAATGATACTTCTTTGTAGTGCAGATTTGCATTGCCCGCTTACTTGCTTGGCCAAAAAGGGCGTATGTGTTTTCTCCTGAATATATTCAGGAGAAAACACATACGCCCTTTTTTGGCCAAGTGCACCATTGTCCAAGTTGTGCCCCTCTTCCTGTGCTTTACAGGCGATTCCAACGTACCTCTTGAAATCTATTTCCTGCTATTTTGCCTCGCTTTCAAGTCCGCCTCGTTGACTTCCCTCAACAGATTTTTGGACGATAGTTGTCCTTTATCACTCTGCCAGTTTGTGAATTGCTGTGCCCCTGAGCTCCATTTCTCAACTCGTTTTTTGTGAGCTGAAAGCAAGTCCAAAATTTTGGATCATGTCCTATACTGGTTCCCGGTGGGTGGCTGAGACTTTGGTTAATTCTTCTTCCTGCCAGGAAATTAGAGTGACATGTGCCCGTCCAAATGCCTAACAGCTACTCTCTCATGGGTTCTCCCTCGTCCCTTCCATCCTCTGCCAAATTGGGAACCTGTGAAAACCAGGAGGTTAAAGGGCCTGTCTCTCCAAGTTGGGAGATTGATAGTAAGGCAGTTGGAAAGTCAAACTGGAGCACCAGGAGAGGGACTATTCGTTGAGTTTTAGAAACCTTTCGTATTCACAGTGTGTCCATTCTCTAGGTTTCCTGTACATGTTATAGCTGTAGTAATATTCCCTTGAACCTGGAGAGTTGGGACCCATGGAATGGGGGCCATGCATTATTGCTTGAAAGGGTCTGCATTTGCTCACCCAATCTCACCAATCCTCTCAGTCCCAAGTGTCCAGCCTTATGCCACATCCAGCTGTCATTGTAGATAGGGTCTTTCCAGGTTGCCTCAGACACCCTGAAGGAATTGTAAAGAATTTCCCTGTTTTTTGGTTTTGCTTTTGAAATTCCTTTTTATACTGGGTTTGAGCTGATTCTCGCTGCCATGTTTATGCCACTCTAGACACACTTGATTCCCTTATGGAGACATATCAATACATAGGTTTTAAGATTCTTACTAGTCAGATATATATCTCTGTGGGAAATATGGGGTTTTGAGTCTCTTTCACTGAGGAAGGTGTCGGTCTTGTCAATTCCAAAGTTGGTTTTTGAAACGGTCCCTGTGCTTATATCAAACTCTGGTTTTATGCATCACCCCACCTCTCCTTCCCCTTTATGCAGGCATAAGAGTGTTTTCTAAATGTGAGACTCTGTTCTCTTTCCTAACTCAGTTCACGTGTAGGCATGTTTACAGGATCTTCATAAGTGATATCTTATGATAAGTTTCTTTTTCTGTGTGACTTATTTCACTTAGAATCATCGTACCTGAATCCACTCACTTTGCTGCTACTGGTCTTATGACATTGATTTCATGGCTGAGGGATATTCCATCATACGTAAGTACCACAATGTTTTGAACCATTTTTATATTTCCTGGGATATTTAAGGTGTACCCAAGTTGAGGTTCTTGTAGTCAGTGCAGCCCTAAATTTGGAGGTGGCTCTTTCTTATTGATTTTCAGTTTTCCCAAGGTATATTCCCTAGACTGGAAGTGGCCTTGGCTCTGTAGCTCTGTTGTTTACTTGTTTTAGGGAACACAATGCACTCCTCCAGTGAGGCAGTTGGCAGTTTACATCCCGCCCATCAGCATAACAAGGCTCCCAGTTCTCCAGGGCCTGTCTTGCCTTTCTGGTTTTTACACATTTTGTGGATGTCCCTTTTGACCGGTGGGAAGTGATACTTCTTTGTAGTGCAGATTTGCATTGCCCGCTTGCTTGCTTGGCCAAAAAGGGCGTATGCGTTTTCTCCTGAATATATTCAGGAGAAAACGCATACGCCCTTTTTGGCCAAGTGCACCATTGTCCAAGTTGTGCCCCTCTTCCTGTGCTTTACAGGCGATTCCAAGGTACCTCTTGAAATCTGTTTCCTGCTATTTTGCCTCGCTTTCAAGTCCGCCTCGTTGACTTCCCTCAACAGATTTTTGGACGATAGTTGTCCTTTATCACTCTGCCAGTTTGTGAATTGCTGTGCCCCTGAGCTCCATTTCTCAACTCGTTTTTTGTGAGCTGAACGCAAGTCCAAAATTTTGGATCATGTCCTATACTGGTTCCCGGTGGGTGGCTGAGACTTTGGTTAATTCTTCTTCCTGCCGGGAAATTAGAGTGACATGTGCCCGTCCAAATGCCTAACAGCTACTCTCTCATGGGTTCTCCCTCGTCCCTTCCATCCTCTGCCAAATTGGGAACCTGTGCAAACCAGGAGGTTAAAGGGCCTGTCTCTCCAAGTTGGGAGATTGATAGTAAGGCAGTTGGAAAGTCAAACTGGAGCACCAGGAGAGGGACTATTCGTTGAGTTTTAGAAACCTTTCGTATTCACAGTGTGTCCATTCTCTAGGTTTCCTGTACATGTTATAGCTGTAGTAATATTCCCTTGAACCTGGAGAGTTGGGACCCATGGAATGGGGGCCATGCATTATTGCTTGAAAGGGTCTGCATTTGCTCACCCAATCTCACCAATCCTCTCAGTCCCAAGTGTCCAGCCTTATGCCACATCCAGCTGTCATTGTAGATAGGGTCTTTTCAGGTTTCCTCAGACACCCTGAAGGAATTGTAAAGAATTTCCCTGTTTTTTGGTTTTGCTTTTGAAATTCCTTTTTATACTGGGTTTGAGCTGATTCTCGCTGCCATGTTTATGCCACTCTAGACACACTTGATTCCCTTATGGAGACATATCAATACATAGGTTTTAAGATTCTTACTAGTCAGATATATTCCTCTGTGGGAAATATGAGGTTTTGAGTCTCTTTCACTGAGGAAGGTGTCGGTCTTGTCAATTCCAAACTTGGTTTTTGAAACGGTCCCTGTGCTTATATCAAACTCTGGTTTTATGCATCACCCCACCTCTCCTTCCCCTTTATGCAGGCATAAGAGTGTTTTCTAAATGTGAGACTCTGTTCTCTTTCCTAACTCAGTTCACGTGTAGCCATGTTTACAGGATCTTCATAAGTGATATCTTATGATAAGTTTCTTTTTCTGTGTGACTTATTTCACTTAGAATCATCGTACCTGAATCCACTCACTTTGCTGCTACTGGTCTTATGACATTGATTTCATCGCTGAGGGATATTCCATCATACGTAAGTACCACAATGTTTTGAACCATTTTTATATTTCCTGGGATATTTAAGGTGTACCCAAGTTGAGGTTCTTGTAGTCAGTGCAGCCCTAAATTTGGAGGTGGCTCTTTCTTATTGATTTTCAGTTTTCCCAAGGTATATTCCCTAGACTGGAAGTGGCCTTGGCTCTGTAGCTCTGTTGTTTACTTGTTTTAGGGAACACAATGCACTCCTCCAGTGAGGCAGTTGGCAGTTTACATCCCGCCCATCAGCATAACAAGGCTCCCAGTTCTCCAGGGCCTGTCTTGCCTTTCTGGTTTTTACACATTTTGTGGATATCCCTTTTGACCGGTGGGAAGTGATACTTCTTTGTAGTGCAGATTTGCATTGCCCGCTTGCTTGCTTGGCCAAAAAGGGCGTATGCGTTTTCTCCTGAATATATTCAGGAGAAAACGCATACGCCCTTTTTGGCCAAGTGCACCATTGTCCAAGTTGTGCCCCTCTTCCTGTGCTTTACAGGCGATTCCAAGGTACCTCTTGAAATCTGTTTCCTGCTATTTTGCCTCGCTTTCAAGTCCGCCTCGTTGACTTCCCTCAACAGATTTTTGGACGATAGTTGTCCTTTATCACTCTGCCAGTTTGTGAATTGCTGTGCCCCTGAGCTCCATTTCTCAACTCGTTTTTTGTGAGCTGAACGCAAGTCCAAAATTTTGGATCATGTCCTATACTGGTTCCCGGTGGGTGGCTGAGACTTTGGTTAATTCTTCTTCCTGCCGGGAAATTAGAGTGACATGTGCCCGTCCAAATGCCTAACAGCTACTCTCTCATGGGTTCTCCCTCGTCCCTTCCATCCTCTGCCAAATTGGGAACCTGTGCAAACCAGGAGGTTAAAGGGCCTGTCTCTCCAAGTTGGGAGATTGATAGTAAGGCAGTTGGAAAGTCAAACTGGAGCACCAGGAGAGGGACTATTCGTTGAGTTTTAGAAACCTTTCGTATTCACAGTGTGTCCATTCTCTAGGTTTCCTGTACATGTTATAGCTGTAGTAATATTCCCTTGAACCTGGAGAGTTGGGACCCATGGAATGGGGGCCATGCATTATTGCTTGAAAGGGTCTGCATTTGCTCACCCAATCTCACCAATCCTCTCAGTCCCAAGTGTCCAGCCTTATGCCACATCCAGCTGTCATTGTAGATAGGGTCTTTCCAGGTTTCCTCAGACACCCTGAAGGAATTGTAAAGAATTTCCCTGTTTTTTGGTTTTATTTGGAAATTCCTTTTTATAGTGGGTTTGAGCTGATTCTCGCTGCCATGTTTATGCCACTCTAGACACACTTGATTCCCTTATGGAGTCATATCAATACATAGGTTTTAAGATTCTTACTAGTCAGATATATTCCTCTGTGGGAAATATGGGGTTTTGAGTCTCTTTCACTGAGGAAGGTGTCAGTCTTGTCAGGTCAAAAGTTGGTTTTTGAAACGGTCCCTGTGCTTATATCAAACTCTGGTTTTATGCATCACCCCACCTCTCCTTCCCCTTTATGCAGGCATAAGAGTGTTTTCTAAATTTGAGACTCTGTTCTCTTTCCTAACTCAGTTCACGTGTAGCCATGTTTACAGGATCTTCATAAGTGATATCTTATGATAAGTTTCTTTTTCTGTGTGACTTATTTCACTTAGAATCATCGTACCTGAATCCACTCACTTTGCTGCTACTGGTCTTATGACATTGATTTCATGGCTGAGGAATATTCCATCGTACGTAAGTACCACAATGTTTTGAACCATTTTTATATTTCCTGGGATATTTAAGGTGTACCCAAGTTGAGGTTCTTGTAGTCAGTGCAGCCCTAAATTTGGAGGTGGCTCTTTCTTATTGATTTTCAGTTTTCCCAAGGTATATTCCCTAGACTGGAAGTGGCCTTGGCTCTGTAGCTCTGTTGTTTACTTGTTTTAGGGAACACAATGCACTCCTCCTGTGAGGCAGTTGGCAATTTACATCCCGCCCATCAGCATAACAAGGCTCCCAGTTCTCCAGGGCCTGTCTTGCCTTTCTGGTTTTTACACATTTTGTGGATGTCCCTTTTGACCGGTGGGAAGTGATACTTCTTTGTCGTGCAGATTTGCATTGCCCGCTTGCTTGCTTGGCCAAAAAGGGCGTATGCATTTTCTCCTGAATATATTCAGGAGAAAACGCATACGCCCTTTTTGGCCAAGTGCACCATTGTCCAAGTTGTGCCCCTCTTCCTGTGCTTTACAGGCGATTCCAACGTACCTCTTGAAATCTATTTCCTGCTATTTTGCCTCGCTTTCAAGTCCGCCTCGTTGACTTCCCTCAACAGATTTTTGGACGATAGTTGTCCTTTATCACTCTGCCAGTTTGTGAATTGCTGTGCCCCTGAGCTCCATTTCTCAACTCGTTTTTTGTGAGCTGAACGCAAGTCCAAAATTTTGGATCATGTCCTATACTGGTTCCCGGTGGGTGGCTGAGACTTTGGTTAATTCTTCTTCCTGCCGGGAAATTAGAGTGACATGTGCCCGTCCAAATGCCTAACAGCTACTCTCTCATGGGTTCTCCCTCGTCCCTTCCATCCTCTGCCAAATTGGGAACCTGTGCAAACCAGGAGGTTAAAGGGCCTGTCTCTCCAAGTTGGGAGATTGATAGTAAGGCAGTTGGAAAGTCAAACTGGAGCACCAGGAGAGGGACTATTCGTTGAGTTTTAGAAACCTTTCGTATTCACAGTGTGTCCATTCTCTAGGTTTCCTGTACATGTTATAGCTGTAGTAATATTCCCTTGAACCTGGAGAGTTGGGACCCATGGAATGGGGGCCATGCATTATTGCTTGAAAGGGTCTGCATTTGCTCACCCAATCTCACCAATCCTCTCAGTCCCAAGTGTCCAGCCTTATGCCACATCCAGCTGTCATTGTAGATAGGGTCTTTCCAGGTTTCCTCAGACACCCTGAAGGAATTGTAAAGAATTTCCCTGTTTTTTGGTTTTGCTTTTTTTTTTTTTTTTTCTGTACACGGGCCTCTCACTGCTGTGGCATCTCCCGTTGCGGAGCACGGGCTCCGGACACACAGGGTCCGCGGCCATGGCTCGCGGGCCCAGCCGCTCCGCGGCATGTGGGATCTTCCGGGATCGGGGCACGAACCCGTGTCCCCTGCATCGGCAGGCGAACTCTCAACCACTGCGCCACCAGGGAAGCCCTGGTTTTGCTTTTGAAATTACTTTTTATAGTGGGTTTGAGCTGATTCTCGCTGCCATGTTTATGCCACTCTAGACACACTTGATTCCCTTATGGAGACATATCAATACATAGGATTTAAGATTCTTACTAGTCAGATATATTCCTCTGCGGGAAATATGGTGTTTTGAGTCTCTTTCACTGAGGAAGGTGTAGGTCTTGTCTATTCCAAAGTTGGTTTTTGGAACGGTCCCTGTGCTTATATCAAACTCTGGTTTTATGCATCACCCCACCTCTCCATCCCCTTTATGCAGGCATAAGAGTGTTTTCTAAATGTGAGACTCTGTTCTCTTTCCTAACTCAGTTCAAGTGTAGCTATGTTTACAGGATCTTCCTAAGTGATATCTTATGATAAGTATCTTTTTCTGTGTGACTTATTTCACTTAGAATCATCGTACCTGAATCCACTCACTTTGCTGCTACTGGTCTTATGACATTGATTTCATCGCTGAGGGATATTCCATCGTACGTAAGTACCACAATATTTGGAACCATTTTTATATTTCCTGGGATATTTAAGGTGTACCCAAGTTGAGGTTCTTGTAGTCAGTGCAGCCCTAAATTTGGAGGTGGCTCTTTCTTATTGATTTTCAGTTTTCCCAAGGTATATTCCCTAGACTGGAAGTGGCCTTGGCTCTGTAGCTCTGTTGTTTACTTGTTTTAGGGAACACAATGCACTCCTCCAGTGAGGCAGTTGGCAATTTACATCCCACCCATCAGCATAACAAGGCTCCCAGTTCTCCAGGGCCTGTCTTGCCTTTCTGGTTTTTACACATTTTGTGGATGTCCCTTTTGACCGGTGGGAAATGATACTTCTTTGTAGTGCAGATTTGCATTGCCCGCTTACTTGCTTGGCCAAAAAAGGGCGTATGCGTTTTCTCCTGAATATATTCAGGAGAAAACACATACGCCCTTTTTTGGCCAAGTGCACCATTGTCCAAGTTGTGCCCCTCTTCCTGTGCTTTACAGGCGATTCCAACGTACCTCTTGAAATCTATTTCCTGCTATTTTGCCTCGCTTTCAAGTCCGCCTCGTTGACTTCCCTCAACAGATTTTTGGACGATAGTTGTCCTTTATCACTCTGCCAGTTTGTGAATTGCTGTGCCCCTGAGCTCCATTTCTCAACTCGTTTTTTGTGAGCTGAAAGCAAGTCCAAAATTTTGGATCATGTCCTATACTGGTTCCCGGTGGGTGGCTGAGACTTTGGTTAATTCTTCTTCCTGCCAGGAAATTAGAGTGACATGTGCCCGTCCAAATGCCTAACAGCTACTCTCTCATGCATTCTCCCTCGTCCCTTCCATCCTCTGCCAAATTGGGAACCTGTGAAAACCAGGAGGTTAAAGGGCCTGTCTCTCCAAGTTGGGAGATTGATAGTAAGGCAGTTGGAAAGTCAAACTGGAGCACCAGGAGAGGGACTATTCGTTGAGTTTTAGAAACCTTTCGTATTCACAGTGTGTCCATTCTCTAGGTTTCCTGTACATGTTATAGCTGTAGTAATATTCCCTTGAACCTGGAGAGTTGGGACCCATGGAATGGGGGCCATGCATTATTGCTTGAAAGGGTCTGCATTTGCTCACCCAATCTCACCAATCCTCTCAGTCCCAAGTGTCCAGCCTTATGCCACATCCAGCTGTCATTGTAGATAGGGTCTTTCCAGGTTTCCTCAGACACCCTGAAGGAATTGTAAAGAATTTCCCTGTTTTTTGGTTTTGCTTTTGAAATTCCTTTTTATACTGGGTTTGAGCTGATTCTCGCTGCCATGTTTATGCCACTCTAGACACACTTGATTCCCTTATGGAGACATATCAATACATAGGTTTTAAGATTCTTACTAGTCAGATATATTCCTCTGTGGGAAATATGAGGTTTTGAGTCTCTTTCACTGAGGAAGGTGTCGGTCTTGTCAATTCCAAAGTTGGTTTTTGAAACGGTCCCTGTGCTTATATCAAACTCTGGTTTTATGCATCACCCCACCTCTCCTTCCCCTTTATGCAGGCATAAGAGTGTTTTCTAAATGTGAGACTCTGTTCTCTTTCCTAACTCAGTTCACGTGTAGCCATGTTTACAGGATCTTCATAAGTGATATCTTATGATAAGTTTCTTTTTCTGTGTGACTTATTTCACTTAGAATCATCGTACCTGAATCCACTCACTTTGCTGCTACTGGTCTTATGACATTGATTTCATCGCTGAGGGATATTCCATCATACGTAAGTACCACAATGTTTTGAACCATTTTTATATTTCCTGGGATATTTAAGGTGTACCCAAGTTGAGGTTCTTGTAGTCAGTGCAGCCCTAAATTTGGAGGTGGCTCTTTCTTATTGATTTTCAGTTTTCCCAAGGTATATTCCCTAGACTGGAAGTGGCCTTGGCTCTGTAGCTCTGTTGTTTACTTGTTTTAGGGAAATCAATGCACTCCTCCAGTGAGGCAGTTGGCAGTTTACATCCCGCCCATCAGCATAACAAGGCTCCCAGTTCTCCAGGGCCTGTCTTGCCTTTCTGGTTTTTACACATTTTGTGGATGTCCCTTTTGACCGGTGGGAAGTGATACTTCTTTGTAGTGCAGATTTGCATTGCCCGCTTGCTTGCTTGGCCAAAAAGGGCGTATGCGTTTTCTCCTGAATATATTCAGGAGAAAACGCATACGCCCTTTTTGGCCAAGTGCACCATTGTCCAAGTTGTGCCCCTCTTCCTGTGCTTTACAGGCGATTCCAAGGTACCTCTTGAAATCTGTTTCCTGCTATTTTGCCTCGCTTTCAAGTCCGCCTCGTTGACTTCCCTCAACAGATTTTTGGACGATAGTTGTCCTTTATCACTCTGCCAGTTT
The DNA here is from genome assembly GCF_025265405.1 of Mesoplodon densirostris. NCBI lineage: Eukaryota > Metazoa > Chordata > Mammalia > Artiodactyla > Ziphiidae > Mesoplodon > Mesoplodon densirostris. The sequence goes on along the minus strand of NW_026778199.1, from coordinate 2,205,361 downwards.
GTGAATTGCTGTGCCCCTGAGCTCCATTTCTCAACTCGTTTTTTGTGAGCTGAACGCAAGTCCAAAATTTTGGATCATGTCCTATACTGGTTCCCGGTGGGTGGCTGAGACTTTGGTTAATTCTTCTTCCTGCCGGGAAATTAGAGTGACATGTGCCCGTCCAAATGCCTAACAGCTACTCTCTCATGGGTTCTCCCTCGTCCCTTCCATCCTCTGTCAAATTGGGAACCTGTGCAAACCAGGAGGTTAAAGGGCCTGTCTCTCCAAGTTGGGAGATTGATAGTAAGGCAGTTGGAAAGTCAAACTGGAGCACCAGGAGAGGGACTATTCGTTGAGTTTTAGAAACCTTTCGTATTCACAGTGTGTCCATTCTCTAGGTTTCCTGTACATGTTATAGCTGTAGTAATATTCCCTTGAACCTGGAGAGTTGGGACCCATGGAATGGGGGCCATGCATTATTGCTTGAAAGGGTCTGCATTTGCTCACCCAATCTCACCAATCCTCTCAGTCCCAAGTGTCCAGCCTTATGCCACATCCAGCTGTCATTGTAGATAGGGTCTTTCCAGGTTTCCTCAGACACCCTGAAGGAATTGTAAAGAATTTCCCTGTTTTTTGGTTTTGCTTTTGAAATTCCTTTTTATAGTGGGTTTGAGCTGATTCTCGCTGCCATGTTTATGCCACTCTAGACACACTTGATTCCCTTATGGAGACATATCAATACATAGGTTTTAAGATTCTTACTAGTCAGATATATTCCTCTGTGGGAAATATGGGGTTTTGAGTCTCTTTCACTGAGGAAGGTGTCGGTCTTGTCAATTCCAAAGTTGGTTTTTGAAACGGTCCCTGTGCTTATATCAAACTCTGGTTTTATGCATCACCCCACCTCTCCTTCCCCTTTATGCAGGCATAAGAGTGTTTTCTAAATGTGAGACTCTGTTCTCTTTCCTAACTCAGTTCACGTGTAGCCATGTTTACAGGATCTTCATAAGTGATATCTTATGATAAGTTTCTTTTTCTGTGTGACTTATTTCACTTAGAATCATCGTACCTGAATCCACTCACTTTGCTGCTACTGGTCTTATGACATTGATTTCATCGCTGAGGGATATTCCATCATACGTAAGTACCACAATGTTTTGAACCATTTTTATATTTCCTGGGATATTTAAGGTGTACCCAAGTTGAGGTTCTTGTAGTCAGTGCAGCCCTAAATTTGGAGGTGGCTCTTTCTTATTGATTTTCAGTTTTCCCAAGGTATATTCCCTAGACTGGAAGTGGCCTTGGCTCTGTAGCTCTGTTGTTTACTTGTTTTAGGGAACACAATGCACTCCTCCAGTGAGGCAGTTGGCAGTTTACATCCCGCCCATCAGCATAACAAGGCTCCCAGTTCTCCAGGGCCTGTCTTGCCTTTCTGGTTTTTACACATTTTGTGGATGTCCCTTTTGACCGGTGGGAAGTGATACTTCTTTGTAGTGCAGATTTGCATTGCCCGCTTGCTTGCTTGGCCAAAAAGGGCGTATGCGTTTTCTCCTGAATATATTCAGGAGAAAACGCATACGCCCTTTTTGGCCAAGTGCACCATTGTCCAAGTTGTGCCCCTCTTCCTGTGCTTTACAGGCGATTCCAAGGTACCTCTTGAAATCTGTTTCCTGCTATTTTGCCTCGCTTTCAAGTCCGCCTCGTTGACTTCCCTCAACAGATTTTTGGACGATAGTTGTCCTTTATCACTCTGCCAGTTTGTGAATTGCTGTGCCCCTGAGCTCCATTTCTCAACTCGTTTTTTGTGAGCTGAACGCAAGTCCAAAATTTTGGATCATGTCCTATACTGGTTCCCGGTGGGTGGCTGAGACTTTGGTTAATTCTTCTTCCTGCCGGGAAATTAGAGTGACATGTGCCCGTCCAAATGCCTAACAGCTACTCTCTCATGGGTTCTCCCTCGTCCCTTCCATCCTCTGGCAAATTGGGAACCTGTGCAAACCAGGAGGTTAAAGGGCCTGTCTCTCCAAGTTGGGAGATTGATAGTAAGGCAGTTGGAAAGTCAAACTGGAGCACCAGGAGAGGGACTATTCGTTGAGTTTTAGAAACCTTTCGTATTCACAGTGTGTCCATTCTCTAGGTTTCCTGTACATGTTATAGCTGTAGTAATATTCCCTTGAACCTGGAGAGTTGGGACCCATGGAATGGGGGCCATGCATTATTGCTTGAAAGGGTCTGCATTTGCTCACCCAATCTCACCAATCCTCTCAGTCCCAAGTGTCCAGCCTTATGCCACATCCAGCTGTCATTGTAGATAGGGTCTTTCCAGGTTTCCTCAGACACCCTGAAGGAATTGTAAAGAATTTCCCTGTTTTTTGGTTTTGCTTTTTTTTTTTTTTTTTTTTTCTGTACACGGGCCTCTCACTGCTGTGGCATCTCCCGTTGCGGAGCACGCGCTCCGGACACACAGGGTCCGCGGCCATGGCTCGCGGGCCCAGCCGCTCCGCGGCATGTGGGATCGTCCGGGATCGGGGCACGAACCCGTGTCCCCTGCATCGGCAGGCGGACTCTCAACCACTGCGCCACCAGGGAAGCCCTGGTTTTGCTTTTGAAATTCCTTTTAATAGTGGGTTTGAGCTGATTCTCGCTGCCATGTTTATGCCACTCTAGACACACTTGATTCCCTTATGGAGACATATCAATACATAGGATTTAAGATTCTTACTAGTCAGATATATTCCTCTGCGGGAAATATGGTGTTTTGAGTCTCTTTCACTGAGGAAGGTGTAGGTCTTGTCTATTCCAAAGTTGGTTTTTGGAACGGTCCCTGTGCTTATATCAAACTCTGGTTTTATGCATCACCCCACCTCTCCATCCCCTTTATGCAGGCATAAGAGTGTTTTCTAAATGTGAGACTCTGTTCTCTTTCCTAACTCAGTTCACGTGTAGCCATGTTTACAGGATCTTCATAAGTGATATCTTATGATAAGTTTCTTTTTCTGTGTGACTTATTTCACTTAGAATCATCGTACCTGAATCCACTCACTTTGCTGCTACTGGTCTTATGACATTGATTTCATCGCTGAGGGATATTCCATCATACGTAAGTACCACAATGTTTTGAACCATTTTTATATTTCCTGGGATATTTAAGGTGTACCCAAGTTGAGGTTCTTGTAGTCAGTGCAGCCCTAAATTTGGAGGTGGCTCTTTCTTATTGATTTTCAGTTTTCCCAAGGTATATTCCCTAGACTGGAAGTGGCCTTGGCTCTGTAGCTCTGTTGTTTACTTGCTTTAGGGAACACAATGCACTCCTCCAGTGAGGCAGTTGGCAGTTTACATCCCGCCCATCAGCATAACAAGGCTCCCAGTTCTCCAGGGCCTGTCTTGCCTTTCTGGTTTTTACACATTTTGAGGATGTCCCTTTTGACCGGTGGGAAGTGATACTTCTTTGTAGTGCAGATTTGCATTGCCCGCTTGCTTGCTTGGCCAAAAAGGGCGTATGCGTTTTCTCCTGAATATATTCAGGAGAAAACGCATACGCCCTTTTTGGCCAAGTGCACCATTGTCCAAGTTGTGCCCCTCTTCCTGTGCTTTACAGGCGATTCCAAGGTACCTCTTGAAATCTGTTTCCTGCTATTTTGCCTCGCTTTCAAGTCCGCCTCGTTGACTTCCCTCAACAGATTTTTGGACGATAGTTGTCATTTATCACTCTGCCAGTTTGTGAATTGCTGTGCCCCTGAGCTCCATTTCTCAACTCGTTTTTTGTGAGCTGAACGCAAGTCCAAAATTTTGGATCATGTCCTATACTGGTTCCCGGTGGGTGGCTGAGACTTTGGTTAATTCTTCTTCCTGCCGGGAAATTAGAGTGACATGTGCCCATCCAAATGCCTAACAGCTACTCTCTCATGGGTTCTCCCTCGTCCCTTCCATCCTCTGCCAAATTGGGAACCTGTGCAAACCAGGAGGTTAAAGGGCCTGTCTCTCCAAGTTGGGAGATTGATAGTAAGGCAGTTGGAAAGTCAAACTGGAGCACCAGGAGTGGGACTATTCGTTGAGTTTTAGAAACCTTTCGTATTCACAGTGTGTCCATTCTCTAGGTTTCCTGTACATGTTATAGCTGTAGTAATATTCCCTTGAACCTGGAGAGTTGGGACCCATGGAATGGGGGCAATGCATTATTGCTTGAAAGGGTCTGCATTTGCTCACCCAATCTCACCAATCCTCTCAGTCCCAAGTGTCCAGCCTTATGCCACATCCAGCTGTCATTGTAGATAGGGTCTTTCCAGGTTTCCTCAGACACCCTGAAGGAATTGTAAAGAATTTCCCTGTTTTTTGGTTTTGCTTTTGAAATTCCTTTTTATAGTGGGTTTGAGCTGATTCTCGCTGCCATGTTTATGCCACTCTAGACACACTTGATTCCCTTATGGAGACATATCAATACATAGGTTTTAAGATTCTTACTAGTCAGATATATTCCTCTGTGGGAAATATGGGGTTTTGAGTCTCTTTCACTAAGGAAGGTGTCGGTCTTGTCAATTCCAAAGTTGGTTTTTGGAACGGTCCCTGTGCTTATATCAAACTCTGGTTTTATCCATCACCCCACCTCTCCTTCCCCTTTATGCAGGCATAAGAGTGTTTTCTAAATGTGAGACTCTGTTCTCTTTCCTAACTCAGTTCACGTGTAGCCATGTTTACAGGATCTTCATAAGTGATATCTTATGATAAGTTTCTTTTTCTGTGTGACTTATTTCACTTAGAATCATCGTACCTGAATCCACTCACTTTGCTGCTACTGGTCTTATGACATTGATTTCATGGCTGAGGGATATTCCATCATACGTAAGTACCACAATATTTTGAACCATTTTTATATTTCCTGGGATATTTAAGGTGTACCCAAGTTGAGGTTCTTGTAGTCAGTGCAGCCCTAAATTTGGAGGTGGCTCTTTCTTATTGATTTTCAGTTTTCCCAAGGTATATTCCCTAGACTGGAAGTGGCCTTGGCTCTGTAGCTCTGTTGTTTACTGGTTTTAGGGAACACAATGCACTCCTCCAGTGAGGCAGTTGGCAATTTACATCCCGCCCATCAGCATAACAAGGCTCCCAGTTCTCCAGGGCCTGTCTTGCCTTTCTGGTTTTTACACATTTTGTGGATGTCCCTTTTGACCGGTGGGAAATGATACTTCTTTGTAGTGCAGATTTGCATTGCCCGCTTACTTGCTTGGCCAAAAAGGGCGTATGCGTTTTCTCCTGAATATATTCAGGAGAAAACGCATACGCCCTTTTTTGGCCAAGTGCACCATTGTCCAAGTTGTGCCCCTCTTCCTGTGCTTTACAGGTGATTCCAACGTACCTCTTGAAATCTATTTCCTGCTGTTTTGCCTCGCTTTCAAATCCGCCTCGTTGACTTCCCTCAACAGATTTTTGGACGATAGTTGTCCTTTATCACTCTGCCAGTTTGTGAATTGCTGTGCCCCTGAGCTCCATTTCTCAACTCGTTTTTTGTGAGCTGAACGCAAGTCCAAAATTTTGGATCATGTCCTATACTGGTTCCCGGTGGGTGGCTGAGACTTTGGTTAATTCTTCTTCCTGCCGGGAAATTAGAGTGACATGTGCCCGTCCAAATGCCTAACAGCTACTCTCTCATGGGTTCTCCCTCGTCCCTTCCATCCTCTGCCAAATTGGGAACATGTGCAAACCAGGAGGTTAAAGGGCCTGTCTCTCCAAGTTGGGAGATTGATAGTAAGGCAGTTGGAAAGTCAAACTGGAGCACCAGGAGAGGGACTATTCGTTGAGTTTTAGAAACCTTTTGTATTCACAGTGTGTCCATTCTCTAGGTTTCCTGTACATGTTATAGCTGTAGTAATATTCCCTTGAACCTGGAGAGTTGGGACCCATGGAATGGGGGCCATGCATTATTGCTTGAAAGGGTCTGCATTCGCTCACCCAATCTCACCAATCCTCTCAGTCCCAAGTGTCCAGCCTTATGCCACATCCAGCTGTCATTGTAGATAGGGTCTTTCCAGGTTTCCTCAGACACCCTGAAGGAATTGTAAAGAATTTCCCTGTTTTTTGGTTTTGCTTTTGAAATTCCTTTTTATAGTGGGTTTGAGCTGATTCTCGCTGCCATGTTTATGCCACTCTAGACACACTTGATTCCCTTATGGAGTCATATCAATACATAGGATTTAAGATTCTTACTAGTCAGATATATTCCTCTGCGGGAAATATGGGGTTTTGAGTCTCTTTCACTGAGGATGGTGTAGGTCTTGTCTATTCCAAAGTTGGTTTTTGGAACGGTCCCTGTGCTTATATCAAACTCTGGTTTTATGCATCACCCCACCTCTCCTTCCCCTTTATGCAGGCATAAGAGTGTTTTCTAAATGTGAGACTCTGTTCTCTTTCCTAACTCAGTTCACGTGTAGCCATGTTTACAGGATCTTCATAAGTGATATCTTATGATAAGTTTCTTTTTCTGTGTGACTTATTTCACTTAGAATCATCGTACCTGAATCCACTCACTTTGCTGCTACTGGTCTTATGACATTGATTTCATCGCTGAGGGATATTCCATCATACGTAAGTACCACAATGTTTTGAACCATTTTTATATTTCCTGGGATATTTAAGGTGTACCCAAGTTGAGGTTCTTGTAGTCAGTGCAGCCCTAAATTTGGAGGTGGCTCTTTCTTATTGATTTTCAGTTTTCCCCAGGTATATTCCCTAGACTGGAAGTGGCCTTGGCTCTGTAGCTCTGTTGTTTACTTGTTTTAGGGAACACAATGCACTCCTCCAGTGAGGCAGTTGGCAATTTACATCCCGCCCATCAGCATAACAAGGCTCCCATTTCTCCAGGGCCTGTCTTGCCTTTCTGGTTTTTACACATTTTGTGGATGTCCCTTTTGACCGGTGGGAAGTGATACTTCTTTGTAGTGCAGATTTGCATTGCCCGCTTGCTTGCTTGGCCAAAAAGGGCGTATGCGTTTTCTCCTGAATATATTCAGGAGAAAACGCATACGCCCTTTTTGGCCAAGTGCACCATTGTCCAAGTTGTGCCCCTCTTCCTGTGCTTTACAGGCGATTCCAAGGTACCTCTTGAAATCTGTTTCCTGCTATTTTGCCTCGCTTTCAAGTCCGCCTCGTTGACTTCCCTCAACAGATTTTTGGACGATAGTTGTCCTTTATCACTCTGCCAGTTTGTGAATTGCTGTGCCCCTGAGCTCCATTTCTCAACTCGTTTTTTGTGAGCTGAACGCAAGTCCAAAATTTTGGATCATGTCCTATACTGCTTCCCAGTGGGTGGCTGAGACTTTGGTTAATTCTTCTTCCTGCCGGGAAATTAGAGTGACATGTGCCCGTCCAAATGCCTAACAGCTACTCTCTCATGGGTTCTCCCTCGTCCCTTCCATCCTCTGCCAAATTGGGAACCTGTGCAAACCAGGAGGTTAAAGGGCCTGTCTCTCCAAGTTGGGAGATTGATAGTAAGGCAGTTGGAAAGTCAAACTGGAGCACCAGGAGAGGGACTATTCGTTGAGTTTTAGAAACCTTTCGTATTCACAGTGTGTCCATTCTCTAGGTTTCCTGTACATGTTATAGCTGTAGTAATATTCCCTTGAACCTGAAGAGTTGGGACCCATTGAATGGGGGCCATGCATTATTGCTTGAAAGGGTCTGCATTTGCTCACCCAATCTCACCAATCCTCTCAGTCCCAAGTGTCCAGCCTTATGCCACATCCAGCTGTCATTGTAGATAGGGTCTTTCCAGGTTTCCTCAGACACCCTGAAGGAATTGTAAAGAATTTCCCTGTTTTTTGGTTTTGCTTTTTTTTTTTTTTTTCTGTACACGGGCCTCTCACTGCTGTGGCATCTCCCGTTGCGGAGCACGCGCTCCAGACACACAGGGTCCGCGGCCATGGCTCGCGGGCCCAGCCGCTCCGCGGCATGTGGGATCTTCCGGGATCGGGGCACGAACCCGTGTCCCCTGCATCGGCAGGCGGACTCTCAACCACTGCGCCACCAGGGAAGCCCTGGTTTTGCTTTTGAAATTCCTTTTTATAGTGGGTTTGAGCTGATTCTCGCTGCCATGTTTATGCCACTCTAGACACACTTGATTCCCTTATGGAGACATATCAATACATAGGATTTAAGATTCTTACTAGTCAGATATATTCCTCTGCGGGAAATATGGTGTTTTGAGTCTCTTTCACTGAGGAAGGTGTAGGTCTTGTCTATTCCAAAGTTGGTTTTTGGAACGGTCCCTGTGCTTATATCAAACTCTGGTTTTATGCATCACCCCACCTCTCCATCCCCTTTATGCAGGCATAAGAGTGTTTTCTAAATGTGAGACTCTGTTCTCTTTCCTAACTCAGTTCACGTGTAGCCATGTTTACAGGATCTTCATAAGTGATATCTTATGATAAGTTTCTTTTTCTGTGTGACTTATTTCACTTAGAATCATCGTACCTGAATCCACTCACTTTGCTGCTACTGGTCTTATGACATTGATTTCATCGCTGAGGGATATTCCATCATACGTAAGTACCACAATGTTTTGAACCATTTTTATATTTCCTGGGATATTTAAGGTGTACCCAAGTTGAGGTTCTTGTAGTCAGTGCAGCCCTAAATTTGGAGGTGGCTCTTTCTTATTGATTTTCAGTTTTCCCAAGGTATATTCCCTAGACTGGAAGTGGCCTTGGCTCTGTAGCTCTGTTGTTTAGTTGTTTTAGGGAACACAATGCACTCCTCCAGTGAGGCAGTTGGCAGTTTACATCCCGCCCATCAGCATAACAAGGCTCCCAGTTCTCCAGGGCCTGTCTTGCCTTTCTGGTTTTTACACATTTTGTGGATGTCCCTTTTGACCGGTGGGAAGTGATACTTCTTTGTAGTGCAGATTTGCATTGCCCGCTTACTTGCTTGGCCAAAAAGGGCGTATGCGTTTTCTCCTGAATATATTCAGGAGAAAACGCATACGCCCTTTTTTGGCCAAGTGCACCATTGTCCAAGTTGTGCCCCTCTTCCTGTGCTTTACAGGCGATTCCAACGTACCTCTTGAAATCTATTTCCTGCTATTTTGCCTCGCTTTCAAGTCCGCCTCGTTGACTTCCCTCAACAGATTTTTGGACGATAGTTGTCCTTTATCACTCTGCCAGTTTGTGAATTGCTGTGCCCCTGAGCTCCATTTCTCAACTCGTTTTTTGTGAGCTGAACGCAAGTCCAAAATTTTGGATCATGTCCTATACTGGTTCCCGGTGGGTGGCTGAGACTTTGGTTAATTCTTCTTCCTGCCGGGAAATTAGAGTGACATGTGCCCGTCCAAATGCCTAACAGCTACTCTCTCATGGGTTCTCCCTCGTCCCTTCCATCCTCTGCCAAATTGGGAACCTGTGCAAACCAGGAGGTTAAAGGGCCTGTCTCTCCAAGTTGGGAGATTGTTAGTAAGGCAGTTGGAAAGTCAAACTGGAGCACCAGGAGAGGGACTATTCGTTGAGTTTTAGAAACCTTTCGTATTCACAGTGTGTCCATTCTCTAGGTTTCCTGTACATGTTATAGCTGTAGTAATATTCCCTTGAACCTGGAGAGTTGGGACCCATGGAATGGGGGCCATGCATTATTGCTTGAAAGGGTCTGCATTCGCTCACCCAATCTCACCAATCCTCTCAGTCCCAAGTGTCCAGCCTTATGCCACATCCAGCTGTCATTGTAGATAGGGTCTTTCCAGGTTTCCTCAGACACCCTGAAGGAATTCTAAAGAATTTCCCTGTTTTTTGGTTTTGCTTTTGAAATTCCTTTTTATAGTGGGTTTGAGCTGATTCTCGCTGCCATGTTTATGCCACTCTAGACACACTTGATTCCCTTATGGAGTCATATCAATACATAGGTTTTAAGATTCTTACTAGTCAGATATATTCCTCTGTGGGAAATATGGGGTTTTGAGTCTCTTTCACTGAGGATGGTGTAGGTCTTGTCTATTCCAAAGTTGGTTTTTGGAACGGTCCCTGTGCTTATATCAAACTCTGGTTTTATGCATCACACCACCTCTCCTTCCCCTTTATGCAGGCATAAGAGTGTTTTCTAAATGTGAGACTCTGTTCTCTTTCCTAACTCAGTTCACGTTTAGCCATGTTTACAGGATCTTCATAAGTGATATCTTATGATAAGTTTCTTTTTCTGTGTGACTTATTTCACTTAGAATCATCGTACCTGAATCCACTCACTTTGCTGCTACTGGTCTTATGACATTGATTTCATCGCTGAGGGATATTCCATCATACGTAAGTACCACAATGTTTTGAACCATTTTTATATTTCCTGGGATATTTAAGATGTACCCAAGTTGAGGTTCTTGTAGTCAGTGCAGCCCTAAATTTGGAGGTGGCTCTTTCTTATTGATTTTCAGTTTTCCCCAGGTATATTCCCTAGACTGGAAGTGGCCTTGGCTCTGTAGCTCTGTTGTTTACTTGTTTTAGGGAACACAATGCACTCCTCCAGTGAGGCAGTTGGCAATTTACATCCCGCCCATCAGCATAACAAGGCTCCCAGTTCTCCAGGGCCTGTCTTGCCTTTCTGGTTTTTACACATTTTGTGGATGTCCCTTTTGACCGGTGGGAAGTGATACTTCTTTGTCGTGCAGATTTGCATTGCCCGCTTGCTTGCTTGGCCAAAAAGGGCGTATGCGTTTTCTCCTGAATATATTCAGGAGAAAACGCATACGCCCTTTTTGGCCAAGTGCACCATTGTCCAAGTTGTGCCCCTCTTCCTGTGCTTTACAGGCGATTCCAAGGTACCTCTTGAAATCTGTTTCCTGCTATTTTGCCTCGCTTTCAAGTCCGCCTCGTTGACTTCCCTCAACAGATTTTTGGACAATAGTTGTCCTTTATCACTCTGCCAGTTGGTGAATTGCTGTGCCCCTGAGCTCCATTTCTCAACTCGTTTTTTGTGAGCTGAACGCAAGTCCAAAATTTTGGATCATGTCCTATACTGGTTCCCGGTGGGTGGCTGAGACTTTGGTTAATTCTTCTTCCTGCCGGGAAATTAGAGTGACATGTGCCCGTCCAAATGCCTAACAGCTACTCTCTCATGGGTTCTCTCTCGTCCCTTCCATCCTCTGCCAAATTGGGAACCTGTGCAAACCAGGAGGTTAAAGGGCCTGTCTCTCCAAGTTGGGAGATTGATAGTAAGGCAGTTGGAAAGTCAAACTGGAGCACCAGGAGAGGGACTATTCGTTGAGTTTTAGAAACCTTTCGTATTCACAGTGTGTCCATTCTCTAGGTTTCCTGTACATGTTATAGCTGTAGTAATATTCCCTTGAACCTGGAGAGTTGGGACCCATGGAATGGGGGCCATGCATTATTGCTTGAAAGGGTCTGCATTTGCTCACCCAATCTCACCAATCCTCTCAGTCCCAAGTGTCCAGCCTTATGTCACATCCAGCTGTCATTGTAGATAGGGTCTTTCCAGGTTTCCTCAGACACCCTGAAGGAATTGTATAGAATTTCCCTGTTTTTTGGTTTTGCTTTGGAAATTCCTTTTTATAGTGGGTTTGAGCTGATTCTAGCTGCCATGTTTATGCCACTCTAGACACACTTGATTCCCTTATGGAGTCATATCAATACATAGGTTTTAAGATTCTTACTAGTCAGATATATTCCTCTGTGGGAAATATGGGGTTTTGAGTCTCTTTCACTGAGGAAGGTGTCAGTCTTGTCAGTTCAAAAGTTGGTTTTTGAAACGGTCCCTGTGCTTATATCAAACTCTGGTTTTATGCATCACCCCACCTCTCCTTCCCCTTTATGCAGGCATAAGAGTGTTTTCTAAATTTGAGACTCTGTTCTCTTTCCTAACTCAGTTCACGTGTAGCCATGTTTACAGGATCTTCATAAGTGATATCTTATGATAAGTTTCTTTTTCTGTGTGACTTATTTCACTTAGAATCATCGTACCTGAATCCACTCACTTTGCTGCTACTGGTTTTATGACATTGATTTCATGGCTGAGGGATATTCCATCGTACGTAAGTACCACAATGTTTTGAACCATTTTTATATTTCCTGGGATATTTAAGGTGTACCCAAGTTGAGGTTCTTGTAGTCAGTGCAGCCCTAAATTTGGAGGTGGCTCTTTCTTATTGATTTTCAGTTTTCCCAAGGTATATTCCCTAGACTGGAAGTGGCCTTGGCTCTGTAGCTCTGTTGTTTACTTGTTTTAGGGAACACAATGCACTCCTCCAGTGAGGCAGTTGGCAATTTACATCCCGCCCATCAGCATAACAAGGCTCCCAGTTCTCCAGGGCCTGTCTTGCCTTTCTGGTTTTTACACATTTTGTGGATGTCCCTTTAGAACGGTGGGAAGTGATACTTCTTTGTAGTGCAGATTTGCATTGCCCGCTTGCTTGCTTGGCCAAAAAGGGTGTATGCATTTTCTCCTGAATATATTCAGGAGAAAACGCATACGCCCTTTTTGGCCAAGTGCACCATTGTCCAAGTTGTGCCCCTCTTCCTGTGCTTTACAGGCGATTCCAACGTACCTCTTGAAATCTGTTTCCTGCTATTTTGCCTCGCTTTCAAGTCCGCCTCGTTGACTTCCCTCAACAGATTTTTGGACGATAGTTGTCCTTTATCACTCTGCCAGTTTGTGAATTGCTGTGCCCCTGAGCTCCATTTCTCAACTCGTTTTTTGTGAGCTGAACGCAAGTCCAAAATTTTGGATCATGTCCTATACTGGTTCCCGGTGGGTGGCTGAGACTTTGGTTAATTCTTCTTCCTGCCGGGAAATTAGAGTGACATGTGCCCGTCCAAATGCCTAACAGCTACTCTCTCATGGGTTCTCCCTCGTCCCTTCCATCCTCTGCCAAATTGGGAACCTGTGCAAACCAGGAGGTTAAAGGGCCTGTCTCTCCAAGTTGGGAGATTGATAGTAAGGCAGTTGGAAAGTCAAACTGGAGCACCAGGAGAGGGACTATTCGTTGAGTTTTAGAAACCTTTCGTATTCACAGTGTGTCCATTCTCTAGGTTTCCTGTACATGTTATAGCTGTAGTAATATTCCCTTGAACCTGGAGAGTTGGGACCCATGGAATGGGGGCCATGCATTATTGCTTGAAAGGGTCTGCATTTGCTCACCCAATCTCACCAATCCTCTCAGTCCCAAGTGTCCAGCCTTATGCCACATCCAGCTGTCATTGTAGATAGGGTCTTTCCACGTTTCCTCAGACACCCTGAAGGAATTGTAAAGAATTTCCCTGTTTTTTGGTTTTATTTGGAAATTCCATTTTATAGTGGGTTTGAGCTGATTCTCGCTGCCATGTTTATGCCACTCTAGACACACTTGATTCCCTTATGGAGACATATCAATACATAGGTTTTAAGATTCTTACTAGTCAGATATATTCCTCTGTGGGAAATATGGGGTTTTGAGTCTCTTTCACTGAGGAAGGTGTAGGTCTTTTCTATTCCAAAGTTGATTTTTGAAACGGTCCCTGTGCTTATATCAAACTCTGGTTTTATGCATCACCCCACCTCTCCTTCCCCTTTATGCAGGCATAAGAGTGTTTTCTAAATGTGAGACTCTGTTCTCTTTCCTAACTCAGTTCACGTGTAGCCATGTTTACAGGATCTTCATAAGTGATATCTTATGATAAGTTTCTTTTTCTGTGTGACTTATTTCACTTAGAATCATCGTACCTGAATCCACTCACTTTGCTGCTACTGGTCTTATGACATTGATTTCATGGCTGAGGGATATTCCATCGTACGTAAGTACCACAATGTTTTGAACCATTTTTATATTTCCTGGGATATTTAAGGTGTACCCAAGTTGAGGTTCTTGTAGTCAGTGCAGCCCTAAATTTGGAGGTGGCTCTTTCTTATTGATTTTCAGTTTTCCCAAGGTATATTCCCTAGACTGGAAGTGGCCTTGGCTGTGTAGCTCTGTTGTTTACTTGTTTTAGGGAACACAATGCACTCCTCCAGTGAGGCAGTTGGCAATTTACATCCCACCCATCAGCATAACAAGGCTCCCAGTTCCTCAGGGCCTGTCTTGCCTTTCTGGTTTTTACACATTTTGTGGATGTCCCTTTTGACCGGTGGGAAATGATACTTCTTTGTAGTGCAGATTTGCATTGCCCGCTTGCTTGCTTGGCCAAAAAGGGCGTATGCGTTTTCTCCTGAATATATTCAGGAGAAAACGCATACGCCCTTTTTGGCCAAGTGCACCATTGTCCAAGTTGTGCCCCTCTTCCTGTGCTTTACAGGCGATTCCAAGGTACCTCTTGAAATCTGTTTCCTGCTATTTTGCCTCGCTTTCAAGTCCGCCTCGTTGACTTCCCTCAACAGATTTTTGGACGATAGTTGTCCTTTATCACTCTGCCAGTTTGTGAATTGCTGTGCCCCTGAGCTCCATTTCTCAACTCGTTTTTTGTGAGCTGAACGCAAGTCCAAAATTTTGGATCATGTCCTATACTGGTTCCCAGTGGGTGGCTGAGACTTTGGTTAATTCTTCTTCCTGCCGGGAAATTAGAGTGACATGTGCCCGTCCAAATGCCTAACAGCTACTCTCTCATGGGTTCTCCCTCGTCCCTTCCATCCTCTGCCAAATTGGGAACCTGTGCAAACCAGGAGGTTAAAGGGCCTGTCTCTCCAAGTTGGGAGATTGATAGTAAGGCAGTTGGAAAGTCAAACTGGAGCACCAGGAGAGGGACTATTCGTTGAGTTTTAGAAACCTTTCGTATTCACAGTGTGTCCATTCTCTAGGTTTCCTGTACATGTTATAGCTGTAGTAATATTCCCTTGAACCTGGAGAGTTGGGACCCATGGAATGGGGGCCATGCATTATTGCTTGAAAGGGTCTGCATTTGCTCACCCAATCTCACCAATCCTCTCAGTCCCAAGTGTCCAGCCTTATGCCACATCCAGCTGTCATTGTAGATAGGGTCTTTCCAGGTTTCCTCAGACACCCTGAAGGAATTGTAAAGAATTTCCCTGTTTTTTGGTTTTATTTGGAAATTCCTTTTTATAGTGGGTTTGAGCTGATTCTCGCTGCCATGTTTATGCCACTCTAGACACACTTGATTCCCTTATGGAGTCATATCAATACATAGGTTTTAAGATTCTTACTAGTCAGATATATTCCTCTGTGGGAAATATGGGGTTTTGAGTCTCTTTCAATGAGGAAGGTGTCAGTCTTGTCAGTTCAAAAGTTGGTTTTTGAAACGGTCCCTGTGCTTATATCAAACTCTGGTTTTATGCATCACCCCACCTCTCCTTCCCCTTTATGCAGGCATAAGAGTGTTTTCTAAATTTGAGACTCTGTTCTCTTTCCTAACTCAGTTCACGTGTAGCCATGTTTACAGGATCTTCATAAGTGATATCTTATGATAAGTTTCTTTTTCTGTGTGACTTATTTCACTTAGAATCATCGTACCTGAATCCACTCACTTTGCTGCTACTGGTCTTATGACATTGATTTCATGGCTGAGGGATATTCCATCGTACGTAAGTACCACAATGTTTTGAACCATTTTTATATTTCCTGGGATATTTAAGGTGTACCCAAGTTGAGGTTCTTGTAGTCAGTGCAGCCCTAAATTTGGAGGTGGCTCTTTCTTATTGATTTTCAGTTTTCCCAAGGTATATTCCCTAGACTGGAAGTGGCCTTGGCTCTGTAGCTCTGTTGTTTACTTGTTTTAGGGAACACAATTCACTCCTCCTGTGAGGCAGTTGGCAATTTACATCCCGCCCATTAGCATAACAAGGCTACCAGTTCTCCAGGGCCTGTCTTGCCTTTCTGGTTTTTACACATTTTGTGGATGTCCCTTTTGACCGGTGGGAAGTGATACTTCTTTGTCGTGCAGATTTGCATTGCCCGCTTGCTTGCTTGGCCAAAAAGGGCGTATGCATTTTCTCCTGAATATATTCAGGAGAAAACGCATACGCCCTTTTTGGCCAAGTGCACCATTGTCCAAGTTGTGCCCCTCTTCCTGTGCTTTACAGGCGATTCCAACGTACCTCTTGAAATCTATTTCCTGCTATTTTGCCTCGCTTTCAAGTCCACCTCGTTGACTTCCCTCAACAGATTTTTGGACGATAGTTGTCCTTTATCACTCTGCCAGTTTGTGAATTGCTGTGCCCCTGAGCTCCATTTCTCAACTCGTTTTTTGTGAGCTGAACGCAAGTCCAAAATTTTGGATCATGTCCTATACTGGTTCCCGGTGGGTGGCTGAGACTTTGGTTAATTCTTCTTCCTGCCGGGAAATTAGAGTGACATGTGCCCGTCCAAATGCCTAACAGCTACTCTCTCATGGGTTCTCCCTCGTCCCTTCCATCCTCTGCCAAATTGGGAACCTGTGCAAACCAGGAGGTTAAAGGGCCTGTCTCTCCAAGTTGGGAGATTGATAGTAAGGCAGTTGGAAAGTCAAACTGGAGCACCAGGAGAGGGACTATTCGTTGAGTTTTAGAAACCTTTCGTATTCACAGTGTGTCCATTCTCTAGGTTTCCTGTACATGTTATAGCTGTAGTAATATTCCCTTGAACCTGGAGAGTTGGGACCCATGGAATGGGGGCCATGCATTATTGCTTGAAAGGGTCTGCATTCGCTCACCCAATCTCACCAATCCTCTCAGCCCCAAGTGTCCAGCCTTATGCCACATCCAGCTGTCATTGTAGATAGGGTCTTTCCAGGTTTCCTCAGACACCCTGAAGGAATTGTAAAGAATTTCCCTGTTTTTTGGTTTTGCTTTTGAAATTCCATTTTATAGTGGGTTTGAGCTGATTCTCGCTGCCATGTTTATGCCACTCTAGACACACTTGATTCCCTTATGGAGACATATCAATACATAGGTTTTAAGATTCTTACTAGTCAGATATATTCCTCTGTGGGAAATATGGGGTTTTGAGTCTCTTTCACTGAGGAAGGTGTCGGTCTTGTCAGTTCCAAAGTTGGTTTTTGAAACGGTCCCTGTGCTTATATCAAACTCTGGTTTTATGCATCACCCCACCTCTCCTTCCCCTTTATGCAGGCATAAGAGTGTTTTCTAAATGTGAGACTCTGTTCTCTTTCCTAACTCAGTTCACGTGTAGCCATGTTTACAGGATCTTCATAAGTGATATCTTATGATAAGTTTCTTTTTCTGTGTGACTTATTTCACTTAGAATCATCGTACCTGAATCCACTCACTTTGCTGCTACTGGTCTTATGACATTGATTTCATGGCTGAGGGATATTCCATCGTACGTAAGTACCACAATGTTTTGAACCATTTTTATATTTCCTGGGATATTTAAGGTGTACCCAAGTTGAGGTTCTTGTAGTCAGTGCAGCCCTAAATTTGGAGGTGGCTCTTTCTTATTGATTTTCAGTTTTCCCAAGGTATATTCCCTAGACTGGAAGTGGCCTTGGCTCTGTAGCTCTGTTGTTTACTTGTTTTAGGGAACACAATGCACTCCTCCAGTGAGGCAGTTGGCAATTTACATCCCGCCCATCAGCATAACAAGGCTCCCAGTTCTCCAGGGCCTGTCTTGCCTTTCTGGTTTTTACACATTTTGTGGATGTCCCTTTTGACCGGTGGGAAGTGATACTTCTTTGTAGTGCAGATTTGCATTGCCCGCTTGCTTGCTTGGCCAAAAAGGGCGTATGCGTTTTCTCCTGAATATATTCAGGAGAAAACGCATACGCCCTTTTTGGCCAAGTGCACCATTGTCCAAGTTGTGCCCCTCTTCCTGTGCTTTACAGGCGATTCCAAGGTACCTCTTGAAATCTGTTTCCTGCTATTTTGCCTCGCTTTCAAGTCCGCCTCGTTGACTTCCCTCAACAGATTTTTGGACGATAGTTGTCCTTTATCACTCTGCCAGTTTGTGAATTGCTGTGCCCCTGAGCTCCATTTCTCAACTCGTTTTTTGTGAGCTGAACGCAAGTCCAAAATTTTGGATCATGTCCTATACTGGTTCCCGGTGGGTGGCTGAGACTTTGGTTAATTCTTCTTCCTGCCGGGAAATTAGAGTGACATGTGCCCGTCCAAATGCCTAACAGCTACTCTCTCATGGGTTCTCCCTCGTCCCTTCCATCCTCTGCCAAATTGGGAACCTGTGCAAACCAGGAGGTTAAAGGGCCTGTCTCTCCAAGTTGGGAGATTGATAGTAAGGCAGTTGGAAAGTCAAACTGGAGCACCAGGAGAGGGACTATTCGTTGAGTTTTAGAAACCTTTCGTATTCACAGTGTGTCCATTCTCTAGGTTTCCTGTACATGTTATAGCTGTAGTAATATTCCCTTGAACCTGGAGAGTTGGGACCCATGGAATGGGGGCCATGCATTATTGCTTGAAAGGGTCTGCATTCGCTCACCCAATCTCACCAATCCTCTCAGCCCCAAGTGTCCAGCCTTATGCCACATCCAGCTGTCATTGTAGATAGGGTCTTTCCAGGTTTCCTCAGACACCCTGAAGGAATTGTAAAGAATTTCCCTGTTTTTTGGTTTTGCTTTTGAAATTCCATTTTATAGTGGGTTTGAGCTGATTCTCGCTGCCATGTTTATGCCACTCTAGACACACTTGATTCCCTTATGGAGACATATCAATACATAGGTTTTAAGATTCTTACTAGTCAGATATATTCCTCTGTGGGAAATATGGGGTTTTGAGTCTCTTTCACTGAGGAAGGTGTCGGTCTTGTCAGTTCCAAAGTTGGTTTTTGAAACGGTCCCTGTGCTTATATCAAACTCTGGTTTTATGCATCACCCCACCTCTCCTTCCCCTTTATGCAGGCATAAGAGTGTTTTCTAAATGTGAGACTCTGTTCTCTTTCCTAACTCAGTTCACGTGTAGCCATGTTTACAGGATCTTCATAAGTGATATCTTATGATAAGTTTCTTTTTCTGTGTGACTTATTTCACTTAGAATCATCGTACCTGAATCCACTCACTTTGCTGCTACTGGTCTTATGACATTGATTTCATGGCTGAGGGATATTCCATCGTACGTAAGTACCACAATGTTTTGAACCATTTTTATATTTCCTGGGATATTTAAGGTGTACCCAAGTTGAGGTTCTTGTAGTCAGTGCAGCCCTAAATTTGGAGGTGGCTCTTTCTTATTGATTTTCAGTTTTCCCAAGGTATATTCCCTAGACTGGAAGTGGCCTTGGCTCTGTAGCTCTGTTGTTTACTTGTTTTAGGGAACACAATGCACTCCTCCAGTGAGGCAGTTGGCAGTTTACATCCCGCCCATCAGCATAACAAGGCTCCCAGTTCTCCAGGGCCTGTCTTGCCTTTCTGGTTTTTACACATTTTGTGGATGTCCCTTTTGACCGGTGGGAAGTGATACTTCTTTGTAGTGCAGATTTGCATTGCCCGCTTGCTTGCTTGGCCAAAAAGGGCGTATGCGTTTTCTCCTGAATATATTCAGGAGAAAACGCATACGCCCTTTTTGGCCAAGTGCACCATTGTCCAAGTTGTGCCCCTCTTCCTGTGCTTTACAGGCGATTCCAAGGTACCTCTTGAAATCTGTTTCCTGCTATTTTGCCTCGCTTTCAAGTCCGCCTCGTTGACTTCCCTCAACAGATTTTTGGACGATAGTTGTCCTTTATCACTCTGCCAGTTTGTGAATTGCTGTGCCCCTGAGCTCCATTTCTCAACTCGTTTTTTGTGAGCTGAACGCAAGTCCAAAATTTTGGATCATGTCCTATACTGGTTCCCGGTGGGTGGCTGAGACTTTGGTTAATTCTTCTTCCTGCCGGGAAATTAGAGTGACATGTGCCCGTCCAAATGCCTAACAGCTACTCTCTCATGGGTTCTCCCTCGTCCCTTCCATCCTCTGCCAAATTGGGAACCTGTGCAAACCAGGAGGTTAAAGGGCCTGTCTCTCCAAGTTGGGAGATTGATAGTAAGGCAGTTGGAAAGTCAAACTGGAGCACCAGGAGAGGGACTATTCGTTGAGTTTTAGAAACCTTTCGTATTCACAGTGTGTCCATTCTCTAGGTTTCCTGTACATGTTATAGCTGTAGTAATATTCCCTTGAACCTGGAGAGTTGGGACCCATGGAATGGGGGCCATGCATTATTGCTTGAAAGGGTCTGCATTCGCTCACCCAATCTCACCAATCCTCTCAGCCCCAAGTGTCCAGCCTTATGCCACATCCAGCTGTCATTGTAGATAGGGTCTTTCCAGGTTTCCTCAGACACCCTGAAGGAATTGTAAAGAATTTCCCTGTTTTTTGGTTTTGCTTTTGAAATTCCATTTTATAGTGGGTTTGAGCTGATTCTCGCTGCCATGTTTATGCCACTCTAGACACACTTGATTCCCTTATGGAGACATATCAATACATAGGTTTTAAGATTCTTACTAGTCAGATATATTCCTCTGTGGGAAATATGGGGTTTTGAGTCTCTTTCACTGAGGAAGGTGTCGGTCTTGTCAGTTCCAAAGTTGGTTTTTGAAACGGTCCCTGTGCTTATATCAAACTCTGGTTTTATGCATCACCCCACCTCTCCTTCCCCTTTATGCAGGCATAAGAGTGTTTTCTAAATGTGAGACTCTGTTCTCTTTCCTAACTCAGTTCACGTGTAGCCATGTTTACAGGATCTTCATAAGTGATATCTTATGATAAGTTTCTTTTTCTGTGTGACTTATTTCACTTAGAATCATCGTACCTGAATCCACTCACTTTGCTGCTACTGGTCTTATGACATTGATTTCATGGCTGAGGGATATTCCATCGTACGTAAGTACCACAATGTTTTGAACCATTTTTATATTTCCTGGGATATTTAAGGTGTACCCAAGTTGAGGTTCTTGTAGTCAGTGCAGCCCTAAATTTGGAGGTGGCTCTTTCTTATTGATTTTCAGTTTTCCCAAGGTATATTCCCTAGACTGGAAGTGGCCTTGGCTCTGTAGCTCTGTTGTTTACTTGTTTTAGGGAACACAATGCACTCCTCCAGTGAGGCAGTTGGCAATTTACATCCCGCCCATCAGCATAACAAGGCTCCCAGTTCTCCAGGGCCTGTCTTGCCTTTCTGGTTTTTACACATTTTGTGGATGTCCCTTTTGACCGGTGGGAAGTGATACTTCTTTGTAGTGCAGATTTGCATTGCCCGCTTGCTTGCTTGGCCAAAAAGGGCGTATGCGTTTTCTCCTGAATATATTCAGGAGAAAACGCATACGCCCTTTTTGGCCAAGTGCACCATTGTCCAAGTTGTGCCCCTCTTCCTGTGCTTTACAGGCGATTCCAAGGTACCTCTTGAAATCTGTTTCCTGCTATTTTGCCTCGCTTTCAAGTCCGCCTCGTTGACTTCCCTCAACAGATTTTTGGACGATAGTTGTCCTTTATCACTCTGCCAGTTTGTGAATTGCTGTGCCCCTGAGCTCCATTTCTCAACTCGTTTTTTGTGAGCTGAACGCAAGTCCAAAATTTTGGATCATGTCCTATACTGGTTCCCGGTGGGTGGCTGAGACTTTGGTTAATTCTTCTTCCTGCCGGGAAATTAGAGTGACATGTGCCCGTCCAAATGCCTAACAGCTACTCTCTCATGGGTTCTCCCTCGTCCCTTCCATCCTCTGCCAAATTGGGAACCTGTGCAAACCAGGAGGTTAAAGGGCCTGTCTCTCCAAGTTGGGAGATTGATAGTAAGGCAGTTGGAAAGTCAAACTGGAGCACCAGGAGAGGGACTATTCGTTGAGTTTTAGAAACCTTTCGTATTCACAGTGTGTCCATTCTCTAGGTTTCCTGTACATGTTATAGCTGTAGTAATATTCCCTTGAACCTGGAGAGTTGGGACCCATGGAATGGGGGCCATGCATTATTGCTTGAAAGGGTCTGCATTTGCTCACCCAATCTCACCAATCCTCTCAGTCCCAAGTGTCCAGCCTTATGCCACATCCAGCTCTCATTGTAGATAGGGTCTTTCCAGGTTTCCTCAGACACCCTGAAGGAATTGTAAAGAATTTCCCTGTTTTTTGGTTTTATTTGGAAATTCCTTTTTATAGTGGGTTTGAGCTGATTCTCGCTGCCATGTTTATGCCACTCTAGACACACTTGATTCCCTTATGGAGTCATATCAATACATAGGTTTTAAGATTCTTACTAGTCAGATATATTCCTCTGTGGGAAATATGGGGTTTTGAGTCTCTTTCACTGAGGAAGGTGTCAGTCTTGTCAGTTCAAAAGTTGGTTTTTGAAACGGTCCCTGTGCTTATATCAAACTCTGGTTTTATGCATCACCCCACCTCTCCTTCCCCTTTATGCAGGCATAAGAGTGTTTTCTAAATTTGAGACTCTGTTCTCTTTCCTAACTCAGTTCACGTGTAGCCATGTTTACAGGATCTTCATAAGTGATATCTTATGATAAGTTTCTTTTTCTGTGTGACTTATTTCACTTAGAATCATCGTACCTGAATCCACTCACTTTGCTGCTACTGGTCTTATGACATTGATTTCATGGCTGAGGGATATTCCATCGTACGTAAGTACCACAATGTTTTGAACCATTTTTATATTTCCTGGGATATTTAAGGTGTACCCAAGTTGAGGTTCTTGTAGTCAGTGCAGCCCTAAATTTGGAGGTGGCTCTTTCTTATTGATTTTCAGTTTTCCCAAGGTATATTCCCTAGACTGGAAGTGGCCTTGGCTCTGTAGCTCTGTTGTTTACTTGTTTTAGGGAACACAATGCACTCCTCCTGTGAGGCAGTTGGCAATTTACATCCCGCCCATCAGCATAACAAGGCTCCCAGTTCTCCAGGGCCTGTCTTGCCTTTCTGGTTTTTACACATTTTGTGGATGTCCCTTTTGACCGGTGGGAAGTGATACTTCTTTGTCGTGCAGATTTGCATTGCCCGCTTGCTTGCTTGGCCAAAAAGGGCGTATGCATTTTCTCCTGAATATATTCAGGAGAAAACGCATACGCCCTTTTTGGCCAAGTGCACCATTGTCCAAGTTGTGCCCCTCTTCCTGTGCTTTACAGGCGATTCCAACGTACCTCTTGAAATCTATTTCCTGCTATTTTGCCTCACTTTCAAGTCCGCCTCGTTGACTTCCCTCAACAGATTTTTGGACGATAGTTGTCCTTTATCACTCTGCCAGTTTGTGAATTGCTGTGCCCCTGAGCTCCATTTCTCAACTCGTTTTTTGTGAGCTGAACGCAAGTCCAAAATTTTGGATCATGTCCTATACTGGTTCCCGGTGGGTGGCTGAGACTTTGGTTAATTCTTCTTCCTGCCGGGAAATTAGAGTGACATGTGCCCGTCCAAATGCCTAACAGCTACTCTCTCATGGGTTCTCCCTCGTCCCTTCCATCCTCTGCCAAATTGGGAACCTGTGCAAACCAGGAGGTTAAAGGGCCTGTCTCTCCAAGTTGGGAGATTGATAGTAAGGCAGTTGGAAAGTCAAACTGGAGCACCAGGAGAGGGACTATTCGTTGAGTTTTAGAAACCTTTCGTATTCACAGTGTGTCCATTCTCTAGGTTTCCTGTACATGTTATAGCTGTAGTAATATTCCCTTGAACCTGGAGAGTTGGGACCCATGGAATGGGGGCCATGCATTATTGCTTGAAAGGGTCTGCATTTGCTCACCCAATCTCACCAATCCTCTCAGTCCCAAGTGTCCAGCCTTATGCCACATCCAGCTGTCATTGTAGATAGGGTCTTTCCAGGTTTCCTCAGACACCCTGAAGGAATTGTAAAGAATTTCCCTGTTTTTTGGTTTTATTTGGAAATTCCTTTTTATAGTGGGTTTGAGCTGATTCTCGCTGCCATGTTTATGCCACTCTAGACACACTTGATTCCCTTATGGAGTCATATCAATACATAGGTTTTAAGATTCTTACTAGTCAGATATATTCCTCTGTGGGAAATATGGGGTTTTGAGTCTCTTTCACTGAGGAAGGTGTCAGTCTTGTCAGTTCAAAAGTTGGTTTTTGAAACGGTCCCTGTGCTTATATCAAACTCTGGTTTTATGCATCACCCCACCTCTCCTTCCCCTTTATGCAGGCATAAGAGTGTTTTCTAAATTTGAGACTCTGTTCTCTTTCCTAACTCAGTTCACGTGTAGCCATGTTTACAGGATCTTCATAAGTGATATCTTATGATAAGTTTCTTTTTCTGTGTGACTTATTTCACTTAGAATCATCGTACCTGAATCCACTCACTTTGCTGCTACTGGTCTTATGACATTGATTTCATGGCTGAGGGATATTCCATCGTACGTAAGTACCACAATGTTTTGAACCATTTTTATATTTCCTGGGATATTTAAGGTGTACCCAAGTTGAGGTTCTTGTAGTCAGTGCAGCCCTAAATTTGGAGGTGGCTCTTTCTTATTGATTTTCAGTTTTCCCAAGGTATATTCCCTAGACTGGAAGTGGCCTTGGCTCTGTAGCTCTGTTGTTTACTTGTTTTAGGGAACACAATGCACTCCTCCTGTGAGGCAGTTGGCAATTTACATCCCGCCCATCAGCATAACAAGGCTCCCAGTTCTCCAGGGCCTGTCTTGCCTTTCTGGTTTTTACACATTTTGTGGATGTCCCTTTTGACCGGTGGGAAGTGATACTTCTTTGTCGTGCAGATTTGCATTGCCCGCTTGCTTGCTTGGGCAAAAAGGGCGTATGCATTTTCTCCTGAATATATTCAGGAGAAAACGCATACGCCCTTTTTGGCCAAGTGCACCATTGTCCAAGTTGTGCCCCTCTTCCTGTGCTTTACAGGCGATTCCAACGTACCTCTTGAAATCTATTTCCTGCTATTTTGCCTCACTTTCAAGTCCGCCTCGTTGACTTCCCTCAACAGATTTTTGGACGATAGTTGTCCTTTATCACTCTGCCAGTTTGTGAATTGCTGTGCCCCTGAGCTCCATTTCTCAACTCGTTTTTTGTGAGCTGAACGCAAGTCCAAAATTTTGGATCATGTCCTATACTGGTTCCCGGTGGGTGGCTGAGACTTTGGTTAATTCTTCTTCCTGCCGGGAAATTAGAGTGACATGTGCCCGTCCAAATGCCTAACAGCTACTCTCTCATGGGTTCTCCCTCGTCCCTTCCATCCTCTGCCAAATTGGGAACCTGTGCAAACCAGGAGGTTAAAGGGCCTGTCTCTCCAAGTTGGGAGATTGATAGTAAGGCAGTTGGAAAGTCAAACTGGAGCACCAGGAGAGGGACTATTCGTTGAGTTTTAGAAACCTTTCGTATTCACAGTGTGTCCATTCTCTAGGTTTCCTGTACATGTTATAGCTGTAGTAATATTCCCTTGAACCTGGAGAGTTGGGACCCATGGAATGGGGGCCATGCATTATTGCTTGAAAGGGTCTGCATTCGCTCACCCAATCTCACCAATCCTCTCAGCCCCAAGTGTCCAGCCTTATGCCACATCCAGCTGTCATTGTAGATAGGGTCTTTCCAGGTTTCCTCAGACACCCTGAAGGAATTGTAAAGAATTTCCCTGTTTTTTGGTTTTGCTTTTGAAATTCCATTTTATAGTGGGTTTGAGCTGATTCTCGCTGCCATGTTTATGCCACTCTAGACACACTTGATTCCCTTATGGAGACATATCAATACATAGGTTTTAAGATTCTTACTAGTCAGATATATTCCTCTGTGGGAAATATGGGGTTTTGAGTCTCTTTCACTGAGGAAGGTGTCGGTCTTGTCAGTTCCAAAGTTGGTTTTTGAAACGGTCCCTGTGCTTATATCAAACTCTGGTTTTATGCATCACCCCACCTCTCCTTCCCCTTTATGCAGGCATAAGAGTGTTTTCTAAATGTGAGACTCTGTTCTCTTTCCTAACTCAGTTCACGTGTAGCCATGTTTACAGGATCTTCATAAGTGATATCTTATGATAAGTTTCTTTTTCTGTGTGACTTATTTCACTTAGAATCATCGTACCTGAATCCACTCACTTTGCTGCTACTGGTCTTATGACATTGATTTCATGGCTGAGGGATATTCCATCGTACGTAAGTACCACAATGTTTTGAACCATTTTTATATTTCCTGGGATATTTAAGGTGTACCCAAGTTGAGGTTCTTGTAGTCAGTGCAGCCCTAAATTTGGAGGTGGCTCTTTCTTATTGATTTTCAGTTTTCCCAAGGTATATTCCCTAGACTGGAAGTGGCCTTGGCTCTGTAGCTCTGTTGTTTACTTGTTTTAGGGAACACAATGCACTCCTCCAGTGAGGCAGTTGGCAATTTACATCCCGCCCATCAGCATAACAAGGCTCCCAGTTCTCCAGGGCCTGTCTTGCCTTTCTGGTTTTTACACATTTTGTGGATGTCCCTTTTGACCGGTGGGAAGTGATACTTCTTTGTAGTGCAGATTTGCATTGCCCGCTTGCTTGCTTGGCCAAAAAGGGCGTATGCATTTTCTGCTGAATATATTCAGGAGAAAACGCATACGCCCTTTTTGGCCAAGTGCACCATTGTCCAAGTTGTGCCCCTCTTCCTGTGCTTTACAGGCGATTCCAAGGTACCTCTTGAAATCTGTTTCCTGCTATTTTGCCTCGCTTTCAAGTCCGCCTCGTTGACTTCCCTCAACAGATTTTTGGACGATAGTTGTCCTTTATCACTCTGCCAGTTTGTGAATTGCTGTGCCCCTGAGCTCCATTTCTCAACTCGTTTTTTGTGAGCTGAACGCAAGTCCAAAATTTTGGATCATGTCCTATACTGGTTCCCGGTGGGTGGCTGAGACTTTGGTTAATTCTTCTTCCTGCCGGGAAATTAGAGTGACATGTGCCCGTCCAAATGCCTAACAGCTACTCTCTCATGGGTTCTCCCTCGTCCCTTCCATCCTCTGCCAAATTGGGAACCTGTGCAAACCAGGAGGTTAAAGGGCCTGTCTGTCCAAGTTGGGAGATTGATAGTAAGGCAGTTGGAAAGTCAAACTGGAGCACCAGGAGAGGGACTATTCGTTGAGTTTTAGAAACCTTTCCTATTCACAGTGTGTCCATTCTCTAGGTTTCCTGTACATGTTATAGCTGTAGTAATATTCCCTTGAACCTGGAGAGTTGGGACCCATGGAATGGGGGCCATGCATTATTGCTTGAAAGGGTCTGCATTCGCTCACCCAATCTCACCAATCCTCTCAGCCCCAAGTGTCCAGCCTTATGCCACATCCAGCTGTCATTGTAGATAGGGTCTTTCCAGGTTTCCTCAGACACCCTGAAGGAATTGTAAAGAATTTCCCTGTTTTTTGGTTTTGCTTTTGAAATTCCATTTTATAGTGGGTTTGAGCTGATTCTCGCTGCCATGTTTATGCCACTCTAGACACACTTGATTCCCTTATGGAGACATATCAATACATAGGTTTTAAGATTCTTACTAGTCAGATATATTCCTCTGTGGGAAATATGGGGTTTTGAGTCTCTTTCACTGAGGAAGGTGTCGGTCTTGTCAGTTCCAAAGTTGGTTTTTGAAACGGTCCCTGTGCTTATATCAAACTCTGGTTTTATGCATCACCCCACCTCTCCTTCCCCTTTATGCAGGCATAAGAGTGTTTTCTAAATGTGAGACTCTGTTCTCTTTCCTAACTCAGTTCACGTGTAGCCATGTTTACAGGATCTTCATAAGTGATATCTTATGATAAGTTTCTTTTTCTGTGTGACTTATTTCACTTAGAATCATCGTACCTGAATCCACTCACTTTGCTGCTACTGGTCTTATGACATTGATTTCATGGCTGAGGGATATTCCATCGTACGTAAGTACCACAATGTTTTGAACCATTTTTATATTTCCTGGGATATTTAAGGTGTACCCAAGTTGAGGTTCTTGTAGTCAGTGCAGCCCTAAATTTGGAGGTGGCTCTTTCTTATTGATTTTCAGTTTTCCCAAGGTATATTCCCTAGACTGGAAGTGGCCTTGGCTCTGTAGCTCTGTTGTTTACTTGTTTTAGGGAACACAATGCACTCCTCCAGTGAGGCAGTTGGCAATTTACATCCCGCCCATCAGCATAACAAGGCTCCCAGTTCTCCAGGGCCTGTCTTGCCTTTCTGGTTTTTACACATTTTGTGGATGTCCCTTTTGACCGGTGGGAAGTGATACTTCTTTGTAGTGCAGATTTGCATTGCCTGCTTGCTTGCTTGGCCAAAAAGGGCGTATGCATTTTCTCCTGAATATATTCAGGAGAAAACGCATACGCCCTTTTTGGCCAAGTGCACCATTGTCCAAGTTGTGCCCCTCTTCCTGTGCTTTACAGGCGATTCCAAGGTACCTCTTGAAATCTGTTTCCTGCTATTTTGCCTCGCTTTCAAGTCCGCCTCGTTGACTTCCCTCAACAGATTTTTGGACGATAGTTGTCCTTTATCACTCTGCCAGTTTGTGAATTGCTGTGCCCCTGAGCTCCATTTCTCAACTCGTTTTTTGTGAGCTGAACGCAAGTCCAAAATTTTGGATCATGTCCTATACTGGTTCCCGGTGGGTGGCTGAGACTTTGGTTAATTCTTCTTCCTGCCGGGAAATTAGAGTGACATGTGCCCGTCCAAATGCCTAACAGCTACTCTCTCATGGGTTCTCCCTCGTCCCTTCCATCCTCTGCCAAATTGGGAACCTGTGCAAACCAGGAGGTTAAAGGGCCTGTCTCTCCAAGTTGGGAGATTGATAGTAAGGCAGTTGGAAAGTCAAACTGGAGCACCAGGAGAGGGACTATTCGTTGAGTTTTAGAAACCTTTTGTATTCACAGTGTGTCCATTCTCTAGGTTTCCTGTACATGTTATAGCTGTAGTAATATTCCCTTGAACCTGGAGAGTTGGGACCCATGGAATGTGGGCCATGCATTATTGCTTGAAAGGGTCTGCATTTGCTCACCCAATCTCACCAATCCTCTCAGCCCCAAGTGTCCAGCCTTATGCCACATCCAGCTGTCATTGTAGATAGGGTCTTTCCAGGTTTCCTCAGACACCCTGAAGGAATTGTAAAGAATTTCCCTGTTTTTTGGTTTTGCTTTTGAAATTCCTTTTTATAGTGGGTTTGAGCTGATTCTCGCTGCCATGTTTATGCCACTCTAGACACACTTGATTCCCTTATGGAGACATATCAATACATAGGTTTTAAGATTCTTACTAGTCAGATATATTCCTCTGTGGGAAATATGGGGTTTTGAGTCTCTTTCACTGAGGAAGGTGTCGGTCTTGTCAGTTCCAAAGTTGGTTTTTGAAACGGTCCCTGTGCTTATATCA
The DNA here is from genome assembly GCF_025265405.1 of Mesoplodon densirostris. Lineage (NCBI taxonomy): Eukaryota > Metazoa > Chordata > Mammalia > Artiodactyla > Ziphiidae > Mesoplodon > Mesoplodon densirostris. Next base: position 2,176,245 of record NW_026778199.1, on the reverse strand, counting down.
AACTCTGGTTTTATGCATCACCCCACCTCTCCTTCCCCTTTATGCAGGCATAAGAGTGTTTTCTAAATGTGAGACTCTGTTCTCTTTCCTAACTCAGTTCACGTGTAGCCATGTTTACAGGATCTTCATAAGTGATATCTTATGATAAGTTTCTTTTTCTGTGTGACTTATTTCACTTAGAATCATCGTACCTGAATCCACTCACTTTGCTGCTACTGGTCTTATGACATTGATTTCATGGCTGAGGGATATTCCATCGTACGTAAGTAACACAATGTTTTGAACCATTTTTATATTTCCTGGGATATTTAAGGTGTACCCAAGTTGAGGTTCTTGTAGTCAGTGCAGCCCTAAATTTGGAGGTGGCTCTTTCTTATTGATTTTCAGTTTTCCCAAGGTATATTCCCTAGACTGGAAGTGGCCTTGGCTCTGTAGCTCTGTTGTTTACTTGTTTTAGGGAACACAATGCACTCCTCCAGTGAGGCAGTTGGCAATTTACATCCCGCCCATCAGCATAACAAGGCTCCCAGTTCTCCAGGGCCTGTCTTGCCTTTCTGGTTTTTACACATTTTGTGGATGTCCCTTTTGACCGGTGGGAAGTGATACTTCTTTGTAGTGCAGATTTGCATTGCCCGCTTGCTTGCTTGGCCAAAAAGGGCGTATGCATTTTCTCCTGAATATATTCAGGAGAAAACGCATATGCCCTTTTTGGCCAAGTGCACCATTGTCCAAGTTGTGCCCCTCTTCCTGTGCTTTACAGGCGATTCCAAGGTACCTCTTGAAATCTGTTTCCTGCTATTTTGCCTCGCTTTCAAGTCCGCCTCGTTGACTTCCCTCAACAGATTTTTGGACGATAGTTGTCCTTTATCACTCTGCCAGTTTGTGAATTGCTGTGCCCCTGAGCTCCATTTCTCAACTCGTTTTTTGTGAGCTGAACGCAAGTCCAAAATTTTGGATCATGTCCTATACTGGTTCCCGGTGGGTGGCTGAGACTTTGGTTAATTCTTCTTCCTGCCGGGAAATTAGAGTGACATGTGCCCGTCCAAATGCCTAACAGCTACTCTCTCATGGGTTCTCCCTCGTCCCTTCCATCCTCTGGCAAATTGGGAACCTGTGCAAACCAGGAGGTTAAAGGGCCTGTCTCTCCAAGTTGGGAGATTGATAGTAAGGCAGTTGGAAAGTCAAACTGGAGCACCAGGAGAGGGACTATTCGTTGAGTTTTAGAAACCTTTCGTATTCACAGTGTGTCCATTCTCTAGGTTTCCTGTACATGTTATAGCTGTAGTAATATTCCCTTGAACCTGGAGAGTTGGGACCCATGGAATGGGGGCCATGCATTATTGCTTGAAAGGGTCTGCATTTGCTCACCCAATCTCACCAATCCTCTCAGTCCCAAGTGTCCAGCCTTATGCCACATCCAGCTCTCATTGTAGATAGGGTCTTTCCAGGTTTCCTCAGACACCCTGAAGGAATTGTAAAGAATTTCCCTGTTTTTTGGTTTTGCTTTTGAAATTCCATTTTATAGTGGGTTTGAGCTGATTCTCGCTGCCATGTTTATGCCACTCTAGACACACTTGATTCCCTTATGGAGACATATCAATACATAGGTTTTAAGATTCTTACTAGTCAGATATATTCCTCTGTGGGAAATATGGGGTTTTGAGTCTCTTTCACTGAGGAAGGTGTAGGTCTTGTCTATTCCAAAGTTGATTTTTGAAACGGTCCCTGTGCTTATATCAAACTCTGGTTTTATGCATCACCCCACCTCTCCTTCCCCTTTATGCAGGCATAAGAGTGTTTTCTAAATGTGAGACTCTGTTCTCTTTCCTAACTCAGTTCACGTGTAGCCATGTTTACAGGATCTTCATAAGTGATATCTTATGATAAGTTTCTTTTTCTGTGTGACTTATTTCACTTAGAATCATCGTACCTGAATCCACTCACTTTGCTGCTACTGGTCTTATGACATTGATTTCATGGCTGAGGGATATTCCATCGTACGTAAGTACCACAATGTTTTGAACCATTTTTATATTTCCTGGGATATTTAAGGTGTACCCAAGTTGAGGTTCTTGTAGTCAGTGCAGCCCTAAATTTGGAGGTGGCTCTTTCTTATTGATTTTCAGTTTTCCCAAGGTATATTCTCTAGACTGGAAGTGGCCTTGGCTGTGTAGCTCTGTTGTTTACTTGTTTTAGGGAACACAATGCACTCCTCCAGTGAGGCAGTTGGCAATTTACATCCCACCCATCAGCATATCAAGGCTCCCAGTTCCTCAGGGCCTGTCTTGCCTTTCTGGTTTTTACACATTTTGTGGATGTCCCTTTTGACCGGTGGGAAATGATACTTCTTTGTAGTGCAGATTTGCATTGCACGCTTGCTTGCTTGGCCAAAAAGGGCGTATGCGTTTTCTCCTGAATATATTCAGGAGAAAACGCATACGCCCTTTTTGGCCAAGTGCACCATTGTCCAAGTTGTGCCCCTCTTCCTGTGCTTTACAGGTGATTCCAAGGTACCTCTTGAAATCTGTTTCCTGCTATTTTGCCTCGCTTTCAAGTCCGCCTCGTTGACTTCCCTCAACAGATTTTTGGACGATAGTTGTCCTTTATCACTCTGCCAGTTTGTGAATTGCTGTGCCCCTGAGCTCCATTTCTCAACTCGTTTTTTGTGAGCTGAACGCAAGTCCAAAATTTTGGATCATGTCCTATACTGGTTCCCAGTGGGTGGCTGAGACTTTGGTTAATTCTTCTTCCTGCCGGGAAATTAGAGTGACATGTGCCCGTCCAAATGCCTAACAGCTACTCTCTCATGGGTTCTCCCTCGTCCCTTCCATCCTCTGCCAAATTGGGAACCTGTGCAAACCAGGAGGTTAAAGGGCCTGTCTCTCCAAGTTGGGAGATTGATAGTAAGGCAGTTGGAAAGTCAAACTGGAGCACCAGGAGAGGGACTATTCGTTGAGTTTTAGAAACCTTTCGTATTCACAGTGTGTCCATTCTCTAGGTTTCCTGTACATGTTATAGCTGTAGTAATATTCCCTTGAACCTGGAGAGTTGGGACCCATGGAATGGGGGCCATGCATTATTGCTTGAAAGGGTCTGCATTTGCTCACCCAATCTCACCAATCCTCTCAGTCCCAAGTGTCCAGCCTTATGCCACATCCAGCTGTCATTGTAGATAGGGTCTTTCCAGGTTTCCTCAGACACCCTGAAGGAATTGTAAAGAATTTACCTGTTTTTTGGTTTTATTTGGAAATTCCTTTTTATAGTGGGTTTGAGCTGATTCTCGCTGCCATGTTTATGCCACTCTAGACACACTTGATTCCCTTATGGAGTCATATCAATACATAGGTTTTAAGATTCTTACTAGTCAGATATATTCCTCTGTGGGAAATATGGGGTTTTGAGTCTCTTTCACTGAGGAAGGTGTCAGTCTTGTCAGTTCAAAAGTTGGTTTTTGAAACGGTCCCTGTGCTTATATCAAACTCTGGTTTTATGCATCACCCCACCTCTCCTTCCCCTTTATGCAGGCATAAGAGTGTTTTCTAAATTTGAGACTCTGTTCTCTTTCCTAACTCAGTTCACGTGTAGCCATGTTTACAGGATCTTCATAAGTGATATCTTATGATAAGTTTCTTTTTCTGTGTGACTTATTTCACTTAGAATCATCGTACCTGAATCCACTCACTTTGCTGCTACTGGTCTTATGACATTGATTTCATGGCTGAGGGATATTCCATCGTACGTAAGTACCACAATGTTTTGAACCATTTTTATATTTCCTGGGATATTTAAGGTGTACCCAAGTTGAGGTTCTTGTAGTCAGTGCAGCCCTAAATTTGGAGGTGGCTCTTTCTTATTGATTTTCAGTTTTCCCCAGGTATATTCCCTAGACTGGAAGTGGCCTTGGCTCTGTAGCTCTGTTGTTTACTTGTTTTAGGGAACACAATGCACTCCTCCAGTGAGGCAGTTGGCAATTTACATCCCGCCCATCAGCATAACAAGGCTCCCAGTTCTCCAGGGCCTGTCTTGCCTTTCTGGTTTTTACACATTTTGTGGATGTCCCTTTTGACCGATGGGAAGTGATACTTCTTTGTCGTGCAGATTTGCATTGCCCGCTTGCTTGCTTGGCCAAAAAGGGCGTATGCATTTTCTCCTGAATATATTCAGGAGAAAACGCATACGCCCTTTTTGGCCAAGTGCACCATTGTCCAAGTTGTGCCCCTCTTCCTGTGCTTTACAGGCGATTCCAACGTACCTCTTGAAATCTATTTCCTGCTATTTTGCCTCGCTTTCAAGTCCGCCTCGTTGACTTCCCTCAACAGATTTTTGGACGATAGTTGTCCTTTATCACTCTGCCAGTTTGTGAATTGCTGTGCCCCTGAGCTCCATTTCTCAACTCGTTTTTTGTGAGCTGAACGCAAGTCCAAAATTTTGGATCATGTCCTATACTGGTTCCCGGTGGGTGGCTGAGACTTTGGTTAATTCTTCTTCCTGCCGGGAAATTAGAGTGACATGTGCCCGTCCAAATGCCTAACAGCTACTCTCTCATGGGTTCTCCCTCGTCCCTTCCATCCTCTGCCAAATTGGGAACCTGTGCAAACCAGGAGGTTAAAGGGCCTGTCTCTCCAAGTTGGGAGATTGATAGTAAGGCAGTTGGAAAGTCAAACTGGAGCACCAGGAGAGGGACTATTCGTTGAGTTTTAGAAACCTTTCGTATTCACAGTGTGTCCATTCTCTAGGTTTCCTGTACATGTTATAGCTGTAGTAATATTCCCTTGAACCTGGAGAGTTGGGACCCATGGAATGGGGGCCATGCATTATTGCTTGAAAGGGTCTGCATTCGCTCACCCAATCTCACCAATCCTCTCAGCCCCAAGTGTCCAGCCTTATGCCACATCCAGCTGTCATTGTAGATAGGGTCTTTCCAGGTTTCCTCAGACACCCTGAAGGAATTGTAAAGAATTTCCCTGTTTTTTGGTTTTGCTTTTGAAATTCCATTTTATAGTGGGTTTGAGCTGATTCTCGCTGCCATGTTTATGCCACTCTAGACACACTTGATTCCCTTATGGAGACATATCAATACATAGGTTTTAAGATTCTTACTAGTCAGATATATTCCTCTGTGGGAAATATGGGGTTTTGAGTCTCTTTCACTGAGGAAGGTGTCGGTCTTGTCAGTTCCAAAGTTGGTTTTTGAAACGGTCCCTGTGCTTATATCAAACTCTGGTTTTATGCATCACCCCACCTCTCCTTCCCCTTTATGCAGGCATAAGAGTGTTTTCTAAATGTGAGACTCTGTTCTCTTTCCTAACTCAGTTCACGTGTAGCCATGTTTACAGGATCTTCATAAGTGATATCTTATGATAAGTTTCTTTTTCTGTGTGACTTATTTCACTTAGAATCATCGTACCTGAATCCACTCACTTTGCTGCTACTGGTCTTATGACATTGATTTCATGGCTGAGGGATATTCCATCGTACGTAAGTACCACAATGTTTTGAACCATTTTTATATTTCCTGGGATATTTAAGGTGTACCCAAGTTGAGGTTCTTGTAGTCAGTGCAGCCCTAAATTTGGAGGTGGCTCTTTCTTATTGATTTTCAGTTTTCCCAAGGTATATTCCCTAGACTGGAAGTGGCCTTGGCTCTGTACCTCTGTTGTTTACTTGTTTTAGGGAACACAATGCACTCCTCCAGTGAGGCAGTTGGCAATTTACATCCCGCCCATCAGCATAACAAGGCTCCCAGTTCTCCAGGGCCTGTCTTGCCTTTCTGGTTTTTACACATTTTGTGGATGTCCCTTTTGACCGGTGGGAAGTGATACTTCTTTGTAGTGAAGATTTGCATTGCCCGCTTGCTTGCTTGGCCAAAAAGGGCGTATGCATTTTCTCCTGAATATATTCAGGAGAAAACGCATACGCCCTTTTTGGCCAAGTGCACCATTGTCCAAGTTGTGCCCCTCTTCCTGTGCTTTACAGGCGATTCCAAGGTACCTCTTGAAATCTGTTTCCTGCTATTTTGCCTCGCTTTCAAGTCCGCCTCGTTGACTTCCCTCAACAGATTTTTGGACGATAGTTGTCCTTTATCACTCTGCCAGTTTGTGAATTGCTGTGCCCCTGAGCTCCATTTCTCAACTCGTTTTTTGTGAGCTGAACGCAAGTCGAAAATTTTGGATCATGTCCTATACTGGTTCCCAGTGGGTGGCTGAGACTTTGGTTAATTCTTCTTCCTGCCGGGAAATTAGAGTGACATGTGCCCGTCCAAATGCCTAACAGCTACTCTCTCATGGGTTCTCCCTCGTCCCTTCCATCCTCTGCCAAATTGGGAACCTGTGCAAACCAGGAGGTCAAAGGGCCTGTCTCTCCAAGTTGGGAGATTGATAGTAAGGCAGTTGGAAAGTCAAACTGGAGCACCAGGAGAGGGACTATTCGTTGAGTTTTAGAAACCTTTCGTATTCACAGTGTGTCCATTCTCTAGGTTTCCTGTACATGTTATAGCTGTAGTAATATTCCCTTGAACCTGGAGAGTTGGGACCCATGGAATGGGGGCCATGCATTATTGCTTGAAAGGGTCTGCATTTGCTCACCCAATCTCACCAATCCTCTCAGTCCCAAGTGTCCAGCCTTATGCCACATCCAGCTGTCATTGTAGATAGGGTCTTTCCAGGTTTCCTCAGACACCCTGAAGGAATTATAAGAATTTCCCTGTTTTTTGGTTTTGCTTTGGAAATTCCTTTTTATAGTGGGTTTGAGCTGATTCTCGCTGCCATGTTTATGCCACTCTAGACACACTTGATTCCCTTATGGAGTTATATCAATACATAGGTTTTAAGATTCTTACTAGTCAGATATATTCCTCTGCGGGAAATATGGGGTTTTGAGTCTCTTTCACTCAGGAAGGTGTAGGTCTTGTCTATTCCAAAGTTGGTTTTTGGAACGGTCCATGTGCTTATATCAAACTCTGGTTTTATGCATCACCCCACCTCTCCTTCCCCTTTATGCAGGCATAAGAGTGTTTTCTAAATGTGAGACTCTGTTCTCTTTCCTAACTCAGTTCACGTTTAGCCATGTTTAAAGGAACTTCATAAGTGATATCTTATGATAAGTTTCTTTTTCTGTGTGACTTATTTCACTTAGAATCATCGTACCTGAATCCACTCACTTTGCTGCTACTCGTCTTATGACATTGATTTCATGGGTGAGGGATATTCCATCGTACGTAAGTACCACAATGTTTTGAACCATTTTTATATTTCCTGGGATATTTAAGGTGTACCCAAGTTGAGGTTCTTGTAGTCAGTGCAGCCCTAAATTTGGAGGTGGCTCTTTCTTATTGATTTTCAGTTTTCCCAAGGTATATTCCCTAGACTGGAAGTGGCCTTGGCTCTGTAGCTCTGTTGTTTACTTGTTTTAGGGAACACAATGCACTCCTCCAGTGAGGCAGTTGGCAATTTACATCCCGCCCATCAGCATAACAAGGCTCCCAGTTCTCCAGGGCCTGTCTTGCCTTTCAGGTTTTTACACATTTTGTGGATGTCCCTTTTGACCGGTGGGAAGTGATACTTCTTTGTCGTGCAGATTTGCATTGCCCGCTTGCTTGCTTGGCCAAAAAGGGCGTATGCGTTTTCTCCTGAATATATTCAGGAGAAAACGCATACGCCCTTTTTGGCCAAGAGCACCATTGTCCAAGTTGTGCCCCTCTTCCTGTGCTTTACAGGCGATTCCAAGTTACCTCTTGAAATCTGTTTCCTGCTATTTTGCCTCACTTTCAAGTCCGCCTCGTTGACTTCCCTCAACAGAGTTTTGGACGATAGTTGTCCTTTATCACTCTGCCAGTTTGTGAATTGCTGTTCCCCTGAGCTCCATTTCTCAACTCGTTTTTTGTGAGCTGAACGCAAGTCCAAAATTTTGGATCATGTCCTATACTGGTTCCCGGTGGGTGGCTGAGACTTTGGTTAATTCTTCTTCCTGCCGGGAAATTAGAGTGACATGTGCCCGTCCAAATGCCTAACAGCTACTCTCTCATGGGTTCTCCCTCGTCCCTTCCATCCTCTGCCAAATTGGGAACCTGTGCAAACCAGGAGGTTAAAGGGCCTGTCTCTCCAAGTTGGGAGATTGATAGTAAGGCAGTTGGAAAGTCAAACTGGAGCACCAGGAGAGGGACTATTCGTTGAGTTTTAGAAACCTTTCGTATTCACAGTGTGTCCATTCTCTAGGTTTCCTGTACATGTTATAGCTGTAGTAATATTCCCTTGAACCTGGAGAATTGGGACCCATGGAATGGGGGCCATGCATTATTGCTTGAAAGGGTCTGCATTCGCTCACCCAATCTCACCAATCCTCTCAGCCCCAAGTGTCCAGCCTTATGCCACATCCAGCTGTCATTGTAGATAGGGTCTTTCCAGGTTTCCTCAGACACCCTGAAGGAATTGTAAAGAATTTCCCTGTTTTTTGGTTTTGCTTTGGAAATTCCTTTTTATAGTGGGTTTGAGCTGATTCTCGCTGCCATGTTTATGCCACTCTAGACACACTTGATTCCCTTATGGAGACATATCAATACATAGGTTTTAAGATTCTTACTAGTCAGATATATTCCTCTGTGGGAAATATGGGGTTTTGAGTCTCTTTCACTGAGGAAGGTGTCAGTCTTGTCAGTTCCAAAGTTGGTTTTTGAAACGGTCCCTGTGCTTATATCAAACTCTGGTTTTATGCATCACCCCACCTCTCCTTCCCCTTTATGCAGGCATAAGAGTGTTTTCTAAATGTGAGACTCTGTTCTCTTTCCTAACTCAGTTCACGTGTAGCCATGTTTACAGGATCTTCATAAGTGATATCTTATGATAAGTTTCTTTTTCTGTGTGACTTATTTCACTTAGAATCATCGTACCTGAATCCACTCACTTTGCTGCTACTGGTCTTATGACATTGATTTCATGGCTGAGGGATATTCCATCGTACGTAAGTACCACAATGTTTTGAACCATTTTTATATTTCCTGGGATATTTAAGGTGTACCCAAGTTGAGGTTCTTGTGGTCAGTGCAGCCCTAAATTTGGAGGTGGCTCTTTCTTATTGATTTTCAGTTTTCCCCAGGTATATTCCCTAGACTGGAAGTGGCCTTGGCTCTGTAGCTCTGTTGTTTACTTGTTTTAGGGAACACAATGCACTCCCCCAGTGAGGCAGTTGGCAATTTACATCCCGCCCATCAGCATAACAAGGCTCCCAGTTCCTCAGGGCCTGTCTTGCCTTTCTGGTTTTTACACATTTTGTGGATGTCCCTTTTGACCGGTGGGAAATGATACTTCTTTGTAGTGCAGATTTGCATTGCCCGCTTGCTTGCTTGGCCAAAAAGGTCGTATGCGTTTTCTCCTGAATATATTCAGGAGAAAACGCATACGCCCTTTTTGGCCAAGTGCACCATTGTCCAAGTTGTGCCCCTCTTCCTGTGCTTTACAGGCGATTCCAAGGTACCTCTTGAAATCTGTTTCCTGCTATTTTGCCTCGCTTTCAAGTCCGCCTCGTTGACTTCCCTCAACAGATTTTTGGACGATAGTTGTCCTTTATCACTCTGCCAGTTTGTGAATTGCTGTGCCCCTGAGCTCCATTTCTCAACTCGTTTTTTTGTGAGCTGAACGCAAGTCCAAAATTTTGGATCATGTCCTATACTGGTTCCCGGTGGGTGGCTGAGACTTTGGTTAATTCTTCTTCCTGCCGGGAAATTAGAGTGACATGTGCCCGTCCAAATGCCTAACAGCTACTCTCTCATGGGTTCTCCCTCGTCCCTTCCATCCTCTGCCAAATTGGGAACCTGTGCAAACCAGGAGGTTAAAGGGCCTGTCTGTCCAAGTTGGGAGATTGATAGTAAGGCAGTTGGAAAGTCAAACTGGAGCACCAGGAGAGGGACTATTCGTTGAGTTTTAGAAACCTTTCGTATTCACAGTGTGTCCATTCTCTAGGTTTCCTGTACATGTTATAGCTGTAGTAATATTCCCTTGAACCTGGAGAGTTGGGACCCATGGAATGGGGGCCATGCATTATTGCTTGAAAGGGTCTGCATTCGCTCACCCAATCTCACCAATCCTCTCAGCCCCAAGTGTCCAGCCTTATGCCACATCCAGCTGTCATTGTAGATAGGGTCTTTCCAGGTTTCCTCAGACACCCTGAAGGAATTGTAAAGAATTTCCCTGTTTTTTGGTTTTGCTTTGGAAATTCCTTTTTATAGTGGGTTTGAGCTGATTCTCGCTGCCATGTTTATGCCACTCTAGACACACTTGATTCCCTTATGGAGACATATCAATACATAGGTTTTAAGATTCTTACTAGTCAGATATATTCCTCTGTGGGAAATATGGGGTTTTGAGTCTCTTTCACTGAGGAAGGTGTCAGTCTTGTCAGTTCCAAAGTTGGTTTTTGAAACGGTCCCTGTGCTTATATCAAACTCTGGTTTTATGCATCACCCCACCTCTCCTTCCCCTTTATGCAGGCATAAGAGTGTTTTCTAAATGTGAGACTCTGTTCTCTTTCCTAACTCAGTTCACGTGTAGCCATGTTTACAGGATCTTCATAAGTGATATCTTATGATAAGTTTCTTTTTCTGTGTGACTTATTTCACTTAGAATCATCGTACCTGAATCCACTCACTTTGCTGCTACTGGTCTTATGACATTGATTTCATGGCTGAGGGATATTCCATCGTACGTAAGTACCACAATGTTTTGAACCATTTTTATATTTCCTGGGATATTTAAGGTGTACCCAAGTTGAGGTTCTTGTAGTCAGTGCAGCCCTAAATTTGGAGGTGGCTCTTTCTTATTGATTTACAGTTTTCCCAAGGTATATTCCCTAGACTGGAAGTGGCCTTGGCTCTGTAGCTCTGTTGTTTACTTGTTTTAGGGAACACAATGCACTCCTCCAGTGAGGCAGTTGGCAATTTACATCCCGCCCATCAGCATAACAAGGCTCCCAGTTCTCCAGGGCCTGTCTTGCCTTTCTGGTTTTTACACATTTTGTGGATGTCCCTTTTGACCGGTGGGAAGTGATACTTCTTTGTCGTGCAGATTTGCATTGCCCGCTTGCTTGCTTGGCCAAAAAGGGCGTATGCGTTTTCTCCTGAATATATTCAGGAGAAAACGCATACGCCCTTTTTGGCCAAGTGCACCATTGTCCATGTTGTGCCCCTCTTCCTGTGCTTTACAGGCGATTCCAAGTTACCTCTTGAAATCTGTTTCCTGTTATTTTGCCTCACTTTCAAGTCCGCCTCGTTGACTTCCCTCAACAGAGTTTTGGACGATAGTTGTCCTTTATCACTCTGCCAGTTTGTGAATTGCTGTGCCCCTGAGCTCCATTTCTCAACTCGTTTTTTGTGAGCTGAACGCAAGTCCAAAATTTTGGATCATGTCCTATACTGGTTCCCGGTGGGTGGCTGAGACTTTGGTTAATTCTTCTTCCTGCCGGGAAATTAGAGTGACATGTGCCCGTCCAAATGCCTAACAGCTACTCTCTCATGGGTTCTCCCTCGTCCCTTCCATCCTCTGCCAAATTGGGAACCTGTGCAAACCAGGAGGTTAAAGGGCCTGTCTCTCCAAGTTGGGAGATTGATAGTAAGGCAGTTGGAAAGTCAAACTGGAGCACCAGGAGAGGGACTATTCGTTGAGTTTTAGAAACCTTTCGTATTCACAGTGTGTCCATTCTCTAGGTTTCCTGTACATGTTATAGCTGTAGTAATATTCCCTTGAACCTGGAGAGTTGGGACCCATGGAATGGGGGCCATGCATTATTGCTTGAAAGGGTCTGCATTCGCTCACCCAATCTCACCAATCCTCTCAGCCCCAAGTGTCCAGCCTTATGCCACATCCAGCTGTCATTGTAGATAGGGTCTTTCCAGGTTTCCTCAGACACCCTGAAGGAATTGTAAAGAATTTCCCTGTTTTTTGGTTTTGCTTTTGAAATTCCTTTTTATAGTGGGTTTGAGCTGATTCTCGCTGCCATGTTTATGCCACTCTAGACACACTTGATTCCCTTATGGAGACATATCAATACATAGGTTTTAAGATTCTTACTAGTCAGATATATTCCTCTGTGGGAAATATGGGGTTTTGAGTCTCTTTCACTGAGGAAGGTGTCAGTCTTGTCAGTTCCAAAGTTGGTTTTTGAAACGGTCCCTGTGCTTATATCAAACTCTGGTTTTATGCATCACCCCACCTCTCCTTCCCCTTTATGCAGGCATAAGAGTGTTTTCTAAATGTGAGACTCTGTTCTCTTTCCTAACTCAGTTCACGTGTAGCCATGTTTACAGGATCTTCATAAGTGATATCTTATGATAAGTTTCTTTTTCTGTGTGACTTATTTCACTTAGAATCATCGTACCTGAATCCACTCACTTTGCTGCTACTGGTCTTATGACATTGATTTCATGGCTGAGGGATATTCCATCGTACGTAAGTACCACAATGTTTTGAACCATTTTTATATTTCCTGGGATATTTAAGGTGTACCCAAGTTGAGGTTCTTGTAGTCAGTGCAGCCCTAAATTTGGAGGTGGCTCTTTCTTATTGATTTTCAGTTTTCCCAAGGTATATTCCCTAGACTGGAAGTGGCCTTGGCTCTGTAGCTCTGTTGTTTACTTGTTTTAGGGAACACAATGCACTCCTCCAGTGAGGCAGTTGGCAATTTACATCCCGCCCATCAGCATAACAAGGCTCCCAGTTCTCCAGGGCCTGTCTTGCCTTTCTGGTTTTTACACATTTTGTGGATGTCCCTTTTGACCGGTGGGAAGTGATACTTCTTTGTCGTGCAGATTTGCATTGCCCGCTTGCTTGCTTGGCCAAAAAGGGCGTATGCGTTTTCTCCTGAATATATTCAGGAGAAAACGCATACGCCCTTTTTGGCCAAGTGCACCATTGTCCATGTTGTGCCCCTCTTCCTCTGCTTTACAGGCGATTCCAAGTTACCTCTTGAAATCTGTTTCCTGTTATTTTGCCTCACTTTCAAGTCCGCCTCGTTGACTTCCCTCAACAGAGTTTTGGACGATAGTTGTCCTTTATCACTCTGCCAGTTTGTGAATTGCTGTGCCCCTGAGCTCCATTTCTCAACTCGTTTTTTGTGAGCTGAACGCAAGTCCAAAATTTTGGATCATGTCCTATACTGGTTCCCGGTGGGTGGCTGAGACTTTGGTTAATTCTTCTTCCTGCCGGGAAATTAGAGTGACATGTGCCTGTCCAAATGCCTAACAGCTACTCTCTCATGGGTTCTCCCTCGTCCCTTCCATCCTCTGCCAAATTGGGAACCTGTGCAAACCAGGAGGTTAAAGGGCCTGTCTCTCCAAGTTGGGAGATTGATAGTAAGGCAGTTGGAAAGTCAAACTGGAGCACCAGGAGAGGGACTATTCGTTGAGTTTTAGAAACCTTTCGTATTCACAGTGTGTCCATTCTCTAGGTTTCCTGTACATGTTATAGCTGTAGTAATATTCCCTTGAACCTGGAGAGTTGGGACCCATGGAATGGGGGCCATGCATTATTGCTTGAAAGGGTCTGCATTCGCTCACCCAATCTCACCAATCCTCTCAGCCCCAAGTGTCCAGCCTTATGCCACATCCAGCTGTCATTGTAGATAGGGTCTTTCCAGGTTTCCTCAGACACCCTGAAGGAATTGTAAAGAATTTCCCTGTTTTTTGGTTTTGCTTTGGAAATTCCTTTTTTTAGTGGGTTTGAGCTGATTCTCGCTGCCATGTTTATGCCACTCTAGACACACTTGATTCCCTTATGGAGACATATCAATACATAGGTTTTAAGATTCTTACTAGTCAGATATATTCCTCTGTGGGAAATATGGGGTTTTGAGTCTCTTTCACTGAGGAAGGTGTAGGTCTTGTCTATTCCAAAGTTGGTTTTTGGAACGGTCCCTGTGCTTATATCAAACTCTGGTTTTATGCATCACCCCACCTCTCCTTCCCCTTTATGCAGGCATAAGAGTGTTTTCTAAATGTGAGACTCTGTTCTCTTTCCTAACTCAGTTCACGTGTAGCCATGTTTACAGGATCTTCATAAGTGATATCTTATGATAAGTTTCTTTTTCTGTGTGACTTATTTCACTTAGAATCATCGTACCTGAATCCACTCACTTTGCTGCTACTGGTCTTATGACATTGATTTCATGGCTGAGGGATATTCCATCGTACGTAAGTACCACAATGTTTTGAACCATTTTTATATTTCCTGAGATATTTAAGGTGTACCCAAGTTGAGGTTCTTGTAGTCAGTGCAGCCCTAAATTTGGAGGTGGCTCTTTCTTATTGATTTTCAGTTTTCCCAAGGTATATTCCCTAGACTGGAAGTGGCCTTGGCTCTGTAGCTCTGTTGTTTACTTGTTTTAGGGAACACAATGCACTCCTCCAGTGAGGCAGTTGGCAATTTACATCCCGCCCATCAGCATAACAAGGCTCCCAGTTCTCCAGGGCCTGTCTTGCCTTTCTGGTTTTTACACATTTTGTGGATGTCCCTTTTGACCGGTGGGAAGTGATACTTCTTTGTCGTGCAGATTTGCATTGCCCGCTTGCTTGCTTGGCCAAAAAGGGCGTATGCGTTTTCTCCTGAATATATTCAGGAGAAAACGCATACGCCCTTTTTGGCCAAGTGCACCATTGTCCATGTTGTGCCCCTCTTCCTGTGCTTTACAGGCGATTCCAAGTTACCTCTTGAAATCTGTTTCCTGTTATTTTGCCTCACTTTCAAGTCCGCCTTGTTGACTTCCCTCAACAGAGTTTTGGACGATAGTTGTCCTTTATCACTCTGCCAGTTTGTGAATTGCTGTGCCCCTGAGCTCCATTTCTCAACTCGTTTTTTGTGAGCTGAACGCAAGTCCAAAATTTTGGATCATGTCCTATACTGGTTCCCGGTGGGTGGCTGAGACTTTGGTTAATTCTTCTTCCTGCCGGGAAATTAGAGTGACATGTGCCCGTCCAAATGCCTAACAGCTACTCTCTCATGGGTTCTCCCTCGTCCCTTCCATCCTCTGCCAAATTGGGAACCTGTGCAAACCAGGAGGTTAAAGGGCCTGTCTCTCCAAGTTGGGAGATTGATAGTAAGGCAGTTGGAAAGTCAAACTGGAGCACCAGGAGAGGGACTATTCGTTGAGTTTTAGAAACCTTTCGTATTCACAGTGTGTCCATTCTCTAGGTTTCCTGTACATGTTATAGCTGTAGTAATATTCCCTTGAACCTGGAGAGTTGGGACCCATGGAATGGGGGCCATGCATTATTGCTTGAAAGGGTCTGCATTCGCTCACCCAATCTCACCAATCCTCTCAGCCCCAAGTGTCCAGCCTTATGCCACATCCAGCTGTCATTGTAGATAGGGTCTTTCCAGGTTTCCTCAGACACCCTGAAGGAATTGTAAAGAATTTCCCTGTTTTTTGGTTTTGCTTTGGAAATTCCTTTTTATAGTGGGTTTGAGCTGATTCTCGCTGCCATGTTTATGCCACTCTAGACACACTTGATTCCCTTATGGAGACATATCAATACATAGGTTTTAAGATTCTTACTAGTCAGATATATTCCTCTGTGGGAAATATGGGGTTTTGAGTCTCTTTCACTGAGGAAGGTGTAGGTCTTGTCTATTCCAAAGTTGGTTTTTGGAACGGTCCCTGTGCTTATATCAAACTCTGGTTTTATGCATCACCCCACCTCTCCTTCCCCTTTATGCAGGCATAAGAGTGTTTTCTAAATGTGAGACTCTGTTCTCTTTCCTAACTCAGTTCACGTGTAGCCATGTTTACAAGATCTTCATAAGTGATATCTTATGATAAGTTTCTTTTTCTGTGTGACTTATTTCACTTAGAATCATCGTACCTGAATCCACTCACTTTGCTGCTACTGGTCTTATGACATTGATTTCATGGCTGAGGGATATTCCATCGTACGTAAGTACCACAATATTTTGAACCATTTTTATATTTCCTGGGATATTTAAGGTGTACCCAAGTTGAGGTTCTTGTAGTCAGTGCAGCCAGAAATTTGGAGGTGGCTCTTTCTTATTGATTTTCAGTTTTCCCAAGGTATATTCCCTAGACTGGAAGTGGCCTTGGCTCTGTAGCTCTGTTGTTTACTTGTTTTAGGGAACACAATGCACTCCTCCAGTGAGGCAGTTGGCAATTTACATCCCACCCATCAGCATAACAAGGCTCCCAGTTCCTCAGGGCCTGTCTTGCCTTTCTGGTTTTTACACATTTTGTGGATGTCCCTTTTGACCGGTGGGAAATGATACTTCTTTGTCGTGCAGATTTGCATTGCCCGCTTGCTTGCTTGGCCAAAAAGGGCGTATGCGTTTTCTCCTGAATATATTCAGGAGAAAACGCATACGCCCTTTTTGGCCAAGTGCACCATTGTCCAAGTTGTGCCCCTCTTCCTGTGCTTTACAGGCGATTCCAAGGTACCTCTTGAAATCTGTTTCCTGCTATTTTGCCTCGCTTTCAAGTCCGCCTCGTTGACTTCCCTCAACAGATTTTTGGACGATAGTTGTCCTTTATCACTCTGCCAGTTTGTGAATTGCTGTGCCCCTGAGCTCCATTTCTCAACTCGTTTTTTGTGAGCTGAACGCAAGTCGAAAATTTTGGATCATGTCCTATACTGGTTCCCAGTGGGTGGCTGAGACTTTGGTTAATTCTTCTTCCTGCCGGGAAATTAGAGTGACATGTGCCCGTCCAAATGCCTAACAGCTACTCTCTCATGTGTTCTCCCTCGTCCCTTCCATCCTCTGCCAAATTGGGAACCTGTGCAAACCAGGAGGTCAAAGGGCCTGTCTCTCCAAGTTGGGAGATTGATAGTAAGGCAGTTGGAAAGTCAAACTGGAGCACCAGGAGAGGGACTATTCGTTGAGTTTTAGAAACCTTTCGTATTCACAGTGTGTCCATTCTCTAGGTTTCCTGTACATGTTATAGCTGTAGTAATATTCCCTTGAACCTGGAGAGTTGGGACCCATGGAATGGGGGCCATGCATTATTGCTTGAAAGGGTCTGCATTTGCTCACCCAATCTCACCAATCCTCTCAGTCCCAAGTGTCCAGCCTTATGCCACATCCAGCTGTCATTGTAGATAGGGTCTTTCCAGGTTTCCTCAGACACCCTGAAGGAATTATAAGAATTTCCCTGTTTTTTGGTTTTGCTTTGGAAATTCCTTTTTATAGTGGGTTTGAGCTGATTCTCGCTGCCATGTTTATGCCACTCTAGACACACTTGATTCCCTTATGGAGTTATATCAATACATAGGTTTTAAGATTCTTACTAGTCAGATATATTCCTCTGCGGGAAATATGGGGTTTTGAGTCTCTTTCACTCAGGAAGGTGTAGGTCTTGTCTATTCCAAAGTTGGTTTTTGGAACGGTCCATGTGCTTATATCAAACTCTGGTTTTATGCATCACCCCACCTCTCCTTCCCCTTTATGCAGGCATAAGAGTGTTTTCTAAATGTGAGACTCTGTTCTCTTTCCTAACTCAGTTCACGTGTAGCCATGTTTAAAGGAACTTCATAAGTGATATCTTATGATAAGTTTCTTTTTCTGTGTGACTTATTTCACTTAGAATCATCGTACCTGAATCCACTCACTTTGCTGCTACTCGTCTTATGACATTGATTTCATGGGTGAGGGATATTCCATCGTACGTAAGTACCACAATGTTTTGAACCATTTTTATATTTCCTGGGATATTTAAGGTGTACCCAAGTTGAGGTTCTTGTAGTCAGTGCAGCCCTAAATTTGGAGGTGGCTCTTTCTTATTGATTTTCAGTTTTCCCAAGGTATATTCCCTAGACTGGAAGTGGCCTTGGCTCTGTAGCTCTGTTGTTTACTTGTTTTAGGGAACACAATGCACTCCTCCAGTGAGGCAGTTGGCAATTTACATCCCGCCCATCAGCATAACAAGGCTCCCAGTTCTCCAGGGCCTGTCTTGCCTTTCAGGTTTTTACACATTTTGTGGATGTCCCTTTTGACCGGTGGGAAGTGATACTTCTTTGTCGTGCAGATTTGCATTGCCCGCTTGCTTGCTTGGCCAAAAAGGGCGTATGCGTTTTCTCCTGAATATATTCAGGAGAAAACGCATACGCCCTTTTTGGCCAAGTGCACCATTGTCCAAGTTGTGCCCCTCTTCCTGTGCTTTACAGGCGATTCCAAGTTACCTCTTGAAATCTGTTTCCTGCTATTTTGCCTCACTTTCAAGTCCGCCTCGTTGACTTCCCTCAACAGAGTTTTGGACGATAGTTGTCCTTTATCACTCTGCCAGTTTGTGAATTGCTGTGCCCCTGAGCTCCATTTCTCAACTCGTTTTTTGTGAGCTGAACGCAAGTCCAAAATTTTGGATCATGTCCTATACTGGTTCCCGGTGGGTGGCTGAGACTTTGGTTAATTCTTCTTCCTGCCGGGAAATTAGAGTGACATGTGCCCGTCCAAATGCCTAACAGCTACTCTCTCATGGGTTCTCCCTCGTCCCTTCCATCCTCTGCCAAATTGGGAACCTGTGCAAACCAGGAGGTTAAAGGGCCTGTCTCTCCAAGTTGGGAGATTGATAGTAAGGCAGTTGGAAAGTCAAACTGGAGCACCAGGAGAGGGACTATTCGTTGAGTTTTAGAAACCTTTCGTATTCACAGTGTGTCCATTCTCTAGGTTTCCTGTACATGTTATAGCTGTAGTAATATTCCCTTGAACCTGGAGAATTGGGACCCATGGAATGGGGGCCATGCATTATTGCTTGAAAGGGTCTGCATTCGCTCACCCAATCTCACCAATCCTCTCAGCCCCAAGTGTCCAGCCTTATGCCACATCCAGCTGTCATTGTAGATAGGGTCTTTCCAGGTTTCCTCAGACACCCTGAAGGAATTGTAAAGAATTTCCCTGTTTTTTGGTTTTGCTTTTGAAATTCCTTTTTATAGTGGGTTTGAGCTGATTCTCGCTGCCATGTTTATGCCACTCTAGACACACTTGATTCCCTTATGGAGACATATCAATACATAGGTTTTAAGATTCTTACTAGTCAGATATATTCCTCTGTGGGAAATATGGGGTTTTGAGTCTCTTTCACTGAGGAAGGTGTCAGTCTTGTCAGTTCCAAAGTTGGTTTTTGAAACGGTCCCTGTGCTTATATCAAACTCTGGTTTTATGCATCACCCCACCTCTCCTTCCCCTTTATGCAGGCATAAGAGTGTTTTCTAAATGTGAGACTCTGTTCTCTTTCCTAACTCAGTTCACGTGTAGCCATGTTTACAGGATCTTCATAAGTGATATCTTATGATAAGTTTCTTTTTCTGTGTGACTTATTTCACTTAGAATCATCGTACCTGAATCCACTCACTTTGCTGCTACTGGTCTTATGACATTGATTTCATGGCTGAGGGATATTCCATCGTACGTAAGTACCACAATGTTTTGAACCATTTTTATATTTCCTGGGATATTTAAGGTGTACCCAAGTTGAGGTTCTTGTGGTCAGTGCAGCCCTAAATTTGGAGGTGGCTCTTTCTTATTGATTTTCAGTTTTCCCCAGGTATATTCCCTAGACTGGAAGTGGCCTTGGCTCTGTAGCTCTGTTGTTTACTTGTTTTAGGGAACACAATGCACTCCTCCAGTGAGGCAGTTGGCAATTTACATCCCGCCCATCAGCATAACAAGGCTCCCAGTTCCTCAGGGCCTGTCTTGCCTTTCTGGTTTTTACACATTTTGTGGATGTCCCTTTTGACCGGTGGGAAATGATACTTCTTTGTAGTGCAGATTTGCATTGCCCGCTTGCTTGCTTGGCCAAAAAGGGCGTATGCGTTTTCTCCTGAA
This sequence comes from Mesoplodon densirostris, assembly GCF_025265405.1. Lineage (NCBI taxonomy): Eukaryota > Metazoa > Chordata > Mammalia > Artiodactyla > Ziphiidae > Mesoplodon > Mesoplodon densirostris. The sequence goes on along the minus strand of NW_026778199.1, from coordinate 2,156,440 downwards.
TATATTCAGGAGAAAACGCATACGCCCTTTTTGGCCAAGTGCACCATTGTCCAAGTTGTGCCCCTCTTCCTGTGCTTTACAGGCGATTCCAAGGTACCTCTTGAAATCTGTTTCCTGCTATTTTGCCTCGCTTTCAAGTCCGCCTCGTTGACTTCCCTCAACAGATTTTTGGACGATAGTTGTCCTTTATCACTCTGCCAGTTTGTGAATTGCTGTGCCCCTGAGCTCCATTTCTCAACTCGTTTTTTTGTGAGCTGAACGCAAGTCCAAAATTTTGGATCATGTCCTATACTGGTTCCCGGTGGGTGGCTGAGACTTTGGTTAATTCTTCTTCCTGCCGGGAAATTAGAGTGACATGTGCCCGTCCAAATGCCTAACAGCTACTCTCTCATGGGTTCTCCCTCGTCCCTTCCATCCTCTGCCAAATTGGGAACCTGTGCAAACCAGGAGGTTAAAGGGCCTGTCTCTCCAAGTTGGGAGATTGATAGTAAGGCAGTTGGAAAGTCAAACTGGAGCACCAGGAGAGGGACTATTCGTTGAGTTTTAGAAACCTTTCGTATTCACAGTGTGTCCATTCTCTAGGTTTCCTGTACATGTTATAGCTGTAGTAATATTCCCTTGAACCTGGAGAGTTGGGACCCATGGAATGGGGGCCATGCATTATTGCTTGAAAGGGTCTGCATTTGCTCACCCAATCTCACCAATCCTCTCAGTCCCAAGTGTCCAGCCTTATGCCACATCCAGCTGTCATTGTAGATAGGGTCTTTCCAGGTTTCCTCAGACACCCTGAAGGAATTGTAAAGAATTTCCCTGTTTTTTGGTTTTGCTTTGGAAATTCCTTTTTATAGTGGGTTTGAGCTGATTCTCGCTGCCATGTTTATGCCACTCTAGACACACTTGATTCCCTTATGGAGTCATATCAATACATAGGTTTTAAGATTCTTACTAGTCAGATATATTCCTCTGTGGGAAATATGGGGTTTTGAGTCTCTTTCACTGAGGAAGGTGTCAGTCTTGTCAGTTCAAAAGTTGGTTTTTGAAACGGTCCCTGTGCTTATATCAAACTCTGGTTTTATGCATCACCCCACCTCTCCTTCCCCTTTATGCAGGCATAAGAGTGTTTTCTAAATGTGAGACTCTGTTCTCTTTCCTAACTCAGTTCACGTGTAGCCATGTTTACAGGATCTTCATAAGTGATATCTTATGATAAGTTTCTTTTTCTGTGTGACTTATTTCACTTAGAATCATCGTACCTGAATCCACTCACTTTGCTGCTACTGGTCTTATGACATTGATTTCATGGGTGAGGGATATTCCATCGTACGTAAGTACCACAATGTTTTGAACCATTTTTATATTTCCTGGGATATTTAAGGTGTACCCAAGTTGAGGTTCTTGTAGTCAGTGCAGCCCTAAATTTGGAGGTGGCTCTTTCTTATTGATTTTCAGTTTTCCCAAGGTATATTCCCTAGACTGGAAGTGGCCTTGGCTCTGTAGCTCTGTTGTTTACTTGTTTTAGGGAACACAATGCACTCCTCCAGTGAGGCAGTTGGCAATTTACATCCCGCCCATCAGCATAACAAGGCTCCCAGTTCTCCAGGGCCTGTCTTGCCTTTCAGGTTTTTACACATTTTGTGGATGTCCCTTTTGACCGGTGGGAAGTGATACTTCTTTGTCGTGCAGATTTGCATTGCCCGCTTGCTTGCTTGGCCAAAAAGGGCGTATGCGTTTTCTCCTGAATATATTCAGGAGAAAACGCATACGCCCTTTTTGGCCAAGTGCACCATTGTCCAAGTTGTGCCCCTCTTCCTGTGCTTTACAGGCGATTCCAAGTTACCTCTTGAAATCTGTTTCCTGCTATTTTGCCTCACTTTCAAGTCCGCCTCGTTGACTTCCCTCAACAGAGTTTTGGACGATAGTTGTCCTTTATCACTCTGCCAGTTTGTGAATTGCTGTGCCCCTGAGCTCCATTTCTCAACTCGTTTTTTGTGAGCTGAACGCAAGTCCAAAATTTTGGATCATGTCCTATACTGGTTCCCGGTGGGTGGCTGAGACTTTGGTTAATTCTTCTTCCTGCCGGGAAATTAGAGTGACATGTGCCCGTCCAAATGCCTAACAGCTACTCTCTCATGGGTTCTCCCTCGTCCCTTCCATCCTCTGCCAAATTGGGAACCTGTGCAAACCAGGAGGTTAAAGGGCCTGTCTCTCCAAGTTGGGAGATTGATAGTAAGGCAGTTGGAAAGTCAAACTGGAGCACCAGGAGAGGGACTATTCGTTGAGTTTTAGAAACCTTTCGTATTCACAGTGTGTCCATTCTCTAGGTTTCCTGTACATGTTATAGCTGTAGTAATATTCCCTTGAACCTGGAGAATTGGGACCCATGGAATGGGGGCCATGCATTATTGCTTGAAAGGGTCTGCATTCGCTCACCCAATCTCACCAATCCTCTCAGCCCCAAGTGTCCAGCCTTATGCCACATCCAGCTGTCATTGTAGATAGGGTCTTTCCAGGTTTCCTCAGACACCCTGAAGGAATTGTAAAGAATTTCCCTGTTTTTTGGTTTTGCTTTGGAAATTCCTTTTTATAGTGGGTTTGAGCTGATTCTCGCTGCCATGTTTATGCCACTCTAGACACACTTGATTCCCTTATGGAGACATATCAATACATAGGTTTTAAGATTCTTACTAGTCAGATATATTCCTCTGTGGGAAATATGGGGTTTTGAGTCTCTTTCACTGAGGAAGGTGTCAGTCTTGTCAGTTCCAAAGTTGGTTTTTGAAACGGTCCCTGTGCTTATATCAAACTCTGGTTTTATGCATCACCCCACCTCTCCTTCCCCTTTATGCAGGCATAAGAGTGTTTTCTAAATGTGAGACTCTGTTCTCTTTCCTAACTCAGTTCACGTGTAGCCATGTTTACAGGATCTTCATAAGTGATATCTTATGATAAGTTTCTTTTTCTGTGTGACTTATTTCACTTAGAATCATCGTACCTGAATCCACTCACTTTGCTGCTACTGGTCTTATGACATTGATTTCATGGCTGAGGGATATTCCATCGTACGTAAGTACCACAATGTTTTGAACCATTTTTATATTTCCTGGGATATTTAAGGTGTACCCAAGTTGAGGTTCTTGTGGTCAGTGCAGCCCTAAATTTGGAGGTGGCTCTTTCTTATTGATTTTCAGTTTTCCCCAGGTATATTCCCTAGACTGGAAGTGGCCTTGGCTCTGTAGCTCTGTTGTTTACTTGTTTTAGGGAACACAATGCACTCCTCCAGTGAGGCAGTTGGCAATTTACATCCCGCCCATCAGCATAACAAGGCTCCCAGTTCCTCAGGGCCTGTCTTGCCTTTCTGGTTTTTACACATTTTGTGGATGTCCCTTTTGACCGGTGGGAAATGATACTTCTTTGTAGTGCAGATTTGCATTGCCCGCTTGCTTGCTTGGCCAAAAAGGGCGTATGCGTTTTCTCCTGAATATATTCAGGAGAAAACGCATACGCCCTTTTTGGCCAAGTGCACCATTGTCCAAGTTGTGCCCCTCTTCCTGTGCTTTACAGGCGATTCCAAGGTACCTCTTGAAATCTGTTTCCTGCTATTTTGCCTCGCTTTCAAGTCCGCCTCGTTGACTTCCCTCAACAGATTTTTGGACGATAGTTGTCCTTTATCACTCTGCCAGTTTGTGAATTGCTGTGCCCCTGAGCTCCATTTCTCAACTCGTTTTTTTGTGAGCTGAACGCAAGTCCAAAATTTTGGATCATGTCCTATACTGGTTCCCGGTGGGTGGCTGAGACTTTGGTTAATTCTTCTTCCTGCCGGGAAATTAGAGTGACATGTGCCCGTCCAAATGCCTAACAGCTACTCTCTCATGGGTTCTCCCTCGTCCCTTCCATCCTCTGCCAAATTGGGAACCTGTGCAAACCAGGAGGTTAAAGGGCCTGTCTCTCCAAGTTGGGAGATTGATAGTAAGGCAGTTGGAAAGTCAAACTGGAGCACCAGGAGAGGGACTATTCGTTGAGTTTTAGAAACCTTTCGTATTCACAGTGTGTCCATTCTCTAGGTTTCCTGTACATGTTATAGCTGTAGTAATATTCCCTTGAACCTGGAGAGTTGGGACCCATGGAATGGGGGCCATGCATTATTGCTTGAAAGGGTCTGCATTTGCTCACCCAATCTCACCAATCCTCTCAGTCCCAAGTGTCCAGCCTTATGCCACATCCAGCTGTCATTGTAGATAGGGTCTTTCCAGGTTTCCTCAGACACCCTGAAGGAATTGTAAAGAATTTCCCTGTTTTTTGGTTTTGCTTTGGAAATTCCTTTTTATAGTGGGTTTGAGCTGATTCTCGCTGCCATGTTTATGCCACTCTAGACACACTTGATTCCCTTATGGAGTCATATCAATACATAGGTTTTAAGATTCTTACTAGTCAGATATATTCCTCTGTGGGAAATATGGGGTTTTGAGTCTCTTTCACTGAGGAAGGTGTCAGTCTTGTCAGTTCAAAAGTTGGTTTTTGAAACGGTCCCTGTGCTTATATCAAACTCTGGTTTTATGCATCACCCCACCTCTCCTTCCCCTTTATGCAGGCATAAGAGTGTTTTCTAAATGTGAGACTCTGTTCTCTTTCCTAACTCAGTTCACGTGTAGCCATGTTTACAGGATCTTCATAAGTGATATCTTATGATAAGTTTCTTTTTCTGTGTGACTTATTTCACTTAGAATCATCGTACCTGAATCCACTCACTTTGCTGCTACTGGTCTTATGACATTGATTTCATGGCTGAGGGATATTCCATCGTACGTAAGTACCACAATGTTTTGAACCATTTTTATATTTCCTGGGATATTTAAGGTGTACCCAAGTTGAGGTTCTTGTAGTCAGTGCAGCCCTAAATTTGGAGGTGGCTCTTTCTTATTGATTTTCAGTTTTCCCAAGGTATATTCCCTAGACTGGAAGTGGCCTTGGCTCTGTAGCTCTGTTGTTTACTTGTTTTAGGGAACACAATGCACTCCTCCAGTGAGGCAGTTGGCAATTTACATCCCGCCCATCAGCATAACAAGGCTCCCAGTTCTCCAGGGCCTGTCTTGCCTTTCTGGTTTTTACACATTTTGTGGATGTCCCTTTTGACCGGTGGGAAGTGATACTTCTTTGTCGTGCAGATTTGCATTGCCCGCTTGCTTGCTTGGCCAAAAAGGGCGTATGCGTTTTCTCCTGAATATATTCAGGAGAAAACGCATACGCCCTTTTTGGCCAAGTGCACCATTGTCCAAGTTGTGCCCCTCTTCCTGTGCTTTACAGGCGATTCCAAGTTACCTCTTGAAATCTGTTTCCTGCTATTTTGCCTCACTTTCAAGTCCGCCTCGTTGACTTCCCTCAACAGAGTTTTGGACGATAGTTGTCCTTTATCACTCTGCCAGTTTGTGAATTGCTGTGCCCCTGAGCTCCATTTCTCAACTCGTTTTTTGTGAGCTGAACGCAAGTCCAAAATTTTGGATCCTGTCCTATACTGGTTCACGGTGGGTGGCTGAGACTTTGGTTAATTCTTCTTCCTGCCGGGAAATTAGAGTGACATGTGCCCGTCCAAATGCCTAACAGCTACTCTCTCATGGGTTCTCCCTCGTCCCTTCCATCCTCTGCCAAATTGGGAACCTGTGCAAACCAGGAGGTTAAAGGGCCTGTCTCTCCAAGTTGGGAGATTGATAGTAAGGCAGTTGGAAAGTCAAACTGGAGCACCAGGAGAGGGACTATTCGTTGAGTTTTAGAAACCTTTCGTATTCACAGTGTGTCCATTCTCTAGGTTTCCTGTACATGTTATAGCTGTAGTAATATTCCCTTGAACCTGGAGAGTTGGGACCCATGGAATGGGGGCCATGCATTATTGCTTGAAAGGGTCTGCATTCGCTCACCCAATCTCACCAATCCTCTCAGCCCCAAGTGTCCAGCCTTATGCCACATCCAGCTGTCATTGTAGATAGGGTCTTTCCAGGTTTCCTCAGACACCCTGAAGGAATTGTAAAGAATTTCCCTGTTTTTTGGTTTTGCTTTTGAAATTCCTTTTTATAGTGGGTTTGAGCTGATTCTCGCTGCCATGTTTATGCCACTCTAGACACACTTGATTCCCTTATGGAGACATATCAATACATAGGTTTTAAGATTCTTACTAGTCAGATATATTCCTCTGTGGGAAATATGGGGTTTTGAGTCTCTTTCACTGAGGAAGGTGTCAGTCTTGTCAGTTCCAAAGTTGGTTTTTGAAACGGTCCCTGTGCTTATATCAAACTCTGGTTTTATGCATCACCCCACCTCTCCTTCCCCTTTATGCAGGCATAAGAGTGTTTTCTAAATGTGAGACTCTGTTCTCTTTCCTAACTCAGTTCACGTGTAGCCATGTTTACAGGATCTTCATAAGTGATATCTTATGATAAGTTTCTTTTTCTGTGTGACTTATTTCACTTAGAATCATCGTACCTGAATCCACTCACTTTGCTGCTACTGGTCTTATGACATTGATTTCATGGCTGAGGGATATTCCATCGTACGTAAGTACCACAATGTTTTGAACCATTTTTATATTTCCTGGGATATTTAAGGTGTACCCAAGTTGAGGTTCTTGTAGTCAGTGCAGCCCTAAATTTGGAGGTGGCTCTTTCTTATTGATTTTCAGTTTTCCCAAGGTATATTCCCTAGACTGGAAGTGGCCTTGGCTCTGTAGCTCTGTTGTTTACTTGTTTTAGGGAACACAATGCACTCCTCCAGTGAGGCAGTTGGCAATTTACATCCCGCCCATCAGCATAACAAGGCTCCCAGTTCTCCAGGGCCTGTCTTGCCTTTCTGGTTTTTACACATTTTGTGGATGTCCCTTTTGACCGGTGGGAAGTGATACTTCTTTGTCGTGCAGATTTGCATTGCCCGCTTGCTTGCTTGGCCAAAAAGGGCGTATGCGTTTTCTCCTGAATATATTCAGGAGAAAACGCATACGCCCTTTTTGGCCAAGTGCACCATTGTCCATGTTGTGCCCCTCTTCCTGTGCTTTACAGGCGATTCCAAGTTACCTCTTGAAATCTGTTTCCTGTTATTTTGCCTCACTTTCAAGTCCGCCTCGTTGACTTCCCTCAACAGAGTTTTGGACGATAGTTGTCCTTTATCACTCTGCCAGTTTGTGAATTGCTGTGCCCCTGAGCTCCATTTCTCAACTCGTTTTTTGTGAGCTGAACGCAAGTCCAAAATTTTGGATCATGTCCTATACTGGTTCCCGGTGGGTGGCTGAGACTTTGGTTAATTCTTCTTCCTGCCGGGAAATTAGAGTGACATGTGCCCGTCCAAATGCCTAACAGCTACTCTCTCATGGGTTCTCCCTCGTCCCTTCCATCCTCTGCCAAATTGGGAACCTGTGCAAACCAGGAGGTTAAAGGGCCTGTCTCTCCAAGTTGGGAGATTGATAGTAAGGCAGTTGGAAAGTCAAACTGGAGCACCAGGAGAGGGACTATTCGTTGAGTTTTAGAAACCTTTCGTATTCACAGTGTGTCCATTCTCTAGGTTTCCTGTACATGTTATAGCTGTAGTAATATTCCCTTGAACCTGGAGAGTTGGGACCCATGGAATGGGGGCCATGCATTATTGCTTGAAAGGGTCTGCATTCGCTCACCCAATCTCACCAATCCTCTCAGCCCCAAGTGTCCAGCCTTATGCCACATCCAGCTGTCATTGTAGATAGGGTCTTTCCAGGTTTCCTCAGACACCCTGAAGGAATTGTAAAGAATTTCCCTGTTTTTTGGTTTTGCTTTTGAAATTCCTTTTTATAGTGGGTTTGAGCTGATTCTCGCTGCCATGTTTATGCCACTCTAGACACACTTGATTCCCTTATGGAGACATATCAATACATAGGTTTTAAGATTCTTACTAGTCAGATATATTCCTCTGTGGGAAATATGGGGTTTTGAGTCTCTTTCACTGAGGAAGGTGTCAGTCTTGTCAGTTCCAAAGTTGGTTTTTGAAACGGTCCCTGTGCTTATATCAAACTCTGGTTTTATGCATCACCCCACCTCTCCTTCCCCTTTATGCAGGCATAAGAGTGTTTTCTAAATGTGAGACTCTGTTCTCTTTCCTAACTCAGTTCACGTGTAGCCATGTTTACAGGATCTTCATAAGTGATATCTTATGATAAGTTTCTTTTTCTGTGTGACTTATTTCACTTAGAATCATCGTACCTGAATCCACTCACTTTGCTGCTACTGGTCTTATGACATTGATTTCATGGCTGAGGGATATTCCATCGTACGTAAGTACCACAATGTTTTGAACCATTTTTATATTTCCTGGGATATTTAAGGTGTACCCAAGTTGAGGTTCTTGTAGTCAGTGCAGCCCTAAATTTGGAGGTGGCTCTTTCTTATTGATTTTCAGTTTTCCCAAGGTATATTCCCTAGACTGGAAGTGGCCTTGGCTCTGTAGCTCTGTTGTTTACTTGTTTTAGGGAACACAATGCACTCCTCCAGTGAGGCAGTTGGCAATTTACATCCCGCCCATCAGCATAACAAGGCTCCCAGTTCTCCAGGGCCTGTCTTGCCTTTCTGGTTTTTACACATTTTGTGGATGTCCCTTTTGACCGGTGGGAAGTGATACTTCTTTGTCGTGCAGATTTGCATTGCCCGCTTGCTTGCTTGGCCAAAAAGGGCGTATGCGTTTTCTCCTGAATATATTCAGGAGAAAACGCATACGCCCTTTTTGGCCAAGTGCACCATTGTCCATGTTGTGCCCCTCTTCCTGTGCTTTACAGGCGATTCCAAGTTACCTCTTGAAATCTGTTTCCTGTTATTTTGCCTCACTTTCAAGTCCGCCTCGTTGACTTCCCTCAACAGAGTTTTGGACGATAGTTGTCCTTTATCACTCTGCCAGTTTGTGAATTGCTGTGCCCCTGAGCTCCATTTCTCAACTCGTTTTTTGTGAGCTGAACGCAAGTCCAAAATTTTGGATCATGTCCTATACTGGTTCCCGGTGGGTGGCTGAGACTTTGGTTAATTCTTCTTCCTGCCGGGAAATTAGAGTGACATGTGCCTGTCCAAATGCCTAACAGCTACTCTCTCATGGGTTCTCCCTCGTCCCTTCCATCCTCTGCCAAATTGGGAACCTGTGCAAACCAGGAGGTTAAAGGGCCTGTCTCTCCAAGTTGGGAGATTGATAGTAAGGCAGTTGGAAAGTCAAACTGGAGCACCAGGAGAGGGACTATTCGTTGAGTTTTAGAAACCTTTCGTATTCACAGTGTGTCCATTCTCTAGGTTTCCTGTACATGTTATAGCTGTAGTAATATTCCCTTGAACCTGGAGAGTTGGGACCCATGGAATGGGGGCCATGCATTATTGCTTGAAAGGGTCTGCATTCGCTCACCCAATCTCACCAATCCTCTCAGCCCCAAGTGTCCAGCCTTATGCCACATCCAGCTGTCATTGTAGATAGGGTCTTTCCAGGTTTCCTCAGACACCCTGAAGGAATTGTAAAGAATTTCCCTGTTTTTTGGTTTTGCTTTGGAAATTCCTTTTTTTAGTGGGTTTGAGCTGATTCTCGCTGCCATGTTTATGGCACTCTAGACACACTTGATTCCCTTATGGAGACATATCAATACATAGGTTTTAAGATTCTTACTAGTCAGATATATTCCTCTGTGGGAAATATGGGGTTTTGAGTCTCTTTCACTGAGGAAGGTGTAGGTCTTGTCTATTCCAAAGTTGGTTTTTGGAACGGTCCCTGTGCTTATATCAAACTCTGGTTTTATGCATCACCCCACCTCTCCTTCCCCTTTATGCAGGCATAAGATTGTTTTCTAAATGTGAGACTCTGTTCTCTTTCCTAACTCAGTTCACGTGTAGCCATGTTTACAGGATCTTCATAAGTGATATCTTATGATAAGTTTCTTTTTCTGTGTGACTTATTTCACTTAGAATCATCGTACCTGAATCCACTCACTTTGCTGCTACTGGTCTTATGACATTGATTTCATGGCTGAGGGATATTCCATCGTACGTAAGTACCACAATGTTTTGAACCATTTTTATATTTCCTGAGATATTTAAGGTGTACCCAAGTTGAGGTTCTTGTAGTCAGTGCAGCCCTAAATTTGGAGGTGGCTCTTTCTTATTGATTTTCAGTTTTCCCAAGGTATATTCCCTAGACTGGAAGTGGCCTTGGCTCTGTAGCTCTGTTGTTTACTTGTTTTAGGGAACACAATGCACTCCTCCAGTGAGGCAGTTGGCAATTTACATCCCGCCCATCAGCATAACAAGGCTCCCAGTTCTCCAGGGCCTGTCTTGCCTTTCTGGTTTTTACACATTTTGTGGATGTCCCTTTTGACCGGTGGGAAGTGATACTTCTTTGTCGTGCAGATTTGCATTGCCCGCTTGCTTGCTTGGCCAAAAAGGGCGTATGCGTTTTCTCCTGAATATATTCAGGAGAAAACGCATACGCCCTTTTTGGCCAAGTGCACCATTGTCCATGTTGTGCCCCTCTTCCTGTGCTTTACAGGCGATTCCAAGTTACCTCTTGAAATCTGTTTCCTGTTATTTTGCCTCACTTTCAAGTCCGCCTTGTTGACTTCCCTCAACAGAGTTTTGGACGATAGTTGTCCTTTATCACTCTGCCAGTTTGTGAATTGCTGTGCCCCTGAGCTCCATTTCTCAACTCGTTTTTTGTGAGCTGAACGCAAGTCCAAAATTTTGGATCATGTCCTATACTGGTTCCCGGTGGGTGGCTGAGACTTTGGTTAATTCTTCTTCCTGCCGGGAAATTAGAGTGACATGTGCCCGTCCAAATGCCTAACAGCTACTCTCTCATGGGTTCTCCCTCGTCCCTTCCATCCTCTGCCAAATTGGGAACCTGTGCAAACCAGGAGGTTAAAGGGCCTGTCTCTCCAAGTTGGGAGATTGATAGTAAGGCAGTTGGAAAGTCAAACTGGAGCACCAGGAGAGGGACTATTCGTTGAGTTTTAGAAACCTTTCGTATTCACAGTGTGTCCATTCTCTAGGTTTCCTGTACATGTTATAGCTGTAGTAATATTCCCTTGAACCTGGAGAGTTGGGACCCATGGAATGGGGGCCATGCATTATTGCTTGAAAGGGTCTGCATTCGCTCACCCAATCTCACCAATCCTCTCAGCCCCAAGTGTCCAGCCTTATGCCACATCCAGCTGTCATTGTAGATAGGGTCTTTCCAGGTTTCCTCAGACACCCTGAAGGAATTGTAAAGAATTTCCCTGTTTTTTGGTTTTGCTTTTGAAATTCCTTTTTATAGTGGGTTTGAGCTGATTCTCGCTGCCATGTTTATGCCACTCTAGACACACTTGATTCCCTTATGGAGACATATCAATACATAGGTTTTAAGATTCTTACTAGTCAGATATATTCCTCTGTGGGAAATATGGGGTTTTGAGTCTCTTTCACTGAGGAAGGTGTCAGTCTTGTCAGTTCCAAAGTTGGTTTTTGAAACGGTCCCTGTGCTTATATCAAACTCTGGTTTTATGCATCACCCCACCTCTCCTTCCCCTTTATGCAGGCATAAGAGTGTTTTCTAAATGTGAGACTCTGTTCTCTTTCCTAACTCAGTTCACGTGTAGCCATGTTTACAGGATCTTCATAAGTGATATCTTATGATAAGTTTCTTTTTCTGTGTGACTTATTTCACTTAGAATCATCGTACCTGAATCCACTCACTTTGCTGCTACTGGTCTTATGACATTGATTTCATGGCTGAGGGATATTCCATCGTACGTAAGTACCACAATGTTTTGAACCATTTTTATATTTCCTGGGATATTTAAGGTGTACCCAAGTTGAGGTTCTTGTAGTCAGTGCAGCCCTAAATTTGGAGGTGGCTCTTTCTTATTGATTTTCAGTTTTCCCAAGGTATATTCCCTAGACTGGAAGTGGCCTTGGCTCTGTAGCTCTGTTGTTTACTTGTTTTAGGGAACACAATGCACTCCTCCAGTGAGGCAGTTGGCAATTTACATCCCGCCCATCAGCATAACAAGGCTCCCAGTTCTCCAGGGCCTGTCTTGCCTTTCTGGTTTTTACACATTTTGTGGATGTCCCTTTTGACCGGTGGGAAGTGATACTTCTTTGTCGTGCAGATTTGCATTGCCCGCTTGCTTGCTTGGCCAAAAAGGGCGTATGCGTTTTCTCCTGAATATATTCAGGAGAAAACGCATACGCCCTTTTTGGCCAAGTGCACCATTGTCCATGTTGTGCCCCTCTTCCTGTGCTTTACAGGCGATTCCAAGTTACCTCTTGAAATCTGTTTCCTGTTATTTTGCCTCACTTTCAAGTCCGCCTCGTTGACTTCCCTCAACAGAGTTTTGGACGATAGTTGTCCTTTATCACTCTGCCAGTTTGTGAATTGCTGTGCCCCTGAGCTCCATTTCTCAACTCGTTTTTTGTGAGCTGAACGCAAGTCCAAAATTTTGGATCATGTCCTATACTGGTTCCCGGTGGGTGGCTGAGACTTTGGTTAATTCTTCTTCCTGCCGGGAAATTAGAGTGACATGTGCCTGTCCAAATGCCTAACAGCTACTCTCTCATGGGTTCTCCCTCGTCCCTTCCATCCTCTGCCAAATTGGGAACCTGTGCAAACCAGGAGGTTAAAGGGCCTGTCTCTCCAAGTTGGGAGATTGATAGTAAGGCAGTTGGAAAGTCAAACTGGAGCACCAGGAGAGGGACTATTCGTTGAGTTTTAGAAACCTTTCGTATTCACAGTGTGTCCATTCTCTAGGTTTCCTGTACATGTTATAGCTGTAGTAATATTCCCTTGAACCTGGAGAGTTGGGACCCATGGAATGGGGGCCATGCATTATTGCTTGAAAGGGTCTGCATTCGCTCACCCAATCTCACCAATCCTCTCAGCCCCAAGTGTCCAGCCTTATGCCACATCCAGCTGTCATTGTAGATAGGGTCTTTCCAGGTTTCCTCAGACACCCTGAAGGAATTGTAAAGAATTTCCCTGTTTTTTGGTTTTGCTTTGGAAATTCCTTTTTTTAGTGGGTTTGAGCTGATTCTCGCTGCCATGTTTATGCCACTCTAGACACACTTGATTCCCTTATGGAGACATATCAATACATAGGTTTTAAGATTCTTACTAGTCAGATATATTCCTCTGTGGGAAATATGGGGTTTTGAGTCTCTTTCACTGAGGAAGGTGTAGGTCTTGTCTATTCCAAAGTTGGTTTTTGGAACGGTCCCTGTGCTTATATCAAACTCTGGTTTTATGCATCACCCCACCTCTCCTTCCCCTTTATGCAGGCATAAGAGTGTTTTCTAAATGTGAGACTCTGTTCTCTTTCCTAACTCAGTTCACGTGTAGCCATGTTTACAGGATCTTCATAAGTGATATCTTATGATAAGTTTCTTTTTCTGTGTGACTTATTTCACTTAGAATCATCGTACCTGAATCCACTCACTTTGCTGCTACTGGTCTTATGACATTGATTTCATGGCTGAGGGATATTCCATCGTACGTAAGTACCACAATGTTTTGAACCATTTTTATATTTCCTGAGATATTTAAGGTGTACCCAAGTTGAGGTTCTTGTAGTCAGTGCAGCCCTAAATTTGGAGGTGGCTCTTTCTTATTGATTTTCAGTTTTCCCAAGGTATATTCCCTAGACTGGAAGTGGCCTTGGCTCTGTAGCTCTGTTGTTTACTTGTTTTAGGGAACACAATGCACTCCTCCAGTGAGGCAGTTGGCAATTTACATCCCGCCCATCAGCATAACAAGGCTCCCAGTTCTCCAGGGCCTGTCTTGCCTTTCTGGTTTTTACACATTTTGTGGATGTCCCTTTTGACCGGTGGGAAGTGATACTTCTTTGTCGTGCAGATTTGCATTGCCCGCTTGCTTGCTTGGCCAAAAAGGGCGTATGCGTTTTCTCCTGAATATATTCAGGAGAAAACGCATACGCCCTTTTTGGCCAAGTGCACCATTGTCCATGTTGTGCCCCTCTTCCTGTGCTTTACAGGCGATTCCAAGTTACCTCTTGAAATCTGTTTCCTGTTATTTTGCCTCACTTTCAAGTCCGCCTTGTTGACTTCCCTCAACAGAGTTTTGGACGATAGTTGTCCTTTATCACTCTGCCAGTTTGTGAATTGCTGTGCCCCTGAGCTCCATTTCTCAACTCGTTTTTTGTGAGCTGAACGCAAGTCCAAAATTTTGGATCATGTCCTATACTGGTTCCCGGTGGGTGGCTGAGACTTTGGTTAATTCTTCTTCCTGCCGGGAAATTAGAGTGACATGTGCCCGTCCAAATGCCTAACAGCTACTCTCTCATGGGTTCTCCCTCGTCCCTTCCATCCTCTGCCAAATTGGGAACCTGTGCAAACCAGGAGGTTAAAGGGCCTGTCTCTCCAAGTTGGGAGATTGATAGTAAGGCAGTTGGAAAGTCAAACTGGAGCACCAGGAGAGGGACTATTCGTTGAGTTTTAGAAACCTTTCGTATTCACAGTGTGTCCATTCTCTAGGTTTCCTGTACATGTTATAGCTGTAGTAATATTCCCTTGAACCTGGAGAGTTGGGACCCATGGAATGGGGGCCATGCATTATTGCTTGAAAGGGTCTGCATTCGCTCACCCAATCTCACCAATCCTCTCAGCCCCAAGTGTCCAGCCTTATGCCACATCCAGCTGTCATTGTAGATAGGGTCTTTCCAGGTTTCCTCAGACACCCTGAAGGAATTGTAAAGAAATTCCCTGTTTTTTGGTTTTGCTTTGGAAATTCCTTTTTATAGTGGGTTTGAGCTGATTCTCGCTGCCATGTTTATGCCACTCTAGACACACTTGATTCCCTTATGGAGACATATCAATACATAGGTTTTAAGATTCTTACTAGTCAGATATATTCCTCTGTGGGAAATATGGGGTTTTGAGTCTCTTTCACTGAGGAAGGTGTAGGTCTTGTCTATTCCAAAGTTGGTTTTTGGAACGGTCCCTGTGCTTATATCAAACTCTGGTTTTATGCATCACCCCACCTCTCCTTCCCCTTTATGCAGGCATAAGAGTGTTTTCTAAATGTGAGACTCTGTTCTCTTTCCTAACTCAGTTCACGTGTAGCCATGTTTACAGGATCTTCATAAGTGATATCTTATGATAAGTTTCTTTTTCTGTGTGACTTATTTCACTTAGAATCATCGTACCTGAATCCACTCACTTTGCTGCTACTGGTCTTATGACATTGATTTCATGGCTGAGGGATATTCCATCGTACGTAAGTACCACAATGTTTTGAACCATTTTTATATTTCCTGGGATATTTAAGGTGTACCCAAGTTGAGGTTCTTGTAGTCAGTGCAGCCCTAAATTTGGAGGTGGCTCTTTCTTATTGATTTTCAGTTTTCCCAAGGTATATTCCCTAGACTGGAAGTGGCCTTGGCTCTGTAGCTCTGTTGTTTACTTGTTTTAGGGAACACAATGCACTCCTCCAGTGAGGCAGTTGGCAATTTACATCCCACCCATCAGCATAACAAGGCTCCCAGTTCCTCAGGGCCTGTCTTGCCTTTCTGGTTTTTACACATTTTGTGGATGTCCCTTTTGACCGGTGGGAAATGATACTTCTTTGTAGTGCAGATTTGCATTGCCAGCTTGCTTGCTTGGCCAAAAAGGACGTATGCGTTTTCTCCTGAATATATTCAGGAGAAAACGCATACGTCCTTTTTGGCCAAGTGCACCATTGTCCAAGTTGTGCCACTCTTCCTGTGCTTTACAGGCGATTCCAACGTACCTCTTGAAATCTGTTTCCTGCTATTTTGCCTCGCTTTCAAGTCCGCCTCGTTGACTTCCCTCAACAGATTTTTGGACGATAGTTGTCCTTTATCACTCTGCCAGTTTGTGAATTGCTGTGCCCCTGAGCTCCATTTCTCAACTCGTTTTTTGTGAGCTGAACGCAAGTCCAAAATTTTGGATCATGTCCTATACTGGTTCCCGGTGGGTGGCTGAGACTTTGGTTAATTCTTCTTCCTGCCGGGAAATTAGAGTGACATGTGCCCGTCCAAATGCCTAACAGCTACTCTCTCATGGGTTCTCCCTCGTCCCTTCCATCCTCTGGCAAATTGGGAACCTGTGCAAACCAGGAGGTTAAAGGGCCTGTCTCTCCAAGTTGGGAGATTGATAGTAAGGCAGTTGGAAAGTCAAACTGGAGCACCAGGAGAGGGACTATTCGTTGAGTTTTAGAAACCTTTCGTATTCACAGTGTGTCCATTCTCTAGGTTTCCTGTACATGTTATAGCTGTAGTAATATTCCCTTGAACCTGTAGAGTTGGGACCCATGGAATGGGGGCCATGCATTATTGCTTGAAAGGGTCTGCA
This sequence comes from Mesoplodon densirostris, assembly GCF_025265405.1. NCBI lineage: Eukaryota > Metazoa > Chordata > Mammalia > Artiodactyla > Ziphiidae > Mesoplodon > Mesoplodon densirostris. The sequence continues at coordinate 2,140,106 of NW_026778199.1, read as the reverse complement.
TTTGCTCACCCAATCTCACCAATCCTCTCAGTCCCAAGTGTCCAGCCTTATGCCACATCCAGCTGTCATTGTAGATAGGGTCTTTCCAGGTTTCCTCAGACACCCTGAAGGAATTGTAAAAAATTTCCCTGTTTTTTGGTTTTGCTTTTTTTTTTTTTTTTTCTGTACATGGGCCTCTCACTGCTGTGGCATCTCCCATTGCGGAGCACGGGCTCCGGACACACAGGGTCCGCGGCCATGGCTCGCGGGCCCAGCCGCTCCGTGGCATGTGGGATCTTCCGGGATCGGGGCACGAACCCGAGTCCCCTGCATCGGCAGGCGGACTCTCAACCACTGCGCCACCAGGGAAGCCCTGGTTTTGCTTTTGAAATTCCTTTTTATAGTGGGTTTGAGCTGATTCTCGCTGCCATGTTTATGCCACTCTAGACACACTTGATTCCCTTATGGAGACATATCAATACATAGGATTTAAGATTCTTACTAGTCAGATATATTCCTCTGCGGGAAATATGGTGTTTTGAGTCTCTTTCACTGAGGAAGGTGTAGGTCTTGTCTATTCCAAAGTTGGTTTTTGGAACGGTCCCTGTGCTTATATCAAACTCTGGTTTTATGCATCACCCCACCTCTCCATCCCCTTTATGCAGGCATAAGAGTGTTTTCTAAATGTGAGACTCTGTTCTCTTTCCTAACTCAGTTCACGTGTAGCCATGTTTACAGGATCTTCATAAGTGATATCTTATAATAAGTTTCTTTTTCTGTGTGACTTATTTCACTTAGAATCATCGTACCTGAATCCACTCACTTTGCTGCTACTGGTCTTATGACATTGATTTCATGGCTGAGGGATATTCCATCGTACGTAAGTACCACAAAATTTTGAACCATTTTTATATTTCCTGGGATATTTAAGGTGTACCCAAGTTGAGGTTCTTGTAGTCAGTGCAGCCCTAAATTTGGAGGTGGCTCTTTCTTATTGATTTTCAGTTTTCCCAAGGTATATTCCCTAGACTGGAAGTGGCCTTGGCTCTGTAGCTCTGTTGTTTACTTGTTTTAGGGAACACAATGCACTCCTCCAGTGAGGCAGTTGGCAATTTACATCCCGCCCATCAGCATAACAAGGCTCCCAGTTCTCCAGGGCCTGTCTTGCCTTTCTGGTTTTTACACATTTTGTGGATGTCCCTTTTGACCGGTGGGAAGTGATACTTCTTTGTAGTGCAGATTTGCATTGCCCGCTTACTTGCTTGGCCAAAAAGGGCGTATGCGTTATCTCCTGAATATATTCAGGAGAAAACGCATACGCCCTTTTTGGCCAAGTGCACCATTGTCCAAGTTGTGCCCCTCTTCCTGTGCTTTACAGGCGATTCCAACGTACCTCTTGAAATCTATTTCCTGCTATTTTGCCTCGCTTTCAAGTCCGCCTCGTTGACTTCCCTCAACAGAGTTTTGGACGATAGTTGTCCTTTATCACTCTGCCAGTTTGTGAATTGCTGTGCCCCTGAGCTCCATTTCTCAACTCGTTTTTGGTGAGCTGAACGCAAGTCCAAAATTTTGGATCATGTCCTATACTGGTTCCCGGTGGGTGGCTGAGACTTTGGTTAATTCTTCTTCCTGCCGGGAAATTAGAGTGACATGTGCCCGTCCAAATGCCTAACAGCTACTCTCTCATGGGTTCTCCCTCGTCCCTTCCATCCTCTGCCAAATTGGGAACCTGTGCAAACCAGGAGGTTAAAGGGCCTGTCTCTCCAAGTTGGGAGATTGATAGTAAGGCAGTTGGAAAGTCAAACTGGAGCACCAGGAGAGGGACTATTCGTTGAGTTTTAGAAACCTTTCGTATTCACAGTGTGTCCATTCTCTAGGTTTCCTGTACATGTTATAGCTGTAGTAATATTCCCTTGAACCTGGAGAGTTGGGACCCATGGAATGGGGGCCATGCATTATTGCTTGAAAGGGTCTGCATTCGCTCACCCAATCTCACCAATCCTCTCAGCCCCAAGTGTCCAGCCTTATGCCACATCCAGCTGTCATTGTAGATAGGGTCTTTCCAGGTTTCCTCAGACACCCTGAAGGAATTGTAAAGAATTTCCCTGTTTTTTGGTTTTGCTTTTGAAATTCCTTTTTATAGTGGGTTTGAGCTGATTCTCGCTGCCATGTTTATGCCACTCTAGACACACTTGATTCCCTTATGGAGACATATCAATACATAGATTTTAAGATTCTTACTAGTCAGATATATTCCTCTGTGGGAAATATGGGGTTTTGAGTCTCTTTCACTGAGGAAGGTGTCGGTCTTGTCAGTTCCAAAGTTGGTTTTTGGAACGGTCCATGTGCTTATATCAAACTCTGGTTTTATGCATCACCCCACCTCTCCATCCCCTTTATGCAGGCATAAGAGTGTTTTCTAAATGTGAGACTCTGTTCTCTTTCCTAACTCAGTTCACGTGTAGCCATGTTTACAGGATCTTCATAAGTGATATCTTATGATAAGTTTCTTTTTCTGTGTGACTTATTTCACTTAGAATCATCGTACCTGAATCCACTCACTTTGCTGCTACTGGTCTTATGACATTGATTTCATGGCTGAGGGATATTCCATCGTACGTAAGTACCACAATGTTTTGAACCATTTTTATATTTCCTGGGATATTTAAGGTGTACCCAAGTTGAGGTTCTTGTAGTCAGTGCAGCCCTAAATTTGGAGGTGGCTCTTTCTTATTGATTTTCAGTTTTCCCCAGGTATATTCCCTAGACTGGAAGTGGCCTTGGCTCTGTAGCTCTGTTGTTTACTTGTTTTAGGGAACACAATGCACTCCTCCAGTGAGGCAGTTGGCAATTTACATCCCGCCCATCAGCATAACAAGGCTCCCAGTTCTCCAGGGCCTGTCTTGCCTTTCTGGTTTTTACACATTTTGTGGATGTCCCTTTTGACCGGTGGGAAGTGATACTTCTTTGTCGTGCAGATTTGCATTGCCCGCTTGCTTGCTTGGCCAAAAAGGGCGTATGCGTTTTCTCCTGAATATATTCAGGAGAAAACGCATACGCCCTTTTTGGCCAAGTGCACCATTGTCCAAGTTGTGCCCCTCTTCCTGTGCTTTACAGGCGATTCCAAGTTACCTCTTGAAATCTGTTTCCTGCTATTTTGCCTCACTTTCAAGTCCGCCTCGTTGACTTCCCTCAACAGAGTTTTGGACGATAGTTGTCCTTTATCACTCTGCCAGTTTGTGAATTGCTGTGCCCCTGAGCTCCATTTCTCAACTCGTTTTTGGTGAGCTGAACGCAAGTCCAAAATTTTGGATCATGTCCTATACTGGTTCCCGGTGGGTGGCTGAGACTTTGGTTAATTCTTCTTCCTGCCGGGAAATTAGAGTGACATGTGCCCGTCCAAATGCCTAACAGCTACTCTCTCATGGGTTCTCCCTCGTCCCTTCCATCCTCTGCCAAATTGGGAACCTGTGCAAACCAGGAGGTTAAAGGGCCTGTCTCTCCAAGTTGGGAGATTGATAGTAAGGCAGTTGGAAAGTCAAACTGGAGCACCAGGAGAGGGACTATTCGTTGAGTTTTAGAAACCTTTCGTATTCACAGTGTGTCCATTCTCTAGGTTTCCTGTACATGTAATAGCTGTAGTAATATTCCCTTGAACCTGGAGAGTTGGGACCCATGGAATGGGGGCCATGCATTATTGCTTGAAAGGGTCTGCATTCGCTCACCCAATCTCACCAATCCTCTCAGCCCCAAGTGTCCAGCCTTATGCCACATTCAGCTGTCATTGTACATAGGGTCTTTCCAGGTTTCCTCAGACACCCTGAAGGAATTGTAAAGAATTTCCCTGTTTTTTGGTTTTGCTTTTGAAATTCCTTTTTATAGTGGGTTTGAGCTGATTCTCGCTGCCATGTTTATGCCACTCTAGACACACTTGATTCCCTTATGGAGACATATCAATACATAGATTTTAAGATTCTTACTAGTCAGATATATTCCTCTGTGGGAAATATGGGGTTTTGAGTCTCTTTCACTGAGGAAGGTGTCGGTCTTGTCAGTTCCAAAGTTGGTTTTTGGAACGGTCCATGTGCTTATATCAAACTCTGGTTTTATGCATCACCCCACCTCTCCATCCCCTTTATGCAGGCATAAGAGTGTTTTCTAAATGTGAGACTCTGTTCTCTTTCCTAACTCAGTTCACGTGTAGCCATGTTTACAGGATCTTCATAAGTGATATCTTATGATAAGTTTCTTTTTCTGTGTGACTTATTTCACTTAGAATCATCGTACCTGAATCCACTCACTTTGCTGCTACTGGTCTTATGACATTGATTTCATGGCTGAGGGATATTCCATCGTACGTAAGTACCACAATGTTTTGAACCATTTTTATATTTCCTGGGATATTTAAGGTGTACCCAAGTTGAGGTTCTTGTAGTCAGTGCAGCCCTAAATTTGGAGGTGGCTCTTTCTTATTGATTTTCAGTTTTCCCCAGGTATATTCCCTAGACTGGAAGTGGCCTTGGCTCTGTAGCTCTGTTGTTTACTTGTTTTAGGGAACACAATGCACTCCTCCAGTGAGGCAGTTGGCAATTTACATCCCGCCCATCAGCATAACAAGGCTCCCAGTTCTCCAGGGCCTGTCTTGCCTTTCTGGTTTTTACACATTTTGTGGATGTCCCTTTTGACCGGTGGGAAGTGATACTTCTTTGTCGTGCAGATTTGCATTGCCCGCTTGCTTGCTTGGCCAAAAAGGGCGTATACGTTTTCTCCTGAATATATTCAGGAGAAAACGCATACGCCCTTTTTGGCCAAGTGCACCATTGTCCAAGTTGTGCCCCTCTTCCTGTGCTTTACAGGCGATTCCAAGTTACCTCTTGAAATCTGTTTCCTGCTATTTTGCCTCACTTTCAAGTCCGCCTCGTTGACTTCCCTCAACAGAGTTTTGGACGATAGTTGTCCTTTATCACTCTGCCAGTTTGTGAATTGCTGTGCCCCTGAGCTCCATTTCTCAACTCGTTTTTGGTGAGCTGAACGCAAGTCCAAAATTTTGGATCATGTCCTATACTGGTTCCCGGTGGGTGGCTGAGACTTTGGTTAATTCTTCTTCCTGCCGGGAAATTAGAGTGACATGTGCCCGTCCAAATGCCTAACAGCTACTCTCTCATGGGTTCTCCCTCGTCCCTTCCATCCTCTGCCAAATTGGGAACCTGTGCAACCCAGGAGGTTAAAGGGCCTGTCTCTCCAAGTTGGGAGATTGATAGTAAGGCAGTTGGAAAGTCAAACTGGAGCACCAGGAGAGGGACTATTCGTTGAGTTTTAGAAACCTTTCGTATTCACAGTGTGTCCATTCTCTAGGTTTCCTGTACATGTAATAGCTGTAGTAATATTCCCTTGAACCTGGAGAGTTGGGACCCATGGAATGGGGGCCATGCATTATTGCTTGAAAGGGTCTGCATTCGCTCACCCAATCTCACCAATCCTCTCAGCCCCAAGTGTCCAGCCTTATGCCACATTCAGCTGTCATTGTAGATAGGGTCTTTCCAGGTTTCCTCAGACACCCTGAAGGAATTGTAAAGAATTTCCCTGTTTTTTGGTTTTGCTTTTGAAATTCCTTTTTATAGTGGGTTTGAGCTGATTCTCGCTGCCATGTTTATGCCACTCTAGACACACTTGATTCCCTTATGGAGACATATCAATACATAGGTTTTAAGATTCTTACTAGTCAGATATATTCCTCTGTGGAAATATGGGGTTTTGAGTCTCTTTCACTGAGGAAGGTGTCAGTCTTGTCAGTTCCAAAGTTGGTTTTTGAAACGGTCCCTGTGCTTATATCAAACTCTGGTTTTATGCATCACCCCACCTCTCCTTCCCCTTTATGCAGGCATAAGAGTGTTTTCTAAATGTGAGACTCTGTTCTCTTTCCTAACTCAGTTCACGTGTAGCCATGTTTACAGGATCTTCATAAGTGATATCTTATGATAAGTTTCTTTTTCTGTGTGACTTATTTCACTTAGAATAATCGTACCTGAATCCACTCACTTTGCTGCTACTGGTCTTATGACATTGATTTCATGGCTGAGGGATATTCCATCGTACGTAAGTACCACAATGTTTTGAACCATTTTTATATTTCCTGGGATATTTAAGGTGTACCCAAGTTGAGGTTCTTGTAGTCAGTGCAGCCCTAAATTTGGAGGTGGCTCTTTCTTATTGATTTTCAGTTTTCCCCAGGTATATTCCCTAGACTGGAAGTGGCCTTGGCTCTGTAGCTCTGTTGTTTACTTGTTTTAGGGAACACAATGCACTCCTCCAGTGAGGCAGTTGGCAATTTACATCCCGCCCATCAGCATAACAAGGCTCCCAGTTCTCCAGGGCCTGTCTTGCCTTTCTGGTTTTTACACATTTTGTGGATGTCCCTTTTGACCGGTGGGAAGTGATACTTCTTTGTCGTGCAGATTTGCATTGCCTGCTTGCTTGCTTCGCCATAAAGGGTGTATGCGTTTTCTCCTGAATATATTCAGGAGAAAACGCATACGCCCTTTTTGGCCAAGTGCACCATTGTCCAAGTTGTGCCCCTCTTACTGTGCTTTACAGGCGATTCCAACGTACCTCTTGAAATCTATTTCCTGCTATTTTGCCTCGCTTTCAAGTCCGCCTCGTTGACTTCCCTCAACAGATTTTTGGACGATAGTTGTCCTTTATCACTCTGCCAGTTTGTGAATTGCTGTGCCCCTGAGCTCCATTTCTCAACTCGTTTTTTGTGAGCTGAAAGCAAGTCCAAAATTTTGGATCATGTCCTATACTGGTTCCCGGTGGGTGGCTGAGACTTTGGTTAATTCTTCTTCCTGCCGGGAAATTAGAGTGACATGTGCCAGTCCAAATGCCTAACAGCTACTCTCTCATGGGTTCTCCCTCGTCCCTTCCATCCTCTGCCAAATTGGGAAGCTGTGCAAACCAGGAGGTTAAAGGGCCTGTCTGTCCAAGTTGGGAGATTGATAGTAAGGCAGTTGGAAAGTCAAACTGGAGCACCAGGAGAGGGACTATTCGTTGAGTTTTAGAAACCTTTCGTATTCACAGTGTGTCCATTCTCTAGGTTTCCTGTACATGTTATAGCTGTAGTAATATTCCCTTGAACCTGGAGAGTTGGGACCCATGGAATGGGGGCCATGCATTATTGCTTGAAAGGGTCTGCATTTGCTCACCCAATCTCACCAATCCTCTCAGTCCCAAGTGTCCAGCCTTATGCCACATCCAGCTGTCATTGTAGATAGGGTCTTTCCAGGTTTCCTCAGACACCCTGAAGGAATTGTAAAGAATTTCCCTGTTTTTTGGTTTTGCTTTTGAAATTCCTTTTTATAGTGGGTTTGAGCTGATTCTCGCTGCCATGTTTATGCCACTCTAGACACACTTGATTCCCTTATGGAGTCATATCAATACATAGGTTTTAAGATTCTTACTAGTCAGATATATTCCTCTGTGGGAAATATGGGGTTTTGAGTCTCTTTCACTGAGGAAGGTGTCAGTCTTGTCAGTTCAAAAGTTGGTTTTTGAAACGGTCCCTGTGCTTATATCAAACTCTGGTTTTATGCATCACCCCACCTCTCCTTCCCCTTTATGCAGGCATAAGAGTGTTTTCTAAATGTGAGACTCTGTTCTCTTTCCTAACTCAGTTCACGTGTAGCCATGTTTACAGGATCTTCATAAGTGATATCTTATGATAAGTTTCTTTTTCTGTGTGACTTATTTCACTTAGAATCATCGTACCTGAATCCACTCACTTTGCTGCTACTGGTCTTATGACATTGATTTCATGGCTGAGGGATATTCCTTCGTACGTAAGTACCACAATGTTTTGAACCATTTTTATATTTCCTGGGATATTTAAGGTGTACCCAAGTTGAGGTTCTTGTAGTCAGTGCAGCCCTAAATTTGGAGGTGGCTCTTTCTTATTGATTTTCAGTTTTCCCAAGGTATATTCCCTAGACTGGAAGTGGCCTTGGCTCTGTAGCTCTGTTGTTTACTTGTTTTAGGGAACACAATGCACTCCTCCAGTGAGGCAGTTGGCAATTTACATCCCGCCCATCAGCATAACAAGGCTCCCAGTTCTCCAGGGCCTGTCTTGCCTTTCTGGTTTTTACACATTTTGTGGATGTCCCTTTTGACCGGTGGGAAGTGATACTTCTTTGTCGTGCAGATTTGCATTGCCTGCTTGCTTGCTTCGCCATAAAGGGTGTATGCGTTTTCTCCTGAATATATTCAGGAGAAAACGCATACGCCCTTTTTGGCCAAGTGCACCATTGTCCAAGTTGTGCCCCTCTTACTGTGCTTTACAGGCGATTCCAACGTACCTCTTGAAATCTATTTCCTGCTATTTTGCCTCGCTTTCAAGTCCGCCTCGTTGACTTCCCTCAACAGATTTTTGGACGATAGTTGTCCTTTATCACTCTGCCAGTTTGTGAATTGCTGTGCCCCTGAGCTCCATTTCTCAACTCGTTTTTTGTGAGCTGAAAGCAAGTCCAAAATTTTGGATCATGTCCTATACTGGTTCCCGGTGGGTGGCTGAGACTTTGGTTAATTCTTCTTCCTGCCGGGAAATTAGAGTGACATGTGCCAGTCCAAATGCCTAACAGCTACTCTCTCATGGGTTCTCCCTCGTCCCTTCCATCCTCTGCCAAATTGGGAAGCTGTGCAAACCAGGAGGTTAAAGGGCCTGTCTGTCCAAGTTGGGAGATTGATAGTAAGGCAGTTGGAAAGTCAAACTGGAGCACCAGGAGAGGGACTATTCGTTGAGTTTTAGAAACCTTTCGTATTCACAGTGTGTCCATTCTCTAGGTTTCCTGTACATGTTATAGCTGTAGTAATATTCCCTTGAACCTGGAGAGTTGGGACCCATGGAATGGGGGCCATGCATTATTGCTTGAAAGGGTCTGCATTTGCTCACCCAATCTCACCAATCCTCTCAGTCCCAAGTGTCCAGCCTTATGCCACATCCAGCTGTCATTGTAGATAGGGTCTTTCCAGGTTTCCTCAGACACCCTGAAGGAATTGTAAAGAATTTCCCTGTTTTTTGGTTTTGCTTTTGAAATTCCTTTTTATAGTGGGTTTGAGCTGATTCTCGCTGCCATGTTTATGCCACTCTAGACACACTTGATTCCCTTATGGAGTCATATCAATACATAGGTTTTAAGATTCTTACTAGTCAGATATATTCCTCTGTGGGAAATATGGGGTTTTGAGTCTCTTTCACTGAGGAAGGTGTCAGTCTTGTCAGTTCAAAAGTTGGTTTTTGAAACGGTCCCTGTGCTTATATCAAACTCTGGTTTTATGCATCACCCCACCTCTCCTTCCCCTTTATGCAGGCATAAGAGTGTTTTCTAAATGTGAGACTCTGTTCTCTTTCCTAACTCAGTTCACGTGTAGCCATGTTTACAGGATCTTCATAAGTGATATCTTATGATAAGTTTCTTTTTCTGTGTGACTTATTTCACTTAGAATCATCGTACCTGAATCCACTCACTTTGCTGCTACTGGTCTTATGACATTGATTTCATGGCTGAGGGATATTCCTTCGTACGTAAGTACCACAATGTTTTGAACCATTTTTATATTTCCTGGGATATTTAAGGTGTACCCAAGTTGAGGTTCTTGTAGTCAGTGCAGCCCTAAATTTGGAGGTGGCTCTTTCTTATTGATTTTCAGTTTTCCCAAGGTATATTCCCTAGACTGGAAGTGGCCTTGGCTCTGTAGCTCTGTTGTTTACTTGTTTTAGGGAACACAATGCACTCCTCCAGTGAGGCAGTTGGCAATTTACATCCCGCCCATCAGCATAACAAGGCTCCCAGTTCTCCAGGGCCTGTCTTGCCTTTCTGGTTTTTACACATTTTGTGGATGTCCCTTTTGACCGGTGGGAAGTGATACTTCTTTGTCGTGCAGATTTGCATTGCCCGCTTGCTTGCTTGGCCAAAAAGGGCGTATGCATTTTCTCCTGAATATATTCAGGAGAAAACGCATACGCCCTTTTTAGCCAAGTGCACCATTGTCCAAGTTGTGCCCCTCTTCCTGTGCTTTACAGGCGATTCCAACGTACCTCTTGAAATCTATTTCCTGCTATTTTGCCTCGCTTTCAAGTCCGCCTCGTTGACTTCCCTCAACAGATTTTTGGACGATAGTTGTCCTTTATCACTCTGCCAGTTTGTGAATTGCTGTGCCCCTGAGCTCCATTTCTCAACTCGTTTTTTGTGAGCTGAACGCAAGTCCAAAATTTTGGATCATGTCCTATACTGGTTCCCGGTGGGTGGCTGAGACTTTGGTTAATTCTTCTTCCTGCCGGGAAATTAGAGTGACATGTGCCCGTCCAAATGCCTAACAGCTACTCTCTCATGGGTTCTCCCTCGTCCCTTCCATCCTCTGCCAAATTGGGAACCTGTGCAAACCAGGAGGTTAAAGGGCCTGTCTCTCCAAGTTGGGAGATTGATAGTAAGGCAGTTGGAAAGTCAAACTGGAGCACCAGGAGAGGGACTATTCGTTGAGTTTTAGAAACCTTTCGTATTCACAGTGTGTCCATTCTCTAGGTTTCCTGTACATGTTATAGCTGTAGTAATATTCCCTTGAACCTGGAGAGTTGGGACCCATGGAATGGGGGCCATGCATTATTGCTTGAAAGGGTCTGCATTCGCTCACCCAATCTCACCAATCCTCTCAGCCCCAAGTGTCCAGCCTTATGCCACATCCAGCTGTCATTGTAGATAGGGTCTTTCCAGGTTTCCTCAGACACCCTGAAGGAATTGTAAAGAATTTCCCTGTTTTTTGGTTTTGCTTTTGAAATTCCTTTTTATAGTGGGTTTGAGCTGATTCTCGCTGCCATGTTTATGCCACTCTAGACACACTTGATTCCCTTATGGAGACATATCAATACATAGATTTTAAGATTCTTACTAGTCAGATATATTCCTCTGTGGGAAATATGGGGTTTTGAGTCTCTTTCACTGAGGAAGGTGTCGGTCTTGTCTATTCCAAAGTTGGTTTTTGGAACGGTCCATGTGCTTATATCAAACTCTGGTTTTATGCATCACCCCACCTCTCCATCCCCTTTATGCAGGCATAAGAGTGTTTTCTAAATGTGAGACTCTGTTCTCTTTCCTAACTCAGTTCACGTGTAGCCATGTTTACAGGATCTTCATAAGTGATATCTTATGATAAGTTTCTTTTTCTGTGTGACTTATTTCACTTAGAATCATCGTACCTGAATCCACTCACTTTGCTGCTACTGGTCTTATGACATTGATTTCATGGCTGAGGGATATTCCATCGTACGTAAGTACCACAATGTTTTGAACCATTTTTATATTTCCTGGGATATTTAAGGTGTACCCAAGTTGAGGTTCTTGTAGTCAGTGCAGCCCTAAATTTGGAGGTGGCTCTTTCTTATTGATTTTCAGTTTTCCCCAGGTATATTCCCTAGACTGGAAGTGGCCTTGGCTCTGTAGCTCTGTTGTTTACTTGTTTTAGGGAACACAATGCACTCCTCCAGTGAGGCAGTTGGCAATTTACATCCCGCCCATCAGCATAACAAGGCTCCCAGTTCTCCAGGGCCTGTCTTGCCTTTCTGGTTTTTACACATTTTGTGGATGTCCCTTTTGACCGGTGGGAAGTGATACTTCTTTGTCGTGCAGATTTGCATTGCCCGCTTGCTTGCTTGGCCAAAAAGGGCGTATGCGTTTTCTCCTGAATATATTCAGGAGAAAACGCATACGCCCTTTTTGGCCAAGTGCACCATTGTCCAAGTTGTGCCCCTCTTCCTGTGCTTTACAGGCGATTCCAAGTTACCTCTTGAAATCTGTTTCCTGCTATTTTGCCTCACTTTCAAGTCCGCCTCGTTGACTTCCCTCAACAGAGTTTTGGACGATAGTTGTCCTTTATCACTCTGCCAGTTTGTGAATTGCTGTGCCCCTGAGCTCCATTTCTCAACTCGTTTTTGGTGAGCTGAACGCAAGTCCAAAATTTTGGATCATGTCCTATACTGGTTCCCGGTGGGTGGCTGAGACTTTGGTTAATTCTTCTTCCTGCCGGGAAATTAGAGTGACATGTGCCCGTCCAAATGCCTAACAGCTACTCTCTCATGGGTTCTCCCTCGTCCCTTCCATCCTCTGCCAAATTGGGAACCTGTGCAAACCAGGAGGTTAAAGGGCCTGTCTCTCCAAGTTGGGAGATTGATAGTAAGGCAGTTGGAAAGTCAAACTGGAGCACCAGGAGAGGGACTATTCGTTGAGTTTTAGAAACCTTTCGTATTCACAGTGTGTCCATTCTCTAGGTTTCCTGTACATGTTATAGCTGTAGTAATATTCCCTTGAACCTGGAGAGTTGGGACCCATGGAATGGGGGCCATGCATTATTGCTTGAAAGGGTCTGCATTCGCTCACCCAATCTCACCAATCCTCTCAGCCCCAAGTGTCCAGCCTTATGCCACATCCAGCTGTCATTGTAGATAGGGTCTTTCCAGGTTTCCTCAGACACCCTGAAGGAATTGTAAAGAATTTCCCTGTTTTTTGGTTTTGCTTTTGAAATTCCTTTTTATAGTGGGTTTGAGCTGATTCTCGCTGCCATGTTTATGCCACTCTAGACACACTTGATTCCCTTATGGAGACATATCAATACATAGGTTTTAAGATTCTTACTAGTCAGATATATTCCTCTGTGGGAAATATGGGGTTTTGAGTCTCTTTCACTGAGGAAGGTGTCGGTCTTGTCAGTTCCAAAGTTGGTTTTTGGAACGGTCCATGTGCTTATATCAAACTCTGGTTTTATGCATCACCCCACCTCTCCATCCCCTTTATGCAGGCATAAGAGTGTTTTCTAAATGTGAGACTCTGTTCTCTTTCCTAACTCAGTTCACGTGTAGCCATGTTTACAGGATCTTCATAAGTGATATCTTATGATAAGTTTCTTTTTCTGTGTGACTTATTTCACTTAGAATCATCGTACCTGAATCCACTCACTTTGCTGCTACTGGTCTTATGACATTGATTTCATGGCTGAGGGATATTCCATCGTACGTAAGTACCACAATGTTTTGAACCATTTTTATATTTCCTGGGATATTTAAGGTGTACCCAAGTTGAGGTTCTTGTAGTCAGTGCAGCCCTAAATTTGGAGGTGGCTCTTTCTTATTGATTTTCAGTTTTCCCCAGGTATATTCCCTAGACTGGAAGTGGCCTTGGCTCTGTAGCTCTGTTGTTTACTTGTTTTAGGGAACACAATGCACTCCTCCAGTGAGGCAGTTGGCAATTTACATCCCGCCCATCAGCATAACAAGGCTCCCAGTTCTCCAGGGCCTGTCTTGCCTTTCTGGTTTTTACACATTTTGTGGATGTCCCTTTTGACCGGTGGGAAGTGATACTTCTTTGTCGTGCAGATTTGCATTGCCCGCTTGCTTGCTTGGCCAAAAAGGGCGTATGCGTTTTCTCCTGAATATATTCAGGAGAAAACGCATACGCCCTTTTTGGCCAAGTGCACCATTGTCCAAGTTGTGCCCCTCTTCCTGTGCTTTACAGGCGATTCCAAGTTACCTCTTGAAATCTGTTTCCTGCTATTTTGCCTCACTTTCAAGTCCGCCTCGTTGACTTCCCTCAACAGAGTTTTGGACGATAGTTGTCCTTTATCACTCTGCCAGTTTGTGAATTGTTGTGCCCCTGAGCTCCATTTCTCAACTCGTTTTTGGTGAGCTGAACGCAAGTCCAAAATTTTGGATCATGTCCTATACTGGTTCCCGGTGGGTGGCTGAGACTTTGGTTAATTCTTCTTCCTGCCGGGAAATTAGAGTGACATGTGCCCGTCCAAATGCCTAACAGCTACTCTCTCATGGGTTCTCCCTCGTCCCTTCCATCCTCTGCCAAATTGGGAACCTGTGCAAACCAGGAGGTTAAAGGGCCTGTCTCTCCAAGTTGGGAGATTGATAGTAAGGCAGTTGGAAAGTCAAACTGGAGCACCAGGAGAGGGACTATTCGTTGAGTTTTAGAAACCTTTCGTATTCACAGTGTGTCCATTCTCTAGGTTTCCTGTACATGTTATAGCTGTAGTAATATTCCCTTGAACCTGGAGAGTTGGGACCCATGGAATGGGGGCCATGCATTATTGCTTGAAAGGGTCTGCATTCGCTCACCCAATCTCACCAATCCTCTCAGCCCCAAGTGTCCAGCCTTATGCCACATCCAGCTGTCATTGTAGATAGGGTCTTTCCAGGTTTCCTCAGACACCCTGAAGGAATTGTAAAGAATTTCCCTGTTTTTTGGTTTTGCTTTTGAAATTCCTTTTTATAGTGGGTTTGAGCTGATTCTCGCTGCCATGTTTATGCCACTCTAGACACACTTGATTCCCTTATGGAGACATATCAATACATAGGTTTTAAGATTCTTACTAGTCAGATATATTCCTCTGTGGGAAATATGGGGTTTTGAGTCTCTTTCACTGAGGAAGGTGTCAGTCTTGTCAGTTCCAAAGTTGGTTTTTGAAACGGTCCCTGTGCTTATATCAAACTCTGGTTTTATGCATCACCCCACCTCTCCTTCCCCTTTATGCAGGCATAAGAGTGTTTTCTAAATGTGAGACTCTGTTCTCTTTCCTAACTCAGTTCACGTGTAGCCATGTTTACAGGATCTTCATAAGTGATATCTTATGATAAGTTTCTTTTTCTGTGTGACTTATTTCACTTAGAATAATCGTACCTGAATCCACTCACTTTGCTGCTACTGGTCTTATGACATTGATTTCATGGCTGAGGGATATTCCATCGTACGTAAGTACCACAATGTTTTGAACCATTTTTATATTTCCTGGGATATTTAAGGTGTACCCAAGTTGAGGTTCTTGTAGTCAGTGCAGCCCTAAATTTGGAGGTGGCTCTTTCTTATTGATTTTCAGTTTTCCCCAGGTATATTCCCTAGACTGGAAGTGGCCTTGGCTCTGTAGCTCTGTTGTTTACTTGTTTTAGGGAACACAATGCACTCCTCCAGTGAGGCAGTTGGCAATTTACATCCCACCCATCAGCATAACAAGGCTCCCAGTTCCTCAGGGCCTGTCTTGCCTTTCTGGTTTTTACACATTTTGTGGATGTCCCTTTTGACCGGTGGGAAATGATACTTCTTTGTAGTGCAGATTTGCATTGCCCGCTTGCTTGCTTGGCCAAAAAGGGCGTATGCGTTTTCTCCTGAATATATTCAGGAGAAAACGCATACGCCCTTTTTGGCCAAGTGCACCATTGTCCAAGTTGTGCCCCTCTTCCTGTGCTTTACAGGCGATTCCAAGGTACCTCTTGAAATCTGTTTCCTGCTATTTTGCCTCGCTTTCAAGTCCGCCTCGTTGACTTCCCTCAACAGATTTTTGGACGATAGTTGTCCTTTATCACTCTGCCAGTTTGTGAATTGCTGTGCCCCTGAGCTCCATTTCTCAACTCTTTTTTTGTGAGCTGAACGCAAGTCGAAAATTTTGGATCATGTCCTATACTGGTTCCCAGTGGGTGGCTGAGACTTTGGTTAATTCTTCTTCCTGCCGGGAAATTAGAGTGACATGTGCCCGTCCAAATGCCTAACAGCTACTCTCTCATGGGTTCTCCCTCGTCCCTTCCATCCTCTGCCAAATTGGGAACCTGTGCAAACCAGGAGGTTAAAGGGCCTGTCTGTCCAAGTTGGGAGATTGATAGTAAGGCAGTTGGAAAGTCAAACTGGAGCACCAGGAGAGGGACTATTCGTTGAGTTTTAGAAACCTTTCGTATTCACAGTGTGTCCATTCTCTAGGTTTCCTGTACATGTTATAGCTGTAGTAATATTCCCTTGAACCTGGAGAGTTGGGACCCATGGAATGGGGGCCATGCATTATTGCTTGAAAGGGTCTGCATTTGCTCACCCAATCTCACCAATCCTCTCAGTCCCAAGTGTCCAGCCTTATGCCACATCCAGCTGTCATTGTAGATAGGGTCTTTCCAGGTTTCCTCAGACACCCTGAAGGAATTGTAAAGAATTTCCCTGTTTTTTGGTTTTGCTTTTGAAATTCCTTTTTATAGTGGGTTTGAGCTGATTCTCGCTGCCATGTTTATGCCACTCTAGACACACTTGATTCCCTTATGGAGTCATATCAATACATAGGTTTTAAGATTCTTACTAGTCAGATATATTCCTCTGCGGGAAATATGGGGTTTTGAGTCTCTTTCACTGAGGAAGGTGTAGGTCTTGTCTATTCCAAAGTTGGTTTTTGGAACGGTCCATGTGCTTATATCAAACTCTGGTTTTATGCATCACCCCACCTCTCCATCCCCTTTATGCAGGCATAAGAGTGTTTTCTAAATGTGAGACTCTGTTCTCTTTCCTAACTCAGTTCACGTGTAGCCATGTTTACAGGATCTTCATAAGTGATATCTTATGATAAGTTTCTTTTTCTGTGTGACTTATTTCACTTAGAATCATCGTACCTGAATCCACTCACTTTGCTGCTACTGGTCTTATGACATTGATTTCATGGCTGAGGGATATTCCATCGTACGTAAGTACCACAATGTTTTGAACCATTTTTATATTTCCTGGGATATTTAAGGTGTACCCAAGTTGAGGTTCTTGTAGTCAGTGCAGCCCTAAATTTGGAGGTGGCTCTTTCTTATTGATTTTCAGTTTTCCCCAGGTATATTCCCTAGACTGGAAGTGGCCTTGGCTCTGTAGCTCTGTTGTTTACTTGTTTTAGGGAACACAATGCACTCCTCCAGTGAGGCAGTTGGCAATTTACATCCCGCCCATCAGCATAACAAGGCTCCCAGTTCTCCAGGGCCTGTCTTGCCTTTCTGGTTTTTACACATTTTGTGGATGTCCCTTTTGACCGGTGGGAAGTGATACTTCTTTGTCGTGCAGATTTGCATTGCCCGCTTGCTTGCTTGGCCAAAAAGGGCGTATGCGTTTTCTCCTGAATATATTCAGGAGAAAACGCATACGCCCTTTTTGGCCAAGTGCACCATTGTCCAAGTTGTGCCCCTCTTCCTGTGCTTTACAGGCGATTCCAAGTTACCTCTTGAAATCTGTTTCCTGCTATTTTGCCTCACTTTCAAGTCCGCCTCGTTGACTTCCCTCAACAGAGTTTTGGACGATAGTTGTCCTTTATCACTCTGCCAGTTTGTGAATTGTTGTGCCCCTGAGCTCCATTTCTCAACTCGTTTTTGGTGAGCTGAACGCAAGTCCAAAATTTTGGATCATGTCCTATACTGGTTCCCGGTGGGTGGCTGAGACTTTGGTTAATTCTTCTTCCTGCCGGGAAATTAGAGTGACATGTGCCCGTCCAAATGCCTAACAGCTACTCTCTCATGGGTTCTCCCTCGTCCCTTCCATCCTCTGCCAAATTGGGAACCTGTGCAAACCAGGAGGTTAAAGGGCCTGTCTCTCCAAGTTGGGAGATTGATAGTAAGGCAGTTGGAAAGTCAAACTGGAGCACCAGGAGAGGGACTATTCGTTGAGTTTTAGAAACCTTTCGTATTCACAGTGTGTCCATTCTCTAGGTTTCCTGTACATGTTATAGCTGTAGTAATATTCCCTTGAACCTGGAGAGTTGGGACCCATGGAATGGGGGCCATGCATTATTGCTTGAAAGGGTCTGCATTCGCTCACCCAATCTCACCAATCCTCTCAGCCCCAAGTGTCCAGCCTTATGCCACATCCAGCTGTCATTGTAGATAGGGTCTTTCCAGGTTTCCTCAGACACCCTGAAGGAATTGTAAAGAATTTCCCTGTTTTTTGGTTTTGCTTTTGAAATTCCTTTTTATAGTGGGTTTGAGCTGATTCTCGCTGCCATGTTTATGCCACTCTAGACACACTTGATTCCCTTATGGAGACATATCAATACATAGGTTTTAAGATTCTTACTAGTCAGATATATTCCTCTGTGGGAAATATGGGGTTTTGAGTCTCTTTCACTGAGGAAGGTGTCAGTCTTGTCAGTTCCAAAGTTGGTTTTTGAAACGGTCCCTGTGCTTATATCAAACTCTGGTTTTATGCATCACCCCACCTCTCCTTCCCCTTTATGCAGGCATAAGAGTGTTTTCTAAATGTGAGACTCTGTTCTCTTTCCTAACTCAGTTCACGTGTAGCCATGTTTACAGGATCTTCATAAGTGATATCTTATGATAAGTTTCTTTTTCTGTGTGACTTATTTCACTTAGAATAATCGTACCTGAATCCACTCACTTTGCTGCTACTGGTCTTATGACATTGATTTCATGGCTGAGGGATATTCCATCGTACGTAAGTACCACAATGTTTTGAACCATTTTTATATTTCCTGGGATATTTAAGGTGTACCCAAGTTGAGGTTCTTGTAGTCAGTGCAGCCCTAAATTTGGAGGTGGCTCTTTCTTATTGATTTTCAGTTTTCCCCAGGTATATTCCCTAGACTGGAAGTGGCCTTGGCTCTGTAGCTCTGTTGTTTACTTGTTTTAGGGAACACAATGCACTCCTCCAGTGAGGCAGTTGGCAATTTACATCCCACCCATCAGCATAACAAGGCTCCCAGTTCCTCAGGGCCTGTCTTGCCTTTCTGGTTTTTACACATTTTGTGGATGTCCCTTTTGACCGGTGGGAAATGATACTTCTTTGTAGTGCAGATTTGCATTGCCCGCTTGCTTGCTTGGCCAAAAAGGGCGTATGCGTTTTCTCCTGAATATATTCAGGAGAAAACGCATACGCCCTTTTTGGCCAAGTGCACCATTGTCCAAGTTGTGCCCCTCTTCCTGTGCTTTACAGGCGATTCCAAGGTACCTCTTGAAATCTGTTTCCTGCTATTTTGCCTCGCTTTCAAGTCCGCCTCGTTGACTTCCCTCAACAGATTTTTGGACGATAGTTGTCCTTTATCACTCTGCCAGTTTGTGAATTGCTGTGCCCCTGAGCTCCATTTCTCAACTCGTTTTTTGTGAGCTGAACGCAAGTCGAAAATTTTGGATCATGTCCTATACTGGTTCCCAGTGGGTGGCTGAGACTTTGGTTAATTCTTCTTCCTGCCGGGAAATTAGAGTGACATGTGCCCGTCCAAATGCCTAACAGCTACTCTCTCATGGGTTCTCCCTCGTCCCTTCCATCCTCTGCCAAATTGGGAACCTGTGCAAACCAGGAGGTTAAAGGGCCTGTCTGTCCAAGTTGGGAGATTGATAGTAAGGCAGTTGGAAAGTCAAACTGGAGCACCAGGAGAGGGACTATTCGTTGAGTTTTAGAAACCTTTCGTATTCACAGTGTGTCCATTCTCTAGGTTTCCTGTACATGTTATAGCTGTAGTAATATTCCCTTGAACCTGGAGAGTTGGGACCCATGGAATGGGGGCCATGCATTATTGCTTGAAAGGGTCTGCATTTGCTCACCCAATCTCACCAATCCTCTCAGTCCCAAGTGTCCAGCCTTATGCCACATCCAGCTGTCATTGTAGATAGGGTCTTTCCAGGTTTCCTCAGACACCCTGAAGGAATTGTAAAGAATTTCCCTGTTTTTTGGTTTTGCTTTTGAAATTCCTTTTTATAGTGGGTTTGAGCTGATTCTCGCTGCCATGTTTATGCCACTCTAGACACACTTGATTCCCTTATGGAGTCATATCAATACATAGGTTTTAAGATTCTTACTAGTCAGATATATTCCTCTGCGGGAAATATGGGGTTTTGAGTCTCTTTCACTGAGGAAGGTGTAGGTCTTGTGTATTCCAAAGTTGGTTTTTGGAACGGTCCATGTGCTTATATCAAACTCTGGTTTTATGCATCACCCCACCTCTCCATCCCCTTTATGCAGGCATAAGAGTGTTTTCTAAATGTGAGACTCTGTTCTCTTTCCTAACTCAGTTCACGTGTAGCCATGTTTACAGGATCTTCATAAGTGATATCTTATGATAAGTTTCTTTTTCTGTGTGACTTATTTCACTTAGAATCATCGTACCTGAATCCACTCACTTTGCTGCTACTGGTCTTATGACATTGATTTCATGGGTGAGGGATATTCCATCGTACGTAAGTACCACAATGTTTTGAACCATTTTTATATTTCCTGTGATATTTAAGGTGTACCCAAGTTGAGGTTCTTGTAGTCAGTGCAGCCCTAAATTTGGAGGTGGCTCTTTCTTATTGATTTTCAGTTTTCCCAAGGTATATTCCCTAGACTGGAAGTGGCCTTGGCTCTGTAGCTCTGTTGTTTACTTGTTTTAGGGAACACAATGCACTCCTCCAGTGAGGCAGTTGGCAATTTACATCCCGCCCATCAGCATAACAAGGCTCCCAGTTCTCCAGGGCCTGTCTTGCCTTTCTGGTTTTTACACATTTTGTGGATGTCCCTTTTGACCGGTGGGAAGTGATACTTCTGTGTCGTGCAGATTTGCATTGCCTGCTTGCTTGCTTGGCCATAAAGGGCGTATGCGTTTTCTCCTGAATATATTCAGGAGAAAACGCATACGCCCTTTTTGGCCAAGTGCACCATTGTCCAAGTTGTGCCCCTCTTCCTGTGCTTTACAGGCGATTCCAAGTTACCTCTTGAAATCTGTTTCCTGCTATTTTGCCTCACTTTCAAGTCCGCCTCGTTGACTTCCCTCAACAGAGTTTTGGACGATAGTTGTCCTTTATCACTCTGCCAGTTTGTGAATTGCTGTGCCCCTGAGCTCCATTTCTCAACTCGTTTTTTGTGAGCTGAACGCAAGTCCAAAATTTTGGATCATGTCCTATACTGGTTCCCGGTGGGTGGCTGAGACTTTGGTTAATTCTTCTTCCTGCCGGGAAATTAGAGTGACATGTGCCCGTCCAAATGCCTAACAGCTACTCTCTCATGGGTTCTCCCTCGTCCCTTCCATCCTCTGCCAAATTGGGAACCTGTGCAAACCAGGAGGTTAAAGGGCCTGTCTCTCCAAGTTGGGAGATTGATAGTAAGGCAGTTGGAAAGTCAAACTGGAGCACCAGGAGAGGGACTATTCGTTGAGTTTTAGAAACCTTTCGTATTCACAGTGTGTCCATTCTCTAGGTTTCCTGTACATGTTATAGCTGTAGTAATATTCCCTTGAACCTGGAGAGTTGGGACCCATGGAATGGGGGCCATGCATTATTGCTTGAAAGGGTCTGCATTCGCTCACCCAATCTCACCAATCCTCTCAGCCCCAAGTGTCCAGCCTTATGCCACATCCAGCTGTCATTGTAGATAGGGTCTTTCCAGGTTTCCTCAGACACCCTGAAGGAATTGTAAAGAATTTCCCTGTTTTTTGGTTTTGCTTTTGAAATTCCTTTTTATAGTGGGTTTGAGCTGATTCTCGCTGCCATGTTTATGCCACTCTAGACACACTTGATTCCCTTATGGAGACATATCAATACATAGGTTTTAAGATTCTTACTAGTCAGATATATTCCTCTGTGGGAAATATGGGGTTTGAGTCTCTTTCACTGAGGAAGGTGTCAGTCTTGTCAGTTCCAAAGTTGGTTTTTGAAACGGTCCCTGTGCTTATATCAAACTCTGGTTTTATGCATCACCCCACCTCTCCATCCCCTTTATGCAGGCATAAGAGTGTTTTCTAAATGTGAGACTCTGTTCTCTTTCCTAACTCAGTTCACGTGTAGCCATGTTTACAGGATCTTCATAAGTGATATCTTATGATAAGTTTCTTTTTCTGTGTGACTTACTTCACTTAGAATCATCGTACCTGAATCCACTCACTTTGCTGCTACTGGTCTTATGACATTGATTTCATGGCTGAGGGATATTCCATCGTACGTAAGTACCACAATGTTTTGAACCATTTTTATATTTCCTGGGATATTTAAGGTGTACCCAAGTTGAGGTTCTTGTAGTCAGTGCAGCCCTAAATTTGGAGGTGGCTCTTTCTTATTGATTTTCAGTTTTCCCCAGGTATATTCCCTAGACTGGAAGTGGCCTTGGCTCTGTAGCTCTGTTGTTTACTTGTTTTAGGGAACACAATGCACTCCTCCAGTGAGGCAGTTGGCAATTTACATCCCACCCATCAGCATAACAAGGCTCCCAGTTCCTCAGGGCCTGTCTTGCCTTTCTGGTTTTTACACATTTTGTGGATGTCCCTTTTGACCGGTGGGAAATGATACTTCTTTGTAGTGCAGATTTGCATTGCCCGCTTGCTTGCTTGGCCAAAAAGGGCGTATGCGTTTTCTCCTGAATATATTCAGGAGAAAACGCATACGCCCTTTTTGGCCAAGTGCACCATTGTCCAAGTTGTGCCCCTCTTCCTGTGCTTTACAGGCGATTCCAAGGTACCTCTTGAAATCTGTTTCCTGCTATTTTGCCTCGCTTTCAAGTCCGCCTCGTTGACTTCCCTCAACAGATTTTTGGACGATAGTTGTCCTTTATCACTCTGCCAGTTTGTGAATTGCTGTGCCCCTGAGCTCCATTTCTCAACTCGTTTTTTGTGAGCTGAACGCAAGTCGAAAATTTTGGATCATGTCCTATACTGGTTCCCAGTGGGTGGCTGAGACTTTGGTTAATTCTTCTTCCTGCCGGGAAATTAGAGTGACATGTGCCCGTCCAAATGCCTAACAGCTACTCTCTCATGGGTTCTCCCTCGTCCCTTCCATCCTCTGCCAAATTGGGAACCTGTGCAAACCAGGAGGTTAAAGGGCCTGTCTGTCCAAGTTGGGAGATTGATAGTAAGGCAGTTGGAAAGTCAAACTGGAGCACCAGGAGAGGGACTATTCGTTGAGTTTTAGAAACCTTTCGTATTCACAGTGTGTCCATTCTCTAGGTTTCCTGTACATGTTATAGCTGTAGTAATATTCCCTTGAACCTGGAGAGTTGGGACCCATGGAATGGGGGCCATGCATTATTGCTTGAAAGGGTCTGCATTTGCTCACCCAATCTCACCAATCCTCTCAGTCCCAAGTGTCCAGCCTTATGCCACATCCAGCTGTCATTGTAGATAGGGTCTTTCCAGGTTTCCTCAGACACCCTGAAGGAATTGTAAAGAATTTCCCTGTTTTTTGGTTTTGCTTTTGAAATTTCTTTTTATAGTGGGTTTGAGCTGATTCTCGCTGCCATGTTTATGCCACTCTAGACACACTTGATTCCCTTATGGAGTCATATCAATACATAGGTTTTAAGATTCTTACTAGTCAGATATATTCCTCTGCGGGAAATATGGGGTTTTGAGTCTCTTTCACTGAGGAAGGTGTAGGTCTTGTCTATTCCAAAGTTGGTTTTTGGAACGGTCCATGTGCTTATATCAAACTCTGGTTTTATGCATCACCCCACCTCTCCATCCCCTTTATGCAGGCATAAGAGTGTTTTCTAAATGTGAGACTCTGTTCTCTTTCCTAACTCAGTTCATGTGTAGCCATGTTTACAGGATCTTCATAAGTGATATCTTATGATAAGTTTCTTTTTCTGTGTGACTTATTTCACTTAGAATCATCGTACCTGAATCCACTCACTTTGCTGCTACTGGTCTTATGACATTGATTTCATGGGTGAGGGATATTCCATCGTACGTAAGTACCACAATGTTTTGAACCATTTTTATATTTCCTGGGATATTTAAGGTGTACCCAAGTTGAGGTTCTTGTAGTCAGTGCAGCCCTAAATTTGGAGGTGGCTCTTTCTTATTGATTTTCAGTTTTCCCCAGGTATATTCCCTAGACTGGAAGTGGCCTTGGCTCTGTAGCTCTGTTGTTTACTTTTTTTAGGGAACACAATGCACTCCTCCAGTGAGGCAGTTGGCAATTTACATCCCGCCCATCAGCATAACAAGGCTCCCAGTTCTCCAGGGCCTGTCTTGCCTTTCTGGTTTTTACACATTTTGTGGATGTCCCTTTTGACCGGTGGGAAGTGATACTTCTTTGTCGTGCAGATTTGCATTGCCCGCTTGCTTGCTTGGCCAAAAAGGGCGTATGCGTTTTCTCCTGAATATATTCAGGAGAAAACGCATACGCCCTTTCTGGCCAAGTGCACCATTGTCCAAGTTGTGCCCCTCTTCCTGTGCTTTACAGGCGATTCCAAGGTACCTCTTGAAATCTGTTTCCTGCTATTTTGCCTCGCTTTCAAGTCCGCCTCGTTGACTTCCCTCAACAGATTTTTGGACGATAGTTGTCCTTTATCACTCTGCCAGTTTGTGAATTGCTGTGCCCCTGAGCTCCATTTCTCAACTCGTTTTTTGTGAGCTGAACGCAAGTCGAAAATTTTGTATCATGTCCTATACTGGTTCCCGGTGGGTGGCTGAGACTTTGGTTAATTCTTCTTCCTGCCAGGAAATTAAAGTGACATGTGCCCGTCCAAATGCCTAACAGCTACTCTCTCATGGGTTCTCCCTCGTCCCTTCCATCCTCTGCCAAATTGGGAACCTGTGCAAACCAGGAGGTTAAAGGGCCTGTCTGTCCAAGTTGGGAGATTGATAGTAAGGCAGTTGGAAAGTCAAACTGGAGCACCAGGAGAGGGACTATTCGTTGAGTTTTAGAAACCTTTCGTATTCACAGTGTGTCCATTCTCTAGGTTTCCTGTACATGTTATAGCTGTAGTAATATTCCCTTGAACCTGGAGAGTTGGGACCCATGGAATGGGGGCCATGCATTATTGCTTGAAAGGGTCTGCATTCGCTCACCCAATCTCACCAATCCTCTCAGCCCCAAGTGTCCAGCCTTATGCCACATCCAGCTGTCATTGTAGATAGGGTCTTTCCAGGTTTCCTCAGACACCCTGAAGGAATTGTAAAGAATTTCCCTGTTTTTTGGTTTTGCTTTTGAAATTCCTTTTTATAGTGGGTTTGAGCTGATTCTCGCTGCCATGTTTATGCCACTCTAGACACACTTGATTCCCTTATGGAGACATATCAATACATAGGTTTTAAGATTCTTACTAGTCAGATATATTCCTCTGTGGGAAATATGGGGTTTTGAGTCTCTTTCACTGAGGAAGGTGTCGGTCTTGTCAGTTCCAAAGTTGGTTTTCGAAACGGTCCCTGTGCTTATATCAAACTCTGGTTTTATGCATCACCCCACCTCTCCTTCCCCTTTATGCAGGCATAAGAGTGTTTTCTAAATGTGAGACTCTGTTCTCTTTCCTAACTCAGTTCACGTGTAGCCATGTTTACAGGATCTTCATAAGTGATATCTTATGATAAGTTTCTTTTTCTGTGTGACTTATTTCACTTAGAATCATCGTACCTGAATCCACTCACTTTGCTGCTACTGGTCTTATGACATTGATTTCATGGCTGAGGGATATTCCATCGTACGTAAGTACCACAATGTTTTGAACCATTTTTATATTTCCTGGGATATTTAAGGTGTACCCAAGTTGAGGTTCTTGTAGTCAGTGCAGCCCTAAATTTGGAGGTGGCTCTTTCTTATTGATTTTCAGTTTTCCCCAGGTATATTCCCTAGACTGGAAGTGGCCTTGGCTCTGTAGCTCTGTTGTTTACTTGTTTTAGGGAACACAATGCACTCCTCCAGTGAGGCAGTTGGCAATTTACATCCCGCCCATCAGCATAACAAGGCTCCCAGTTCTCCAGGGCCTGTCTTGCCTTTCTGGTTTTTACACATTTTGTGGATGTCCCTTTTGACCGGTGGGAAGTGATACTTCTTTGTCGTGCAGATTTGCATTGCCCGCTTGCTTGCTTGGCCAAAAAGGGCGTATGCGTTTTCTCCTGAATATATTCAGGAGAAAACACATACGCCCTTTCTGGCCAAGTGCACCATTGTCCAAGTTGTGCCCCTCTTCCTGTGCTTTACAGGCGATTCCAAGTTACCTCTTGAAATCTGTTTCCTGCTATTTTGCCTCACTTTCAAGTCCGCCTCGTTGACTTCCCTCAACAGATTTTTGGACGATAGTTGTCCTTTATCACTCTGCCAGTTTGTGAATTGCTGTGCCCCTGAGCTCCATTTCTCAACTCGTTTTTTGTGAGCTGAACGCAAGTCCAAAATTTTGGATCATGTCCTATACTGGTTCCCGGTGGGTGGCTGAGACTTTGGTTAATTCTTCTTCCTGCCGGGAAATTAGAGTGACATGTGCCCGTCCAAATGCCTAACAGCTACTCTCTCATGGGTTCTCCCTCGTCCCTTCCATCCTCTGGCAAATTGGGAACCTGTGCAAACCAGGAGGTTAAAGGGCCTGTCTCTCCAAGTTGGGAGATTGATAGTAAGGCAGTTGGAAAGTCAAACTGGAGCACCAGGAGAGGGACTATTCGTTGAGTTTTAGAAACCTTTCGTATTCACAGTGTGTCCATTCTCTAGGTTTCCTGTACATGTTATAGCTGTAGTAATATTCCCTTGAACCTGGAGAGTTGGGACCCATGGAATGGGGGCCATGCATTATTGCTTGAAAGGGTCTGCATTCGCTCACCCAATCTCACCAATCCTCTCAGCCCCAAGTGTCCAGCCTTATGCCACATCCAGCTGTCATTGTAGATAGGGTCTTTCCAGGTTTCCTCAGACACCCTGAAGGAATTGTAAAGAATTTCCCTGTTTTTTGGTTTTGCTTTTGAAATTCCTTTTTATAGTGGGTTTGAGCTGATTCTCGCTGCCATGTTTATGCCACTCTAGACACACTTGATTCCCTTATGGAGACATATCAATACATAGGTTTTAAGATTCTTACTAGTCAGATATATTCCTCTGTGGGAAATATGGGGTTTTGAGTCTCTTTCACTGAGGAAGGTGTCAGTCTTGTCAGTTCCAAAGTTGGTTTTCGAAACGGTCCCTGTGCTTATATCAAACTCTGGTTTTATGCATCACCCCACCTCTCCTTCCCCTTTTTGCAGGCATAAGAGTGTTTTCTAAATGTGAGACTCTGTTCTCTTTCCTAACTCAGTTCACGTGTAGCCATGTTTACAGGATCTTCATAAGTGATATCTTATGATAAGTTTCTTTTTCTGTGTGACTTATTTCACTTAGAATCATCGTACCTGAATCCACTCACTTTGCTGCTACTGGTCTTATGACATTGATTTCATGGCTGAGGGATATTCCATCGTACGTAAGTACCACAATGTTTTGAACCATTTTTATATTTCCTGGGATATTTAAGGTGTACCCAAGTTGAGGTTCTTGTAGTCAGTGCAGCCCTAAATTTGGAGGTGGCTCTTTCTTATTGATTTTCAGTTTTCCCCAGGTATATTCCCTAGACTGGAAGTGGCCTTGGCTCTGTAGCTCTGTTGTTTACTTGTTTTAGGGAACACAATGCACTCCTCCAGTGAGGCAGTTGGCAATTTACATCCCGCCCATCAGCATAACAAGGCTCCCAGTTCTCCAGGGCCTGTCTTGCCTTTCTGGTTTTTACACATTTTGTGGATGTCCCTTTTGACCGGTGGGAAGTGATACTTCTTTGTCGTGCAGATTTGCATTGCCCGCTTGCTTGCTTGGCCAAAAAGGGCGTATGCGTTTTCTCCTGAATATATTCAGGAGAAAACGCATACGCCCTTTCTGGCCAAGTGCACCATTGTCCAAGTTGTGCCCCTCTTCCTGTGCTTTACAGGCGATTCCAAGTTACCTCTTGAAATCTGTTTCCTGCTATTTTGCCTCACTTTCAAGTCCGCCTCGTTGACTTCCCTCAACAGATTTTTGGACGATAGTTGTCCTTTATCACTCTGCCAGTTTGTGAATTGCTGTGCCCCTGAGCTCCATTTCTCAACTCGTTTTTTGTGAGCTGAACGCAAGTCCAAAATTTTGGATCATGTCCTATACTGGTTCCCGGTGGGTGGCTGAGACTTTGGTTAATTCTTCTTCCTGCCGGGAAATTAGAGTGACATGTGCCCGTCCAAATGCCTAACAGCTACTCTCTCATGGGTTCTCCCTCGTCCCTTCCATCCTCTGGCAAATTGGGAACCTGTGCAAACCAGGAGGTTAAAGGGCCTGTCTCTCCAAGTTGGGAGATTGATAGTAAGGCAGTTGGAAAGTCAAACTGGAGCACCAGGAGAGGGACTATTCGTTGAGTTTTAGAAACCTTTCGTATTCACAGTGTGTCCATTCTCTAGGTTTCCTGTACATGTTATAGCTGTAGTAATATTCCCTTGAACCTGGAGAGTTGGGACCCATGGAATGGGGGCCATGCATTATTGCTTGAAAGGGTCTGCATTTGCTCACCCAATCTCACCAATCCTCTCAGCCCCAAGTGTCCAGCCTTATGCCACATCCAGCTGTCATTGTAGATAGTGTCTTTCCAGGTTTCCTCAGACACCCTGAAGGAATTGTAAAGAATTTCCCTGTTTTTTGGTTTTGCTTTTGAAATTCCTTTTTATAGTGGGTTTGAGCTGATTCTCGCTGCCATGTTTATGCCACTCTAGACACACTTGATTCCCTTATGGAGACATATCAATACATAGGTTTTAAGATTCTTACTAGTCAGATATATTCCTCTGTGGGAAATATGGGGTTTTGAGTCTCTTTCACTGAGGAAGGTGTCGGTCTTGTCAGTTCCAAAGTTGGTTTTTGAAACGGTCCCTGTGCTTATATCAAACTCTGGTTTTATGCATCACCCCACCTCTCCTTCCCCTTTATGCAGGCATAAGAGTGTTTTCTAAATGTGAGACTCTGTTCTCTTTCCTAACTCAGTTCACGTGTAGCCATGTTTACAGGATCTTCATAAGTGATATCTTATGATAAGTTTCTTTTTCTGTGTGACTTATTTCACTTAGAATCATCGTACCTGAATCCACTCACTTTGCTGTTACTGGTCTTATGACATTGATTTCATCGCTGAGGGATATTCCATCATACGTAAGTACCACAATGTTTTGAACCATTTTTATATTTCCTGGGATATTTAAGGTGTACCCAAGTTGAGGTTCTTGTAGTCAGTGCAGCCCTAAATTTGGAGGTGGCTCTTTCTTATTGATTTTCAGTTTTCCCAAGGTATATTCCCTAGACTGGAAGTGGCCTTGGCTCTGTAGCTCTGTTGTTTACTGGTTTTAGGGAACACAATGCACTCCTCCAGTGAGGCAGTTGGCAATTTACATCCCGCCCATCAGCATAACAAGGCTCCCAGTTCTCCAGGGCCTGTCTTGCCTTTCTGGTTTTTACACATTTTGTGGATGTCCCTTTTGACCGGTGGGAAATGATACTTCTTTGTAGTGCAGATTTGCATTGCCCGCTTACTTGCTTGGCCAAAAAGGGCGTATGCGTTTTCTCCTGAATATATTCAGGAGAAAACGCATACGCCGTTTTTTTGCCAAGTGCACCATTGTCCAAGTTGTGCCCCTCTTCCTGTGCTTTACAGGCGATTCCAACGTACCTCTTGAAATCTATTTCCTGCTATTTTGCCTCGCTTTCAAGTCCGCCTCGTTGACTTCCCTCAACAGATTTTTGGACGATAGTTGTCCTTTATCACTCTGCCAGTTTGTGAATTGCTGTGCCCCTGAGCTCCATTTCTCAACTCGTTTTTTGTGAGCTGAACGCAAGTCCAAAATTTTGGATCATGTCCTATACTGGTTCCCGGTGGGTGGCTGAGACTTTGGTTAATTCTTCTTCCTGCCGGGAAATTAGAGTGACATGTGCCCGTCCAAATGCCTAACAGCTACTCTCTCATGTGTTCTCCCTCGTCCCTTCCATCCTCTGCCAAATTGGGAACCTGTGCAAACCAGGAGGTTAAAGGGCCTGTCTCTCCAAGTTGGGAGATTGATAGTAAGGCAGTTGGAAAGTCAAACTGGAGCACCAGGAGAGGGACTATTCGTTGAGTTTTAGAAACCTTTCGTATTCACAGTGTGTCCATTCTCTAGGTTTCCTGTACATGTTATAGCTGTAGTAATATTCCCTTGAACCTGGAGAGTTGGGACCCATGGAATGGGGGCCATGCATTATTGCTTGAAAGGGTCTGCATTCGCTCACCCAATCTCACCAATCCTCTCAGTCCCAAGTGTCCAGCCTTATGCCACATCCAGCTGTCATTGTAGATAGGGTCTTTCCAGGTTTCCTCAGACACCCTGAAGGAATTCTAAAGAATTTCCCTGTTTTTTGGTTTTGCTTTTGAAATTCCTTTTTATAGTGGGTTTGAGCTGATTCTCGCTGCCATGTTTATGCCACTCTAGACACACTTGATTCCCTTATGGAGTCATATCAATACATAGGTTTTAAGATTCTTACTAGTCAGATATATTCCTCTGCGGGAAATATGGGGTTTTGAGTCTCTTTCACTGAGGATGGTGTAGGTCTTGTCTATTCCAAAGTTGGTTTTTGGAACGGTCCCTGTGCTTATATCAAACTCTGGTTTTATGCATCACCCCACCTCTCCTTCCCCTTTATGCAGGCATGAGAGTGTTTTCTAAATGTGAGACTCTGTTCTCTTTCCTAACTCAGTTCACGTGTAGCCATGTTTACAGGATCTTCATAAGTGATATCTTATGATAAGTTTCTTTTTCTGTGTGACTTATTTCACTTAGAATCATCGTACCTGAATCCACTCACTTTGCTGCTACTGGTCTGATGCCATTGATTTCATCGCTGAGGGATATTCCATCATACGTAAGTACCACAATGTTTTGAACCATTTTTATATTTCCTGGGATATTTAAGGTGTACCCAAGTTGAGGTTCTTGTAGTCAGTGCAGCCCTAAATTTGGAGGTGGCTCTTTCTTATTGATTTTCAGTTTTCCCCAGGTATATTCCCTAGACTGGAAGTGGCCTTGGCTCTGTAGCTCTGTTGTTTACTTGTTTTAGGGAACACAATGCACTCCTCCAGTGAGGCAGTTGGCAATTTACATCCCGCCCATCAGCATAACACGGCTCCCAGTTCTCCAGGGCCTGTCTTGCCTTTCTGGTTTTTACACATTTTGTGGATGTCCCTTTTGACCGGTGGGAAGTGATACTTCTTTGTAGTGCAGATTTGCATTGCCCGCTTGCTTGCTTGGCCAAAAAGGGCGTATGCGTTTTCTCCTGAATATATTCAGGAGAAAACGCATACGCCCTTTTTGGCCAAGTGCACCATTGTCCAAGTTGTGCCCCTCTTCCTGTGCTTTACAGGCGATTCCAAGGTACCTCTTGAAATCTGTTTCCTGCTATTTTGCCTCGCTTTCAAGTCCGCCTCGTTGACTTCCCTCAACAGATTTTTGGACGATAGATGTCCTTTATCACTCTGCCAGTTTGTGAATTGCTGTGCCCCTGAGCTCCATTTCTCAACTCGTTTTTTGTGAGCTGAACGCAAGTCCAAAATTTTGGATCATGTCCTATACTGGTTCCCGGTGGGTGGCTGAGACTTTGGTTAATTCTTCTTCCTGCCGGGAAATTAGAGTGACATGTGCCCGTCCAAATGCCTAACAGCTACTCTCTCATGGGTTCTCTCTCGTCCCTTCCATCCTCTGCCAAATTGGGAACCTGTGCAAACCAGGAGGTTAAAGGGCCTGTCTCTCCAAGTTGGGAGATTGATAGTAAGGCAGTTGGAAAGTCAAACTGGAGCACCAGGAGAGGGACTATTCGTTGAGTTTTAGAAACCTTTCGTATTCACAGTGTGTCCATTCTCTAGGTTTCCTGTACATGTTATAGCTGTAGTAATATTCCCTTGAACATGGAGAGTTGGGACCCATGGAATGGGGGCCATGCATTATTGCTTGAAAGGGTCTGCATTCGCTCACCCAATCTCACCAATCCTCTCAGTCCCAAGTGTCCAGCCTTATGCCACATCCAGCTGTCATTGTAGATAGGGTCTTTCCAGGTTTCCTCAGACACCCTGAAGGAATTGTAAAGAATTTCCCTGTTTTTTGGTTTTGCTTTTGAAATTCCTTTTTATAGTGGGTTTGAGCTGATTCTCGCTGCCATGTTTATGCCACTATAGACACACTTGATTCCCTTATGGAGACATATCAATACATAGGTTTTAAGATTCTTACTAGTCAGATATATTCCTCTGTGGGAAATATGGGGTTTTGAGTCTCTTTCACTGAGGAAGGTGTCGGTCTTGTCAATTCCAAAGTTGGTTTTTGAAACGGTCCCTGTGCTTATATCAAACTCTGGTTTTATGCATCACCCCACCTCTCCTTCCCCTTTATGCAGGCATAAGAGTGTTTTCTAAATGTGAGACTCTGTTCTCTTTCCTAACTCAGTTCACGTGTAGCCATGTTTACAGGATCTTCATAAGTGATATCTTATGATAAGTTTCTTTTTCTGTGTGACTTATTTCACTTAGAATCATCGTACCTGAATCTACTCACTTTGCTGCTACTGGTCTTATGACATTGATTTCATGGCTGAGGGATATTCCATCGTACGTAAGTACCACAATGTTTTGAACCATTTTTATATTTCCTGGGATATTTAAGGTGTACCCAAGTTGAGGTTCTTGTAGTCAGTGCAGCCCTAAATTTGGAGGTGGCTCTTTCTTATTGATTTTCAGTTTTCCCAAGGTATATTCCCTAGACTGGAAGTGGCCTTGGCTCTGTAGCTCTGTTGTTTACTTGTTTTAGGGAACACAATGCACTCCTCCAGTGAGGCAGTTGGCAATTTACATCCCACCCATCAGCATAACAAGGCTCCCAGTTCCTCAGGGCCTGTCTTGCCTTTCTGGTTTTTACACATTTTGTGGATGTCCCTTTTGACCGGTGGGAAGTGATACTTCTTTGTAGTGCAGATTTGCATTGCCCGCTTGCTTGCTTGGCCAAAAAGGGCGTATGCGTTTTCTCCTGAATATATTCAGGAGAAAACGCATACGCCCTTTTTGGCCAAGTGCACCATTGTCCAAGTTGTGCCCCTCTTCTTGTGCTTTACAGGCGATTCCAAGGTACCTCTTGAAATCTGTTTCCTGCTATTTTGCCTCGCTTTCAAGTCCGCCTCGTTGACTTCCCTCAACAGATTTTTGGACGATAGTTGTCCTTTATCACTCTGCCAGTTTGTGAATTGCTCTGCCGCTGAGCTCCATTTCTCAACTCGTTTTTTGTGAGCTGAACGCAAGTCCAAAATTTTGGATCATGTCCTCTACTGGTTCCCGGTGGGTGGCTGAGACTTTGGTTAATTCTTCTTCCTGCTGGGAAATTAGAGTGACATGTGCCCGTCCAAATGCCTAACAGCTACTCTCTCATGGGTTCTCCCTCGTCCCTTCCATCCTCTGCCAAATTGGGAACCTGTGCAAACCAGGAGGTTAAAGGGCCTGTCTCTCCAAGTTGGGAGATTGATTGTAAGGCAGTTGGAAAGTCAAACTGGAGCACCAGGAGAGGGACTATTCGTTGAGTTTTAGAAACCTTTCGTATTCACAG
Source organism: Mesoplodon densirostris (assembly GCF_025265405.1). Taxonomy (NCBI): domain Eukaryota; kingdom Metazoa; phylum Chordata; class Mammalia; order Artiodactyla; family Ziphiidae; genus Mesoplodon; species Mesoplodon densirostris. Next base: position 2,106,965 of record NW_026778199.1, on the reverse strand, counting down.
TGTGTCCATTCTCTAGGTTTCCTGTACATGTTATAGCTGTAGTAATATTCCCTTGAACCTGGATAGTTGGGACCCATGGAATGGGGGCCATGCATTATTGCTTGAAAGGGTCTGCATTCGCTCACCCAATCTCACCAATCCTCTCAGTCCCAAGTGTCCAGCCTTATGCCACATCCAGCTGTCATTGTAGATAGGGTCTTTCCAGGTTTCCTCAGACACCCTGAAGGAATTCTAAAGAATTTCCCTGTTTTTTGGTTTTGCTTTTGAAATTCCTTTTTATAGTGGGTTTGAGCTGATTCTCGCTGCCATGTTTATGCCACTCTAGACACACTTGATTCCCTTATGGAGTCATATCAATACATAGGTTTTAAGATTCTTACTAGTCAGATATATTCCTCTGCGGGAAATATGGGGTTTTGAGTCTCTTTCACTGAGGATGGTGTAGGTCTTGTCTATTCCAAAGTTGGTTTTTGGAACGGTCCCTGTGCTTATATCAAACTCTGGTTTTATGCATCACCCCACCTCTCCTTCCCCTTTATGCAGGCATAAGAGTGTTTTCTAAATGTGAGACTCTGTTCTCTTTCCTAACTCAGTTCACGTGTAGCCATGTTTACAGGATCTTCATAAGTGATATCTTATGATAAGTTTCTTTTTCTGTGTGACTTATTTCACTTAGAATCATCGTACCTGAATCCACTCACTTTGCTGCTACTGGTCTGATGCCATTGATTTCATCGCTGAGGGATATTCCATCATACGTAAGTACCACAATGTTTTGAACCATTTTTATATTTCCTGGGATATTTAAGGTGTACCCAAGTTGAGGTTCTTGTAGTCAGTGCAGCCCTAAATTTGGAGGTGGCTCTTTCTTATTTATTTTCAGTTTTCCCCAGGTATATTCCCTAGACTGGAAGTGGCCTTGGCTCTGTAGCTCTGTTGTTTACTTGTTTTAGGGAACACAATGCACTCCTCCAGTGAGGCAGTTGGCAATTTACATCCCGCCCATCAGCATAACAAGGCTCCCAGTTCCTCAGGGCCTGTCTTGCCTTTCTGGTTTTTACACATTTTGTGGATGTCCCTTTTGACCGGTGGGAAATGATACTTCTTTGTAGTGCAGATTTGCATTGCCCGCCTCCTTGCTTGGCCAAAAAGGGCGTATGCGTTTTCTCCTGAATATATTCAGGAGAAAACGCATACGCCCTTTTTGGCCAAGTGCACCATTGTCCAAGTTGTGCCCCTCTTCCTGTGCTTTACAGGCGATTCCAAGGTACCTCTTGAAATCTGTTTCCTGCTATTTTGCCTCGCTTTCAAGTCCGCCTCGTTGACTTCCCTCAACAGATTTTTGGACGATAGTTGTCCTTTATCACTCTGCCAGTTTGTGAATTGCTGTGCCCCTGAGCTCCATTTCTCAACTCGTTTTTTGTGAGCTGAACGCAAGTCCAAAATTTTGGATCATGTCCTATACTGGTTCCCGGTGGGTGGCTGAGACTTTGGTTAATTCTTCTTCCTGCCGGGAAATTAGAGTGACATGTGCCCGTCCAAATGCCTAACAGCTACTCTCTCATGGGTTCTCCCTCGTCCCTTCCATCCTCTGCCAAATTGGGAACCTGTGCAAACCAGGAGGTTAAAGGGCCTGTCTCTCCAAGTTGGGAGATTGATAGTAAGGCAGTTGGAAAGTCAAACTGGAGCACCAGGAGAGGGACTATTCGTTGAGTTTTAGAAACCTTTCGTATTCACAGTGTGTCCATTCTCTAGGTTTCCTGTACATGTTATAGCTGTAGTAATATTCCCTTGAACCTGGAGAGTTGGGACCCATGGAATGGGGGCCATGCATTATTGCTTGAAAGGGTCTGCATTCGCTCACCCAATCTCACCAATCCTCTCAGTCCCAAGTGTCCAGCCTTATGCCACATCCAGCTGTCATTGTAGATAGGGTCTTTCCAGGTTTCCTCAGACACCCTGAAGGAATTCTAAAGAATTTCCCTGTTTTTTGGTTTTGCTTTTGAAATTCCTTTTTATAGTGGGTTTGAGCTGATTCTCGCTGCCATGTTTATGCCACTCTAGACACACTTGATTCCCTTATGGAGTCATATCAATACATAGGTTTTAAGATTCTTACTAGTCAGATATATTCCTCTGCGGGAAATATGGGGTTTTGAGTCTCTTTCACTGAGGATGGTGTAGGTCTTGTCTATTCCAAAGTTGGTTTTTGGAACGGTCCCTGTGCTTATATCAAACTCTGGTTTTATGCATCACCCCACCTCTCCTTCCCCTTTATGCAGGCATAAGAGTGTTTTCTAAATGTGAGACTCTGTTCTCTTTCCTAACTCAGTTCACGTGTAGCCATGTTTACAGGATCTTCATAAGTGATATCTTATGATAAGTTTCTTTTTCTGTGTGACTTATTTCACTTAGAATCATCGTACCTGAATCCACTCACTTTGCTGCTACTGGTCTGATGCCATTGATTTCATCGCTGAGGGATATTCCATCATACGTAAGTACCACAATGTTTTGAACCATTTTTATATTTCCTGGGATATTTAAGGTGTACCCAAGTTGAGGTTCTTGTAGTCAGTGCAGCCCTAAATTTGGAGGTGGCTCTTTCTTATTGATTTTCAGTTTTCCCCAGGTATATTCCCTAGACTGGAAGTGGCCTTGGCTCTGTAGCTCTGTTGTTTACTTGTTTTAGGGAACACAATGCACTCCTCCAGTGAGGCAGTTGGCAATTTACATCCCGCCCATCAGCATAACACGGCTCCCAGTTCTCCAGGGCCTGTCTTGCCTTTCTGGTTTTTACACATTTTGTGGATGTCCCTTTTGACCGGTGGGAAGTGATACTTCTTTGTAGTGCAGATTTGCATTGCCCGCTTGCTTGCTTGGCCAAAAAGGGCGTATGCGTTTTCTCCTGAATATATTCAGGAGAAAACGCATACGCCCTTTTTGGCCAAGTGCACCATTGTCCAAGTTGTGCCCCTCTTCCTGTGCTTTACAGGCGATTCCAAGGTACCTCTTGAAATCTGTTTCCTGCTATTTTGCCTCGCTTTCAAGTCCGCCTCGTTGACTTCCCTCAACAGATTTTTGGACGATAGTTGTCCTTTATCACTCTGCCAGTTTGTGAATTGCTGTGCCCCTGAGCTCCATTTCTCAACTCGTTTTTTGTGAGCTGAACGCAAGTCCAAAATTTTGGATCATGTCCTATACTGGTTCCCAGTGGGTGGCTGAGACTTTGGTTAATGCTTCTTCCTGCCGGGAAATTAGAGTGACATGTGCCCGTCCAAATGCCTAACAGCTACTCTCTCATGGGTTCTCCCTCGTCCCTTCCATCCTCTGGCAAATTGGGAACCTGTGCAAACCAGGAGGTTAAAGGGCCTGTCTCTCCAAGTTGGGAGATTGATAGTAAGGCAGTTGGAAAGTCAAACTGGAGCACCAGGAGAGGGACTATTCGTTGAGTTTTAGAAACCTTTCGTATTCACAGTGTGTCCATTCTCTAGGTTTCCTGTACATGTTATAGCTGTAGTAATATTCCCTTGAACCTGGAGAGTTGGGACCCATGGAATGGGGGCCATGCATTATTGCTTGAAAGGGTCTGCATTCGCTCACCCAATCTCACCAATCCTCTCAGTCCCAAGTGTCCAGCCTTATGCCACATCCAGCTGTCATTGTAGATAGGGTCTTTCCAGGTTTCCTCAGACACCCTGAAGGAATTGTAAAGAATTTCCCTGTTTTTTGGTTTTGCTTTTGAAATTCCTTTTTATAGTGGGTTTGAGCTGATTCTCGCTGCCATGTTTATGCCACTCTAGACACACTTGATTCCCTTATGGAGTCATATCAATACATAGGTTTTAAGATTCTTACTAGTCAGATATATTCCTCTGCGGGAAATATGGGGTTTTGAGTCTCTTTCACTGAGGATGGTGTAGGTCTTGTCTATTCCAAAGTTGGTTTTTGGAACGGTCCCTGTGCTTATATCAAACTCTGGTTTTATGCATCACCCCACCTCTCCTTCCCCTTTATGCAGGCATAAGAGTGTTTTCTAAATGTGAGACTCTGTTCTCTTTCCTAACTCAGTTCACGTGTAGCCATGTTTACAGGATCTTCATAAGTGATATCTTATGATAAGTTTCTTTTTCTGTGTGACTTATTTCACTTAGAATCATCGTACCTGAATCCACTCACTTTGCTGCTACTGGTCTGATGCCATTGATTTCATCGCTGAGGGATATTCCATCATACGTAACTACCACAATGTTTTGAACCATTTTTATATTTCCTGGGATATTTAAGGTGTACCCAAGTTGAGGTTCTTGTAGTCAGTGCAGCCCTAAATTTGGAGGTGGCTCTTTCTTATTGATTTTCAGTTTTCCCCAGGTATATTCCCTAGACTGGAAGTGGCCTTGGCTCTGTAGCTCTGTTGTTTACTTGTTTTAGGGAACACAATGCACTCCTCCAGTGAGGCAGTTGGCAATTTACATCCCACCCATCAGCATAACAAGGCTCCCAGTTCCTCAGGGCCTGTCTTGCCTTTCTGGTTTTTACACATTTTGTGGATGTCCCTTTTGACCGGTGGGAAATGATACTTCTTTGTAGTGCAGATTTGCATTGCCCGCCTGCTTGCTTGGCCAAAAAGGGCGTATGCGTTTTCTCCTGAATATATTCAGGAGAAAACGCATACGCCCTTTTTGGCCAAGTGCACCATTGTCCAAGTTGTGCCCCTCTTCCTGTGCTTTACAGGCGATTCCCAGTTACCTCTTGAAATCTGTTTCCTGCTATTTTGCCTCGCTTTCAAGTCCGCCTCGTTGACTTCCCTCAACAGATTTTTGGACGATAGTTGTCCTTTATCACTCTGCCAGTTTGTGAATTGCTGTGCCCCTGAGCTCCATTTCTCAACTCGTTTTTTGTGAGCTGAACGCAAGTCCAAAATTTTGGATCATGTCCTATACTGGTTCCCGGTGGGTGGCTGAGACTTTGGTTAATTCTTCTTCCTGCCGGGAAATTAGAGTGACATGTGCCCGTCCAAATGCCTAACAGCTACTCTCTCATGGGTTCTCCCTCGTCCCTTCCATCCTCTGGCAAATTGGGAACCTGTGCAAACCAGGAGGTTAAAGGGCCTGTCTCTCCAAGTTGGGAGATTGATAGTAAGGCAGTTGGAAAGTCAAACTGGAGCACCAGGAGAGGGACTATTCGTTGAGTTTTAGAAACCTTTCGTATTCACAGTGTGTCCATTCTCTAGGTTTCCTGTACATGTTATAGCTGTAGTAATATTCCCTTGAACCTGGAGAGTTGGGACCCATGGAATGGGGGCCATGCATTATTGCTTGAAAGGGTCTGCATTCGCTCACCCAATCTCACCAATCCTCTCAGTCCCAAGTGTCCAGCCTTATGCCACATCCAGCTGTCATTGTAGATAGGGTCTTTCCAGGTTTCCTCAGACACCCTGAAGGAATTCTAAAGAATTTCCCTGTTTTTTGGTTTTGCTTTTGAAATTCCTTTTTATAGTGGGTTTGAGCTGATTCTCGCTGCCATGTTTATGCCACTCTAGACACACTTGATTCCCTTATGGAGTCATATCAATACATAGGTTTTAAGATTCTTACTAGTCAGATATATTCCTCTGCGGGAAATATGGGGTTTTGAGTCTCTTTCACTGAGGATGGTGTAGGTCTTGTCTATTCCAAAGTTGGTTTTTGGAACGGTCCCTGTGCTTATATCAAACTCTGGTTTTATGCATCACCCCACCTCTCCTTCCCCTTTATGCAGGCATAAGAGTGTTTTCTAAATGTGAGACTCTGTTCTCTTTCCTAACTCAGTTCACGTGTAGCCATGTTTACAGGATCTTCATAAGTGATATCTTATGATAAGTTTCTTTTTCTGTGTGACTTATTTCACTTAGAATCATCGTACCTGAATCCACTCACTTTGCTGCTACTGGTCTGATGCCATTGATTTCATCGCTGAGGGATATTCCATCATACGTAAGTACCACAATGTTTTGAACCATTTTTATATTTCCTGGGATATTTAAGGTGTACCCAAGTTGAGGTTCTTGTAGTCAGTGCAGCCCTAAATTTGGAGGTGGCTCTTTCTTATTGATTTTCAGTTTTCCCCAGGTATATTCCCTAGACTGGAAGTGGCCTTGGCTCTGTAGCTCTGTTGTTTACTTGTTTTAGGGAACACAATGCACTCCTCCAGTGAGGCAGTTGGCAATTTACATCCCGCCCATCAGCATAACACGGCTCCCAGTTCTCCAGGGCCTGTCTTGCCTTTCTGGTTTTTACACATTTTGTGGATGTCCCTTTTGACCGGTGGGAAGTGATACTTCTTTGTAGTGCAGATTTGCATTGCCCGCTTGCTTGCTTGGCCAAAAAGGGCGTATGCGTTTTCTCCTGAATATATTCAGGAGAAAACGCATACGCCCTTTTTGGCCAAGTGCACCATTGTCCAAGTTGTGCCCCTCTTCCTGTGCTTTACAGGCGATTCCAAGGTACCTCTTGAAATCTGTTTCCTGCTATTTTGCCTCGCTTTCAAGTCCGCCTCGTTGACTTCCCTCAACAGATTTTTGGACGATAGTTGTCCTTTATCACTCTGCCAGTTTGTGAATTGCTGTGCCCCTGAGCTCCATTTCTCAACTCGTTTTTTGTGAGCTGAACGCAAGTCCAAAATTTTGGATCATGTCCTATACTGGTTCCCAGTGGGTGGCTGAGACTTTGGTTAATGCTTCTTCCTGCCGGGAAATTAGAGTGACATGTGCCCGTCCAAATGCCTAACAGCTACTCTCTCATGGGTTCTCCCTCGTCCCTTACATCCTCTGGCAAATTGGGAACCTGTGCAAACCAGGAGGTTAAAGGGCCTGTCTCTCCAAGTTGGGAGATTGATAGTAAGGCAGTTGGAAAGTCAAACTGGAGCACCAGGAGAGGGACTATTCGTTGAGTTTTAGAAACCTTTCGTATTCACAGTGTGTCCATTCTCTAGGTTTCCTGTACATGTTATAGCTGTAGTAATATTCCCTTGAACCTGGAGAGTTGGGACCCATGGAATGGGGGCCATGCATTATTGCTTGAAAGGGTCTGCATTCGCTCACCCAATCTCACCAATCCTCTCAGTCCCAAGTGTCCAGCCTTATGCCACATCCAGCTGTCATTGTAGATAGGGTCTTTCCAGGTTTCCTCAGACACCCTGAAGGAATTCTTAAGAATTTCCCTGTTTTTTGGTTTTGCTTTTGAAATTCCTTTTTATAGTGGGTTTGAGCTGATTCTCGCTGCCATGTTTATGCCACTCTAGACACACTTGATTCCCTTATGGAGTCATATCAATACATAGGTTTTAAGATTCTTACTAGTCAGATATATTCCTCTGCGGGAAATATGGGGTTTTGAGTCTCTTTCACTGAGGATGGTGTAGGTCTTGTCTATTCCAAAGTTGGTTTTTGGAACGGTCCCTGTGCTTATATCAAACTCTGGTTTTATGCATCACCCCACCTCTCCTTCCCCTTTATGCAGGCATAAGAGTGTTTTCTAAATGTGAGACTCTGTTCTCTTTCCTAACTCAGTTCACGTGTAGCCATGTTTACAGGATCTTCATAAGTGATATCTTATGATAAGTTTCTTTTTCTGTGTGACTTATTTCACTTAGAATCATCGTACCTGAATCCACTCACTTTGCTGCTACTGGTCTGATGCCATTGATTTCATCGCTGAGGGATATTCCATCATACGTAAGTACCACAATGTTTTGAACCATTTTTATATTTCCTGGGATATTTAAGGTGTACCCAAGTTGAGGTTCTTGTAGTCAGTGCAGCCCTAAATTTGGAGGTGGCTCTTTCTTATTGATTTTCAGTTTTCCCCAGGTATATTCCCTAGACTGGAAGTGGCCTTGGCTCTGTAGCTCTGTTGTTTACTTGTTTTAGGGAACACAATGCACTCCTCCAGTGAGGCAGTTGGCAATTTACATCCCACCAATCAGCATAACAAGGCTCCCAGTTCCTCAGGGCCTGTCTTGCCTTTCTGGTTTTTACACATTTTGTGGATGTCCCTTTTGACCGGTGGGAAATGATACTTCTTTGTAGTGCAGATTTGCATTGCCCGCTTGCTTGCTTGGCCAAAAAGGGCGTATGCGTTTTCTCCTGAATATATTCAGGAGAAAACGCATACGCCCTTTTTGGCCAAGTGCACCATTGTCCAAGTTGTGCCCCTCTTCCTGTGCTTTACAGGCGATTCCCAGGTACCTCTTGAAATCTGTTTCCTGCTATTTTGCCTCGCTTTCAAGTCCGCCTCGTTGACTTCCCTCAACAGATTTTTGGACGATAGTTGTCCTTTATCACTCTGCCAGTTTGTGAATTGCTGTGCCCCTGAGCTCCATTTCTCAACTCGTTTTTTGTGAGCTGAACGCAAGTCCAAAATTTTGGATCATGTCCTATACTGGTTCCCGGTGGGTGGCTGAGACTTTGGTTAATTCTTCTTCCTGCCGGGAAATTAGAGTGACATGTGCCCGTCCAAATGCCTAACAGCTACTCTCTCATGGGTTCTCCCTCGTCCCTTCCATCCTCTGCCAAATTGGGAACCTGTGCAAACCAGGAGGTTAAAGGGCCTGTCTCTCCAAGTTGGGAGATTGATAGTAAGGCAGTTGGAAAGTCAAACTGGAGCACCAGGAGAGGGACTATTCGTTGAGTTTTAGAAACCTTTCGTATTCACAGTGTGTCCATTCTCTAGGTTTCCTGTACATGTTATAGCTGTAGTAATATTCCCTTGAACCTGGAGAGTTGGGACCCATGGAATGGGGGCCATGCATTATTGCTTGAAAGGGTCTGCATTCGCTCACCCAATCTCACCAATCCTCTCAGTCCCAAGTGTCCAGCCTTATGCCACATCCAGCTGTCATTGTAGATAGGGTCTTTCCAGGTTTCCTCAGACACCCTGAAGGAATTGTAAAGAATTTCCCTGTTTTTTGGTTTTGCTTTTGAAATTCCTTTTTATAGTGGGTTTGAGCTGATTCTCGCTGCCATGTTTATGCCACTCTAGACACACTTGATTCCCTTATGGAGTCATATCAATACATAGGTTTTAAGATTCTTACTAGTCAGATATATTCCTCTGCGGGAAATATGGGGTTTTGAGTCTCTTTCACTGAGGATGGTGTAGGTCTTGTCTATTCCAAAGTTGGTTTTTGGAACGGTCCCTGTGCTTATATCAAACTCTGGTTTTATGCATCACCCCACCTCTCCTTCCCCTTTATGCAGGCATAAGAGTGTTTTCTAAATGTGAGACTCTGTTCTCTTTCCTAACTCAGTTCACGTGTAGCCATGTTTACAGGATCTTCATAAGTGATATCTTATGATAAGTTTCTTTTTCTGTGTGACTTATTTCACTTAGAATCATCGTACCTGAATCCACTCACTTTGCTGCTACTGGTCTGATGCCATTGATTTCATCGCTGAGGGATATTCCATCATACGTAAGTACCACAATGTTTTGAACCATTTTTATATTTCCTGGGATATTTAAGGTGTACCCAAGTTGAGGTTCTTGTAGTCAGTGCAGCCCTAAATTTGGAGGTGGCTCTTTCTTATTGATTTTCAGTTTTCCCCAGGTATATTCCCTACACTGGAAGTGGCCTTGGCTCTGTAGCTCTGTTGTTTACTTGTTTTAGGGAACACAATGCACTCCTCCAGTGAGGCAGTTGGCAATTTACATCCCACCCATCAGCATAACAAGGCTCCCAGTTCCTCAGGGCCTGTCTTGCCTTTCTGGTTTTTACACATTTTGTGGATGTCCCTTTTGACCGGTGGGAAATGATACTTCTTTGTAGTGCAGATTTGCATTGCCCGCTTGCTTGCTTGGCCAAAAAGGGCGTATGCGTTTTCTCCTGAATATATTCAGGAGAAAACGCATACGCCCTTTTTGGCCAAGTGCACCATTGTCCAAGTTGTGCCCCTCTTCCTGTGCTTTACAGGCGATTCCAAGGTACCTCTTGAAATCTGTTTCCTGCTATTTTGCCTCGCTTTCAAGTCCGCCTCGTTGACTTCCCTCAACAGATTTTTGGATGATAGTTGTCCTTTATCACTCTGCCAGTTTGTGAATTGCTGTGCCCCTGAGCTTCAATTCTCAACTCGTTTTTTTGTGAGCTGAACGCAAGTCGAAAATTTTGGATCATGTCCTATACTGGTTCCCAGTGGGTGGCTGAGACTTTGGTTAATTCTTCTTCCTGCCGGGAAATTAGAGTGACATGTGCCCGTCCAAATGCCTAACAGCTACTCTCTCATGGGTTCTCCCTCGTCCCTTCCATCCTCTGCCAAATTGGGAACCTGTGCAAACCAGGAGGTTAAAGGGCCTGTCTCTCCAAGTTGGGAGATTGATAGTAAGGCAGTTGGAAAGTCAAACTGGAGCACCAGGAGAGGGACTATTCGTTGAGTTTTAGAAACCTTTCGTATTCACAGTGTGTCCATTCTCTAGGTTTCCTGTACATGTTATAGCTGTAGTAATATTCCCTTGAACCTGGAGAGTTGGGACCCATGGAATGGGGGCCATGCATTATTGCTTGAAAGGGTCTGCATTTGCTCACCCAATCTCACCAATCCTCTCAGTCCCAAGTGTCCAGCCTTATGCCACATCCAGCTGTCATTGTAGATAGGGTCTTTCCAGGTTTCCTCAGACACCCTGAAGGAATTGTAAAGAATTTCCCTGTTTTTTGGTTTTGCTTTTGAAATTCCTTTTTATAGTGGGTTTGAGCTGATTCTCGCTGCCATGTTTATGCCACTCTAGACACACTTGATTCCCTTATGGAGTCATATCAATACATAGGTTTTAAGATTCTTACTAGTCAGATATATTCCTCTGCGGGAAATATGGGGTTTTGAGTCTCTTTCACTGAGGAAGGTGTAGGTCTTGTCTATTCCAAAGTTGGTTTTTGGAACGGTCCATGTGCTTATATCAAACTCTGGTTTTATGCATCACCCCACCTCTCCATCACCTTTATGCAGGCATAAGAGTGTTTTCTAAATGTGAGACTCTGTTCTCTTTCCTAACTCAGTTCACGTGTAGCCATGTTTACAGGATCTTCATAAGTGATATCTTATGATAAGTTTCTTTTTCTGTGTGACTTATTTCACTTAGAATCATCGTACCTGAATCCACTCACTTTGCTGCTACTGGTCTTATGACATTGATTTCATGGGTGAGGGATACTCCATCGTACGTAAGTACCATAATGTTTTGAACCATTTTTATATTTCCTGGGATATTTAAGGTGTACCCAAGTTGAGGTTCTTGTAGTCAGTGCAGCCCTAAATTTGGAGGTGGCTCTTTCTTATTGATTTTCAGTTTTCCCAAGGTATATTCCCTAGACTGGAAGTGGCCTTGGCTCTGTAGCTCTGTTGTTTACTTGTTTTAGGGAACACAATGCACTCCTCCAGTGAGGCAGTTGGCAATTTACATCCCGCCCATCAGCATAACAAGGCTCCCAGTTCTCCAGGGCCTGTCTTGCCTTTCTGGTTTTTACACATTTTGTGGATGTCCCTTTTGACCGGTGGGAAGTGATACTTCTTTGTCGTGCAGATTTGCATTGCCCGCTTGCTTGCTTGGCCAAAAAGGGCGTATGCGTTTTCTCCTGAATATATTCAGGAGAAAACGCATACGCCCTTTTTGGCCAAGTGCACCATTGTCCAAGTTGTGCCCCTCTTCCTGTGCTTTACAGGCGATTCCAAGTTACCTCTTGAAATCTGTTTCCTGCTATTTTGCCTCACTTTCAAGTCCGCCTCGTTGACTTCCCTCAACAGAGTTTTGGACGATAGTTGTCCTTTATCACTCTGCCAGTTTGTGAATTGCTGTTCCCCTGAGCTCCATTTCTCAACTCGTTTTTTGTGAGCTGAACGCAAGTCCAAAATTTTGGATCATGTCCTATACTGGTTCCCGGTGGGTGGCTGAGACTTTGGTTAATTCTTCTTCCTGCCGGGAAATTAGAGTGACATGTGCCCGTCCAAATGCCTAACAGCTACTCTCTCATGGGTTCTCCCTCGTCCCTTCCATCCTCTGCCAAATTGGGAACCTGTGCAAACCAGGAGGTTAAAGGGCCTGTCTCTCCAAGTTGGGAGATTGATAGTAAGGCAGTTGGAAAGTCAAACTGGAGCACCAGGAGAGGGACTATTCGTTGAGTTTTAGAAACCTTTCGTATTCACAGTGTGTCCATTCTCTAGGTTTCCTGTACATGTTATAGCTGTAGTAATATTCCCTTGAACCTGGAGAGTTGGGACCCATGGAATGGGGGCCATGCATTATTGCTTGAAAGGGTCTGCATTCGCTCACCCAATCTCACCAATCCTCTCAGCCCCAAGTGTCCAGCCTTATGCCACATCCAGCTGTCATTGTAGATAGGGTCTTTCCAGGTTTCCTCAGACACCCTAAAGGAATTGTAAAGAATTTCCCTGTTTTTTGGTTTTGCTTTTGAAATTCCTTTTTTAGTGGGTTTGAGCTGATTCTCGCTGCCATGTTTATGCCACTCTAGACACACTTGATTCCCTTATGGAGACATATCAATACATAGGTTTTAAGATTCTTACTAGTCAGATATATTCCTCTGTGGGAAATATGGGGTTTTGAGTCTCTTTCACTGAGGAAGGTGTCAGTCTTGTCAGTTCCAAAGTTGGTTTTTGAAACGGTCCCTGTGCTTATATCAAACTCTGGTTTTATGCATCACCCCACCTCTCCTTCCCCTTTATGCAGGCATAAGAGTGTTTTCTAAATGTGAGACTCTGTTCTCTTTCCTAACTCAGTTCACGTGTAGCCATGTTTACAGGATCTTCATAAGTGATATCTTATGATAAGTTTCTTTTTCTGTGTGACTTATTTCACTTAGAATCATCGTACCTGAATCCACTCACTTTGCTGCTACTGGTCTTATGACATTGATTTCATGGCTGAGGGATATTCCATCGTACGTAAGTACCACAAAGTTTTGAACCATTTTTATATTTCCTGGGATATTTAAGGTGTACCCAAGTTGAGGTTCTTGTAGTCAGTGCAGCCCTAAATTTGGAGGTGGCTCTTTCTTATTGATTTTCAGTTTTCCCCAGGTATATTCCCTAGACTGGAAGTGGCCTTGGCTCTGTAGCTCTGTTGTTTACTTGTTTTAGGGAACACAATGCACTCCTCCAGTGAGGCAGTTGGCAATTTACATCCCGCCCATCAGCATAACAAGGCTCCCAGTTCTCCAGGGCCTGTCTTGCCTTTCTGGTTTTTACACATTTTGTGGATGTCCCTTTTGACCGGTGGGAAGTGATACTTCTTTGTAGTGCAGATTTGCATTGCCCGCTTGCTTGCTTGGCCAAAAAGGGCGTATGCATTTTCTCCTGAATATATTCAGGAGAAAATGCATACGCCCTTTTTGGCCAAGTGCACCATTGTCCAAGTTGTGCCCCTCTTCCTGTGCTTTACAGGCGATTCCAAGGTACCTCTTGAAATCTGTTTCCTGCTATTTTGCCTCGCTTTCAAGTCCGCCTCGTTGACTTCCCTCAACAGATTTTTGGACGATAGTTGTCCTTTATCACTCTGCCAGTTTGTGAATTGCTGTGCCCCTGAGCTCCATTTCTCAACTCGTTTTTTGTGAGCTGAACGCAAGTCCAAAATTTTGGATCATGTCCTATACTGGTTCCCGGTGGGTGGCTGAGACTTTGGTTAATTCTTCTTCCTGCCGGGAAATTAGAGTGACATGTGCCCGTCCAAATGCCTAACAGCTACTCTCTCATGGGTTCTCCCTCGTCCCTTCCATCCTCTGCCAAATTGGGAACCTGTGCAAACCAGGAGGTTAAAGGGCCTGTCTCTCCAAGTTGGGAGATTGACAGTAAGGCAGTTGGAAAGTCAAACTGGAGCACCAGGAGAGGGACTATTCGTTGAGTTTTAGAAACCTTTCGTATTCACAGTGTGTCCATTCTCTAGGTTTCCTGTACATGTTATAGCTGTAGTAATATTCCCTTGAACCTGGAGAGTTGGGACCCATGGAATGGGGGCCATGCATTATTGCTTGAAAGGGTCTGCATTCGCTCACCCAATCTCACCAATCCTCTCAGTCCCAAGTGTCCAGCCTTATGCCACATCCAGCTGTCATTGTAGATAGGGTCTTTCCAGGTTTCCTCAGACACCCTGAAGGAATTCTAAAGAATTTCCCTGTTTTTTGGTTTTGCTTTTGAAATTCCTTTTTATAGTGGGTTTGAGCTGATTCTCGCTGCCATGTTTATGCCACTGTAGACACACTTGATTCCCTTATGGAGTCATATCAATACATAGGTTTTAAGATTCTTACTAGTCAGATATATTCCTCTGCGGGAAATATGGGGTTTTGAGTCTCTTTCACTGAGGATGGTGTAGGTCTTGTCTATTCCAAAGTTGGTTTTTGGAACGGTCCCTGTGCTTATATCAAACTCTGGTTTTATGCATCACCCCACCTCTCCTTCCCCTTTATGCAGGCATAAGAGTGTTTTCTAAATGTGAGACTCTGTTCTCTTTCCTAACTCAGTTCACGTGTAGCCATGTTTACAGGATCTTCATAAGTGATATCTTATGATAAGTTTCTTTTTCTGTGTGACTTATTTCACTTAGAATCATCGTACCTGAATCCACTCACTTTGCTGCTACTGGTCTGATGCCATTGATTTCATCGCTGAGGGATATTCCATCATACGTAAGGACCACAATGTTTTGAACCATTTTTATATTTCCTGGGATATTTAAGGTGTACCCAAGTTGAGGTTCTTGTAGTCAGTGCAGCCCTAAATTTGGAGTGGCTCTTTCTTATTGATTTTCAGTTTTCCCCAGGTATATTCCCTAGACTGGAAGTGGCCTTGGCTCTGTAGCTCTGTTGTTTACTTGTTTTAGGGAACACAATGCACTCCTCCAGTGAGGCAGTTGGCAATTTACATCCCACCCATCAGCATAACAAGGCTCCCAGTTCCTCAGGGCCTGTCTTGCCTTTCTGGTTTTTACACATTTTGTGGATGTCCCTTTTGACCGGTGGGAAATGATACTTCTTTGTAGTGCAGATTTGCATTGCCCGCTTGCTTGCTTGGCCAAAAAGGGCGTATGCGTTTTCTCCTGAATATATTCAGGAGAAAACGCATACGCCCTTTTTGGCCAAGTGCACCATTGTCCAAGTTGTGCCCCTCTTCCTGTGCTTTACAGGCGATTCCAAGGTACCTCTTGAAATCTGTTTCCTGCTATTTTGCCTCGCTTTCAAGTCCGCCTCGTTGACTTCCCTCAACAGATTTTTGGATGATAGTTGTCCTTTATCACTCTGCCAGTTTGTGAATTGCTGTGCCCCTGAGCTTCATTTCTCAACTCGTTTTTTGTGAGCTGAACGCAAGTCGAAAATTTTGGATCATGTCCTATACTGGTTCCCAGTGGGTGGCTGAGACTTTGGTTAATTCTTCTTCCTGCCGGGAAATTAGAGTGACATGTGCCCGTCCAAATGCCTAACAGCTACTCTCTCATGGGTTCTCCCTCGTCCCTTCCATCCTCTGCCAAATTGGGAACCTGTGCAAACCAGGAGGTTAAAGGGCCTGTCTCTCCAAGTTGGGAGATTGATAGTAAGGCAGTTGGAAAGTCAAACTGGAGCACCAGGAGAGGGACTATTCGTTGAGTTTTAGAAACCTTTCGTATTCACAGTGTGTCCATTCTCTAGGTTTCCTGTACATGTTATAGCTGTAGTAATATTCCCTTGAACCTGGAGAGTTGGGACCCATGGAATGGGGGCCATGCATTATTGCTTGAAAGGGTCTGCATTTGCTCACCCAATCTCACCAATCCTCTCAGTCCCAAGTGTCCAGCCTTATGCCACATCCAGCTGTCATTGTAGATAGGGTCTTTCCAGGTTTCCTCAGACACCCTGAAGGAATTGTAAAGAATTTCCCTGTTTTTTGGTTTTGCTTTTGAAATTCCTTTTTATAGTGGGTTTGAGCTGATTCTCGCTGCCATGTTTATGCCACTCTAGACACACTTGATTCCCTTATGGAGTCATATCAATACATAGGTTTTAAGATTCTTACTAGTCAGATATATTCCTCTGCGGGAAATATGGGGTTTTGAGTCTCTTTCACTGAGGAAGGTGTAGGTCTTGTCTATTCCAAAGTTGGTTTTTGGAACGGTCCATGTGCTTATATCAAACTCTGGTTTTATGCATCACCCCACCTCTCCATCCCCTTTATGCAGGCATAAGAGTGTTTTCTAAATGTGAGACTCTGTTCTCTTTCCTAACTCAGTTCACGTGTAGCCATGTTTACAGGATCTTCATAAGTGATATCTTATGATAAGTTTCTTTTTCTGTGTGACTTATTTCACTTAGAATCATCGTACCTGAATCCACTCACTTTGCTGCTACTGGTCTTATGACATTGATTTCATGGGTGAGGGATATTCCATCGTACGTAAGTACCACAATGTTTTGAACCATTTTTATATTTCCTGGGATATTTAAGGTGTACCCAAGTTGAGGTTCTTGTAGTCAGTGCAGCCCTAAATTTGGAGGTGGCTCTTTCTTATTGATTTTCAGTTTTCCCAAGGTATATTCCCTAGACTGGAAGTGGCCTTGGCTCTGTAGCTCTGTTGTTTACTTGTTTTAGGGAACACAATGCACTCCTCCAGTGAGGCAGTTGGCAATTTACATCCCGCCCATCAGCATAACAAGGCTCCCAGTTCTCCAGGGCCTGTCTTGCCTTTCTGGTTTTTACACATTTTGTGGATGTCCCTTTTGACCGGTGGGAAGTGATACTTCTTTGTCGTGCAGATTTGCATTGCCCGCTTGCTTGCTTGGCCAAAAAGGGCGTATGCGTTTTCTCCTGAATATATTCAGGAGAAAACGCATACGCCCTTTTTGGCCAAGTGCACCATTGTCCAAGTTGTGCCCCTCTTCCTGTGCTTTACAGGTGATTCCAAGTTACCTCTTGAAATCTGTTTCCTGCTATTTTGCCTCACTTTCAAGTCCGCCTCGTTGACTTCCCTCAACAGAGTTTTGGACGATAGTTGTCCTTTATCACTCTGCCAGTTTGTGAATTGCTGTGCCCCTGAGCTCCATTTCTCAACTCGTTTTTTGTGAGCTGAACGCAAGTCCAAAATTTTGGATCATGTCCTATACTGGTTCCCGGTGGGTGGCTGAGACTTTGGTTAATTCTTCTTCCTGCCGGGAAATTAGAGTGACATGTGCCCGTCCAAATGCCTAACAGCTACTCTCTCATGGGTTCTCCCTCGTCCCCTTCCATCCTCTGCCAAATTGGGAACCTGTGCAAACCAGGAGGTTAAAGGGCCTGTCTCTCCAAGTTGGGAGATTGATAGTAAGGCAGTTGGAAAGTCAAACTGGAGCACCAGGAGAGGGACTATTCGTTGAGTTTTAGAAACCTTTCGTATTCACAGTGTGTCCATTCTCTAGGTTTCCTGTACATGTTATAGCTGTAGTAATATTCCCTTGAACCTGGAGAGTTGGGACCCATGGAATGGGGGCCATGCATTATTGCTTGAAAGGGTCTGCATTCGCTCACCCAATCTCACCAATCCTCTCAGCCCCAAGTGTCCAGCCTTATGCCACATCCAGCTGTCATTGTAGATAGGGTCTTTCCAGGTTTCCTCAGACACCCTGAAGGAATTGTAAAGAATTTCCCTGTTTTTTGGTTTTGCTTTTGAAATTCCTTTTTATAGTGGGTTTGAGCTGATTCTCGCTGCCATGTTTATGCCACTCTAGACACACTTGATTCCCTTATGGAGACATATCAATACATAGGTTTTAAGATTCTTACTAGTCAGATATATTCCTCTGTGGGAAATATGGGGTTTTGAGTCTCTTTCACTGAGGAAGGTGTCAGTCTTGTCAGTTCCAAACTTGGTTTTTGAAACGGTCCCTGTGCTTATATCAAACTCTGGTTTTATGCATCACCCCACCTCTCCTTCCCCTTTATGCAGGCATAAGAGTGTTTTCTAAATGTGAGACTCTGTTCTCTTTCCTAACTCAGTTCACGTGTAGCCATGTTTACAGGATCTTCATAAGTGATATCTTATGATAAGTTTCTTTTTCTGTGTGACTTATTTCACTTAGAATCATCGTACCTGAATCCACTCACTTTGCTGCTACTGGTCTTATGACATTGATTTCATGGCTGAGGGATATTCCATCGTACGTAAGTACCACAAAGTTTTGAACCATTTTTATATTTCCTGGGATATTTAAGGTGTACCCAAGTTGAGGTTCTTGTAGTCAGTGCAGCCCTAAATTTGGAGGTGGCTCTTTCTTATTGATTTTCAGTTTTCCCCAGGTATATTCCCTAGACTGGAAGTGGCCTTGGCTCTGTAGCTCTGTTGTTTACTTGTTTTAGGGAACACAATGCACTCCTCCAGTGAGGCAGTTGGCAATTTACATCCCGCCCATCAGCATAACAAGGCTCCCAGTTCTCCAGGGCCTGTCTTGCCTTTCTGGTTTTTACACATTTTGTGGATGTCCCTTTTGACCGGTGGGAAGTGATACTTCTTTGTAGTGCAGATTTGCATTGCCCGCTTGCTTGCTTGGCCAAAAAGGGCGTATGCATTTTCTCCTGAATATATTCAGGAGAAAATGCATACGCCCTTTTTGGCCAAGTGCACCATTGTCCAAGTTGTGCCCCTCTTCCTGTGCTTTACAGGCGATTCCAAGGTACCTCTTGAAATCTGTTTCCTGCTATTTTGCCTCGCTTTCAAGTCCGCCTCGTTG
This sequence comes from Mesoplodon densirostris, assembly GCF_025265405.1. Taxonomy (NCBI): domain Eukaryota; kingdom Metazoa; phylum Chordata; class Mammalia; order Artiodactyla; family Ziphiidae; genus Mesoplodon; species Mesoplodon densirostris. The sequence goes on along the minus strand of NW_026778199.1, from coordinate 2,088,251 downwards.
ACTTCCCTCAACAGATTTTTGGACGATAGTTGTCCTTTATCACTCTGCCAGTTTGTGAATTGCTGTGCCCCTGAGCTCCATTTCTCAACTCGTTTTTTGTGAGCTGAACGCAAGTCCAAAATTTTGGATCATGTCCTATACTGGTTCCCGGTGGGTGGCTGAGACTTTGGTTAATTCTTCTTCCTGCCGGGAAATTAGAGTGACATGTGCCCGTCCAAATGCCTAACAGCTACTCTCTCATGGGTTCTCCCTCGTCCCTTCCATCCTCTGCCAAATTGGGAACCTGTGCAAACCAGGAGGTTAAAGGGCCTGTCTCTCCAAGTTGGGAGATTGATAGTAAGGCAGTTGGAAAGTCAAACTGGAGCACCAGGAGAGGGACTATTCGTTGAGTTTTAGAAACCTTTCGTATTCACAGTGTGTCCATTCTCTAGGTTTCCTGTACATGCTATAGCTGTAGTAATATTCCCTTGAACCTGGAGAGTTGGGACCCATGGAATGGGGGCCATGCATTATTGCTTGAAAGGGTCTGCATTCGCTCACCCAATCTCACCAATCCTCTCAGTCCCAAGTGTCCAGCCTTATGCCACATCCAGCTGTCATTGTAGATAGGGTCTTTCCAGGTTTCCTCAGACACCCTGAAGGAATTCTAAAGAATTTCCCTGTTTTTTGGTTTTGCTTTTGAAATTCCTTTTTATAGTGGGTTTGAGCTGATTCTCGCTGTCATGTTTATGCCACTGTAGACACACTTGATTCCCTTATGGAGTCATATCAATACATAGGTTTTAAGATTCTTACTAGTCAGATATATTCCTCTGCGGGAAATATGGGGTTTTGAGTCTCTTTCACTGAGGATGGTGTAGGTCTTGTCTATTCCAAAGTTGGTTTTTGGAACGGTCCCTGTGCTTATATCAAACTCTGGTTTTATGCATCACCCCACCTCTCCTTCCCCTTTATGCAGGCATAAGAGTGTTTTCTAAATGTGAGACTCTGTTCTCTTTCCTAACTCAGTTCACGTGTAGCCATGTTTACAGGATCTTCATAAGTGATATCTTATGATAAGTTTCTTTTTCTGTGTAACTTATTTCACTTAGAATCATCGTACCTGAATCCACTCACTTTGCTGCTACTGGTCTGATGCCATTGATTTCATCGCTGAGGGATATTCCATCATACGTAAGTACCACAATGTTTTGAACCATTTTTATATTTCCTGGGATATTTAAGGTGTACCCAAGTTGAGGTTCTTGTAGTCAGTGCAGCCCTAAATTTGGAGGTGGCTCTTTCTTATTGATTTTCAGTTTTCCCCAGGTATATTCCCTAGACTGGAAGTGGCCTTGGCTCTGTAGCTCTGTTGTTTACTTGTTTTAGGGAACACAATGCACTCCTCCAGTGAGGCAGTTGGCAATTTACATCCCGCCCATCAGCATAACACGGCTCCCAGTTCTCCAGGGCCTGTCTTGCCTTTCTGGTTTTTACACATTTTGTGGATGTCCCTTTTGACCGGTGGGAAGTGATACTTCTTTGTAGTGCAGATTTGCATTGCCCGCTTGCTTGCTTGGCCAAAAAGGGCGTATGCGTTTTCTCCTGAATATATTCAGGAGAAAACGCATACGCCCTTTTTGGCCAAGTGCACCATTGTCCAAGTTGTGCCCCTCTTCCTGTGCTTTACAGGCGATTCCAAGGTACCTCTTGAAATCTGTTTCCTGCTATTTTGCCTCGCTTTCAAGTCCGCCTCGTTGACTTCCCTCAACAGATTTTTGGACGATAGTTGTCCTTTATCACTCTGCCAGTTTGTGAATTGCTGTGCCCCTGAGCTCCATTTCTCAACTCGTTTTTTGTGAGCGGAACGCAAGTCCAAAATTTTGGATCATGTCCTATACTGGTTCCCGGTGGGTGGCTGAGACTTTGGTTAATTCTTCTTCCTGCTGGGAAATTAGAGTGACATGTGCCCGTCCAAATGCCTAACAGCTACTCTCTCATGGGTTCTCCCTCGTCCCTTCCATCCTCTGCCAAATTGGGAACCTGTGCAAACCAGGAGGTTAAAGGGCCTGTCTCTCCAAGTTGGGAGATTGATAGTAAGGCAGTTGGAAAGTCAAACTGGAGCACCAGGAGAGGGACTATTCGTTGAGTTTTAGAAACCTTTCGTATTCACAGTGTGTCCATTCTCTAGGTTTCCTGTACATGTTATAGCTGTAGTAATATTCCCTTGAACCTGGAGAGTTGGGACCCATGGAATGGGGGCCATGCATTATTGCTTGAAAGGGTCTGCATTTGCTCACCCAATCTCACCAATCCTCTCAGTCCCAAGTGTCCAGCCTTATGCCACATCCAGCTGTCATTGTAGATAGGGTCTTTCCAGGTTTCCTCAGACACCCTGAAGGAATTGTAAAGAATTTCCCTGTTTTTTGGTTTTGCTTTTGAAATTCCATTTTATAGTGGGTTTGAGCTGATTCTCGCTGCCATGTTTATGCCACTCTAGACACACTTGATTCCCTTATGGAGACATATCAATACATAGGTTTTAAGATTCTTACTAGTCAGATATATTCCTCTGTGGGAAATATGGGGTTTTGAGTCTCTTTCACTGAGGAAGGTGTAGGTCTTGTCTATTCCAAAGTTGATTTTTGAAACGGTCCCTGTGCTTATATCAAACTCTGGTTTTATGCATCACCCCACCTCTCCTTCCCCTTTATGCAGGCATAAGAGTGTTTTCTAAATGTGAGACTCTGTTCTCTTTCCTAACTCAGTTCACGTGTAGCCATGTTTACAGGATCTTCATAAGTGATATCTTATGATAAGTTTCTTTTTCTGTGTGACTTATTTCACTTAGAATCATCGTACCTGAATCCACTCACTTTGCTGCTACTGGTCTTATGACATTGATTTCATGGCTGAGGGATATTCCATCGTACGTAAGTACCACAATGTTTTGAACCATTTTTATATTTCCTGGGATATTTAAGGTGTACCCAAGTTGAGGTTCTTGTAGTCAGTGCAGCCCTAAATTTGGAGGTGGCTCTTTCTTATTGATTTTCAGTTTTCCCAAGGTATATTCCCTAGACTGGAAGTGGCCTTGGCTCTGTAGCTCTGTTGTTTACTTGTTTTAGGGAACACAATGCACTCCTCCAGTGAGGCAGTTGGCAATTTACATCCCACCCATCAGCATAACAAGGCTCCCAGTTCCTCAGGGCCTGTCTTGCCTTTCTGGTTTTTACACATTTTGTGGATGTCCCTTTTGACCGGTGGGAAATGATACTTCTTTGTAGTGCAGATTTGCATTGCCCGCTTGCTTGCTTGGCCAAAAAGGGCGTATGCGTTTTCTCCTGAATATATTCAGGAGAAAACGCATACGCCCTTTTTGGCCAAGTGCACCATTGTCCAAGTTGTGCCCCTCTTCCTGTGCTTTACAGGCGATTCCAAGGTACCTCTTGAAATCTGTTTCCTGCTATTTTGCCTCGCTTTCAAGTCCGCCTCGTTGACTTCCCTCAACAGATTTTTGGATGATAGTTGTCCTTTATCACTCTGCCAGTTTGTGAATTGCTGTGCCCCTGAGCTCCATTTCTCAACTCGTTTTTTGTGAGCTGAACGCAAGTCGAAAATTTTGGATCATGTCCTATACTGGTTCCCAGTGGGTGGCTGAGACTTTGGTTAATTCTTCTTCTTGCCGGGAAATTAGAGTGACATGTGCCCGTCCAAATGCCTAACAGCTACTCTCTCATGGGTTCTCCCTCGTCCCTTCCATCCTCTGCCAAATCGGGAACCTGTGCAAACCAGGAGGTTAAAGGGCCTGTCTCTCCAAGTTGGGAGATTGATAGTAAGGCAGTTGGAAAGTCAAACTGGAGCACCAGGAGAGGGACTATTCGTTGAGTTTTAGAAACCTTTCGTATTCACAGTGTGTCCATTCTCTAGGTTTCCTGTACATGTTATAGCTGTAGTAATATTCCCTTGAACCTGGAGAGTTGGGACCCATGGAATGGGGACCATGCATTATTGCTTGAAAGGGTCTGCATTTGCTCACCCAATCTCACCAATCCTCTCAGTCCCAAGTGTCCAGCCTTATGCCACATCCAGCTGTCATTGTAGATAGGGTCTTTCCTGGTTTCCTCAGACACCCTGAAGGAATTGTAAAGAATTTCCCTGTTTTTTGGTTTTGCTTTTGAAATTCCTTTTTATAGTGGGTTTGAGCTGATTCTCGCTGCCATGTTTATGCCACTCTAGACACACTTGATTCCCTTATGGAGTCATATCAATACATAGGTTTTAAGATTCTTACTAGTCAGATATATTCCTCTGCGGGAAATATGGTGTTTTGAGTCTCTTTCACTGAGGAAGGTGTAGGTGTTGTCTATTCCAAAGTTGGTTTTTGGAACGGTCCCTGTGCTTATATCAAACTCTGGTTTTATGCATCACCCCACCTCTCCTTCCCCTTTATGCAGGCATAAGAGTGTTTTCTAAATGTGAGACTCTGTTCTCTTTCCTAACTCAGTTCACGTGTAGCCATGTTTACAGGATCTTCATAAGTGATATCTTATGATAAGTTTCTTTTTCTGTGTGACTTATTTCACTTAGAATCATCGTACCTGAATCCACTCACTTTGCTGCTACTGGTCTGATGCCATTGATTTCATCGCTGAGGGATATTCCATCATACGTAAGTACCACAATGTTTTGAACCATTTTTATATTTCCTGGGATATTTAAGGTGTACCCAAGTTGAGGTTCTTGTAGTCAGTGCAGCCCTAAATTTGGAGGTGGCTCTTTCTTATTGATTTTCAGTTTTCCCCAGGTATATTCCCTAGACTGGAAGTGGCCTTGGCTCTGTAGCTCTGTTGTTTACTTGTTTTAGGGAACACAATGCACTCCTCCAGTGAGGCAGTTGGCAATTTACATCCCGCCCATCAGCATAACACGGCTCCCAGTTCTCCAGGGCCTGTCTTGCCTTTCTGGTTTTTACACATTTTGTGGATGTCCCTTTTGACCGGTGGGAAGTGATACTTCTTTGTAGTGCAGATTTGCATTGCCCGCTTGCTTGCTTGGCCAAAAAGGGCGTATGCGTTTTCTCCTGAATATATTCAGGAGAAAACGCATACGCCCTTTTTGGCCAAGTGCACCATTGTCCAAGTTGTGCCCCTCTTCCTGTGCTTTACAGGCGATTCCAAGGTACCTCTTGAAATCTGTTTCCTGCTATTTTGCCTCGCTTTCAAGTCCGCCTCGTTGACTTCCCTCAACAGATTTTTGGACGATAGTTGTCCTTTATCACTCTGCCAGTTTGTGAATTGCTGTGCCCCTGAGCTCCATTTCTCAACTCGTTTTTTGTGAGCGGAACGCAAGTCCAAAATTTTGGATCATGTCCTATACTGGTTCCCGGTGGGTGGCTGAGACTTTGGTTAATTCTTCTTCCTGCTGGGAAATTAGAGTGACATGTGCCCGTCCAAATGCCTAACAGCTACTCTCTCATGGGTTCTCCCTCGTCCCTTCCATCCTCTGCCAAATTGGGAACCTGTGCAAACCAGGAGGTTAAAGGGCCTGTCTCTCCAAGTTGGGAGATTGATAGTAAGGCAGTTGGAAAGTCAAACTGGAGCACCAGGAGAGGGACTATTCGTTGAGTTTTAGAAACCTTTCGTATTCACAGTGTGTCCATTCTCTAGGTTTCCTGTACATGTTATAGCTGTAGTAATATTCCCTTGAACCTGGAGAGTTGGGACCCATGGAATGGGGGCCATGCATTATTGCTTGAAAGGGTCTGCATTTGCTCACCCAATCTCACCAATCCTCTCAGTCCCAAGTGTCCAGCCTTATGCCACATCCAGCTGTCATTGTAGATAGGGTCTTTCCAGGTTTCCTCAGACACCCTGAAGGAATTGTAAAGAATTTCCCTGTTTTTTGGTTTTGCTTTTGAAATTCCATTTTATAGTGGGTTTGAGCTGATTCTCGCTGCCATGTTTATGCCACTCTAGACACACTTGATTCCCTTATGGAGACATATCAATACATAGGTTTTAAGATTCTTACTAGTCAGATATATTCCTCTGTGGGAAATATGGGGTTTTGAGTCTCTTTCACTGAGGAAGGTGTAGGTCTTGTCTATTCCAAAGTTGATTTTTGAAACGGTCCCTGTGCTTATATCAAACTCTGGTTTTATGCATCACCCCACCTCTCCTTCCCCTTTATGCAGGCATAAGAGTGTTTTCTAAATGTGAGACTCTGTTCTCTTTCCTAACTCAGTTCACGTGTAGCCATGTTTACAGGATCTTCATAAGTGATATCTTATGATAAGTTTCTTTTTCTGTGTGACTTATTTCACTTAGAATCATCGTACCTGAATCCACTCACTTTGCTGCTACTGGTCTTATGACATTGATTTCATGGCTGAGGGATATTCCATCGTACGTAAGTACCACAATGTTTGAACCATTTTTATATTTCCTGGGATATTTAAGGTGTACCCAAGTTGAGGTTCTTGTAGTCAGTGCAGCCCTAAATTTGGAGGTGGCTCTTTCTTATTGATTTTCAGTTTTCCCAAGGTATATTCCCTAGACTGGAAGTGGCCTTGGCTCTGTAGCTCTGTTGTTTACTTGTTTTAGGGAACACAATGCACTCCTCCAGTGAGGCAGTTGGCAATTTACATCCCACCCATCAGCATAACAAGGCTCCCAGTTCCTCAGGGCCTGTCTTGCCTTTCTGGTTTTTACACATTTTGTGGATGTCCCTTTTGACCGGTGGGAAATGATACTGCTTTGTAGTGCAGATTTGCATTGCCCGCTTGCTTGCTTGGCCAAAAAGGGCGTATGCGTTTTCTCCTGAATATATTCAGGAGAAAACGCATACGCCCTTTTTGGCCAAGTGCACCATTGTCCAAGTTGTGCCCCTCTTCCTGTGCTTTACAGGCGATTCCAAGGTACCTCTTGAAATCTGTTTCCTGCTATTTTGCCTCGCTTTCAAGTCCGCCTCGTTGACTTCCCTCAACAGATTTTTGGATGATAGTTGTCCTTTATCACTCTGCCAGTTTGTGAATTGCTGTGCCCCTGAGCTCCATTTCTCAACTCGTTTTTTGTGAGCTGAACGCAAGTCGAAAATTTTGGATCATGTCCTATACTGGTTCCCAGTGGGTGGCTGAGACTTTGGTTAATTCTTCTTCCTGCCGGGAAATTAGAGTGACATGTGCCCGTCCAAATGCCTAACAGCTACTCTCTCATGGGTTCTCCCTCGTCCCTTCCATCCTCTGCCAAATTGGGAACCTGTGCAAACCAGGAGGTTAAAGGGCCTGTCTCTCCAAGTTGGGAGATTGATAGTAAGGCAGTTGGAAAGTCAAACTGGAGCACCAGGAGAGGGACTATTCGTTGAGTTTTAGAAACCTTTCGTATTCACAGTGTGTCCATTCTCTAGGTTTCCTGTACATGTTATAGCTGTAGTAATATTCCCTTGAACGTGGAGAGTTGGGACCCATGGAATGGGGGCCATGCATTATTGCTTGAAAGGGTCTGCATTTGCTCACCCAATCTCACCAATCCTCTCAGTCCCAAGTGTCCAGCCTTATGCCACATCCAGCTGTCATTGTAGATAGGGTCTTTCCAGGTTTCCTCAGACACCCTGAAGGAATTGTAAAGAATTTCCCTGTTTTTTGGTTTTGCTTTTGAAATTCCTTTTTATAGTGGGTTTGAGCTGATTCTCGCTGCCATGTTTATGCCACTCTAGACACACTTGATTCCCTTATGGAGTCATATCAATACATAGGTTTTAAGATTCTTACTAGTCAGATATATTCCTCTGCGGGAAATATGGTGTTTTGAGTCTCTTTCACTGAGGAAGGTGTAGGTCTTGTCTATTCCAAAGTTGGTTTTTGGAACGGTCCATGTGCTTATATCAAACTCTGGTTTTATGCATCACCCCACCTCTCCATCCCCTTTATGCAGGCATAAGAGTGTTTTCTAAATGTGAGACTCTGTTCTCTTTCCTAACTCAGTTCACGTGTAGCCATGTTTACAGGATCTTCATAAGTGATATCTTATGATAAGTTTCTTTTTCTGTGTGACTTATTTCACTTAGAATCATCGTACCTGAATCCACTCACTTTGCTGCTACTGGTCTTATGACATTGATTTCATGGGTGAGGGATATTCCATCGTACGTAAGTACCATAATGTTTTGAACCATTTTTATATTTCCTGGGATATTTAAGGTGTACCCAAGTTGAGGTTCTTGTAGTCAGTGCAGCCCTAAATTTGGAGGTGGCTCTTTCTTATTGATTTTCAGTTTTCCCAAGGTATATTCCCTAGACTGGAAGTGGCCTTGGCTCTGTAGCTCTGTTGTTTACTTGTTTTAGGGAACACAATGCACTCCTCCAGTGAGGCAGTTGGCAATTTACATCCCGCCCATCAGCATAACAAGGCTCCCAGTTCTCCAGGGCCTGTCTTGCCTTTCTGGTTTTTACACATTTTGTGGATGTCCCTTTTGACCGGTGGGAAGTGATACTTCTTTGCCGTGCAGATTTGCATTGCCCGCTTGCTTGCTTGGCCAAAAAGGGCGTATGCGTTTTCTCCTGAATATATTCAGGAGAAAACGCATACGCCCTTTTTGGCCAAGTGCACCATTGTCCAAGTTGTGCCCCTCTTCCTGTGCTTTACAGGCGATTCCAAGTTACCTCTTGAAATCTGTTTCCTGCTATTTTGCCTCACTTTCAAGTCCGCCTCGTTGACTTCCCTCAACAGAGTTTTGGACGATAGTTGTCCTTTATCACTCTGCCAGTTTGTGAATTGCTGTGCCCCTGAGCTCCATTTCTCAACTCGTTTTTTGTGAGCTGAACGCAAGTCCAAAATTTTGGATCATGTCCTATACTGGTTCCCGGTGGGTGGCTGAGACTTTGGTTAATTCTTCTTCCTGCCGGGAAATTAGAGTGACATGTACCCGTCCAAATGCCTAACAGCTACTCTCTCATGGGTTCTCCCTCGTCCCTTCCATCCTCTGCCAAATTGGGAACCTGTGCAAACCAGGAGGTTAAAGGGCCTGTCTGTCCAAGTTGGGAGATTGATAGTAAGGCAGTTGGAAAGTCAAACTGGAGCACCAGGAGAGGGACTATTCGTTGAGTTTTAGAAACCTTTCGTATTCACAGTGTGTCCATTCTCTAGGTTTCCTGTACATGTTATAGCTGTAGTAATATTCCCTTGAACCTGGAGAGTTGGGACCCATGGAATGGGGGCCATGCATTATTGCTTGAAAGGGTCTGCATTCGCTCACCCAATCTCACCAATCCTCTCAGCCCCAAGTGTCCAGCCTTATGCCACATCCAGCTGTCATTGTAGATAGGGTCTTTCCAGGTTTCCTCAGACACCCTAAAGGAATTGTAAAGAATTTCCCTGTTTTTTGGTTTTGCTTTTGAAATTCCTTTTTATAGTGGGTTTGAGCTGATTCTCGCTGCCATGTTTATGCCACTCTAGACACACTTGATTCCCTTATGGAGACATATCAATACATAGGTTTTAAGATTCTTACTAGTCAGATATATTCCTCTGTGGGAAATATGGGGTTTTGAGTCTCTTTCACTGAGGAAGGTGTCAGTCTTGTCAGTTCCAAAGTTGGTTTTTGAAACGGTCCCTGTGCTTATATCAAACTCTGGTTTTATGCATCACCCCACCTCTCCTTCCCCTTTATGCAGGCATAAGAGTGTTTTCTAAATGTGAGACTCTGTTCTCTTTCCTAACTCAGTTCACGTGTAGCCATGTTTACAGGATCTTCATAAGTGATATCTTATGATAAGTTTCTTTTTCTGTGTGACTTATTTCACTTAGAATCATCGTACCTGAATCCACTCACTTTGCTGCTACTGGTCTTATGACATTGATTTCATGGCTGAGGGATATTCCATCGTACGTAAGTACCACAAAGTTTTGAACCATTTTTATATTTCCTGGGATATTTAAGGTGTACCCAAGTTGAGGTTCTTGTAGTCAGTGCAGCCCTAAATTTGGAGGTGGCTCTTTCTTATTGATTTTCAGTTTTCCCCAGGTATATTCCCTAGACTGGAAGTGGCCTTGGCTCTGTAGCTCTGTTGTTTACTTGTTTTAGGGAACACAATGCACTCCTCCAGTGAGGCAGTTGGCAATTTACATCCCGCCCATCAGCATAACAAGGCTCCCAGTTCTCCAGGGCCTGTCTTGCCTTTCTGGTTTTTACACATTTTGTGGATGTCCCTTTTGACCGGTGGGAAGTGATACTTCTTTGTAGTGCAGATTTGCATTGCCCGCTTGCTTGCTTGGCCAAAAAGGGCGTATGCATTTTCTCCTGAATATATTCAGGAGAAAATGCATACGCCCTTTTTGGCCAAGTGCACCATTGTCCAAGTTGTGCCCCTCTTCCTGTGCTTTACAGGCGATTCCAAGGTACCTCTTGAAATCTGTTTCCTGCTATTTTGCCTCGCTTTCAAGTCCGCCTCGTTGACTTCCCTCAACAGATTTTTGGACGATAGTTGTCCTTTATCACTCTGCCAGTTTGTGAATTGCTGTGCCCCTGAGCTCCATTTCTCAACTCGTTTTTTGTGAGCTGAACACAAGTCCAAAATTTTGGATCATGTCCTATACTGGTTCCCGGTGGGTGGCTGAGACTTTGGTTAATTCTTCTTCCTGCCGGGAAATTAGAGTGACATGTGCCCGTCCAAATGCCTAACAGCTACTCTCTCATGGGTTCTCCCTCGTCCCTTCCATCCTCTGGCAAATTGGGAACCTGTGCAAACCAGGAGGTTAAAGGGCCTGTCTCTCCAAGTTGGGAGATTGATAGTAAGGCAGTTGGAAAGTCAAACTGGAGCACCAGGAGAGGGACTATTCGTTGAGTTTTAGAAACCTTTCGTATTCACAGTGTGTCCATTCTCTAGGTTTCCTGTACATGTTATAGCTGTAGTAATATTCCCTTGAACCTGGAGAGTTGGGACCCATGGAATGGGGGCCATGCATTATTGCTTGAAAGGGTCTGCATTTGCTCACCCAATCTCACCAATCCTCTCAGCCGCAAGTGTCCAGCCTTATGCCACATCCAGCTGTCATTGTAGATAGGGTCTTTCCAGGTTTCCTCAGACACCCTGAAGGAATTGTAAAGAATTTCCCTGTTTTTTGGTTTTGCTTTTGAAATTCCTTTTTATAGTGGGTTTGAGCTGATTCTCGCTGCCATGTTTATGCCACTCTAGACACACTTGATTCCCTTATGGAGACATATCAATACATAGGTTTTAAGATTCTTACTAGTCAGATATATTCCTCTGTGGGAAATATGGGGTTTTGAGTCTCTTTCACTGAGGAAGGTGTCGGTCTTGTCAGTTCCAAAGTTGGTTTTTGAAACGGTCCCTGTGCTTATATCAAACTCTGGTTTTATGCATCACCCCACCTCTCCTTCCCCTTTATGCAGGCATAAGAGTGTTTTCTAAATGTGAGACTCTGTTCTCTTTCCTAACTCAGTTCACGTGTAGCCATGTTTACAGGATCTTCATAAGTGATATCTTATGATAAGTTTCTTTTTCTGTGTGACTTATTTCACTTAGAATCATCGTACCTGAATCCACTCACTTTGCTGCTACTGGTCTTATGACATTGATTTCATGGCTGAGGGATATTCCATCGTACGTAAGTACCACAATGTTTTGAACCAATTTTATATTTCCTGGGATATTTAAGGTGTACCCAAGTTGAGGTTCTTGTAGTCAGTGCAGCCCTAAATTTGGAGGTGGCTCTTTCTTATTGATTTTCAGTTTTCCCAAGGTATATTCCCTAGACTGGAAGTGGCCTTGGCTCTGTAGCTCTGTTGTTTACTTGTTTTAGGGAACACAATGCACTCCTCCAGTGAGGCAGTTGGCAATTTACATCCCGCCCATCAGCATAACAAGGCTCCCAGTTCTCCAGGGCCTCTCTTGCCTTTCTGGTTTTTACACATTTTGTGGATGTCCCTTTTGACCGGTGGGAAGTGATACTTCTTTGTAGTGCAGATTTGCATTGCCCGCTTGCTTGCTTGGCCAAAAAGGGCGTATGCATTTTCTCCTGAATATATTCAGGAGAAAACGCATACGCCCTTTTTGGCCAAGTGCACCATTGTCCAAGTTGTGCCCCTCTTCCTGTGCTTTACAGGCGATTCCAAGGTACCTCTTGAAATCCGTTTCCTGCTATTTTGCCTCGCTTTCAAGTCCGCCTCGTTGACTTCCCTCAACAGATTTTTGGACGATAGTTGTCCTTTATCACTCTGCCAGTTTGTGAATTGCTGTGCCCCTGAGCTCCATTTCTCAACTCGTTTTTTGTGAGCTGAACGCAAGTCCAAAATTTTGGATCATGTCCTATACTGGTTCCCGGTGGGTGGCTGAGACTTTGGTTAATTCTTCTTCCTGCCGGGAAATTAGAGTGACATGTGCCCGTCCAAATGCCTAACAGCTACTCTCTCATGGGTTCTCCCTCGTCCCTTCCATCCTCTGCCAAATTGGGAACCTGTGCAAACCAGGAGGTTAAAGGGCCTGTCTCTCCAAGTTGGGAGATTGATAGTAAGGCAGTTGGAAAGTCAAACTGGAGCACCAGGAGAGGGACTATTCGTTGAGTTTTAGAAACCTTTCGTATTCACAGTGTGTCCATTCTCTAGGTTTCCTGTACATGTTATAGCTGTAGTAATATTCCCTTGAACCTGGAGAGTTGGGACCCATGGAATGGGGGCCATGCATTATTGCTTGAAAGGGTCTGCATTTGCTCACCCAATCTCACCAATCCTCTCAGTCCCAAGTGTCCAGCCTTATGCCACATCCAGCTGTCATTGTAGATAGGGTCTTTCCAGGTTTCCTCAGACACCCTGAAGGAATTGTAAAGAATTTCCCTGTTTTTTGGTTTTGCTTTTGAAATTCCTTTTTATAGTGGGTTTGAGCTGATTCTCGCTGCCATGTTTATTCCACTCTAGACACACTTGATTCCCTTATGGAGACATATCAATACATAGGTTTTAAGATTCTTACTAGTCAGATATATTCCTCTGTGGGAAATATGGGGTTTTGAGTCTCTTTCACTGAGGAAGGTGTCAGTCTTGTCAGTTCCAAAGTTGGTTTTTGAAACGGTCCCTGTGCTTATATCAAACTCTGGTTTTATGCATCACCCCACCTCTCCTTCCCCTTTACGCAGGCATAAGAGTGTTTTCTAAATGTGAGACTCTGTTCTCTTTCCTAACTCAGTTCACGTGTAGCCATGTTTACAGGATCTTCATAAGTGATATCTTATGATAAGTTTCTTTTTCTGTGTGACTTATTTCACTTAGAATCATCGTACCTGAATCCACTCACTTTGCTGCTACTGGTCTTATGACATTGATTTCATGGCTGAGGTATATTCCATCGTACGTAAGTACCACAATGTTTTGAACCATTTTTATATTTCCTGGGATATTTAAGGTGTACCCAAGTTGAGGTTCTTGTAGTCAGTGCAGCCCTAAATTTGGAGGTGGCTCTTTCTTATTGATTTTCAGTTTTCCCAAGGTATATTCCCTAGACTGGAAGTGGCCTTGGCTGTGTAGCTCTGTTGTTTACTTGTTTTAGGGAACACAATGCACTCCTCCAGTGAGGCAGTTGGCAATTTACATCCCGCCCATCAGCATAAAAAGGCTCCCAGTTCTCCAGGGCCTGTCTTGCCTTTCTGGTTTTTACACATTTTGTGGATGTCCCTTTTGACCGGTGGGAAGTGATACTTCTTTGTCGTGCAGATTTGCATTGCCCGCTTGCTTGCTTGGCCAAAAAGGGCGTATGCGTTTTCTCCTGAATATATTCAGGAGAAAACGCATACGCCCTTTTTGGCCAAGTGCACCATTATCCAAGTTGTGCCCCTCTTCCTGTGCTTTACAGGCGATTCCAAGTTACCTCTTGAAATCTGTTTCCTGCTATTTTGCCTCACTTTCAAGTCCGCCTCGTTGACTTCCCTCAACAGATTTTTGGACGATATTTGTCCTTTATCACTCTGCCAGTTTGTGAATTGCTGTGCCCCTGAGCTCCATTTCTCAACTCGTTTTTTGTGAGCTGAACGCAAGTCCAAAATTTTGGATCATGTCCTATACTGGTTCCCGGTGGGTGGCTGAGACTTTGGTTAATTCTTCTTCCTGCCGGGAAATTAGAGTGACATGTGCCCGTCCAAATGCCTAACAGCTACTCTCTCATGGGTTCTCCCTCGTCCCTTCCATCCTCTGCCAAATTGGGAACCTGTGCAAACCAGGAGGTTAAAGGGCCTGTCTCTCCAAGTTGGGAGATTGATAGTAAGGCAGTTGGAAAGTCAAACTGGAGCACCAGGAGAGGGACTATTCGTTGAGTTTTAGAAACCTTTCGTATTCACAGTGTGTCCATTCTCTAGGTTTCCTGTACATGTTATAGCTGTAGTAATATTCCCTTGAACCTGGAGAGTTGGGACCCATGGAATGGGGGCCATGCATTATTGCTTGAAAGGGTCTGCATTTGCTCACCCAATCTCACCAATCCTCTCAGCCCCAAGTGTCCAGCCTTATGCCACATCCAGCTGTCATTGTAGATAGGGTCTTTCCAGGTTTCCTCAGACACCCTGAAGGAATTGTAAAGAATTTCCCTGTTTTTTGGTTTTGCTTTTGAAATTCCTTTTTATAGTGGGTTTGAGCTGATTCTCGCTGCCATGTTTATGCCACTCTAGACACACTTGATTCCCTTATGGAGACATATCAATACATAGGTTTTAAGATTCTTACTAGTCAGATATATTCCTCTGTTGGAAATATGGGGTTTTGAGTCTCTTTCACTGAGGAAGGTGTCGGTCTTGTCAGTTCCAAAGTTGGTTTTTGAAACGGTCCCTGTGCTTATATCAAACTCTGGTTTTATGCATCACCCCACCTCTCCTTCCCCTTTATGCAGGCATAAGAGTGTTTTCTAAATGTGAGACTCTGTTCTCTTTCCTAACTCAGTTCACGTGTAGCCATGTTTACAGGATCTTCATAAGTGATATCTTATGATAAGTTTCTTTTTCTGTGTGACTTATTTCACTTAGAATCATCGTACCTGAATCCACTCACTTTGCTGCTACTGGTCTTATGACATTGATTTCATGGCTGAGGGATATTCCATCGTACGTAAGTACCACAATGTTTTGAACCAATTTTTTATTTCCTGGGATATTTAATGTGTACCCAAGTTGAGGTTCTTGTAGTCAGTGCAGCCCTAAATTTGGAGGTGGCTCTTTCTTATTGATTTTCAGTTTTCCCAAGGTATATTCCCTAGACTGGAAGTGACCTTGGCTCTGTAGCTCTGTTGTTTACTTGTTTTAGGGAACACAATGCACTCCTCCAGTGAGGCAGTTGGCAATTTACATCCCGCCCATCAGCATAAGAAGGCTCCCAGTTCTCCAGGGCCTGTCTTGCCTTTCTGGTTTTTACACATTTTGTGGATGTCCCTTTTGACCGGTTGGAAGTGATACTTCTTTGTAGTGCAGATTTGCATTGCCCGCTTGCTTGCTTGGCCAAAAAGGGCGTATGCATTTTCTCCTGAATATATTCAGGAGAAAACGCATACGCCCTTTTTGGCCAAGTGCACCATTGTCCAAGTTGTGCCCCTCTTCCTGTGCTTTACAGGCGATTCCAAGGTACCTCTTGAAATCTGTTTCCTGCTATTTTGCCTCGCTTTCAAGTCCGCCTCGTTGACTTCCCTCAACAGATTTTTGGACGATAGTTGTCCTTTATCACTCTGCCAGTTTGTGAATTGCTGTGCCCCTGAGCTCCATTTCTCAACTCGTTTTTTTGTGAGCTGAACGCAAGTCCAAAATTTTGGATCATTTCCTATACTGGTTCCCGGTGGGTGGCTGAGACTTTGGTTAATTCTTCTTCCTGCCGGGAAATTAGAGTGACATGTGCCCGTCCAAATGCCTAACAGCTACTCTCTCATGGGTTCTCCCTCGTCCCTTCCATCCTCTGCCAAATTGGGAACCTGTGCAAACCAGGAGGTTAAAGGGCCTGTCTCTCCAAGTTGGGAGATTGATAGTAAGGCAGTTGGAAAGTCAAACTGGAGCACCAGGAGAGGGACTATTCGTTGAGTTTTAGAAACCTTTCGTACTCACAGTGTGTCCATTCTCTAGGTTTCCTGTACATGTTATAGCTGTAGTAATATTCCCTTGAACATGGAGAGTTGGGACCCATGGAATGGGGGCCATGCATTATTGCTTTAAGGGTCTGCATTCGCTCACCCAATCTCACCAATCCTCTCAGTCCCAAGTGTCCAGCCTTATGCCACATCCAGCTGTCATTGTAGATAGGGTCTTTCCAGGTTTCCTCAGACACCCTGAAGGAATTGTAAAGAATTTCCCTGTTTTTTGGTTTTGCTTTTGAAATTCCATTTTATAGTGGGTTTGAGCTGATTCTCGCTGCCATGTTTATGCCACTCTAGACACACTTGATTCCCTTATGGAGACATATCAATACATAGGTTTTAAGATTCTTACTAGTCAGATATATTCCTCTGTGGGAAATATGGGGTTTTGAGTCTCTTTCACTGAGGAAGGTGTCGGTCTTGTCAATTCCAAAGTTGGTTTTTGGAACGGTCCATGTGCTTATATCAAACTCTAGTTTTATGCATCACCCCACCTCTCCTTCCCCTTTATGCAGGCATAAGAGTGTTTTCTAAATGTGAGACTCTGTTCTCTTTCCTAACTCAGTTCACGTGTAGCCATGTTTACAGGATCTTCATAAGTGATATCTTATGATAAGTTTCTTTTTCTGTGTGACTTATTTCACTTAGAATCATCGTACCTGAATCCACTCACTTTGCTGCTACTGGTCGTATGACATTGATTTCATGGCTGAGGGATATTCCATCGTACGTAAGTACCACAATGTTTTGAACCATTTATATATTTCCTGGGATATTTAAGGTGTACCCAAGTTGAGGTTCTTGTAGTCAGTGCAGCCCTAAATTTGGAGGTGGCTCTTTCTTATTGATTTTCAGTTTTGCCAAGGTATATTCCCTAGACTGGAAGTGGCCTTGGCTCTGTAGCTCTGTTGTTTACTTGTTTTAGGGAACACAATGCACTCCTCCAGTGAGGCAGTTGGCAATTTACATCCCGCCCATCAGCATAACAAGGCTCCCTGTTCTCCAGGGCCTGTCTTGCCTTTCTGGTTTTTACACATTTTGTGGATGTCCCTTTTGACCGGTGGGAAGTGATACTTCTTTGTAGTGCAGATTTGCATTGCCCGCTTGCTTGCTTGGCCAAAAAGGGCGTATGCGTTTTCTCCTGAATATATTCAGGAGAAAACGCATACGCCCTTTTTGGCCAAGTGCACCATTGTCCAAGTTGTGCCCCTCTTCCTGTGCTTTACAGGCGATTCCAAGGTACCTCTTGAAATCTGTTTCCTGCTATTTTGCCTCGCTTTCAAGTCCGCCTCGTTGACTTCCCTCAACAGATTTTTGGACGATAGTTGTCCTTTATCACTCTGCCAGTTTGTGAATTTCTGTGCCCCTGAGCTCCATTTCCCAACTCGTTTGTTGTGAGCTGAACGCAAGTCCAAAATTTTGGATCATGTCCTATACTGGTTCCCGGTGGGTGGCTGAGACTTTGGTTAATTCTTCTTCCTGCCGGGAAATTAGAGTGACATGTGCCCGTCCAAATGCCTAACAGCTACTCTCTCATGGGTTCTCCCTCGTCCCTTCCATCCTCTGCCAAATTGGGAACCTGTGCAAACCAGGAGGTTAAAGGGCCTGTCTCTCCAAGTTGGGAGATTGATAGTAAGGCAGTTGGAAAGTCAAACTGGAGCACCAGGAGAGGGACTATTCGTTGAGTTTTAGAAACCTTTCGTATTCACAGTGTGTCCATTCTCTAGGTTTCCTGTACATGTTATAGCTGTAGTAATATTCCCTTGAACCTGGAGAGTTGAGACCCATGGAATGGGGGCCATGCATTATTGCTTGAAAGGGTCTGCATTTGCTCACCCAATCTCACCAATCCTCTCAGTCCCAAGTGTCCAGCCTTATGCCACATCCAGCTGTCATTGTAGATAGGGTCTTTCCAGGTTTCCTCAGACACCCTGAAGGAATTGTAAAGAATTTCCCTGTTTTTTGGTTTTGCTTTTGAAATTCCTTTTTATACTGGATTTGAGCTGATTCTCGCTGCCATGTTTATGCCACTCTAGACACACTTGATTCCCTTATGGAGACATATCAATACATAGGTTTTAAGATTCTTACTAGTCAGATATATTCCTCTGTGGGAAATATGGGGTTTTGAGTCTCTTTCACTGAGGAAGGTGTCGGTCTTGTCAATTCCAAAGTTGGTTTTTGAAACGGTCCCTGTGCTTATATCAAACTCTGGTTTTATGCATCACCCCACCTCTCCTTCCCCTTTATGCAGGCATAAGAGTGTTTTCTAAATGTGAGACTCTGTTCTCTTTCCTAACTCAGTTCACGTGTCGCCATGTTTACAGGATCTTCATAAGTGATATCTTATGATAAGTTTCTTTTTCTGTGTGACTTATTTCACTTGGAATAATCGTACCTCAATCCACTCACTTTGCTGCTACTGGTCTTATGACATTGATTTCATCGCTGAGGGATATTCCATCATACGTAAGTACCACAATGTTTTGAACCATTTTTATATTTCCTGGGATATTTAAGGTGTACCCAAGTTGAGGTTCTTGTAGTCAGTGCAGACCTAAATTTGGAGGTGGCTCTTTCTTATTGATTTTCAGTTTTCCCAAGGTATATTCCCTAGACTGGAAGTGGCCTTGGCTCTGTAGCTCTGTTGTTTACTTGTTTTAGGGAACACAATGCACTCCTCCAGTGAGGCAGTTGGCAATTTACATCCCGCCCATCAGCATAACAAGGCTCCCAGTTCTCCAGGGCCTCTCTTGCCTTTCTGGTTTTTACACATTTTGTGGATGTCCCTTTTGACCGGTGGGAAGTGATACTGCTTTGTAGTGCAGATTTGCATTGCCCGCTTGCTTGCTTGGCCAAAAAGGGCGTATGCATTTTCTCCTGAATATATTCAGGAGAAAACGCATACGCCCTTTTTGGCCAAGTGCACCATTGTCCAAGTTGTGCCCCTCTTCCTGTGCTTTACAGGCGATTCCAAGGTACCTCTTGAAATCCGTTTCCTGCTATTTTGCCTCGCTTTCAAGTCCGCCTCGTTGACTTCCCTCAACAGATTTTTGGACGATAGTTGTCCTTTATCACTCTGCCAGTTTGTGAATTGCTGTGCCCCTGAGCTCCATTTCTCAACTCGTTTTTTGTGAGCTGAACGCAAGTCCAAAATTTTGGATCATGTCCTATACTGGTTCCCGGTGGGTGGCTGAGACTTTGGTTAATTCTTCTTCCTGCCGGGAAATTAGAGTGACATGTGCCCGTCCAAATGCCTAACAGCTACTCTCTCATGGGTTCTCCCTCGTCCCTTCCATCCTCTGCCAAATTGGGAACCTGTGCAAACCAGGAGGTTAAAGGGCCTGTCTCTCCAAGTTGGGAGATTGATAGTAAGGCAGTTGGAAAGTCAAACTGGAGCACCAGGAGAGGGACTATTCGTTGAGTTTTAGAAACCTTTCGTATTCACAGTGTGTCCATTCTCTAGGTTTCCTGTACATGTTATAGCTGTAGTAATATTCCCTTGAACCTGGAGAGTTGGGACCCATGGAATGGGGGCCATGCATTATTGCTTGAAAGGGTCTGCATTTGCTCACCCAATCTCACCAATCCTCTCAGTCCCAAGTGTCCAGCCTTATGCCACATCCAGCTGTCATTGTAGATAGGGTCTTTCCAGGTTTCCTCAGACACCCTGAAGGAATTGTAAAGAATTTCCCTGTTTTTTGGTTTTGCTTTTGAAATTCCTTTTTATAGTGGGTTTGAGCTGATTCTCGCTGCCATGTTTATTCCACTCTAGACACACTTGATTCCCTTATGGAGACATATCAATACATAGGTTTTAAGATTCTTACTAGTCAGATATATTCCTCTGTGGGAAATATGGGGTTTTGAGTCTCTTTCACTGAGGAAGGTGTCAGTCTTGTCAGTTCCAAAGTTGGTTTTTGAAACGGTCCCTGTGCTTATATCAAACTCTGGTTTTATGCATCACCCCACCTCTCCTTCCCCTTTACGCAGGCATAAGAGTGTTTTCTAAATGTGAGACTCTGTTCTCTTTCCTAACTCAGTTCACGTGTAGCCATGTTTACAGGATCTTCATAAGTGATATCTTATGATAAGTTTCTTTTTCTGTGTGACTTATTTCACTTAGAATCATCGTACCTGAATCCACTCACTTTGCTGCTACTGGTCTTATGACATTGATTTCATGGCTGAGGTATATTCCATCGTACGTAAGTACCACAATGTTTTGAACCATTTTTATATTTCCTGGGATATTTAAGGTGTACCCAAGTTGAGGTTCTTGTAGTCAGTGCAGCCCTAAATTTGGAGGTGGCTCTTTCTTATTGATTTTCAGTTTTCCCAAGGTATATTCCCTAGACTGGAAGTGGCCTTGGCTGTGTAGCTCTGTTGTTTACTTGTTTTAGGGAACACAATGCACTCCTCCAGTGAGGCAGTTGGCAATTTACATCCCGCCCATCAGCATAACAAGGCTCCCAGTTCTCCAGGGCCTGTCTTGCCTTTCTGGTTTTTACACATTTTGTGGATGTCCCTTTTGACCAGTGGGAAGTGATACTTCTTTGTCGTGCAGATTTGCATTGCCCGCTTGCTTGCTTGGCCAAAAAGGGCGTATGCGTTTTCTCCTGAATATATTCAGGAGAAAACGCATACGCCCTTTTTGGCCAAGTGCACCATTGTCCAAGTTGTGCCCCTCTTCCTGTGCTTTACAGGCGATTCCAAGTTACCTCTTGAAATCTGTTTCCTGCTATTTTGCCTCACTTTCAAGTCCGCCTCGTTGACTTCCCTCAACAGATTTTTGGACGATATTTGTCCTTTATCACTCTGCCAGTTTGTGAATTGCTGTGCCCCTGAGCTCCATTTCTCAACTCGTTTTTTGTGAGCTGAACGCAAGTCCAAAATTTTGGATCATGTCCTATACTGGTTCCCGGTGGGTGGCTGAGACTTTGGTTAATTCTTCTTCCTGCCGGGAAATTAGAGTGACATGTGCCCGTCCAAATGCCTAACAGCTACTCTCTCATGGGTTCTCCCTCGTCCCTTCCATCCTCTGCCAAATTGGGAACCTGTGCAAACCAGGAGGTTAAAGGGCCTGTCTCTCCAATTTGGGAGATTGATAGTAAGGCAGTTGGAAAGTCAAACTGGAGCACCAGGAGAGGGACTATTCGTTGAGTTTTAGAAACCTTTCGTATTCACAGTGTGTCCATTCTCTAGGTTTCCTGTACATGTTATAGCTGTAGTAATATTCCCTTGAACTTGGAGAGTTGGGACCCATGGAATGGGGGCCATGCATTATTGCTTGAAATGGTCTGCATTTGCTCACCCAATCTCACCAATCCTCTCAGCCCCAAGTGTCCAGCCTTATGCCACATCCAGCTGTCATTGTAGATAGGGTCTTTCCAGGTTTCCTCAGACACCCTGAAGGAATTGTAAAGAATTTCCCTGTTTTTTGGTTTTGCTTTTGAAATTCCTTTTTATAGTGGGTTTGAGCTGATTCTCGCTGCCATGTTTATGCCACTCTAGACACACTTGATTCCCTTATGGAGACATATCAATACATAGGTTTTAAGATTCTTACTAGTCAGATATATTCCTCTGTTGGAAATATGGGGTTTTGAGTCTCTTTCACTGAGGAAGGTGTCGGTCTTGTCAGTTCCAAAGTTGGTTTTTGAAACGGTCCCTGTGCTTATATCAAACTCTGGTTTTATGCATCACCCCACCTCTCCTTCCCCTTTATGCAGGCATAAGAGTGTTTTCTAAATGTGAGACTCTGTTCTCTTTCCTAACTCAGTTCACGTGTAGCCATGTTTACAGGATCTTCATAAGTGATATCTTATGATAAGTTTCTTTTTCTGTGTGACTTATTTCACTTAGAATCATCGTACCTGAATCCACTCACTTTGCTGCTACTGGTCTTATGACATTGATTTCATGGCTGAGGGATATTCCATCGTACGTAAGTACCACAATGTTTTGAACCAATTTTTTATTTCCTGGGATATTTAATGTGGACCCAAGTTGAGGTTCTTGTAGTCAGTGCAGCCCTAAATTTGGAGGTGGCTCTTTCTTATTGATTTTCAGTTTTCCCAAGGTATATTCCCTAGACTGGAAGTGACCTTGGCTCTGTAGCTCTGTTGTTTACTTGTTTTAGGGAACACAATGCACTCCTCCAGTGAGGCAGTTGGCAATTTACATCCCGCCCATCAGCATAACAAGGCTCCCAGTTCTCCAGGGCCTGTCTTGCCTTTCTGGTTTTTACACATTTTGTGGATGTCCCTTTTGACCGGTTGGAAGTGATACTTCTTTGTAGTGCAGATTTGCATTGCCCGCTTGCTTGCTTGGCCAAAAAGGGCGTATGCATTTTCTCCTGAATATATTCAGGAGAAAACGCATACGCCCTTTTTGGCCAAGTGCACCATTGTCCAAGTTGTGCCCCTCTTCCTGTGCTTTACAGGCGATTCCAAGGTACCTCTTGAAATCTGTTTCCTGCTATTTTGCCTCGCTTTCAAGTCCGCCTCGTTGACTTCCCTCAACAGATTTTTGGACGATAGTTGTCCTTTATCACTCTGCCAGTTTGTGAATTGCTGTGCCCCTGAGCTCCATTTCTCAACTCGTTTTTTGTGAGCTGAACGCAAGTCCTAAATTTTGGATCATTTCCTATACTGGTTCCCGGTGGGTGGCTGAGACTTTGGTTAATTCTTCCTCCTGCCGGGAAATTAGAGTGACATGTGCCCGTCCAAATGCCTAACAGCTACTCTCTCATGGGTTCTCCCTCGTCCCTTCCATCCTCTGCCAAATTGGGAACCTGTGCAAACCAGGAGGTTAAAGGGCCTGTCTCTCCAAGTTGGGAGATTGATAGTAAGGCAGTTGGAAAGTCAAACTGGAGCACCAGGAGAGGGACTATTCGTTGAGTTTTAGAAACCTTTCGTATTCACAGTGTGTCCATTCTCTAGGTCTCCTGTACATGTTATAGCTGTAGTAATATTCCCTTGAACCTGGAGAGTTGGGACCCATGGAATGGGGGCCATGCATTATTGCTTGAAAGGGTCTGCATTTGCTCACCCAATCTCACCAATCCTCTCAGTCCCAAGTGTCCAGCCTTATGCCACATCCAGCTGTCATTGTAGATAGGGTCTTTCCAGGTTTCCTCAGACACCCTGAAGGAATTGTAAAGAATTTCCCTGTTTTTTGGTTTTGCTTTTGAAATTCCTTTTTATACTGGGTTTGAGCTGATTCTCGCTGCCATGTTTATGCCACTCTAGACACACTTGATTCCCTTATGGAGACATATCAATACATAGGTTTTAAGATTCTTACTAGTCAGATATATTCCTCTGTGGGAAATATGGGGTTTTGAGTCTCTTTCACTGAGGAAGGTGTAGGTCTTGTCAATTCCAAAGTTGGTTTTTGAAACGGTCCGTGTGCTTATATCAAACTCTGGATTTATGCATCACCCCACCTCTCCTTCCCCCTTATGCAGGCATAAGAGTGTTTTCTAAATGTGAGACTCTGTTCTCTTTCCTAACTCAGTTCACGTGTAGCCATGTTTACAGGATCTTCATAAGTGATATCTTATGATAAGTTTCTTTTTCTGTGTGACTTATTTCACTTAGAATCATCGTACCTGAATCCACTCACTTTGCTGCTACTGGTCTTATGACATTGATTTCATGGCTGAGGGATATTCCATCGTACGTAAGTACCACAATGTTTTGAACCATTTTTATATTTCCTGGGATATTTAAGGTGTACCCAAGTTGAGGTTCTTGTAGTCAGTGCAGCCCTAAATTTGGAGGTGGCTCTTTCTTATTGATTTTCAGTTTTCCCAAGGTATATTCCCTAGACTGGAAGTGGCCTTGGCTCTGTAGCTCTGTTGTTTACTTGTTTTAGGGAACACAATGCACTCCTCCAGTGAGGCAGTTGGCAATTTACATCCCGCCCATCAGCATAACAAGGCTCCCAGTTCTCCAGGGCCTGTCTTGCCTTTCTGGTTTTTACACATTTTGTGGATGTCCCTTTTGACAGGTGGGAAGTGATACTTCTTTGTCGTGCAGATTTGCATTGCCCACTTGCTTGCTTGGCCAAAAAGGGCGTATGCATTTTCTCCTGAATATATTCAGGAGAAAACGCATACGCACTTTTTGGCCAAGTGCACCATTGTCCAAGTTGTGCCCCTCTTCCTGTGCTTTACAGGCGATTCCAAGGTACCTCTTGAAATCTGTTTCCTGCTATTTTGCCTCGCTTTCAAGTACGCCTCGTTGACTTCCCTCAACAGATTTTTGGACGATAGTTGTCCTTTATCACTCCGCCAGTTTGTGAATTGCTGTGCCCCTGAGCTCCATTTCTCAACTCGTTTTTTGTGAGCTGAACGCAAGTCCAAAATTTTGGATCATGTCCTATACTGGTTCCCGGTGGGTGGCTGAGACTTTGGTTAATTCTTCTTCCTGCCGGGAAATTAGAGTGACATGTGCCCGTCCAAATGCCTAACAGCTACTCTCTCATGGGTTCTCTCTCGTCCCTTCCATCCTCTGCCAAATTGGGAACCTGTGCAAACCAGGAGGTTAAAGGGCCTGTCTCTCCAAGTTGGGAGATTGATAGTAAGGCAGTTGGAAAGTCAAACTGGAGCACCAGGAGAGGGAATATTCGTTGAGTTTTAGAAACCTTTCGTACTCACAGTGTGTCCATTCTCTAGGTTTCCTGTACATGTTATAGCTGTAGTAATATTCCCTTGAACATGGAGAGTTGGGACCCATGGAATGGGGGCCATGCATTATTGCTTTAAGGGTCTGCATTCGCTCACCCAATCTCACCAATCCTCTCAGTCCCAAGTGTCCAGCCTTATGCCACATCCAGCTGTCATTGTAGATAGGGTCTTTCCAGGTTTCCTCAGACACCCTGAAGGAATTGTAAAGAATTTCCCTGTTTTTTGGTTTTGCTTTTGAAATTCCATTTTATAGTGGGTTTGAGCTGATTCTCGCTGCCATGTTTATGCCACTCTAGACACACTTGATTCCCTTATGGAGACATATCAATACATAGGTTTTAAGATTCTTACTAGTCAGATATATTCCTCTGTGGGAAATATGGGGTTTTGAGTCTCTTTCACTGAGGAAGGTGTCGGTCTTGTCAATTCCAAAGTTGGTTTTTGGAACGGTCCATGTGCTTATATCAAACTCTAGTTTTATGCATCACCCCACCTCTCCTTCCCCTTTATGCAGGCATAAGAGTGTTTTCTAAATGTGAGACTCTGTTCTCTTTCCTAACTCAGTTCACGTGTAGCCATGTTTACAGGATCTTCATAAGTGATATCTTATGATAAGTTTCTTTTTCTGTGTGACTTATTTCACTTAGAATCATCGTACCTGAATCCACTCACTTTGCTGCTACTGGTCGTATGACATTGATTTCATGGCTGAGGGATATTCCATCGTACGTAAGTACCACAATGTTTTGAACCATTTATATATTTCCTGGGATATTTAAGGTGTACCCAAGTTGAGGTTCTTGTAGCCAGTGCAGCCCTAAATTTGGAGGTGGCTCTTTCTTATTGATTTTCAGTTTTGCCAAGGTATATTCCCTAGACTGGAAGTGGCCTTGGCTCTGTAGCTCTGTTGTTTACTTGTTTTAGGGAACACAATGCACTCCTCCAGTGAGGCAGTTGGCAATTTACATCCCGCCCATCAGCATAACAAGGCTCCCTGTTCTCCAGGGCCTGTCTTGCCTTTCTGGTTTTTACACATTTTGTGGATGTCCCTTTTGACCGGTGGGAAGTGATACTTCTTTGTAGTGCAGATTTGCATTGCCCGCTTGCTTGCTTGGCCAAAAAGGGCGTATGCGTTTTCTCCTGAATATATTCAGGAGAAAACGCATACGCCCTTTTTGGCCAAGTGCACCATTGTCCAAGTTGTGCCCCTCTTCCTGTGCTTTACAGGCGATTCCAAGGTACCTCTTGAAATCTGTTTCCTGCTATTTTGCCTCGCTTTCAAGTCCGCCTCGTTGACTTCCCTCAACAGATTTTTGGACGATAGTTGTCCTTTATCACTCTGCCAGTTTGTGAATTTCTGTGCCCCTGAGCTCCATTTCCCAACTCGTTTGTTGTGAGCTGAACGCAAGTCCAAAATTTTGGATCATGTCCTATACTGGTTCCCGGTGGGTGGCTGAGACTTTGGTTAATTCTTCTTCCTGCCGGGAAATTAGAGTGACATGTGCCCGTCCAAATGCCTAACAGCTACTCTCTCATGGGTTCTCCCTCGTCCCTTCCATCCTCTGCCAAATTGGGAACCTGTGCAAACCAGGAGGTTAAAGGGCCTGTCTCTCCAAGTTGGGAGATTGATAGTAAGGCAGTTGGAAAGTCAAACTGGAGCACCAGGAGAGGGACTATTCGTTGAGTTTTAGAAACCTTTCGTATTCACAGTGTGTCCATTCTCTAGGTTTCCTGTACATGTTATAGCTGTAGTAATATTCCCTTGAACCTGGAGAGTTGAGACCCATGGAATGGGGGCCATGCATTATTGCTTGAAAGGGTCTGCATTTGCTCACCCAATCTCACCAATCCTCTCAGTCCCAAGTGTCCAGCCTTATGCCACATCCAGCTGTCATTGTAGATAGGGTCTTTCCAGGTTTCCTCAGACACCCTGAAGGAATTGTAAAGAATTTCCCTGTTTTTTGGTTTTGCTTTTGAAATTCCTTTTTATACTGGATTTGAGCTGATTCTCGCTGCCATGTTTATGCCACTCTAGACACACTTGATTCCCTTATGGAGACATATCAATACATAGGTTTTAAGATTCTTACTAGTCAGATATATTCCTCTGTGGGAAATATGGGGTTTTGAGTCTCTTTCACTGAGGAAGGTGTCGGTCTTGTCAATTCCAAAGTTGGTTTTTGAAACGGTCCCTGTGCTTATATCAAACTCTGGTTTTATGCATCACCCCACCTCTCCTTCCCCTTTATGCAGGCATAAGAGTGTTTTCTAAATGTGAGACTCTGTTCTCTTTCCTAACTCAGTTCACGTGTCGCCATGTTTACAGGATCTTCATAAGTGATATCTTATGATAAGTTTCTTTTTCTGTGTGACTTATTTCACTTGGAATCATCGTACCTCAATCCACTCACTTTGCTGCTACTGGTCTTATGACATTGATTTCATCGCTGAGGGATATTCCATCATACGTAAGTACCACAATGTTTTGAACCATTTTTATATTTCCTGGGATATTTAAGGTGTACCCAAGTTGAGGTTCTTGTAGTCAGTGCAGACCTAAATTTGGAGGTGGCTCTTTCTTATTGATTTTCAGTTTTCCCAAGGTATATTCCCTAGACTGGAAGTGGCCTTGGCTCTGTAGCTCTGTTGTTTACTTGTTTTAGGGAACACAATGCACTCCTCCAGTGAGGCAGTTGGCAGTTTACATCCCGCCCATCAGCATAACAAGGCTCCCAGTTCTCCAGGGCCTGTCTTGCCTTTCTGGTTTTTACACATTTTGTGGATGTCCCTTTTGACCGGTGGGAAGTGATACTTCTTTGTAGTGCAGATTTGCATTGGCGCTTGCTTGCTTGGCCAAAAAGGGCGTATGCGTTTTCTCCTGAATATATTCAGGAGAAAACGCATACGCCCTTTTTGGCCAAGTGCACCATTGTCCAAGTTGTGCCCCTCTTCCTGTGCTTTACAGGCGATTCCAAGGTACCTCTTGAAATCTGTTTCCTGCTATTTTGCCTCGCTTTCAAGTCTGCCTCGTTGACTTCCCTCAACAGATTTTTGGACGATAGTTGTCCTTTATCACTCTGCCAGTTTGTGAATTGCTGTGCCCCTGAGCTCCATTTCTCAACTCGTTTTTTGTGAGCTGAACGCAAGTCCAAAATTTTGGATCATGTCCTATACTGGTTCCCGGTGGGTGGCTGAGACTTTGGTTAATTCTTCTTCCTGCCGGGAAATTAGAGTGACATGTGCCCGTCCAAATGCCTAACAGCTACTCTCTCATGGGTTCTCCCTCGTCCCTTCCATCCTCTGCCAAATTGGGAACCTGTGCAAACCAGGAGGTTAAAGGGCCTGTCTCTCCAAGTTGGGAGATTGATAGTAAGGCAGTTGGAAAGTCAAACTGGAGCACCAGGAGAGGGACTATTCGTTGAGTTTTAGAAACCTTTCGTATTCACAGTGTGTCCATTCTCTAGGTTTCCTGTACATGTTATAGCTGTAGTAATATTCCCTTGAACCTGGAGAGTTGGGACCCATGGAATGGGGGCCATGCATTATTGCTTGAAAGGGTCTGCATTTGCTCACCCAATCTCACCAATCCTCTCAGTCCCAAGTGTCCAGCCTTATGCCACATCCAGCTGTCATTGTAGATAGGGTCTTTCCAGGTTTCCTCAGACACCCTGAAGGAATTGTAAAGAATTTCCCTGTTTTTTGGTTTTTCTTATTTTTTTTTTTTCTGTGCACGGGCCTCTCACTGCTGTGGCCTCTCCCGTTGCGGAGCACGGGCTCCGGACACACAGGGTCCGCGGCCATGGCTCGCGGGCCCAGCCGCTCCGCGGCATGTGGGATCTTCCGGGATCGGGGCACGAACCCGTGTCCCCTGCATCGGCAGGCGGACTCTCAACCACTGCGCCACCAGGGAAGCCCTGGTTTTGCTTTTGAAATTCCTTTTTATAGTGGGTTTGAGCTGATTCTCGCTGCCATGTTTATGCCACTCTAGACACACTTGATTCCCTTATGGAGACATATCAATACATAGGATTTAAGATTCTTACTAGTCAGATATATTCCTCTGCGGGAAATATGGGGTTTTGAGTCTCTTTCACTGAGGAAGGTGTAGGTCTTGTCTATTCCAAAGTTGGTTTTTGGAACGGTCCCTGTGCTTATATCAAACTCTGGTTTTATGCATCACCCCACCTCTCCATCCCCTTTATGCAGGCATAAGAGTGTTTTCTAAATGTGAGACTCTGTTCTCTTTCCTAACTCAGTTCACGTGTAGCCATGTTTACAGGATCTACATAAGTGATATCTTATGATAAGTTTCTTTTTCTGTGTGACTTATTTCACTTAGAATCATCGTACCTGAATCCACTCACTTTGCTGCTACTGGTCTTATGACATTGATTTCATGGCTGAGGGATATTCCATCATACGTAAGTACCACAATGTTTTGAACCATTTTTATATTTCCTGGGATATTTAAGGTGTACCCAAGTTGAGGTTCTTGTAGTCAGTGCAGCCCTAAATTTGGAGGTGGCTCTTTCTTATTGATTTTCAGTTTTCCCAAGGTATATTCCCTAGACTGGAAGTGGCCTTGGCTCTGTAGCTCTGTTGTTTACTTGTTTTAGGGAACACAATGCACTCCTCCAGTGAGGCAGTTGGCAGTTTACATCCCGCCCATCAGCATAACAAGGCTCCCAGTTCTCCAGGGCCTGTCTTGCCTTTCTGGTTTTTACACATTTTGTGGATGTCCCTTTTGACCGGTGGGAAGTGATACTTCTTTGTCGTGCAGATTTGCATTGCCTGCTTGCTTGCTTGGCCAAAAAGGGCGTATGCGTTTTCTCCTGAATATATTCAGGAGAAAACGCATACACCCTTTTTGGCCAAGTGCACCATTGTCCAAGTTGTGCCCCTCTTCCTGTGCTTTACAGGCGATTCCAAGGTACCTCTTGAAATCTGTTTCCTGCTATTTTGCCTCGCTTTCAAGTCCGCCTCGTTGACTTCCCTCAACAGATTTTTGGACGATAGTTGTCCTTTATCACTCTGCCAGTTTGTGAATTGCTGTGCCCCTGAGCTCCATTTCTCAACTCGTTTTTTGTGAGCTGAACGCAAGTCCAAAATTTTGGATCATGTCCTATACTGGTTCCCGGTGGGTGGCTGAGACTTTGGTTAATTCTTCTTCCTGCCGGGAAATTAGAGTGACATGTGCCCATCCAAATGCCTAACAGCTACTCTCTCATGGGTTCTCCCTCGTCCCTTCCATCCTCTGGCAAATTGGGAACCTGTGCAAACCAGGAGGTTAAAGGGCCTGTCTCTCCAAGTTGGGAGATTGATAGTAAGGCAGTTGGAAAGTCAAACTGGAGCACCAGGAGAGGGACTATTCGTTGAGTTTTAGAAACCTTTCGTATTCACAGTGTGTCCATTCTCTAGGTTTCCTGTACATGTTATAGCTGTAGTAATATTCCCTTGAACCTGGAGAGTTGGGACCCATGGAATGGGGGCCATGCATTATTGCTTGAAAGGGTCTGCATTTGCTCACCCAATCTCACCAATCCTCTCAGTCCCAAGTGTCCAGCCTTATGCCACATCCAGCTGTCATTGTAGATAGGGTCTTTCCAGGTTTCCTCAGACACCCTGAAGGAATTGTAAAGAATTTCCCTGTTTTTTGGTTTTGCTTTTTTTTTTTTTTTTTTTTTTCTGTACACGGGCCTCTCACTGCTGTGGCCTCTCCCGTTGCGGAGCACGGGCTCCGGACACACAGGGTCCGCGGCCATGGCTCGCGGGCCCAGCCGCTCCGCGGCATGTGGGATCTTCCGGGATCAGGGCACGAACCCGTGTCCCCTGCATCGGCAGGCGGACTCTCAACCACTGCGCCACCAGGGAAGCCCTGGTTTTGCTTTTGAAATTCCTTTTTATAGTGGGTTTGAGCTGATTCTCGCTGCCATGTTTATGCCACTCTAGACACACTTGATTCCCTTATGGAGACATATCAATACATAGGATTTAAGATTCTTACTAGTCAGATATATTCCTCTGCGGGAAATATGGGGTTTTGAGTCTCTTTCACTGAGGAAGGTGTAGGTCTTGTCTATTCCAAAGTTGGTTTTTGGAACGGTCCCTGTGCTTATATCAAACTCTGGTTTTATGCATCACCCCACCTCTCCTTCCCCTCTATGCAGGCATAAGAGTGTTTTCTAAATGTGAGACTCTGTTCTCTTTCCTAACTCAGTTCACGTGTAGCCATGTTTACAGGATCTTCATAATTGATATCTTATGATAAGTTTCTTTTTCTGTGTGACTTATTTCACTTAGAATCATCGTACCTGAATCCACTCACTTTGCTGCTACTGGTCTTATGACATTGATTTCATCGCTGAGGGATATTCCATCATACGTAAGTACCACAATGTTTTGAACCATTTTTATATTTCCTGGGATATTTAAGGTGTACCCAAGTTGAGGTTCTTGTAGTCAGTGCAGCCCTAAATTTGGAGGTGGCTCTTTCTTATTGATTATCAGTTTTCCCAAGGTATATTCCGTAGACTGGAAGTGGCCTTGGCTCTGTAGCTCTGTTGTTTACTTGTTTTAGGGAACACAATGCACTCCTCCAGTGAGGCAGTTGGCAGTTTACATCCCGCCCATCAGCATAACAAGGCTCCCAGTTCTCCAGGGCCTGTCTTGCCTTTCTGGTTTTTACACATTTTTTGGATGTCCCTTTTGACCGGTGGGAAGTGATACTTCTTTGTCGTGCAGATTTGCATTGCCCGCTTGCTTGCTTGGCCAAAAAGGGCGTTTGCGTTTTCTCCTGAATATATTCAGGAGAAAACGCATACGCCCTTTTTGGCCAAGTGCACCATTGTCCAAGTTGTGCCCCTCTTCCTGTGCTTTACAGCCGATTCCAAGGTACCTCTTGAAATCTGTTTCCTGCTTTTTTGCCTCGCTTTCAAGTCCGCCTCTTTGACTTCCCTCAACAGATTTTTGGACGATAGTTGTCCTTTATCACTCTGCCAGTTTGTGAATTGCTGTGCCCCTGAGCTCCATTTCTCAACTCGTTTTTTGTGAGCTGAACGCAAGTCCAAAATTTTGGATCATGTCCTATACTGGTTCCCGGTGGGTGGCTGAGACTTTGGTTAATTCTTCTCCCTGCCGGGAAATTAGAGTGACATGTGCCCATCCAAATGCCTAACAGCTACTCTCTCATGGGTTCTCCCTCGTCCCTTCCATCCTCTGCCAAATTGGGAACCTGTGCAAACCAGGAGGTTAAAGGGCCTGTCTCTCCAAGTTGGGAGATTGATAGTAAGGCAGTTGGAAAGTCAAACTGGAGCACCAGGAGAGGGACTATTCGTTGAGTTTTAGAAACCTTTCGTATTCACAGTGTGTCCATTCTCTAGGTTTCCTGTACATGTTATAGCTGTAGTAATATTCCCTTGAACCTGGAGAGTTGGGACCCATGGAATGGGGGCCATGCATTATTGCTTGAAAGGGTCTGCATTTGCTCACCCAATCTCACCAATCCTCTCAGTCCCAAGTGTCCAGCCTTATGCCACATCCAGCTGTCATTGTAGATAGGGTCTTTCCAGGTTTCCTCAGACACCCTGAAGGAATTGTAAAGAATTTCCCTGTTTTTTGGTTTTGCTTTTGAAATTCCTTTTTATAGTGGGTTTGAGCTGATTCTCGCTGCCATGTTTATGCCACTCTAGACACACTTGATTCCCTTATGGAGACATATCAATACATAGGTTTTAAGATTCTTACTAGTCAGATATATTCCTCTGTGGGAAATATGGGGTTTTGAGTCTCTTTCACTAAGGAAGGTGTCGGTCTTGTCAATTCCAAAGTTGGTTTTTGGAACGGTCCCTGTGCTTATATCAAACTCTGGTTTTATGCATCACCCCACCTCTCCTTCCCCTTTATGCAGGCATAAGAGTGTTTTCTAAATGTGAGACTCTGTTCTCTTTCCTAACTCAGTTCACGTGTAGCCATGTTTACAGGATCTTCATAAGTGATATCTTATGATAAGTTTCTTTTTCTGTGTGACTTATTTCACTTAGAATCATCGTACCTGAATCCACTCACTTTGCTGCTACTGGTCTTATGACATTGATTTCATGGCTGAGGGATATTCCATCGTACGTAAGTACCACAATGTTTTGAACCATTTTTATATTTCCTGGGATATTTAAGGTGTACCCAAGTTGAGGTTCTTGTAGTCAGTGCAGCCCTAAATTTGGAGGTGGCTCTTTCTTATTGATTTTCAGTTTTCCCAAGGTATATTCCCTAGACTGGAAGTGGCCTTGGCTCTGTAGCTCTGTTGTTTACTTGTTTTAGGGAACACAATGCACTCCTCCAGTGAGGCAGTTGGCAGTTTACATCCCGCCCATCAGCATAACAAGGCTCCCAGTTCTCCAGGGCCTGTCTTGCCTTTCTGGTTTTTACACATTTTGTGGATGTCCCTTTTGACCGGTGGGAAGTGATACTTCTTTGTAGTGCAGATTTGCCTTGCCCGCTTGCTTGCTTGGCCAAAAAGGGCGTATGCGTTTTCTCCTGAATATATTCAGGGGAAAACGCATACGCCCTTTTTGGCCAAGTGCACCATTGTCCAAGTTGTGCCCCTCTTCCTGTGCTTTACAGGCGATTCCAAGGTACCTCTTGAAATCTGTTTCCTGCTATTTTGCCTCGCTTTCAAGTCCGCCTCGTTGACTTCCCTCAACAGATTTTTGGACGATAGTTGTCCTTTATCACTCTGCCAGTTTGTGAATTGCTGTGCCCCTGAGCTCCATTTCTCAACTCGTTTTTTGTGAGCTGAACGCAAGTCCAAAATTTTGGATCATGTCCTATACTGGTTCCCGGTGGGTGGCTGAGACTTTGGTTAATTCTTCTTCCTGCCGGGAAATTAGAGTGACATGTGCCCGTCCAAATGCCTAACAGCTACTCTCTCATGGGTTCTCCCTCGTCCCTTCCATCCTCTGGCAAATTGGGAACCTGTGCAAACCAGGAGGTTAAAGGGCC
This sequence comes from Mesoplodon densirostris, assembly GCF_025265405.1. Classification (NCBI taxonomy): domain Eukaryota; kingdom Metazoa; phylum Chordata; class Mammalia; order Artiodactyla; family Ziphiidae; genus Mesoplodon; species Mesoplodon densirostris. The sequence goes on along the minus strand of NW_026778199.1, from coordinate 2,054,466 downwards.
TGTCTCTCCAAGTTGGGAGATTGATAGTAAGGCAGTTGGAAAGTCAAACTGGAGCACCAGGAGAGGGACTATTCGTTGAGTTTTAGAAACCTTTCGTATTCACAGTGTGTCCATTCTCTAGGTTTCCTGTACATGTTATAGCTGTACTAATATTCCCTTGAACCTGGAGAGTTGGGACCCATGGAATGGGGGCCATGCATTATTGCTTGAAAGGGTCTGCATTTGCTCACCCAATCTCACCAATCCTCTCAGTCCCAAGTGTCCAGCCTTATGCCACATCCAGCTGTCATTGTAGATAGGGTCTTTCCATGTTTCCTCAGACACCCTGAAGGAATTGTAAAGAATTTCCCTGTTTTTTGGTTTTGCTTTTGAAATTCCTTTTTATAGTGGGTTTGAGCTGATTCTCGCTGCCATGTTTATGCCACTCTAGACACACTTGATTCCCTTATGGAGTCATATCAATACATAGGTTTTAAGATTCTTACTAGTCAGATATATTCCTCTGCGGGAAATATGGGGTTTGGAGTCTCTTTCACTGAGGAAGGTGTAGGTCTTGTCTATTCCAAAGTTGGTTTTTGGAACGGTCCCTGTGCTTATATCAAACTCTGGTTTTATGCATCACCCCACCTCTCCATCCCCTTTATGCAGGCATAAGAGTGTTTTCTAAATGTGAGACTCTGTTCTCTTTCCTAACTCAGTTCACGTGTAGCCATGTTTACAGGATCTTCATAAGTGATATCTTATGATAAGTTTCTTTTTCTGTGTGACTTATTTCACTTAGAATCATCGTACCTGAATCCACTCACTTTGCTGCTACTGGTCTTATGACATTGATTTCATCGCTGAGGGATATTCCATCATACGTAAGTACCACAATGTTTTGAACCATTTTTATATTTCCTGGGATATTTAAGGTGTACCCAAGTTGAGGTTCTTGTAGTCAGTGCAGCCCTAAATTTGGAGGTGGCTCTTTCTTATTGATTATCAGTTTTCCCAAGGTATATTCCGTAGACTGGAAGTGGCCTTGGCTCTGTAGCTCTGTTGTTTACTTGTTTTAGGGAACACAATGCACTCCTCCAGTGAGGCAGTTGGCAGTTTACATCCCGCCCATCAGCATAACAAGGCTCCCAGTTCTCCAGGGCCTGTCTTGCCTTTCTGGTTTTTACACATTTTGTGGACGTCCCTTTTGACCGGTGGGAAGTGATACTTCTTTGTAGTGCAGATTTGCATTGCCCGCTTGCTTGCTTGGCCAAAAAGGGTGTATGCGTTTTCTCCTGAAAATATTCAGGAAAAAATGCATACGCCCTTTTTGGCCAAGTGCACCATTGTCCAAGTTGTGCCCCTCTTCCTGTGCTTTACAGGCGATTCCAAGGTACCTCTTGAAATCTGTTTCCTGCTATTTTGCCTCGCTTTCAAGTCCGCCTCGTTGACTTCCCTCAACAGATTTTTGGACGATAGTTGTCCTTTATCACTCTGCCAGTTTGTGAATTGCTGTGCCCCTGAGCTCCATTTCTCAACTCGTTTTTTGTGAGCTGAACGCAAGTCCAAAATTTTGGATCATATCCTATACTGGTTCCCGGTGGGTGGCTGAGACTTTGGTTAATTCTTCTCCCTGCCGGGAAATTAGAGTGACATGGGCCCATCCAAATGCCTAACAGCTACTCTCTCATGGGTTCTCCCTCGTCCCTTCCATCCTCTGCCAAATTGGGAACCTGTGCAAACCAGGAGGTTAAAGGGCCTGTCTCTCCAAGTTGGGAGATTGATAGTAAGGCAGTTGGAAAGTCAAACTGGAGCACCAGGAGAGGGACTATTCGTTGAGTTTTAGAAACCTTTCGTATTCACAGTGTGTCCATTCTCTAGGATTCCTGTACATGTTATAGCTGTAGTAATATTCCCTTGAACCTGGAGAGTTGGGACCCATGGAATGGGGGCCATGCATTATTGCTTGAAAGGGTCTGCATTTGCTCACCCAATCTCACCAATCCTCTCAGTCCCAAGTGTCCAGCCTTATGCCACATCCAGCTGTCATTGTAGATAGGGTCTTTCCAGGTTTCCTCAGACACCCTGAAGGAATTGTAAAGAATTTCCCTGTTTTTTGGTTTTGCTTTTGAAATTCCTTTTTATAGTGGGTTTGAGCTGATTCTCGCTGCCATGTTTATGCCACTCTAGACACACTTGATTCCCTTATGGAGACATATCAATACATAGGTTTTAAGATTCTTACTAGTCAGATATATTCCTCTGTGGGAAATATGGGGTTTTGAGTCTCTTTCACTAAGGAAGGTGTCGGTCTTGTCAATTCCAAAGTTGGTTTTTGGAACGGTCCCTGTGCTTATATCAAACTCTGGTTTTATGCATCACCCCACCTCTCCTTCCCCTTTATGCAGGCATAAGAGTGTTTTCTAAATGTGAGACTCTGTTCTCTTTCCTAACTCAGTTCACGTGTAGCCATGTTTACAGGATCTTCATAAGTGATATCTTATGATAAGTTTCTTTTTCTGTGTGACTTATTTCACTTAGAATCATCGTACCTGAATCCACTCACTTTGCTGCTACTGGTCTTATGACATTGATTTCATGGCTGAGGGATATTCCATCGTACGTAAGTACCATAATGTTTTGAACCATTTTTATATTTCCTGGGATATTTAAGGTGTACCCAAGTTGAGGTTCTTGTAGTCAGTGCAGCCCTAAATTTGGAGGTGGCTCTTTCTTATTGATTTTCAGTTTTCCCAAGGTATATTCCCTAGACTGGAAGTGGCCTTGGCTCTGTAGCTCTGTTGTTTACTTGTTTTAGGCAACACAATACACTCCTCCAGTGAGGCAGTTGGCAATTTACATCCCGCCCATCAGCATAACAAGGCTCCCAGTTCTCCAGGGCCTGTCTTGCCTTTCTGGTTTTTACACATTTTGTGGATGTCCCTTTTGACCGGTGGGAAATGATACTTCTTTGTAGTGCAGATTTGCATTGCCCGCTTGCTTGCTTGGCCAAAATGGGCGTATGCTTTTTCTCCTGAATATATTCAGGAGAAAACACATACGCCCTTTTTTGGCCAAGTGCACCATTGTCCAAGTTGTGCCCCTCTTCCTGTGCTTTACAGGCGATTCCAACGTAGCTCTTGAAATCTATTTCCTGCTATTTTGCCTCGCTTTCAAGTCCGCCTCGTTGACTTCCCTCAACAGATTTTTGGACGATAGTTGTCCTTTATCACTCTGCCAGTTTGTGAAATGCTGTGCCCCTGAGCTCCATTTCTCAACTCGTTTTTTGTGAGCTGAACGCAAGTCCAAAATTTTGGATCATGTCCTATACTGGTTCCCGGTGGGTGGCTGAGACTTTGGTTAATTCTTCTTCCTGCCGGGAAATTAGAGTGACATGTGCCCGTCCAAATGCCTAACAGCTACTCTCTCATGGGTTCTCCCTCGTCCCTTCCATCCTCTGCCAAATTGGGAACCTGTGCAAACCAGGAGGTTAAAGGGCCTGTCTCTCCAAGTTGGGAGATTGATAGTAAGGCAGTTGGAAAGTCAAACTGGAGCACCAGGAGAGGGACTATTCGTTGAGTTTTAGAAACCTTTCGTATTCACAGTGTGTCTATTCTCTAGGTTTCCTGTACATGTTATAGCTGTAGTAATATTCCCTTGAACCTGGAGAGTTGGGACCCATGGAATGGGGGCCATGCATTATTGCTTGAAAGGGTCTGCATTTGCTCACCCAATCTCACCAATCCTCTCAGTCCCAAGTGTCCAGCCTTATGCCACATCCAGCTGTCATTGTAGATAGGGTCTTTCCAGGTTTCCTCAGACACCCTGAAGGAATTGTAAAGAATTTCCCTGTTTTTTGGTTTTGCTTTTGAAATTCCTTTTTATAGTGGGTTTGAGCTGATTCTCGCTGCCATGTTTATGCCACTCTAGACACACTTGATTCCCTTATGGAGTCATATCAATACATAGGTTTTAAGATTCTTACTAGTCAGATATATTCCTCTGCGGGAAATATGGGGTTTTGAGTCTCTTTCACTGAGGAAGGTGTAGGTCTTGTCTATTCCAAAGTTGGTTTTTGGAACGGTCCCTGTGCTTATATCAAACTCTGGTTTTATGCATCACCCCACCTCTCCATCCCCTTTATGCAGGCATAAGAGTGTTTTCTAAATGTGAGACTCTGTTCTCTTTCCTAACTCAGTTCACGTGTAGCCATGTTTACAGGATCTTCATAAGTGATATCTTATGATAAGTTTCTTTTTCTGTGTGACTTATTTCACTTAGAATCATCGTACCTGAATCCACTCACTTTGCTGCTACTGGTCTTATGACATTGATTTCATCGCTGAGGGATATTCCATCATACGTAAGTACCACAATGTTTTGAACCATTTTTATATTTCCTGGGATATTTAAGGTGTACCCAAGTTGAGGTTCTTGTAGTCAGTGCAGCCCTAAATTTGGAGGTGGCTCTTTCTTATTGATTATCAGTTTTCCCAAGGTATATTCCGTAGACTGGAAGTGGCCTTGGCTCTGTAGCTCTGTTGTTTACTTGTTTTAGGGAACACAATGCACTCCTCCAGTGAGGCAGTTGGCAGTTTACATCCCGCCCATCAGCATGACAAGGCTCCCAGTTCTCCAGGGCCTGTCTTGCCTTTCTGGTTTTTACACATTTTGTGGATGTCCCTTTTGACCGGTGGGAAGTGATACTTCTTTGTAGTGCAGATTTGCATTGCCCGCTTGCTTGCTTGGCCAAAAAGGGTGTATGCGTTTTCTCCTGAAAATATTCAGGAAAAAATGCATACGCCCTTTTTGGCCAAGTGCACCATTGTCCAAGTTGTGCCCCTCTTCCTGTGCTTTACAGGCGATTCCAAGGTACCTCTTGAAATCTGTTTCCTGCTATTTTGCCTCGCTTTCAAGTCCGCCTCGTTGACTTCCCTCAACAGATTTTTGGACGATAGTTGTCCTTTATCACTCTGCCAGTTTGTGAATTGCTGTGCCCTTGAGCTCCATTTCTCAACTCGTTTTTTGTGAGCTGAACGCAAGTCCAAAATTTTGGATCATATCCTATACTGGTTCCCGGTGGGTGGCTGAGACTTTGGTTAATTCTTCTCCCTGCCGGGAAATTAGAGTGACATGTGCCCATCCAAATGCCTAACAGCTACTCTCTCATGGGTTCTCCCTCGTCCCTTCCATCCTCTGCCAAATTGGGAACCTGTGCAAACCAGGAGGTTAAAGGGCCTGTCTCTCCAAGTTGGGAGATTGATAGTAAGGCAGTTGGAAAGTCAAACTGGAGCACCAGGAGAGGGACTATTCGTTGAGTTTTAGAAACCTTTCGTATTCACAGTGTGTCCATTCTCTAGGATTCCTGTACATGTTATAGCTGTAGTAATATTCCCTTGAACCTGGAGAGTTGGGACCCATGGAATGGGGGCCATGCATTATTGCTTGAAAGGGTCTGCATTTGCTCACCCAATCTCACCAATCCTCTCAGTCCCAAGTGTCCAGCCTTATGCCACATCCAGCTGTCATTGTAGATAGGGTCTTTCCAGGTTTCCTCAGACACCCTGAAGGAATTGTAAAGAATTTCCCTGTTTTTTGGTTTTGCTTTTGAAATTCCTTTTTATAGTGGGTTTGAGCTGATTCTCGCTGCCATGTTTATGCCACTCTAGACACACTTGATTCCCTTATGGAGACATATCAATACATAGGTTTTAAGATTCTTACTAGTCAGATATATTCCTCTGTGGGAAATATGGGGTTTTGAGTCTCTTTCACTAAGGAACGTGTCGGTCTTGTCAATTCCAAAGTTGGTTTTTGGAACGGTCCCTGTGCTTATATCAAACTCTGGTTTTATGCATCACCCCACCTCTCCTTCCCCTTTATGCAGGCATAAGAGTGTTTTCTAAATGTGAGAGTCTGTTCTCTTTCCTAACTCAGTTCACGTGTAGCCATGTTTACAGGATCTTCATAAGTGATATCTTATGATAAGTTTCTTTTTCTGTGTGACTTATTTCACTTAGAATCATCGTACCTGAATCCACTCACTTTGCTGCTACTGGTCTTATGACATTGATTTCATGGCTGAGGGATATTCCATCGTACGTAAGTACCATAATGTTTTGAACCATTTTTATATTTCCTGGGATATTTAAGGTGTACCCAAGTTGAGGTTCTTGTAGTCAGTGCAGCCCTAAATTTGGAGGTGGCTCTTTCTTATTGATTTTCAGTTTTCCCAAGGTATATTCCCTAGACTGGAAGTGGCCTTGGCTCTGTAGCTCTGTTGTTTACTTGTTTTAGGGAACACAATGCACTCCTCCAGTGAGGCAGTTGGCAGTTTACATCCCGCCCATCAGCATAACAAGGCTCCCAGTTCTCCAGGGCCTGTCTTGCCTTTCTGGTTTTTACACATTTTGTGGATGTCCCTTTTGACCGGTGGGAAATGATACTTCTTTGTAGTGCAGATTTGCATTGCCCGCTTGCTTGCTTGGCCAAAAAGGGCGTATGCTTTTTCTCCTGAATATATTCAGGAGAAAACACATACGCCCTTTTTTGGCCAAGTGCACCATTGTCCAAGTTGTGCCCCTCTTCCTGTGCTTTACAGGCGATTCCAACGTAGCTCTTGAAATCTATTTCCTGCTATTTTGCCTCGCTTTCAAGTCCGCCTCGTTGACTTCCCTCAACAGATTTTTGGACGATAGTTGTCCTTTATCACTCTGCCAGTTTGTGAATTGCTGTGCCCCTGAGCTCCATTTCTCAACTCGTTTTTTGTGAGCTGAACGCAAGTCCAAAATTTTGGATCATGTCCTATACTGGTTCCCGGTGGGTGGCTGAGACTTTGGTTAATTCTTCTTCCTGCCGGGAAATTAGAGTGACATGTGCCCGTCCAAATGCCTAACAGCTACTCTCTCATGGGTTCTCCCTCGTCCCTTCCATCCTCTGTCAAATTGGGACCCTGTGCAAACCAGGAGGTTAAAGGGCCTGTCTCTCCAAGTTGGGAGATTGATAGTAAGGCAGTTGGAAAGTCAAACTGGAGCACCAGGAGAGGGACTATTCGTTGAGTTTTAGAAACCTTTCGTATTCACAGTGTGTCCATTCTCTAGGTTTCCTGTACATGTTATAGCTGTAGTAATATTCCCTTGAACCTGGAGAGTTGGGACCCATGGAATGGGGGCCATGCATTATTGCTTGAAAGGGTCTGCATTCGCTGACCCAATCTCACCAATCCTCTCAGTCCCAAGTGTCCAGCCTTATGCCACATCCAGCTGTCATTGTAGATAGGGTCTTTCCAGGTTTCCTCAGACACCCTGAAGGAATTCGAAAGAATTTCCCTGTTTTTTGGTTTTGATTTTGAAATTCCTTTTTATAGTGGGTTTGAGCTGATTCTCGCTGCCATGTTTATGCCACTCTAGACACACTTGATTCCCTTATGGAGTCATATCAATACATAGGTTTTAAGATTCTTACTAGTCAGATATATTCCTCTGCGGGAAATATGGGGTTTTGAGTCTCTTTCACTGAGGAAGGTGTAGGTCTTGTCTATTCCAAAGTTGGTTTTTGGAACGGTCCCTGTGCTTATATCAAACTCTGGTTTTATGCATCACCCCACCTCTCCATCCCCTTTATGCAGGCATAAGAGTGTTTTCTAAATGTGAGACTCTGTTCTCTTTCCTAACTCAGTTCACGTGTAACCATGTTTACAGGATCTTCATAAGTGATATCTTATGATAAGTTTCTTTTTCTGTGTGACTTATTTCACTTAGAATCATCGTACCTGAATCCACTCACTTTGCTGCTACTGGTCTTATGACATTGATTTCATCGCTGAGGGATATTCCATCATACGTAAGTACCACAATGTTTTGAACCATTTTTATATTTCCTGGGATATTTAAGGTGTACCCAAGTTGAGGTTCTTGTAGTCAGTGCAGCCCTAAATTTGGAGGTGGCTCTTTCTTATTGATTTTCAGTTTTCCCAATGTATATTCCCTAGACTGGAAGTGGCCTTGGCTCTGTAGCTCTGTTGTTTACTTGTTTTAGGGAACACAATGCACTCCTCCAGTGAGGCAGTTGGCAATTTACATCCCGCCCATCAGCATAACAAGGCTCCCAGTTCTCCAGGGCCTGTCTTGCCTTTCTGGTTTTTACACATTTTGTGGATGTCCCTTTTGACCGGTGGGAAGTGATACTTCTTTGTCGTGCAGATTTGCATTGCCCGCTTGCTTGCTTGGCCAAAAAGGGCGTATGCGTTTTCTCCTGAATATATTCAGGAGAAAACGCATACGCCCTTTTTGGCCAAGTGCACCATTGTCCAAGTTGTGCCCCTCTTCCTGTGCTTTACAGGCGATTCCAAGGTACCTCTTGAAATCTGTTTCCTGCTATTTTGCCTCGCTTTCAAGTCCGCCTCGTTGACTTCCCTCAACAGATTTTTGGACGATAGTTGTCCTTTATCACTCTGCCAGTTTGTGAATTGCTGTGCCCCTGAGCTCCATTTCTCAACTCGTTTTTTGTGAGCTGAACGCAAGTCCATAATTTTGGATCATGTCCTATACTGGTTCCCGGTGGGTGGCTGAGACTTTGGTTAATTCTTCTCCCTGCCGGGAAATTAGAGTGACATGTGCCCGTCCAAATGCCTAACAGCTACTCTCTCATGGGTTCTCCCTCGTCCCTTCCATCCTCTGCCAAATTGGGAACCTGTGCAAACCAGGAGGTTAAAGGGCCTGTCTCTCCAAGTTGGGAGATTGATAGTAAGGCAGTTGGAAAGTCAAACTGGAGCACCAGGAGAGGGACTATTCGTTGAGTTTTAGAAACCTTTCGTATTCACAGTGTGTCCATTCTCTAGGTTTCCTGTACATGTTATAGCTGTAGTAATATTCCCTTGAACCTGGAGAGTTGGGACCCATGGAATGGGGGCCATGCATTATTGCTTGAAAGGGTCTGCATTTGCTCACCCAATCTCACTAATCCTCTCAGTCCCAAGTGTCCAGCCTTATGCCACATCCAGCTGTCATTGTAGATAGGGTCTTTCCAGGTTTCCTCAGACACCCTGAAGGAATTGTAAAGAATTTCCCTGTTTTTTGGTTTTGCTTTTGAAATTCCTTTTTATAGTGGGTTTGAGCTGATTCTCGCTGCCATGTTTATGCCACTCTACACACACTTGATTCCCTTATGGAGACATATCAATACATAGGTTTTAAGATTCTTACTAGTCAGATATATTCCTCTGTGGGAAATATGGGGTTTTGAGTCTCTTTCACTAAGGAAGGTGTCGGTCTTGTTAATTCCAAAGTTGGTTTTTGGAACGGTCCCTGTGCTTATATCAAACTCTGGTTTTATGCATCACCCCACCTCTCCTTCCCCTTTATGCAGGCATAAGAGTGTTTTCTAAATGTGAGACTCTGTTCTCTTTCCTAACTCAGTTCACGTGTAGCCATGTTTACAGGATCTTCATAAGTGATATCTTATGATAAGTTTCTTTTTCTGTGTGACTTATTTCACTTAGAATCATCGTACCTGAATCCACTCACTTTGCTGCTACTGGTCTTATGACATTGATTTCATGGCTGAGGGATATTCCATCGTACGTAAGTACCACAATGTTTTGAACCATTTTTATATTTCCTGGGATATTTAAGGTGTACCCAAGTTGAGGTTCTTGTAGTCAGTGCAGCCCTAAATTTGGAGGTGGCTCTTTCTTATTGATTTTCAGTTTTCCCCAGGTATATTCCCTAGACTGGAAGTGGCCTTGGCTCTGTAGCTCTGTTGTTTACTTGTTTTAGGGAACACAATGCACTCCTCCAGTGAGGCAGTTGGCAATTTACATCCCGCCCATCAGCATAACAAGGCTCCCAGTTCTCCAGGGCCTGTCTTGCCTTTCTGGTTTTTACACATTTTGTGGATGTCCCTTTTGACCGGTGGGAAATGATACTTCTTTGTAGTGCAGATTTGCATTGCCCGCTTGCTTGCTTGGCCAAAAAGGGAGTATGCGTTTTCTCCTGAATATATTCAGGAGAAAACACATACGCCCTTTTTTGGCCAAGTGCACCATTGTCCAAGTTGTGCCCCTCTTCCTGTGCTTTACAGGCGATTCCAAGGTACCTCTTGAAATCTGTTTCCTGCTATTTTGCCTCGCTTTCAAGTCCGCCTCGTTGACTTCCCTCAACAGATTTTTGGACGATAGTTGTCCTTTATCACTCTGCCAGTTTGTGAATTGCTGTGCCCCTGAGCTCCATTTCTCAACTCGTTTTTTGTGAGCTGAACGCAAGTCCAAAATTTTGGATCATGTCCTATACTGGTTCCCGGTGGGTGGCTGAGACTTTGGTTAATTCTTCTCCCTGCCGGGAAATTAGAGTGACATGTGCCCATCCAAATGCCTAACAGCTACTCTCTCATGGGTTCTCCCTCGTCCCTTCCATCCTCTGCCAAATTGGGAACCTGTGCAAACCAGGAGGTTAAAGGGCCTGTCTCTCCAAGTTGGGAGATTGATAGTAAGGCAGTTGGAAAGTCAAACTGGAGCACCAGGAGAGGGACTATTCGTTGAGTTTTAGAAACCTTTCGTATTCACAGTGTGTCCATTCTCTAGGTTTCCTGTACATGTTATAGCTGTAGTAATATTCCCTTGAACCTGGAGAGTTGGGACCCATGGAATGGGGGCCATGCATTATTGCTTGAAAGGGTCTGCATTTGCTCACCCAATCTCACCAATCCTCTCAGTCCCAAGTGTCCAGCCTTATGCCACATCCAGCTGTCATTGTAGATAGGGTCTTTCCAGGTTTCCTCAGACACCCTGAAGGAATTGTAAAGAATTTCCCTGTTTTTTGGTTTTGCTTTTGAAATTCCTTTTTATAGTGGGTTTGAGCTGATTCTCGCTGCCATGTTTATGCCACTCTACACACACTTGATTCCCTTATGGAGACATATCAATACATAGGTTTTAAGATTCTTACTAGTCAGATATATTCCTCTGCGGGAAATATGGGGTTTTGAGTCTCTTTCACTGAGGAAGGTGTAGGTCTTGTCTATTCCAAAGTTGGTTTTTGGAACGGTCCCTGTGCATATATCAAACTCTGGTTTTATGCATCACCCCACCTCTCCATCCCCTTTATGCAGGCATAAGAGTGTTTTCTAAATGTGAGACTTTGTTCTCTTTCCTAACTCAGTTCACGTGTAGCCATGTTTACAGGATCTTCATAAGTGATATCTTATGATAAGTTTCTTTTTCTGTGTGACTTATTTCACTTAGAATCATCGTACCTGAATCCACTCACTTTGCTGCTACTGGTCTTATGACATTGATTTCATCGCTGAGGGATATTCCATCGTACGTAAGTACCACAATGTTTTGAACCATTTTTATATTTCCTGGGATATTTAAGGTGTACCCAAGTTGAGGTTCTTGTAGTCAGTGCAGCCCTAAATTTGGAGGTGGCTCTTTCTTATTGATTTTCAGTTTTCCCAAGGTATATTCCCTAGACTGGAAGTGGCCTTGGCTCTGTAGCTCTGTTGTTTACTTGTTTTAGGGAACACAATGCACTCCTCCAGTGAGGCAGTTGGCAATTTACATCCCGCCCATCAGCATAACAAGGCTCCCAGTTCTCCAGGGCCTGTCTTGCCTTTCTGGTTTTTACACATTTTGTGGATGTCCCTTTTGACCGGTGGGAAGTGAAACTTCTTTGTAGTGCAGATTTGCATTGCCCGCTTGCTTGCTTGGCCAAAAAGGGCGTATGCGTTTTCTCCTGAATATATTCAGGAGAAAACGCATACGCCCTTTTTGGCCAAGTGCACCATTGTCCAAGTTGTGCCCCTCTTCCTGTGCTTTACAGGCGATTCCAAGGTACCTCTTGAAATCTGTTTCCTGCTATTTTGCCTCGCTTTCAAGTCCGCCTCGTTGACTTCCCTCAACAGATTTTTGGACGATAGTTGTCCTTTATCACTCTGCCAGTTTGTGAATTGCTGTGCCCCTGAGCTCCATTTCTCAACTCGTTTTTTGTGAGCTGAACGCAAGTCCAAAATTTTGGATCATGTCCTATACTGGTTCCCGGTGGGTGGCTGAGACTTTGGTTAATTCTTCTTCCTGCCGGGAAATTAGAGTGACATGTGCCCGTCCAAATGCCTAACAGCTACTCTCTCATGGGTTCTCCCTCGTCCCTTCCATCCTCTGCCAAATTGGGAACCTGTGCAAACCAGGAGGTTAAAGGGCCTGTCTCTCCAAGTTGGGAGATTGATAGTAAGGCAGTTGGAAAGTCAAACTGGAGCACCAGGAGAGGGACTATTCGTTGAGTTTTAGAAACCTTTCGTATTCACAGTGTGTCCATTCTCTAGGTTTCCTGTACATGTTATAGCTGTAGTAATATTCCCTTGAACATGGAGAGTTGGGACCCATGGAATGGGGGCCATGCATTATTGCTTGAAAGGGTCTGCATTCGCTCACCCAATCTCACCAATCCTCTCAGTCCCAAGTGTCCAGCCTTATGCCACATCCAGCTGTCATTGTAGATAGGGTCTTTCCAGGTTTCCTCAGACACCCTGAAGGAATTCGAAAGAATTTCCCTGTTTTTTGGTTTTGCTTTTGAAATTCCTTTTTATAGTGGGTTTGAGCTGATTCTCGCTGCCATGTTTATGCCACTCTAGACACACTTGATTCCCTTATGGAGTCATATCAATACATAGGTTTTAAGATTCTTACTAGTCAGATATATTCCTCTGCGGGAAATATGGGGTTTTGAGTCTCTTTCACTGAGGAAGGTGTAGGTCTTGTCTATTCCAAAGTTGGTTTTTGGAACGGTCCCTGTGCATATATCAAACTCTGGTTTTATGCATCACCCCACCTCTCCATCCCCTTTATGCAGGCATAAGAGTGTTTTCTAAATGTGAGACTTTGTTCTCTTTCCTAACTCAGTTCACGTGTAGCCATGTTTACAGGATCTTCATAAGTGATATCTTATGATAAGTTTCTTTTTCTGTGTGACTTATTTCACTTAGAATCATCGTACCTGAATCCACTCACTTTGCTGCTACTGGTCTTATGACATTGATTTCATCGCTGAGGGATATTCCATCGTACGTAAGTACCACAATGTTTTGAACCATTTTTATATTTCCTGGGATATTTAAGGTGTACCCAAGTTGAGGTTCTTGTAGTCAGTGCAGCCCTAAATTTGGAGGTGGCTCTTTCTTATTGATTTTCAGTTTTCCCAAGGTATATTCCCTAGACTGGAAGTGGCCTTGGCTCTGTAGCTCTGTTGTTTACTTGTTTTAGGGAACACAATGCACTCCTCCAGTGAGGCAGTTGGCAATTTACATCCCGCCCATCAGCATAACAAGGCTCCCAGTTCTCCAGGGCCTGTCTTGCCTTTCTGGTTTTTACACATTTTGTGGATGTCCCTTTTGACCGGTGGGAAGTGAAACTTCTTTGTAGTGCAGATTTGCATTGCCCGCTTGCTTGCTTGGCCAAAAAGGGCGTATGCGTTTTCTCCTGAATATATTCAGGAGAAAACGCATACGCCCTTTTTGGCCAAGTGCACCATTGTCCAAGTTGTGCCCCTCTTCCTGTGCTTTACAGGCGATTCCAAGGTACCTCTTGAAATCTGTTTCCTGCTATTTTGCCTCGCTTTCAAGTCCGCCTCGTTGACTTCCCTCAACAGATTTTTGGACGATAGTTGTCCTTTATCACTCTGCCAGTTTGTGAATTGCTGTGCCCCTGAGCTCCATTTCTCAACTCGTTTTTTGTGAGCTGAACGCAAGTCCAAAATTTTGGATCATGTCCTATACTGGTTCCCGGTGGGTGGCTGAGACTTTGGTTAATTCTTCTTCCTGCCGGGAAATTAGAGTGACATGTGCCCGTCCAAATGCCTAACAGCTACTCTCTCATGGGTTCTCCCTCGTCCCTTCCATCCTCTGCCAAATTGGGAACCTGTGCAAACCAGGAGGTTAAAGGGCCTGTCTCTCCAAGTTGGGAGATTGATAGTAAGGCAGTTGGAAAGTCAAACTGGAGCACCAGGAGAGGGACTATTCGTTGAGTTTTAGAAACCTTTCGTATTCACAGTGTGTCCATTCTCTAGGTTTCCTGTACATGTTATAGCTGTAGTAATATTCCCTTGAACCTGGAGAGTTGGGACCCATGGAATGGGGGCCATGCATTATTGCTTGAAAGGGTCTGCATTTGCTCACCCAATCTCACCAATCCTCTCAGTCCCAAGTGTCCAGCCTTATGCCACATCCAGCTGTCATTGTAGATAGGGTCTTTCCAGGTTTCCTCAGACACCCTGAAGGAATTGTAAAGAATTTCCCTGTTTTTTGGTTTTGCTTTGGAAATTCCTTTTTATAGTGGGTTTGAGCTGATTCTCGCTGCCATGTTTATGCCACTCTAGACACACTTGATTCCCTTATGGAGTCATATCAATACATAGGTTTTAAGATTCTTACTAGTCAGATATATTCCTCTGTGGGAAATATGGGGTTTTGAGTCTCTTTCACTGAGGAAGGTGTCGGTCTTGTCAATTCCAAAGTTGGTTTTTGAAACGGTCCCTGTGCTTATATCAAACTCTGGTTTTTTGCATCACCCCACCTCTCCTTCCCCTTTATGCAGGCATAAGAGTGTTTTCTAAATGTGAGACTCTGTTCTCTTTCCTAACTCAGTTCACGTGTAGCCATGTTTACAGGATCTTCATAAGTGATATCTTATGACAAGTTTCTTTTTCTGTGTGACTTATTTCACTTAGAATCATCGTACCTGAATCCACTCACTTTGCTGCTACTGGTCTTATGACATTGATTTCATGGCTGAGGGATATTCCATCGTACGTAAGTACCACAATGTTTTGAAGCATTTTAATATTTCCTGGGATATTTAAGGTGTACCCAAGTTGAGGTTCTTGTAGTCAGTGCAGCCCTAAATTTGGAGGTGGCTCTTTCTTATTGATTTTCAGTTTTCCCAAGGTATATTCCCTAGACTGGAAGTGGCCTTGGCTCTGTAGCTCTGTTGTTTACTTGTTTTAGGGAACACAATGCACTCCTCCAGTGAGGCAGTTGGCAATTTACATCCCACCCATCAGCATAACAAGGCTCCCAGTTCTCCAGGGCTTGTCTTGCCTTTCTGGTTTTTACACATTTTGTGGATGTCCCTTTTGACCGGTGGGAAGTGATACTTCTTTGTAGTGCAGATTTGCATTGCCCGCTTGCTTGCTTGGCCAAAAAGGGCGTATGCGTTTTCTCCTGAATATATTCAGGAGAAAACGCATACGCCCTTTTTGGCCAAGTGCACCATTGTCCAAGTTGTGCCCCTCTTCCTGTGCTTTACAGGCGATTCCAAGGTACCTCTTGAAATCTGTTTCCTGCTATTTTGCCTCGCTTTCAAGTCCGCCTCGTTGACTTCCCTCAACAGATTTTTGGACGATAGTTGTCCTTTATCACTCTGCCAGTTTGTGAATTGCTCTGCCGCTGAGCTCCATTTCTCAACTCGTTTTTTGTGAGCTGAACGCAAGTCCAAAATTTTGGATCATGTCCTCTACTGGTTCCCGGTGGGTGGCTGAGACTTTGGTTAATTCTTCTTCCTGCCGGGAAATTAGAGTGACATGTGCCCGTCCAAATGCCTAACAGCTACTCTCTCATGGGTTCTCCCTCGTCCCTTCCATCCTCTGCCAAATTGGGAACCTGTGCAAACCAGGAGGTTAAAGGGCCTGTCTCTCCAAGTTGGGAGATTGATAGTAAGGCAGTTGGAAAGTCAAACTGGAGCACCAGGAGAGGGACTATTCGTTGAGTTTTAGAAACCTTTCGTATTCACAGTGTGTCCATTCTCTAGGTTTCCTGTACATGTTATAGCTGTAGTAATATTCCCTTGAACCTGGAGAGTTGGGACCCATGGAATGGGGGCCATGCATTATTGCTTGAAAGGGTCTGCATTTGCTCACCCAATCTCACCAATCCT
Organism: Mesoplodon densirostris; assembly: GCF_025265405.1. Classification (NCBI taxonomy): domain Eukaryota; kingdom Metazoa; phylum Chordata; class Mammalia; order Artiodactyla; family Ziphiidae; genus Mesoplodon; species Mesoplodon densirostris. Next base: position 2,038,565 of record NW_026778199.1, on the reverse strand, counting down.
CTCAGTCCCAAGTGTCCAGCCTTATGCCACATCCAGCTGTCATTGTAGATAGGGTCTTTCCAGGTTTCCTCAGACACCCTGAAGGAATTGTAAAGAATTTCCCTGTTTTTTGGTTTTGCTTTGGAAATTCCTTTTTATAGTGGGTTTGAGCTGATTCTCGCTGCCATGTTTATGCCACTCTAGACACACTTGATTCCCTTATGGAGTCATATCAATACATAGGTTTTAAGATTCTTACTAGTCAGATATATTCCTCTGCGGGAAATATGGGGTTTTGAGTCTCTTTCACTGAGGAAGGTGTAGGTCTTGTCTATTCCAAAGTTGGTTTTTGGAACGGTCCCTGTGCTTATATCAAACTCTGGTTTTATGCATACCCCACCTCTCCATCCCCTTTATGCAGGCATAAGAGTGTTTTCTAAATGTGAGACTCTGTTCTCTTTCCTAACTCAGTTCACGTGTAGCCATGTTTACAGGATCTTCATAAGTGATATCTTATGATAAGTTTCTTTTTCTGTGTGACTTATTTCACTTAGAATCATCGTACCTGAATCCACTCACTTTGCTGCTACTGGTCTTATGACATTGATTTCATGGCTGAGGGATATTCCATCGTACGTAAGTACCACAATGTTTTGAACCATTTTTATATTTCCTGGGATATTTAAGGTGTACCCAAGTTGAGGTTCTTGTAGTCAGTGCAGCCCTAAATTTGGAGGTGGCTCTTTCTTATTGATTTTCAGTTTTCCCAAGGTATATTCCCTAGACTGGAAGTGGCCTTGGCTCTGTAGCTCTGTTGTTTACTTGTTTTAGGGAACACAATGCACTCCTCCAGTGAGGCAGTTGGCAATTTACATCCCGCCCATCAGCATAACAAGGCTCCCAGTTCTCCAGGGCCTGTCTTGCCTTTCTGGTTTTTACACATTTTGTGGATGTCCCTTTTGACCGGTGGGAAGTGATACTTCTTTGTAGTGCAGATTTGCATTGCCCGCTTGCTTGCTTGGCCAAAAAGGGCGTATGCGTTTTCTCCTGAATATATTCAGGAGAAAACGCATACGCCCTTTTTGGCCAAGTGCACCATTGTCCAAGTTGTGCCCCTCTTCCTGTGCTTTACAGGCGATTCCAAGGTACCTCTTGAAATCTGTTTCCTGCTATTTTGCCTCGCTTTCAAGTCCGCCTCGTTGACTTCCCTCAACAGATTTTTGGACGATAGTTGTCCTTTATCACTCTGCCAGTTTGTGAATTGCTGTGCCCCTGAGCTCCATTTCTCAACTCGTTTTTTGTGAGCTGAACGCAAGTCCAAAATTTTGGATCATGTCCTATACTGGTTCCCGGTGGGTGGCTGAGACTTTGGTTAATTCTTCTTCCTGCCGGGAAATTAGAGTGACATGTGCCCATCCAAATGCCTAACAGCTACTCTCTCATGGGTTCTCCCTCGTCCCTTCCATCCTCTGCCAAATTGGGAACCTGTGCAAACCAGGAGGTTAAAGGGCCTGTCTCTCCAAGTTGGGAGATTGATAGTAAGGCAGTTGGAAAGTCAAACTGGAGCACCAGGAGAGGGACTATTCGTTGAGTTTTAGAAACCTTTCGTATTCACAGTGTGTCCATTCTCTAGGTTTCCTGTACATGTTATAGCTGTAGTAATATTCCCTTGAACCTGGAGAGTTGGGACCCATGGAATGGGGGCCATGCATTATTGCTTGAAAGGGTCTGCATTTGCTCACCCAATCTCACCAATCCTCTCAGTCCCAAGTGTCCAGCCTTATGCCACATCCAGCTGTCATTGTAGATAGGGTCTTTCCAGGTTTCCTCAGACACCCTGAAGGAATTGTAAAGAATTTCCCTGTTTTTTGGTTTTGCTTTTGAAATTCCTTTTTATAGTGGGTTTGAGCTGATTCTCGCTGCCATGTTTATGCCACTCTAGACACACTTGATTCCCTTATGGAGTCATATCAATACATAGGTTTTAAGATTCTTACTAGTCAGATATATTCCTCTGCGGGAAATATGGGGTTTTGAGTCTCTTTCACTGAGGAAGGTGTAGGTCTTGTCTATTCCAAAGTTGGTTTTTGGAACGGTCCCTGTGCTTATATCAAACTCTGGTTTTATGCATCACCCCACCTCTCCATCCCCTTTATGCAGGCATAAGAGTGTTTTCTAAATGTGAGACTCTGTTCTCTTTCCTAACTCAGTTCACGTGTAGCCATGTTTACAGGATCTTCATAAGTGATATCTTATGATAAGTTTCTTTTTCTGTGTGACTTATTTCACTTAGAATCATCGTACCTGAATCCACTCACTTTGCTGCTACTGGTCTTATGACATTGATTTCATGGCTGAGGGATATTCCATCGTACGTAAGTACCACAATGTTTTGAACCATTTTTATATTTCCTGGGATATTTAAGGTGTACCCAAGTTGAGGTTCTTGTAGTCAGTGCAGCCCTAAATTTGGAGGTGGCTCTTTCTTATTGATTTTCAGTTTTCCCAAAGTATATTCCCTAGACTGGAAGTGGCCTTGGCTCTGTAGCTCTGTTGTTTACTTGTTTTAGGGAACACAATGCACTCCTCCAGTGAGGCAGTTGGCAATTTACATCCCGCCCATCAGCATAACAAGGCTCCCAGTTCTCCAGGGCCTGTCTTGCCTTTCTGGTTTTTACACATTTTGTGGATGTCCCTTTTGACCGGTGGGAAGTGATACTTCTTTGTAGTGCAGATTTGCATTGCCCGCTTGCTTGCTTGGCCAAAAAGGGCGTATGCGTTTTCTCCTGAATATATTCAGGAGAAAACGCATACGCCCTTTTTGGCCAAGTGCACCATTGTCCAAGTTGTGCCCCTATTCCTGTGCTTTACAGGCGATTCCAAGGTACCTCTTGAAATCTGTTTCCTGCTATTTTGCCTAGCTTTCAAGTCCGCCTCGTTGACTTCCCTCAACAGATTTTTGGACGATAGTTGTCCTTTATCACTCTGCCAGTTTGTGAATTGCTGTGCCCCTGAGCTCCATTTCTCAACTCGTTTTTTGTGAGCTGAACGCAAGTCCAAAATTTTGGATCATGTCCTATACTGGTTCCCGGTGGGTGGCTGAGACTTTGGTTAATTCTTCTTCCTGCCGGGAAATTAGAGTGACATGTGCCCGTCCAAATGCCTAACAGCTACTCTCTCATGGGTTCTCCCTCGTCCCTTCCATCCTCTGCCAAATTGGGAACCTGTGCAAACCAGGAGGTTAAAGGGCCTGTCTCTCCAAGTTGGGAGATTGATAGTAAGGCAGTTGGAAAGTCAAACTGGAGCACCAGGAGAGGGACTATTCGTTGAGTTTTAGAAACCTTTCGTATTCACAGTGTGTCCATTCTCTAGGTTTCCTGTACATGTTATAGCTGTAGTAATATTCCCTTGAACCTGGAGAGTTGGGACCCATGGAATGGGGGCCATGCATTATTGCTTGAAAGGGTCTGCATTTGCTCACCCAATCTCACCAATCCTCTCAGTCCCAAGTGTCCAGCCTTATGCCACATCCAGCTGTCATTGTAGATAGGGTCTTTCCAGGTTTCCTCAGACACCCTGAAGGAATTGTAAAGAATTTCCCTGTTTTTTGGTTTTGCTTTGGAAATTCCTTTTTATAGTGGGTTTGAGCTGATTCTCGCTGCCATGTTTATGCCACTCTAGACACACTTGATTCCCTTATGGAGTCATATCAATACATAGGTTTTAAGATTCTTACTAGTCAGATATATTCCTCTGCGGGAAATATGGGGTTTTGAGTCTCTTTCACTGAGGAAGGTGTAGGTCTTGTCTATTCCAAAGTTGGTTTTTGAAACGGTCCCTGTGCTTATATCAAACTCTGGTTTTATGCATCACCCCACCTCTCCATCCCCTTTATGCAGGCATAAGAGTGTTTTCTAAATGTGAGACTCTGTTCTCTTTCCTAACTCAGTTCACGTGTAGCCATGTTTACAGGATCTTCATAAGTGATATCTTATGATAAGTTTCTTTTTCTGTGTGACTTATTTCACTTAGAATCATCGTACCTGAATCCACTCACTTTGCTGCTACTGGTCTTATGACATTGATTTCATGGCTGAGGGATATTCCATCGTACGTAAGTACCACAATGTTTTGAACCATTTTTATATTTCCTGGGATATTTAAGGTGTACCCAAGTTGAGGTTCTTGTAGTCAGTGCAGCCCTAAATTTGGAGGTGGCTCTTTCTTATTGATTTTCAGTTTTCCCAAGGTATATTCCCTAGACTGGAAGTGGCCTTGGCTCTGTAGCTCTGTTGTTTACTTGTTTTAGGGAACACAATGCACTCCTCCAGTGAGGCAGTTGGCAATTTACATCCCGCCCATCAGCATAACAAGGCTCCCAGTTCTCCAGGGCCTGTCTTGCCTTTCTGGTTTTTACACATTTTGTGGATGTCCCTTTTGACCGGTGGGAAGTGATACTTCTTTGTAGTGCAGATTTGCATTGCCCGCTTGCTTGCTTGGCCAAAAAGGGCGTATGCGTTTTCTCCTGAATATATTCAGGAGAAAACGCATACGCCCTTTTTGGCCAAGTGCACCATTGTCCAAGTTGTGCCCCTCTTCCTGTGCTTTACAGGCGATTCCAAGGTACCTCTTGAAATCTGTTTCCTGCTATTTTGCCTCGCTTTCAAGTCCGCCTCGTTGACTTCCCTCAACAGATTTTTGGACGATAGTTGTCCTTTATCACTCTGCCAGTTTGTGAATTGCTGTGCCCCTGAGCTCCATTTCTCAACTCGTTTTTTGTGAGCTGAACGCAAGTCCAAAATTTTGGATCATGTCCTCTACTGGTTCCCGGTGGGTGGCTGAGACTTTGGTTAATTCTTCTTCCTGCCGGGAAATTAGAGTGACATGTGCCCGTCCAAATGCCTAACAGCTACTCTCTCATGGGTTCTCCCTCGTCCCTTCCATCCTCTGCCAAATTGGGAACCTGTGCAAACCAGGAGGTTAAAGGGCCTGTCTCTCCAAGTTGGGAGATTGATAGTAAGGCAGTTGGAAAGTCAAACTGGAGCACCAGGAGAGGGACTATTCGTTGAGTTTTAGAAACCTTTCGTATTCACAGTGTGTCCATTCTCTAGGTTTCCTGTACATGTTATAGCTGTAGTAATATTCCCTTGAACCTGGAGAGTTGGGACCCATGGAATGGGGGCCATGCATTATTGCTTGAAAGGGTCTGCATTTGCTCACCCAATCTCACCAATCCTCTCAGTCCCAAGTGTCCAGCCTTATGCCACATCCAGCTGTCATTGTAGATAGGGTCTTTCCAGGTTTCCTCAGACACCCTGAAGGAATTGTAAAGAATTTCCCTGTTTTTTGGTTTTGCTTTGGAAATTCCTTTTTATAGTGGGTTTGAGCTGATTCTCGCTGCCATGTTTATGCCACTCTAGACACACTTGATTCCCTTATGGAGTCATATCAATACATAGGTTTTAAGATTCTTACTAGTCAGATATATTCCTCTGCGGGAAATATGGGGTTTTGAGTCTCTTTCACTGAGGAAGGTGTAGGTCTTGTCTATTCCAAAGTTGGTTTTTGGAACGGTCCCTGTGCTTATATCAAACTCTGGTTTTATGCATACCCCACCTCTCCATCCCCTTTATGCAGGCATAAGAGTGTTTTCTAAATGTGAGACTCTGTTCTCTTTCCTAACTCAGTTCACGTGTAGCCATGTTTACAGGATCTTCATAAGTGATATCTTATGATAAGTTTCTTTTTCTGTGTGACTTATTTCACTTAGAATCATCGTACCTGAATCCACTCACTTTGCTGCTACTGGTCTTATGACATTGATTTCATGGCTGAGGGATATTCCATCGTACGTAAGTACCACAATGTTTTGAACCATTTTTATATTTCCTGGGATATTTAAGGTGTACCCAAGTTGAGGTTCTTGTAGTCAGTGCAGCCCTAAATTTGGAGGTGGCTCTTTCTTATTGATTTTCAGTTTTCCCAAGGTATATTCCCTAGACTGGAAGTGGCCTTGGCTCTGTAGCTCTGTTGTTTACTTGTTTTAGGGAACACAATGCACTCCTCCAGTGAGGCAGTTGGCAATTTACATCCCGCCCATCAGCATAACAAGGCTCCCAGTTCTCCAGGGCCTGTCTTGCCTTTCTGGTTTTTACACATTTTGTGGATGTCCCTTTTGACCGGTGGGAAGTGATACTTCTTTGTAGTGCAGATTTGCATTGCCCGCTTGCTTGCTTGGCCAAAAAGGGCGTATGCGTTTTCTCCTGAATATATTCAGGAGAAAACGCATACGCCCTTTTTGGCCAAGTGCACCATTGTCCAAGTTGTGCCCCTCTTCCTGTGCTTTACAGGCGATTCCAAGGTACCTCTTGAAATCTGTTTCCTGCTATTTTGCCTCGCTTTCAAGTCCGCCTCGTTGACTTCCCTCAACAGATTTTTGGACGATAGTTGTCCTTTATCACTCTGCCAGTTTGTGAATTGCTGTGCCCCTGAGCTCCATTTCTCAACTCGTTTTTTTGTGAGCTGAACGCAAGTCCAAAATTTTGGATCATGTCCTATACTGGTTCCCGGTGGGTGGCTGAGACTTTGGTTAATTCTTCTCCCTGCCGGGAAATTAGAGTGACATGTGCCCATTCAAATGCCTAACAGCTACTCTCTCATGGGTTCTCCCTCGTCCCTTCCATCCTCTGGCAAATTGGGAACCTGTGCAAACCAGGAGGTTAAAGGGCCTGTCTCTCCAAGTTGGGAGATTGATAGTAAGGCAGTTGGAAAGTCAAACTGGAGCACCAGGAGAGGGACTATTCGTTGAGTTTTAGAAACCTTTCGTATTCACAGTGTGTCCATTCTCTAGGTTTCCTGTACATGTTATAGCTGTAGTAATATTCCCTTGAACCTGGAGAGTTGGGACCCATGGAATGGGGGCCATGCATTATTGCTTGAAAGGGTCTGCATTTGCTCACCCAATCTCACCAATCCTCTCAGTCCCAAGTGTCCAGCCTTATGCCACATCCAGCTGTCATTGTAGATAGGGTCTTTCCAGGTTTCCTCAGAGACCCTGAAGGAATTGTAAAGAATTTCCCTGTTTTTTGGTTTTGCTTTTGAAATTCCTTTTTATAGTGGGTTTGAGCTGATTCTCGCTGCCATGTTTATGCCAATCTACACACACTTGATTCCCTTATGGAGACATATCAATACATAGGTTTTAAGATTCTTACTAGTCAGATATATTCCTCTGTGGGAAATATGGGGTTTTGAGTCTCTTTCACTAAGAAAGGTGTCGGTCTTGTCAATTCCAAAGTTGGTTTTTGGAACGGTCCCTGTGCTTATATCAAACTCTGGTTTTATGCATCACCCCACCTCTCCTTCCCCTTTATGCAGGCATAAGAGTGTTTTCTAAATGTGAGACTCTGGTCTCTTTCCTAACTCAGTTCACGTGTAGCCATGTTTACAGGATCTTCATAAGTGATATCTTATGATAAGTTTCTTTTTCTGTGTGACTTATTTCACTTAGAATCATCGTACCTGAATCCACTCACTTTGCTGCTACTGGTCTTATGACATTGATTTCATGGCTGAGGGATATTCCATCGTACGTAAGTACCACAATGTTTTGAACCATTTTTATATTTCCTGGGATATTTAAGGTGTACCCAAGTTGAGGTTCTTGTAGTCAGTGCAGCCCTAAATTTGTAGGTGGCTCTTTCTTATTGATTTTCAGTTTTCCCAAGGTATATTCCCTAGACTGGAAGTGGCCTTGGCTCTGTAGCTCTGTTGTTTACTGGTTTTAGGGAACACAATGCACTCCTCCAGTGAGGCAGTTGGCAATTTACATCCCGCCCATCAGCATAACAAGGCTCCCAGTTCTCCAGGGCCAGTCTTGCCTTTCTGGTTTTTACACATTTTGTGGATGTCCCTTTTGACCGGTGGAAAATGATACTTCTTTGTAGTGCAGATTTGCATTGCCCGCTTGCTTGCTTGGCCAAAAAAGGGCGTATGCGTTTTCTCCTGAATATATTCAGGAGAAAACACATACGCCCTTTTTTGGCCAAGTGCACCATTGTCCAAGTTGTGCCCCTCTTCCTGTGCTTTACAGGCGATTCCAACGTAGCTCTTGAAATCTATTTCCTGCTATTTTGCCTCGCTTTCAAGTCCGCCTCGTTGACTTCCCTCAACAGATTTTTGGACGATAGTTGTCCTTTATCACTCTGCCAGTTTGTGAATTGCTGTGCCCCTGAGCTCCATTTCTCAACTCGTTTTTTGTGAGCTGAACGCAAGTCCAAAATTTTGGATCATGTCCTATAATGGTTCCCGGGGGGTGGCTGAGACTTTGGTTAATTCTTCTTCCTGCCGGGAAATTAGAGTGACATGTGCCCGTCCAAATGCCTAACAGCTACTCTCTCATGGGTTCTCCCTCGTCCCTTCCATCCTCTGCCAAATTGGGAACCTGTGCAAACCAGGAGGTTAAAGGGCCTGTCTCTCCAAGTTGGGAGATTGATAGTAAGGCAGTTGGAAAGTCAAACTGGAGCACCAGGAGAGGGACTATTCGTTGAGTTTTAGAAACCTTTCGTATTCACAGTGTGTCCATTCTCTAGGGTTCCTGTACATGTTATAGCTGTAGTAATATTCCCTTGAACCTGGAGAGTTGGGACCCATGGAATGGGGGCCATGCATTATTGCTTGAAAGGGTCTGCATTCGCTCACCCAATCTCACCAATCCTCTCAGTCCCAAGTGTCCAGCCTTATGCCACATCCAGCTGTCATTGTAGATAGGGTCTTTCCAGGTTTCCTCAGACACCCTGAAGGAATTCGAAAGAATTTCCCTGTTTTTTGGTTTTGCTTTTGAAATTCCTTTTTATAGTGGGTTTGAGCTGATTCTCGCTGCCATGTTTATGCCACTCTAGACACATTTGATTCCCTTATGGAGTCATATCAATACATAGGTTTTAAGATTCTTACTAGTCAGATATATTCCTCTGCGGGAAATATGGGGTGTTGAGTCTCTTTCACTGAGGAAGGTGTAGGTCTTGTCTATTCCAAAGTTGGTTTTTGGAACGGTCCCTGTGCATATATCAAACTCTGGTTTTATGCAACACCCCACCTCTCCATCCCCTTTATGCAGGCATAAGAGTGTTTTCTAAATGTGAGACTTTGTTCTCTTTCCTAACTCAGTTCACGTGTAGCCATGTTTACAGGATCTTCATAAGTGATATCTTATGATAAGTTTCTTTTTCTGTGTGACTTATTTCACTTAGAATCATCGTACCTGAATCCACTCACTTTGCTGCTACTGGTCTTATGACATTGATTTCATCGCTGAGGGATATTCCATCGTACGTAAGTACCACAATGTTTTGAACCATTTTTATATTTCCTGGGATATTTAAGGTGTACCCAAGTTGAGGTTCTTGTAGTCAGTGCAGCCCTAAATTTGGAGGTGGCTCTTTCTTATTGATTTTCATTTTTCCCAAGGTATATTCCCTAGACTGGAAGTGGCCTTGGCTCTGTAGCTCTGTTGTTTACTTGTTTTAGGGAACACAATGCACTCCTCCAGTGAGGCAGTTGGCAATTTACATCCCGCCCATCAGCATAACAAGGCTCCCAGTTCTCCAGGGCCTGTCTTGCCTTTCTGGTTTTTACACATTTTGTGGATGTCCCTTTTGACCTGTGGGAAGTGATACTTCTTTGTAGTGCAGATTTGCATTGCCCGCTTGCTTGCTTGGCCAAAAAGGGCGTATGCGTTTTCTCCTGAATATATTCAGGAGAAAACGCATACGCCCTTTTTGGCCAAGTGCACCATTGTCCAAGTTGTGCCCCTCTTCCTGTGCTTTACAGGCGATTCCAAGGTACCTCTTGAAATCTGTTTCCTGCTATTTTGCCTCGCTTTCAAGTCCGCCTCGTTGACTTCCCTCAACAGATTTTTGGACGATAGTTGTCCTTTATCACTCTGCCAGTTTGTGAATTGCTGTGCCTCTGAGCTCCATTTCTCAACTCGTTTTTTGTGAGCTGAACGCAAGTCCAAATTTTGTATCATGTCCTATACTGGTTCCCGGTGGGTGGCTGAGACTTTGGTTAATTCTTCTTCCTGCCGGGAAATTAGAGTGACATGTGCCCGTCCAAATGCCTAACAGCTACTCTCTCATGGGTTCTCCCTCGTCCCTTCCATCCTCTGCCAAATTGGGAACCTGTGCAAACCAGGAGGTTAAAGGGCCTGCCTCTCCAACTTGGGAGATTGATAGTAAGGCAGTTGGAAAGTCAAACTGGAGCACCAGGAGAGGGACTATTCGTTGAGTTTTAGAAACCTTTCGTATTCACTGTGTGTCCATTCTCTAGGTTTCCTGTACATGTTATAGCTGTAGTAATATTCCCTTGAACATGGAGAGTTGGGACCCATGGAATGGGGGCCATGCATTATTGCTTGAAAGGGTCTGCATTTGCTCACCCAATCTCACCAATCCTCTCAGTCCCAAGTGTCCAGCCTTATGCCACATCCAGCTGTCATTGTAGATAGGGTCTTTCCAGGTTTCCTCAGACACCTTGAAGGAATTGTAAAGAATTTCCCTGTTTTTTGGTTTTGCTTTTGAAATTCCTTTTTATAGTGGGTTTGAGCTGATTCTCGCTGCCATGTTTATGCCACTCTAGACACACTTGATTCCCTTATGGAGTCATATCAATACATAGGTTTTAAGATTCTTACTAGTCAGATATATTCCTCTGCGGGAAATATGGGGTTTTGAGTCTCTTTCACTGAGGAAGGTGTAGGTCTTGTCTATTCCAAAGTTGGTTTTTGGAACGGTCCCTGTGCTTATATCAAACTCTGGTTTTATGCATCACCCCACCTCTCCATCCCCTTTATGCAGGCATAAGAGTGTTTTCTAAATGTGAGACTCTGTTCTCTTTCCTAACTCAGTTCACGTGTAGCCATGTTTACAGGCTCTTCAGAAGTGATATCTTATGATAAGTTTCTTTTTCTGTGTGACTTATTTCACTTAAAATCATCGTACCTGAATCCACTCACTTTGCTGCTACTGGTCTTATGACATTGATTTCATGGCTGAGGGATATTCCATCGTACGTAAATACCACAATGTTTTGAACCATTTTTATATTTCCTGGGATATTTAAGGTGTACCCAAGTTGAGGTTCTTGTAGTCAGTGCAGCCCTAAATTTGGAGGTGGCTCTTTCTTATTGATTTTCAGTTTTCCCAAGGTATATTCCCTAGACTGGAAGTGGCCTTGGCTCTGTAGCTCTGTTGTTTACTTGTTTTAGGGAACACAATGCACTCCTCCAGTGAGGCAGTTGGCAATTTACATCCCGCCCATCAGCATAACAAGGCTCCCAGTTCTCCAGGGCCTGTCTTGCCTTTCTGGTTTTTACACATTTTGTGGATGTCCCTTTTGACCGGTGGGAAGTGATACTTCTTTGTAGTGCAGATTTGCATTGCCCGCTTGCTTGCTTGGCCAAAAAGGGTGTATGCGTTTTCTCCTGAATATATTCAGGAGAAAACGCATACGCCCTTTTTGGCCAAGTGCACCATTGTCCAAGTTGTGCCCCTCTTCCTGTGCTTTACAGGCGATTCCAAGGTACCTCTTGAAATCTGTTTCCTGCTATTTTGCCTCACTTTCAAGTCCGCCTCGTTGACTTCCCTCAACAGATTTTTGGACGATAGTTGTCCTTTATCACTCTGCCAGTTTGTGAATTGCTGTGCCCCTGAGCTCCATTTCTCAACTCGTTTTTTGTGAGCTGAACGCAAGTCCAAAATTTTGGATCATGTCCTATACTGGTTCCCGGTGGGTGGCTGAGACTTTGGTTAATTCTTCTTCCTGCCGGGAGATTAGAATGACATGTGCCCGTCCAAATGCCTAACAGCTACTCTCTCATGGGTTCTCCCTCGTCCCTTCCATCCTCTGCCAAATTGGGAACCTGTGCAAACCAGGAGGTTAAAGGGCCTGTCTCTCCAAGTTGGGAGATTGATAGTAAGGCAGTTGGAAAGTCAAACTGGAGCACCAGGAGAGGGACTATTCGTTGAGTTTTAGAAACCTTTCGTATTCACAGTGTGTCCATTCTCTAGGTTTCCTGTACATGTTATAGCTGTAGTAATATTCCCTTGAACCTGGAGAGTTGGGACCCATGGAATGGGGGCCATGCATTATTGCTTGAAAGGGTCTGCATTTGCTCACCCAATCTCACCAATCCTCTCAGTCCCAAGTGTCCAGCCTTATGCCACATCCAGCTGTCATTGTAGATAGGGTCTTTCCAGGTTTCCTCAGACACCCTGAAGGAATTGTAAAGAATTTCCCTGTTTTTTGGTTTTGCTTTGGAAATTCCTTTTTATAGTGGGTTTGAGCTGATTCTCGCTGCCATGTTTATGCCACTCTAGACACACTTGATTCCCTTATGGAGACATATCAATACATAGGTTTTAAGATTCTTACTAGTCAGATATATTCCTCTGTGGGAAATATGGGGTTTTGAGTCTCTTTCACTGAGGAAGGTGTCGGTCTTGTCAATTCCAAAGTTGGTTTTTGAAACGGTCCCTGTGCTTATATCAAACTCTGGTTTTATGCATCACCCCACCCCTCCTTCCCCTTTATGCAGGCATAAGAGTGTTTTCTAAAGGTGAGACTCTGTTCTCTTTCCTAACTCAGTTCACGTGTAGCCATGTTTACAGGATCTTCATAAGTGATATCTTATGATAAGTTTCTTTTTCTGTGTGACTTATTTCACTTAGAATCATTGTACCTGAATCCACTCACTTTGCTGCTACTGGTCTTATGACATTGATTTCATGGCTGAGGGATATTCCATCGTACGTAAGTACCACAATGTTTTGAACCATTTTTATATTTCCTGGGATATTTAAGGTGTACCCAAGTTGAGGTTCTTGTAGTCAGTGCAGCCCTAAATTTGGAGGTGGCTCTTTCTTATTGATTTTCAGTTTTCCCAAGGTATATTCCCTAGACTGGAAGTGGCCTTGGCTCTGTAGCTCTGTGTTTTACTTCTTTTAGGGAACACAATGCACTCCTCCAGTGAGGCAGTTGGCAATTTACATCCCGCCCATCAGCATAACAAGGCTCCCAGTTCTCCAGGGCCTGTCTTGCCTTTCTGGTTTTTACACATTTTGTGGATGTCCCTTTTGACCTGTGGGAAGTGATACTTCTTTGTAGTGCAGATTTGCATTGCCCGCTTGCTTGCTTGGCCAAAAAGGGCGTATGCGTTTTCTCCTGAATATATTCAGGAGAAAACGCATACGCCCTTTTTGGCCAAGTGCACCATTGTCCAAGTTGTGCCCCTCTTCCTGTGCTTTACAGGCGATTCCAACGTACCTCTTGAAATCTGTTTCCTGCTATATTGCCTCACATTCAAGTCCGCCTCGTTGACTTCCCTCAACAAATTTTTGGAGGATTGTTGTCCTTTATCACTCTGCCAGTTTGTGAATTGCTGTGCCCCTGAGCTCCATTTCTCAAGTCGTTTTTTGTGAGCTGAACGCAAGTCCAAATTTTGGATCATGTCCTATACTGGTTCCCAGTGGGTGGCTGAGACTTTGGTTAATTCTTCTTCCTGCCGGGAAATTAGAGTGACATGTGCCCGTCCAAATGCCTAACAGCTACTCTCTCATGGGTTCTCCCTCGTCCCTTCCATCCTCTGCCAAATTGGGAACCTGTGCAAACCAGGAGGTTAAAGGGCCTGTCTCTCCAAGTTGGGAGATTGATAGTAAGGCAGTTGGAAAGTCAAACTGGAGCACCAGGAGAGGGACTATTCGTTGAGTTTTAGAAACCTTTTGTATTCACAGTGTGTCCATTCTCTAGGTTTCCTGTACATGTTATAGCTGTAGTAATATTCCCTTGAACCTGGAGAGTTGGGACCCATGGAATGTGGGCCATGCATTATTGCTTGAAAGGGTCTGCATTTGCTCACCCAATCTCACTAATCCTCTCAGTCCCAAGTGTCAAGACTTATGCCACATCCAGCTGTCATTGTAGATAGGGTCTTTCCAGGTTTCCTCAGACACCCTGAAGGAATTGTAAAGAATTCCCCTGTTTTTTGGTTTTGCTTTTGAAATTCCTTTTTATAGTGGGTTTGAGCTGATTCTCGCTGCCATGTTTATGGCACTCTAGACACACTTGATTCCCTTATGGAGTCATATCAATACATAGGTTTTAAGATTCTTACTAGTCAGATATATTCCTCTGCGGGAAATATGGGGTTTTGAGTCTCTTTCACTGAGGAAGGTGTAGGTCTTGTCTATACCAAAGTTGCTTTTTGGAACGGTCCCTGTGCTTATATCAAACTCTGGTTTTATGCATCACCCCACCTCTCCATCCCCTTTATGCAGGCATAAGAGTGTTTTCTAAATGTGAGACTCTGTTCTCTTTCCTAACTCAGTTCACGTGTAGCCATGTTTACAGGATATTCATAAGTGATATCTTATGATAAGTTCCTTTTTCTGTGTGACTTATTTCACTTAGAATCATCGTACCTGAATCCACTCACTTTGCTGCTACTGGTTTTATGACATTGATTTCATCGCTGAGGGATATTCCATCGTACGTAAGTACCACAATGCTTTGAACCATTTTTATATTTCCTGGGATATTTAAGGTGTACCCAAGTTGAGGTTCTTGTAGCCAGTGCAGCCCTAAATTTGGAGGTGGCTCTTTCTTATTGATTTTCAATTTTCCCAAGGTATATTCCCTAGACTGGATGTGGCCTTGGCTCTGTAGCTCTGTTGTTTACTTGTTTTAGGGAACACAATACACTCCTCCAGTGAGGCAGTTGGCAATTTACATCCCGCCCATCAGCATAACAAGGCTCCCTGTTCTCCAGGGCCTGTCTTGCCTTTCTGGTTTTTACACATTTTGTGGATGTCCCTTTTGACCGGTGGGAAGTGATACTTCTTTGTAGTGCAGATTTGCATTGCTTGCTTGCTTGCTTGGCCAAAAAGGGCGTATGCGTTTTCTCCTGAATATATTCAGGAGAAAACGCATACGCCCTTTTTGGCCATGTGCACCATTGTCCAAGTTGTGCCCCTCTTCCTGTGCTTTACAGGCGATTCCAAGGTACCTCTTGAAATCTGTTTCCTGCTATTTTGCCTCACTTTCAAGTCCGCCTCGTTGACTTCCCTCAACAGATTTTTGGACGATAGTTGTCCTTTATCACTCTGCCAGTTTGTGAATTGCTGTGCCCCTGAGCTCCATTTCTCAACTCGTTTTTTGTGAGCTGAACGCAAGTCCAAAATTTTGGATCATGTCCTATACTGGTTCCCGGTGGGTGGCTGAGACTTTGGTTAATTCTTCTTCCTGCCGGGAAATTAGAGTGACATGTGCCCGTCCAAATGCCTAACAGCTACTCTCTCATGGGTTCTCCCTCGTCCCTTCCATCCTCTGCAAAATTGGGAACCTGTGCAAACCAGGAGGTTAAAGGGCCTGTCTCTCCAAGTTGGGAGATTGATAGTAAGGCAGTTGGAAAGTCAAACTGGAGCACCAGGAGAGGGACTATTCGTTGAGTTTTAGAAACCTTTCGTATTCACAGTGTGTCCATTCTCTAAGTTTCCTGTACATGTTATACCTGTAGTAATATTCCCTTGAACCTGGAGAGTTGGGACCCATGGAATGGGGGCCATGCATTATTGCTTGAAAGGGTCTGCATTTGCTCACCCAATCTCACCAATCCTCTCAGTCCCAAGTGTCCAGCCTTATGCCACATCCAGCTGTCATGGTAGATAGGGTCTTTCCAGGTTTCCTCAGACACCCTGAAGGAATTGTAAAGAATTTCCCTGTTTTTTGGTTTTGCTTTTGAAATTCCTTTTTATAGTGGGTTTGAGCTGATTCTCGCTGCCATGTTTATGCCACTCTAGACACACTTGATTCCCTTATGGAGACATATCAATACATAGGTTTTAAGATTCTTACTAGTCAGATATATTCCTCTGTGGGAAATATGGGGTTTTGAGTCTCTTTCACTGAGGAAGGTGTCGGTCTTGTCAATTCCAAAGTTGGTTTTTGAAACGGTCTCTGTGCTTATATCAAACTCTGGTTTTATGCATCACCCCACCTCTCCTTCCCCTTTATGCAGGCATAAGAGTGTTTTCTAAATGTGAGACTCTGTTCTCTTTCCTAACTCAATTCACGTGTAGCCATGTTTACAAGATCTTCATAAGTGATATCTTATGATAAGTTTCTTTTTCTGTGTGACTTACTTCACTTAGAATCATCGTACCTGAATCCACTCACTTTGCTGCTACTGGTCTTATGACATTGATTTCATGGCTGAGGGATATTCCATCGTACGTAAGTACCACAATGTTTTGAACCATTTTTATATTTCCTGGGATATTTAAGGTGTACCCAAGTTGAGGTTCTTGTAGTCAGTGCAGCCCTAAATTTGGAGGTGGCTCTTTCTTATTGATTTTCAGTTTTCCCAAGGTATATTCCCTAGACTGGAAGTGGCCTTGGCTCTGTAGCTCTGTTGTTTACTTGTTTTAGGGAACACAATGCACTCCTCCAGTGAGGCAGTTGGCAATTCACATCCCGCCCATCAGCATAACAAGGCTCCCAGTTCTCCAGGGCCTGTCTTGCCTTTCTGGTTTTTACACATTCTGTGGATGTCCCTTTTGACCGGTGGGAAGTGATACTTCTTTGTAGTGCAGATTTGCATTGCCCGCTTGCTTGCTTGGCCAAAAAGGGCGTATGCGTTTTCTCCTGAATATATTCAGGAGAAAACGCATACGCCCTTTTTGACCAAGTGCACCATTGTCCAACTTGTGCCCCTCTTCCTGTGCTTTACAGGCGATTCCAAGGTACCTCTTGAAATCTGTTTCCTGCTATTTTGCCTCGCTTTCAAGTCCGCCTCGTTGACTTCCCTCAACAGATTTTTGGACGATAGTTGTCCTTTATCACTCTGCCAGTTTGTGAATTCCTGTGCCCCTGAGCTCCATTTCTCAACTCGTTTTTTGTGAGTTGAACGCAAGTCCAAAATTTTGGATCCTGTCCTATACTGGTTCCCGGTGGGTGGCTGAGACTTTGGTTAATTCTTCTTCCTGCCGGGAAATTAGAGTGACATGTGCCCGTCCAAAAGACTAACAGCTACTCTCTCATGGGTTCTACCTCGTCCCTTCCATCCTCTGCCAAATTGGGAACCTGTGCACACCAGGAGGTTAAAGGGCCTGTCTCTCCAAGTTGGGAGATTGATAGTAAGGCAGTTGGAAAGTCAAACTGGAGCACCAGGAGAGGGACTATTCGTTGAGTTTTAGAAACCTTTTGTATTCACAGTGTGTCCATTCTCTAGGTTTCCTGTACATGTTATAGCTGTAGTAATATTCCCTTGAAGATGGAGAGTTGGGACCCATGGAATGGGGGCCATGCATTATTGCTTGAAAGGGTCTGCATTTGCTCACCCAATCTCACCAATCCTCTCAGTCCCAAGTGTCCAGCCTTATGCCACATCCAGCTGTCATTGTAGATAGGGTCTTTCCAGGTTTCCTCAGACACCCTGAAGGAATTGTAAAGAATTTCCCTGTTTTTTGGTTTTGCTTTTGAAATTCCTTTTTATAGTGGGTTTGAGCTGATTCTCGCTGCCATGTTTATGCCACTCTAGACACACTTGATTCCCTTATGGAGACATATCAATACATAGGTTTTAAGATTCTTACTAGTCAGATATATTCCTCTGTGGGAAATATGGGGTTTTGAGTCTCTTTCACTAAGGAAGGTGTCGGTCTTGTCAATTCGAAAGTTGGTTTTTGAAACGGTCTCTGTGCTTATATCAAACTCTGGTTTTATGCATCACCCCACCTCTCCATCCCCTTTATGCAGGCATAAGAGTGTTTTCTAAATGTGAGACTCTGTTCTCTTTCCTAACTCAATTCACGTGTAGCCATGTTTACAGGATCTTCATAAGTGATATCTTATGATAAATTTCTTTTTCTGTGTGACTTATTTCACTTAGAATCATCGTACCTGAATCCACTCACTTTGCTGCTACTGGTCTTATGACATTGATTTCATGGCTGAGGGATATTCCATCGTACGTAAGTACCACAATGTTTTGAACCATTTTTATATTTCCTGGGATATTTAAGGTGTACCCAAGTTGAGGTTCTTGTAGTCAGTGCAGCCCTAAAATTGCAGGTGGCTCTTTCTTATTGATTTTCAGTTTTCCCAAGGTATATTCCCTAGACTGGAAGTGGCCTTGGCTCTGTAGCTCTGTTGTTTACTTGTTTTAGGGAACACAATGCACTCCTCCAGTGAGGCAGTTGGCAATTTACATCCCGCCCATCAGCATAACAAGGCTCCCAGTTCTCCAGGGCCTGTCTTGCCTTTCTGGTTTTTACACATTTTGTGGATGTCCCTTTTGACCGGTGGGAAGTGATACTTCTTTGTAGTGCAGATTTGCATTGCCCGCTTGCTTGCTTGGCCAAAAAGGGCGTATGCGTTTTCTCCTGAATATATTCAGGAGAAAACGAATATGCCCTTTTTGGCCAAGTGCATCATTGTCCAAGTTGTGCCCCTCTTCCTGTGCTTTACAGTCGATTCCAACGTACCTCTTGAAATCTGTTTCCTGCTATTTTGCCTCGCTTTCAAGTCTGCCTCGCTGACTTCCCTCAACAGATTTTTGGACGATAGTTGTCCTTTATCACTCTGCCAGTTTGTGAATTGCTGTGCCCCTGAGCTCCATTTCTCAACTCGTTTTTTGTGAGCTGAACGCAAGTCCAAAATTTTGGATCATGTCCTATACTGGTTCCCGGTGGGTGACTGAGACTTTGGTTAATTCTTCTTCCTGCCGGGAAATTAGAGTGACATGTGCCCGTCCAAATGCCTAACAGCTACTCTCTCATGGGTTCTCCCTCGTCCCTTCCATCCTCTGCCAAATTGGGAACCTGTGCAAACCAGGAGGTTAAAGGGCCTGTCTCTCCAAGTTGGGAGATTGATAGTAAGGCAGTTGGAAAGTCAAACTGGAGCACCAGGAGAGGGACTATTCGTTGAGTTTTAGAAACCTTTCGTATTCACAGTGTGTCCATTCTCTAGGTTTCCTGTACTTGTTATAGCTGTAGTAATATTCCCTTGAACCTGGAGAGTTGGGACCCATGGAATGGGGGCCATGCATTATTGCTTGAAAGGGTCTGTATTTGCTCACCCAATCTCACCAATCCTCTCAGTCCCAAGTGTCCAGCCTTATGCCACATCCAGCTGTCATTGTAGATAGGGTCTTTCCAGGTTTCCTCAGACACCCTGAAGGAATTGTAAAGAATTTCCCTGTTTTTTGGTTTTGCTTTTGAAATTCCTTTTTATAGTGGGTTTGAGCTGATTCTTGCTGCCATGTTTATGCCACTCTAGACACACTTGATTCCCTTATGGAGTCATATCAATACATAGGTCTTAAGATTCTTACTAGTCAGATATATTCCTCTGCGGGAAATATGGGGTTTTGAGTCTCTTTCACTGAGGAAGGTGTAGGACTTGTCTATTCCAAAGTTGGTTTTTGGAACGGTCCCTGTGCTTATATCAAACTCTGGTTTTATGCATCACCCCACCTCTCCATCCCCTTTATGCAGGCATAAGAGTGTTTTCTAAATGTGAGACTCTGTTCTCTTTCCTAACTCAGTTCACGTGTAGCCATGTTTACAGGATCTTCATAAGTGATATCTTATGATAAGTTCCTTTTTCTGTGTGACTTATTTCACTTAGAATCATCGTACCTGAATCCACTCACTTTGCTGCTACTGGTTTTATGACATTGATTTCATCGCTGAGGGATATACCATCGTACGTAAGTACCACAATGTTTTGAACCATTTTTATATTTCCTGGGATATTTAAGGTGTACCCAAGTTGAGGTTCTTGTAGCCAGTGCAGCCCTAAATTTGGAGGTGGCTCTTTCTTATTGATTTTCAGTTTTCCCAAGGTATATTCCCTAGACTGGAAGTGGCCTTGGCTCTGTAGCTCTGTTGTTTACTTGTTTTAGGGAACACAATGCACTCCTCCAGTGAGGCAGTTGGCAATTTACATCCCGCCCATCAGCATAACAAGGCTCCCTGTTCTCCAGGGCCTGTCTTGCCTTTCTGGTTTTTACACATTTTGTGGATGTCCCTTTTGACCGGTGGGAAGTGATACTTCTTTGTAGTGCACATTTGCATTGCCCGCTTGCTTGCTTGGCCAAAAAGGGCGTATGCGTTTTCTCCTGAATATATTCAGGAGAAAACGCATACGCCCTTTTTGGCCAAGTGCACCATTGTCCAAGTTGTGCCCCTCTTCCTGTGCTTTACAGGCGATTCCATCGTACCTCTTGAAATCTGTTTCCTGCTATTTTGCCTCGCTTTCAAGTCCGCCTCGTTGACTTCCCTCAACAGATTTTTGGACGATAGTTGTACTTTATCACTCTGCCAGTTTGTGAATTGCTGTGCCCCTGAGCTCCATATCTCAAGTCCTTTTTTTGTGAGCTGAACGCAAGTCCAAATTTTGGATCATGTCCTATACTGGTTCCCGGTGGGTGGCTGAGACTTTGGTTAATTCTTCTTCCTGCCGGGAAATTAGAGTGACATGTGCCCGTCCAAATGCCTAACAGCTACTCTCTCATGGGTTCTCCCTCGTCCCTTCCATCCTCTGCCAAATTGGGAACCTGTGCAAACCAGGAGGTTAAAGGGCCTGTCTCTCCAAGTTGGGAGATTGATAGTAAGGCAGTTGGAAAGTCAAACTGGAGCACCAGGAGAGGGACTATTCGTTGAGTTTTAGAAACCTTTCGTATTCACAGTGTGTCCATTCTCTAGGTTTCCTGTACATGTTATAGCTGTAGTAATATTCCCTTGAACCTGGAGAGTTGGGACCCATTGAATGGGGGCCATGCATTATTGCTTGAAAGGGTCTGCATTTGCTCACCCAATCTCACCAATCCTCTCAGTCCCAAGTGTCCAGCCTTATGCCACATCCAGCTGTCATTGTAGATAGGGTCTTTCCAGGTTTCCTCAGACACCCTGAAGGAATTGTAAAGAATTTCCCTGTTTTTTGGTTTTGCTTTTGAAATTCCTTTTTATAGTGGGTTTGAGCTGATTCTCGCTGCCATGTTTATGGCACTCTAGACACACTTGATTCCCTTATGGAGTCATATCAATACATAGGTTTTAAGATTCTTACTAGTCAGATATATTCCTCTGCGGGAAATATGGGGTTTTGAGTCTCTTTCACTGAGGAAGGTGTAGGTCTTGTCTATTCCAAAGTTGGTTTTTGGAACGGTCTCTGTGCTTATATCAAACTCTGGTTTTATGCATCACCCCACCTCTCCTTCCCCTTTATGCAGGCATAAGAGTGTTTTCTAAATGTGAGACTCTGTTCTCTTTCCTAACTCAGTTCACGTGTAGCCATGTTTAAAGGATCTTCATAAGTGATACCTTATGATAAGTTCCTTTTTCTGTGTGACTTATTTCACTTAGAATCATCGTACCTGAATCCACTCACTTTGCTGCTACTGGTTTTATGACATTGATTTCATCGCTGAGGGATATTCCATCGTACGTAAGTACCACAATGCTTTGAACCATTTTTATAATTCCTGGGATATTTAAGGTGTACCCAAGTTGAGGTTCTTTTAGCCAGTGCAGCCCTAAATATGGAGGTGGCTCTTTCTTATTGATTTTCAGTTTTCCCAAGGTATATTCCCTAGACTGGATGTGGCCTTGGCTCTGTAGCTCTGTTGTTTACTTGTTTTAGGGAACACAATGCACTCCTCCAGTGAGGCAGTTGGCAATTTACATCCCGCCCATCAGCATAACAAGGCTCCCAGTTCTCCAGGGCCTGTCTTGCCTTTCTGGTTTTTACACATTTTGTGGATGTCCCTTTTGACCGGTGGGAAATGATACTTCTTTGTAGTGCAGATTTGCATTGCTTGCTTGCTTGCTTGGCCAAAAAGGGCGTATGCGTTTTCTCCTGAATATATTCAGGAGAAAACGCATACGCCCTTTTTGGCCATGTGCACCATTGTCCAAGTTGTGCCCCTCTTCCTGTGCTTTACAGGCGATTCCAAGGTACCTCTTGAAATCTGTTTCCTGCTATTTTGCCTCACTTTCAAGTCCGCCTCGGTGACTTCCCTCAACATATTTTTGGACGATAGTTGTCCTTTATCACTCTGCCAGTTTGTGAATTGCTGTGCCCCTGAGCTCCATTTCTCAACTCGTTTTTTGTGAGTTGAACGCAAGTCCAAAATTTTGGATCCTGTCCTATACTGGTTCCCGGTGGGTGGCTGAGACTTTGGTTAATTCTTCTTCCTGCCGGGAAATTAGAGTGACATGTGCCCGTCCAAATGCCTAACAGCTACTCTCTCATGGGTTCTCCCTCGTCCCTTCCATCCTCTGCCAAATTGGGAACCTGTGCAAACCAGGAGGTTAAAGGGCCTGTCTCTCCAAGTTGGGAGATTGATAGTAAGGCAGTTGGAAAGTCAAACTGGAGCACCAGGAGAGGGACTATTCGTTGAGTTTTAGAAACCTTTCGTATTCACAGTGTGTCCATTCTCTAGGTTTCCTGTACATGTTATAGCTGTAGTAATATTCCCTTGAACCTGGAGAGTTGGGACCCATGGAATGGGGGCCATGCATTATTGCTTGAAAGGGTCTGCATTTGCTCACCCAATCTCACCAATCCTCTCAGTCCCAAGTGTCCAGCCTTATGCCACATCCAGCTGTCATTGTAGATAGGGTCTTTCCAGGTTTCCTCAGACACCCTGAAGGAATTGTAAAGAATTTCCCTGTTTTTTGGTTTTGCTTTTGAAATTCCTTTTTATAGTGGGTTTGTGCTGATTCTCGCTGCCATGTTTATGCCACTCTAGACACACTTGATTCCCTTATGGAGACATATCAATACATAGGTTTTAAGATTCTTACTAGTCAGATATATTCCTCTGTGGGAAATATGGGGTTTTGAGTCTCTTTCACTAAGGAAGGTGTCGGTCTTGTCAATTCGAAAGTTGGTTTTTGAAACGGTCTCTGTGCTTATATCAAACTCTGGTTTTATGCATCACCCCACCTCTCCATCCCCTTTATGCAGGCATAAGAGTGTTTTCTAAATGTGAGACTCTGTTCTCTTTCCTAACTCAATTCACGTGTAGCCATGTTTACAGGATCTTCATAAGTGATATCTTATGATAAGTTTCTTTTTCTGTGTGACTTATTTCACTTAGAATCATCGTACCTGAATCCACTCACTTTGATGCTACTGGTCTTATGACATTGATTTCATGGCTGAGGGATATTCCATCGTACGTAAGTACCACAATGTTTTGAACCATTTTTATATTTCCTGGGATATTTAAGGTGTACCCAAGTTGAGGTTCTTGTAGTCAGTGCAGCCCTAAATTTGCAGGTGGCTCTTTCTTATTGATTTTCAGTTTTCCCCAGGTATATTCCCTAGACTGGAAGTGGCCTTGGCTCTGTAGCTCTGTTGTTTACTTGTTTTAGGGAACACAATGCACTCCTCCAGTGAGGCAGTTGGCAATTTACATCCCGCCCATCAGCATAACAAGGCTCCCTGTTCTCCAGGGCCTGTCTTGCCTTTCTGGTTTTTACACATTTTGTGGATGTCCCTTTTGACCGGTGGGAAGTGATACTTCTTTGTAGTGCAGATTTTCATTGCCCGCTTGCTTGCTTGGCCAAAAAGGGCGTATGCGTTTTCTCCTGAATATATTCAGGAGAAAACGCATACGCCCTTTTTGGCCAAGTGCACCATTGTCCAAGTTTTGCCCCTCTTCCTGTGCTTTACAGGCGATTCCAACGTACCTCTTGAAATCTGTTTCCTGCTATTTTGCCTCACTTTCAAGTCTGCCTCGTTGACTTCCCTCAACAGATTTTTGGACGATAGTTGTCCTTTATCACTCTGCCAGTTTGTGAATTGCTGTGCCCCTGAGCTCCATTTCTCAACTCGTTTTTTGTGAGCTGAACGCAAGTCCAAAATTTTGGATCATGTCCTATACTGGTTCCCGGTGGGTGGCTGAGACTTTGGTTAATTCTTCTTCCTGCCGGGAAATTAGAGTGACATGTGCCCGTCCAAATGCCTAACAGCTACTCTCTCATGGGTTCTCCCTCGTCCCTTCCATCCTCTGCCAAATTGGGAACCTGTGCAAACCAGGAGGTTAAATGGCCTGTCTCTCCAAGTTGGGAGATTGATAGTAAGGCAGTTGGAAAGTCAAACTGGAGCACCAGGAGAGGGACTATTCGTTGAGTTTTAGAAACCTTTCGTATTCACAGTGTGTCCATTCTCTAGGTTTCCTGTACTTGTTATAGCTGTAGTAATATTCCCTTGAACCTGGAGAGTTGGGACCCATGGAATGGGGGCCATGCATTATTGCTTGAAAGGGTCTGCATTTGCTCACCCAATCTCACCAATCCTCTCAGTCCCAAGTGTCCAGCCTTATGCCACATCCAGCTGTCATTGTAGATAGGGTCTTTCCAGGTTTCCTCAGACACCCTGAAGGAATTGTAAAGAATTTCCCTGTTTTTTGGTTTTGCTTTTGAAATTCCTTTTTATAGTGGGTTTGAGCTGATTCTCGCTGCCATGTTTATGCCACTCTAGACACACTTGATTCCCTTATGGAGTCATATCAATACATAGGTTTTAAGATTCTTACTAGTCAGATATATTCCTCTGCGGGAAATATGGGGTTTTGAGTCTCTTTCACTGAGGAAGGTGTAGGTCTTGTCTATTCCAAAGTTGGTTTTTGGAACGGTCCCTGTGCTTATATCAAACTCTGGTTTTATGCATCACCCCACCTCTCCATCCCCTTTATGCAGGCATAAGAGTGTTTTCTAAATGTGAGACTCTGTTCTCTTTCCTAACTCAGTTCACGTGTAGCCTTGTTTACAGGATCTTCTTAAGTGATATCTTATGATAAGTTCCTTTTTCTGTGTGACTTATTTCACTTAGAATCATCGTACCTGAATCCACTCACTTTGCTGCACTGGTTTTATGACATTGATTTCATCGCTGAGCGATATTCCATCGTACGTAAGTACCACAATGTTTTGAACCATTTTTATATTTCCTGGGATATTTAAGGTGTACCCAAGTTGAGGTTCTTGTAGCCAGTGCAGCCCTAAATTTGGAGGTGGCTCTTTCTTATTGATTTTCAGTTTTCCCAAGGTATATTCCCTAGACTGGAAGTGGCCTTGGCTCTGTAGCTCTGTTGTTTACTTGTTTTAGGGAACACAATGCACTCCTCCAGTGAGGCAGTTGGCAATTTACATCCCGCCCTTGAGCATAACAAGGCTCCCTGTTCTCCAGGGCCTGTCTTGCCTTTCTGGTTTTTACACATTTTGTGGATGTCCCTTTTGACCGGTGGGAAGTGATACTTCTTTGTAGTGCAGATTTTCATTGCCCGCTTGCTTGCTTGGCCAAAAAGGGCGTATGCGTTTTCTCCTGAATATATTCAGGAGAAAATGCATACGCACTTTTTGGCCAAGTGCACCATTGTCCAAGTTGTGCCCCTCTTCCTGTGCTTTACAGGCGATTCCAACATACCTCTTGAAATCTGTTTCCTACTATTTTGCCTCACTTTCAAGTCCGCCTCGTTGACTTCCCTCAACAGATTTTTGGACGATAGTTGTCCTTTATCACTCTGCCAGTTTGTGAATTGCTGTGCCCCTGAGCTCCATTTCTCAACTCGTTTTTTGTGAGCTGAACGCAAGTCCAAAATTTTGGATCATGTCCTATAATGGTTCCCGGTGGGTGGCTGAGACTTTGGTTAATTCTTCTTCCTGCCGGGAAATTAGAGTGACATGTGCCCGTCCAAATGCCTAACAGCTACTCTCTCATGGGTTCTCCCTCGTCCCTTCCATCCTCTGCCAAATTGGGAACCTGTGCAAACCAGGAGGTTAAAGGGCCTGTCTCTCCAAGTTGGGAGATTGATAGTAAGGCAGTTGGAAAGTCAAACTGGAGCACCAGGAGAGGGACTATTCGTTGAGTTTTAGAAACCTTTCGTATTCACAGTGTGTCCATTCTCTAGGTTTCCTGTACATGTTATAGCTGTAGTAATATTCCCTTGAACCTGGAGAGTTGGGACCCATGGAATGGGGGCCATGCATTATTGCTTGAAAGGGTCTGCATTCGCTCACCCAATCTCACCAATCCTCTCAGTCCCAAGTGTCCAGCCTTATGCCACATCCAGCTGTCATTGTAGATAGGGTCTTTCCAGGTTTCCTCAGACACCCTGAAGGAATTGTAAAGAATTTCCCTGTTTTTTGGTTTTGCTTTTGAAATTCCTTTTTATAGTGGGTTTGAGCTGATTCTCGCTGCCATGTTTATGCCACTCTAGACACACTTGATTCCCTTATGGAGTCATATCAATACATAGGTTTTAAGATTCTTACTAGTCAGATATATTCCTCTGCGGGAAATATGGGGTTTTGAGTCTCTTTCACTGAGGAAGGTGTAGGTCTTGTCTATTCCAAAGTTGTTTTTTGGAACGGTCCCTGTGCTTATATCAAACTCTGGTTTTATGCATCACCCCACCTCTCCATCCCCGTTATGCAGGCATAAGAGTGTTTTCTAAATGTGAGACTCTGTTCTCTTTCCTAACTCAGTTCACGTGTAGCCATGTTTACAGGATCTTCCTATATGATATCTTATGATAAGTTTCTTTTTCTGTGTGACTTATTTCACTTAGAATCATCGTACCTGAATCCACTCACTTTGCTGCTACTGGTCTTATGACATTGATTTCATGGCTGAGGGATATTCCATCGTACGTAAGTACCACAATGTTTTGAACCATTTTTATATTTCCTGGGATATTTAAGGTGTACCCAAGTTGAGGTTCTTGTAGTCAGTGCAGCCCTAAATTTGGAGGTGGCTCTTTCTTATTGATTTTCAGTTTTCCCAAGGTATATTCCCTAGACTGGAAGTGGCCTTGGCTCTGTAGCTCTGTTGTTTACTTGTTTTAGGGAACACAATGCACTCCTCCAGTGAGGCAGTTGGCAATTTACATCCAGCCCATCAGCATAACAAGGCTCCCTGTTCTCCAGGGCCTGTCTTGCCTTTCTGGTTTTTACACATTTTGTGGATGTCCCTTTTGACCGGTGGGAAGTGATACTTCTTTGTAGTGCAGATTTGCATTGCCCGCTTGCTTGCTTGGCCAAAAAGGGCGTATGCGTTTTCTCCTGAATATATTCAGGAGAAAACGCATACGCCCTTTTTGGCCAAGTGCACCATTGTCCAAGTTGTGCCCCTCTTCCTGTGCTTTACAGGCGATTCCAACGTACCTCTTGAAATCTGATTCCTGCTATTTTGCCTCACATTCAAGTCCGCCTCGTTGACTTCCCTCAACAGATTTTTGGACGATAGTTGTCCTTTATCACTCTGCCAGTTTGTGAATTGCTGTGCCCCTGAGCTCCATTTCTCAACTCGTTTTTTGTGAGCTGAACGGAAGTCCAAAATTTTGGATCATGTCTTATACTGGTTCCCGGTGGTTGGCTGAGACTTTGGTTGATTCTTCTTCCTGCCGGGAAATTAGAGTGACATGTGCCCGTCCAAAAGACTAACAGCTACTCTCTCATGGGTTCTCCCTCGTCCCTTCCATCCTCTGCCAAATTGGGAACCTGTGCACACCAGGAGGTTAAAGGGCCTGTCTCTCCAAGTTGGGAGATTGATAGTAAGGCAGTTGGAAAGTCAAACTGGAGCACCAGGAGAGGGACTATTCGTTGAGTTTTAGAAACCTTTCGTATTCACAGTGTGTCCATTCTCTAGGTTTCCTGTACATGTTATAGCTGTAGTAATATTCCCTTGAACATGGAGAGTTGGGACCCATGGAATGGGGGCCATGCATTATTGCTTGAAAGGGTCTGCATTTGCTCACCCAATCTCACCAATCCTCTCAGTCCCAAGTGTCCAGCCTTATGCCACATCCAGCTGTCATTGTAGATAGGGTCTTTCCAGGTTTCCTCAGACACACTGAAGGAATTGGAAAGAATTTCCCTGTTTTTTGGTTTTGCTTTTGAAATTCCTTTTTATAGTGGGTTTGAGCTGATTCTCGCTGCCATGTTTATGCCACACTAGATACACTTGATTCCCTTATGGAGACATATCAATACATAGGTTTTGAGATTCCTACTAGTCAGATATATTCCTCTGTGGGAAATATGTGGTTTTGAGTCTCTTTCACTGAGGAAGGTGTAGGTCTTGTCTATTCCAAAGTTGGTTTTTGAAACGGTCCCTGTGCTTATATCAAACTCTGGTTTTATGCATCACCCCACCTCTCCATCCCCTTTATGCAGGCATAAGAGTGTTTTCTAAATGTGAGACTCTGTTCTCTTTCCTAACTCAGTTCACGTGTAGCCATGTTTACAGGATCTTCATAAGTGATATCTTATGATAAGTTTCTTTTTCTGTGTGACTTATTTCACTTAGAATCATCGTACCTGAATCCACTCACTTTGCTGCTACTGGTCTTATGACATTGATTTCATGGCTGAGGGATATTCCATCGTACGTAAGTACCACAATGTTTTGAACCATTTTTATATTTCCTGGGATATTTAAGGTGTACCCAAGTTGAGGTTCTTGTAGTCAGTGCAGCCCTAAATTTGGAGGTGGCTCTTTCTTATTGATTTTCAGTTTTCCCAAGGTATATTCCCTAGACTGGAAGTGGCCTTGGCTCTGTAGCTCTGTTGTTTACTTGTTTTAGGGAACACAATGCACTCCTCCAGTGAGGCAGTTGGCAATTTACATCCAGCCCATCAGCATAACAAGGCTCCCTGTTCTCCAGGGCCTGTCTTGCCTTTCTGGTTTTTACACATTTTGTGGATGTCCCTTTTGACCGGTGGGAAGTGATACTTCTTTGTAGTGCAGATTTGCATTGCCCGCTTGCTTGCTTGGCCAAAAAGGGCGTATGCGTTTTCTCCTGAATATATTCAGGAGAAAACGCATACGCCCTCTTTGGCCAAGTGCACCATTGTCCAAGTTGTGCCCCTCTTCCTGTGCTTTACAGGCGATTCCAACGTACCTCTTGAAATCTGTTTCCTGCTATATTGCCTCACATTCAAGTCCGCCTCGTTGACTTCCCTCAACAGATTTTTGGACGATAGTTGTCCTTTATCACTCTGCCAGTTTGTGAATTGCTGTGCCCCTGAGCTCCATTTCTCAACTCGTTTTTTGTGAGCTGAACGCAAGTCCAAAATTTTGGATCATGTCTTATACTGGTTCCCGGTGGTTGGCTGAGACATTGGTTAATTCTTCTTCCTGCCGGGAAATTAGAGTGACATGTGCCCGTCCAAAAGACTAACAGCTACTCTCTCATGGGTTCTCCCTCATCCCTTCCATCCTCTGCCACATTGGGAACCTGTGCACACCAGGAGGTTAAAGGGCCTGTCTCTCCAAGTTGGGAGATTGATAGTAAGGCAGTTGGAAAGTCAAACTGGAGCACCAGGAGAGGGACTATTCGTTGAGTTTTAGAAACCTTTCGTATTCACAGTGTGTCCATTCTCTAGGTTTCCTGTACATGTTATAGCTGTAGTAATATTCCCTTGAACCTGGAGAGTTGGGACCCATGGAATGGGGGCCATGCATTATTGCTTGAAAGGGTCTGCATTTGCTCACCCAATCTCACCAATCCTCTCAGTCCCAAGTGTCCAGCCTTATGCCACATCCAGCTGTCATTGTAGATAGGGTCTTTCCAGGTTTCCTCAGACACCCTGAAGGAATTGTAAAGAATTTCCCTGTTTTTTGGTTTTGCTTTTGAAATTCCATTTTATAGTGGGTTTGAGCTGATTCTCGCTGCCATGTTTATGCCACTCTAGATACACTTGATTCCCTTATGGAGACATATCAATACATAGGTTTTGAGATTCCTACTAGTCAGATATATTCCTCTGTGGGAAATATGTGGTTTTGAGTCTCTTTCACTGAGGAAGGTGTAGGTCTTGTCTATTCCAAAGTTGGTTTTTGAAACGGTCCCTGTGCTTATATCAAACTCTGGTTTTATGCATCACCCCACCTCTCCTTCCCCTTTATGCAGGCATAAGAGTGTTTTCTAAATGTGAGACTCTGTTCTCTTTCCTAACTCAGTTCACGTGTAGCCATGTTTACAGGATCTTCCTAAGTGATATCTTATGATAAGTTTCTTTTTCTGTGTGACTTATTTCACTTAGAATCATCGTACCTGAATCCACTCACTTTGCTGCTACTGGTCTTATGACATTGATTTCATGGCTGAGGGATATTCCATCGTACGTAAGTACCACAATGTTTTGAACCATTTTTATATTTCCTGGGATATTTAAGGTGTACCCAAGTTGAGGTTCTTGTAGTCAGTGCAGCCCTAAATTTGGAGGTGGCTCTTTCTTATTGATTTTCAGTTTTCCCAAGGTATATTCCCTAGACTGGAAGTGGCCTTGGCTCTGTAGCTCTGTTGTTTACTTGTTTTAGGGAACACAATGCACTCCTCCAGTGAGGCAGTTGGCAATTTACATCCAGCCCATCAGCATAACAAGGCTCCCTGTTCTCCAGGGCCTGTCTTGCCTTTCTGGTTTTTACACATTTTGTGGATGTCCCTTTTGACCGGTGGGAAGTGATACTTCTTTGTAGTGCAGATTTGCATTGCCCGCTTGCTTGCTTGGCCAAAAAGGGCGTATGCGTTTTCTCCTGAATATATTCAGGAGAAAACGCATACGCCCTTTTTGGCCAAGTGCACCATTGTCCAAGTTGTGCCCCTCTTCCTGTGCTTTACAAGCGATTCCAACGTACCTCTTGAAATCTGTTTCCTGCTATTTTGCCTCACATTCAAGTCCGCCTCGTTGACTTCCCTCAACAGATTTTTGGACGATAGTTGTCCTTTATCACTCTGCCAGTTTGTGAATTGCTGTGCCCCTGAGCTCCATTTCTCAACTCGTTTTTTGTGAGCTGAACGCAAGTCCAAAATTTTGGATCATGTCTTATACTGGTTCCCGGTGGTTGGCTGAGACTTTGGTTAATTCTTCTTCCTGCCGGGAAATTAGAGTGACATGTGCCCGTCCAAAAGACTAACAGCTACTCTCTCATGGGTTCTCCCTCGTCCCTTCCATCCTCTGCCAAATTGGGAACCTGTGCACACCAGGAGGTTAAAGGGCCTGTCTCTCCAAGTTGGGAGATTGATAGTAAGGCAGTTGGAAAGTCAAACTGGAGCACCAGGAGAGGGACTATTCGTTGAGTTTTAGAAACCTTTCGTATTCACAGTGTGTCCATTCTCTAGGTTTCCTGTACATGTTATAGCTGTAGTAATATTCCCTTGAACATGGAGAGTTGGGACCCATGGAATGGGGGCCATGCATTCTTGCTTGAAAGGGTCTGCATTTGCTCACCCAATCTCACCAATCCTCTCAGTCCCAAGTGTCCAGCCTTATGCCACATCCAGCTGTCATTGTAGATATGGTCTTTCCAGGTTTCCTCAGACACCCTGAAGGAATTGTAAAGAATTTCCCTGTTTTTTGGTTTTGCTTTTGAAATTCCATTTTATAGTGGGTTTGAGCTGATTCTCGCTGCCATGTTTATGCCACTCTAGATACACTTGATTCCCTTATGGAGACATATCAATACATAGGTTTTGAGATTCCTACTAGTCAGATATATTCCTCTGTGGGAAATATGTGGTTTTGAGTCTCTTTCACTGAGGAAGGTGTAGGTCTTGTCTATTCCAAAGTTGGTTTTTGAAACGGTCCCTGTGCTTATATCAAACTCTGGTTTTATGCATCACCCCACCTCTCCATCCCCTTTATGCAGGCATAAGAGTGTTTTCTAAATGTGAGACTCTGTTCTCTTTCCTAACTCAGTTCACGTGTAGCCATGTTTACAGGATCTTCATAAGTGATATCTTATGATAAGTTTCTTTTTCTGTGTGACTTATTTCACTTAGAATCATCGTACCTGAATCCACTCACTTTGCTGCTACTGGTCTTATGACATTGATTTCATGGCTGAGGGATATTCCATCGTACGTAAGTACCACAATGTTTTGAACCATTTTTATATTTCCTGGGATATTTAAGGTGTACCCAAGTTGAGGTTCTTGTAGTCAGTGCAGCCCTAAATTTGGAGGTGGCTCTTTCTTATTGATTTTCAGTTTTCCCAAGGTATATTCCCTAGACTGGAAGTGGCCTTGGCTCTGTAGCTCTGTTGTTTACTTGTTTTAGGGAACACAATGCACTCCTCCAGTGAGGCAGTTGGCAATTTACATCCAGCCCATCAGCATAACAAGGCTCCCTGTTCTCCAGGGCCTGTCTTGCCTTTCTGGTTTTTACACATTTTGTGGATGTCCCTTTTGACCGGTGGGAAGTGATACTTCTTTGTAGTGCAGATTTGCATTGCCCGCTTGCTTGCTTGGCCAAAAAGGGCGTATGCGTTTTCTCCTGAATATATTCAGGAGAAAACGCATATGCCCTTTTTGGCCAAGTGCACCATTGTCCAAGTTGTGCCCCTCTTCCTGTGCTTTACAGGCGATTCCAACGTACCTCTTGAAATCTGTTTCCTGCTATTTTGCCTCACATTCAAGTCCGCCTCGTTGACTTCCCTCAACAGATTTTTGGACGATAGTTGTCCTTTATCACTCTGCCAGTTTGTGAATTGCTGTGCCCCTGAGCTCCATTTCTCAACTCGTTTTTTGTGAGCTGAACGCAAGTCCAAAATTTTGGATCATGTCTTATACTGGTTCCCGGTGGTTGGCTGAGACTTTGGTTAATTCTTCTTCCTGCCGGGAAATTAGAGTGACATGTGCCCGTCCAAAAGACTAACAGCTACTCTCTCATGGGTTCTCCCTCGTCCCTTCCATCCTCTGCCAAATTGGGAACCTGTGCACACCAGGAGGTTAAAGGGCCTGTCTCTCCAAGTTGGGAGATTGATAGTAAGGCAGTTGGAAAGTCAAACTGGAGCACCAGGAGAGGGACTATTCGTTGAGTTTTAGAAACCTTTCGTATTCACAGTGTGTCCATTCTCTAGGTTTCCTGTACATGTTATAGCTGTAGTAATATTCCCTTGAACATGGAGAGTTGGGACCCATGGAATGGGGGCCATGCATTATTGCTTGAAAGGGTCTGCATTTGCTCACCCAATCTCACCAATCCTCTCAGTCCCAAGTGTCCAGCCTTATGCCACATCCAGCTGTCATTGTAGATAGGGTCTTTCCAGGTTTCCTCAGACACCCTGAAGGAATTGTAAAGAATTTCCCTGTTTTTTGGTTTTGCTTTTGAAATTCCATTTTATAGTGGGTTTGAGCTGATTCTCGCTGCCATGTTTATGCCACTCTAGATACACTTGATTCCCTTATGGAGACATATCAATACATAGGTTTTAAGATTCCTACTAGTCAGATATATTCCTCTGTGGGAAATATGAGGTTTTGAGTCTCTTTCACTGAGGAAGGTGTAGGTCTTGTCTATTCCAAAGTTGGTTTTTGAAACGGTCCCTGTGCTTATATCAAACTCTGGTTTTATGCATCACCCCACCTCTCCATCCCCTTTATGCAGGCATAAGAGTGTTTTCTAAATGTGAGACTCTGTTCTCTTTCCTAACTCAGTTCACGTGTAGCCATGTTTACAGGATCTTCATAAGTGATATCTTATGATAAGTTTCTTTTTCTGTGTGACTTATTTCACTTAGAATCATCGTACCTGAATCCACTCACTTTGCTGCTACTGGTCTTATGACATTGATTTCATGGCTGAGGGATATTCCATCGTACGTAAGTACCACAATGTTTTGAACCATTTTTATATTTCCTGGGATATTTAAGGTGTACCCAAGTTGAGGTTCTTGTAGTCAGTGCAGCCCTAAATTTGGAGGTGGCTCTTTCTTATTGATTTTCAGTTTTCCCAAGGTATATTCCCTAGACTGGAAGTGGCCTTGGCTCTGTAGCTCTGTTGTTTACTTGTTTTAGGGAACACAATGCACTCCTCCAGTGAGGCAGTTGGCAATTTACATCCAGCCCATCAGCATAACAAGGCTCCCTGTTCTCCAGGGCCTGTCTTGCCTTTCTGGTTTTTACACATTTTGTGGATGTCCCTTTTGACCGGTGGGAAGTGATACTTCTTTGTAGTGCAGATTTGCATTGCCCGCTTGCTTGCTTGGCCAAAAAGGGCGTATGCGTTTTCTCCTGAATATATTCAGGAGAAAACGCATACGCCCTTTTTGGCCAAGTGCACCATTGTCCAAGTTGTGCCCCTCTTCCTGTGCTTTACAGGCGATTCCAACGTACCTCTTGAAATCTGTTTCCTGCTATTTTGCCTCACATTCAAGTCCGCCTCGTTGACTTCCCTCAACAGATTTTTGGACGATAGTTGTCCTTTATCACTCTGCCAGTTTGTGAATTGCTGTGCCCCTGAGCTCCATTTCTCAACTCGTTTTTTGTGAGCTGAACGCAAGTCCAAAATTTTGGATCCTGTCCTATACAGGTTCCCGGTGGGTGGCTGAGACTTTGGTTAATTCTTCTTCCTGCCGGGAAATTAGAGTGACATGTGCCCGTCCAAATGCCTAACAGCTACTCTCTCATGGGTTCTCCCTCGTCCCTTCCATCCTCTGCCAAATTGGGAACCTGTGCAAACCAGGAGGTTAAAGGGCCTGTCTCTCCAAGTTGGGAGATTGATAGTAAGGCAGTTGGAAAGTCAAACTGGAGCACCAGGAGAGGGACTATTCGTTGAGTTTTAGAAACCTTTCGTATTCACAGTGTGTCCATTCTCTAGTTTTCCTGTACATGTTATAGCTGTAGTAATATTCCCTTGAACATGGAGAGTTGGGACCCATGGAATGGGGGCCATGCATTTTTGCTTGAAAGGGTCTGCATTTGCTCACCCAATCTCACCAATCCTCTCAGTCCCAAGTGTCCAGCCTTATGCCACATCCAGCTGTCATTGTAGATAGGGTCTTTCCAGGTTTCCTCAGACACCCTGAAGGAATTGTAAAGAATTTCCCTGTTTTTTGGTTTTGCTTTTGAAATTCCTTTTTATAGTGGGTTTGAGCTGATTCTCGCTGCCATGTTTATGCCACTCTAGATACACTTGATTCCCTTATGGAGACATATCAATACATAGGTTTTGAGATTCCTACTAGTCAGATATATTCCTCTGTGGGAAATATGTGGTTTTGAGTCTCTTTCACTGAGGAAGGTGTAGGTCTTGTCTATTCCAAAGTTGGTTTTTGGAACGGTCCCTGGGCTTATATCAAACTCTGGTTTTATGCATCACCCCACCTCTCCATCCCCTTTATGCAGGCATAAGAGTGTTTTCTAAATGTGAGACTCTGTTCTCTTTCCTAACTCAGTTCACGTGTAGCCATGTTTACAGGATCTTCATAAGTGATATCTTATGATAAGTTTCTTTTTCTGTGTGACTTATTTCACTTAGAATCATCGTACCTGAATCCACTCACTTTGTTGCTACTGGTCTTATGACATTGATTTCATGGCTGAGGAATATTCCATCGTACGTAAGTTCCACAATGTTTTGAACCATTTTTATATTTCCTGGGATATTTAAGGTGTACCCAAGTTTAGGTTCTTGTAGTCAGTGCAGCCCTAAATTTGGAGGTGGCTCTTTCTTATTAATTTTCAGTTTTCCCCAGGTATATTCCCTAGACTGGAAGTGGCCTTGGCTCTGTAGCTCTGTTGTTTACTTGTTTTAGGGAACACAATGCAGTCCTCCAGTGAGGCAGTTGGCAATTTACATCCCGCCCATCAGCATAACAAGGCTCCCTGTTCTCCAGGGCCTGTCTTGCCTTTCTGGTTTTTACACATTTTGTAGATGTCCCTTTTGATCGGTGGGAAGTGATACTTCTTTGTAGTGCAGATTTGCATAGCCTGCTTGCTTGCTAGGCAAAAAAGGGCGTATGCGTTTTCTCCTGAATATATTCAGGAGAAAATGCATACGCCCTTTTTGGCCAAGTGCATTAGTCTCATAGTTGTGCCCCTCTTCCTTTGCTTTCAAGGCGATTACAACGTACCTCTTGAAATCTGTTTCCTGCTATTCTGCCTCGCTTTCAAGTCCGCCTCGTTGCCTTCCCTCAACAGATTTTTAGATGATAGTTGTTCTTTATTACTCTGACAGTTTGTGAAGTGCTGTGCCCCTGAGCTTCATTTTTCAATTCGTTTTGTGAGCTGAACGCAAATCCAAAATTTGGTTCAGGTCCTATACTTGTTCCCGGTTCGTGGCTGAGACTTTGCTTAATTCTACTTCATGACAGGAAAGTAGAGTGACACGTGCCCGTCCAAATGCCTAACAGCTACTCTCTCATTGGTTCTCTATCTTCCCTTTCATCCTCTTCCAAATTGGCACCCTGTGCGAACCAGGAGGTTAAAGGGGCTGTCTCTCCAAGTTGGGAGATTGATAGGAAAGCAGTTGGAAAGTCAAACCATAGCACCAGGAGAGGGACTATTCGTTGAGTTTTAGAAACCTTTTGTATTCTCAGTGAGTCCAGTCTCTTGGTTTCCCGTACATGTTATATCTTTGTAATATTCCCTTGAACCTGGAGAGTTGGGTCCCATGGAATGGGGGCCATGCATTATTGCTTGAAAGGGTCTGCATTTGCTCACCCAATCTCACCAATCCTCTCAGTCCCAAGTGTCCAGTCTTATGACATATCCAGCTGTCATTGTAGATAGGGTCATTCCAGGTTTCATCAGAGACGCTGAAAGAATTGTAAAATCTTCCCTGTTTTTGTGTTTTGTTTATGAAATTCCTTTTTATAGTGGGTTTGAGCTGATTCTATTTGCCAAGTTTATGCCAGTCTAGACACTCTTGATTCCCTTATGCACACATACCATTACATAGGTTTTATGATTCCTACTAGTGACGTATATTCCTCTGCGGGAAATATGGGGTTTTGAGTCCATTTCACAGAGGAAGTTGTAGGTCTTGTCTATTCCATAGTTCGTTTTTGGAACGGTCCCTGTGCTTATATCATATTCTGCTTTTATTCATCACCCCACCTCTCCTCCCCCTTAAGCAGGTATAAGAATGTTTTCTAAATGTGAGACCCTGTTCTCTTTCCTAACTCATTTCAAGTGTAGCCATGTTTACAGGATCTTCTTAAGTGATATCTTATGATATGTTTCTTTTTCTGTGTGACTTATTTCACTTAGAATCATCGTACCTGAATCCACTCATTTTGCTACTACTGGTCTTATGACATTCATTTCATGGCTGAGGGATATTCCATCGTATGTAAGTATCACAATTTTTTGAACCATTTTTATATTTCCTGGGATATTTAAGGTGTACCCAAGTTGAGGTTCTCGTAAGCAGTTCAGCCCTAAATTTTGGTGTGGCTCTGTCTTATTGATTTTCAGTTTTCCCAAGGTATATTCCCTAGACTGGAAGTGCCCTTGGCTCTGTAGCTCTGTTGTTTACTTGTTTTAGGGAACACAATGCACTCCTCCAGTGAGGCAGTTGGTAATTTACATCCTGCCCATCACCATAACAAGGATCCCTGTTCTCCAGGGCCTGTCTTGCCTTTCTGGTTTTTACACATTTTGTGGATGTCCCTTTTGACCAGTGGGAAGTGATACTTCTTTGTAGTGCAGATTTGCATTGCCCGCTTGCTTTCTTGGCCAAAAAGGGTGTATGCGTTTTCTCCTGAATATATTCAGGAGAATACGCATACGGCCTTTTTGGCCAAGTGCGTCAGTGTCAAAGTTGTGCCCCTCTTCCAGTGCTTTCAATGTGATTGCAACGTACCTCTTGAAATCTGTTTCCTGCTATTCAGCCTCGCTTTCAAGTC
Source organism: Mesoplodon densirostris (assembly GCF_025265405.1). Classification (NCBI taxonomy): domain Eukaryota; kingdom Metazoa; phylum Chordata; class Mammalia; order Artiodactyla; family Ziphiidae; genus Mesoplodon; species Mesoplodon densirostris. Next base: position 2,000,882 of record NW_026778199.1, on the reverse strand, counting down.
CGCCTCGTTGCCTTCCCTAAACAGATTTTTAAACGATAGTTGTCCTTTATTACTCTGCCTGTTTGTGAATTGCTGTGCCCCTGAGCTCCATTTTTCCACTCGTTTCTTGTGAGCTGAACGCAAGTCCAAAATTTTGGTTCAGGACCTATACTGGTTCCCAGTGGGTGGCTGAGACTATGGTAAATTCTTCTTCCTGCCAGGATATTAGAGTGACATGTGCTAGTCCAAATGCCTAAGAGCTACTCTCTCATTGGTACTCCCTCTTCCCTTTCATCCTCTGCCAAATTGGCAACCTGTGTGAACCAGGAGGTTAAGGGGCTGTCTCTCCAAGTTGTGGGATTGATAGTAAAGCAGTTGGAAAGTCAAAACGGAGCACCAGGTGAGGGAGTATTCATTGAGTTTTAGAAACCTTTCGTATTCACAGTGTGTACATTCTCTAGGTTTCCTGTACATTTTATAGCTGTAGTTATATTCCCTTCAACCTGGAGAGTTGGGATCCATGGAATGGGGACCATGCATTATTGCTTGAAAGGGTCTGCATTTGCTCACCCAATCTCACCAATCCTCTCAGTCCCAAGTGTCCAGCTTTATGCCACATCCAGCTGTCATTGTCGATACGGTCATTCCACATTTCATCAGAGACCCTGAAGGCATTGTAAAGAATTTCCCTGTTTTTTTGTTTTGTTTTTGAAATTCCTTTTTATAGTGGGTTTGAGCTGATTCTCGCTGCCATGTTTATGCCAGTCTAGACACACTTGATTCCCTTACGCAGACATATCAATACATAGGTTTTAAGATTCTTACTAGTGAGATATATTCCTCTGCGGTAAATATGGGGTTTTGAGTCCCTTTCACTGAGGAAGTTGTAGGTCTTGTCTGTTACATAGTTGGTTTCTTTAACGTTACTTGTACTTATATCAAACTCTGGTTTTATGCATCACCCCACCTCTCCTTCCCCCTTAAGCAGTCATAAGAGTTTTTTTCTAAATGAGAGTCTCTGTTCTCTTTCCTAACTCAGTTCATGTGTAGCCATGTTTACAGGATCTTCATAAGTGATATCTTATGATAAGATTATTTTTCTGTGTGACTAATTTCCCTTAGATTCATCATACCTAAATCCACTCCTTATGCTGCTACTGGCCTTATATACATTGATTTCACGTCTGAGTGATATTCCATTGTGCAAAATTACCACAAGTTCTTTATGCATTTCTCTTTTTCCTGGCATATTTTAGGTGTACCAAAGTTGAGGTCCTTGTATGCAGAACAGCCCTAAATTTTGGGGTGCCTGTGTCTTATTGATATTTAATCTTCCCAAGTTATATACCCATGAGTTGAAGTCCCCTTTGCTCGGGGGCTTTGTATTTTAGATGTTTTAGGAAACAGCATACACTTCTTCAGAATGGCTCTTGGATATTTATACCCCACCCATCAGCGTGACTAGGCTCCCTGTTTTCCATGGCCTCTCCTGCATTTCTGGTTTGCACACATTTTTTGGATGGCCTTTCTGAGCAGTGGAAATTGAGACTTCTTTGTTGTGTGGATTTGCATTTCCCTCTTGTTTGGTTGGCCAAAATCTCTGTATGTGTTTTTTTCCTGAAGATATTCACGAAAAAAACGCATACACCCTTTTGCCCAACTGCATCATTTTAGAAATTCTGCTGCTTTTCATATGCTTTAAATGTGAGTAGAATCTACCTTTTGAAATCTGTTTCCTGCAATTCTGCCTCTCATTCAGATCCTCTTCGTTGCCTTACCTGAATATATTTTTGGACGTTGGTTATCATTTATATCTTTGCAGGTCTTTGAATTGTCTGCTCCTGAGCTCCATTTTGCAACTCGCTTTTTTTGTGAGCTGGCCGCCAAACCATTGGATTGCTTCCGGCCCTATTCTGGTTCTGGGGAGGCAGGCTGAGCCTTTGGTTAATTCTTCTTCCTAATGGGAAATTAGAGTGACATATGCCTGTCAAAACTCCTACAGCTAATCTCTCATTGGTTCCCCCTCTTCCCATTTATCCTCTGCACAAATTGAAAACTGTGTAAAACAGGAGGTTAAAGGTGCTGATTCTCCAAGTGGGGAGATTGTTAGTAATGTAGCTGGAATGGCGAACCCCAGCACCAGGAGATCAAAAATGAGGTGCATTTTAGACACCTTTCCTGAGCACACGGTGTACATTCATCTCGGTTTCCCAGGCATGTATTCACTGTCAGAAGATTCCCTTGAACCTGCAGATTTGGGACCCATGGAATGGGTACCAGGCAGTATTACTTTAAAAGGTCTGCATTTCCTCACCCAGCCTCTCTAACATCTCTTAGCGTGCATAGCTTCCAGCCTTATATATCATCCTGCTGTGGGTCTACATGTGTTCAATCCATATTACATCGTAGCCCTTCAACAAAAGTTGTAAGAATTTTTGTCTGTCTCACTGTTTTTATAAATATTTTTAAATTTATTTTTATATTGGTTACAGCTGATTTTCAAAGCTCTGTGTTTTGCTGCTGTACATCCACTTGATTCATGTACTGTGAGACAACAATAAATTCTTTTTCAGATGCTTAACAGTCATATGTATTGTTTTCCAGTGACTTGAGTGGGCTGAGTGCAGTTCTTTGAGGTACCGTGTAGGCCTTGTCAGTTATTCAATGTGGTACTTGGAATGGTATCTTTGCTAATTTCAACCTCCTCGATAATACCTCACCATTCCCCACCTTTCCCATTTAGCAGCCTTATGTCTATTTTCTACATATTTGAGTATGTTTCTGTTTTGTAATTTATTTCATGTGTAGCCATTTTGGATTCCACCTTTAAGTGACATCTTATGATATGTGTCTTTTTCTTTCTGACATATGTCACTTAGAATGATCGTAGGTAACTCCTCCAGAGTTGTTCCAACTGGCCTTATTTCATTGATTTCTGGATGAGTAATATTCCACTCTACATAAGTACCCCATCTCTTTTATCCATTTTATCCTTCCAGGGACATTTAGGTTATATCCAAGTGGAGGCCCTTTTTAACAGAGAGGTGGTAAACGTTGGGGTGCCTGTTTTCTTTTGATTTTTGTTTTTCCCAAGGTATATGCCCATGAGTGCAAGTGCCCTATGCTCTGTAGATCATTTTTTAGATGTTTTAGCAAACACAATACACTTCTCCAGAGTGGCCATTGGCAAATTACATTTCCACTATCAGCCTCACAGGGCTCCCTTTTCTCCTCGCCCTGTCCTGCATTTCTGGTGTTTACACTTTATGTGGATGGCCCTTCTGACTGATGTGAAGTGACATATTTTGTAGTATTGATTTCCAGTGTCCACCTGTTTGGTTGGATAAAAAGTGTGTATGCCTTTACTTGAATATATTCAGAAAAAATGCATACGCCCTTTTTGGCCAACTGCATCATTGGCGATGTTCAGCCCCTTTTCTTGTGCTTTAATGGGGAGTCCTTTCTACCTCTTCAAATATGTTTCCTGCCACTCTCCCTTGCTTACAAGTCTTTTTCTGTGGCTTACCTCAAGACATTTTTCGACGATAGATATTTTCAACTCTGCAGTTTCATGAATTTTAGTGCCCCTGAGTTCCATTTTTCAACTTGTGTTTTTGGAAACTGGACACAAAACAGCGGGATTTCCTCTAGCCCTCTTCTGTTTCCGTGGGCAATTCTAGCCTTTGATGAATTTTTCTTCCGGATTGGAAATTAGAGTGACATGTGCCTGTCCGCACACCTAAGACTGGTCTCTAAATTTTTCTCATCCTTCCGCTTCATGCTCTGGACAAATTCCAAACTCTGTGCAACAGGATGTTGACGGTGTTGATATCCCCAAGTGAGGAGATTGTTAGGAAAGATGCTGGCGGGGTGAACCCGAGCACCAGGCGATGAGGAGATGAGGTGCCTTTTCCAAACTCTTTCCGATCAAATGGTGTACCATCCTCTAGGTGTGACAGGCATGTTTTAGCTGTAGGAAGGGTCATGTGCATGTAAGGAGAACACCAGGGATTTTTCCAAATCAGTGCCTCCCCGAACCCCAAACTGGGGAATTTTTAAGCTACGGCTACACGTATGTCCATTAAGATCCTTGGGAAATAGGCAGAGCCCAAACTTTAGATGATTGAAATCTTCAGGGTCAGAAGCGCTCACCATCGGCCTTGCTTAGGTTACATTTTATCTGTCATTGATAGATGATGTCAATAAAAATATCGATTCTTTTTCAGATTATTTCCCCTTATAGGTTATTGCAAAATATTCAGTGTAGTTCCCTGGGCTATACAGTAGTTCCTTGTTGATGATCTATTTTATACATAGCAGTGTGTATGTGTTAATCCCAAACTGTTAATTTATCCCTTCTCCTACCTTTCCCCTTTGGTAATAATAAATTATAAGATTTTATACTTCTCAGAAATGGGGGAGCTGAAAGAGAGGTATCCTTTTCAATGGAAAAGCATTCAAAACAAGATTGAAGCTTCAGCCAAGAGTATTCGATCTACATCCATGGAAATAAATCACTTCATTTATCTAATGTTGACCTGACAAATAAGACAGACGTCTTCACTGAACTTGCTTATAGGAAAGTGATGGAAATATCAAATGTAAGTCTTAAAAACATCTTATTTTACCCGAGCATTATACACTGCTCTATGTTAACTACAGTTTGGCTCACACACCTGTTCATTGAAGTTACAATGTTCTCAATTTCTGTTACTGATCCTCCAGAGTGGACCCCAACAGGAGTCCCCGTGCCCAGTGTCATTGGAGCCAACAGATCAAGACTGAGTTTGGTTCAGAAGCAAAGGAAACATTATTTTGAAAACAGAATGGAGAGGTGAGAGCGTGCACTGCCCCACGGGCTGTGGGCTGGGCTGCTGTGTAGGGATCCCGGCAGCGTCAGTGGGAGGGAGGGGATGGAGCTCTCGAGGGCTGGGTTGGCTGCAGCTCGGGCTCTATGCCGCAGAGTTTGCATGGGACCCCGCTAGCTGAGGTGTCGACCCAGCCATTCTGCACTAGGAAATCGGGTCTGAAGTGACGGGTGTGGGACCTCTGCATGCAGAACCCTAGGAACACGTGAAATTAGACAAAGCACAAAGGAAAAACAGGTTAGACTTTATTTTATTGCCCAGATTCTCTTTTTATCTCCCAGGAATTTTTAATGAACGTTGCCGGAGATGAACACCTCCTCTGCTTTTTGTTCCATTCCTCATCCTTGGGGTGTTGAGGGTGCAGACCCCTCTTTTGTAACTGCTTCATGCTGTGGTGGGAGCCCTGATACATGGGGGGAGGGGCAAAATGTCTCCCCACCAGCCTCCAGGTGAGGTTGATTGTCCCAAGGCCTCCTGCCTCACTTCTCGTCCGCCTGAGCACCAGCATTGGAAGTGTTATAGATTCTAATGACCTTTAAGGTCCGGGAAAGAGATGCGCAGAGATGCTGCGGTGGCAGGTTTCACCCCACCCCACATTTGTTCGGCGACCTTAGGCTGACGGATTTTGCCAGCCTAGATGCTCTGACCAGTAGTCTGTGCTTTCTTTAATTAGGTCCCTGAATTAATGTACAAACAGCACCATGTGTGAGAGCCCTGCCTGCACAACTCCCAGACAGTCCAGGGCCAGTGGTGATCCAGGGCCATGAGGTCCACTGAGTCAACGGCCTTTAGAAGTAGCCAGCAGTCCAGCCGGTCATATTGGCCACCATCACCGTGGTGTCTGTAGGGTTTTCTATGGTGAAAGCATGATATACGTTTCCCCCGCCAAGCTTATTAGCTCCCCTCTGGGTGCAGTAAGTCCTGCAAGCAGTAGTCTGCTCTTTCGGGGCACAGTCTTGTTGTTTTCTGAGAGAAACTCCAGGTCAAGTGATGGTCACAAGAGTCATCTTGGTGGCCCGTTGCCCCCGTTTGTCTCTCTGGAGGTTGGCGTTGGAGGGCCTCCTCACTCGAGGTCAGTGTGTCCACAGAGTGACCCATGCAACTTCAGGGCATGATGCGTGGTTAGGATCACCACGTGGGGTCCTTTTCCCTTAGGAGGGAGCTGGCCTTGTGGGCTGCTGATTTCCATCTTTTTAGATACCCCAGTATCCTGGCCTGATGAGTCGTTGGGCAAAGCCCTTGGTGACCATAGTTTATCATACCTGAAGGGCATTCTTGTGTTGCTCCATTTCAAGTGGTCCCAGTTTTTGCACTAAGGCTCCAAGGGCAATTAACCTTTGACCGAGTATGTAAAGGTCAAAGGGTTTAGATAATTAGGGAGTTCCTGGGCAAGGGTCTGAATTGACTGCTCTTTCCATTCTTGAGAGGCTGCTTCTGGATTCTATTCAAAAGGATCATCATCTTTTCATGTCAGTGTTTCATGTAGAGGCCCAGCTATTAGACTGTAGTTAGGGATCCAGATGCAAAAAACCTTGACCTCCACAGGAACCCCTAAGCTGTGCTCTAGTTTTAGAAGAGGTAAGGCTGCAAATGGCTTCTTCCCTATCCTGGGATGCATTTCTCCGAATATCTGTGAGAATGAAGCTCAGGCATGTCACCTTAGCCTGGGATATTTGAGCCTTTTTCTTGGACACCTTCTATCCTTTCTTGGCTAGGTAGTTCAGAGGCGTCTTTAGTAGGCCTGGCGATCAGAATGTCCTCTGCATATTGAAGGAGGGTTCCCTTTCACAGAGGTAGAACTTTTAGGTCTTTAGAGGACATTTCCCCAATGATGGTGTGGGGATTTTTGAACCATTGGGGCAGGACGGCCCAGCATTATTGCTTTGGTTGCATGTTGTGTCCTGCCACTCACAAGCCAAAAATTCTTGTGACTCTGAGATGAATGGAATACAGAAGAAGGCATCATTGAAGTCTAATACAGAATGCCATGGCCTGGTGGATGGTAGAATGACCAGCAGGGTGTAGGAAATAGGAGCTACTGGATGTATATCCTCGGTGGCTTCACTGACTGTCCTGATATCCTTTATCAGGTTTCCAGCAGCCCATGGGGCTCTCGTGGTCAGGCCAATCCCAGGATATGGAGCTCACCTGGGCTGCACCCCCACCCCACAGCCCACGTGGCTCTCGTGGTCAAGTCCCTCCCAGGGTATGGAGCTCACCTGTGCAGCTACCCAGCAGCCCATGGGGCTCTCATAGTCAGGCCCTTCCCAGGATACGGAGCTCCCCTGGGCAGGTACCCCAGCAGGGCTGGAAACACAGGAACTGTGCACATAGCCCACCATGCAGAGAACCCCCAGCTCACCTGTCGCTCACAGCTGACACAGAACACCACAGAGCAGGACTTGAACTAACAAACAGCAGCTCTGACAGGTCTGTGACCCTGGCTATCACTCTGTGCAGCCTCTCTCTGCCTGGTCTTCCAGACACTTCCACTGCAGCCAGGCACCAGACCTCTGTCTCCACCCACCATCACTCCTCTCCCTGACTCCTGGGTTCCTCTCATTAGTATAGGGTCTTCTTGAAGTTGTTTTCCACTCATGGACCAGATAAAATGAGAAGAAAACAAGCCGCAGCTGCAGCCCCTTGTCTATCCTGACTCTCAAGAGCCCACACCTGTTCCTTGGGCGTGGCCCCTTTAGCAAGGTTCATTTTCTGCAACTGTGAGTCCCTGAGGGGTGAGGATTGGCTGATTTGGGCAGCCTGACACTGCCTGCCAGCCCTCCCCACGTGTGCCTGGTTGAGGTCAATATAAACACCTCTCCAGTCAGCAAGAGCCCTTGTAGCTGTACCTGACGCCATATTCTCGGCCCCGTCAGCAGTGTCGGGGCTGGGGTGGTGGGAGGGAGTGAGGGGCCGTGGCTTTGTGGGTGGCCCATTGTGAGTGGGGCTCTGCTGGACTTTCTGCAGGAGTTGCCAGGCTGCCACCTGCTAAAGAAGAGGATGTGTCACCCATACCTGCCACTGGAATGTCTCCCCAGGCAGAGGTGAGGAAGTAAAAAAGCAGTGGGGGCCGTGGCAGGAGGGGTATCACAGGTAGGGAAATGGAAAGCTTCCAGAAGAGCATCTGAGGCCAGGACCATCCTGGCTGGCCTGCAGGCACCAAGTCGGCCTGCGTGCTGTCGCTGGTGTGGCTCCACAGCCCTTCCTCTAGGCTTGCAAGTTCTTGTGCATATTCATGTGTTTTACCTGGAACGGATGGGAAGAGTTCAGCTGCAGCAGGACTGGGGCTCAGCTCACATTGACTCACAGACGCCTCGACACAGTCCCCCAGCTTTGCAATGAGGTTGCTCCTTGTGGGGCCGAGTGCATGGGAGAAGATTTCCCACCTCTGACCAACTTAAGAATCTTTTACCACTGGAGCAAGTGCCCTGATACGATTTTCCTCTGTATAACTGGTGGGTTCTGTTTCTTCTTTTTTCTTTTTTTTAATTTTTGGTTCAAGGTAGATTTTATTTATTCCTCTTTTTTTTAATTTGGAGATATAAACATGGAAATAATGCATTAAGATAAAGACGTCTATGTGAAGGGAAAAAACTTTTTTTGGTTTATTTTATTAAATGTTATTTATTTATTTTTAATTTTTAAAAAAATTATTTATTTCTTTTATACAGCAGGTTCTTATTGGATATCTATTTTATACATATAAGTGTGCACATGTGAATCCCAGTCTCCCAATTCATCCCACCACCACCCTCACATGGCATTACCCCCTTGGTGTCCATATGTTTGTTCTCTACATCTGTGTCTCTATCTCTGCCCTGCAAACCGGTTCATCTGTACCATTTTTCTAGGTTCCACATATATGCATTAACATACAATATTTGTTTTTCTCTTTCTGACTTACTTCACTCTGTATGACAGTCTCTAGATCCATCAAGGTCTCTACAAATGACCCAATTTCATTCCTATGTATGGCTGAGTAATATTCCATTGTATATATGTACCACATCTTTATCCATTCATCTGTCTGTGGGCACTTAGGTTGCTTTCATTACCTGGCTATTGTAAATAGTGCTGCAATGAACATTGTGGTGAATGTGTCTTTTTGATTTATGGTTTTCTCTGGGTATATGCCCAGTAGTGGGATTGCTGGATTATATGGTAATTCTATTTTTAGTTTTTTAAGGAACCTCCATACTGTTCTCCATAGAGACTATATCAATTTACATTCCCAACAATAGTGGAAGAAGGTTCCTTTTCTCCACAGCGTCTCCAGCATTTGTTGTTTGTAGATTTTCTGATGATGCCCATTCTAACAGGTGTGACGTGATACCTCATTGTAGTTTCGATTTCCATTTCTCTAATAATTAGTGATGTTGAGCAGATTTTCATGTGCGTACTGGCCATCTCTATGTCTTCTTGGAAGAAATGTCTATTTAGATCTTCTTCCATTTTTGTATTGGGTTGTTTGTTTTATTAATATTGAGCTGCATGAGCTGTTTATATATATATATATTGGAGATTAATTATTTGTCCATTGATTCATTTGCAAATATTTTCTGCCATTCTGAGGGTTGTCTTTTCGTCTTGTTTGTAGTTTCCTTTGCTTTGTAAAAGCTTTTACATTTCATTAGGTCCCATCTGTTTAGTTTTCTTTTTTATTTCATTACTACAGGAGGTGGATCAAAAAAGATCTTGCTGTGATTTACGTCAGAGTATCCTTCGTAAGTTTTCCTCTCAGAGTTTTATACTGTCCCGTCTTACATTAAGGTCTCTAATCCATTTTGAATATATTTTTATGTATGGTGTTGGGGAGTGTTCTAATTTCATTCTTTTACATGTAGCTGTCCATATTTCCCAGCACCAATGATTGAAGAGACTGTCTTATCTCCATTGTATAGTCTTGCCTCCTTTGTCATAGATTAGTTGACCATAGGTGTGTAGGTTTATCCCTGGGCATTCTTTTTTTTTTCCTTTTACACGTTTATTGGAGTATAATTGTTTTACAATGGAGTGTTAGTTTCTGCTGTATAACAAAGTGAATCAGCTATACATATACAAATATCACCAGATCCCCTCCCTCTTGCATCTCCCTCCCACACTCCATATCCCACCCCTTTATGTGGTCACAAAGCACCGAGCTGATCTCCCTGTTCTATGTGGCTGCTTTCCAGTAGCTATCAGTGTTACATTTGGTAATGTATTTATGTCCATGCCACTCTGTCACTTCGTCTCAGCTTACCCATCCCCCTTCCAGTGTCCTCAAGTCCTTTCTCTACGTCTGTGTCCTTAATCCTGTCCTGCCACTAGGTTCTTCAAAATCTTTTTTTTTCTTCATTAGATTCCGTATATCTCTGTTAACATACAGTATTTGTTTTTCCCTTTCTGACTTACTTCACTTTGTAGGACAGATTCTAAGTCCATCCACCTCAGTACAAATAACTCAGTTTTGCTTCTTTTTATGGCTGAGTAATATTCCATTGTATATATGTGCCAGATCTTCTTTATCCATTCATCTGTCGACGGACACTTAGGTTGCTTCTATGTCCTGGCTATTGTAAATAGAGCTGCAATGAACATTTTTGTACATAACTCTTTTTGAATTATGGTTTTCGCAAGGCAAATGCCCAGTAGTTGGATTGTTGTGTCGTATGGTACCTCTATTGTTAGCTATTTAGAGGAACCTCCGGACTGTTCTCCCTAGTGCCCATATCAATTTACATTCCCACCCACAGTGCAAGTGTGTTCCCTTTTCTCCAATAAAGGCCTCTCCAGCATTTATTGTTTTGTAGATTTTTTTGGATGATTGCCACTCTGACTGCTGTGCGGTGATACCTCACGGTAGTTTTGATTTTCATTTCTCTAATGATTAGTGATGTTCAGCATCCTTTCATGTGTTTCTTGGTAATCTGTATATCTTCTTTGGAGAAATGTCTATTTAAGTCTTCTGCCCGTTTTTGGATTGGGTTGTTTGTTTTTGTGATATTGAGCTACATGTGGTGCTTGTAAAGTTTGGAGATTAATCCTTTGTCAATTGCTTCATTTGAAAATATTTTCTCCCTTTCTGAGGGTTGTTTCTGCATCTTGTTTATGTTTTCCTATACTGTGTAAAAGCTTTTAAGTTTCATTAGGTCCCATTTGTTGATTTCTGTTTTTATTTCCATTTCTCTAGGAGGTGAGTCAAAAAGGATCTTGCTGTGATTTATGTCATAGAGTGTTCTGCCTATGGTTTCCTCTAAGTGTTTTATAGTGTCTGGTCTTCTATTTAGATCTCTAATCCATTTAGAGTTTATTTTTGTGTATGGTGTTATGGAGTGTTCTAATTTCATTCTTTTATGTGTAGGGGTCCAGTTTTCCCAGCACCAATTACTGAAGAGACTGTCTTTTCTCCATTGTATATCCTTAGCTCCTTTGTCATAGATGAGATAGCCATAGGTATGTAGGTTTATCTCTGGGCTTTCTGTCCTGTTCCATTGATCTGTGTTTATGCCAATCTACATACACTTGATTCCATTATGGAGACTTATAAATACATAGGTTTCAAGATTATTACCAGTCAGATATATTCCTCTTCAGTGAATAGGGTGTTTTGTGTCCAGTTCATTGAGAAAGGAGTAGGTCTTGTCTATTACATATTTGGTATATGGAATGGTATCTGTGCTAATTTCAAACTCTGCTTTTACACATCACCCCACGTCACCTTTCCCCTTAAGGAGGCATAAGTGTGTTTTCTAAATGTGTAACTCTGTTCTCTTTTGTAATTCAGTTCATGTGTAGCCATGTTTACATTCCCTCTATAAGTGATATATTACAATAAGTTTCTTTTTCTTTGAGGCTCATTTCACTTAGCATCATCGTACCTAAAGCCACTCATTATGCTGCTATTGGCCTTATGACATTGATTTTATGTCTGAGTGACATTCCATTGTATATAAGTACCACAACATCTATATCAATTTTTTTCCTTTCCTGGGATATTTAAAGTGTACCAAAGTCGAGGTTCTTGTAAACAGAGCAGCCCTAAACTTTGGGCTGGCTGTGTGTTGTGGATTTTTAGTTTTCCCAAAATACACGCCCATGAGTGGAAGTGTGCTATGCTCTGTAGCTCTGTTTTAGAAAACAACATACAGTTTTCCAGAGAGGCTGTTGGCAATTTACATCCTCTCCATCGGTATAACCAGGCTCCCTTTTCTCCATGGCTGGTCCTGCATTTGTGGTTTTTACACTGTTTGTGGATGGCCCTTTTGACTGGAGGTAAGGGACACTTCTATGTGGTGTGGATTTTCAATGCCTGATGGCTTGCTTGGCCAAAAAGGGCGTATGCATTTTTTCCCGATTATATTCAAGAAAATACACATAATCCCTTTTCGGTCAAGGGCAACATTTTTGAAGTTCTGTCGCTTTTCATGTGCTTTAAAGATGACTCCAGTGTACCTCTTGAAATCTGTTTCCTTCAATTCTGCCTTGCATTCAAATCCTCTTCACTGCCTTACCTCAATATATTTCTGGATGATAGTTGTCCTTTAAAACTCTGCAAGTTTGTGAATTGCTGTGTCCCTGAGCTCCATTTTTCAACTCGCCTATTTGTGAGCTGGCTGCAATACCGCAGGATGGCTTTAGGCCCTAGTCTGGTTCCAGGGCTTCAGGCTGAGCCTTTGGTTAATTCTTCTTCCTGATGGGAAACTAGAGTGACATGTGCCCATCCAAACACCTACAGCTAATCTCTCATTTGTTTCCCCTCTTCCTTTTCATCCTCTGCACAATTTGCAAACTGTGCATACAGGAGGGTAAAGGCGCTGACATTCCAAGTGGGGAGATTTTTAGTAATGCAGATGGAATGGTGAAGCCGAGCACGACGAAAGGAAAAATGAGGTACCTTTTAGAAAACTTTCCCAATCGCACAGTGTACCATCCACTGGGTGTCCCATGCATGTTTTAACTGTAGGAAGATTCCCTTAAACCTGGAGAGTTGGCACCACTAGAATGGGTAGCACACAGTATTGCTCTAAGTGGTGTTCTTTTGCTCACACAACCTCAGCAAACTTGTCAGCCCCAAGTGTCCAGTCTTATGTCTCATCCAGCTGTGGGTGTAAAGGTGGTCAATCCAGGTAGGATCACAGGCCCTGAACGTAATTTTTAAGGCTTTCTCTCTGTTTCGTTGTTTTTGCATTTTGCTTTTGAAACTTAATTTTATAAGGGGGTTTAGCTGAATTTCAGTGCTGTGTTCATGCCATTATACACACATATGATACCTTTATGGAGACATGAGAATACATATGTTTTAAAATTCTAGAGTCAGATATATTACTCTGCAATGAATAGGGGGCGTTAAGTCCAGTTCATTGTTCCGGCAGTAGGTGTTGTCTATTACATACTTGGTTTATGTAACAGTATCTGTGCTAATTTAAAACTGTGGTTTTATGCATCACCCCACCTCGCCTTTCCCCTTAAGCAGGCAGAACATTGTTTTCTAAATGTATGACTCTATTGTGTTTGAAATTCAGTTCATGTTTACATTCAAACTATGAGTGATATCTTATGATAAGATTTGTTATTCTGTTATATTTCCTAACTCAGTTCATGTGTAGCCATGTTTACAGGATTTTCATAAGTGATATCTTATGATAAGTTTCTTTTTCAGTGTGACTTATTTCACTTAGAATTATCGTACGTGAATCCACTCATTTTGCTGCTACTTGCCGTATGACATTGATTTCATGGCTAACGGATATTACATCGTACGTAAGTACCAGTTTCTTGAAATATTTTTGTCTTTCCTGGGATATATAAGGTGTACCCACGATGAGGTTCTCGTAAGCAGTGCAGCCTTAAATTTTGGCATGCCTGTGTCTTATTGATTTTCAGTTTTCCAAAGATATATTCCCTAGACTGGAACACCCCGTTGCTCTGTAGCTCTGTTGTTTATTTGTTTTAGGGAACACAATGCACTCCTCCAGAGAGGCAGTTAGCAATTTACATGCCACCCATTAGCCTAAAAAAGCTCCCTGTTCTCCAGGGCCTGTCTTGCCTTTCTGGTTTTTACATATTTTGTGGATGTCCCTTTTGACCGGTGGGAACTGAAACTTATTTGTAGTGCAGATTTGCATTGCCTGCTTGCTTGCTTGGCCAAAAAGGGCGTATGCGTTTTCTCCTGAATATATTCAGGAGAAAACGCATACGCCCTTTTTGGCCAAGTGCATCATTGTTGAAGTTGTGCCCCTCTTCCTGTGCTTTCAAGGCGATTCCAAGGTACCTCTTGAAATCTGTTTCCTGTTATTCTGCCTCGCTTTCAAGTCCACCTCATTGCCTTGCCTCAACAGATTTTTTGACGATAGTTGTCCTTTTTTACTCTGCAAGTCTGTGAATTGCTGTGCCCCTGAGCTCCATTTTCAACTCGTTTTTTGTGAGCTGAACGCAAGTCCAAAATTTTGGTTCAGGGCATATACTGGTTCCCGGTGGGTGGCTGAGACTTTGGATAATTTTTCTTCCTGCTGGGAAATTAGAGTGAAATATGTCCGTCCAAATTCCTAACAGTTACTCTCTCATTGGTTCTCCCTCTTCCATTTCATCCTCTGCCAAATTGGCAACCTGTGCGAACCAGGAGGTTAAAGGGGCTGTCTCTCCAAGTTGGGAGGTTGATAGTAAAGCAGTTGGAAAGTCAAACTGGAGCACTAGGAGAGGGACTATTCGTTGAGTTTTAGAAACCTTTCGTATTCACAGTGTGTCCATTCTCTAGGTTTCCCATACATGTTATAGCTGTAGTAATATTCCCTTGAACCTGGAGAGTTGGGACCCATGGAATGGGGGCCATGCATTATTGCTTGAAAGGGTCTGCATTTGCTCACCCAATCTCACCAATCCTCTCAGTCCCAAGTGTCCAGCCTTATGCCACATTCAGCTGTCATTGTAGATAGGGTCTTTCCAGGTTTCCTCAGACACCCTGAAGGAATTGTAAAGAATTTCCCTGTTTTTTAGTTTTGCTTTTGAAATTCCTTTTTATAGTGGGTTTGAGCTGATTCTCGCTGCCATGTTTATGCCACTCTAGACACACTTGGTTCCCTTATGGAGACATATCAATACATAGGTTTTAAGATCCTTACTAGTCAGATATATTCCTCTGCGGGAAATATGGGGTTTTGAGTCTCTTTCACTGAGGAAGGTGTAGGTCTTGTCTATTCCATAGTTGGTTTTTGGAACGGTCCATGTGCTTATATCAAACTCTGGTTTTATGCATCACCCCACCTCTCCTTCCCCTTTATGCAGGCATAAGAGTGTTTTCTAAATGTGAGACTCTGTTCTCTTTCCTAACTCACTTCACGTGTAGCCATGTTTACAGGATCTTCCTAAGTGATATCTTATGATAAATTTCTTTTTCTGTGTGACTTATTTCACTTAGAATCATCGTACCTGAATCCACTCACTTTGCTGCTACTGGTCTTATGACATTGATTTCATGGCTGAGGGATATTCCATCGTACATAAGTACCACAATGTTTTGAACCATTTTTATATTTCCTGGGATATTTAAGGTGTACCCAAGTTGAGGTTCTTGTAGTCAGTGCAGCCCTAAATTTGGAGGTGGCTCTTTCTTATTGATTTTCAGTTTTCCCAAGATATATTCCCTAGACTGTAAGTGGCCTTGGCTCTGTAGCTCTGTTGTTTACTTGTTTTAGGGAACACAATGCACTCCTCCAGTGAGGCAGTTGGCAATTTACATCCCGCCCATCAGCATAACAAGGCTCCCAGTTCTCCAGGGCCTGTCTTGCTTTTCTGGTTTTTACACATTTTGTGGATGTCCCTTTTGACCGGTGGGAAGTGATACTTCTTTTTAGTGCAGATTTGCATTGCCCGCTTGCTTTTTTGGCCAAAAAGGGCGTATGCGTTTTCTCCTGAATATATTCAGGAGAAAACGCATACGCCCTTTTTGGCCAAGTGCATCATTGTCGAACTTGTGCCCCTCTTCCTGTGCTTTACAGGCGATTCCAACGTACCTCTTTAAATCTGTTTCCTGCTATTCTGCCTCGCATTAAAGTCCGCCTCGTTGACTTCCCTCAACAGATTTTTGCTCGATAGTTGTGTTTTATTACTCTGCCAGTTTGTGAATTGCTGTGCCCCTGAGCTCCATTTTTCAACTCGTTTTTAGCGAGCTGAACGCAAGTCCAAAATTTTGGTTGAGGAGCTATACTGGTTCCTGGTGGGTGGCTGAGACTTTGGTTAATTCTTCTTCCTACCGGTATATTAGAGTGACACGTGCCCGTCCAAATGCCTAACAGCTACTCTCTCATTGGTTCTCCCTCTTCCCTTTCATCCTCTGCCAAATTGGCAACCTGTTCGAAACAGGAGGTAAATGGCGCTGTGTCTCCAAGTTTGGAGATTGATAGTAAAGCAGTTGGAAAGTCAAACCAGAGCACGAGGAGAGGGACTATTCATTGAGATTTAGAAACATTTCATATTCACAGTGTGTCCATTCTCTAGGTTTCCTGTACCAGTTCTTGCTGTATTAATATTCCCTTCAACCTCGAGAGTTGGGACCCATGGAATGGGGGCCATGCATTCTTGCTTTAAAGGGTCTGCATTTGCTCACCCAATCTCACCAATCCTCTCAGTCCCAAGTGTCCAGCCTTATGCCATATCCAGCTGTCATTGTCGATAGGTTCATTCCACGTTTCATCAGAGACCCTGAAGGAATTGTAAAGACTTTCCCTGTTTTTTTGTTTTGTTTTTGAAATTCCTTTTTATAGTGGGTTTGAGCTGATTCTCGCTGCCATGTTTATCCCAGTCAAGACACACTTGATAACCTTATGGAGACATATCAATACATAGGTTTTAAGATTCTTACTAGTCAGATCTATTCCTCTGCGGGAAATATGTGGTTTTGAGTCCCTTTCACTGAGGAAGGTGTAGGTCTTATCTATTCCATAGTTGGTTTTTGGAATGGTACCAGTGCTTATATCAAACTCTGGTTTTATGCATCACCACACCTCTCCTTCCCCCTTAAGAAGGCATAAGAGTGTTTTCTAAATGTGAGACTCTGTTCTCTTTCCTAACTCAGTTCATGTGTAGCCATGTTTACAGGATCTCCAAAAGTCATATCTTATGATAAGTTTCATTTTCTGTGTGACATATTTCACTTAGAATCATCGTACCTGAATCCACTCATTTTGGTGCAACTGGTCTTATGACATTGATTTCATGGCTGAGGGATATTCCATCGGACGTAAGTACCACAATTTTTTGAACCAATTTTATATTTCCTAGGATATTTAAGGTTTACCCATGTTGAGGTTCTTGTAAGCAGTGCAGCCCTAAATTTTGGGGTGGCTCTGTCTTATTGATTTTCAGTTTTCCAAAGGTATATTCCCTAGACTGGAAGCGCCCTTTGCTCTGTAGCTCTGTTGTTTACTTGTTTTAGGGAACACAATGCACTCGTCCAGAGAGGCAGTTGGCAATTTACATACCGCCCATCAGCATAACAAGGCTCCTTGTTCTCCAGGGTCTGTCTTGCCTTTCAGGTTTTTACACATTTTGTGGATGTCCCTTTTGACCATTGGGAAGTGATACTTCTTTGTAGTGCAGATTTGCATTGCCGGCTTGCTTGCTTGGCCAAAAAGGGAGTATGCGTATTCTCCTGAATATATTCAGGAGAAAACGCATACGCCCTTTTTGGCCAAGTGCATCATTGTCCAAGTTGTGCCCCTCTTCCTGTGCTTTAAAGGTGATTCCAATGTACCTCTTGAAATCTGTTTCCTGCTATTCTGCCTCACATTCAAGTCCGCCTCGCTGCCTTCCCTCAACAGATTTTTGGACGATAGTTGTCCTTTATTACTCTGCCAGTTTGTGAATTGCTGTGCCCCTGAGCTCCATTTTTCAACTCGTTTTTTTGTGAGCAGAACGCAAGTCCAAAATTTTGGTTCAGGACTTATACTGGTTTCCGGTGGGTGGGAGAGATTTTGGTTAATTCTTCTTCCTGCCGGGAAATTAGAGTGACATGTGCCCGTCCAAATGCCTAACAGCTACTCTCTCATTGGATCTCCCTCTTCCCATTTTTCCTCAGCCAAATTGGCAACCTGTGCAAACAAGGAGGTAAAAGGGGCTGTCTCTCCATGTTGGGAGATTGATAGTAAATCAGTTGGAAAGTCAAACCAGAGCACCAGGAGAGGGACAATTCATTGAGTTTTAGTAACCTTTCGTATTCCCAGTGTGTCCATTCTCTAGGTTTCCCGTACATGTTATAGCTGTCGTAATATTCACTTCAATCTGAAGAGTTGGGACCCATGGAATGGGTGCCATGCATTATTGCTTTAAAGGGTCTGCTTTTGCTCACCCAATCTCACCAGTCCTCTCAGTCCCAAGTGTCCAGCCTTATGCCACATCCAGCTGTCATTGTAGATAGAGTCATTTCAGGTTTCATCAGAGACCCTGAGGGAATTATAAAGAATTTCCCTGTTTTTTTCTTTTGTTTTTGAAATTACTTTTTATAGTGGGTTAGAGCTGATTCTCGCTGCCATGTTTATGCCACTCTAGACACACTTGATTCCCTTATGCAGATATATCAATACATTGGTTTTAATATTCTTACAAGTGAAATTTATTCCTCTGCAGGAAATATGGGGTTTTGATTCCCTTTCACTGAGGAAGGTGTAGGTCTTGTCTATTCAATAGTTGGTTTTTGGAACGTGGCCTGAGCTTATATCAAACTCTGGTTTTATTCATCACCCCACCTCTCCTTCCCTTTAAGAAGGCATAAGAGTGTTTTCTAAATGTGAGGCTCTGTTCTCTTTCCTAACTCAGTTCATGTGTAGCCATGTTTAAAGGAGCTTCATAAGTGATATTTTATGATAGGTTTCTTTTTCTGTGTGACTTATTTCACTTAGAATCATCGTACCTGAATCCACTCATTTTGTGCAACTGGTCTTATGACATTGATTTCATGGCTGAGGGATATTCCATCGTACGTAAGTACCACAATATTTTGAACCAATTTTATATTTCCTGGGATATTTAAGGTGTACCCAAGTTGAGGTTATTGTAAGACGTGCAGCCCTAAATTTTGGGGTGGTTCTGTCTTATTGATTTTCAGTTTTCCCAAGATATATTCCCTAGACAGGAAGCGCCCTTGGCTCTGTAGCTCTGTTGTTTACTTGTTTTAGGGAACACAATGCACTCCTCCAGAGAGGCAGTTGGCAATTTACATCCTGCACATCAGCATAACATGGCTACGTGTTCTCCAGGGCATGTCTTGCCTTTCAGGTTTTTACCATTTTGTGGATGTCCCTTTTGACCGGTGGGAAGTGATACTTCTTTGTAGTGCAGATTTGCATTGCCTGCTTGCTTGCTTGGCCAAAAAGGGCGTATGCGTTTTCTCCTGAATATATTCAGGAGAAAACGCATACGCCCTTTTTGTCCAATTCCATCAGTGTCAAAGTTGTGCCCCTCTTCCTGTGCTTTAAAGGCGATTCCAACGTACCTCTTGAAATCTGTTTCCTGCTCTTCTGCCTCGCTTTCAAGTCTGGCTCGCTGCATTCCCTAAACAGATTTTTGGACGGTAGTTGTCCTTTATCATTCTGCCAGTTTGTGAATTGCTGTGCCCCTGAGCTCCATTTCTCAACTCTTTTTTGTGAGCTGAACGCAAGTCCAAAATTTTGGATCATGTCCTATACTGGTTCCCGGTGGGTGGCTGAGACTTTGGTTAATTCTTCTTCCTGCCGGGAGATTAGAGTGACATGTGCCCGTCCAAATGCCTAACAGCTACTCTCTCATGGGTTCTCCCTCGTCTCTTCCATCCTCTGCCAAATTGGGAACCTGTGCAAACCATGAGGTTAAAGGGCCTGTCTCTCTAAGTTGGGAGATTGATAGTAAGGCAGTTGGAAAGTCAAACTGGAGCACCAGGAGAGTGACTAATCGTTGAGTTTTAGAAACCTTTCGTATTCACCATGTGTACATTCTCTAGGTTTCCTGTACATGTTATAGCTGTAGTAATATTCCCTTCAACCTGGAGAGTTGGGAGCCATGGAATGGGTGCCATGAAATATTGCTTGAAAGGGTCTGCATTTGCTCACCCAATCTCACCAATCCGCTCAGTCCCAAGTGTCCAGCCTTATGCCACATCCAGCTGTCATTGTAGATAGGCTTATTCCAGGTTTCATCAGAGACCCTGAAGGAATTGTAAAGAATTTCCCTGTTTATTTGTTTTGTTTTTGAAATTCCCTTTTATAGTGGGTTTGAGCTGATTCTCGCTGCCATGTTTATGCCAATCTAGACACACTTGATTCCCTTATGGAGACATATCAATACATAGGTTTTAAGATTCTTTCTAGTCAGATATATTCCTCTGCGTGAAATATGGGGTTTTGAGTCTCTTTCACTGAGGAAGGTGTAGGTCTTGTCTATTCTAAAGTTGGTTTTTGGAACGGTCCCTGTGCTTATATCAAACTCTGGTTTTATGCATCACCCCACCTCTCCATCCCCTTTATGCAGGCATAAGAGTGTTTTCTAAATGTGAGACTCTGTTCTCTTTCCTAACTCAGTTCACGTGTAGCCATGTTTACAGGATCTTCATAAGTGATATCTTATGATAAGTTCCTTTTTCTGTGTGACTTATTTCACTTAGAATCATCGTACCTGAATCCACTCACTTTGCTGCTACTGGTCTTATGACATTGATTTCATCACTGAGGGATATTCTATCGTACGTAAGTACCACAATGTTTTGAACCATTTTTATATTTCCTGGGATATTTAAGGTGTACCCAAGTTGAGGTTCCTGTAGTCAGTGCAGCCCTAAATTTGGAGGTGGCTCTTTCTTATTGATTTTCAGTTTTCCCAAGGTATATTCCCTAGACTGGAAGTGGCCTTGGCTCTGTAGCTCTGTTGTTTACTTGTTTTAGGGAACACAATGCACTCCTCCAGTGAGGCAGTTGGCAATTTATATCCCGCCCATCAGCATAACAAGGCTCCCAGTTCTCCAGGGCCTGTCTTGCCTTTCTGGTTTTTACACATTTTGTGGATGTCCCTTTTGACCGGTGGGAAGTGATACTTCTTTGTAGTGCAGATTTCCATTGCCCGCTTGCTTGCTTGGCCAAAAAGGGTGTAAGCGTTTTCTCCTGAATATATTCAGGAGAAAACGCATACGCCCTTTTTGGCCAAGTGCACCATTGTCCAAGTTGTGCCCCTCTTCCTGTGCTTTACAGGCGATTCCAAGGTACCTCTTGAAATCTGTTTCCTGCTATTTTGCCTCGCTTTCAAGTCCGCCTCGTTGACTTCCCTCAACAGATTTTTGGACGACAGTTGTCCTTTATCACTCTGCCAGTTTGTGAATTGCTGTGCCCCTGAGCTCCATTTCTCAACTCGTTTTTTGTGAGCTGAACACAAGTCCAAAATTTTGGATCATGTCCTATACTGGTTCCCGGTGGGTGGCTGAGACTTTGGTTAATTCTTCTTCCTGCCGGGAAATTAGAGTGACATGTGCCCGTCCAAATGCCTAACAGCTACTCTCTCATGGGTTCTGCATCGTCCCTTCCATCCTCTGCCAAATTGGGAAACTGTGCAAACCAGGAGGTTAAAGGGCCTGTCTCTCCAAGTTGGGAGGTTGATAGTAAGGCAGTTGGAAAGTCAAACTGGAGCACCAGGAGAGGGACTATTCGTTGAGTTTTAGAAACCTTTCGTATTCACAGTGTGTCCATTCTCTAGGTTTCCTGTACATGTTATAGCTGTAGTAATATTCCCTTGAACCTGGAGAGTTGGGACTCATGGAATGTGGGCCATGCATTATTGCTTGAAAGGGTCTGCATTTGCTCACCCAATCTCACCAATCCTCTCAGTCCCAAGAGTCCAGCCTTATGCCACATACAGCTGTCATTGTAGATAGGGTCTTTCCAGGTTTCCTCAGACACCCTGAAGGAATTGTAAAGAATTTCCCTGTTTTTGGGTTTTGCTTTTGAAATTCCTTTTTATAGTGGGTTTGAGCTGATTCTCGCTGCCATGTTTATGCCACTCTAGACACACTTGATTCCCTTATGGAGACATATCAATACATAGGTTTTAAGATTCTTACTAGTCAGATATATTCCTCTGTGGGAAATATGGGGTTTTGAGTCTCTTTCACTGAGGAAGGTGTCGGTCTTGTCAATTCCAAAGTTGGTTTTTGAAACGGTCCCTGTGCTTATATCAAACTCTGGTTTTATGCATCACCCCACCTCTCCTTCCCCTTTATGCAGGCATAAGGGTGTTTTCTAAATGTGAGACTCTGTTCTCTTTCCTAACTCAGTTCACGTGTAGCCATGTTTACAGGATCTTCCTAAGTGATATCTTATGATAAGTTTATTTTTCTGTGTGACTTATTTCACTTAGAATCATCGTACCTGAATCCACTCACTTTGCTGCTACTGGTCTTATGACATTGATTTCATGGCTGAGGGATATTCCATCGTACGTAAGTACCACAATGTTTTGAACCATTTTTATATTTCCTGGGATATTTAAGGTGTACCCAAGTTGAGGTTCTTGTAGTCAGTGCAGCCCTAAATTTGGAGGTGGCTCTTTCTTATTGATTTTCAGTTTTCCCAAGGTATATTCCCTAGACTGGAAGTGGCCTTGGCTCTGTAGCTCTGTTGTTTACTTGTTTTAGGGAACACAATGCACTCCTCCAGTGAGGCAGTTGGCAATTTACATCCCGCCCATCAGCATAACAAGGCTCCCAGTTCTCCAGGGCCTGTCTTGCCTTTCTGGTTTTTACACATTTTGTGGATGTCCCTTTTGACCGGTGGGAAGTGATACTTCTTTGTAGTGCAGATTTGCATTGCCCGCTTGCTTGCTTGGCCAAAAAGGGCGTATGCGTTTTCTCCTGAATATATTCAGGAGAAAACGCATACGCCCTTTTTGGCCAAGTGCACCATTGTCCAAGTTGTGCCCCTCTTCCTGTGCTTTACAGGCGATTCCAAGGTACCTCTTGAAATCTGTTTCCTGCTATTTTGACTCGCTTTCAAGTCTGCCTCGTTGAGTTCCCTCAACAGATTTTTGGACGATAGTTGTCCTTTATCACTCTGCCAGTTTGTGAATTGCTGTGCCCCTGAGCTCCATTTCTCAACTCGTTTTTTTGTGAGCTGAACGCAAGTCCAAAATTTTGGATCATGTCCTATACTGGTTCCCGGTGGGTGGCTGAGACTTTGGTTAATTCTTCTTCCTGCCGGGAAATTAGAGTGACATGTGCCCGTCCAAATGCCTAACAGCTACTCTCTCATGGGTTCTCCCTCGTCCCTTCCATCCTCTGCCAAATTGGGAACCTGTGCAAACCAGGAGGTTAAAGGGCCTGTCTCTCCAAGTTGGGAGATTGATAGTAAGGCAGTTGGAAAGTCAAACTGGAGCACCAGGAGAGGGACTATTCGTTGAGTTTTAGAAACATTTCGTATTCACAGTGTGTCCATTCTCTAGGTTTCCTGTACATGTTATAGCTGTAGTAATATTCCCTGAACCTGGAGAGTTGGGACCCATGTAATGGGGGCCATGCATTATTGCTTGAAAGGGTCTGCATTTGCTCACCCAATCTCACCAATCCTCTCAGTCCCAAGTGTCCAGCCTTATGCCACATCCAGCTGTCATTGTAGATAGGGTCTTTCCAGGTTTCCTCAGACACCCTGAAGGAATTGTAAAGAATTTCCCTGTTTTTGGGTTTTGCTTTTGAAATTCCTTTTTATAGTGGGTTTGAGCTGATTCTCGCTGCCATGTTTATGCCACTCTAGACACACTTGATTCCCTTATGGAGACATATCAATACATAGGTTTTAAGATTCTTACTAGTCAGATATATTCCTCTGCGGGAAATATGGTGTTTTGAGTCTCTTTCACTGAGGAAGGTGTAGGTCTTGTGTATTCCAAAGTTGGTTTTTGGAACGGTCCCTGTGCTTATATCAAACTCTGGTTTTATGCATCACCCCACCTCTCCTTCCCCTTTATGCAGGCATAAGGGTGTTTTCTAAATGTGAGACTCTGTTCTCTTTCCTAACTCAGTTCACGTGTAGCCATGTTTACAGGATCTTCATAAGTGATATCTTATGATAAGTTCCTTTTTCTGTGTGACTTATTTCACTTAGAATCATCGTACCTGAATCCACTCACTTTGCTGCTACTGGTCTTATGACATTGATTTCATCGCTGAGGGATATTCCATCGTACGTAAGTACCACAATGTTTTGAACCATTTTTATATTTCCTGGGATATTTAAGGTGTACCCAAGTTGAGGTTCCTGTAGTCAGTGCAGCCCTAAATTTGGAGGTGGCTCTTTCTTATTGATTTTCAGTTTTCCCAAGGTATATTCCCTAGACTGGAAGTGGCCTTGGCTCTGTAGCTTTGTTGTTTACTTGTTTTAGGGAACACAATGCACTCCTCCAGTGAGGCAGTTGGCAATTTACATCCCGCCCATCAGCATAACAAGGCTCCCAGTTCTCCAGGGCCTGTCTTGCCTTTCTGGTTTTTACACATTTTGTGGATGTCCCTTTTGACCGGTGGGAAGTGATACTTCTTTGTAGTGCAGATTTGCATTGCCCGCTTGCTTGCTTGGCCAAAAAGGGCGTATGCGTTTTCTCCTGAATATATTCAGGAGAAAACGCATACGCCCTTTTTGGCCAAGTGCACCATTGTCCAAGTTGTGCCCCTCTTCCTGTGCTTTACAGGCGATTCCAAGGTACCTCTTGAAATCTGTTTCCTGCTATTTTGACTCGCTTTCAAGTCTGCCTCGTTGAGTTCCCTCAACAGATTTTTGGACGATAGTTGTCCTTTATCACTCTGCCAGTTTGTGAATTGCTGTGCCCCTGAGCTCCATTTCTCAACTCGTTTTTTTGTGAGCTGAACGCAAGTCCAAAATTTTGGATCATGTCCTATACTGGTTCCCGGTGGGTGGCTGAGACTTTGGTTAATTCTTCTTCCTGCCGGGAAATTAGAGTGACATGTGCCCGTCCAAATGCCTAACAGCTACTCTCTCATGGGTTCTCCCTCGTCCCTTCCATCCTCTGCCAAATTGGGAACCTGTGCAAACCAGGAGGTTAAAGGGCCTGTCTCTCCAAGTTGGGAGATTGATAGTAAGGCAGTTGGAAAGTCAAACTGGAGCACCAGGAGAGGGACTATTCGTTGAGTTTTAGAAACATTTCGTATTCACAGTGTGTCCATTCTCTAGGTTTCCTGTACATGTTATAGCTGTAGTAATATTCCCTGAACCTGGAGAGTTGGGACCCATGTAATGGGGGCCATGCATTATTGCTTGAAAGGGTCTGCATTTGCTCACCCAATCTCACCAATCCTCTCAGTCCCAAGTGTCCAGCCTTATGCCACATCCAGCTGTCATTGTAGATAGGGTCTTTCCAGGTTTCCTCAGACACCCTGAAGGAATTGTAAAGAATTTCCCTGTTTTTGGGTTTTGCTTTTGAAATTCCTTTTTATAGTGGGTTTGAGCTGATTCTCGCTGCCATGTTTATGCCACTCTAGACACACTTGATTCCCTTATGGAGTCATATCAATACATAGGTTTTAAGATTCTTACTAGTCAGATATATTCCTCTGCGGGAAATATGGTGTTTTGAGTCTCTTTCACTGAGGAAGGTGTAGGTCTTGTGTATTCCAAAGTTGGTTTTTGGAACGGTCCCTGTGCTTATATCAAACTCTGGTTTTATGCATCACCCCACCTCTCCTTCCCCTTTATGCAGGCATAAGGGTGTTTTCTAAATGTGAGACTCTGTTCTCTTTCCTAACTCAGTTCACGTGTAGCCATGTTTACAGGATCTTCCTAAGTGATATCTTATGATAAGTTTCTTTTTCTGTGTGACTTATTTCACTTAGAATCATCGTACCTGAATCCACTCACTTTGCTGCTACTGGTCTTATGACATTGATTTCATCGCTGAGGGATATTCCATCGTACGTAAGTACCACAATGTTTTGAACCATTTTTATATTTCCTGGGATATTTAAGGTGTACCCAAGTTGAGGTTCCTGTAGTCAGTGCAGCCCTAAATTTGGAGGTGGCTCTTTCTTATTGATTTTCAGTTTTCCCAAGGTATATTCCCTAGACTGGAAGTGGCCTTGGCTCTGTAGCTTTGTTGTTTACTTGTTTTAGGGAACACAATGCACTCCTCCAGTGAGGCAGTTGGCAATTTACATCCCGCCCATCAGCATAACAAGGCTCCCAGTTCTCCAGGGCCTGTCTTGCCTTTCTGGTTTTTACACATTTTGTGGATGTCCCTTTTGACCGGTGGGAAGTGATACTTCTTTGTAGTGCAGATTTGCATTGCCCGCTTGCTTGCTTGGCCAAAAAGGGCGTATGCGTTTTCTCCTGAATATATTCAGGAGAAAACGCATACGCCCTTTTTGGCCAAGTGCACCATTGTCCAAGTTGTGCCCCTCTTCCTGTGCTTTACAGGCGATTCCAAGGTACCTCTTGAAATCTGTTTCCTGCTATTTTGCCTCGCTTTCAAGTCCGCCTCGTTGACTTCCCTCAACAGATTTTGGACGATAGTTGTCCTTTATCACTCTGCCAGTTTGTGAATTGCTGTGCCCCTGAGCTCCATTTCTCAACTCGTTTTTTGTGAGCTGAACACAAGTCCAAAATTTTGGATCATGTCCTATACTGGTTCCCGGTGGGTGGCTGAGACTTTGGTTAATTCTTCTTCCTGCCGGGAAATTAGAGTGACATGTGCCCGTCCAAATGCCAAACAGCTACTCTCTCATGGGTTCTCCCTCATCCCTTCCATCCTCTGCCAAATTGGGAACCTGTGCAAACCAGGAGGTTAAAGGGCCTGTCTCTCCAAGTTGGGAGATTGATAGTAAGGCAGTTGGAAAGTCAAACTGGAGCACCAGGAGAGGGACTATTCGTTGAGTTTTAGAAACCTTTCGTATTCACAGTGTGTCCATTCTCTATGTTTCCTGTACATGTTATAGCTGTAGTAATATTCCCTTGAACCTGGAGAGTTGGGACCCATGGAATGGGGGCCATGCATTATTGCTTGAAAGGGTCTGCATTTGCTCACCCAATCTCACCAATCCTCTCAGTCCCAAGTGTCCAGCCTTATGCCACATCCAGCTGTCATTGTAGATAGGGTCTTTCCAGGTTTCCTCAGACACCATGAAGGAATTGTAAAGAATTTCCCTCTTTTTGGGTTTTGCTTTTGAAATTCCTTTTTATAGTGGGTTTGAGCTGATTCTCGCTGCCATGTTTATGCCACTCTAGACACACTTGATTCCCTTATGGAGTCATATCAATACATAGGTTTTAAGATTCTTACTAGTCAGATATATTCCTCTGCAGGAAATATGGGGTTTTCAGTCTCTTTCACTGAGGAAGGTGTCGGTCTTGTCTATTCCAAAGTTGGTTTTTGGAACGGTCCCTGTGCTTATATCAAACTCTGGTTTTATGCATCACCCCACCTCTCCATCCCCTTTATGCAGGCATAAGAGTGTTTTCTAAATGTGAGACTCTGTTCTCTTTTCTAACTCAGTTCACGTGTAGCCATGTTTACAGGATCTTCCTAAGTGATATCTTATGATAAGTTTCTTTTTCTGTGTGACTTATTTCACTTAGAATCATCGTACCTGAATCCACTCACTTTGCTGCTACTGGTCTTATGACATTGATTTCATGGCTGAGGGATATTCCATCGTACGTAAGTACCACAATGCTTTGAACCATTTTTATATTTCCTTGGATATTTAAGGTGTACCCAAGTTGAGGTTCCTGTAGTCAGTGCAGCCCTAAATTTGGAGGTGGCTCTTTCTTATTGATTTTCACTTTTCCCAAGGTATATTCCCTAGACTGGAAGTGGCCTTGGCTCTGTAGCTCTGTTGTTTACTTGTTTTAGGGAACACAATGCACTCCTCCAGTGAGGCAGTTGGCAATTGACATCCCGCCCATCAGCATAACAATGCTCCCAGTTCTCCAGGGCCTGTCTTGCCTTTCTGGTTTTTACACATTTTGTGGATGTCCCTTTTGACCGGTGGGAAGTGATACTTCTTTGTAGTGCAGATTTGCATTGCCCGCTTGCTTGCTTGGCCAAAAAGGGCGTATGCGTTTTCTCCTGAATATATTCAGGAGAAAACGCATACGCCCTTTTTGGCCAAGTGCACCATTGTCCAAGTTGTGCCCCTCTTCCTGTGCTTTACAGGCGATTCCAAGGTACCTCTTGAAATCTGTTTCCTGCTATTTTGCCTCGCTTTCAAGTCTGCCTCGTTGAGTTCCCTCAACAGATTTTTGGACGATAGTTGTCCTTTATCACTCTGCCAGTTTGTGAATTGCTGTGCCCCTGAGCTCCATTTCTCAACTCGTTTTTTGTGAGCTGAACGCAAGTCCAAAATTTTGGATCATGTCCTATACTGGTTCCCGGTGGGTGGCTGAGACTTTGGTTAATTCTTCTTCCTGCCGGGAAATTAGAGTGACATGTGCCCGTCCAAATGCCTAACAGCTACTCTCTCATGGGTTCTCCCTCGTCCCTTCCATCCTCTGCCAAATTGGGAACCTGTGCAAACCAGGAGGTTAAAGGGCCTGTCTCTCCAAGTTGGGAGATTGATAGTAAGGCAGTTGGAAAGTCAAACTGGAGCACCAGGAGAGGGACTATTCGTTGAGTTTTAGAAACCTTTCGTATTCACAGTGTGTCCATTCTCTAGGTTTCCTGTACATGTTATAGCTGTAGTAATATTCCCTTGAACCTGGAGAGTTGGGACCCATGGAATGGGGGCCATGCATTATTGCTTGAAAGGGTCTGCATTTGCTCACCCAATCTCACCAATCCTCTCAGTCCCAAGTGTCCAGCCTTATGCCACATCCAGCTGTCATTGTAGATAGGCTCTTTCCAGGTTTCCTCAGACACCCTGAAGGAATTGTAAAGAATTTCCCTGTTTTGGGGTTTTGCTTTTGAAATTCCTTTTTATAGTGGGTTTGAGCTGATTCTCGCTGCCATGTTTATGCCACTCTAGACACACTTGATTCCCTTATGGAGTCATATCAATACATAGGTTTTAAGATTCTTACTAGTCAGATATATTCCTCTGCGTGAAATATGGGGTTTTGAGTCTCTTTCACTGAGGAAGGTGTAGGTCTTGTCTATTCTAAAGTTGGTTTTTGGAACGGCCCCTGTGCTTATATCAAACTCTGGTTTTATGCATCACCCCACCTCTCCATCCCCTTTATGCAGGCATAAGAGTGTTTTCTAAATGTGAGACTCTGTTCTCTTTCCTAACTCAGTTCACGTGTAGCCATGTTTACAGGATCTTCATAAGTGATATCTTATGATAAGTTCCTTTTTCTGTGTGACTTATTTCACTTAGAATCATCGTACCTGAATCCACTCACTTTGCTGCTACTGGTCTTATGACATTGATTTCATGGCTGAGGGATATTCCATCGTACGTAAGTACCACAATGTTTTGAACCATTTTTATATTTCCTGGGATATTTAAGGTGTACCCAAGTTGAGGTTCTTGTAGTCAGTGCAGCCCTAAATTTGGAGGTGGCTCTTTCTTATTGATTTTCAGTTTTCCCAAGGTATATTCCCTAGACTGGAAGTGGCCTTGGCTCTGTAGCTCTGTTGTTTACTTGTTTTAGGGAACACAATGCACTCCTCCAGTGAGGCAGTTGGCAATTTACATCCCGCCCATCAGCATAACAAGGCTCCCAGTTCTCCAGGGCCTGTCTTGCCTTTCTGGTTTTTACACATTTTGTGGATGTCCCTTTTGACCGGTGGGAAGTGATACTTCTTTGTAGTGCAGATTTGCATTGCCCGCTTGCTTGCTTGGCCAAAAAGGGCGTATGCGTTTTCTCCTGAATATATTCAGGAGAAAACGCATACGCCCTTTTTGGCCAAGTGCACCATTGTCCAAGTTGTGCCCCTCTTCCTGTGCTTTACAGGCGATTCCAAGGTACCTCTTGAAATCTGTTTCCTGCTATTTTGACTCGCTTTCAAGTCTGCCTCGTTGAGTTCCCTCAACAGATTTTTGGACGATAGTTGTCCTTTATCACTCTGCCAGTTTGTGAATTGCTGTGCCCCTGAGCTCCATTTCTCAACTCGTTTTTTTGTGAGCTGAACGCAAGTCCAAAATTTTGGATCATGTCCTATACTGGTTCCCGGTGGGTGGCTGAGACTTTGGTTAATTCTTCTTCCTGCCGGGAAATTAGAGTGACATGTGCCCGTCCAAATGCCTAACAGCTACTCTCTCATGGGTTCTCCCTCGTCCCTTCCATCCTCTGCCAAATTGGGAACCTGTGCAAACCAGGAGGTTAAAGGGCCTGTCTCTCCAAGTTGGGAGATTGATAGTAAGGCAGTTGGAAAGTCAAACTGGAGCACCAGGAGAGGGACTATTCGTTGAGTTTTAGAAACATTTCGTATTCACAGTGTGTCCATTCTCTAGGTTTCCTGTACATGTTATAGCTGTAGTAATATTCCCTGAACCTGGAGAGTTGGGACCCATGTAATGGGGGCCATGCATTATTGCTTGAAAGGGTCTGCATTTGCTCACCCAATCTCACCAATCCTCTCAGTCCCAAGTGTCCAGCCTTATGCCACATCCAGCTGTCATTGTAGATAGGGTCTTTCCAGGTTTCCTCAGACACCCTGAAGGAATTGTAAAGAATTTCCCTGTTTTTGGGTTTTGCTTTTGAAATTCCTTTTTATAGTGGGTTTGAGCTGATTCTCGCTGCCATGTTTATGCCACTCTAGACACACTTGATTCCCTTATGGAGACATATCAATACATAGGTTTTAAGATTCTTACTAGTCAGATATATTCCTCTGCGGGAAATATGGTGTTTTGAGTCTCTTTCACTGAGGAAGGTGTAGGTCTTGTGTATTCCAAAGTTGGTTTTTGGAACGGTCCCTGTGCTTATATCAAACTCTGGTTTTATGCATCACCCCACCTCTCCTTCCCCTTTATGCAGGCATAAGGGTGTTTTCTAAATGTGAGACTCTGTTCTCTTTCCTAACTCAGTTCACGTGTAGCCATGTTTACAGGATCTTCATAAGTGATATCTTATGATAAGTTCCTTTTTCTGTGTGACTTATTTCACTTAGAATCATCGTACCTGAATCCACTCACTTTGCTGCTACTGGTCTTATGACATTGATTTCATCGCTGAGGGATATTCCATCGTACGTAAGTACCACAATGTTTTGAACCATTTTTATATTTCCTGGGATATTTAAGGTGTACCCAAGTTGAGGTTCCTGTAGTCAGTGCAGCCCTAAATTTGGAGGTGGCTCTTTCTTATTGATTTTCAGTTTTCCCAAGGTATATTCCCTAGACTGGAAGTGGCCTTGGCTCTGTAGCTTTGTTGTTTACTTGTTTTAGGGAACACAATGCACTCCTCCAGTGAGGCAGTTGGCAATTTACATCCCGCCCATCAGCATAACAAGGCTCCCAGTTCTCCAGGGCCTGTCTTGCCTTTCTGGTTTTTACACATTTTGTGGATGTCCCTTTTGACCGGTGGGAAGTGATACTTCTTTGTAGTGCAGATTTGCATTGCCCGCTTGCTTGCTTGGCCAAAAAGGGCGTATGCGTTTTCTCCTGAATATATTCAGGAGAAAACGCATACGCCCTTTTTGGCCAAGTGCACCATTGTCCAAGTTGTGCCCCTCTTCCTGTGCTTTACAGGCGATTCCAAGGTACCTCTTGAAATCTGTTTCCTGCTATTTTGACTCGCTTTCAAGTCTGCCTCGTTGAGTTCCCTCAACAGATTTTTGGACGATAGTTGTCCTTTATCACTCTGCCAGTTTGTGAATTGCTGTGCCCCTGAGCTCCATTTCTCAACTCGTTTTTTTGTGAACTGAACGCAAGTCCAAAATTTTGGATCATGTCCTATACTGGTTCCCGGTGGGTGGCTGAGACTTTGGTTAATTCTTCTTCCTGCCGGGAAATTAGAGTGACATGTGCCCGTCCAAATGCCTAACAGCTACTCTCTCATGGGTTCTCCCTCGTCCCTTCCATCCTCTGCCAAATTGGGAACCTGTGCAAACCAGGAGGTTAAAGGGCCTGTCTCTCCAAGTTGGGAGATTGATAGTAAGGCAGTTGGAAAGTCAAACTGGAGCACCAGGAGAGGGACTATTCGTTGAGTTTTAGAAACATTTCGTATTCACAGTGTGTCCATTCTCTAGGTTTCCTGTACATGTTATAGCTGTAGTAATATTCCCTGAACCTGGAGAGTTGGGACCCATGTAATGGGGGCCATGCATTATTGCTTGAAAGGGTCTGCATTTGCTCACCCAATCTCACCAATCCTCTCAGTCCCAAGTGTCCAGCCTTATGCCACATCCAGCTGTCATTGTAGATAGGGTCTTTCCAGGTTTCCTCAGACACCCTGAAGGAATTGTAAAGAATTTCCCTGTTTTTGGGTTTTGCTTTTGAAATTCCTTTTTATAGTGGGTTTGAGCTGATTCTCGCTGCCATGTTTATGCCACTCTAGACACACTTGATTCCCTTATGGAGTCATATCAATATATAGGTTTTAAGATTCTTACTAGTCAGATATATTCCTCTGCGGGAAATATGGTGTTTTGAGTCTCTTTCACTGAGGAAGGTGTAGGTCTTGTGTATTCCAAAGTTGGTTTTTGGAACGGTCCCTGTGCTTATATCAAACTCTGGTTTTATGCATCACCCCACCTCTCCTTCCCCTTTATGCAGGCATAAGGGTGTTTTCTAAATGTGAGACTCTGTTCTCTTTCCTAACTCAGTTCACGTGTAGCCATGTTTACAGGATCTTCATAAGTGATATCTTATGATAAGTTCCTTTTTCTGTGTGACTTATTTCACTTAGAATCATCGTACCTGAATCCACTCACTTTGCTGCTACTGGTCTTATGACATTGATTTCATCGCTGAGGGATATTCCATCGTACGTAAGTACCACAATGTTTTGAACCATTTTTATATTTCCTGGGATATTTAAGGTGTACCCAAGTTGAGGTTCCTGTAGTCAGTGCAGCCCTAAATTTGGAGGTGGCTCTTTCTTATTGATTTTCAGTTTTCCCAAGGTATATTCCCTAGACTGGAAGTGGCCTTGGCTCTGTAGCTTTGTTGTTTACTTGTTTTAGGGAACACAATGCACTCCTCCAGTGAGGCAGTTGGCAATTTACATCCCGCCCATCAGCATAACAAGGCTCCCAGTTCTCCAGGGCCTGTCTTGCCTTTCTGGTTTTTACACATTTTGTGGATGTCCCTTTTGACCGGTGGGAAGTGATACTTCTTTGTAGTGCAGATTTGCATTGCCCGCTTGCTTGCTTGGCCAAAAAGGGCGTATGCGTTTTCTCCTGAATATATTCAGGAGAAAACGCATACGCCCTTTTTGGCCAAGTGCACCATTGTCCAAGTTGTGCCCCTCTTCCTGTGCTTTACAGGCGATTCCAAGGTACCTCTTGAAATCTGTTTCCTGCTATTTTGCCTCGCTTTCAAGTCCGCCTCGTTGACTTCCCTCAACAGATTTTGGACGATAGTTGTCCTTTATCACTCTGCCAGTTTGTGAATTGCTGTGCCCCTGAGCTCCATTTCTCAACTCGTTTTTTGTGAGCTGAACACAAGTCCAAAATTTTGGATCATGTCCTATACTGGTTCCCGGTGGGTGGCTGAGACTTTGGTTAATTCTTCTTCCTGCCGGGAAATTAGAGTGACATGTGCCCGTCCAAATGCCAAACAGCTACTCTCTCATGGGTTCTCCCTCATCCCTTCCATCCTCTGCCAAACTGGGAACCTGTGCAAACCAGGAGGTTAAAGGGCCTGTCTCTCCAAGTTGGGAGATTGATAGTAAGGCAGTTGGAAAGTCAAACTGGAGCACCAGGAGAGGGACTATTCGTTGAGTTTTAGAAACCTTTCGTATTCACAGTGTGTCCATTCTCTATGTTTCCTGTACATGTTATAGCTGTAGTAATATTCCCTTGAACCTGGAGAGTTGGGACCCATGGAATGGGGGCCATGCATTATTGCTTGAAAGGGTCTGCATTTGCTCACCCAATCTCACCAATCCTCTCAGTCCCAAGTGTCCAGCCTTATGCCACATCCAGCTGTCATTGTAGATAGGGTCTTTCCAGGTTTCCTCAGACACCATGAAGGAATTGTAAAGAATTTCCCTCTTTTTGGGTTTTGCTTTTGAAATTCCTTTTTATAGTGGGTTTGAGCTGATTCTCGCTGCCATGTTTATGCCACTCTAGACACACTTGATTCCCTTATGGAGTCATATCAATACATAGGTTTTAAGATTCTTACTAGTCAGATATATTCCTCTGCAGGAAATATGGGGTTTTCAGTCTCTTTCACTGAGGAAGGTGTCGGTCTTGTCTATTCCAAAGTTGGTTTTTGGAACGGTCCCTGTGCTTATATCAAACTCTGGTTTTATGCATCACCCCACCTCTCCATCCCCTTTATGCAGGCATAAGAGTGTTTTCTAAATGTGAGACTCTGTTCTCTTTTCTAACTCAGTTCACGTGTAGCCATGTTTACAGGATCTTCCTAAGTGATATCTTATGATAAGTTTCTTTTTCTGTGTGACTTATTTCACTTAGAATCATCGTACCTGAATCCACTCACTTTGCTGCTACTGGTCTTATGACATTGATTTCATGGCTGAGGGATATTCCATCGTACGTAAGTACCACAATGCTTTGAACCATTTTTATATTTCCTTGGATATATAAGGTGTACCCAAGTTGAGGTTCCTGTAGTCAGTGCAGCCCTAAATTTGGAGGTGGCTCTTTCTTATTGATTTTCACTTTTCCCAAGGTATATTCCCTAGACTGGAAGTGGCCTTGGCTCTGTAGCTCTGTTGTTTACTTGTTTTAGGGAACACAATGCACTCCTCCAGTGAGGCAGTTGGCAATTGACATCCCGCCCATCAGCATAACAATGCTCCCAGTTCTCCAGGGCCTGTCTTGCCTTTCTGGTTTTTACACATTTTGTGGATGTCCCTTTTGACCGGTGGGAAGTGATACTTCTTTGTAGTGCAGATTTGCATTGCCCGCTTGCTTGCTTGGCCAAAAAGGGCGTATGCGTTTTCTCCTGAATATATTCAGGAGAAAACGCATACGCCCTTTTTGGCCAAGTGCACCATTGTCCAAGTTGTGCCCCTCTTCCTGTGCTTTACAGGCGATTCCAAGGTACCTCTTGAAATCTGTTTCCTGCTATTTTGCCTCTCTTTCAAGTCTGCCTCGTTGAGTTCCCTCAACAGATTTTTGGACGATAGTTGTCCTTTATCACTCTGCCAGTTTGTGAATTGCTGTGCCCCTGAGCTCCATTTCTCAACTCGTTTTTTGTGAGCTGAACGCAAGTCCAAAATTTTGGATCATGTCCTATACTGGTTCCCGGTGGGTGGCTGAGACTTTGGTTAATTCTTCTTCCTGCCGGGAAATTAGAGTGACATGTGCCCGTCCAAATGCCTAACAGCTACTCTCTCATGGGTTCTCCCTCGTCCCTTCCATCCTCTGCCAAATTGGGAACCTGTGCAAACCAGGAGGTTAAAGGGCCTGTCTCTCCAAGTTGGGAGATTGATAGTAAGGCAGTTGGAAAGTCAAACTGGAGCACCAGGAGAGGGACTATTCGTTGAGTTTTAGAAACCTTTCGTATTCACAGTGTGTCCATTCTCTAGGTTTCCTGTACATGTTATAGCTGTAGTAATATTCCCTTGAACCTGGAGAGTTGGGACCCATGGAATGGGGGCCATGCATTATTGCTTGAAAGGGTCTGCATTTGCTCACCCAATCTCACCAATCCTCTCAGTCCCAAGTGTCCAGCCTTATGCCACATCCAGCTGTCATTGTAGATAGGCTCTTTCCAGGTTTCCTCAGACACCCTGAAGGAATTGTAAAGAATTTCCCTGTTTTGGGGTTTTGCTTTTGAAATTCCTTTTTATAGTGGGTTTGAGCTGATTCTCGCTGCCATGTTTATGCCACTCTAGACACACTTGATTCCCTTATGGAGTCATATCAATACATAGGTTTTAAGATTCTTACTAGTCAGATATATTCCTCTGCGTGAAATATGGGGTTTTGAGTCTCTTTCACTGAGGAAGGTGTAGGTCTTGTCTATTCTAAAGTTGGTTTTTGGAACGGCCCCTGTGCTTATATCAAACTCTGGTTTTATGCATCACCCCACCTCTCCATCCCCTTTATGCAGGCATAAGAGTGTTTTCTAAATGTGAGACTCTGTTCTCTTTCCTAACTCAGTTCACGTGTAGCCATGTTTACAGGATCTTCATAAGTGATATCTTATGATAAGTTCCTTTTTCTGTGTGACTTATTTCACTTAGAATCATCGTACCTGAATCCACTCACTTTGCTGCTACTGGTCTTATGACATTGATTTCATCACTGAGGGATATTCTATCGTACGTAAGTACCACAATGTTTTGAACCATTTTTATATTTCCTGGGATATTTAAGGTGTACCCAAGTTGAGGTTCCTGTAGTCAGTGCAGCCCTAAATTTGGAGGTGGCTCTTTCTTATTGATTTTCAGTTTTCCCAAGGTATATTCCCTAGACTGGAAGTGGCCTTGGCTCTGTAGCTCTGTTGTTTACTTGTTTTAGGGAACACAATGCACTCCTCCAGTGAGGCAGTTGGCAATTTATATCCCGCCCATCAGCATAACAAGGCTCCCAGTTCTCCAGGGCCTGTCTTGCCTTTCTGGTTTTTACACATTTTGTGGATGTCCCTTTTGACCGGTGGGAAGTGATACTTCTTTGTAGTGCAGATTTCCATTGCCCGCTTGCTTGCTTGGCCAAAAAGGGCGTAA
The DNA here is from genome assembly GCF_025265405.1 of Mesoplodon densirostris. Taxonomy (NCBI): domain Eukaryota; kingdom Metazoa; phylum Chordata; class Mammalia; order Artiodactyla; family Ziphiidae; genus Mesoplodon; species Mesoplodon densirostris. The sequence continues at coordinate 1,964,293 of NW_026778199.1, read as the reverse complement.
GCGTTTTCTCCTGAATATATTCAGGAGAAAACGCATACGCCCTTTTTGGCCAAGTGCACCATTGTCCAAGTTGTGCCCCTCTTCCTGTGCTTTACAGGCGATTCCAAGGTACCTCTTGAAATCTGTTTCCTGCTATTTTGCCTCGCTTTCAAGTCCGCCTCGTTGACTTCCCTCAACAGATTTTGGACGATAGTTGTCCTTTATCACTCTGCCAGTTTGTGAATTGCTGTGCCCCTGAGCTCCATTTCTCAACTCGTTTTTTGTGAGCTGAACGCAAGTCCAAAATTTTAGATCATGTCCTATACTGGTTCCCGGTGGGTGGCTGAGACTTTGGTTAATTCTTCTTCCTGCCGGGAAATTAGAGTGACATGTGCCCGTCCAAATGCCTAACAGCTACTCTCTCATGGGTTCTCCCTCGTCCCTTCCATCCTCTGCCAAATTGGGAACCTGTGCAAACCAGGAGGTTAAAGGCCCTGTCTCTCCAAGTTGGGAGATTGATAGTAAGGCAGTTGGAAAGTCAAACTGGAGCACCAGGAGAGGGACTATTCGTTGAGTTTTAGAAACCTTTCGTATTCACAGTGTGTCCATTCTCTAGGTTTCCTGTACATGTTATAGCTGTAGTAATATTCCCTTGAACCTGGAGAGTTGGGACCCATGGAATGGGGGCCATGCATTATTGCTTGAAAGGGTCTGCATTTGCTCACCCAATCTCACCAATCCTCTCAGTCCCAAGTGTCCAGCCTTATGCCACATCCAGCTGTCATGGTAGATAGGGTCTTTCCAGGTTTCCTCAGACACACTGATGGAATTGTAAAGAATTTCCCTGTTTTTTGGTTTTGCTTTTGAAATTCATTTTTATAGTGCGTTTGAGCTGATTCTCGCTGCCATGTTTATGCCACTCTAGATACACTTGATTCCCTTATGGAGACATATCAATACATAGGTTTTAAGATTCTTACTAGTCAGATATATTCCTCTGTGGGAAATATGGGGTTTTGAGTCTCTTTCACTGAGGAAGGTGTAGGTCTTGTCTATTCCAAAGTTGGTTTTTGAAACGGTCCCTGTGCTTATATCAAACTCTGGTTTTATGCATCACCCCACCTCTCCTTCCCCTTTATGCAGGCATAAGAGTGTTTTCTAAATGTGAGACTCTGTTCTCTTTCCTAAATCAGTTCACGTGTAGCCATGTTTACAGGATCTTCCTAAGTGATATCTTATGATAAGTTTCTTTTTCTGTGTGACTTATTTCACTTAGAATCATCGTACCTGAATCCCCTCACTTTGCTGCTACTGGTCTTATGACATTGATTTCATGGCTGAGGGATATTCCATCGTACGTAAGTACCACAATGTTTTGAACCATTTTTATATTTCCTGGGATATTTAAGGTGTACCCAAGTTGAGGTTCTTGTAGTCAGTGCAGCCCTAAATTTGGAGGTGGCTCTTTCTTATTGATTTTCAGTTTTCCCAAGGTATATTCCCTAGACTGGAAGTGGCCTTGGCTCTCTAGCTCTGTTGTTTACTTGTTTTAGGGAGCACAATGCACTCCTCCAGTGAGGCAGTTGGCAATTTACATCCCGCCCATCAGCATAACAAGGCTCCCAGTTCTCCAGGGCCTGTCTTGCCTTTCTGGTTTTTACACATTTTGTGGATGTCCCTTTTGACCGGTGGGAAGTGATACTTCTTTGTAGTGCAGATTTGCATTGCCCGCTTGCTTGCTTGACCAAAAAGGGCGTATGCGTTTTCTCCTGAATATATTCAGGAGAAAACGCATACGCCATTTTTGGCCAAGTGCAGCATTGTCCAAGTTGTGCCCCTCTTCCTGTGCTTTACAGGCGATTCCAAGGTACCTCTTGAAATCTGTTTCCTGCTATTTTGCCTCGCTTTCAAGTCCGCCTCGTTGACTTCCCTCAACAGATTTTTGGACGACAGTTGTCCTTTATCACTCTGCCAGTTTGTGAATTGCTGTGCCCCTGAGCTCCATTTCTCAACTCGTTTTTTGTGAGCTGAACACAAGTCCAAAATTTTGGATCATGTCCTATACTGGTTCCCGGTGGGTGGCTGAGACTTTGGTTAATTCTTCTTCCTGCCGGGAAATTAGAGTGACATGTGCCCGTCCAAATGCCTAACAGCTACTCTCTCATGGGTTCTGCATCGTCCCTTCCATCCTCTGCCAAATTGGGAAACTGTGCAAACCAGGAGGTTAAAGGGCCTGTCTCTCCAAGTTGGGAGGTTGATAGTAAGGCAGTTGGAAAGTCAAACTGGAGCACCAGGAGAGGGACTATTCGTTGAGTTTTAGAAACCTTTCGTATTCACAGTGTGTCCATTCTCTAGGTTTCCTGTACATGTTATAGCTGTAGTAATATTCCCTTGAACCTGGAGAGTTGGGACTCATGGAATGGGGGCCATGCATTATTGCTTGAAAGGGTCTGCATTTGCTCACCCAATCTCACCAATCCTCTCAGTCCCAAGAGTCCAGCCTTATGCCACATACAGCTGTCATTGTAGATAGGGTCTTTCCAGGTTTCCTCAGACACCCTGAAGGAATTGTAAAGAATTTCCCTGTTTTTGGGTTTTGCTTTTGAAATTCCTTTTTATAGTGGGTTTGAGCTGATTCTCGCTGCCATGTTTATGCCACTCTAGACACACTTGATTCCCTTATGGAGACATATCAATACATAGGTTTTAAGATTCTTACTAGTCAGATATATTCCTCTGTGGGAAATATGGGGTTTTGAGTCTCTTTCACTGAGGAAGGTGTCGGTCTTGTCAATTCCAAAGTTGGTTTTTGAAACGGTCCCTGTGCTTATATCAAACTCTGGTTTTATGCATCACCCCACCTCTCCTTCCCCTTTATGCAGGCATAAGAGTGTTTTCTAAATGTGAGACTCTGTTCTCTTTCCTAACTCAGTTCACGTGTAGCCATGTTTACAGGATCTTCCTAAGTGATATCTTATGATAAGTTTATATTTCTGTGTGACTTATTTCACTTAGAATCATCGTACCTGAATCCACTCACTTTGCTGCTACTGGTCTTATGACATTGATTTCATGGCTGAGGGATATTCCATCGTACGTAAGTACCACAATGTTTTGAACCATTTTTATATTTCCTGGGATATTTAAGGTGTACCCAAGTTGAGGTTCTTGTAGTCAGTGCAGCCCTAAATTTGGAGGTGGCTCTTTCTTATTGATTTTCAGTTTTCCCAAGGTATATTCCCTAGACTGGAAGTGGCCTTGGCTCTGTAGCTCTGTTGTTTACTTGTTTTAGGGAACACAATGCACTCCTCCAGTGAGGCAGTTGGCAATTTACATCCCGCCCATCAGCATAACAAGGCTCCCAGTTCTCCAGGGCCTGTCTTGCCTTTCTGGTTTTTACACATTTTGTGGATGTCCCTTTTGACCGGTGGGAAGTGATACTTCTTTGTAGTGCAGATTTGCATTGCCCGCTTGCTTGCTTGGCCAAAAAGGGCGTATGCGTTTTCTCCTGAATATATTCAGGAGAAAACGCATACTCACTTTTTGGCCAAGTGCACCATTGTCCAAGTTGTGCCCCTCTTCCTGTGCTTTACAGGCGATTCCAAGGTACCTCTTGAAATCTGTTTCCTGCTATTTTGACTCGCTTTCAAGTCTGCCTCGTTGAGTTCCCTCAACAGATTTTTGGACGATAGTTGTCCTTTATCACTCTGCCAGTTTGTGAATTGCTGTGCCCCTGAGCTCCATTTCTCAACTCGTTTTTTTGTGAGCTGAACGCAAGTCCAAAATTTTGGATCATGTCCTATACTGGTTCCCGGTGGGTGGCTGAGACTTTGGTTAATTCTTCTTCCTGCCGGGAAATTAGAGTGACATGTGCCCGTCCAAATGCCTAACAGCTACTCTCTCATGGGTTCTCCCTCGTCCCTTCCATCCTCTGCCAAATTGGGAACCTGTGCAAACCAGGAGGTTAAAGGGCCTGTCTCTCCAAGTTGGGAGATTGATAGTAAGGCAGTTGGAAAGTCAAACTGGAGCACCAGGAGAGGGACTATTCGTTGAGTTTTAGAAACATTTCGTATTCACAGTGTGTCCATTCTCTAGGTTTCCTGTACATGTTATAGCTGTAGTAATATTCCCTGAACCTGGAGAGTTGGGACCCATGTAATGGGGGCCATGCATTATTGCTTGAAAGGGTCTGCATTTGCTCACCCAATCTCACCAATCCTCTCAGTCCCAAGTGTCCAGCCTTATGCCACATCCAGCTGTCATTGTAGATAGGGTCTTTCCAGGTTTCCTCAGACACCCTGAAGGAATTGTAAAGAATTTCCCTGTTTTTGGGTTTTGCTTTTGAAATTCCTTTTTATAGTGGGTTTGAGCTGATTCTCGCTGCCATGTTTATGCCACTCTAGACACACTTGATTCCCTTATGGAGTCATATCAATACATAGGTTTTAAGATTCTTACTAGTCAGATATATTCCTCTGCGGGAAATATGGTGTTTTGAGTCTCTTTCACTGAGGAAGGTGTAGGTCTTGTGTATTCCAAAGTTGGTTTTTGGAACGGTCCCTGTGCTTATATCAAACTCTGGTTTTATGCATCACCCCACCTCTCCTTCCCCTTTATGCAGGCATAAGGGTGTTTTCTAAATGTGAGACTCTGTTCTCTTTCCTAACTCAGTTCACGTGTAGCCATGTTTACAGGATCTTCATAAGTGATATCTTATGATAAGTTCCTTTTTCTGTGTGACTTATTTCACTTAGAATCATCGTACCTGAATCCACTCACTTTGCTGCTACTGGTCTTATGACATTGATTTCATCGCTGAGGGATATTCCATCGTACGTAAGTACCACAATGTTTTGAACCATTTTTATATTTCCTGGGATATTTAAGGTGTACCCAAGTTGAGGTTCCTGTAGTCAGTGCAGCCCTAAATTTGGAGGTGGCTCTTTCTTATTGATTTTCAGTTTTCCCAAGGTATATTCCCTAGACTGGAAGTGGCCTTGGCTCTGTAGCTTTGTTGTTTACTTGTTTTAGGGAACACAATGCACTCCTCCAGTGAGGCAGTTGGCAATTTACATCCCGCCCATCAGCATAACAAGGCTCCCAGTTCTCCAGGGCCTGTCTTGCCTTTCTGGTTTTTACACATTTTGTGGATGTCCCTTTTGACCGGTGGGAAGTGATACTTCTTTGTAGTGCAGATTTGCATTGCCCGCTTGCTTGCTTGGCCAAAAAGGGCGTATGCGTTTTCTCCTGAATATATTCAGGAGAAAACGCATACGCCCTTTTTGGCCAAGTGCACCATTGTCCAAGTTGTGCCCCTCTTCCTGTGCTTTACAGGCGATTCCAAGGTACCTCTTGAAATCTGTTTCCTGCTATTTTGCCTCGCTTTCAAGTCCGCCTCGTTGACTTCCCTCAACAGATTTTGGACGATAGTTGTCCTTTATCACTCTGCCAGTTTGTGAATTGCTGTGCCCCTGAGCTCCATTTCTCAACTCGTTTTTTGTGAGCTGAACACAAGTCCAAAATTTTGGATCATGTCCTATACTGGTTCCCGGTGGGTGGCTGAGACTTTGGTTAATTCTTCTTCCTGCCGGGAAATTAGAGTGACATGTGCCCGTCCAAATGCCAAACAGCTACTCTCTCATGGGTTCTCCCTCATCCCTTCCATCCTCTGCCAAATTGGGAACCTGTGCAAACCAGGAGGTTAAAGGGCCTGTCTCTCCAAGTTGGGAGATTGATAGTAAGGCAGTTGGAAAGTCAAACTGGAGCACCAGGAGAGGGACTATTCGTTGAGTTTTAGAAACCTTTCGTATTCACAGTGTGTCCATTCTCTATGTTTCCTGTACATGTTATAGCTGTAGTAATATTCCCTTGAACCTGGAGAGTTGGGACCCATGGAATGGGGGCCATGCATTATTGCTTGAAAGGGTCTGCATTTGCTCACCCAATCTCACCAATCCTCTCAGTCCCAAGTGTCCAGCCTTATGCCACATCCAGCTGTCATTGTAGATAGGGTCTTTCCAGGTTTCCTCAGACACCATGAAGGAATTGTAAAGAATTTCCCTCTTTTTGGGTTTTGCTTTTGAAATTCCTTTTTATAGTGGGTTTGAGCTGATTCTCGCTGCCATGTTTATGCCACTCTAGACACACTTGATTCCCTTATGGAGTCATATCAATACATAGGTTTTAAGATTCTTACTAGTCAGATATATTCCTCTGCGGGAAATATGGGGTTTTGAGTCTCTTTCACTGAGGAAGGTGTCGGTCTTGTCTATTCCAAAGTTGGTTTTTGGAACGGTCCCTGTGCTTATATCAAACTCTGGTTTTATGCATCACCCCACCTCTCCATCCCCTTTATGCAGGCATAAGAGTGTTTTCTAAATGTGAGACTCTGTTCTCTTTTCTAACTCAGTTCACGTGTAGCCATGTTTACAGGATCTTCCTAAGTGATATCTTATGATAAGTTTCTTTTTCTGTGTGACTTATTTCACTTAGAATCATCGTACCTGAATCCACTCACTTTGCTGCTACTGGTCTTATGACATTGATTTCATCGCTGAGGGATATTCCATCGTACGTAAGTACCACAATGCTTTGAACCATTTTTATATTTCCTTGGATATTTAAGGTGTACCCAAGTTGAGGTTCCTGTAGTCAGTGCTGCCCTAAATTTGGAGGTGGCTCTTTCTTATTGATTTTCACTTTTCCCAAGGTATATTCCCTAGACTGGAAGTGGCCTTGGCTCTGTAGCTCTGTTGTTTACTTGTTTTAGGGAACACAATGCACTCCTCCAGTGAGGCAGTTGGCAATTGACATCCCGCCCATCAGCATAACAATGCTCCCAGTTCTCCAGGGCCTGTCTTGCCTTTCTGGTTTTTACACATTTTGTGGATGTCCCTTTTGACCGGTGGGAAGTGATACTTCTTTGTAGTGCAGATTTGCATTGCCCGCTTGCTTGCTTGGCCAAAAAGGGCGTATGCGTTTTCTCCTGAATATATTCAGGAGAAAACGCATACGCCCTTTTTGGCCAAGTGCACCATTGTCCAAGTTGTGCCCCTCTTCCTGTGCTTTACAGGCGATTCCAAGGTACCTCTTGAAATCTGTTTCCTGCTATTTTGCCTCGCTTTCAAGTCTGCCTCGTTGAGTTCCCTCAACAGATTTTTGGACGATAGTTGTCCTTTATCACTCTGCCAGTTTGTGAATTGCTGTGCCCCTGAGCTCCATTTCTCAACTCGTTTTTTGTGAGCTGAACGCAAGTCCAAAATTTTGGATCATGTCCTATACTGGTTCCCGGTGGGTGGCTGAGACTTTGGTTAATTCTTCTTCCTGCCGGGAAATTAGAGTGACATGTGCCCGTCCAAATGCCTAACAGCTACTCTCTCATGGGTTCTCCCTCGTCCCTTCCATCCTCTGCCAAATTGGGAACCTGTGCAAACCAGGAGGTTAAAGGGCCTGTCTCTCCAAGTTGGGAGATTGATAGTAAGGCAGTTGGAAAGTCAAACTGGAGCACCAGGAGAGGGACTATTCGTTGAGTTTTAGAAACCTTTCGTATTCACAGTGTGTCCATTCTCTAGGTTTCCTGTACATGTTATAGCTGTAGTAATATTCCCTTGAACCTGGAGGGTTGGGACCCATGGAATGGGGGCCATGCATTATTGCTTGAAAGGGTCTGCATTTGCTCACCCAATCTCACCAATCCTCTCAGTCCCAAGTGTCCAGCCTTATGCCACATCCAGCTGTCATTGTAGATAGGCTCTTTCCAGGTTTCCTCAGACACCCTGAAGGAATTGTAAAGAATTTCCCTGTTTTGGGGTTTTGCTTTTGAAATTCCTTTTTATAGTGGGTTTGAGCTGATTCTCGCTGCCATGTTTATGCCACTCTAGACACACTTGATTCCCTTATGGAGTCATATCAATACATAGGTTTTAAGATTCTTACTAGTCAGATATATTCCTCTGCGTGAAATATGGGGTTTTGAGTCTCTTTCACTGAGGAAGGTGTAGGTCTTGTCTATTCTAAAGTTGGTTTTTGGAACGGCCCCTGTGCTTATATCAAACTCTGGTTTTATGCATCACCCCACCTCTCCATCCCCTTTATGCAGGCATAAGAGTGTTTTCTAAATGTGAGACTCTGTTCTCTTTCCTAACTCAGTTCACGTGTAGCCATGTTTACAGGATCTTCATAAGTGATATCTTATGATAAGTTCCTTTTTCTGTGTGACTTATTTCACTTAGAATCATCGTACCTGAATCCACTCACTTTGCTGCTACTGGTCTTATGACATTGATTTCATCACTGAGGGATATTCTATCGTACGTAAGTACCACAATGTTTTGAACCATTTTTATATTTCCTGGGATATTTAAGGTGTACCCAAGTTGAGGTTCCTGTAGTCAGTGCAGCCCTAAATTTGGAGGTGGCTCTTTCTTATTGATTTTCAGTTTTCCCAAGGTATATTCCCTAGACTGGAAGTGGCCTTGGCTCTGTAGCTCTGTTGTTTACTTGTTTTAGGGAACACAATGCACTCCTCCAGTGAGGCAGTTGGCAATTTATATCCCGCCCATCAGCATAACAAGGCTCCCAGTTCTCCAGGGCCTGTCTTGCCTTTCTGGTTTTTACACATTTTGTGGATGTCCCTTTTGACCGGTGGGAAGTGATACTTCTTTGTAGTGCAGATTTCCATTGCCCGCTTGCTTGCTTGGCCAAAAAGGGCGTAAGCGTTTTCTCCTGAATATATTCAGGAGAAAACGCATACGCCCTTTTTGGCCAAGTGCACCATTGTCCAAGTTGTGCCCCTCTTCCTGTGCTTTACAGGCGATTCCAAGGTACCTCTTGAAATCTGTTTCCTGCTATTTTGCCTCGCTTTCAAGTCCGCCTCGTTGACTTCCCTCAACAGATTTTGGACGATAGTTGTCCTTTATCACTCTGCCAGTTTGTGAATTGCTGTGCCCCTGAGCTCCATTTCTCAACTCGTTTTTTGTGAGCTGAACGCAAGTCCAAAATTTTAGATCATGTCCTATACTGGTTCCCGGTGGGTGGCTGAGACTTTGGTTAATTCTTCTTCCTGCCGGGAAATTAGAGTGACATGTGCCCGTCCAAATGCCTAACAGCTACTCTCTCATGGGTTCTCCCTCGTCCCTTCCATCCTCTGCCAAATTGGGAACCTGTGCAAACCAGGAGGTTAAAGGGCCTGTCTCTCCAAGTTGGGAGATTGATAGTAAGGCAGTTGGAAAGTCAAACTGGAGCACCAGGAGAGGGACTATTCGTTGAGTTTTAGAAACCTTTCGTATTCACAGTGTGTCCATTCTCTAGGTTTCCTGTACATGTTATAGCTGTAGTAATATTCCCTTGAACCTGGAGGGTTGGGACCCATGGAATGGGGGCCATGCATTATTGCTTGAAAGGGTCTGCATTTGCTCACCCAATCTCACCAATCCTCTCAGTCCCAAGTGTCCAGCCTTATGCCACATCCAGCTGTCATTGTAGATAGGCTCTTTCCAGGTTTCCTCAGACACCCTGAAGGAATTGTAAAGAATTTCCCTGTTTTGGGGTTTTGCTTTTGAAATTCCTTTTTATAGTGGGTTTGAGCTGATTCTCGCTGCCATGTTTATGCCACTCTAGACACACTTGATTCCCTTATGGAGTCATATCAATACATAGGTTTTAAGATTCTTACTAGTCAGATATATTCCTCTGCGTGAAATATGGGGTTTTGAGTCTCTTTCACTGAGGAAGGTGTAGGTCTTGTCTATTCTAAAGTTGGTTTTTGGAACGGCCCCTGTGCTTATATCAAACTCTGGTTTTATGCATCACCCCACCTCTCCATCCCCTTTATGCAGGCATAAGAGTGTTTTCTAAATGTGAGACTCTGTTCTCTTTCCTAACTCAGTTCACGTGTAGCCATGTTTACAGGATCTTCATAAGTGATATCTTATGATAAGTTCCTTTTTCTGTGTGACTTATTTCACTTAGAATCATCGTACCTGAATCCACTCACTTTGCTGCTACTGGTCTTATGACATTGATTTCATCACTGAGGGATATTCTATCGTACGTAAGTACCACAATGTTTTGAACCATTTTTATATTTCCTGGGATATTTAAGGTGTACCCAAGTTGAGGTTCCTGTAGTCAGTGCAGCCCTAAATTTGGAGGTGGCTCTTTCTTATTGATTTTCAGTTTTCCCAAGGTATATTCCCTAGACTGGAAGTGGCCTTGGCTCTGTAGCTCTGTTGTTTACTTGTTTTAGGGAACACAATGCACTCCTCCAGTGAGGCAGTTGGCAATTTATATCCCGCCCATCAGCATAACAAGGCTCCCAGTTCTCCAGGGCCTGTCTTGCCTTTCTGGTTTTTACACATTTTGTGGATGTCCCTTTTGACCGGTGGGAAGTGATACTTCTTTGTAGTGCAGATTTCCATTGCCCGCTTGCTTGCTTGGCCAAAAAGGGCGTAAGCGTTTTCTCCTGAATATATTCAGGAGAAAACGCATACGCCCTTTTTGGCCAAGTGCACCATTGTCCAAGTTGTGCCCCTCTTCCTGTGCTTTACAGGCGATTCCAAGGTACCTCTTGAAATCTGTTTCCTGCTATTTTGCCTCGCTTTCAAGTCCGCCTCGTTGACTTCCCTCAACAGATTTTGGACGATAGTTGTCCTTTATCACTCTGCCAGTTTGTGAATTGCTGTGCCCCTGAGCTCCATTTCTCAACTCGTTTTTTGTGAGCTGAACGCAAGTCCAAAATTTTAGATCATGTCCTATACTGGTTCCCGGTGGGTGGCTGAGACTTTGGTTAATTCTTCTTCCTGCCGGGAAATTAGAGTGACATGTGCCCGTCCAAATGCCTAACAGCTACTCTCTCATGGGTTCTCCCTCGTCCCTTCCATCCTCTGCCAAATTGGGAACCTGTGCAAACCAGGAGGTTAAAGGGCCTGTCTCTCCAAGTTGGGAGATTGATAGTAAGGCAGTTGGAAAGTCAAACTGGAGCACCAGGAGAGGGACTATTCGTTGAGTTTTAGAAACCTTTCGTATTCACAGTGTGTCCATTCTCTAGGTTTCCTGTACATGTTATAGCTGTAGTAATATTCCCTTGAACCTGGAGAGTTGGGACCCATGGAATGGGGGCCATGCATTATTGCTTGAAAGGGTCTGCATTTGCTCACCCAATCTCACCAATCCTCTCAGTCCCAAGTGTCCAGCCTTATGCCACATCCAGCTGTCATGGTAGATAGGGTCTTTCCAGGTTTCCTCAGACACACTGATGGAATTGTAAAGAATTTCCCTGTTTTTTGGTTTTGCTTTTGAAATTCCTTTTTATAGTGGGTTTGAGCTGATTCTCGCTGCCATGTTTATGCCACTCTAGACACACTTGATTCCCTTATGGAGACATATCAATACATAGGATTTAAGATTCTTACTAGTCAGATATATTCCTCTGTGGGAAATATGGGGTTTGGAGTCTCTTTCACTGAGGAAGGTGTCGGTCTTGTCAATTCCAAAGTTGGTTTTTGAAACAGTCCCTGTGCTTATATCAAACTCTGGTTTTATGCATCACCCCACCTCTCCTTCCCCTTTATGCGGGCATAAGAGTGTTTTCTAAATGTGAGAATCTGTTCTCTTTCCTAACTCAGTTCACGTGCAGCCATGTTTACAGGATCTTCCTAAGTGATATCTTATGATAAGTTTCTTTTTCTGTGTGACTTATTTCACTTAGAATCATCGTACCTGAATCCACTCACTTTGCTGCTACTGGTCTTATGACATTGATTTCATGGCTGAGGGATATTCCATCGTACGTAAGTACCACAATGTTTTGAACCATTTTTATATTTCCTGGGATATTTAAGGTGTACCCAAGTTGAGGTTCTTGTAGTCAGTGCAGCCCTAAATTTGGAGGTGGCTCTTTCTTATTGATTTTCAGTTTTCCCAAGGTATATTCCCTAGACTGGAAGTGGCCTTGGCTCTGTAGCTCTGTTGTTTACTTGTTTTAGGGAACACAATGCACTCCTCCAGTGAGGCAGTTGGCAGTTTACATCCCGCCCATCAGCATAACAAGGCTCCCAGTTCTCCAGGGCCTGTCTTGCCTTTCTGGTTTTTACACATTTTGTGGATGTCCCTTTTGACCGGTGGGAAGTGATACTTCTTTGTAGTGCAGATTTGCATTGCCCGCTTGCTTGCTTGGCCAAAAAGGGCGTATGCGTTTTCTCCTGAATATATTCAGGAGAAAACACATACGCCCTTTTTGGCCAAGTGCATCATTGTCCAAGTTGTGCCCCTCTTCCTGTGCTTTACAGGCGATTCCAAGGTACCTGTTGAAATCTGTTTCCTGGTATTTTGCCTCGCTTTCAAGTCTGCCTAGCTGACTTCCCTCAACAGATTTTTGGACGATAGTTGTCCTTTATCACTCTGCCAGTTTGTGAATTTCTGTGCACCTGAGCTCCATTTCTCAACTCGTTTTTTGTGAGCTGAACGCAAGTCCAAAATTTTGGATCATGTCCTATACTGGTTCCCGGTGGGTGGCTGAGACTTTGGTTAATTCTTCTTCCTGCCGGGAAATTAGAGTGACATGTGCCCGTCCAAATGCCTAACAGCTACTCTCTCATGGGTTCTCCCTCGTCCCTTCCATTCTCTGGCAAATTGGGAACCTGTGCAAACCAGGAGGTTAAAGGGCCTGTCTCTCCAAGTTGGGAGATTGATAGTAAGGCAGTTGGAAAGTCAAACTGGAGCACCAGGAGAGGGACTATTCGTTGAGTTTTAGAAACCTTTCGTATTCACAGTGTGTCTATTCTCTAGGTTTCCTGTACATGTTATAGCTGTAGTAATATTCCCTTGAACCTGGAGAGTTGGGACCCATGGAATGGGGGCCATGCATTATTGCTTGAAAGGGTCTGCATTTGCTCACCCAATCTCACCAATCCTCTCAGTCCCAAGTGTCCAGCCTTATGCCACATCCAGCTGTCATTGTAGATAGGGTCTTTCCAGGTTTCCTCAGACACCCTGAAGGAATTGTAAAGAATTTCCCTGTTTTTTGGTTTTGCTTTTGAAATTCCTTTTTATAGTGGGTTTGAGCTGATTCTCGCTGCCATGTTTATGCCACTCTAGACACACTTGATTCCCTTATGGAGTCATATCAATACATAGGTTTTAAGATTCTTACTAGTCAGATATATTCCTCTGTGGGAAATATGGGGTTTTGAGTCTCTTTCACTGAGGAAGGTGTAGGTCTTGTCTATTCCAAAGTTGGTTTTTGGAACGGTCCCTGTGCTTATATCATACTCTGGTTTTATGCATCACCCCACCTCTCCATCCCCTTTATGCAGGCATAAGAGTGTTTTCTAAATGTGAGACTCTGTTCTCTTTCCTAACTCAGTTCACGTGTAGCCATGTTTACAGGATCTTCATAAGTGATATCTTATGATAAGTTCCTTTTTCTGTGTGACTTATTTCACTTAGGATCATCGTACCTGAATCCACTCACTTTGCTGCTACTGGTCTTATGACATTGATTTCATCGCTGAGGGATATTCCATCGTATGTAAGTACCACAATGTTTTGAACCATTTTTATATTTCCTGGGATATTTAAGGTGTACCCAAGTTGAGGTTCTTGTAGTCAGTGCAGCCCTAAATTTGGAGGTGGCCCTTTCTTATTGATTTTCAGTTTTCCCAAGGTATATTCCCTAGACTGGAAGTGGCCTTGGCTCTGTAGCTCTGTTGTTTACTTGTTTTAGGGAACACAATGCACTCCTCCAGTGAGGCAGTTGGCAATTTACATCCCGCCCATCAGCATGACAAGGCTCCCTGTTCTCCAGGGCCTGTCTTGCCTTTCTGGTTTTTACACATTTTGTGGATGTCCCTTTTGACCGGTGGGAAGTGATACTTCTTTGTAGTGCAGATTTGCATTGCCCGCTTGCTTGCTTGGCCAAAAAGGGCGTATGCGTTTTCTCCTGAATATATTCAGGAGAAAACGCATAGGCCCTTTTTGGCCAAGTGCACCATTGTCCAAGTTGTGCCCCTCTTCCTGTGCTTTACAGGCGATTCCAAAGTACCTCTTCAAATTTGTTTCCTGCTATTTTGCCTCACTTTCAAGTCCACCTCGTTGACTTCCCTCAACAGATTTTTGGACGATAGTTGTCCTTTATCACTCTGCCAGTTTGTAAATTGCTGTGCACCTGAGCTCCATTTCTCAACTCGTTTTTTGTGAGCTGAACGCAAGTCCAAAATTTTGTATCATGTCCTATACTGGTTCCCGGTGGGTGGCTGAGACTTTGGTTAATTCTTCTTCCTGCCGGGAAATTAGAGTGACATGAGCCCGTCCAAATGCCTAACAGCTACTCTCTCATGGGTTCTCCCTCATCCCTTCCATCCTCTGCCAAATTGGGAACCTGTGCAAACCAGGAGGTTAAAGGGCCTGTCTCTCCAAGTTGGGAGATTGATAGTAAGGCAGTTGGAAAGTCAAACTGGAGCACCAGGAGAGGGACTATTCGTTGAGTTTTAGAAACCTTTCGTATTCACAGTGTGTCCATTCTCTAGGTTTCCTGTACATGTTATAGCTGTAGTAATATTCCTTGAACCTGGAGAGTTGGGACCCATGGTATGGGGCCCATGCATTATTGCTTGAAATGGTCTGCATTTGCTCACCCAATCTCACCAATCCTCTCAGTCCCAAGTGTCCAGCCTTATGCCACATACAGCTGTCATTGTAGATAAGGTCTTTCCAGGTTTCCTCAGACACCCTGAAGGAATTGTAAAGAATTTCCCTGTTTTTTGGTTTTGCTTTTGAAATTCCTTTTTATAGTGGGTTTGAGCTGATTCTCGCTGCCATGTTTATGCCACTCTAGACACACTTGATTCCCTTATGGAGTCATATCAATACATAGGTTTTAAGATTCTTACTAGTCAGATATATTCCTCTGTGGGAAATATGGGGTTTTGAGTCTCTTTCACTGAGGAAGGTGTAGGTCTTGTCTATTCCAAAGTTGGTTTTTGGAACGGTCCCTGTGCTTATATCAAACTCTGGTTTTATGCATCACCCCACCTCTCCATCCCCTTTATGCAGGCA
The DNA here is from genome assembly GCF_025265405.1 of Mesoplodon densirostris. Lineage (NCBI taxonomy): Eukaryota > Metazoa > Chordata > Mammalia > Artiodactyla > Ziphiidae > Mesoplodon > Mesoplodon densirostris. Next base: position 1,949,260 of record NW_026778199.1, on the reverse strand, counting down.
TAAGAGTGTTTTCTAAATGTGAGACTCTGTTCTCTTTCCTAACTCAGTTCACGTGTAGCCATGTTTACAGGATCTTCCTAAGTGATATCTTATGATAAGTTTCTTTTTCTGTGTGACTTATTTCACTTAGAATCATCGTACCTGAATCCACTCACTTTGCTGCTACTGGTCTTATGACATTGATTTCATGGCTGAGGGATATTCCATCGTACGTAAGTACCACAATGTTTTGAACCATTTTTATATTTCCTGGGATATTTAAGGTGTACCCAAGTTGAGGTTCTTGTAGTCAGTGCAGCCCTAAATTTGGAGGTGGCTCTTTCTTATTGATTTTCAGTTTTCCCAAGGTATATTCCCTAGACTGGAAGTGGCCTTGGCTCTGTAGCTCTGTTGTTTACTTGTTTTAGGGAACACAATGCACTCCTCCAGTGAGGCAGTTGGCAGTTTACATCCCGCCCATCAGCATAACAAGGCTCCCAGTTCTCCAGGGCCTGTCTTGCCTTTCTGGTTTTTACACATTTTGTGGATGTCCCTTTTGACCGGTGGGAAGTGATACTTCTTTGTAGTGCAGATTTGCATTGCCCGCTTGCTTGCTTGGCCAAAAAGGGCGTATGCGTTTTCTCCTGAATATATTCAGGAGAAAACGCATACGCCCTTTTTGGCCAAGTGCATCATTGTCCAAGTTGTGCCCCTCTTCCTGTGCTTTACAGGCGATTCCAAGGTACCTGTTGAAATCTGTTTCCTGGTATTTTGCCTCGCTTTCAAGTCCGCCTCGTTGACTTCCCTCAACAGATTTTTGGACGATAGTTGTCCTTTATCACTCTGCCAGTTTGTGAATTGCTGTGCCCCTGAGCTCCATTTCTCAACTCGTTTTTTGTGAGCTGAACGCAAGTCCAAAATTTTGGATCATGTCCTATACTGGTTCCCGGTGGGTGGCTGAGACTTTGGTTAATTCTTCTTCCTGCCGGGAAATTAGAGTGACATGTGCCCGTCCAAATTCCTAACAGCTACTCTCTCATGGGTTCTCCCTCGTCCCTTCCATCCTCTGCCAAATTGGGAACCTGTGCAAACCAGGAGGTTAAAGGGCCTGTCTCTCCAAGTTGGGAGATTGATAGTAAGGCAGTTGGAAAGTCAAACTGGAGCACCAGGAGAGGGACTATTCGTTGAGTTTTAGAAACCTTTCGTATTCACAGTGTGTCCATTCTCTAGGTTTCCTGTACATGTTATAGCTGTATTAATATTCCCTTGAACCTGGAGAGTTGGGACCCATGGAATGGGGGCCATGCATTATTGCTTGAAAGGGTCTGCATTTGCTCACCCAATCTCACCAATCCTCTCAGTCCCAAGTGTCCAGCCTTATGCCACATCCAGCTGTCATTGGAGATAGGGTCTTTCCAGGTTTCCTCAGACACCCTGAAGGAATTGTAAAGAATTTCCCTGTTTTTTGGTTTTGCTTTTGAAATTCCTTTTTATAGTGGGTTTGAGCTGATTCTCGCTGCCATGTTTATGCCACTCTAGACACACTTGATTCCCTTATGGAGTCATATCAATACATAGGTTTTAAGATTCTTACTAGTCAGATATATTCCTCTGTGGGAAATATGGGGTTTTGAGTCTCTTTCACTGAGGAAGGTGTAGGTCTTGTCTATTCCAAAGTTTGTTTTTGGAACGGTCCCTGTGCTTATATCAAACTCTGGTTTTATGCATCACCCCACCTCTCCATCCCCTTTATGCAGGCATAAGAGTGTTTTCTAAATGTGAGACTCTGTTCTCTTTCCTAACTCAGTTCACGTGTAGCCATGTTTACAGGATCTTCATAAGTGATATCTTATGATAAGTTCCTTTTTCTGTGTGACTTATTTCTCTTAGAATCATCGTACCTGAATCCACTCACTTTGCTGCTACTGGTCTTATGACATTGATTTCATCGCTGAGGGATATTCCATCGTATGTAAGTACCACAATGTTTTGAACCATTTTTATATTTCCTGGGATATTTAAGGTGTACCCAAGTTGAGGTTCTTGTAGTCAGTGCAGCCCTAAATTTGGAGGTGGCCCTTTCTTATTGATTTTCAGTTTTCCCAAGGTATATTCCCTAGACTGGAAGTGGCCTTGGCTCTGTAGCTCTGTTGTTTACTTGTTTTAGGGAACACAATGCACTCCTCCAGTGAGGCAGTTGGCAATTTACATCCCGCCCATCAGCATGACAAGGCTCCCTGTTCTCCAGGGCCTGTCTTGCCTTTCTGGTTTTTACACATTTTGTGGATGTCCCTTTTGACCGGTGGGAAGTGATACTTCTTTGTAGTGCAGATTTGCATTGCCCGCTTGCTTGCTTGGCCAAAAAGGGCCTATGCGTTTTCTCCTGAATATATTCAGGAGAAAACGCATAGGCCCTTTTTGGCCAAGTGCACCATTGTCCAAGTTGTGCCCCTCTTCCTGTGCTTTACAGGCGATTCCAACGTACCTCTTCAAATATGTTTCCTGCTATTTTGCCTCACTTTCAAGTCCACCTCGTTGAGTTCCCTCAACAGATTTTTGGACGATAGTTGTCCTTTATCACTCTGCCAGTTTGTGACTTGCTGTGCCCCTGAGCTCCATTTCTCAACTCGTTTTTTGTGAGCTGAACGCAAGTCCAAAATTTTGTATCATGTCCTATATTGGTTCCCGGTGGGTCGCTGAGACTTTGGTTAATTCTTCTTCCTGCCGGGAAATTAGAGTGACATGAGCCCGTCCAAATGCCTAACAGCTACTCTCTCATGGGTTCTCCCTCATCCCTTCCATCCTCTGCCAAATTGGGAACCTGTGCAAACCAGGAGGTTAAAGGGCCTGTCTCTCCAAGTTGGGAGATTGATAGTAAGGCAGTTGGAAAGTCAAACTGGAACACCAGGAGAGGGACTATTCGTTGAGTTTTAGAAACCTTTCGTATTCACAGTGTGTCCATTCTCTAGGTTTCCTGTACATGTTATAGCTGTAGTAATATTCCTTGAACCTGGAGAGTTGGGACCCATGGTATGGGGGCCATGCATTATTGCTTGAATTGGTCTGCATTTGCTCACCCAATCTCACCAATCCTCTCAGTCCCAAGTGTCCAGGCTTATGCCACATACAGCTGTCATTGTAGATAAGGTCTTTCCAGGTTTCCTCAGACACCCTGAAGGAATTGTAAAGAATTTCCCTGTTTTTTGGTTTTGCTTTTGAAATTCCTTTTTATAGTGGGTTTGAGCTGATTCTCGCTGCCATGTTTATGCCACTCTAGATACACTTGATTCCCTTATGGAGACATATCAATACATAGGTTTTAAGATTCTTACTAGTCAGATATATTCCTCTGTGGGAAATATGGGGTTTTGAGTCTCTTTCACTGAGGAAGGTGTCGGTCTTGTCAATTCCAAAGTTGGTTTTTGAAACGGTCCCTGTGCTTATATCAAACTCTGGTTTTATGCATCACGCCACCTCTCCTTCCCCTTTATGCAGGCATAAGAGTGTTTTCTAAATGTGAGACTCTGTTCTCTTTCCTAACTCAGTTCACGTGTAGCCATGTTTACAGGATCTTCATAAGTGATATCTTATGATAAGTTTCTTTTTCTGTGTGACTTATTTCACTTAGAATCATCGTACCTGAATCCACTCACTTTGCTGCTACTGGTCTTATGACATTGATTTCATGGCTGAGGGATATTCCATCGTACGTAAGTACCACAATGTTTTGAACCATTTTTATATTTCCTGGGATATTTAAGGTGTACCCAAGTTGAGGTTCTTGTAGTCAGTGCAGCCCTAAATTTGGAGGTGGCTCTTTCTTATTGATTTTCAGTTTTCCCAAGGTATATTCCCTAGACTGGAAGTGGCCTTGGCTCTGTAGCTCTGTTGTTTACTTGTTTTAGCGAACTCAATGCACTCCTCCAGTGAGGCAGTTGGCAGTTTACATCCCGCCCATGAGCATAACAAGGCTCCCAGTTCTCCAGGGCCTGTCTTGCCTTTCTGGTTTTTACACATTTTGTGGATATCCCTTTTGACCGGTGGGAAGTGATACTTCTTTGTAGTGCAGATTTGCATTGCCCGCTTGCTTGCTTGGCCAAATAGGGCGTATGCGTTTTCTCCTGAATATATTCAGGAGAAAACGCATACGCCCTTTTTGGCCAAGTGCACCATTGTCCAAGTTGTGCCCCTCTTCCTGTGCTTTACAGGCGATTCCAAGGTACCTCTTGAAATCTGTTTCCTGCTATTTTGCCTCGCTTTCAAGTCCGCCTCGTTGACTTCCCTCAACAGATTTTTGGACGATAGTTGTCCTTTATCACTCTGCCAGTTTGTGAATTGCTGTGCCCCTGAGCTCCATTTCTCAACTCGTTTTTTGTGAGCTGAACGCAAGTCCAAAATTTTGGATCATGTCCTATACTGGTTCCCGGTGGGTGGCTGAGACTTTGGTTAATTCTTCTTCCTGCCGGGAAATTAGATTGACATGTGCCCGTCCAAATGCCTAACAGCTACTCTCTCATGGGTTCTCCCTCGTCCCTTCCAACCTCTGCCAAATTGGGAACCTGTGCAAACCAGGAGGTTAAAGGGCCTGTCTCTCCAAGTTGGGAGATTGATAGTAAGGCAGTTGGAAAGTCAAACTGGAGCACCAGGAGAGGGACTATTCGTTGAGTTTTAGAAACCTTTCGTATTCACAGTGTGTCCATTCTCTAGGTTTCCTGTACATGTTATAGCTGTAGTAATATTCCCTTGAACCTGGAGAGTTGGGACCCATGGAATGGGGGCCATGCATTATTGCTTGAAAGGGTCTGCATTTGCTCACCCAATCTCACCAATCCTCTCAGTCCCAAGTGTCCAGCCTTATGCCACATCCAGCTGTCATTGTAGACAGGGTCTTTCCAGGTTTCCTCAGACACCCTGAAGGAATTGTAAAGAATTTCCCTGTTTTTTGGTTTTGCTTTTGAAATTCCTTTTTATACTGGGTTTGAGCTGATTCTCGCTGCCATGTTTATGCCACTCTAGACACACTTGATTCCCTTATGGAGAGATATCAATACATAGGTTTTAAGATTCTTACTAGTCAGATATATTCCTCTGTGGGAAATATGGGGTTTTGAGTCTCTTTCACTGAGGAAGGTGTCGGTTTTGTCAATTCCAAAGTTGGTTTTTGAAACGGTCCCTGTGCTTATATCAAACTCTGGTTTTATGCATCACCCCACCTCTCCTTCCCCTTTATGCAGGCATAAGAGTGTTTTCTAAATGTGAGACTCTGTTCTCTTTCCCAACTCAGTTCACGTGTAGCCATGTTTACAGGATCTTCCTAAGTGATATCTTATGATAAGTTTCTTTTTCTGTGTGACTTATTTCACTTAGAATCATCGTACCTGAATCCACTCACTTTGCTGCTACTGGTCTTATGACATTGATTTCATGGCTGAGGGATATTCCATCGTACGTAAGTACCACAATGTTTTGAACCATTTTTATATTTCCTGGGATATTTAAGGTGTACCCAAGTTGAGGTTCTTGTAGCCAGTGCAGCCCTAAATTTGGAGGTGGCTCTTTCTTATTGATTTTCAGTTTTCCCAAGGTATATTCCCTAGACTGGAAGTGGCCTTGGCTCTGTAGCTCTGTTGTTTACTTGTTTTAGGGAACACAATGCACTCCTCCAGTGAGGCAGTTGGCAATTTACATCCCGCCCATCAGCATAACAAGGCTCCCTGTTCTCCAGGGCCTGTCTTGCCTTTCTGGTTTTTACACATTTTGTGGATGTCCCTTTTGACCGGTGGGAAGTGATACTTCTTTGTAGTGCAGATTTGCATTGCCCGCTTGCTTGCTTGGCCAAAAAGGGCGTATGCGTTTTCTCCTGAATATATTCAGGAGAAAACGCATACGCCCTTTTTGGCCAAGTGCACCATTGTCCAAGTTGTGCCCCTATTCCTGTGCTTTACAGGCGATTCCAAAGTACCTCTTGAAATCTGTTTCCTGCTATTTTGCCTCACTTTCAAGTCCGCCTCGTTGACTTCCCTCAACAGATTTTTGGACGATAGTTGTCCTTTATCACTCTGCCAGTATGTGAATTGCTGTGCCCCTGAGCTCCATTTCTCAACTCGTTTTTTGGGAGCTGAACGCAAGTCCAAAATTTTGGATCATGTCCTATACTGGTTCCCGGTGGGTGGCTGAGACTTTGGTTAATTCTTCTTCCTGCCGGGAAATTAGAGTGACATGTGCCCGTCCAAATGCCTAACAGCTACTCTCTCATGGGTTCTCCCTCGTCCCTTCCATCCTCTGGCAAATTGGGAACCTGTGCAAACCAGGAGGTTAAAGGGCCTGTCTCTCCAAGTTGGGAGATTGATAGTAAGGCAGTTGGAAAGTCAAACTGGAGCACCAGGAGAGGGACTATTCGTTGAGTTTTAGAAACCTTTCGTATTCACAGTGTGTCCATTCTCTAGGTTTCCTGTACATGTTATAGCTGTAGTAATATTCCCTTGAACCTGGAGAGTTGGGACCCATGGAATGGGGGCCATGCATTATTGCTTGAAAGGGTCTGCATTTGCTCACCCAATCTCACCAATCCTCTCAGTCCCAAGTGTCCAGCCTTATGCCACATCCAGCTGTCATTGTAGATAGGGTCTTTCCAGGTTTCCTCAGACACCCTGAAGGAATTGTAAAGAATTTCCCTGTTTTTTGGTTTTGCTTTTGAAATTCCTTTTTATAGTGGGTTTGAGCTGATTCTCGCTGCCATGTTTATGCCACTCTAGACACACTTGATTCCCTTATGGAGACATATCAATACATAGGTTTTAAGATTCTTACTAGTCAGATATATTCCTCTGTGGGAAATATGGGGTTTTGAGTCTCTTTCACTAAGGAAGGTGTCGGTCTTGTCAATTCCAAAGTTGGTTTTTGAAACGGTCCATGTGCTTATATCAAACTCTGGTTTTATGCATCACCCCACCTCTCCTTCCCCTTTATGCAGGCATAAGAGTGTTTTCTAAATGTGAGACTCTGTTCTCTTTCCTAACTCAATTCACGTGTAGCCATGTTTACAGGATCTTCATAAGTGATATCTTATGATAAGTTTCTTTTTCTGTGTGACTTATTTCACTTAGAATCATCATACCTGAATCCACTCACTTTGCTGCTACTGGTCTTATGACATTGATTTCATGGCTGAGGGATATTCCATCGTACGTAAGTACCACAATGTTTTGAACCATTTTTATATTTCCTGGGATATTTAAGGTGTACCCAAGTTGAGGTTCTTGTAGTCAGTGCAGCCCTAAATTTGGAGGTGGCTCTTTCTTATTGATTTTCAGTTTTCCCAAGGTATATTCCCTAGCCTGGAAGTGGCCTTGGCTCTGTAGCTCTGTTGTTTACTTGCTTTAGGGAACACAATGCACTCCTCCAGTGAGGCAGTTGGCAATTTACATCCCGCCCATCAGCATAACAAGGCTCCCTGTTCTCCAGGGCCTGTCTTGCCTTTCTGGTTTTTACACATTTTGTGGATGTCCCTTTTGACCGGTGGGAAGTGATACTTCTTTGTAGTGCAGATTTGCATTGCCCGCTTGCTTGCTTGGCCAAAAAGGGCGTATGCGTTTTCTCCTGAATATATTCAGGAGAAAACGCATACGCCCTTTTTGGCCAAGTGCACCATTGTCCAAGTTGTGCCCCTCTTCCTGTGCTTTACAGGCGATTCCAAGGTACCTCTTGAAAACTGTTTCCTGCTATTTTGCCTCGCTTTCAAGTCCGCCTCGTTGACTTCCCTCAACAGATTTTTGGACGATAGTTGTCCTTTATCACTCTGCCAGTTTGTGAATTGCTGTGCCCCTGAGCTCCATTTCTCAACTCGTTTTTTGTGAGCTGAACGCAAGTCCAAAATTTTGGATCATGTCCTATACTGGTTCCCGGTGGGTGGCTGAGACTTTGGTTAATTCTTCTTCCTGCCGGGAAATTAGATTGACATGTGCCCGTCCAAATGCCTAACAGCTACTCTCTCATGGGTTATCCCTCGTCCGTTCCATCCTATGCCAAATTGGGAACCTGTGCAAACCAGGAGGTTAAAGGGCCTGTCTCTCCAAGTTGGGAGATTGATAGTAAGGCAGTTGGAAAGTCAAACTGGAGCACCAGGAGAGGGACTATTCGTTGAGTTTTAGAAACCTTTCGTATTCACAGTGTGTCCATTCTCTAGGTTTCCTGTACATGTTATAGCTGTAGTAATATTCCCTTGAACCTGGAGAGTTGGGACCCATGGAATGGGGGCCATGCATTATTGCTTGAAAGGGTCTGCATTTGCTCACCCAATCTCACCAATCCTCTCAGTCCCAAGTGTCCAGCCTTATGCCACATCCAGCTGTCATTGTAGACAGGGTCTTTCCAGGTTTCCTCAGACACCCTGAAGGAATTGTAAAGAATTTCCCTGTTTTTTGGTTTTGCTTTTGAAATTCCTTTTTATACTGGGTTTGAGCTGATTCTCGCTGCCATGTTTATGCCACTCTAGACACACTTGATTCCCTTATGGAGACATATCAATACATAGGTTTTAAGATTCTTACTAGTCAGATATATTCCTCTGTGGGAAATATGGGGTTTTGAGTCTCTTTCACTGAGGAAGGTGTCGGTCTTGTCAATTCCAAAGTTGGTTTTTGAAACGGTCCCTGTGCTTATATCAAACTCTGGTTTTATGCATCACCCCACCTCTCCTTACCCTTTATGCAGGCATAAGAGTGTTTTCTAAATGTGAGACTCTGTTCTCTTTCCTAACTCAGTTCACGTGTAGCCATGTTTACAGGATCTTCATAAGTGATATCTTATGATAAGTTTCTTTTTCTGTGTGACTTATTTCACTTAGAATCATCGTACCTGAATCCACTCACTTTGCTGCTACTGGTCTTATGACATTGATTTCATGGCTGAGGGATATTCCATCGTACGTAAGTACCACAATGTTTTGAACCATTTTTATATTTCCTGGGATATTTAAGGTGTACCCAAGTTGAGGTTCTCGTAGCCAGTGCAGCCCTAAATTTGGAGGTGGCTCTTTCTTATTGATTTTCAGTTTTCCCAAGGTATATTCCCTAGACTGGAAGTGGCCTTGGCTCTGTAGCTCTGTTGTTTACTTGTTTTAGGGAACACAATGCACTCCTCCAGTGAGGCAGTTGGCAATTTACATCCCGCCCATCAGCATAACAAGGCTCCCAGTTCTCCAGGGCCTGTCTTGCCTTTCTGGTTTTTACACATTTTGTGGATGTCCCTTTTGACCGGTGGGAAGTGATACTTCTTTGTAGTGCAGATTTGCATTGCCCGCTTGCTTGCTTGGCCAAAAAGGGCGTATGCGTTTTCTCCTGAATATATTCAGGAGAAAACGCATACGCCCTTTTTGGCCAAGTGCACCATTGTCCAAGTTGTGCCCCTCTTCCTGTGCTTTACAGGCGATTCCAACGTAATTCTTGAAATCTGTTTCCTGCTATTTTGCCTCACTTTCAAGTCCGCCTCGTTGACTTCCCTCAACAGATTTTTGGACGATAGTTGTCCTTTATCACTCTGCCAGTTTGTGAATTGCTGTGCCCCTGAGCTCCATTTCTCAACTCGTTTTTTGTGAGCTGAATGCAAGTCCAAAATTTTGGATCATGTCCTATACTGGTTCCCGGTGGGTGGCTGAGACTTTGGTTAATTCTTCTTCCTGCCGGGAAATTAGATTGACATGTGCCCGTCCAAATGCCTAACAGCTACTCTCTCATGGGTTCTCCCTCGTCCCTTCCATCCTCTGCCAAATTGGGAACCTGTGCAAACCAGGAGGTTAAAGGGCCTGTCTCTCCAAGTTGGGAGATTGATAGTAAGGCAGTTGGAAAGTCAAACTGGAGCACCAGGAGAGGGACTATTCGTTGAGTTTTAGAAACCTTTCGTATTCACAGTGTGTCCATTCTCTAGGTTTCCTGTACATGTTATAGCTGTAGTAATATTCCCTTGAACATGGAGAGTTGGGACCCATGGAATGGGGGCCATGCATTATTGCTTGAAAGGGTCTGCATTTGCTCACCCAATCTCACCAATCCTCTCAGTCCCAAGTGTCCAGCCTTATGCCACATCCAGCTGTCATTGTAGATAGGGTCTTTCCAGGTTTCCTCAGACACCCTGAAGGAATTGTAAAGAATTTCCCTGTTTTTTGGTTTTGCTTTTGAAATTCCTTTTTATAGTGGGTTTGAGCTGATTCTCGCTGCCATGTTTATGCCACTCTAGACACACTTGTTTCCCTTATGGAGTCATATCAATACATAGGTTTTAAGATTCTTACTAGTCAGATATATTCCTCTGCGGGAAATATGGGGTTTTGAGTCTCTTTCACTGAGGAAGGTGTAGGTCTTGTCTATTCCAAAGTTGGTTTTTGGAACGGTCCCTGTGCTTATATCAAACTCTGGTTTTATGCATCACCCCACCTCTCCATCCCCTTTATGCAGGCATAAGAGTGTTTTCTAAATGTGAGACTCTGTTCTCTTTCCCAACTTAGTTCACGTGAAGCCATGTTTACAGGATCTTCATAAGTGATATCTTATGATAAGTTTCTTTTTCTGTGTGACTTATTTCACTTAGAATCATCGTACCTGAATCCACTCACTTTGCTGCTACTGGTCTTATGACATTGATTTCATCGCTGAGGGATATTCCATCGTACGTAAGTACCACAATGTTTTGAACCATTTTTATATTTCCTGGGATATTTGAGGTGTACCCAAGTTTAGGTTCTTCTAGTGAGTGCAGCCCTAAATTTGGAGGTGGTTCTTTCTTATTGATTTTCAGTTTTCTCAAGGTATATTCCCTATACTGGAAGTGGCCTTGGCTCTGTAGCTCTGTTGTTTACTTGTTTTAGGGAACACAATGCACTCCTCCAGTGAGGCAGTTGGCAATTTACATCCCGCCCATCAGCATAATAAGGCTCCCAGTTCTCCAGGGCCTGTCTTGCCTTTCTGGTTTTTACACATTTTGTGGATGTCCCTTTTGACCGGTGGGAAGTGATACATCTTTGTAGTGCAGATTTGCATTGACCGCTTGCTTGCTTGGCCAAAAAGGGCGTATGCATTTTCTCCTGAATATATTCAGGAGAAAAGGCATACGCCCTTTTTGGCCAAGTGCACCATTGTCCAAGTTGTGCCCCTCTTCCTGTGCTTTACAGGCGATTCCAACGTACCTCTTGAAATCTGTTTCCTGCTATTTTGCCTCACTTTCAAGTCCGCCTCGTTGACTTCCCTCAACAGATTTTTGGACGATAGTTGTCCTTTATCACTCTGCCAGTATGTGAATTGCTGTGCCCCTGAGCTCCATTTCTCAACTCGTTTTTTGGGAGCTGAACGCAAGTCCAAAATTTTGGATCATGTCCTATACTGGTTCCCGGTGTGTGGCTGAGACTTTGGTTAATTCTTCTTCCTGCCGGGAAATTAGAGTGACATGTGCCCGTCCAAATGCCTAACAGCTACTCTCTCATGGGTTCTCCCTCGTCCCTTCCATCCTCTGCCAAATTGGGAACCTGTGCAAACCAGGAGGTTAAAGGGCCTGTCTCTCCAAGTTGGGAGATTGATAGTAAGGCAGTTGGAAAGTCAAACTGGAGCACCAGGAGAGGGACTATTCGTTGAGTTTTAGAAACCTTTCGTATTCACAGTGTGTCCATTCTCTAGGTTTCCTGTACATGTTATAGCTGTAGTAATATTCCCTTGAACCTGGAGAGTTGGGACCCATGGAATGGGGGCCATGCATTATTGCTTGAAAGGGTCTGCATTTGCTCACCCAATCTCACCAATCCTCTCAGTCCCAAGTGTCCAGCCTTATGCCACATCCAGCTGTCATGGTAGATAGGGTCTTTCCAGGTTTCCTCAGACACCCTGAAGGAATTGTAAAGAATTTCCCTGTTTTTTGATTTGGCTTTTGAAATTCCTTTTTATAGTGGGTTTGAGCTGATACTCGCTGCCATGTTTATGCCACTCTACACACACTTGATTCCCTTATGGAGACATATCAATACATAGGTTTTAAGATTCTTACTAGTCAGATATATTCCTCTGCGGGAAATATGGGGTTTTGAGTCTCTTTCACTGAGGAAGGTGTCGGTCTTGTCTATTCCAAAGTTGGTTTTTGGAACGGTCCCTGTGCTTATATCAAACTCTGGTTTTATGCATCACCCCACCTCTCCTTCCCCTTTAAGCAGGCATAAGCGTGTTTTCTAAATGTGAGACTCTGTTCTCTTTCCTAACTCAGTTCACGTGTAGCCATGTTTACAGGATCTTCCTAAGTGATATCTTATGATAAGTTTCTTTTTCTGTGTGACTTATTTCACTTAGAATCATCGTACCTGAATACACTCACTTTGCTGCTACTGGTCTTATGACATTGATTTCATGGCTGAGGGATATTCCATCGTACGTAAGTACCAAAATGTTTTGAACCATTTTTATATTTCCTGGGATATTTAAGGTGTACCCAAGTTGAGGTTCTTGTAGTCAGTGCAGCCCTAAATTTGGAGGTGGCTCTTTCTTATTGATTTTCAGTTTTCCCAAGGTATATTCCCTAGACTGGAAGTGGCCTTGGCTCTGTAGCTCTGTTGTTTACTTGTTTTAGGGAACACAATGCACTCCTCCAGTGAGGCAGTTGGCAGTTTACATCCCGCCCATCAGCATAACAAGGCTCCCAGTTCTCCAGGGCCTGTCTTGCCTTTCTGGTTTTTACACATTTTGTGGATGTCCCTTTTGACCGGTGGGAAGTGATACTTCTTTGTAGTGCAGATTTGCATTGCCCGCTTGCTTGCTTGGCCAAAAAGGGCGTATGCGTTTTCTCCTGAATATATTCAGGAGAAAACGCATACGCCCTTTTTGGCCAAGTGCACCATTGTCCAAGTTGTGCCCCTCTTCCTGTGCTTTACAGGCGATTCCAACGTTCCTCTTGAAATCTGTTTCCTGCTATTTTGCCTCACTTTCAAGTCCGCCTCGTTGATTTCCCTCAACAGATTTTTGGACGATAGTTGTCCTTTATCACTCTGCCAGTTTGTGAATTGCTGTGCCCCTGAGCTCCATTTCTCAACTCGTTTTTTGTGAGCTGAACGCAAGTCCAAAATTTTGGATCATGTCCTATACTGGTTCCCGGTGGGTGGCTGAGACTTTGGTTAATTCTTCTTCCTGCCGGCAAATTAGAGTGACATGTGCCCGTCCAAATGCCTAACAGCTACTCTCTCATTGGTTCTCCCTCGTCCCTTCCAACCTCTGCCAAATTGGGAACCTGTGCAAACCAGGAGGTTAAAGGGCCTGTCTCTCCAAGTTGGGAGATTGATAGTAAGGCAGTTGGAAAGTCAAACTGGAGCACCAGGAGAGGGACTATTCGTTGAGTTTTAGAAACCTTTCGTATTCACAGTGTGTCCATTATATAGGTTTCCTGTACATGTTATAGCTGTAGTAATATTCCCTTGAACATGGAGAGTTGGGACCCATGGAATGGGGGCCATGCATTATTGCTTGAAAGGGTCTGCATTTGCTCACCCAATCTCACCAATCCTCTCAGTCCCAAGTGTCCAGCCTTATGCCACATCCAGCTGTCATTGTAGACAGGGTCTTTCCAGGTTTCCTCAGACACCCTGAAGGAATTGTAAAGAATTTCCCTGTTTTTTGGTTTTGCTTTTGAAATTCCTTTTTATAGTGGGTTTGAGCTGATTCTCGCTGCCATGTTTATGCCACTCTAGACACACTTGATTCCCTTATGGAGACATATCAATACATAGGCTTTAAGATTCTTACTAGTCAGATATATTCCTCTGTGGGAAATATGGGGTTTTGAGTCTCTTTCACTGAGGAAGGTGTCGGTCTTGTCAATTCCAAAGTTGGTTTTTGAAACGGTCCCTGTGCTTATATCAAACTCTGGTTTTATGCATCACCCCACCTCTCCTTCCCCTTTATGCAGGCATAAGAGTGTTTTCTAAATGTGAGACTCTGTTCTCTTTCCTAACTCAGTTCACGTGTAGCCATGTTTACAGTATCTTCATAAGTGATATCTTATGATAAGTTTCTTTTTCTGTGTGACTTATTTCACTTAGAATCATCGTACCTGAATCCACTCACTTTGCTGCTACTGATCTTATGACATTGATTTGATGGCTGAGGGATATACCATCGTACGTAAGTACCACAATGTTTTGAACCATTTTTATATTTCCTGGGATATTTAAGGTGTACCCAAGTTGAGGTTCTTGTAGCCAGTGCAGCCCTAAATTTGGAGGTGGCTCTTTCTTATTGATTTTCAGTTTTCCCCAGGTATATTCCCTAGACTGGAAGTGGCCTTGGCTCTGTAGCTCTGTTGTTTACTTGTTTTAGGGAACACAATGCACTCCTCCAGTGAGGCAGTTGGCAATTTACATCCCGCCCATCAGCATAACAAGGCTCCCTGTTCTCCATGGCCTGTCTTGCCTTTCTGGTTTTTACACATTTTGTGGATGTCCCTTTTGACCGGTGGGAAGTGATACTTCTTTGTAGTGCAGATTTGCATTGCCCGCTTGCTTGCTTGGCCAAAAAGGGCGTATGCGTTTTCTCCTGAATATATTCAGGAGAAAACGCATACGCCCTTTTTGGCCAAGTGCACCATTGTCCAAGTTGTGCCCCTCTTCCTGTGCTTTACAGGCGATTCCAAGGTACCTCTTGAAATCTGTTTCCTGCTATTTTGCCTCACTTTCAAGTCCGCCTCGTTGACTTCCCTCAACAGATTTTTGGACGATAGTTGTCCTTTATCACTCTGCCAGTTTGTGAATTGCTGTGCCCCTGAGCTCCATTTCTCAACTCGTTTTTTGTGAGCTGAACGCAAGTCCAAAATTTTGGATCATGTCCTATACTGGTTCCCGGTGGGTGGCTGAGACTTTGGTTAATTCTTCTTCCTGCCGGGAAATTAGAGTGACATGTGCCCGTCCAAATGCCTAACAGCTACTCTCTCATGTGTTCTCCCTCGTCCCTTCCATCCTCTGCCAAATTGGGAACCTGTGCAAACCAGGAGGTTAAAGGGCCTGTCTCTCCAAGTTGGGAGATTGATAGTAAGGCAGTTGGAAAGTCAAACTGGAGCACCAGGAGAGGGACTATTCGTTGAGTTTTAGAAACCTTTCGTATTCACAGTGTGTACATTCTCTAGGTTTCCTGTACATGTTATAGCTGTAGTAATATTCCCTTGAACATGAAGAGTTGGGACCCATGGAATGGGGGCCATGCATTATTGCTTGAAAGGGTCTGCATTTGCTCACCCAATCTCACCAATCCTCTCAGTCCCAAGTGTCCAGCCTTATGCCACATCCAGCTGTCATTGTAGACAGGGTCTTTCCAGGTTTCCTCAGACACCCTGAAGGAATTGTAAAGAATTTCCCTGTTTTTTGGTTTTGCTTTTGAAATTCCTTTTTATAGTGGGTTTGAGCTGATTCTCGCTGCCATGTTTATGCCACTCTAGACACACTTGATTCCCTTATGGAGACATATCAATACATAGGTTTTAAGATTCTTACTAGTCAGATATATTCCTCTGTGGGAAATATGGGGTTTTGAGTCTCTTTCACTGAGGAAGGTGTACGTCTTGTCTATTCCAAAGTTGGTTTTTGAAACGGTCCCTGTGCTTATATCAAACTCTGGTTTTATGCATCACCCCACCTCTCCTTCCCCTTTATGCAGGCATAAGAGTGTTTTCTAAATGTGAGACTCTGTTCTCTTTCCTAACTCAGTTCACGTGTAGCCATATTTACAGGATCTTCATAAGTGATATCTTATGATAAGTTTCTTTTTCTGTGTGACTTATTTCACTTAGAATCATCGTACCTGAATCCACTCACTTTGCTGCTACTGGTCTTATGACATTGATTTCATGGCTGAGGGATATACCATCGTACGTAAGTACCACAATGTTTTGAACCATTTTTATATTTCCTGGGATATTTAAGGTGTACCCAAGTTGAGGTTCTTGTAGCCAGTGCAGCCCTAAATTTGGAGGTGGCTCTTTCTTATTGATTTTCAGTTTTCCCCAGGTATATTCCCTAGACTGGAAGTGGCCTTGGCTCTGTAGCTCTGTTGTTTACTTGTTTTAGGGAACACAATGCACTCCTCCAGTGAGGCAGTTGGCAATTTACATCCCGCCCATCAGCATAACAAGGCTCCCTGTTCTCCATGGCCTGTCTTGCCTTTCTGGTTTTTACACATTTTGTGGATGTCCCTTTTGACCGGTGGGAAGTGATACTTCTTTGTAGTGCAGATTTGCATTGCCCGCTTGCTTGCTTGGCCAAAAAGGGTGTATGCGTTTTCTCCTGAATATATTCAGGAGAAAACGCATACGCCCTTTTTGGCCAAGTGCACCATTGTCCAAGTTGTGCCCCTCTTCCTGTGCTTTACAGGCGATTCCAAGGTACCTCTTGAAATCTGTTTCCTGCTATTTTGCCTCACTTTCAAGTCCGCCTCGTTGACTTCCCTCAACAGATTTTTGGACGATAGTTGTCCTTTATCACTCTGCCAGTTTGTGAATTGCTGTGCCCCTGAGCTCCATTTCTCAACTCGTTTTTTGTGAGCTGAACGCAAGTCCAAAATTTTGGATCATGTCCTATACTGGTTCCCGGTGGGTGGCTGAGACTTTGGTTAATTCTTCTTCCTGCCGGGAAATTAGAGTGACATGTGCCCGTCCAAATGCCTAACAGCTACTCTCTCATGTGTTCTCCCTCGTCCCTTCCATCCTCTGCCAAATTGGGAACCTGTGCAAACCAGGAGGTTAAAGGGCCTGTCTCTCCAAGTTGGGAGATTGATAGTAAGGCAGTTGGAAAGTCAAACTGGAGCACCAGGAGAGGGACTATTCGTTGAGTTTTAGAAACCTTTCGTATTCACAGTGTGTACATTCTCTAGGTTTCCTGTACATGTTATAGCTGTAGTAATATTCCCTTGAACATGAAGAGTTGGGACCCATGGAATGGGGGCCATGCATTATTGCTTGAAAGGGTCTGCATTTGCTCACCCAATCTCACCAATCCTCTCAGTCCCAAGTGTCCAGCCTTATGCCACATCCAGCTGTCATTGTAGACAGGGTCTTTCCAGGTTTCCTCAGACACCCTGAAGGAATTGTAAAGAATTTCCCTGTTTTTTGGTTTTGCTTTTGAAATTCCTTTTTATAGTGGGTTTGAGCTGATTCTCGCTGCCATGTTTATGCCACTCTAGACACACTTGATTCCCTTATGGAGACATATCAATACATAGGTTTTAAGATTCTTACTAGTCAGATATATTCCTCTGCGGGAAATATGGGGTTTTGAGTCTCTTTCACTGAGGAAGGTGTACGTCTTGTCTATTCCAAAGTTGGTTTTTGAAACGGTCCCTGTGCTTATATCAAACTCTGGTTTTATGCATCACCCCACCTCTCCTTCCCCTTTATGCAGGCATAAGAGTGTTTTCTAAATGTGAGACTCTGTTCTCTTTCCTAACTCAGTTCACGTGTAGCCATATTTACAGGATCTTCATAAGTGATATCTTATGATAAGTTTCTTTTTCTGTGTGACTTATTTCACTTAGAATCATCGTACCTGAATCCACTCACTTTGCTGCTACTGGTCTTATGACATTGATTTCATGGCTGAGGGATATACCATCGTACGTAAGTACCACAATGTTTTGAACCATTTTTATATTTCCTGGGATATTTAAGGTGTACCCAAGTTGAGGTTCTTGTAGCCAGTGCAGCCCTAAATTTGGAGGTGGCTCTTTCTTATTGATTTTCAGTTTTCCCCAGGTATATTCCCTAGACTGGAAGTGGCCTTGGCTCTGTAGCTCTGTTGTTTACTTGTTTTAGGGAACACAATGCACTCCTCCAGTGAGGCAGTTGGCAATTTACATCCCGCCCATCAGCATAACAAGGCTCCCTGTTCTCCATGGCCTGTCTTGCCTTTCTGGTTTTTACACATTTTGTGGATGTCCCTTTTGACCGGTGGGAAGTGATACTTCTTTGTAGTGCAGATTTGCATTGCCCGCTTGCTTGCTTGGCCAAAAAGGGCGTATGCGTTTTCTCCTGAATATATTCAGGAGAAAACGCATACGCCCTTTTTGGCCAAGTGCACCATTGTCCAAGTTGTGCCCCTCTTCCTGTGCTTTACAGGCGATTCCAAGGTACCTCTTGAAATCTGTTTCCTGCTATTTTGCCTCACTTTCAAGTCCGCCTCGTTGACTTCCCTCAACAGATTTTTGGACGATAGTTGTCCTTTATCACTCTGCCAGTTTGTGAATTGCTGTGCCCCTGAGCTCCATTTCTCAACTCGTTTTTTGTGAGCTGAACGCAAGTCCAAAATTTTGGATCATGTCCTATACTGGTTCCCGGTGGGTGGCTGAGACTTTGGTTAATTCTTCTTCCTGCCGGGAAATTAGAGTGACATGTGCCCGCCAAATGCCTAACAGCTACTCTCTCATGTGTTCTCCCTCGTCCCTTCCATCCTCTGCCAAATTGGGAACCTGTGCAAACCAGGAGGTTAAAGGGCCTGTCTCTCCAAGTTGGGAGATTGATAGTAAGGCAGTTGGAAAGTCAAACTGGAGCACCAGGAGAGGGACTATTCGTTGAGTTTTAGAAACCTTTCGTATTCACAGTGTGTACATTCTCTAGGTTTCCTGTACATGTTATAGCTGTAGTAATATTCCCTTGAACATGGAGAGTTGGGACCCATGGAATGGGGGCCATGCATTATTGCTTGAAAGGGTCTGCATTTGCTCACCCAATCTCACCAATCCTCTCAGTCCCAAGTGTCCAGCCTTATGCCACATCCAGCTGTCATTGTAGACAGGGTCTTTCCAGGTTTCCTCAGACACCCTGAAGGAATTGTAAAGAATTTCCCTGTTTTTTGGTTTTGCTTTTGAAATTCCTTTTTATAGTGGGTTTGAGCTGATTCTCGCTGCCATGTTTATGCCACTCTAGACACACTTGATTCCCTTATGGAGACATATCAATACATAGGTTTTAAGATTCTTACTAGTCAGATATATTCCTCTGTGGGAAATATGGGGTTTTGAGTCTCTTTCACTAAGGAAGGTGTCGGTCTTGTCAATTCCAAAGTTGGTTTTTGAAATGGTCCCTGGGCTTATATCAAACTCTGGTTTTATGCATCACCCCACCTCTCCTTCCCCTTTATGCAGGCATAAGAGTGTTTTCTAAATGTGAGACTCTGTTCTCTTTCCTAACTCAGTTCACGTGTAGCCATGTTTACAAGATCTTCATAAGTGATATCTTATGATAAGTTTCTTTTTCTGTGTGACTTATTTCACTTAGAATCATCGTACCTGAATCCACTCACTTTGCTGCTACTGGTCTTATGACATTGATTTCATGGCTGAGGGATATTCCATCGTACGTAAGTACCACAATGTTTTGAACCATTTTTATATTTCCTGGGATATTTAAGGTGTACCCAAGTTGAGGTTCTTGTAGTCAGTGCAGCCCTAAATTTGGAGGTGGCTCTTTCTTATTGATTTTCAGTTTTCCCAAGGTATATTCCCTAGACTGGAAGTGGCCTTGGCTCTGTAGCTCTGTTGTTTACTTGTTTTAGGGAACACAATGCACTCCTCCAGTGAGGCAGTTGGCAATTTACATCCCGCCCATCACCATAACAAGGCTCAAAGTTCTCCAGGGCCTGTCTTGCCTTTCTGGTTTTTACACATTTTGTGGATGTCCTTTTTGACCGGTGGGAAGTGATACTTCTTTGTAGTGCAGATTTGCATTGCCCGCTTGCTTGCTTGGCCAAAAAGGGCGTATGCGTTTTCTCCTGAATATATTCAGGAGAAAACGCATACGCCCTTTTTGGCCAAGTGCACCATTGTCCAAGTTGTGCCACTCTTCCTGTGCTTTACAGGCGATTCCAAGGTACCTCTTGAAATCTGTTTCCTGCTATTTTGCCTCGCTTTCAAGTCCGCCTCGTTGACTTCCCTCAACAGATTTTTGGACGATAGTTGTCCTTTATCACTCTGCCAGTTTGTGAATTGCTGTGCCCCTGAGCTCCATTTCTCAACTCGATTTTTGTGAGCTGAACGCAAGTCCAAAATTTTGGATCATGTCCTATACTGGTTCCCGGTGGGTGGCTGAGACTTTGGTTAATTCTTCTTCCTGCCGGGAAATTAGAGTGACATGTGCCCGTCCAAATGCCTAACAGCTACTCTCTCATGTGTTCTCCCTCGTCCCTTCCATCCTCTGCCAAATTGGGAACCTGTGCAAACCAGGAGGTTAAAGGGCCTGTCTCTCCAAGTTGGGAGATTGATAGTAAGGCAGTTGGAAAGTCAAACTGGAGCACCAGGAGAGGGACTATTCATTGAGTTTTAGAAACCTTTCGTATTCACAGTGTGTCCATTCTCTAGGTTTCCTGTACATGTTATAGCTGTAGTAATATTCCCTTGAACATGGAGAGTTGGGACCCATGGAATGGGGGCCATGCATTATTGCTTGAAAGGGTCTGCATTTGCTCACCCAATCTCACCAATCCTCTCAGTCCCAAGTGTCCAGCCTTATGCCACATCCAGCTGTCATTGTAGACAGGGTCTTTCCAGGTTTCCTCAGACACCCTGAAGGAATTTTAAAGAATTTCCCTGTTTTTTGGTTTTGCTTTTGAAATTCCTTTTTATAGTGGGTTTGAGCTGATTCTCGCTGCCATGTTTATGCCACTCTAGACACACTTGATTCCCTTATGGAGTCATATCAATACATAGGTTTTAAGATTCTTACTAGTCAGATATATTCCTCTGCGGGAAATATGGGGTTTTGAGTCTCTTTCACTGAGGAAAGTGTAGGTCTTGTCTATTCCAAAGTTGGTTTTTGGAACGGTCCCTGTGCTTATATCAAACTCTGGTTTTATGCATCACCCCACCTCTCCTTCCCCTTTATGCAGGCATAAGAGTGTTTTCTAAATGTGAGACTCTGTTCTCTTTCCTAACTCAGTTCACGTGTAGCCATGTTTACAGGATCTTCATAAGTGATATCTTATGATAAGTTTCTTTTTCTGTGTGACTTATTTCACTTAGAATCATCGTACCTGAATCCACTCACTTTGCTGCTACTGGTCTTATGACATTGATTTCATGGCTGAGGGATATTCCATCGTACGTAAGTACCACAATGTTTTGAACCATTTTTATATTTCCTGGGATATTTAAGGTGTACCCAAGTTGAGGTTCTTGTAGCCAGTGCAGCGCTAAATTTGGAGGTGGCTCTTTCTTATTGATTTTCAGTTTTCCCCAGGTATATTCCGTAGACTGGAAGTGGCCTTGGCTCTGTAGCTCTGTTGTTTACTTGTTTTAGGGAACACAATGCACTCCTCCAGTGAGGCAGTTGGCAATTTACATCCCGCCCATCAGCATAACAAGGCTCCCTGTTCTCCAGGGCCTGTCTTGCCTTTCTGGTTTTTACACATTTTGTGGATGTCCCTTTTGACCGGTGGGAAGTGATACTTCTTTGTAGTGCAGATTTGCATTGCCCGCTTGCTTGCTTGGCCAAAAAGGGCGTATGCGTTTTCTCCTGAATATATTCAGGAGAAAACGCATACGCCCTTTTTGGCCAAGTGCACCATTGTCCAAGATGTGCCCCTCTTCCTGTGCTTTACAGGCGATTCCAACGTACCTCTTGAAATCTGTTTCCTGCTATTTTGCCTCGCTTTCAAGTCCGCCTCGTTGACTTCCCTCAACAGATTTTTGGACGATAGTTGTCCTTTATCACTCTGCCAGTTTGTGAATTGCTGTGCCCCTGAGCTCCATTTCTCAACTCGTTTTTTGTGAGCTGAACGCAAGTCCAAAATTTTGGATCATGTCCTATACTGGTTCCCGGTGGGTGGCTGATACTTTGGTAAATTCTTCTTCCTGCCGGGAAATTAGAGTGACATGTGCCGGTCCAAATGCCTAACAGCTACTCTCTCATCGGTTCTCACTCGTCCCTTCCATCCTCTGCCAAATTGGGAACCTGTGCAAACAAGGAGGTTAAAGGGCCTGTCTCTCCAAGTTGGGAGATTGATAGTAAGGCAGTTGGAAAGTCATACTGGAGCACCAGGAGAGGGACTATTCGTTGAGTTTTAGAAACCTTTCGTATTCACAGTGTGTCCATTCTCTAGGTTTCCTGTACATGTTATAGCTGTAGTAATATTCCCTTGAACCTGGAGAGTTGGGACCCATGGAATGGGGGCCATGCATTATTGCTTGAAAGGGTCTGCATTTGCTCACCCAATCTCACCAATCCTCTCAGTCCCAAGTGTCCAGCCTTATGCCACATCCAGCTGTCATTGTAGATAGGGTCTTTCCAGGTTTCCTCAGACACCCTGAAGGAATTGTAAAGAATTTCCCTGTTTTTTGGTTTTGCTTTTGAAATTCCTTTTTATAGTGGGTTTGAGCTCATTCTCGCTGCCATGTTTATGCCACTCTAGACACACTTGATTCTCTTATGGAGTCATATCAATACATAGGTTTTAAGATTCTTACTAGTCAGATATATTCCTCTGCGGGAAATATGGGGTTTTGAGTCTCTTTCACTGAGGAAGGTGTCGGTCTTGTCTATTCCAAAGTTGGATTTTGGAACGGTCCCTGTGCTTATATCAAACTCTGGTTTTATGCATCACCCCACCTCTCCATCCCCTTTATGCAGGCATAAGAGTGTTTTCTAAATGTGAGACTCTGTTCTCTTTCCTAACTCAGTTCACGTTTAGCCATGTTTACAGGATCTTCATAAGTGATATCTCATGATAAGTTCCTTTTTCTGTGTGACTTATTTCACTTAGAATCATCGTACCTGAATCCACTCACTTTGCTGCTACTGGTCTTATGACATTGATTTCATGGCTGAGGGATATTCAATCGTACGTAAGTACCACAATGTTTTGAACCATTTTTATATTTCCTGGGATATTTAAGGTGTACCCAAGTTGAGGTTCTTGTAGTCAGTGCAGCCCTAAATTTGGAGGTGGCTCTTTCTTATTGATTTTCAGTTTTCCCAAGGTATATTCCCTAGACTGGAAGTGGCCTTGGCTCTGTAGCTCTGTTGTTTACTTGTTTTAGGGAACACAATGCACTCCTCCAGTGAGGCAGTTGGCAATTTACATCCCGACCATCAGCATGACAAGGCTCCCTGTTCTCCAGGGCCTGTCTTGCCTTTCTGGTTTTTACACATTTTGTGGATGTCCCTTTTGACCGGTGGGAAGTGATACTTCTTTGTAGTGCAGATTTGCATTGCCCGCTTGCTTTCTTGGCCAAAAAGGGCGTATGCGTTTTCTCCTGAATATATTCAGGAGAAAACGCCTACGCCCTTTTTGGCCAAGTGCACCATTGTCCAAGTTGTGCCCCTCTTCCTGTGCTTTACAGGCGATTCCAACGTACCTCTTGAAATCTGTTTCCTGCTATTTTGCCTCATATTCAAGTCCGCCTCGTTGAATTCCCTCAACAGATTTTTGGACGATAGTTGTCCTTTATCACTCTGCCAGTTTGTGAATTGCTGTGCCCCTGAGCTCCATTTCTCAACTCGTTTTTTGTGAGCTGAACGCAAGTCCAAAATTTTGGATCATGTCCTATACTGGTTCCCGGTGGGTGGCTGAGACTTTGGTTAATTCTTCTTCCTGCCGGGAAATTAGAGTGACATGTGCCCGTCCAAAAGCCTAACAGCTACTCTCTCATGGGTTCTCCCTCGTCTCTTCCATCCTCTGCCAAATTGGGAACCTGTGCAAACCAGGAGGTTAAAGGGCCTGTCTCTCCAAGTTGGGAGATTGATAGTAAGGCAGTTGGAAAGTCAAACTGGAGCACCAGGAGAGGGACTATTCGTTGAGTTTTAGAAACCTTTCGTCTTCACAGTGTGTCCATTCTCTAGGTTTCCTGTACATGTTATAGCTGTAGTAATATTCCCTTGAACCTGGAGAGTTGGGACCCATGGAATGGGGGCCATGCATTATTGCTTGAAAGGGTCTGCATTTGCTCACCCAATCTCACCAATCCTCTCAGGCCCAAGTGTCCAGCCTTATGCCACATCCAGCTGTCATTGTACATAGGGTCTTTCCAGGTTTCCTCAGACACCCTGAAGGAATTGTAAAGAATTTCCCTGTTTTTTGGTTTTGCTTTTGAAATTCCTTTTTATAGTGGGTTTGAGCTGATTCTCGCTGCCATGTTTATGCCACTCTAGACACACTTGATTCCCTTATGGAATCATATCAATACATAGGTTTTAAGATTCTTACTAGTCAGATATATTCCTCTGTGGGAAATATGGGGTTTTGAGTCTCTTTCACTGAGGAAGGTGTCGGTCTTGTCAATTCCAAGGTTGGTTTTTGAAACGGTCCCTGTGCTTATATCAAACTCTGGTTTTATGCATCACCCCACCTCTCCTTCCCCTTTATGCAGGCATAAGAGTGTTCTCTAAATGTGAGACTCTGTTCTCTTTCCTAACTCAGTTCACGTGTAGCCATGTTTACAGGATCTTCATAAGTGATATCTTATGATAAGTTCCTTTTTCTGTGTGACTTATTTCACTTAGAATCATCGTACCTGAATCCACTCACTTTGCTGCTACTGGTCTTATGACATTGATTTCATCGCTGAGGGATATTCCATCGTATGTAAGTACCACAATGATTTGAACCATTTTTATATTTCCTTGAATATTTAAGGTGTACCCAAGTTGAGGTTCTTGTAGTCAGTGCAGCCCTAAATTTGGAGGTGGTCCTTTCTTATTGATTTTCAGTTTTCCCAAGGTATATTCCCTAGACTGGAAGTGGCCTTGGCTCTGTAGCTCTGTTGTTTACTTGTTTTAGGGAACACAATGCACTCCACCAGTGAGGCAGTTGGCAATTTACATCCCGCCCATCAGCATGACAAGGCTCCCTGTTCTCCAGGACCTTTCTAGCCTTTCTGGTTTTTACACATTTTGTGGATGTCCCTTTTGACCGGTGTGATGTGATACTTCTTTGTAGTGCAGATTTGCATTGCCCGCTTGCTTGCTTGGCCAAAAAGGGCCTATGCGTTTTCTCCTGAATATATTCAGGAGAAAACGCATAGGCCCTTTTTGGCCAAGTGCACCATTGTCCAAGTTGTGCCCCTATTCCTGTGCTTTACAGGCTATTCCAACGTACCTCTTGAAATCTGTTTCCTGCTATTTTGCCTCGCTTTCAAGTCCGCCTCGTTGACTTCCCTCAACAGATTTTTGGACGATAGTTGTCCTTTATCACTCTGCCAGTTTGTGAATTGCTGTGCCCCTGAGCTCCATTTCTCAACTCGTTTTTTGTGAGCTGAACGCAAGTCCAAAATTTTGTATCATGTCCTATACTGGTTCCCGGTGGGTGGCTGAGACTTTGGTTAATTCTTCTTCCTGCCGGGAAATTAGAGTGACATGTGCCCGTCCAAATGCCTAACAGCTACTCTCTCATGGGTTCTCCCTCGTCCCTTCTATCCTCTGCCAAATTGGGAACCTGTGCAAACCAGGAGGTTAAAGGGCCTGTCTCTCCAAGTTGGGAGATTGATAGTAAGGCAGTTGGAAAGTCAAACTGGAGCACCAGGAGAGGGACTATTCATTGAGTTTTAGAAACCTTTCGTATTCACAGTGTGTCCATTCTCTAGGTTTCCTGTACATGTTATAGCTGTAGTAATATTCCCTTGGACCTGGAGAGTTGGAACCCATGGAATGGGGGCCATGCATTATTGCTTGAAAGGGTCTGCATTTGCTCACCCAATCTCACCAATCCTCTCAGTCCCAAGTGTCCAGCCTTATGCCACATCCAGCTGTCATTGTAGAGAGGGTCTTTCCAGGTTTCCTCAGACACCCTGAAGGAATTGTAAAGAATTTCCCTGTTTTTTGGTTTTGCTTTTGAAATTCTTTTTATAGTGGGTTTCAGCTGATTCTCGCTGCCATGTTTATGCCACTCTAGACACACTTGATTGCCTTATGGAGTCATATCAATACATAGGTTTTAAGATTCTTACTAGTCAGATATATTCCTCTGTGGGAAATATGGGGTTTTGAGTCTCTTTCACTGAGGAAGGTGTAGGTCTTGTCTATTCCAAAGTTGGTTTTTGGAACGGTCCCTGTGCTTATATCAAACTCTGGTTTTATGCATCACCCCACCTCTCCTTCCCTTTTATGCAGGCATAAGAGTGTTCTCTAAATGTGAGACTCTGTTCTCTTTCCTAACTCAGTTCACGTGTAGCCATGTTTACAGGATCTTCATAAGTGATATCTTATGATAAGTTCCTTTTTCTGTGTGACTTATTTCACTTAGAATCATCGTACCTGAATCCACTCACTTTGCTGCTACTGGTCTTATGACATTGATTTCATGGCTGAGGGATATTCCATCGTACATAAGTTCCACAATATTTTGAACCATTTTTATATATCCTGGGATATTTAAGGTGTACCCAAGTTGAGGTTCTTGTAGTCAGTGCAGCCCTGAATTTGGAGGTGGCTCTTTCTTATTGATTTTCAGTTTTCCAAAGGTATATTCCCTAGACTGGAAGTGGCCTTGGCTCTGTAGCTCTGTTGTTTACTTGTTTTAGGGAACACAATGCACTCCTCCAGTGAGGCAGTTGGCAATTTACATCCCGCCCATCAGCATAACAAGGCTCCCAGTTCTCCAGGGCCTGTCTTGCCTTTCTGGTTTTTACACATTTTGTGGATGTCCCTTTTGACCGGTGGGAAGTGATACTTCTTTGTAGTGCAGATTTGCATTGCCCGCTTGCTTGCTTGGCCAAAAAGGGCGTATGCGTTTTCTCCTGAATATATTCAGGAGAAAACGCATACGCCCTTTTTGGCCAAGTGCACCATTGTCCAAGTTGTGCCCCTCTTCCTGTGCTTTACAGGCGATTCCAACGTACCTCTTGAAATCTGTTTCCTGCTATTTTGCCTCACTTTCAAGTCCGCCTCGTTGACTTCCCTCAACAGATTTTTGGACGATAGTTGTCCTTTATCACTCTGCCAGTTTGTGAATTGCTGTGCCCCTGAGCTCCATTTCTCAACTCGTTTTTTGTGAGCTGAACGCAAGTCCAAAATTTTGGATCATGTCCTATACTGGTTCCCGGTGGGTGGCTGAGACTTTGGTTAATTCTTCTTCCTGCCGGGAAATTAGAGTGACATGTGCCCGTCCAAAAGCCTAACAGAACTCTCTCATGCGTTCTCCCTCGTCTCTTCCATCCTCTGCCAAATTGGGAACCTGTGCAAACCAGGAGGTTAAAGGGCCTGTCTCTCCAAGTTGGGAGATTGATAGTAAGGCAGTTGGAAAGTCAAACTGGAGCACCAGGAGAGGGACTATTCGTTGAGTTTTAGAAACCTTTCGTATTCACAGTGTGTCCATTCTCTAGGTTTCCTGTACATGTTATAGCTGTAGTAATATTCCCTTGAACCTGGAGAGTTGGGACCCATGGAATGGGGGCCATGCATTATTGCTTGAAAGGGTCTGCATTTGCTCACCCAATTTCACCAATCCTCTCAGTCCCAAGTGTCCAGCCTTATGCCACATCCAGCTGTCATTGTAGATAGGGTCTTTCCAGGTTTCCTCAGACACCCTGAAGGAATTGTAAAGAATTTCCCTGTTTTTTGGTTTTGCTTTTGAAATTCCTTTTTATAGTGGGTTTGAGCTGATTCTCGCTGCCATGTTTATGCCACTCTAGACACACTTGATTCCCTTATGGAGTCATATCAATACATAGGTTTTAAGATTCTTACTAGTCAGATATATTCCTCTGCGGGAAATATGGGGTTTTGAGTCTCTTTCACTGAGGAAGGTGTAGGTCTTGTCTATTCCAAAGTTGGTTTTTGGAACGGTCCCTGTGCTTATATCAAACTCTGGTTTTATGCATCACCCCACCTCTCCTTCCCCTTTATGCAGGCATAAGAGTGTTTTCTAAATGTGAGACTCTGTTCTCTTTCCTAACTCAGTTCACGTGTAGCCATGTTTACAGGATCTTCCTAAGTGATATCTTATGATAAGTTCCTTTTTCTGTGTGACTTATTTCACTTAGAATCATCGTACCTGAATCCACTCACTTTGCTGCTACTGGTCTTATGACATTGATTTCATGGCTGAGGGATATTCCATCGTACGTAATTACCACAATGTTTTGAACCATTTTTATATTTCCTGGGATATTTAAGGTGTACCCAAGTTGAGGTTCTTGTAGTCAGTGCAGCCCTAAATTTGGAGGTGGCTCTTTCTTATTGATTTTCAGTTTTCCCAACGTATATTCCCTAGACTGGAAGTGGCCTTGGCTCTGTAGCTCTGTTGTTTACTTGTTTTAGGGAACACAATGCACTCCTCCAGTGAGGCAGTTGGCAATTTACATCCCGCCCATCAGCATAACAAGGCTCCCAGTTCTCCAGGGCCTGTCTTGCCTTTCTGGTTTTTACACATTTTGTGGATGTCCCTTTTGACCGGTGGGAAATGATACTTCTTTGTAGTGCAGATTTGCATTGCCCGCTTGCTTGCTTGGCCAAAAAGGGCGTATGCGTTTTCTCCTGAATAAATTCAGGAGATAACGCGTACGCCCTTTTTGGCCAAGTGCACCATTGTCCAAGTTGTGCCCCTCTTCCGGTGCTTTACAGGCGATTCCAACGTACCTCTTGAAATCTGTTTCCTGCTATTTTGCCTCGCTTTCAAGTCTGCCTCGTTGACTTCCCTCAACAGATTTTTGGAGGATGGTTGTCCTTTATCACTCTGCCAGTTTGTGAATTGCTGTGCCCCTGAGCTCCATTTCTCAACTCGTTTTTTGTGAGCTGAACGCAAGTCCAAAATTTTGGATCCTGTCCTATACTGGTTCCCGGTGGGTGGCTGAGACTTTGGTTAATTCTTCTTCCTGCCGGGAAATTAGAGTGACATGTGCCCGTCCAAATGCCTAACAGCTACTCTCTCATGGGTTTTCCCTCGTCCCTTCCATCCTCTGCCAAATTGGGAACCTGTGCAAACCAGGAGGTTAAAGGGCCTGTCTCTCCAAGTTGGGAGATTGATAGTAAGGCAGATGGAAAGTCAAACAGGAGCACCAGGAGAGGGACTATTCGTTGAGTTTTAGAAACCTTTCGTATTCACAGTGTGTCCATTCTCTAGGTTTCCTGTACATGTTATAGCTGTAGTAATATTCCCTTGAACCTGGAGAGTTGGGACCCATGGAATGGGGGCCATGCATTATTGCTTGAAAGGGTCTGCATTTGCTCACCCAATCTCACCAATCCTCTCAGTCCCAAGTGTCCAGCCTTATGCCACATCCAGCTGTCATTGTAGATAGGGTCTTTCCAGGTTTCCTCAGACACCCTGAAGGAATTGTAAAGAATTTCCCTGTTTTTTGGTTTTGCTTTTGAAATTCCTTTTTATAGTGGGTTTGAGCTGATTCTCGCTGCCATGTTTATGCCACTCTAGACACACTTGATTCCCTTATGCAGACATATCAATACATAGGTTTTAAGATTCTTACTAGTCAGATATATTCCTCTGTGGGAAATATGGGGTTTTGATTCTCTTTCACTGAGGAAGGTGTAGGTCTTGTCTATTCCAAAGTTGGTTTTTGGAACGGTCCCTGTGCTTATATCAAACTCTGGTTTTATGCATCACCCCACCTCTCCTTCCCCTTTATGCAGGCATAAGAGTGTTTTCTAAATGTGAGACTCTGTTCTCTTTCCTAACTCAGTTCACGTGTAGCCATGTTTACAGGATCTTCCTAAGTGATATCTTATGATAAGTTTCTTTTTCTGTGTGACTTATTTCACTTAGAATCATCGTACCTGAATCCACTCAGTTTGCTGCTACTGGTCTTATGACATTGATTTCATGGCTGAGGGATATTCCATCGTACGTAAGTACCACAATGTTTTGAACCATTTTTATATTTCCTGGGATATTTAAGGTGTACCCAAGTTGAGGTTCTTGTAGTCAGTGCAGCCCTAAATTTGGAGGTGGCTCTTTCTTATTGATTTTCCGTTTTCCCAAGGTATATTCCCTAGACTGGAAGTGGCCTTGGCTCTGTAGCTCTGTTGTTTACTTGTTTTAGGGAACACAATGCACTCCTCCAGTGAGGCAGTTGGCAATTTACATCCCGCCCATCAGCATAACAAGGCTCCCAGTTCTCCAGGGCCTGTCTTGCCTTTCTGGTTTTTACACATTTTGTGGATGTCCCTTTTGACCGGTGGGAAGTGATACTTCTTTGTAGTGCAGATTTGCATTGCCCGCTTGCTTGCTTGGCCAAAAAGGGCGTATGCGTTTTCTCCTGAATAAATTCAGGAGAAAACGCGTACGCCCTTTTTGTCCAAGTGCACCATTGTCCAAGTTGTGCCCCTCTTCCGGTGCTTTACAGGCGATTCCAACGTACCTCTTGAAATCTGTTTCCTGCTATTTTGCCTCGCTTTCAAGTCCGCCTCGTTGACTTCCCTCAACAGATTTTTGGAGGATGGTTGTCCTTTATCACTCTGCCAGTTTGTGAAATGCTGTGCCCCTGAGCTCCATTTCTCAACTCGTTTTTTGTGAGCTGAACGCAAGTCCAAAATTTTGGATCCTGTCCTATACTGGTTCCCGGTGGGTGGCTGAGACTTTGGTTAATTCTTCTTCCTGCCGGGAAATTAGAGTGACATGTGCCCGTCCAAATGCCTAACAGCTACTCTCTCATGGGTTCTCCCTCGTCCCTTCCATCCTCTACCAAATTGGGAACCTGTGCAAACCAGGAGGTTAAAGGGCCTGTCTCTCCAAGTTGGGAGATTGATAGTAAGGCAGATGGAAAGTCAAACAGGAGCACCAGGAGAGGGACTATTCGTTGAGTTTTAGAAACCTTTCGTATTCACAGTGTGTCCATTCTCTAGGTTTCCTGTACATGTTATAGCTGTAGTAATATTCCCTTGGACCTGGAGAGTTGGGACCCATGGAAAGGGGGCCATGCATTATTGCTTGAAAGGGTCTGCATTTGCTCACCCAATCTCACCAATCCTCTCAGTCCCAAGTGTCCAGCCTTATGCCACATCCAGCTGTCATGGTACATAGGGTCTTTCCAGGTTTCCTCAGACACCCTGAAGGAATTGTAAAGAATTTCCCTGTTTTTTGGTTTTGCTTTTGAAATTCCTTTTTATAGTGGGTTTAAGCTGATTCTCGCTGCCATGTTTATGCCACTCTAGACACACTTGATTCCCTTATGGAGACATATCAATACATAGGTTTTAAGATTCTTACTAGTCAGATATATTCCTCTGTGGGAAATATGGGGTTTTGAGTCTCCTTCACTGAGGAAGGTGTCGGTCTTGTCAATTTCAAAGTTGGTTTTTGAAACGGTCCCTGTGCTTATATCAAACTCTGGTTTTATGCATCACCCCACCTCTCCTTCCCCTTTATGCGGGCATAAGAGTGTTTTCTAAATGTGAGACTCTGTTCTCTTTCCTAACTCAGTTCACGTGTAGCCATGTTTACAGGATCTTCATAAGTGATATCTTATGATAAGTTTCTTTTTCTGTGTGACTTATTTCACTTAGAATCATCGTACCTGAATCCACTCACTTTGCTGCTACTGGTCTTATGACATTGATTTCATGGCTGAGGGATATTCCATCGTACGTAAGTACCACAATGTTTTGAACCATTTTTATATTTCCTGGGATATTTAAGGTGTACCCAAGTTGAGGTTCTTGTAGCCAGTGCAGCCCTAAATTTGGAGGTGGCTCTTTCTTATTGATTTTCAGTTTTCACAATGTATATTCCCTAGACTGGATGTTGCCTTGGCTCTGTAGCTCTGTTGTTTACTTGTTTTAGGGAACACAATGCACTCCTCCAGTGAGGCAGTTGGCAATTTACATCCCGCCCATCAGCATAACAAGGTTCCCTGTTCTCCAGGGCCTGTCTTGCCTTTCTGGTTTTTACACATTTTGTGGATGTCCCTTTTGACCGGTGGGAAGTGATACTTCTTTGTAGTGCAGATTTGCATTGCCCGCTTGCTTGCTTGGCCAAAAAGGGCGTATGCGTTTTCTCCTGAATATATTCAGGAGAAAACGCATACGCCCTTTTTGGCCAAGTGCACCATTGTCCAAGTTGTGCCCCTCTTCCTGTGCTTTACAGGCGATTCCAACGTACCTCTTGAAATCTGTTTCCTGCTATTTTGCCTCACTTTCAAGTCCGCCTCGTTGACTTCCCTCAACAGATTTTTGGACGATAGTTGTCCTTTATCACTCTGCCAGTTTGTGAATTGCTGTGCCCCTGAGCTCCATTTCTCTACTCGTTTTTTGTGAGCTGAACGCAAGTCCAAAATTTTGGATCATGTCCTATACTGGTTCCCGGTGGGTGGCTGAGACTTTGGTTAATTCTTCTTCCTGCCGGGAAATTAGAGTGACATGTGCCCGTCCAAATGCCTAACAGCTACTCTCTCATGGGTTCTCCCTCGTCCCTTCCATCCTCTGCCAATTTGGGAAGCTGTGCAAACCAGGAGGTTAAAGGGCCTGTCTCTCCAAGTTGGGAGATTGATAGTAAGGCAGTTGGAAAGTCAAACTGGAGCACCAGGAGAGGGACTATTCGTTGAGTTTTAGAAACCTTTCATATTCACAGTGTGTGCATTCTCTAGGTTTCCTGTACATGTTATAGCTGTAGTAATATTCCTTGAACATGGAGAGTTGGGACCCATGGAATGGGGGCCATGCATTATTGCTTGAAAGGGTCTGCATTTGCTCACCCAATCTCACCAATCCTCTCAGTCCCAAGTGTCCAGCCTTATGCCACATCCAGCTGTCATTGTAGACAGGGTCTTTCCAGGTTTCCTCAGTCACCCTGAAGGAATTGTAAAGAATTTCCCTGTTTTTTGGTTTTGCTTTTGAAATTCATTTTTATAGTGGGTTTGAGCTGATTCTCGCTGCCATGTTTATGCCACTCTAGACACACTTGATTCCCTTATGGAGACATATCAATACATAGGTTTTAAGATTCTTACTAGTCAAATATATTCCTCTGCGGGAAATATGGGGTTTTGAGTCTCTTTCAGTGAGGAAGGTGTAGGTCTTGTCTATTCCAAAGTTGGTTTTTGGAACGGTCCCTGTGCTTATATCAAACTCTGGTTTTATGCATCACCCCACCTCTCCATCCCCTTTATGCAGGCATATGTGTGTTTTCTAAATGTGAGACTCTGTTCTCTTTCCTAACTCAGTTCACGTGTAGCCATGTTTACAGGATCTTCCTAAGTGATATCTTATGATAAGTTTCTTTTTCTGTGTGACTTATTTCACTTAGAATCATCGTACCTGAATCCACTCACTTTGCTGCTACTGGTCTTATGACATTGATTTCATGGCTGAGGGATATTCCATCGTACGTAAGTACCACAATGTTTTGAACCATTTTTATATTTCCTGGGATATTTAAGGTGTACCCAAGTTTAGGTTCTTGTAGTCAGTGCAGCCCTAAATTTGGAGGTGGCTCTTTCTTATTGATTTTCAGCTTTCCCAAGGTATATTCCCTAGACTGGAAGTGGCCTTGGCTCTGTAGCTCTGTTGTTTACTTGTTTTAGGGAACACAATGCACTCCTCCAGTGAGGCAGTTGGCAATTTACATCCCGCCCATCAGCATAACAAGGCTCCCAGTTCTCCAGGGCCTGTCTTGCCTTTCTGGTTTTTACACATTTTGTGGATGTCCCTTTTGACCGGTGGGAAGTGATACTTCTTTGTAGTGCAGATTTGCATTGCCCGCTTGCTTGCTTGGCCAAAAAGGGCGTATGCGTTTTCTCCTGAATATATTCAGGAGAAAACGCATACGCCCTTTTTGGCCAAGTGCACCATTGTCCAAGTTGTGCCCCTCTTTCTGTGCTTTACAGGCGATTCCAACGTACCTCTTGAAATCTGTTTCCTGCTATTTTGCCTCACTTTCAAGTCCGCCTCGTTGACTTCCCTCAACAGATTTTTGGACGATAGTTGTCCTTTATCACTCTGCCAGTTTGTGAATTGCTGTGCCCCTGAGCTCCATTTCTCTACTCGTTTTTTGTGAGCTGAACGCAAGTCCAAAATTTTGGATCATGTCCTATACTGGTTCCCGGTGGGTGGCTGAGACTTTGGTTAATTCTTCTTCCTGCCGGGAAATTAGAGTGACATGTGCCCGTCCAAAAGCCTAACAGCTACTCTCTCATGGGTTCTCCCTCGTCTCTTCCATCCTCTGCCAAATTGGGAACCTATGCAAACCAGGAGGTTAAAGGGCCTGTCTCTCCAAGTTGGGAGATTGATAGTAAGGCAGTTGGAAAGTCAAACTGGAGCACCAGGAGAGGGACTATTCGTTGAGTTTTAGAAACCTTTCGTATTCACAGTGTGTCCATTCTCTAGGTTTCCTGTACATGTTATAGCTGTAGTAATATTCCCTTGAACCTGGAGAGTTGGGACCCATGGAATGGGGGCCATGCATTATTGCTTGAAAGGGTCTGCATTTGCTCACCCAATCTCACCAATCCTCTCAGTCCCAAGTGTCCAGCCTTATGCCACATCCAGCTGTCATTGTACATAGGGTCTTTCCAGGTTTCCTCAGACACCCTGAAGGAATTGTAAAGAATTTCCCTGTTTTTTGGTTTTGCTTTTGAAATTCCTTTTTATAGTGGGTTTGAGCTGATTCTCGCTGCCATGTTTATGCCACTCTAGACACACTTGATTCCCTTATGGAGTCATATCAATACATAGGTTTTAAGATTCTTACTAGTCAAATATATTCCTCTGTGGGAAATATGGGGTTTTGAGTCTCTTTCACTGAGGAAGGTGTAGGTCTTGTCTATTCCAAAGTTGGTTTTTGGAACGGTCCCTGTGCTTATATCAAACTCTGGTTTTATGCATCACCCCACCTCTCCATCCCCTTTATGCAGGCATAAGAGTGTTTTCTAAATGTGAGACTCTGTTCTCTTTCCTAACTCAGTTCACGTGTAGCCATGTTTACAGGATCTTCATAAGTGATATCTTATGATAAGTTCCTTTTTCTGTGTGACTTATTTCACTTAGAATCATCGTACCTGAATCCACTCACTTTGCTGCTACTGGTCTTATGACATTGATTTCATCGCTGAGGGATATTCCATCGTATGTAAGTACCACAATGATTTGAACCATTTTTATATTTCCTTGAATATTTAAGGTGTACCCAAGTTGAGGTTCTTGTAGTCAGTGCAGCCCTAAATTTGGAGGTGGCCCTTTCTTATTGATTTTCAGTTTTCCCAAGGTATATTCCCTAGACTGGAAGTGGCCTTGGCTCTGTAGCTCTGTTGTTTACTTGTTTTAGGGAACACAATGCACTCCTCCAGTGAGGCAGTTGGCAATTTACATCCCGCCCATCAGCATGACAAGGCTCCCTGTTCTCCAGGACCTTTCTTGCCTTTCTGGTTTTTACACATTTTGTGGATGTCCCTTTTGACAGGTGGGATGTGATACTTCTTTGTAGTGCAGATTTGCATTGCCCGCTTGCTTGCTTGGCCAAAAAGGGCGTATGCGTTTTCTCCTGAATATATTCAGGAGAAAACGCATAGGCCCTTTTTGGCCAAGTGCACCATTGTCCAAGTTGTGCCCCTATTCCTGTGCTTTACAGGCTATTCCAACGTACCTCTTGAAATCTGTTTCCTGCTATTTTGCCTCGCTTTCAAGTCCACCTCGTTGACTTCCCTCAACAGATTTTTGGACGATAGTTGTCCTTTATCACTCTGCCAGTTGGTGAATTGCTGTGCCCCTGAGCTCCATTTCTCAACTCGTTTTTTGTGAGCTGAACGCAAGTCCAAAATTTTGTATTATGTCCTATACTGGTTCCCGGTGGGTGGCTGAGACTTTGGTTAATTCTTCTTCCTGCCGGGAAATTAGAGTGACATGTGCCCGTCCAAATGCCTAACAGATACTCTCTCATGGGTTCTCCCTCGTCCCTTCCATCCTCTGCCAAATTGGGAACCTGTGCAAACCAGGAGGTTAAAGGGCCTGTCTCTCCAAGTTGGGAGATTGATAGTAAGGCAGTTGGAAAGTCAAACTGGAGCACCAGGAGAGGGACTATTCATTGAGTTTTAGAAACCTTTCGTATTCACAGTGTGTCCATTCTCTAGGTTTCCTGTACATGTTATAGCTGTAGTAATATTCCCTTGGACCTGGAGAGTTGGGACCCATGGAATGGGGGCCATGCATTATTGCTTGAAAGGGTCTGCATTTGCTCACTCAATCTCACCAATCCTCTCAGTCCCAAGTGTCCAGCCTTATGCCACATCCAGCTGTCATTGTAGAGAGGGTCTTTCCAGGTTTCCTCAGACACCCTGAAGGAATTGTAAAGAATTTCCCTGTTTTTTGGTTTTGCTTTTGAAATTCTTTTTATAGTGGGTTTGAGCTGATTCTCGCTGCCATGTTTATGCCACTCTAGACACACTTGATTGCCTTATGGAGTCATATCAATACATAGGTTTTAAGATTCTTACTAGTCAGATATATTCCTCTGTGGGAAATATGGGGTTTTGAGTCTCTTTCACTGAGGAAGGTGTAGGTCTTGTCTATTCCAAAGTTGGTTTTTGGAACGGTCCCTGTGCTTATATCAAACTCTGGTTTTATGCATCACCCCACCTCTCCTTCCCCTTTATGCAGGCATAAGAGTGTTCTCTAAATGTGAGACTCTGTTCTCTTTCCTAACTCAGTTCACGTGTAGCCATGTTTACAGGATCTTCCTAAGTGATATCTTATGATAAGTTCCTTTTTCTGTGTGACTTATTTCACTTAGAATCATCGTACCTGAATCCACTCACTTTGCTGCTACTGGTCTTATGACATTGATTTCATGGCTGAGGGATATTCCATCGTACATAAGTACCACAATATTTTGAACCATTTTTATATATCCTGGGATATTTAAGGTGTACCCAAGTTGAGGTTCTTGTAGTCAGTGCAGCCCTAAATTTGGAGGTGGCTCTTTCTTATTGATTTTCAGTTTTCCCAAGGTATATTCCCTAGACTGGAAGTGGCCTTGGCTCTGTAGCTCTGTTGTTTACTTGTTTTAGGGAACACAATGCAGTCCTCCAGTGAGGCAGTTGGCAATTTACATCCCGCCCATCAGCATAACAAGGCTCCCTGTTCTCCAGGGCCTGTCTTGCCTTTCTGGTTTTTACACATTTTGTGGATGTCCCTTTTGACCGGTGGGAAGTGATACTTCTTTGTAGTGCAGATTTGCATTGCCCGCTTGCTTGCTTGGCCAAAAAGGGCGTATGCGTTTTCTCCTGAATATATTCAGGAGAAAACGCATACGCCCTTTTTGGCCAAGTGCATCATTGTCCAAGTTGTGCCCCTCTTCCTGTGCTTTACAGGCGATTCCAAGGTACCTCTTGAAATCTGTTTCCTGCTATTTTGCCTCGCTTTCAAGTCCGCCTCGTTGACTTCCCTCAACAGATTTTTGGACGATAGTTGTCCTTTATCACTCTGCCAGTTTGTGAATTGCTGTGCCCCTGAGCTCCATTTCTCAACTCGTTTTTTGTGAGCTGAACGCAAGTCCAAACTTTTGGATCCTGTCCTATACTGGTTCCCGTTGGGTGGCTGAGACTTTCGTTAATTCTTCTTCCTGCCGGGAAATTAGAGTGACATGTGCCCGTCCAAATGCCTAACAGCTACTCTCTCATGGGTTCTCCCTCGTCCCTTCCATCCTCTGCCAAATTGGGAACCTGTGCAAACCAGGAGGTTAAAGGGCCTGTCTGTCCAAGTTGGGAGATTGATAGTAAGGCAGTTGGAAAGTCAAACTGGAGCACCAGGAGAGGGACTATTCGTTGAGTTTTAGAAACCTTTCGTATTCACAGTGTGTCCATTCTCTAGGTTTCCTGTACATGTTATAGTTGTAGTAATATTCCCTTGGACCTGGAGAGTTGGGACCCATGGAATGGGGGCCATGCATTATTGCTTGAAAGGGTCTGCATTTGCTCACCCAATCTCACCAATCCTCTCAGTCCCAAGTGTCCAGCCTTATGCCACATCCAGCTGTCATTGTAGATAGGGTCTTTCCAGGTTTCCTCAGACACCCTGAAGGAATTGTAAAGAATTTCCCTGTTTTTTGGTTTTGCTTTTGAAATTCCTTTTTATAGTGGGTTTGAGCTGATTCTCGCTGCCATGTTTATGCCACTCTAGACACACTTGATTCCCTTAAGGAGTCTTATCAATACATAGGTTTTAAGATTCTTACTAGTCAGATATATTCCTCTGTGGGAAATATGGGGTTTTGAGTCTCTTTCACTGAGGAAGGTGTAGGTCTTGTCTATTCCAAAGTTGGTTTTTGGAACGGTCCCTGTGCTTATATCAAACTCTGGTTTTATGCATCACCCCACCTCTCCTTCCCCTTTATGCAGGCATAAGAGTGTTTTCTAAATGTGAGACTCTGTTCTCTTTCCTAACTCAGTTCACGTGTAGCCATGTTTACAGGATCTTCCTAAGTGATATCTTATGATAAGTTTCTTTTTCTGTGTGACTTATTTCACTTAGAATCATCGTACCTGAATCCACTCACTTTGCTGCTACTGGTCTTATGACATTGATTTCATGGCTGAGGGATATTCCATCGTACGTAAGTACCACAATGTTTTGAACCATTTTTATATTTCCTGGGATATTTAAGGTGTACCCAAGTTGAGGTTCTTGTAGTCAGTGCAGCCCTAAATTTGGAGGTGGCTCTTTCTTATTGATTTTCAGTTTTCCCAACGTATATTCCCTAGACTGGAAGTGGCCTTGGCTCTGTAGCTCTGTTGTTTACTTGTTTTAGGGAACACAATGCACTCCTCCAGTGAGGCAGTTGGCAATTTACATCCCGCCCATCAGCATAACAAGGCTCCCAGTTCTCCAGGGCCTGTCTTGCCTTTCTGGTTTTTACACATTTTGTGGATGTCCCTTTTGACCGGTGGGAAATGATACTTCTTTGTAGTGCAGATTTGCATTGCCCGCTTGCTTGCTTGGCCAAAAAGGGCGTATGCGTTTTCTCCTGAATAAATTCAGGAGAAAACGCATACGCCCTTTTTGGCCAAGTGCACCATTGTCCAAGTTGTGCCCCTCTTCCGGTGCTTTACAGGCGATTCCAACGTACCTCTTGAAATCTGTTTCCTGCTATTTTGCCTCGCTTTCAAGTCCGCCTCGTTGACTTCCCTCAACAGATTTTTGGAGGATGGTTGTCCTTTATCACTCTGCCAGTTTGTGAATTGCTGTGCCCCTGAGCTCCATTTCTCAACTCGTTTTTTGTGAGCTGAACGCAAGTCCAAAATTTTGGATCCTGTCCTATACTGGTTCCCGGTGGGTGGCTGAGACTTTGGTTAATTCTTCTTCCTGCCGGGAAATTAGAGTGACATGTGCCCGTCCAAATGCCTAACAGCTACTCTCTCATGGGTTCTCCCTCGTCCCTTCCATCCTCTGCCAAATTGGGAACCTGTGCAAACCAGGAGGTTAAAGGGCCTGTCTCTCCAAGTTGGGAGATTGATAGTAAGGCAGATGGAAAGTCAAA
Organism: Mesoplodon densirostris; assembly: GCF_025265405.1. Lineage (NCBI taxonomy): Eukaryota > Metazoa > Chordata > Mammalia > Artiodactyla > Ziphiidae > Mesoplodon > Mesoplodon densirostris. The sequence continues at coordinate 1,909,872 of NW_026778199.1, read as the reverse complement.
CAGGAGCACCAGGAGAGGGACTATTCGTTGAGTTTTAGAAACCTTTCGTATTCACAGTGTGTCCATTCTCTAGGTTTCCTGTACATGTTATAGCTGTAGTAATATTCCCTTGGACCTGGAGAATTGGGACCCATGGAAAGGGGGCCATGCATTATTGCTTGAAAGGGTCTGCATTTGCTCACCCAATCTCACCAATCCTCTCAGTCCCAAGTGTCCAGCCTTATGCCACATCCAGCTGTCATTGTAGATAGGGTCTTTCCAGGTTTCCTCAGACACCCTGAAGGAATTGTAAAGAATTTCCCTGTTTTTTGGTTTTGCTTTTGAAATTCCTTTTTATAGTGGGTTTGAGCTGATTCTCGCTGCCATGTTTATGCCACTCTAGACACACTTGATTCCCTTATGCAGACATATCAATACATAGGTTTTAAGATTCTTACTAGTCAGATATATTCCTCTGTGGGAAATATGGGGTTTTGAGTCTCTTTCACTGAGGAAGGTGTAGGTCTTGTCTATTCCAAAGTTGGTTTTTGGAACGGTCCCTGTGCTTATATCAAACTCTGGTTTTATGCATCACCCCACCTCTCCTTCCCCTTTATGCAGGCATAAGAGTGTTTTCTAAATGTGAGACTCTGTTCTCTTTCCTAACTCAGTTCACGTGTAGCCATGTTTACAGGATCTTCCTAAGTGATATCTTATGATAAGTTTCTTTTTCTGTGTGACTTATTTCACTTAGAATCATCGTACCTGAATCCACTCACTTTGCTGCTACTGGTCTTATGACATTGATTTCATGGCTGAGGGATATTCCATCGTACGTAAGTACCACAATGTTTTGAACCATTTTTATATTTCCTGGGATATTTAAGGTGTACCCAAGTTTAGGTTCTTGGAGTCAGTGCAGCCCTAAATTTGGAGGTGGCTCTTTCTTATTGATTTTCAGTTTTCCCAAGGTATATTCCCTAGACTGGAAGTGGCCTTGGCTCTGTAGCTCTGTTGTTTACTTGTTTTAGGGAACACAATGCACTCCTCCAGTGAGGCAGTTGGCAATTTACATCCCGCCCATCAGCATAACAAGGCTCCCAGTTCTCCAGGGCCTGTCTTGCCTTTCTGGTTTTTACACATTTTGTGGATGTCCCTTTTGACCGGTGGGAAGTGATACTTCTTTGTAGTGCAGATTTGCATTGCCCGCTTGCTTGCTTGGCCAAAAAGGGCGTATGCGTTTTCTCCTGAATATATTCAGGAGAAAACGCATACGCCCTTTTTGGCCAAGTGCACCATTGTCCAAGTTGTGCCCCTCTTCCTGTGCTTTACAGGCGATTCCAACGTACCTCTTGAAATCTGTTTCCTGCTATTTTGCCTCACTTTCAATTCCGCCTCGTTGACTTCCCTCAACAGATTTTTGGACGATAGTTGTCCTTTATCACTCTGCCAGTTTGTGAAATGCTGTGCCCCTGAGCTCCATTTCTCAACTCGTTGTTTGTGAGCTGAACGCAAGTCCAAAATTTTGGATCATGTCCTATACTGGTTCCCGGGGTGTGGCTGAGACTTTGGTTAATTCTTCTTCCTGCCGGGAAATTAGAGTGACATGTGCCCGTCCAAATGCCTAACAGCTACTCTCTCATGGGTTCTCCCTCGTCCCTTCCATCCTCTGCCAAATTGGGAACCTGTGCAAACCAGGAGGTTAAAGGGCCTGTCTCTCCAAGTTGGGAGATTGATAGTAAGGCAGTTGGAAAGTCAAAATGGAGCACCAGGAGAGGGACTATTCGTTGAATTTTAGAAACCTTTCGTATTCACAGTGTGTCCATTCTCTAGGTTTCCTGTACATGTTATAGCTGTAGTAATATTCCCTTGAACCTGGAGAGTTGGGACCCATGGAATGGGGGCCATGCATTATTGCTTGAAAGGGTCTGCATTTGCTCACCCAATCTCACCAATCCTCTCAGTCCCAAGTGTCCAGCCTTATGCCACATCCAGCTGTCATGGTACATAGGGTCTTTCCAGGTTTCCTCAGACACCCTGAAGGAATTGTAAAGAATTTCCCTGTTTTTTGGTTTTGCTTTTGAAATTCCTTTTTATAGTGGGTTTAAGCTGATTCTCGCTGCCATGTTTATGCCACTCTAGACACACTTGATTCCCTTATGGAGACATATCAATACATAGGTTTTAAGATTCTTACTAGTCAGATATATTCCTCTGTGGGAAATATGGGGTTTTGAGTCTCCTTCACTGAGGAAGGTGTCGGTCTTGTCAATTTCAAAGTTGGTTTTTGAAACGGTCCCTGTGCTTATATCAAACTCTGGTTTTATGCATCACCCCACCTCTCCTTCCCCTTTATGCGGGCATAAGAGTGTTTTCTAAATGTGAGACTCTGTTCTCTTTCCTAACTCAGTTCACGTGTAGCCATGTTTACAGGATCTTCATAAGTGATATCTTATGATAAGTTTCTTTTTCTGTGTGACTTATTTCACTTAGAATCATCGTACCTGAATCCACTCACTTTGCTGCTACTGGTCTTATGACATTGATTTCATGGCTGAGGGATATTCCATCATACGTAAGTACCACAATGTTTTGAACCATTTTTATATTTCCTGGGATATTTAAGGTGTACCCAAGTTGAGGTTCTTGTAGCCAGTGCAGCCCTAAATTTGGAGGTGGCTCTTTCTTATTGATTTTCAGTTTTCCCAAGGTATATTCCCTAGACTGGATGTTGCCTTGGCTCTGTAGCTCTGTTGTTTACTTGTTTTAGGGAACACAATGCACTCCTCCAGTGAGGCAGTTGGCAATTTACATCCCGCCCATCAGCATAACAAGGTTCCCTGTTCTCCAGGGCCTGTCTTGCCTTTCTGGTTTTTACACATTTTGTGGATGTCCCTTTTGACCGGTGGGAAGTGATACTTCTTTGTAGTGCAGATTTGCATTGCCCGCTTGCTTGCTTGGCCAAAAAGGGCGTATGCGTTTTCTCCTGAATATATTCAGGAGAAAACGCATACGCCCTTTTTGGTCAAGTGCACCATTGTCCAAGTTGTGCCCCTCTTCCTGTGCTTTACAGGCGATTCCAACGTACCTCTTGAAATCTGTTTCCTGCTATTTTGCCTCACTTTCAAGTCCGCCTCGTTGACTTCCCTCAACAGATTTTTGCACGATAGTTGTCCTTTATCACTCTGCCAGTTTGTGAATTGCTGTGCCACTGAGCTCCATTTCTCAACTCGTTTTTTGTGAGCTGAACGCAAGTCCAAAATTTTGGATCATGTCCTATACTGGTTCCCGGTGGGTGTCTGAGACTTTGGTTAATTCTTCTTCCTGCCGGGAAATTAGAGTGACATGTGCCCGTCCAAATGCCTAACAGCTACTCTCTCATGGGTTCTCCCTCGTCCCTTCCATCCTCTGCCAAATTGGGAACCTGTTCAAACCAGGAGGTTAAAGGGCCTGTCTCTCCAAGTTAGGAGATTAATAGTAAGGCAGTTGGAAAGTCAAACTGGAGCACCAGGAGAGGGACTATTCGTTGAGTTTTAGAAACCTTTCGTATTCACAGTGTGTCCATTCTCTAGGTTTCCTGTACATGTTATAGTTGTAGTAATATTCCCTTGGACCTGGAGAGTTGGGACCCATGGAATGGGGGCCATGCATTATTGCTTGAAAGGGTCTGCATTTGCTCACCCAATCTCACCAATCCTCTCAGTCCCAAGTGTCCAGCCTTATGCCACATCCAGCTGTCATTGTAGATAGGGTCTTTCCATGTTTCCTCAGACACCCTGAAGGAATTGTAAAGAATTTCCCTGTTTTTTGGTTTTGCTTTTGAAATTCCTTTTTATAGTGGGTTTGAGCTGATTCTCGCTGCCATGTTTATGCCACTCTAGACACACTTGATTCCCTTATGGAGTCATATCAATACATAGGTTTTAAGATTCTTACTAGTCAGATATATTCCTCTGTGGGAAATATGGGGTTTTGAGTCTCTTTCACTGAGGAAGGTGTAGGTCTTGTCTATTCCAAAGTTGGTTTTTGGAACGGTCCCTGTGCTTATATCAAACTCTGGTTTTATGCATCACCCCACCTCTCCTTCCCCTTTATGCAGGCATAAGAGTGTTTTCTAAATGTGAGACTCTGTTCTCTTTCCTAACTCAGTTCACGTGTAGCCATGTTTACAGGATCTTCCTAAGTGATATCTTATGATAAGTTTCTTTTTCTGTGTGACTTATTTCACTTAGAATCATCGTACCTGAATCCACTCACTTTGCTGCTACTGGTCTTATGACATTGATTTCATGGCTGAGGGATATTCCATCGTACGTAAGTACCACAATGTTTTGAACCATTTTTATATTTCCTGGGATATTTAAGGTGTACCCAAGTTGAGGTTCTTGTAGTCAGTTCAGCCCTAAATTTGGAGGTGGCTCTTTCTTATTGATTTTCAGTTTTCCCAACGTATATTCCCTAGACTGGAAGTGGCCTTGGCTCTGTAGCTCTGTTGTTTACTTGTTTTAGGGAACACAATGCACTCCTCCAGTGAGGCAGTTGGCAATTTACATCCCGCCCATCAGCATAACAAGGCTCCCTGTTCTCCAGGGCCTGTCTTGCCTTTCTGGTTTTTACACATTTTGTGGATGTCCCTTTTGACCGGTGGGATGTGATACTTCTTTGTAGTGCAGATTTGCATTGCCCGCTTGCTTGCTTGGCCAAAAAGGGCGTATGCGTTTTCTCCTGAATATATTCAGGAGAAAACGCATACGCCCTTTTTGGCCAAGTGCATCATTGTCCAAGTTGTGCCCCTCTTCCTGTGCTTTACAGGCGATTCCAAGGTACCTCTTGAAATCTGTTTCCTGCTATTTTGCCTCGCTTTCAAGTCCGCCTCGTTGACTTCCCTCAACAGATTTTTGGACGATAGTTGTCCTTTATCACTCTGACAGTTTGTGAATTGCTGTGCCCCTGAGCTCCATTTCTCAACTCGTTTTTTGTGAGCTGAACGCAAGTCCAAACTTTTGGATCCTGTCCTATACTGGTTCCCGGTGGGTGGCTGAGACTTTGGTTAATTCTTCTTCCTGCCGGGAAATTAGAGTGACATGTGCCCGTCCAAATGCCTAACAGCTACTCTCTCATGGGTTCTCCCTCGTCCCTTCCATCCTCTGCCAAATTGGGAACCTGTGCAAACCAGGAGGTTAAAGGGCCTGTCTCTCCAAGTTGGGAGATTGATAGTAAGGCAGTTGGAAAGTCAAACTGGAGCACCAGGAGAGGGACTATTCGTTGAGTTTTAGAAACCTTTCGTATTCACAGTGTGTCCATTCTCTAGGTTTCCTGTACATGTTATAGTTGTAGTAATATTCCCTTGGACCTGGAGAGTTGGGACCCATGGAATGGGGGCCATGCATTATTGCTTGAAAGGGTCTGCATTTGCTCACCCAATCTCACCAATCCTCTCAGTCCCAAGTGTCCAGCCTTATGCCACATCCAGCTGTCATTGTAGATAGGGTCTTTCCAGGTTTCCTCAGACACCCTGAAGGAATTGTAAAGAATTTCCCTGTTTTTTGGTTTTGCTTTTGAAATTCCTTTTTATAGTGGGTTTGAGCTGATTCTCGCTGCCATGTTTATGCCACTCTAGACACACTTGATTCCCTTATGGAGTCATATCAATACATAGGTTTTAAGATTCTTACTAGTCAGATATATTCCTCTGTGGGAAATATGGGGTTTTGAGTCTCTTTCACTGAGGAAGGTGTAGGTCTTGTCTATTCCAAAGTTGGTTTTTGGAACGGTCCCTGTGCTTATATCAAACTCTGGTTTTATGCATCACCCCACCTCTCCTTCCCCTTTATGCAGGCATAAGAGTGTTTTCTAAATGTGAGACTCTGTTCTCTTTCCTAACTCAGTTCACGTGTAGCCATGTTTACAGGATCTTCCTAAGTGATATCTTATGATAAGTTTCTTTTTCTGTGTGACTTATTTCACTTAGAATCATCGTACCTGAATCCACTCACTTTGCTGCTACTGGTCTTATGACATTGATTTCATGGCTGAGGGATATTCCATCGTATGTAAGTACCACAATGTTTTGAACCATTTTTATATTTCCTGGGATATTAAAGGTGTACCCAAGTTGAGGTTCTTGTAGTCAGTGCAGCCCTAAATTTGGAGGTGGCTCTTTCTTATTGATTTTCAGTTTTCCCAAGGTATATTTCCTAGACTGGAAGTGGCCTTGGCTCTGTAGCTCTGTTGTTTACTTGTTTTAGAGAACTCAATGCACTCCTCCAGTGAGGCAGTTGGCAGTTTACATCCCGCCCATCAGCATGACAAGGCTCCCAGTTCTCCAGGGCCTGTGTTGCCTTTCTGGTTTTTACACATTTTGTGGATGTCCCTTTTGACCGGTGGGAAGTGATACTTCTTTGTAGTGCAGATTTGCATTGCCCGCTTGCTTTCTTGGCCAAAAAGGGCGTATGCGTTTTCTCCTGAATATATTCAGGAGAAAATGCATACGCCCTTTTTGGCCAAGTGCACCATTGTCCAAGTTGTGCCCCTCTTCCTGTGCTTTACAGGCGATTCCAAGGTACCTCTTGAAATCTGTTTCCTGCTCTTTTGCCTCAATATCAAGTCCGCCTCGTTGACTTCCCTCAACAGATTTTTGGACGATAGTTGTCCTTTATCACTCTGCCAGTTTGTGAATTGCTGTGGCCCTGAGCTCCATTTCTCAACTCGTTTTTTGTGAGCTGAACGCAAGTCCAAAATTTTGGATCATGTCCTATACTGGTTCCCGGTGGGTGGCTGAGACTTTGGTTAATTCTTCTTCCTGCCGGGAAATTAGAGTGACATGTGCCCGTCCAAATGCCTAACAGCTACTCTCTCATGGGTTCTCCCTCGTCCCTTCCATCCTCTGCCAAATTGGGAACCTGTGAAAACCAGGAGGTTAAAGGGCCTGTCTCTCCAAGTTGGGAGATTGATAGTAAGGCAGTTGGAAAGTCAAACTGGAGCACCAGGAGAGGGACTATTCGTTGAGTTTTAGAAACCTTTCGTATTCACAGTGTGTCCATTCTCTAGGTTTCCTGTACATGTTATAGCTGTAGTAATATTCCTTGAACATGGAGAGTTGGGACCCATGGAATGGGGGCCATGCATTATTGCTTGAAAGGGTCTGCATTTGCTCACCCAATCTCACCAATCCTCTCAGTCCCAAGTGTCCAGCCTTATGCCACATACAGCTGTCATTGTAGACAGTGTCTTTCCAGGTTTCCTCAGTCACCCTGAAGGAATTGTAAAGAATTTCCCTGTTTTTTGGTTTTGCTTTTGAAATTCCTTTTTATAGTGGGTTTGAGCTGATTCTCGCTGCCATGTTTATGCCACTCTAGACACACTTGATTCCCTTATGGAGACATATCAATACATAGGTTTTAAGATTCTTACTAGTCAAATATATTCCTCTGCGGGAAATATGGGGTTTTGAGTCTCTTTCAGTGAGGAAGGTGTAGGTCTTGTCTATTCCAAAGTTGGTTTTTGGAACGGTCCCTGTGCTTATATCAAACTCTGGTTTTATGCATCACCCCACCTCTCCATCCCCTTTATGCAGGCATAAGTGTGTTTTCTAAATGTGAGACTCTGTTCTCTTTCCTAACTCAGTTCACGTGTAGCCATGTTTACAGGATCTTCATAAGTGATATCTTATGATAAGTTTCTTTTTCTGTGTGACTTATTTCACTTAGAATCATCGTACCTGAATCCACTCACTTTGCTGCTACTGGTCTTATGACATTGATTTCATCGCTGAGGGATATTCCATCGTACGTAAGTACCACAATGTTTTGAACCATTTTTATATTTCCTGGGATATTTAAGGTGTACCCAAGTTTAGGTTCTTGTAGTCAGTGCAGCCCTAAATTTGGAGGTGGCTCTTTCTTATTGATTTTCAGTTTTCCCAAGGTATATTCCCTAGACTGGAAGTGGCCTTGGCTCTGTAGCTCTGTTGTTTACTTGTTTTAGGGAACACAATGCACTCCTCCAGTGAGGCAGTTGGCAATTTACATCCCGCCCATCAGCATAACAAGGCTCCCAGTTCTCCAGGGCCTGTCTTGCTTTCTGGTTTTTACACATTTTGTGGATGTCCCTTTTGACCGGTGGGAAGTGATACTTCTTTGTAGTGCAGATTTGCATTGCCCGCTTGCTTGCTTGGCCAAAAAGGGCGTATGCGTTTTCTCCTGAATATATTCAGGAGAAAACGCATACACACTTTTTGGCCAAGTGCACCATTGTCCAAGTTGTGCCCCTCTTCCTGTGCTTTACAGGCGATTCCAAGGTACCTCTTGAAATCTGTTTCCTGCTATTTTGCCTCACTTTCAAGTCCGCCTCGTTGACTTCCCTCAACAGATTTTTGGACGATAGTTGTCCTTTATCACTATGCCAGTTTGTGAATTGCTGTGCCCCTGAGCTCCATTTCTCAACTCGTTTTTTGTGAGCTGAACGCAAGTCCAAAATTTTGGATCATGTCCTATACTGGTTCCCGGTGGGTGGCTGAGACTTTGGTTAATTCTTCTTCCTGCCGGGAAATTAGAGTGACATGTGCCCGTCCAAAAGCCTAACAGCTACTCTCTCATGGGTTCTCCCTCGTCTCTTCCATCCTCTGCCAAATTGGGAACCTGTGCAAACCAGGAGGTTAAAGGGCCTGTCTCTCCAAGTTGGGAGATTGATAGTAAGGCAGTTGGAAAGTCAAACTGGAGCACCAGGAGAGGGACTATTCGTTGAGTTTTAGAAACCTTTCGTATTCACAGTGTGTGCATTCTCTAGGTTTCCTGTACATGTTATAGCTGTAGTAATATTCCTTGAACATGGAGAGTTGGGACCCATGGAATGGGGGCCATGCATTATTGCTTGAAAGGGTCTGCATTTGCTCACCCAATCTCACCAATCCTCTCAGGCCCAAGTGTCCAGCCTTATGCCACATCCAGCTGTCATTGTACATAGGGTCTTTCCAGGTTTCCTCAGACACCCTGAAGGAATTGTAAAGAATTTCCCTGTTTTTTGGTTTTGCTTTTGAAATTCCTTTTTATAGTGGGTTTGAGCTGATTCTCGCTGCCATGTTTATGCCACTCTAGACACACTTGATTCCCTTATGGAGTCATATCAATACATAGGTTTTAAGATTATTACTAGTCAGATATATTCCTCTGTGGGAAATATGGGGTTTTGAGTCTCTTTCACTGAGGAAGGTGTAGGTCTTGTCTATTCCAAAGTTGGTTTTTGGAACGGTCCCTGTGCTTATATCAAACTCTGGTTTTATGCAACACCCCACCTCTCCATCCCCTTTATGCAGGCATAAGAGTGTTTTCTAAATGTGAGACTCTGTTCTCTTTCCTAACTCAGTTCACGTGTAGCCATGTTTACAGGATCTTCATAAGTGATATCTTATGATAAGTTCCTTTTTCTGTGTGACTTATTTCACTTAGAATCATCGTACCTGAATCCACTCACTTTGCTGCTACTGGTCTTATGACATTGATTTCATCGCTGAGGGATATTCCATCGTATGTAAGTACCACAAGGATTTGAACCATTTTTATATTTCCTTGAATATTTAAGGTGTACCCAAGTTGAGGTTCTTGTAGTCAGTGCAGCCCTAAATTTGGAGGTGGCCCTTTCTTATTGATTTTCAGTTTTCCCAAGGTATATTCCCTAGACTGGAAGTGGCCTTGGCTCTGTAGCTCTGTTGTTTACTTGTTTTAGGGAACACAATGCACTCCTCCAGTGAGGCAGTTGGCAATTTACATCCCGCCCATCAGCATGACAAGGCTCCCTGTTCTCCAGGACCTTTCTTGCCTTTCTGGTTTTTAAACATTTTGTGGATGTCCCTTTTGACCGGTGGGATGTGATACTTCTTTGTAGTGCAGATTTGCATTGCCCGCTTGCTTGCTTGGCCAAAAAGGGCCTATGCGTTTTCTCCTGAATATATTCAGGAGAAAACGCATACGCCCTTTTTGGCCAAGTGCACCATTGTCCAAGTTGTGCCCCTCTTCCTGTGCTATACAGGCTATTCCAACGTACCTCTTGAAATCTGTTTCCTGCTATTTTGCCTCGCTTTCAAGTCCACCTCGTTGACTTCCCTCAACAGATTTTTGGACGATAGTTGTCCTTTATCACTCTGCCAGTTTGTGAATTGCTGTGCCCCTGAGCTCCATTTCTCAACTCGTTTTTTGTGAGCTGAACGCAAGTCCAAAATTTTGTATCATGTCCTATACTGATTCCCGGTGGGTGGCTGAGGCTTTGGTTAATTCTTCTTCCTGCCGGGAAATTAGAGTGACATGTGCCCGTCCAAATGCCTAACAGCTACTCTCTCATGGGTTCTCCCTCGTCCCTTCCATCCTCTGCCAAATTGGGAACCTGTGCAAACCAGGAGGTTAAAGGGCCTGTCTCTCCAAGTTGGGAGATTGATAGTAAGGCAGTTGGAAAGTCAAACTGGAGCACCAGGAGAGGGACTATTCGTTGAGTTTTAGAAACCTTTCGTATTCACAGTGTGTCCATTCTCTAGGTTTCCTGTACATGTTATAGTTGTAGTAATATTCCCTTGGACCTGGAGAGTTGGGACCCATGGAATGGGGGCCATGCATTATTGCTTGAAAGGGTCTGCATTTGCTCACCCAATCTCACCAATCCTCTCAGTCCCAAGTGTCCAGCCTTATGCCACATCCAGCTGTCATTGTAGATAGGGTCTTTCCAGGTTTCCTCAGACACCCTGAAGGAATTGTAAAGAATTTCCCTGTTTTTTGGTTTTGCTTTTGAAATTCCTTTTTATAGTGGGTTTGAGCTGATTCTCGCTGCCATGTTTATGCCACTCTAGACACACTTGATTCCCTTATGGAGTCATATCAATACATAGGTTTTAAGATTCTTACTAGTCAGATATATTCCTCTGTGGGAAATATGGGGTTTTGAGTCTCTTTCACTGAGGAAGGTGTAGGTCTTGTCTATTCCAAAGTTGGTTTTTGGAACGGTCCCTGTGCTTATATCAAACTCTGGTTTTATGCATCACCCCACCTCTCCTTCCCCTTTATGCAGGCATAAGAGTGTTTTCTAAATGTGAGACTCTGTTCTCTTTCCTAACTCAGTTCACGTGTAGCCATGTTTACAGGATCTTCCTAAGTGATATCTTATGATAAGTTTCTTTTTCTGTGTGACTTATTTCACTTAGAATCATCGTACCTGAATCCACTCACTTTGCTGCTACTGGTCTTATGACATTGATTTCATGGCTGAGGGATATTCCATCGTACGTAAGTACCACAATGTTTTGAACCATTTTTATATTTCCTGGGATATTTAAGGTGTACCCAAGTTGAGGTTCTTGGAGTCAGTGCAGCCCTAAATTTGGAGGTGGCTCTTTCTTATTGATTTTCAGTTTTCCCAAGGTATATTCCCTAGACTGGAAGTGGCCTTGGCTCTGTAGCTCTGTTGTTTACTTGTTTTAGGGAACACAATGCACTCCTCCAGTGAGGCAGTTGGCAATTTACATCCCGCCCATCAGCATAACAAGGCTCCCTGTTCTCCAGGGCCTGTCTTGCCTTTCTGGTTTTTACACATTTTGTGGATGTCCCTTTTGACCGGTGGGAAGTGATACTTCTTTGTAGTGCAGATTTGCATTGCCCGCTTGCTTGCTTGGCCAGAAAGGGCGTATGCGTTTTCTCCTAAACATATTCAGGAGAAAACACATACGCCCTTTTTGGCCAAGTGCATCATTGTCAAAGTTGTGCCCCTCTTCCTGTGCTTTACAGGCAATTCCAAGGTACCTCTTGAAATCTGTTTCCTGCTATTTTGCCCTGATTTCAAGTCCGCCTCGTTGACTTCCCTCAACAGATTTTTGGACGATAGTTGTCCTTTATCACTCTGACAGTTTGTGAATTGCTGTGCCCCTGAGCTCCATTTCTCAACTCGTTTTTTGTGAGCTGAACGCAAGTCCAAAATTTTGGATCATGTCCTATACTGGTTCCCGGTGCGTGGCTGAGACTTTGGTTAATTCTTCTTCCTGCCGGGAAATTAGAGTGACATGTGCCCGTCCAAATGCCTAACAGCTACTCTCTCATGGGTTCTCCCTCGTCCCTTCCATCCTCTGCCAAATTGGGAACCTGTGCAAACCAGGAGATTAAAGGGCCTGTCTCTCCAAGTTGGGAGATTGATAGTAAGGCAGTTGGAAAGTCAAACTGGAGCACCAGGAGAGGGACTATTCGTTGAGTTTTAGAAACCTTTCGTATTCACAGTGTGTCCATTCTCTAGGTTTCCTGTACATGTTATAGCTGTAGTAATATTCCCTTGGACCTGGAGAGTTGGGACCCATGGAATGGGGGCCATGCATTATTGCTTGAAAGGGTCTGCATTTGCTCACCCAATTTCACCAATCCTCTCAGTCCCAAGTGTCCAGCCTTATGCCACATCCAGCTGTCATTGTAGATAGGGTCTTTCCAGGTTTCCTCAGACACCCTGAAGGAATTGTAAAGAATTTCCCTGTTTTTTGGTTTTGCTTTTGAAATTCCTTTTTATAGTGGGTTTGAGCTGATTCTCGCTGCCATGTTTATGCCACTCTAGACACACTTGATTCCCTTATGGAGTCATATCAATACATAGGTTTTAAGATTCTTACTAGTCAGATATATTCCTCTGCGGGAAATATGGGGTTTTGAGTCTCTTTCACTGAGGAAGGTGTAGGTCTTGTCTATTCCAAAGTTGGTTTTTGGAACGGTCCCTGTGCTTATATCAAACTCTGGTTTTATGCATCACCCCACCTCTCCTTCCCCTTTATGCAGGCATAAGAGTGTTTTCTAAATGTGAGACTCTGTTCTCTTTCCTAACTCAGTTCACGTGTAGCCATGTTTACAGGATCTTCCTAAGTGATATCTTATGATAAGTTTCTTTTTCTGTGTGACTTATTTCACTTAGAATCATCGTACCTGAATCCACTCACTTTGCTGCTACTGGTCTTATGACATTGATTTCATGACTGAGGGATATTCCATCGTACGTAAGTACCACAATGTTTTGAACCATTTTTATATTTCCTGGGATATTTAAGGTGTACCCAAGTTGAGGTTCTTGTAGTCAGTGCAGCCCTAAATTTGGAGGTGGCTCTTTCTTATTGATTTTCAGTTTTCCCAAGGTATATTCCCTAGACTGGAAGTGGCCTTGGCTCTGTAGCTCTGTTGTTTACTTGTTTTAGGGAACACAATGCACTCCTCCAGTGAGGCAGTTGGCAATTTACATCCCGCCCATCAGCATAACAAGGCTCCCAGTTCTCCAGGGCCTGTCTTGCCTTTCTGGTTTTTACACATTTTGTGGATGTCCCTTTTGACCGGTGGGAAATGATACTTCTTTGTAGTGCAGATTTGCATTGCCCGCTTGCTTGCTTGGCCAAAAAGGGCGTATGCGTTTTCACCTGAATGAATTCAGGAGAAAACGCATACGCCCTTTTTGGCCAAGTGCATCATTGTCCAAGTTGTGCCCCTCTTCCTGTGCTTTACAGGCGATTCCAACGTACCTCTTGAAATCTGTTTCCTGCTATTTTGCCTCGCTTTCAAGTCCGCCTCGTTGACTTCCCTCAACAGATTTTTGGAGGATGGTTGTCCTTTATCACTCTGCCAGTTTGTGAATTGCTGTGCCCCTGAGCTCCATTTCTCAACTCGTTTTTTGTGAGCTGAACGCAAGTCCAAAATTTTGGATCCTGTCCTATACTGGTTCCTGGTGGGTGGCTGAGACTTTGGTTAATTCTTCTTCCTGCCGGGAAATTAGAGTGACATGTGCCCGTCCAAATGCCTAACAGCTACTCTCTCATGGGTTCTCCCTCGTCCCTTCCATCCTCTGCCAAATTGGGAACCTGTGCAAACCAGGAGGTTAAAGGGCCTGTCTCTCCAAGTTGGGCGATTGATAGTAAGGCAGATGGAAAGTCAAACTGGAGCACCAGGAGAGGGACTATTCGTTGAGTTTTAGAAACCTTTCGTATTCACAGTGTGTCCATTCTCTAGGTTTCCTGTACATGTTATAGCTGTAGTAATATTCCCTTGGACCTGGAGATTTGGGACCCATGGAATGGGGGCCATGCATTATTGCTTGAAAGGGTCTGCATTTGCTCACCCAATCTCACCAATCCTCTCAGGCCCAAGTGTCCAGCCTTATGCCACATCCAGCTGTCATTGTACATAGGGTCTTTCCAGGTTTCCTCAGACACCCTGAAGGAATTGTAAAGAATTTCCCTGTTTTTTGGTTTTGCTTTTGAAATTCCTTTTTATAGTGGGTTTGAGCTGATTCTCGCTGCCATGTTTATGCCACTCTAGACACACTTGATTCCCTTATGGAGTCATATCAATACATAGGTTTTAAGATTATTACTAGTCAGATATATTCCTCTGTGGGAAATATGGGGTTTTGAGTCTCTTTCACTGAGGAAGGTGTAGGTCTTGTATATTCCAAAGTTGGTTTTTGGAACGGTCCCTGTGCTTATATCAAACTCTGGTTTTATGCATCACCCCACCTCTCCATCCCCTTTATGCAGGCATAAGAGTGTTTTCTAAATGTGAGACTCTGTTCTCTTTCCTAACTCAGTTCACGTGTAGCCATGTTTACAGGATCTTCATAAGTGATATCTTATGATAAGTTCCTTTTTCTGTGTGACTTATTTCACTTAGAATCATCGTACCTGAATCCACTCACTTTGCTGCTACTGGTCTTATGACATTGATTTCATCGCTGAGGGATATTCCATCGTATGTAAGTACCACAATGATTTGAACCATTTTTATATTTCCTTGAATATTTAAGGTGTACCCAAGTTGAGGTTCTTGTAGTCAGTGCAGCCCTAAATTTGGAGGTGGCCCTTTCTTATGGATTTTCAGTTTTCCCAAGGTATATTCCCTAGACTGGAAGTGGCCTTGGCTCTGTAGCTCTGTTGTTTACTTGTTTTAGGGAACACAATGCACTCCTCCAGTGAGGCAGTTGGCAATTTACATCCCGCCCATCAGCATAACAAGGCTCCCTGTTCTCCAGGGCCTGTCTTGCCTTTCTGGTTTTTACACATTTTGTGGATGTCCCTTTTGACCGGTGGGAAGTGATACTTCTTTGTAGTGCAGATTTGCATTGCCCGCTTGCTTGCTTGGCCAAAAAGGGCGTATGCGTTTTCTCCTGAATATATTCAGGAGAAAACGCATACGCCCTTTTTGGCCAAGTGCATCATTGTCCAAGTTGTGCCCCTCTTCCTGTGCTTTACAGGCGATTCCAAGGTACCTCTTGAAATCTGTTTCCTGCTATTTTGCCTCGCTTTCAAGTCCGCCTCGTTGACTTCCCTCAACAGATTTTTGGACGATAGTTGTCCTTTATCACTCTGCCAGTTTGTGAATTGCTGTGCCCCTGAGCTCCATTTCTCAACTCGTTTTTTGTGAGCTGAACGCAAGTCCAAACTTTTGGATCCTGTCCTATACTGGTTCCCGGTGGGTGGCTGAGACTTTGGTTAATTCTTCTTCCTGCCGGGAAATTAGAGTGACATGTGCCCGTCCAAATGCCTAACAGCTACTCTCTCATGGGTTCTCCCTCGTCCCTTCCATCCTCTGCCAAATCGGGAACCTGTGCAAACCAGGAGGTTAAAGGGCCTGTCTCTCCAAGTTGGGAGATTGATAGTAAGGCAGTTGGAAAGTCAAACTGGAGCACCAGGAGAGGGACTATTCGTTGAGTTTTAGAAACCTTTCGTATTCACAGTGTGTCCATTCTCTAGGTTTCCTGTACATGTTATAGTTGTAGTAATATTCCCTTGGACCTGGAGAGTTGGGACCCATGGAATGGGGGCCATGCATTATTGCTTGAAAGGGTCTGCATTTGCTCACCCAATCTCACCAATCCTCTCAGTCCCAAGTGTCCAGCCTTATGCCACATCCAGCTGTCATTGTAGATAGGGTCTTTCCAGGTTTCCTCAGACACCCTGAAGGAATTGTAAAGAATTTCCCTGTTTTTTGGTTTTGCTTTTGAAATTCCTTTTTATAGTGGGTTTGAGCTGATTCTCGCTGCCATGTTTATGCCACTCTGGACACACTTGATTCCCTTATGGAGTCATATCAATACATAGGTTTTAAGATTCTTACTAGTCAGATATATTCCTCTGTGGGAAATATGGGGTTTTGAGTCTCTTTCACTGAGGAAGGTGTAGGTCTTGTCTATTCCAAAGTTGGTTTTTGGAACGGTCCCTGTGCTTATATCAAACTCTGGTTTTATGCATCACCCCACCTCTCCTTCCCCTTTATGCAGGCATAAGAGTGTTTTCTAAATGTGAGACTCTGTTCTCTTTCCTAACTCAGTTCACGTGTAGCCATGTTTACAGGATCTTCCTAAGTGATATCTTATGATAAGTTTCTTTTTCTGTGTGACTTATTTCACTTAGAATCATCGTACCTGAATCCACTCACTTTGCTGCTACTGGTCTTATGACATTGATTTCATGGCTGAGGGATATTCCATCGTACGTAAGTACCACAATGTTTTGAACCATTTTTATATTTCCTGGGATATTTAAGGTGTACCCAAGTTGAGGTTCTTGTAGTCAGTGCAGCCCTAAATTTGGAGGTGGCTCTTTCTTATTGATTTTCAGTTTTCCCAAGGTATATTCCCTAGACTGGAAGTGGCCTTGGCTCTGTAGCTCTGTTGTTTACTTGTTTTAGGGAACACAATGCACTCCTCCAGTGAGGCAGTTGGCAATTTACATCCCGCCCATCAGCATAACAAGGCTCCCAGTTCTCCAGGGCCTGTCTTGCCTTTCTGGTTTTTACACATTTTGTGTATGTCCCTTTTGACCGGTGGGAAATGATACTTCTTTGTAGTGCAGATTTGCATTGCCCGCTTGCTTGCTTGGCCAAAAAGGGCGTATGCGTTTTCTCCTGAATAAATTCAGGAGAAAACGCATACGCCCTTTTTGGCCAAGTGCACCATTGTCCAAGTTGTGCCCCTCTTCCGGTGCTTTACAGGCGATTCCAACGTACCTCTTGAAATCTGTTTCCTGCTATTTTGCCTCGCTTTCAAGTCCGCCTCGTTGACTTCCCTCAACAGATTTTTGGAGGATGGTTGTCCTTTATCACTCTGCCAGTTTGTGAATTGCTGTGCCCCTGAGCTCCATTTCTCAACTCGTTTTTTGTGAGCTGAACGCAAGTCCAAAATTTTGGATCCTGTCCTATACTGATTCCCGGTGGGTGGCTGAGGCTTTGGTTAATTCTTCTTCCTGCCGGGAAATTAGAGTGACATGTGCCCGTCCAAATGCCTAACAGCTACTCTCTCATGGGTTCTCCCTCGTCCCTTCCATCCTCTGCCAAATTGGGAACCTGTGCAAACCAGGAGGTTAAAGGGCCTGTCTCTCCAAGTTGGGAGATTGATAGTAAGGCAGATGGAAAGTCAAACTGGAGCACCAGGAGAGGGACTATTCGTTGAGTTTTAGAAACCTTTCGTATTCACAGTGTGTCCATTCTCTAGGTTTCCTGTACATGTTATAGTTGTAGTAATATTCCCATGGACCTGGAGAGTTGGGACCCATGGAATGGGGGCCATGCATTATTGCTTGAAAGGGTCTGCATTTGCTCACCCAATCTCACCAATCCTCTCAGTCCCAAGTGTCCAGCCTTATGCCACATCCAGCTGTCATTGTAGATAGGGTCTTTCCAGGTTTCCTCAGACACCCTGAAGGAATTGTAAAGAATTTCCCTGTTTTTTGGTTTTGCTTTTGAAATTCCTTTTTATAGTGGGTTTGAGCTGATTCTCGCTGCCATGTTTATGCCACTCTAGACACACTTGATTCCCTTATGGAGTCATATCAATACATAGGTTTTAAGATTCTTACTAGTCAGATATATTCCTCTGTGGGAAATATGGGGTTTTGAGTCTCTTTCACTGAGGAAGGTGTAGGTCTTGTCTATTCCAAAGTTGGTTTTTGGAACGGTCCCTGTGCTTATATCAAACTCTGGTTTTATGCATCACCCCACCTCTCCTTCCCCTTTATGCAGGCATAAGAGTGTTTTCTAAATGTGAGACTCTGTTCTCTTTCCTAACTCAGTTCACGTGTAGCCATGTTTACAGGATCTTCCTAAGTGATATCTTATGATAAGTTTCTTTTTCTGTGTGACTTATTTCACTTAGAATCATCGTACCTGAATCCACTCACTTTGCTGCTACTGGTCTTATGACATTGATTTCATGGCTGAGGGATATTCCATCGTACGTAAGTACCACAATGTTTTGAACCATTTTTATATTTCCTGGGATATTTAAGGTGTACCCAAGTTGAGGTTCTTGGAGTCAGTGCAGCCCTAAATTTGGAGGTGGCTCTTTCTTATTGATTTTCAGTTTTCCCAAGGTATATTCCCTAGACTGGAAGTGGCCTTGGCTCTGTAGCTCTGTTGTTTACTTGTTTTAGGGAACACAATGCACTCCTCCAGTGAGGCAGTTGGCAATTTACATCCCGCCCATCAGCATAACAAGGCTCCCTGTTCTCCAGGGCCTGTCTTGCCTTTCTGGTTTTTACACATTTTGTGGATGTCCCTTTTGACCGGTGGGAAGTGATACTTCTTTGTAGTGCAGATTTGCATTGCCCGCTTGCTTGCTTGGCCAGAAAGGGCGTATGCGTTTTCTCCTAAACATATTCAGGAGAAAACACATACGCCCTTTTTGGCCAAGTGCATCATTGTCAAAGTTGTGCCCCTCTTCCTGTGCTTTACAGGCAATTCCAAGGTACCTCTTGAAATCTGTTTCCTGCTATTTTGCCCTGATTTCAAGTCCGCCTCGTTGACTTCCCTCAACAGATTTTTGGACGATAGTTGTCCTTTATCACTCTGACAGTTTGTGAATTGCTGTGCCCCTGAGCTCCATTTCTCAACTCGTTTTTTGTGAGCTGAACGCAAGTCCAAAATTTTGGATCATGTCCTATACTGGTTCCCGGTGCGTGGCTGAGACTTTGGTTAATTCTTCTTCCTGCCGGGAAATTAGAGTGACATGTGCCCGTCCAAATGCCTAACAGCTACTCTCTCATGGGTTCTCCCTCGTCCCTTCCATCCTCTGCCAAATTGGGAACCTGTGCAAACCAGGAGATTAAAGGGCCTGTCTCTCCAAGTTGGGAGATTGATAGTAAGGCAGTTGGAAAGTCAAACTGGAGCACCAGGAGAGGGACTATTCGTTGAGTTTTAGAAACCTTTCGTATTCACAGTGTGTCCATTCTCTAGGTTTCCTGTACATGTTATAGCTGTAGTAATATTCCCTTGGACCTGGAGAGTTGGGACCCATGGAATGGGGGCCATGCATTATTGCTTGAAAGGGTCTGCATTTGCTCACCCAATTTCACCAATCCTCTCAGTCCCAAGTGTCCAGCCTTATGCCACATCCAGCTGTCATTGTAGATAGGGTCTTTCCAGGTTTCCTCAGACACCCTGAAGGAATTGTAAAGAATTTCCCTGTTTTTTGGTTTTGCTTTTGAAATTCCTTTTTATAGTGGGTTTGAGCTGATTCTCGCTGCCATGTTTATGCCACTCTAGACACACTTGATTCCCTTATGGAGTCATATCAATACATAGGTTTTAAGATTCTTACTAGTCAGATATATTCCTCTGCGGGAAATATGGGGTTTTGAGTCTCTTTCACTGAGGAAGGTGTAGGTCTTGTCTATTCCAAAGTTGGTTTTTGGAACGGTCCCTGTGCTTATATCAAACTCTGGTTTTATGCATCACCCCACCTCTCCTTCCCCTTTATGCAGGCATAAGAGTGTTTTCTAAATGTGAGACTCTGTTCTCTTTCCTAACTCAGTTCACGTGTAGCCATGTTTACAGGATCTTCCTAAGTGATATCTTATGATAAGTTTCTTTTTCTGTGTGACTTATTTCACTTAGAATCATCGTACCTGAATCCACTCACTTTGCTGCTACTGGTCTTATGACATTGATTTCATGACTGAGGGATATTCCATCGTACGTAAGTACCACAATGTTTTGAACCATTTTTATATTTCCTGGGATATTTAAGGTGTACCCAAGTTGAGGTTCTTGTAGTCAGTGCAGCCCTAAATTTGGAGGTGGCTCTTTCTTATTGATTTTCAGTTTTCCCAAGGTATATTCCCTAGACTGGAAGTGGCCTTGGCTCTGTAGCTCTGTTGTTTACTTGTTTTAGGGAACACAATGCACTCCTCCAGTGAGGCAGTTGGCAATTTACATCCCGCCCATCAGCATAACAAGGCTC
The DNA here is from genome assembly GCF_025265405.1 of Mesoplodon densirostris. Lineage (NCBI taxonomy): Eukaryota > Metazoa > Chordata > Mammalia > Artiodactyla > Ziphiidae > Mesoplodon > Mesoplodon densirostris. The sequence continues at coordinate 1,889,667 of NW_026778199.1, read as the reverse complement.
CCAGTTCTCCAGGGCCTGTCTTGCCTTTCTGGTTTTTACACATTTTGTGGATGTCCCTTTTGACCGGTGGGAAATGATACTTCTTTGTAGTGCAGATTTGCATTGCCCGCTTGCTTGCTTGGCCAAAAAGGGCGTATGCGTTTTCACCTGAATGAATTCAGGAGAAAACGCATACGCCCTTTTTGGCCAAGTGCATCATTGTCCAAGTTGTGCCCCTCTTCCTGTGCTTTACAGGCGATTCCAACGTACCTCTTGAAATCTGTTTCCTGCTATTTTGCCTCGCTTTCAAGTCCGCCTCGTTGACTTCCCTCAACAGATTTTTGGAGGATGGTTGTCCTTTATCACTCTGCCAGTTTGTGAATTGCTGTGCCCCTGAGCTCCATTTCTCAACTCGTTTTTTGTGAGCTGAACGCAAGTCCAAAATTTTGGATCCTGTCCTATACTGGTTCCTGGTGGGTGGCTGAGACTTTGGTTAATTCTTCTTCCTGCCGGGAAATTAGAGTGACATGTGCCCGTCCAAATGCCTAACAGCTACTCTCTCATGGGTTCTCCCTCGTCCCTTCCATCCTCTGCCAAATTGGGAACCTGTGCAAACCAGGAGGTTAAAGGGCCTGTCTCTCCAAGTTGGGCGATTGATAGTAAGGCAGATGGAAAGTCAAACTGGAGCACCAGGAGAGGGACTATTCGTTGAGTTTTAGAAACCTTTCGTATTCACAGTGTGTCCATTCTCTAGGTTTCCTGTACATGTTATAGCTGTAGTAATATTCCCTTGGACCTGGAGATTTGGGACCCATGGAATGGGGGCCATGCATTATTGCTTGAAAGGGTCTGCATTTGCTCACCCAATCTCACCAATCCTCTCAGGCCCAAGTGTCCAGCCTTATGCCACATCCAGCTGTCATTGTACATAGGGTCTTTCCAGGTTTCCTCAGACACCCTGAAGGAATTGTAAAGAATTTCCCTGTTTTTTGGTTTTGCTTTTGAAATTCCTTTTTATAGTGGGTTTGAGCTGATTCTCGCTGCCATGTTTATGCCACTCTAGACACACTTGATTCCCTTATGGAGTCATATCAATACATAGGTTTTAAGATTATTACTAGTCAGATATATTCCTCTGTGGGAAATATGGGGTTTTGAGTCTCTTTCACTGAGGAAGGTGTAGGTCTTGTATATTCCAAAGTTGGTTTTTGGAACGGTCCCTGTGCTTATATCAAACTCTGGTTTTATGCATCACCCCACCTCTCCATCCCCTTTATGCAGGCATAAGAGTGTTTTCTAAATGTGAGACTCTGTTCTCTTTCCTAACTCAGTTCACGTGTAGCCATGTTTACAGGATCTTCATAAGTGATATCTTATGATAAGTTCCTTTTTCTGTGTGACTTATTTCACTTAGAATCATCGTACCTGAATCCACTCACTTTGCTGCTACTGGTCTTATGACATTGATTTCATCGCTGAGGGATATTCCATCGTATGTAAGTACCACAATGATTTGAACCATTTTTATATTTCCTTGAATATTTAAGGTGTACCCAAGTTGAGGTTCTTGTAGTCAGTGCAGCCCTAAATTTGGAGGTGGCCCTTTCTTATGGATTTTCAGTTTTCCCAAGGTATATTCCCTAGACTGGAAGTGGCCTTGGCTCTGTAGCTCTGTTGTTTACTTGTTTTAGGGAACACAATGCACTCCTCCAGTGAGGCAGTTGGCAATTTACATCCCGCCCATCAGCATAACAAGGCTCCCTGTTCTCCAGGGCCTGTCTTGCCTTTCTGGTTTTTACACATTTTGTGGATGTCCCTTTTGACCGGTGGGAAGTGATACTTCTTTGTAGTGCAGATTTGCATTGCCCGCTTGCTTGCTTGGCCAAAAAGGGCGTATGCGTTTTCTCCTGAATATATTCAGGAGAAAACGCATACGCCCTTTTTGGCCAAGTGCATCATTGTCCAAGTTGTGCCCCTCTTCCTGTGCTTTACAGGCGATTCCAAGGTACCTCTTGAAATCTGTTTCCTGCTATTTTGCCTCGCTTTCAAGTCCGCCTCGTTGACTTCCCTCAACAGATTTTTGGATGATAGTTGTCCTTTATCACTCTGCCAGTTTGTGAATTGCTGTGCCCCTGAGCTCCATTTCTCAACTCGTTTTTTGTGAGCTGAACGCAAGTCCAAACTTTTGGATCCTGTCCTATACTGGTTCCCGGTGGGTGGCTGAGACTTTGGTTAATTCTTCTTCCTGCCGGGAAATTAGAGTGACATGTGCCCGTCCAAATGCCTAACAGCTACTCTCTCATGGGTTCTCCCTCGTCCCTTCCATCCTCTGCCAAATCGGGAACCTGTGCAAACCAGGAGGTTAAAGGGCCTGTCTCTCCAAGTTGGGAGATTGATAGTAAGGCAGTTGGAAAGTCAAACTGGAGCACCAGGAGAGGGACTATTCGTTGAGTTTTAGAAACCTTTCGTATTCACAGTGTGTCCATTCTCTAGGTTTCCTGTACATGTTATAGTTGTAGTAATATTCCCTTGGACCTGGAGAGTTGGGACCCATGGAATGGGGGCCATGCATTATTGCTTGAAAGGGTCTGCATTTGCTCACCCAATCTCACCAATCCTCTCAGTCCCAAGTGTCCAGCCTTATGCCACATCCAGCTGTCATTGTAGATAGGGTCTTTCCAGGTTTCCTCAGACACCCTGAAGGAATTGTAAAGAATTTCCCTGTTTTTTGGTTTTGCTTTTGAAATTCCTTTTTATAGTGGGTTTGAGCTGATTCTCGCTGCCATGTTTATGCCACTCTGGACACACTTGATTCCCTTATGGAGTCATATCAATACATAGGTTTTAAGATTCTTACTAGTCAGATATATTCCTCTGTGGGAAATATGGGGTTTTGAGTCTCTTTCACTGAGGAAGGTGTAGGTCTTGTCTATTCCAAAGTTGGTTTTTGGAACGGTCCCTGTGCTTATATCAAACTCTGGTTTTATGCATCACCCCACCTCTCCTTCCCCTTTATGCAGGCATAAGAGTGTTTTCTAAATGTGAGACTCTGTTCTCTTTCCTAACTCAGTTCACGTGTAGCCATGTTTACAGGATCTTCCTAAGTGATATCTTATGATAAGTTTCTTTTTCTGTGTGACTTATTTCACTTAGAATCATCGTACCTGAATCCACTCACTTTGCTGCTACTGGTCTTATGACATTGATTTCATGGCTGAGGGATATTCCATCGTACGTAAGTACCACAATGTTTTGAACCATTTTTATATTTCCTGGGATATTTAAGGTGTACCCAAGTTGAGGTTCTTGTAGTCAGTGCAGCCCTAAATTTGGAGGTGGCTCTTTCTTATTGATTTTCAGTTTTCCCAAGGTATATTCCCTAGACTGGAAGTGGCCTTGGCTCTGTAGCTCTGTTGTTTACTTGTTTTAGGGAACACAATGCACTCCTCCAGTGAGGCAGTTGGCAATTTACATCCCGCCCATCAGCATAACAAGGCTCCCAGTTCTCCAGGGCCTGTCTTGCCTTTCTGGTTTTTACACATTTTGTGTATGTCCCTTTTGACCGGTGGGAAATGATACTTCTTTGTAGTGCAGATTTGCATTGCCCGCTTGCTTGCTTGGCCAAAAAGGGCGTATGCGTTTTCTCCTGAATAAATTCAGGAGAAAACGCATACGCCCTTTTTGGCCAAGTGCACCATTGTCCAAGTTGTGCCCCTCTTCCGGTGCTTTACAGGCGATTCCAACGTACCTCTTGAAATCTGTTTCCTGCTATTTTGCCTCGCTTTCAAGTCCGCCTCGTTGACTTCCCTCAACAGATTTTTGGAGGATGGTTGTCCTTTATCACTCTGCCAGTTTGTGAATTGCTGTGCCCCTGAGCTCCATTTCTCAACTCGTTTTTTGTGAGCTGAACGCAAGTCCAAAATTTTGGATCCTGTCCTATACTGGTTCCTGGTGGGTGGCTGAGACTTTGGTTAATTCTTCTTCCTGCCGGGAAATTAGAGTGACATGTGCCCGTCCAAATGCCTAACAGCTACTCTCTCATGGGTTCTCCCTCGTCCCTTCCATTCTCTGCCAAATTGGGAACCTGTGCAATCCAGGAGGTTAAAGGGCCTGTCTCTCCAAGTTGGGAGATTGATAGTAAGGCAGATGGAAAGTCAAACTGGAGCACCAGGAGAGGGACTATTCGTTGAGTTTTAGAAACCTTTCGTATTCACAGTGTGTCCATTCTCTAGGTTTCCTGTACATGTTATAGTTGTAGTAATATTCCCTTGGACCTGGAGAGTTGGGACCCATGGAATGGGGGCCATGCATTATTGCTTGAAAGGGTCTGCATTTGCTCACCCAATCTCACCAATCCTCTCAGGCCCAAGTGTCCAGCCTTATGCCACATCCAGCTGTCATTGTACATAGGGTCTTTCCAGGTTTCCTCAGACACCCTGAAGGAATTGTAAAGAATTTCCCTGTTTTTTGGTTTTGCTTTTGAAATTCCTTTTTATAGTGGGTTTGAGCTGATTCTCGCTGCCATGTTTATGCCACTCTAGACACACTTGATTCCCTTATGGAGTCATATCAATACATAGGTTTTAAGATTCTTACTAGTCAGATATATTCCTCTGTGGGAAATATGGGGTTTTGAGTCTCTTTCACTGAGGAAGGTGTAGGTCTTGTCTATTCCAAAGTTGGTTTTTGGAACGGTCCCTGTGCTTATATCAAACTCTGGTTTTATGCATCACCCCACCTCTCCTTCCCCTTTATGCAGGCATAAGAGTGTTCTCTAAATGTGAGACTCTGTTCTCTTTCCTAACTCAGTTCACGTGTAGCCATGTTTACAGGATCTTCATAAGTGATATCTTATGATAAGTTCCTTTTTCTGTGTGACTTATTTCACTTAGAATCATCGTACCTGAATCCACTCACTTTGCTGCTACTGGTCTTATGACATTGATTTCATCGCTGAGGGATATTCCATCGTATGTAAGTACCACAATGATTTGAACCATTTTTATATTTCCTTGAATATTTAAGGTGTACCCAAGTTGAGGTTCTTGTAGTCAGTGCAGCCCTAAATTTGGAGATGGCCCTTTCTTATTGATTTTCAGTTTTCCCAAGGTATATTCCCTAGACTGGAAGTGGCCTTGGCTCTGTAGCTCTGTTGTTTACTTGTTTTAGGGAACACAATGCACTCCTCCAGTGAGGCAGTTGGCAATTTACATCCCGCCCATCAGCATGACAAGGCTCCCTGTTCTCCAGGACCTTTCTTGCCTTTCTGGTTTTTACACATTTTGTGGATGTCCCTTTTGACCGGTGGGAAGTGATACTTCTTTGTAGTGCAGATTTGCATTGCCCGCTTGCTTGCTTGGCCAAAAAGGGCCTATGCGTTTTCTCCTGAATATATTCAATAGAAAACGCATAGGCCCTTTTTGGCCAAGTGCACCATTGTCCAAGTTGTGCCCCTATTCCTGTGCTTTACAGGCTATTCCAACGTACCTCTTGAAATCTGTTTCCTGCTATTTTGCCTCGCTTTCAAGTCCACCTCGTTGACTTCCCTCAACAGATTTTTGGACGATAGTTGTCCTTTATCACTCTGCCAGTTTGTGAATTGCTGTGCCCCTGAGCTCCATTTCTCAACTCGTTTTTTGTGAGCTGAACGCAAGTCCAAAATTTTGTATCATGTCCTATACTGGTTCCCGGTGGGTGGCTGAGACTTTGGTTAATTCTTCTTCCTGCCGGGAAATTAGAGTGACATGTGCCCGTCCAAATGCCTAACAGCTACTCTCTCATGGGTTCTCCCTCGTCCCTTCCATCCTCTGCCAAATTGGGAAGCTGTGCAAACCAGGAGGTTAAAGGGCCTGTCTCTCCAAGTTGGGAGATTGATAGTAAGGCAGTTGGAAAGTCAAACTGGAGCACCAGGAGAGGGACTATTGATAGAGTTTTAGAAACCTTTCGTATTCACAGTGTGTCCATTCTCTAGGTTTCCTGTACATGTTATAGTTGTAGTAATATTCCCTTGGACCTGGAGAGTTGGGACCCATGGAATGGGGGCCATGCATTATTGCTTGAAAGGGTCTGCATTTGCTCACCCAATCTCACCAATCCTCTCAGTCCCAAGTGTCCAGCCTTATGCCACATCCAGCTGTCATTGTAGACAGGGTCTTTCCAGGTTTCCTCAGACACCCTGAAGGAATTGTAAAGAATTTCCCTGTTTTTTGGTTTTGCTTTTGAAATTCTTTTTATAGTGGGTTTCAGCTGATTCTCACTGCCATGTTTATGCCACTCTAGAAACACTTGATTGCCTTATGGAGTCATATCAATACATAGGTTTTAAGATTATTACTAGTCAGATATATTCCTCTGTGGGAAATATGGGGTTTTGAGTCTCTTTCACTGAGGAAGGTGTAGGTCTTGTCTATTCCAAAGTTGGTTTTTGGAACGGTCCCTGTGCTTATATCAAACTCTGGTTTTATGCATCACCCCACCTCTCCTTCCCCTTTATGCAGGCATAAGAGTGTTCTCTAAATGTGAGACTCTGTTCTCTTTCCTAACTCAGTTCACGTGTAGCCATGTTTACAGGATCTTCATAAGTGATATCTTATGATAAGTTCCTTTTTCTGTGTGACTTATTTCACTTAGAATCATCGTACCTGAATCCACTCACTTTGCTGCTACTGATCTTATGACATTGATTTCATCGCTGAGGGATATTCCATCGTATGTAAGTACCACAATGATTTGAACCATTTTTATATTTCCTTGAATATTTAAGGTGTACCCAAGTTGAGGCTCTTGTAGTCAGTGCAGCCCTAAATTTGGAGGTGGCCCTTTCTTATTGATTTTCAGTTTTCCCAAGGTATATTCCCTAGACTGGAAGTGGCTTTGGCTCTGTAGCTCTGTTGTTTACTTGTTTTAGGGAACACAATGCACTCCTCCAGTGAGGCAGTTGGCAATTTACATCCCGCCCATCAGCATGACAAGGCTCCCTGTTCTCCAGGACCTTTCTTGCCTTTCTGGTTTTTACACATTTTGTGGATGTCCCTTTTGACCGGTGGGATGTGATACTTCTTTGTAGTGCAGATTTGCATTGCCCGCTTGCTTGCTTGGCCAAAAAGGGCCTATGCGTTTTCTCCTGAATATATTCAGGAGAAAACGCATACGCCCTTTTTGGCCAAGTGCACCATTGTCCAAGTTGTGCCCCTATTCCTGTGCTTTACAGGCTATTCCAACGTACCTCTTGAAATCTGTTTCCTGCTATTTTGCCTCGCTTTCAAGTCCACCTCGATGACTTCCCTCAACAGATTTTTGGACGATAGTTGTCCTTTATCACTCTGCCAGTTTGTGAATTGCTGTGCCCCTGAGCTCCATTTCTCTACTCGTTTTTTGTGAGCTGAACGCAAGTCCAAAATTTTGTATCATGTCCTATACTTGTTCCCGGTGGGTGGCTGAGACTTTGGTTAATTCTTCTTCCTGCCGGGAAATTAGAGTGACATGTGCCCGTCCAAATGCCTAACAGCTACTCTCTCATGGGTTCTCCCTCGTCCCTTCCATCCTCTGCCAAATTGGGAACCTGTGCAAACCAGGAGGTTAAAGGGCCTGTCTCTCCAAGTTGGGAGATTGATAGTAAGGCAGTTGGAAAGTCAAACTGGAGCACCAGGAGAGGGACTATTCATTGAGTTTTAGAAACCTTTCGTATTCACAGTGTGTCCATTCTCTAGGTTTCCTGTACATGTTATAGCTGTAGTAATATTCCCTTGGACCTGGAGAGTTGGGACCCATGGAATGGGGGCCATGCATTATTGCTTGAAAGGGTCTGCATTTGCTCACCCAATCTCACCAATCCTCTCAGTCCCAAGTGTCCAGCCTTATGCCACATCCAGCTGTCATTGTAGACAGGGTCTTTCCAGGTTTCCTCAGACACCCTGAAGGAATTGTAAAGAATTTCCCTGTTTTTTGGTTTTGCTTTTGAAATTCTTTTTATAGTGGGTTTCAGCTGATTCTCGCTGCCATGTTTATGCCACTCTAGAAACACTTGATTGCCTTATGGAGTCATATCAATACATAGGTTTTAAGATTCTTACTAGTCAGATATATTCCTCTGTGGGAAATATGGGGTTTTGAGTCTCTTTCACTGAGGAAGGTGTAGGTCTTGTCTATTCCAAAGTTGGTTTTTGGAACGGTCCCTGTGCTTATATCAAACTCTGGTTTTATGCATCACCCCACCTCTCCTTCCCCTTTATGCAGGCATAAGAGTGTTCTCTAAATGTGAGACTCTGTTCTCTTTCCTAACTCAGTTCACGTGTAGCCATGTTTACAGGATCTTCATAAGTGATATCTTATGATAAGTTCCTTTTTCTGTGTGACTTATTTCACTTAGAATCATCGTACCTGAATCCACTCACTTTGCTGCTACTGGTCTTATGACATTGATTTCATGGCTGAGGGATATTCCATCGTACATAAGTACCACAATATTTTGAACCATTTTTATATTTCCTGGGATATTTAAGGTGTACCCAAGTTGAGGTTCTTGTAGTCAGTGCAGCCCTAAATTTGGAGGTGGCTCTTTCTTATTGATTTTCAGTTTTCCCAAGGTATATTCCCTAGACTGGAAGTGGCCTTGGCTCTGTAGCTCTGTTGTTTACTTGTTTTAGGGAACACAATGCAGTCCTCCAGTGAGGCAGTTGGCAATTTACATCCCGCCCATCAGCATAACAAGGCTCCCTGTTCTCCAGGGCCTGTCTTGCCTTTCTGGTTTTTACACATTTTGTGGATGTCCCTTTTGACCGGTGGGAAGTGATACTTCTTTGTAGTGCAGATTTGCATTGCCCGCTTGCTTGCTTGGCCAAAAAGGGCGTATGCGTTTTCTCCTGAATATATTCAGGAGAAAACGCATACGCCCTTTTTGGCCAAGTGCATCATTGTCCAAGTTGTTCCCCTCTTCCTTTGCTTTACAGGCGATTCCAAGGTACCTCTTGAAATCTGTTTCCTGCTATTTTGCCTCGCTTTCAAGTCCGCCTCGTTGACTTCCCTCAACAGATTTTGGGACGATAGTTGTCCTTTATCAATCTGCCAGTTTGTGAATTGCTGTGCCCCTGAGCTCCATTTCTCAACTCGTTTTTTGTGAGCTGAACGCAAGTCCAAACTTTTGGATCCTGTCCTATACTGGTTCCCGGTGGGTGGCTGAGACTTTGGTTAATTCTTCTTCCTGCCGGGAAATTAGAGTGACATGTGCCCGTCCAAATGCCTAACAGCTACTCTCTCATGGGTTCTCCCTCGTCCCTTCCATCCTCTGCCAAATTGGGAACCTGTGCAAACCAGGAGGTTAAAGGGCCTGTCTCTCCAAGTTGGGAGATTGATAGTAAGGCAGTTGGAAAGTCAAACTGGAGCACCAGGAGAGGGACTATTCGTTGAGTTTTAGAAACCTTTCGTATTCACAGTGTGTCCATTCTCTAGGTTTCCTGTACATGTTATAGTTGTAGTAATATTCCCTTGGACCTGGAGAGTTGGGACCCATGGAATGGGGGCCATGCATTATTGCTTGAAAGGGTCTGCATTTGCTCACCCAATCTCACCAATCCTCTCAGTCCCAAGTGTCCAGCCTTATGCCACATCCAGCTGTCATTGTAGATAGGGTCTTTCCAGGTTTCCTCAGACACCCTGAAGGAATTGTAAAGAATTTCCCTGTTTTTTGGTTTTGCTTTTGAAATTCCTTTTTATAGTGGGTTTGAGCTGATTCTCGCTGCCATGTTTATGCCACTCTAGACACACTTGATTCCCTTATGGAGTCATATCAATACATAGGTTTTAAGATTCTTACTAGTCAGATATATTCCTCTGTGGGAAATATGGGGTTTTGAGTCTCTTTCACTGAGGAAGGTGTAGGTCTTGTCTATTCCAAAGTTGGTTTTTGGAACGGTCCCTGGGCTTATATCAAACTCTGGTTTTATGCATCACCCCACCTCTCCTTCCCCTTTATGCAGGCATAAGAGTGTTTTCTAAATGTGAGACTCTGTTCTCTTTCCTAACTCAGTTCACGTGTAGCCATGTTTACAGGATCTTCCTAAGTGATATCTTATGATAAGTTTCTTTTTATGTGTGACTTATTTCACTTAGAATCATCGTACCTGAATCCACTCACTTTGCTGCTACTGGTCTTATGACATTGATTTCATGGCTGAGGGATATTCCATCGTACGTAAGTACCACAATGTTTTGAACCATTTTTATATTTCCTGGGATATTTAAGGTGTACCCAAGTTGAGGTTCTTGTAGTCAGTGCAGCCCTAAATTTGGAGGTGGCTCTTTCTTATTGATTTTCAGTTTTCCCAAGGTATATTCCCTAGACTGGAAGTGGCCTTGGCTCTTTAGCTCTGTTGTTTACTTGTTTTAGGGAACACAATGCACTCCTCCAGTGAGGCAGTTGGCAATTTACATCCCGCCCATCAGCATAACAAGGCTCCCTGTTCTCCAGGGCCTGTCTTGCCTTTCTGGTTTTTACACATTTTGTGGATGTCCCTTTTGACCGGTGGGAAGTGATACTTCTTTGTAGTGCAGATTTGCATTGCCCGATTGCTTGCTTGGCCAAAAAGGGCGTATGCGTTTTCTCCTGAACATATTCAGGAGAAAACGCAAACGCCCTTTTTGGCCAAGTGCATCATTGTCAAAGTTGTGCCCCTCTTCCTGTGCTTTACAGGCGATTCCAAGGTACCTCTTGAAATCTGTTTCCTGCTATTTTGCCCCGATTTCAAGTCCGCCTCGTTGACTTCCCTCAACAGATTTTTGGACGATAGTTGTCCTTTATCAATCTGACAGTTTGTGAATTGCTGTGCCCCTGAGCTCCATTTCTCAACTCGTTTTTTGTGAGCTGAACGCAAGTCCAAAATTTTGGATCATGTCCTATACTGGTTCCCGGTGCGTGGCTGAGACTTTGGTTAATTCTTCTTCCTGCCGGGAAATTAGAGTGACATGTGCCCGTCCAAATGCCTAACAGCTACTCTCTCATGGGTTCTCCCTCGTCCCTTCCATCCTCTGCCAAATTGGGAACCTGTGCAAACCAGGAGGTTAAAGGGCCTGTCTCTCCAAGTTGGGAGATTGATAGTAAGGCAGTTGGAAAGTCAAACTGGAGCACCAGGAGAGGGACTATTCGTTGAGTTTTAGAAACCTCTCGTATTCACAGTGTGTCCATTCTCTAGGTTTCCTGTACATGTTATAGCTGTAGTAATATTCCCTTGGACCTGGAGAGTTGGGACCCATGGAATGGGGGCCATGCATTATTGCTTGAAAGGGTCTGCATTTGCTCACCCAATTTCACCAATCCTCTCAGTCCCAAGTGTCCAGCCTTATGCCACATCCAGCTGTCATTGTAGATAGGGTCTTTCCAGGTTTCCTCAGACACCCTGAAGGAATTGTAAAGAATTTCCCTGTTTTTTGGTTTTGCTTTTGAAATTCCTTTTTATAGTGGGTTTGAGCTGATTCTCGCTGCCATGTTTATGCCACTCTAGACACACTTGATTCCCTTATGGAGTCATATCAATACATAGGTTTTAAGATTCTTACTAGTCAGATATATTCCTCTGCGGGAAATATGGGGTTTTGAGTCTCTTTCACTGAGGAAGGTGTAGGTCTTGTCTATTCCAAAGTTGGTTTTTGGAACGGTCCCTGTGCTTATATGAAACTCTGGTTTTATGCATCACCCCACCTCTCCTTCCCCTTTATGCAGGCATAAGAGTGTTTTCTAAATGTGAGACTCTGTTCTCTTTCCTAACTCAGTTCACGTGTAGCCATGTTTACAGGATCTTCCTAAGTGATATCTTATGATAAGTTTCTTTTTCTGTGTGACTTATTTCACTTAGAATCATCGTACCTGAATCCACTCACTTTGCTGCTACTGGTCTTATGACATTGATTTCATGGCTGAGGGATATTCCATCGTACGTAAGTACCACAATGTTTTGAACCATTTTTATATTTCCTGGGATATTTAAGGTGTACCCAAGTTGAGGTTCTTGTAGTCAGTGCAGCCCTAAATTTGGAGGTGGCTCTTTCTTATTGATTTTCAGTTTTCCCAAGGTATATTCCCTAGACTGGAAGTGGCCTTGGCTCTGTAGCTCTGTTGTTTACTTGTTTTAGGGAACACAATGCACTCCTCCAGTGAGGCAGTTGGCAATTTACATCCCGCCCATCAGCATAACAAGGCTCCCAGTTCTCCAGGGCCTGTCTTGCCTTTCTGGTTTTTACACATTTTGTGGATGTCCCTTTTGACCGGTGGGAAGTGATACTTCTTTGTAGGGCAGATTTGCATTGCCCGATTGCTTGCTTGGCCAAAAAGGGCGTATGCGTTTTCTCCTGAACATATTCAGGAGAAAACGCATACGCCCTTTTTGGCCAAGTGCATCATTGTCAAAGTTGTGCCCCTCTTCCTGTGCTTTACAGGCGATTCCAAGGTACCTCTTGAAATCTGTTTCCTGCTATTTTGCCCCGATTTCAAGTCCGCCTCGTTGACTTCCCTCAACAGATTTTTGGACGATAGTTGTCCTTTATCAATCTGACAGTTTGTGAATTGCTGTGCCCCTGAGCTCCATTTCTCAACTCGTTTTTTGTGAGCTGAACGCAAGTCCAAAATTTTGGATCATGTCCTATACTGGTTCCCGGTGCGTGGCTGAGACTTTGGTTAATTCTTCTTCCTGCCGGGAAATTAGAGTGACATGTGCCCGTCCAAATGCCTAACAGCTACTCTCTCATGGGTTCTCCCTCGTCCCTTCCATCCTCTGCCAAATTGGGAACCTGTGCAAACCAGGAGGTTAAAGGGCCTGTCTCTCCAAGTTGGGAGATTGATAGTAAGGCAGTTGGAAAGTCAAACTGGAGCACCAGGAGAGGGACTATTCGTTGAGTTTTAGAAACCTCTCGTATTCACAGTGTGTCCATTCTCTAGGTTTCCTGTACATGTTATAGCTGTAGTAATATTCCCTTGGACCTGGAGAGTTGGGACCCATGGAATGGGGGCCATGCATTATTGCTTGAAAGGGTCTGCATTTGCTCACCCAATTTCACCAATCCTCTCAGTCCCAAGTGTCCAGCCTTATGCCACATCCAGCTGTCATTGTAGATAGGGTCTTTCCAGGTTTCCTCAGACACCCTGAAGGAATTGTAAAGAATTTCCCTGTTTTTTGGTTTTGCTTTTGAAATTCCTTTTTATAGTGGGTTTGAGCTGATTCTCGCTGCCATGTTTATGCCACTCTAGACACACTTGATTCCCTTATGGAGTCATATCAATACATAGGTTTTAAGATTCTTACTAGTCAGATATATTCCTCTGCGGGAAATATGGGGTTTTGAGTCTCTTTCACTGAGGAAGGTGTAGGTCTTGTCTATTCCAAAGTTGGTTTTTGGAACGGTCCCTGTGCTTATATGAAACTCTGGTTTTATGCATCACCCCACCTCTCCTTCCCCTTTATGCAGGCATAAGAGTGTTTTCTAAATGTGAGACTCTGTTCTCTTTCCTAACTCAGTTCACGTGTAGCCATGTTTACAGGATCTTCATAAGTGATATCTTATGATAAGTTTCTTTTTCTGTGTGACTTATTTCACTTAGAATCATCGTACCTGAATCCACTCACTTTGCTGCTACTGGTCTTATGACATTGATTTCATGGCTGAGGGATATTCCATCGTACGTAAGTACCACAATGTTTTGAACCATTTTTATATTTCCTGGGATATTTAAGGTGTACCCAAGTTGAGGTTCTTGTAGTCAGTGCAGCCCTAAATTTGGAGGTGGCTCTTTCTTATTGATTTTCAGTTTTCCCAAGGTATATTCCCTAGACTGGAAGTGGCCTTGGCTCTGTAGCTCTGTTGTTTACTTGTTTTAGGGAACACAATGCACTCCTCCAGTGAGGCAGTTGGCAATTTACATCCCGCCCATCAGCATAACAAGGCTCCCAGTTCTCCAGGGCCTGTCTTGCCTTTCTGGTTTTTACACATTTTGTGGATGTCCCTTTTGACCGGTGGGAAGTGATACTTCTTTGTAGGGCAGATTTGCATTGCCCGATTGCTTGCTTGGCCAAAAAGGGCGTATGCGTTTTCTCCTGAACATATTCAGGAGAAAACGCATACGCCCTTTTTGGCCAAGTGCATCATTGTCAAAGTTGTGCCCCTCTTCCTGTGCTTTACAGGCGATTCCAAGGTACCTCTTGAAATCTGTTTCCTGCTATTTTGCCCCGATTTCAAGTCCGCCTCGTTGACTTCCCTCAACAGATTTTTGGACGATAGTTGTCCTTTATCAATCTGACAGTTTGTGAATTGCTGTGCCCCTGAGCTCCATTTCTCAACTCGTTTTTTGTGAGCTGAACGCAAGTCCAAAATTTTGGATCATGTCCTATACTGGTTCCCGGTGCGTGGCTGAGACTTTGTTTAATTCTTCTTCCTGCCGGGAAATTAGAGTGACATGTGCCCGTCCAAATGCCTAACAGCTACTCTCTCATGGGTTCTCCCTCGTCCCTTCCATCCTCTGCCAAATTGGGAACCTGTGCAAACCAGGAGGTTAAAGGGCCTGTCTCTCCAAGTTGGGAGATTGATAGTAAGGCAGTTGGAAAGTCAAACTGGAGCACCAGGAGAGGGACTATTCGTTGAGTTTTAGAAACCTCTCGTATTCACAGTGTGTCCATTCTCTAGGTTTCCTGTACATGTTATAGCTGTAGTAATATTCCCTTGGACCTGGAGAGTTGGGACCCATGGAATGGGGGCCATGCATTATTGCTTGAAAGGGTCTGCATTTGCTCACCCAATTTCACCAATCCTCTCAGTCCCAAGTGTCCAGCCTTATGCCACATCCAGCTGTCATTGTAGATAGGGTCTTTCCAGGTTTCCTCAGACACCCTGAAGGAATTGTAAAGAATTTCCCTGTTTTTTGGTTTTGCTTTTGAAATTCCTTTTTATAGTGGGTTTGAGCTGATTCTCGCTGCCATGTTTATGCCACTCTAGACACACTTGATTCCCTTATGGAGTCATATCAATACATAGGTTTTAAGATTCTTACTAGTCAGATATATTCCTCTGCGGGAAATATGGGGTTTTGAGTCTCTTTCACTGAGGAAGGTGTAGGTCTTGTCTATTCCAAAGTTGGTTTTTGGAACGGTCCCTGTGCTTATATGAAACTCTGGTTTTATGCATCACCCCACCTCTCCTTCCCCTTTATGCAGGCATAAGAGTGTTTTCTAAATGTGAGACTCTGTTCTCTTTCCTAACTCAGTTCACGTGTAGCCATGTTTACAGGATCTTCCTAAGTGATATCTTATGATAAGTTTCTTTTTCTGTGTGACTTATTTCACTTAGAATCATCGTACCTGAATCCACTCACTTTGCTGCTACTGGTCTTATGACATTGATTTCATGGCTGAGGGATATTCCATCGTACGTAAGTACCACAATGTTTTGAACCATTTTTATATTTCCTGGGATATTTAAGGTGTACCCAAGTTGAGGTTCTTGTAGTCAGTGCAGCCCTAAATTTGGAGGTGGCTCTTTCTTATTGATTTTCAGTTTTCCCAAGGTATATTCCCTAGACTGGAAGTGGCCTTGGCTCTGTAGCTCTGTTGTTTACTTGTTTTAGGGAACACAATGCACTCCTCCAGTGAGGCAGTTGGCAATTTACATCCCGCCCATCAGCATAACAAGGCTCCCAGTTCTCCAGGGCCTGTCTTGCCTTTCTGGTTTTTACACATTTTGTGAATGTCCCTTTTGACCGGTGGGAAGTGATACTTCTTTGTAGGGCAGATTTGCATTGCCCGATTGCTTGCTTGGCCAAAAAGGGCGTATGCGTTTTCTCCTGAACATATTCAGGAGAAAACGCATACGCCCTTTTTGGCCAAGTGCATCATTGTCAAAGTTGTGCCCCTCTTCCTGTGCTTTACAGGCGATTCCAAGGTACCTCTTGAAATCTGTTTCCTGCTATTTTGCCCCGATTTCAAGTCCGCCTCGTTGACTTCCCTCAACAGATTTTTGGACGATAGTTGTCCTTTATCAATCTGACAGTTTGTGAATTGCTGTGCCCCTGAGCTCCATTTCTCAACTCGTTTTTTGTGAGCTGAACGCAAGTCCAAAATTTTGGATCATGTCCTATACTGGTTCCCGGTGCGTGGCTGAGACTTTGTTTAATTCTTCTTCCTGCCGGGAAATTAGAGTGACATGTGCCCGTCCAAATGCCTAACAGCTACTCTCTCATGGGTTCTCCCTCGTCCCTTCCATCCTCTGCCAAATTGGGAACCTGTGCAAACCAGGAGGTTAAAGGGCCTGTCTCTCCAAGTTGGGAGATTGATAGTAAGGCAGTTGGAAAGTCAAACTGGAGCACCAGGAGAGGGACTATTCGTTGAGTTTTAGAAACCTCTCGTATTCACAGTGTGTCCATTCTCTAGGTTTCCTGTACATGTTATAGCTGTAGTAATATTCCCTTGGACCTGGAGAGTTGGGACCCATGGAATGGGGGCCATGCATTATTGCTTGAAAGGGTCTGCATTTGCTCACCCAATTTCACCAATCCTCTCAGTCCCAAGTGTCCAGCCTTATGCCACATCCAGCTGTCATTGTAGATAGGGTCTTTCCAGGTTTCCTCAGACACCCTGAAGGAATTGTAAAGAATTTCCCTGTTTTTTGGTTTTGCTTTTGAAATTCCTTTTTATAGTGGGTTTGAGCTGATTCTCGCTGCCATGTTTATGCCACTCTAGACACACTTGATTCCCTTATGGAGTCATATCAATACATAGGTTTTAAGATTCTTACTAGTCAGATATATTCCTCTGCGGGAAATATGGGGTTTTGAGTCTCTTTCACTGAGGAAGGTGTAGGTCTTGTCTATTCCAAAGTTGGTTTTTGGAACGGTCCCTGTGCTTATATGAAACTCTGGTTTTATGCATCACCCCACCTCTCCTTCCCCTTTATGCAGGCATAAGAGTGTTTTCTAAATGTGAGACTCTGTTCTCTTTCCTAACTCAGTTCACGTGTAGCCATGTTTACAGGATCTTCATAAGTGATATCTTATGATAAGTTTCTTTTTCTGTGTGACTTATTTCACTTAGAATCATCGTACCTGAATCCACTCACTTTGCTGCTACTGGTCTTATGACATTGATTTCATGGCTGAGGGATATTCCATCGTACGTAAGTACCACAATGTTTTGAACCATTTTTATATTTCCTGGGATATTTAAGGTGTACCCAAGTTGAGGTTCTTGTAGTCAGTGCAGCCCTAAATTTGGAGGTGGCTCTTTCTTATTGATTTTCAGTTTTCCCAAGGTATATTCCCTAGACTGGAAGTGGCCTTGGCTCTGTAGCTCTGTTGTTTACTTGTTTTAGGGAACACAATGCACTCCTCCAGTGAGGCAGTTGGCAATTTACATCCCGCCCATCAGCATAACAAGGCTCCCAGTTCTCCAGGGCCTGTCTTGCCTTTCTGGTTTTTACACATTTTGTGGATGTCCCTTTTGACCGGTGGGAAGTGATACTTCTTTGTAGGGCAGATTTGCATTGCCCGCTTGCTTGCTTGGCCAAAAAGGGCGTATGCGTTTTCTCCTGAATAAATTCAGGAGAAAACGCATACGCCCTTTTTGGCCAAGTGCACCATTGTCCAAGTTGTGCCCCTCTTCCGGTGCTTTACAGGCGATTCCAACGTACCTCTTGAAATCTGTTTCCTGCTATTTTGCCTCGCTTTCAAGACCGCCTCGTTGACTTCCCTCAACAGATTTTTGGACGATTGTTGTCCTTTATCACTCTGCCAGTTTGTGAATTGCTGTGCCCCTGAGCTCCATTTCTCAACTCGTTTTTTTGTGAGCTGAACGCAAGTCCAAAATTTTGGATCCTGTCCTATACTGGTTCCCGGTGGGTGGCTGAGACTTTGGTTAATTCTTCTTCCTGCCGGGAAATTAGAGTGACATGTGCCCGTCCAAATGCCTAACAGCTACTCTCTCATGGGTTCTCCCTCGTCCCTTCCATCCTCTGCCAAATTGGGAACCTGTGCAAACCAGGAGGTTAAAGGGCCTGTCTCTCCAAGTTGGGAGATTGATAGTAAGGCAGTTGGAAAGTCAAACTGGAGCACCAGGAGAGGGACTATTCGTTGAGTTTTAGAAACCTTTCGTATTCACAGTGTGTCCATTATTTAGGTTTCCTGTACATGTTATAGCTGTAGTAATATTCCCTTGGACCTGGAGAGTTGGGACCCATGGAATGGGGGCCATGCATTATTGCTTGAAAGGGTCTGCATTTGCTCACCCAATCTCACCAATCCTCTCAGTCCCAAGTGTCCAGCCTTATGCCACATCCAGCTGTCATGGTACATAGGGTCTTTCCAGGTTTCCTCAGACACCCTGAAGGAATTGTAAAGAATTTCCCTGTTTTTTGGTTTTGCTTTTGAAATTCCTTTTTATAGTGGGTTTGAGCTGATTCTCGCTGCCATGTTTATGCCACTCTAGACACACTTGATTCCCTTATGGAGTCATATCTATACATAGGTTTTAAGATTCTTACTAGTCAGATATATTCCTCTGCGGGAAATATGGGGTTTTGAGTCTCTTTCACTGAGGAAGGTGTAGGTCTTGTCTATTCCAAAGTTGGTTTTTGGAACGGTCCCTGTGCTTATATCAAACTCTGGTTTTATGCATCACCCCACCTCTCCTTCCCCTTTATGCAGGCATAAGAGTGTTTTCTAAATGTGAGACTCTGTTCTCTTTCCTAACTCAGTTCACGTGTAGCCATGTTTACAGGATCTTCATAAGTGATATCTTATGATAAGTTTCTTTTTCTGTGTGACTTATTTCACTTAGAATCATCGTACCTGAATCCACTCACTTTGCTGCTACTGGTCTTATGACATTGATTTCATGGCTGAGGGATATTCCATCGTACGTAAGTACCACAATGTTTTGAACCATTTTTATATTTCCTGGGATATTTAAGGTGTACCCAAGTTGAGGTTCTTGTAGTCAGTGCAGCCCTAAATTTGGAGGTGGCTCTTTCTTATTGATTTTCAGTTTTCCCAAGGTATATTCCCTAGACTGGAAGTGGCCTTGGCTCTGTAGCTCTGTTGTTTACTTGTTTTAGGGAACACAATGCACTCCTCCAGTGAGGCAGTTGGCAATTTACATCCCGCCCATCAGCATAACAAGGCTCCCAGTTCTCCAGGGCCTGTCTTGCCTTTCTGGTTTTTACACATTTTGTGGATGTCCCTTTTGACCGGTGGGAAGTGATACTTCTTTGTAGGGCAGATTTGCATTGCCCGCTTGCTTGCTTGGCCAAAAAGGGCGTATGCGTTTTCTCCTGAATAAATTCAGGAGAAAACGCATACGCCCTTTTTGGCCAAGTGCACCATTGTCCAAGTTGTGCCCCTCTTCCGGTGCTTTACAGGCGATTCCAACGTACCTCTTGAAATCTGTTTCCTGCTATTTTGCCTCGCTTTCAAGACCGCCTCGTTGACTTCCCTCAACAGATTTTTGGACGATTGTTGTCCTTTATCACTCTGCCAGTTTGTGAATTGCTGTGCCCCTGAGCTCCATTTCTCAACTCGTTTTTTTGTGAGCTGAACGCAAGTCCAAAATTTTGGATCCTGTCCTATACTGGTTCCCGGTGGGTGGCTGAGACTTTGGTTAATTCTTCTTCCTGCCGGGAAATTAGAGTGACATGTGCCCGTCCAAATGCCTAACAGCTACTCTCTCATGGGTTCTCCCTCGTCCCTTCCATCCTCTGCCAAATTGGGAACCTGTGCAAACCAGGAGGTTAAAGGGCCTGTCTCTCCAAGTTGGGAGATTGATAGTAAGGCAGTTGGAAAGTCAAACTGGAGCACCAGGAGAGGGACTATTCGTTGAGTTTTAGAAACCTTTCGTATTCACAGTGTGTCCATTATTTAGGTTTCCTGTACATGTTATAGCTGTAGTAATATTCCCTTGGACCTGGAGAGTTGGGACCCATGGAATGGGGGCCATGCATTATTGCTTGAAAGGGTCTGCATTTGCTCACCCAATCTCACCAATCCTCTCAGTCCCAAGTGTCCAGCCTTATGCCACATCCAGCTGTCATGGTACATAGGGTCTTTCCAGGTTTCCTCAGACACCCTGAAGGAATTGTAAAGAATTTCCCTGTTTTTTGGTTTTGCTTTTGAAATTCCTTTTTATAGTGCGTTTGAGCTGATTCTCCCTGCCATGTTTATGCCACTCTAGACACACTTGATTCCCTTATGGAGACATATCAATACATAGGTTTTAAGATTCTTACTAGTCAGATATATTCCTCTGTGGGAAATATGGGGTTTTGAGTCTCCTTCACTGAGGAAGGTGTCGGTATTGTCAATTCCAAAGTTGGTTTTTGAAACGGTCCCTGTGCTTATATCAAACTCTGGTTTTATGCATCACCCCACCTCTCCTTCCCCTTTATGCAGGCATAAGAGTGTTTTTTTAATTGAGAGACTCTGTTCTCTTTCCTAACTCAGTTCACGTGTAGCCATGTTTACAGGATCTTCCTAAGTGATATCTTATGATAAGTTTCTTTTTCTGTGTGACTTATTTCACTTAGAATCATCGTACCTGAATCCACTCACTTTGCTGCTACTGGTCTTATGACATTGATTTCATGGCTGAGGGATATTCCATCGTACGTAAGTACCACAATGTTTTGAACCATTTTTATATTTCCTGGGATATTTAAGGTGTACCCAAGTTGAGGTTCTTGTAGTCAGTGCAGCCCTAAATTTGGAGGTGGCTCTTTCTTATTGATTTTCAGTTTTCCCAAGGTATATTCCCTAGACTGGAAGTGGCCTTGGCTCTGTAGCTCTGTTGTTTACTTGTTTTAGGGAACACAATGCACTCCTCCAGTGAGGCAGTTGGCAATTTACATCCCGCCCATCAGAATAACAAGGCTCCCAGTTCTCCAGGGCCTGTCTTGCCTTTCTGGTTTTTACACATTTTGTGGATGTCCCTTTTGACCGGTGGGAAGTGATACTTCTTTGTAGTGCAGATTTGCATTGCCCGATTGCTTGCTTGGCCAAAAAGGGCGTATGCGTTTTCTCCTGAACATATTCAGGAGAAAACGCATACGCCCTTTTTGGCCAAGTGCATCATTGTCAAAGTTGTGCCCCTCTTCCTGTGCTTTACAGGCGATTCCAAGGTACCTCTTGAAATCTGTTTCCTGCTATTTTGCCCCGATTTCAAGTCCGCCTCGTTGACTTCCCTCAACAGATTTTTGGACGATAGTTGTCCTTTATCAATCTGACAGTTTGTGAATTGCTGTGCCCCTGAGCTCCATTTCTCAACTCGTTTTTTGTGAGCTGAACGCAAGTCCAAAATTTTGGATCATGTCCTATACTGGTTCCCGGTGCGTGGCTGAGACTTTGTTTAATTCTTCTTCCTGCCGGGAAATTAGAGTGACATGTGCCCGTCCAAATGCCTAACAGCTACTCTCTCATGGGTTCTCCCTCGTCCCTTCCATCCTCTGCCAAATTGGGAACCTGTGCAAACCAGGAGGTTAAAGGGCCTGTCTCTCCAAGTTGGGAGATTGATAGTAAGGCAGTTGGAAAGTCAAACTGGAGCACCAGGAGAGGGAATATTCGTTGAGTTTTAGAAACCTCTCGTATTCACAGTGTGTCCATTCTCTAGGTTTCCTGTACATGTTATAGCTGTAGTAATATTCCCTTGGACCTGGAGAGTTGGGACCCATGGAATGGGGGCCATGCATTATTGCTTGAAAGGGTCTGCATTTGCTCACCCAATTTCACCAATCCTCTCAGTCCCAAGTGTCCAGCCTTATGCCACATCCAGCTGTCATTGTAGATAGGGTCTTTCCAGGTTTCCTCAGACACCCTGAAGGAATTGTAAAGAATTTCCCTGTTTTTTGGTTTTGCTTTTGAAATTCCTTTTTATAGTGGGTTTGAGCTGATTCTCGCTGCCATGTTTATGCCACTCTAGACACACTTGATTCCCTTATGGAGTCATATCAATACATAGGTTTTAAGATTCTTACTAGTCAGATATATTCCTCTGCGGGAAATATGGGGTTTTGAGTCTCTTTCACTGAGGAAGGTGTAGGTCTTGTCTATTCCAAAGTTGGTTTTTGGAACGGTCCCTGTGCTTATATCAAACTCTGGTTTTATGCATCACCCCACCTCTCCTTCCCCTTTATGCAGGCATAAGAGTGTTTTCTAAATGTGAGACTCTGTTCTCTTTCCTAACTCAGTTCACGTGTAGCCATGTTTACAGGATCTTCATAAGTGATATCTTATGATAAGTTTCTTTTTCTGTGTGACTTATTTCACTTAGAATCATCGTACCTGAATCCACTCACTTTGCTGCTACTGGTCTTATGACATTGATTTCATGGCTGAGGGATATTCCATCGTACGTAAGTACCACAATGTTTTGAACCATTTTTATATTTCCTGGGATATTTAAGGTGTACCCAAGTTGAGGTTCTTGTAGTCAGTGCAGCCCTAAATTTGGAGGTGGCTCTTTCTTATTGATTTTCAGTTTTCCCAAGGTATATTCCCTAGACTGGAAGTGGCCTTGGCTCTGTAGCTCTGTTGTTTACTTGTTTTAGGGAACACAATGCACTCCTCCAGTGAGGCAGTTGGCAATTTACATCCCGCCCATCAGCATAACAAGGCTCCCAGTTCTCCAGGGCCTGTCTTGCCTTTCTGGTTTTTACACATTTTGTGGATGTCCCTTTTGACCGGTGGGAAGTGATACTTCTTTGTAGGGCAGATTTGCATTGCCCGCTTGCTTGCTTGGCCAAAAAGGGCGTATGCGTTTTCTCCTGAATAAATTCAGGAGAAAACGCATACGCCCTTTTTGGCCAAGTGCACCATTGTCCAAGTTGTGCCCCTCTTCCGGTGCTTTACAGGCGATTCCAACGTACCTCTTGAAATCTGTTTCCTGCTATTTTGCCTCGCTTTCAAGACCGCCTCGTTGACTTCCCTCAACAGATTTTTGGACGATTGTTGTCCTTTATCACTCTGCCAGTTTGTGAATTGCTGTGCCCCTGAGCTCCATTTCTCAACTCGATTTTTTGTGAGCTGAACGCAAGTCCAAAATTTTGGATCCTGTCCTATACTGGTTCCCGGTGGGTGGCTGAGACTTTGGTTAATTCTTCTTCCTGCCGGGAAATTAGAGTGACATGTGCCCGTCCAAATGCCTAACAGCTACTCTCTCATGGGTTCTCCCTCGTCCCTTCCATCCTCTGCCAAATTGGGAACCTGTGCAAACCAGGAGGTTAAAGGGCCTGTCTCTCCAAGTTGGGAGATTGATAGTAAGGCAGTTGGAAAGTCAAACTGGAGCACCAGGAGAGGGACTATTCGTTGAGTTTTAGAAACCTTTCGTATTCACAGTGTGTCCATTATTTAGGTTTCCTGTACATGTTATAGCTGTAGTAATATTCCCTTGGACCTGGAGAGTTGGGACCCATGGAATGGGGGCCATGCATTATTGCTTGAAAGGGTCTGCATTTGCTCACCCAATCTCACCAATCCTCTCAGTCCCAAGTGTCCAGCCTTATGCCACATCCAGCTGTCATGGTACATAGGGTCTTTCCAGGTTTCCTCAGACACCCTGAAGGAATTGTAAAGAATTTCCCTGTTTTTTGGTTTTGCTTTTGAAATTCCTTTTTATAGTGCGTTTGAGCTGATTCTCCCTGCCATGTTTATGCCACTCTAGACACACTTGATTCCCTTATGGATACATATCAATACATAGGTTTTAAGATTCTTACTAGTCAGATATATTCCTCTGTGGGAAATATGGGGTTTTGAGTCTCCTTCACTGAGGAAGGTGTCGGTATTGTCAATTCCAAAGTTGGTTTTTGAAACGGTCCCTGTGCTTATATCAAACTCTGGTTTTATGCATCACCCCACCTCTCCTTCCCCTTTATGCAGGCATAAGAGTGTTTTTTTAATTGAGAGACTCTGTTCTCTTTCCTAACTCAGTTCACGTGTAGCCATGTTTACAGGATCTTCATAAGTGATATCTTATGATAAGTTCCTTTTTCTGTGTGACTTATTTCACTTAGAATCATCGTACCTGAATCCACTCACTTTGCTGCTACTTGTCTTATGACATTTATTTCATGGCTGAGGGATATTCCATCGTACATAAGTACCACAATATTTTGAACCATTTTTATATTTCCTGGGATATTTAAGGTGTACCCAAGTTGAGGTTCTTGTAGTCAGAGCAGCCCTAAATTTGGAGGTGGCTCTTTCTTATTGATTTTCAGTTTTCCCAAGGTATATTCCCTAGACTGGAAGTGGCCTTGGCTCTGTAGCTCTGTTGTTTACTTGTTTTAGGGAACACAATGCACTCCTCCAGTGAGGCAGTTGGCAATTTACATCCCGCCCATCAGCATAAAAAGGCTCCCTGTTCTCCAGGCCCTGTCTTGCCTTTCTGGTTTTTACACATTTTGTGGATGTCCCTTTTGACCGGTGGGAAGTGATACTTCTTTGTAGTGCAGATTTGCATTGCCCGCTTGCTTGCTTGGCCAAAAAGGGCGTATGCGTTTTCTCCTGAATATATTCAGGAGAAAACGCATACGCCCTTTTTGGCCAAGTGCATCATTGTCCAAGTTGTGCCCCTCTTCCTGTGCTTTACAGGCGATTCCAAGGTACCTCTTGAAATCTGTTTCCTGCTATTTTGCCTCGCTTTCAAGTCCGCCTCGTTGACTTCCCTCAACAGATTTTTGGACGATAGTTGTCCTTTATCACTC
Organism: Mesoplodon densirostris; assembly: GCF_025265405.1. NCBI lineage: Eukaryota > Metazoa > Chordata > Mammalia > Artiodactyla > Ziphiidae > Mesoplodon > Mesoplodon densirostris. The sequence continues at coordinate 1,864,971 of NW_026778199.1, read as the reverse complement.
TGCCAGTTTGTGAATTGCTGTGCCCCTGAGCTCCATTTCTCAACTCGTTTTTTGTGAGCTGAACGCAAGTCCAAAATTTTGGATCCTGTCCTATACTGGTTCCCGGTGGGTGGCTGAGACTTTGGTTAATTCTTCTTCCTGCCGGGAAATTAGAGTGACATGTGCCCGTCCAAATGCCTAACAGCTACTCTCTCATGGGTTCTCCCTCGTCCCTTCCATCCTCTGCCAAATTGGGAACCTGTGCAAACCAGGAGGTTAAAGGGCCTGTCTCTCCAGTTGGGAGATTGATAGTAAGGCAGTTGGAAAGTCAAACTGGAGCACCAGGAGAGGGACTATTCGTTGAGTTTTAGAAACCTTTCGTATTCACAGTGTGTCCATTCTCTAGGTTTCCTGTACATGTTATAGCTGTAGTAATATTCCCTTGGACCTGGAGAGTTGGGACCCATGGAATGGGGTCCATGCATTATTGCTTGAAAGGGTCTGCATTTGCTCACCCAATCTCACCAATCCTCTCAGTCCCAAGTGTCCAGCCTTATGCCACATACAGCTGTCATTGTAGATAGGGTCTTTCCAGGTTTCCTCAGACACCCTGAAGGAATTGTAAAGAATTTCCCTGTTTTTTGGTTTTGCTTTTGAAATTCCTTTTTATAGTGGGTTTGAGCTGATTCTCGCTGCCATGTTTATGCCACTCTAGACACACTTGATTCCCTTATGGAGTCATATCAATACATATGTTTTAATATTCTTACTAGTCAGATATATTCCTCTGTGGGAAATATGGGGTTTTGAGTCTCTTTCACTGAGGAAGGTGTAGGTCTTGTCTATTCCAAAGTTGGTTTTTGGAACGGTCCCTGTGCTTATATCAAACTCTGGTTTTATGCATCACCCCACCTCTCCTTCCCCTTTATGCAGGCATAAGAGTGTTTTCTAAATGTGAGACTCTGTTCTCTTTCCTAACTCAGTTCACGTGTAGCCATGTTTACAGGATCTTCATAAGTGATATCTTATGATAAGTTTCTTTTTCTGTGTGACTTATTTCACTTAGAATCATCGTACCTGAATCCACTCACTTTGCTGCTACTGGTCTTATGACATTGATTTCATGGCTGAGGGATATTCCATCGTACGTAAGTACCACAATGTTTTGAACCATTTTTATATTTCCTGGGATATTTAAGGTGTACCCAAGTTGAGGTTCTTGTAGTCAGTGCAGCCCTAAATTTGGAGGTGGCTCTTTCTTATTGATTTTCAGTTTTCCCAAGGTATATTCCCTAGACTGGAAGTGGCCTTGGCTCTGTAGCTCTGTTGTTTACTTGTTTTAGGGAACACAATGCACTCCTCCAGTGAGGCAGTTGGCAATTTACATCCCGCCCATCAGCATAACAAGGCTCCCAGTTCTCCAGGGCCTGTCTTGCCTTTCTGGTTTTTACACATTTTGTGGATGTCCCTTTTGACCGGTGGGAAGTGATACTTCTTTGTAGGGCAGATTTGCATTGCCCGATTGCTTGCTTGGCCAAAAAGGGCGTATGCGTTTTCTCCTGAACATATTCAGGAGAAAACGCATACGCCCTTTTTGGCCAAGTGCATCATTGTCAAAGTTGTGCCCCTCTTCCTGTGCTTTACAGGCGATTCCAAGGTACCTCTTGAAATCTGTTTCCTGCTATTTTGCCCCGATTTCAAGTCCGCCTCGTTGACTTCCCTCAACAGATTTTTGGACGATAGTTGTCCTTTATCAATCTGACAGTTTGTGAATTGCTGTGCCCCTGAGCTCCATTTCTCAACTCGTTTTTTGTGAGCTGAACGCAAGTCCAAAATTTTGGATCATGTCCTATACTGGTTCCCGGTGCGTGGCTGAGACTTTGGTTAATTCTTCTTCCTGCCGGGAAATTAGAGTGACATGTGCCCGTCCAAATGCCTAACAGCTACTCTCTCATGGGTTCTCCCTCGTCCCTTCCATCCTCTGCCAAATTGGGAACCTGTGCAAACCAGGAGGTTAAAGGGCCTGTCTCTCCAAGTTGGGAGATTGATAGTAAGGCAGTTGGAAAGTCAAACTGGAGCACCAGGAGAGGGAATATTCGTTGAGTTTTAGAAACCTCTCGTATTCACAGTGTGTCCATTCTCTAGGTTTCCTGTACATGTTATAGCTGTAGTAATATTCCCTTGGACCTGGAGAGTTGGGACCCATGGAATGGGGGCCATGCATTATTGCTTGAAAGGGTCTGCATTTGCTCACCCAATTTCACCAATCCTCTCAGTCCCAAGTGTCCAGCCTTATGCCACATCCAGCTGTCATTGTAGATAGGGTCTTTCCAGGTTTCCTCAGACACCCTGAAGGAATTGTAAAGAATTTCCCTGTTTTTTGGTTTTGCTTTTGAAATTCCTTTTTATAGTGGGTTTGAGCTGATTCTCGCTGCCATGTTTATGCCACTCTAGACACACTTGATTCCCTTATGGAGTCATATCAATACATAGGTTTTAAGATTCTTACTAGTCAGATATATTCCTCTGCGGGAAATATGGGGTTTTGAGTCTCTTTCACTGAGGAAGGTGTAGGTCTTGTCTATTCCAAAGTTGGTTTTTGGAACGGTCCCTGTGCTTATATCAAACTCTGGTTTTATGCATCACCCCACCTCTCCTTCCCCTTTATGCAGGCATAAGAGTGTTTTCTAAATGTGAGACTCTGTTCTCTTTCCTAACTCAGTTCACGTGTAGCCATGTTTACAGGATCTTCATAAGTGATATCTTATGATAAGTTTCTTTTTCTGTGTGACTTATTTCACTTAGAATCATCGTACCTGAATACACTCACTTTGCTGCTACTGGTCTTATGACATTGATTTCATGGCTGAGGGATATTCCATCGTACGTAAGTACCACAATGTTTTGAACCATTTTTATATTTCCTGGGATATTTAAGGTGTACCCAAGTTGAGGTTCTTGTAGTCAGTGCAGCCCTAAATTTGGAGGTGGCTCTTTCTTATTGATTTTCAGTTTTCCCAAGGTATATTCCCTAGACTGGAAGTGGCCTTGGCTCTGTAGCTCTGTTGTTTACTTGTTTTAGGGAACACAATGCACTCCTCCAGTGAGGCAGTTGGCAATTTACATCCCGCCCATCAGCATAACAAGGCTCCCAGTTCTCCAGGGCCTGTCTTGCCTTTCTGGTTTTTACACATTTTGTGGATGTCCCTTTTGACCGGTGGGAAGTGATACTTCTTTGTAGGGCAGATTTGCATTGCCCGCTTGCTTGCTTGGCCAAAAAGGGCGTATGCGTTTTCTCCTGAATAAATTCAGGAGAAAACGCATACGCCCTTTTTGGCCAAGTGCACCATTGTCCAAGTTGTGCCCCTCTTCCGGTGCTTTACAGGCGATTCCAACGTACCTCTTGAAATCTGTTTCCTGCTATTTTGCCTCGCTTTCAAGACCGCCTCGTTGACTTCCCTCAACAGATTTTTGGACGATTGTTGTCCTTTATCACTCTGCCAGTTTGTGAATTGCTGTGCCCCTGAGCTCCATTTCTCAACTCGATTTTTTGTGAGCTGAACGCAAGTCCAAAATTTTGGATCCTGTCCTATACTGGTTCCCGGTGGGTGGCTGAGACTTTGGTTAATTCTTCTTCCTGCCGGGAAATTAGAGTGACATGTGCCCGTCCAAATGCCTAACAGCTACTCTCTCATGGGTTCTCCCTCGTCCCTTCCATCCTCTGCCAAATTGGGAACCTGTGCAAACCAGGAGGTTAAAGGGCCTGTCTCTCCAAGTTGGGAGATTGATAGTAAGGCAGTTGGAAAGTCAAACTGGAGCACCAGGAGAGGGACTATTCGTTGAGTTTTAGAAACCTTTCGTATTCACAGTGTGTCCATTATTTAGGTTTCCTGTACATGTTATAGCTGTAGTAATATTCCCTTGGACCTGGAGAGTTGGGACCCATGGAATGGGGGCCATGCATTATTGCTTGAAAGGGTCTGCATTTGCTCACCCAATCTCACCAATCCTCTCAGTCCCAAGTGTCCAGCCTTATGCCACATCCAGCTGTCATGGTACATAGGGTCTTTCCAGGTTTCCTCAGACACCCTGAAGGAATTGTAAAGAATTTCCCTGTTTTTTGGTTTTGCTTTTGAAATTCCTTTTTATAGTGCGTTTGAGCTGATTCTCCCTGCCATGTTTATGCCACTCTAGACACACTTGATTCCCTTATGGATACATATCAATACATAGGTTTTAAGATTCTTACTAGTCAGATATATTCCTCTGTGGGAAATATGGGGTTTTGAGTCTCCTTCACTGAGGAAGGTGTCGGTATTGTCAATTCCAAAGTTGGTTTTTGAAACGGTCCCTGTGCTTATATCAAACTCTGGTTTTATGCATCACCCCACCTCTCCTTCCCCTTTATGCAGGCATAAGAGTGTTTTTTTAATTGAGAGACTCTGTTCTCTTTCCTAACTCAGTTCACGTGTAGCCATGTTTACAGGATCTTCATAAGTGATATCTTATGATAAGTTCCTTTTTCTGTGTGACTTATTTCACTTAGAATCATCGTACCTGAATCCACTCACTTTGCTGCTACTTGTCTTATGACATTGATTTCATGGCTGAGGGATATTCCATCGTACATAAGTACCACAATATTTTGAACCATTTTTATATTTCCTGGGATATTTAAGGTGTACCCAAGTTGAGGTTCTTGTAGTCAGAGCAGCCCTAAATTTGGAGGTGGCTCTTTCTTATTGATTTTCAGTTTTCCCAAGGTATATTCCCTAGACTGGAAGTGGCCTTGGCTCTGTAGCTCTGTTGTTTACTTGTTTTAGGGAACACAATGCACTCCTCCAGTGAGGCAGTTGGCAATTTACATCCCGCCCATCAGCATAAAAAGGCTCCCTGTTCTCCAGGCCCTGTCTTGCCTTTCTGGTTTTTACACATTTTGTGGATGTCCCTTTTGACCGGTGGGAAGTGATACTTCTTTGTAGTGCAGATTTGCATTGCCCGCTTGCTTGCTTGGCCAAAAAGGGCGTATGCGTTTTCTCCTGAATATATTCAGGAGAAAACGCATACGCCCTTTTTGGCCAAGTGCATCATTGTCCAAGTTGTGCCCCTCTTCCTGTGCTTTACAGGCGATTCCAAGGTACCTCTTGAAATCTGTTTCCTGCTATTTTGCCTCGCTTTCAAGTCCGCCTCGTTGACTTCCCTCAACAGATTTTTGGACGATAGTTGTCCTTTATCACTCTGCCAGTTTGTGAATTGCTGTGCCCCTGAGCTCCATTTCTCAACTCGTTTTTTGTGAGCTGAACGCAAGTCCAAAATTTTGGATCCTGTCCTATACTGGTTCCCGGTGGGTGGCTGAGACTTTGGTTAATTCTTCTTCCTGCCGGGAAATTAGAGTGACATGTGCCCGTCCAAATGCCTAACAGCTACTCTCTCATGGGTTCTCCCTCGTCCCTTCCATCCTCTGCCAAATTGGGAACCTGTGCAAACCAGGAGGTTAAAGGGCCTGTCTCTCCAGTTGGGAGATTGATAGTAAGGCAGTTGGAAAGTCAAACTGGAGCACCAGGAGAGGGACTATTCGTTGAGTTTTAGAAACCTTTCGTATTCACAGTGTGTCCATTCTCTAGGTTTCCTGTACATGTTATAGCTGTAGTAATATTCCCTTGGACCTGGAGAGTTGGGACCCATGGAATGGGGTCCATGCATTATTGCTTGAAAGGGTCTTCATTTGCTCACCCAATCTCACCAATCCTCTCAGTCCCAAGTGTCCAGCCTTATGCCACATACAGCTGTCATTGTAGATAGGGTCTTTCCAGGTTTCCTCAGACACCCTGAAGGAATTGTAAAGAATTTCCCTGTTTTTTGGTTTTGCTTTTGAAATTCCTTTTTATAGTGGGTTTGAGCTGATTCTCGCTGCCATGTTTATGCCACTCTAGACACACTTGATTCCCTTATGGAGTCATATCAATACATATGTTTTAATATTCTTACTAGTCAGATATATTCCTCTGTGGGAAATATGGGGTTTTGAGTCTCTTTCACTGAGGAAGGTGTAGGTCTTGTCTATTCCAAAGTTGGTTTTTGGAACGGTCCCTGTGCTTATATCAAACTCTGGTTTTATGCATCACCCCACCTCTCCTTCCCCTTTATGCAGGCATAAGAGTGTTTTCTAAATGTGAGACTCTGTTCTCTTTCCTAACTCAGTTCACGTGTAGCCATGTTTACAGGATCTTCATAAGTGATATCTTATGATAAGTTTCTTTTTCTGTGTGACTTATTTCACTTAGAATCATCGTACCTGAATCCACTCACTTTGCTGCTACTGGTCTTATGACATTGATTTCATGGCTGAGGGATATTCCATCGTACGTAAGTACCACAATGTTTTGAACCATTTTTATATTTCCTGGGATATTTAAGGTGTACCCAAGTTGAGGTTCTTGTAGTCAGTGCAGCCCTAAATTTGGAGGTGGCTCTTTCTTATTGATTTTCAGTTTTCCCAAGGTATATTCCCTAGACTGGAAGTGGCCTTGGCTCTGTAGCTCTGTTGTTTACTTGTTTTAGGGAACACAATGCACTCCTCCAGTGAGGCAGTTGGCAATTTACATCCCGCCCATCAGCATAACAAGGCTCCCAGTTCTCCAGGGCCTGTCTTGCATTTCTGGTTTTTACACATTTTGTGGATGTCCCTTTTGACCGGTGGGAAGTGATACTTCTTTGTAGGGCAGATTTGCATTGCCCGATTGCTTGCTTGGCCAAAAAGGGCGTATGCGTTTTCTCCTGAACATATTCAGGAGAAAACGCATACGCCCTTTTTGGCCAAGTGCATCATTGTCAAAGTTGTGCCCCTCTTCCTGTGCTTTACAGGCGATTCCAAGGTACCTCTTGAAATCTGTTTCCTGCTATTTTGCCCCGATTTCAAGTCCGCCTCGTTGACTTCCCTCAACAGATTTTTGGACGATAGTTGTCCTTTATCAATCTGACAGTTTGTGAATTGCTGTGCCCCTGAGCTCCATTTCTCAACTCGTTTTTTGTGAGCTGAACGCAAGTCCAAAATTTTGGATCATGTCCTATACTGGTTCCCGGTGCGTGGCTGAGACTTTGTTTAATTCTTCTTCCTGCCGGGAAATTAGAGTGACATGTGCCCGTCCAAATGCCTAACAGCTACTCTCTCATGGGTTCTCCCTCGTCCCTTCCATCTTCTGCCAAATTGGGAACCTGTGCAAACCAGGAGGTTAAAGGGCCTGTCTCTCCAAGTTGGGAGATTGATAGTAAGGCAGTTGGAAAGTCAAACTGGAGCACCAGGAGAGGGACTATTCGTTGAGTTTTTGAAACCTCTCGTATTCACAGTGTGTCCATTCTCTAGGTTTCCTGTACATGTTATAGCTGTAGTAATATTCCCTTGGACCTGGAGAGTTGGGACCCATGGAATGGGGGCCATGCATTATTGCTTGAAAGGGTCTGCATTTGCTCACCCAATTTCACCAATCCTCTCAGTCCCAAGTGTCCAGCCTTATGCCACATCCAGCTGTCATTGTAGATAGGGTCTTTCCAGGTTTCCTCAGACACCCTGAAGGAATTGTAAAGAATTTCCCTGTTTTTTGGTTTTGCTTTTGAAATTCCTTTTTATAGTGGGTTTGAGCTGATTCTCGCTGCCATGTTTATGCCACTCTAGACACACTTGATTCCCTTATGGAGTCATATCAATACATAGGTTTTAAGATTCTTACTAGTCAGATATATTCCTCTGCGGGAAATATGGGGTTTTGAGTCTCTTTCACTGAGGAAGGTGTAGGTCTTGTCTATTCCAAAGTTGGTTTTTGGAACGGTCCCTGTGCTTATATCAAACTCTGGTTTTATGCATCACCCCACCTCTCCTTCCCCTTTATGCAGGCATAAGAGTGTTTTCTAAATGTGAGACTCTGTTCTCTTTCCTAACTCAGTTCACGTGTAGCCATGTTTACAGGATCTTCATAAGTGATATCTTATGATAAGTTTCTTTTTCTGTGTGACTTATTTCACTTAGAATCATCGTACCTGAATCCACTCACTTTGCTGCTACTGGTCTTATGACATTGATTTCATGGCTGAGGGATATTCCATCGTACGTAAGTACCACAATGTTTTGAACCATTTTTATATTTCCTGGGATATTTAAGGTGTACCCAAGTTGAGTTTCTTGTAGTCAGTGCAGCCCTAAATTTGGAGGTGGCTCTTTCTTATTGATTTTCAGTTTTCCCAAGGTATATTCCCTAGACTGGAAGTGGCCTTGGCTCTGTAGCTCTGTTGTTTACTTGTTTTAGGGAACACAATGCACTCCTCCAGTGAGGCAGTTGGCAATTTACATCCCGCCCATCAGCATAACAAGGCTCCCAGTTCTCCAGGGCCTGTCTTGCCTTTCTGGTTTTTACACATTTTGTGGATGTCCCTTTTGACCGGTGGGAAATGATACTTCTTTGTAGTGCAGATTTGCATTGCCCGCTTGCTTGCTTGGCCAAAAAGGGCGTATGCGTTTTCTCCTGAATAAATTCAGGAGAAAACGCATACGCCCTTTTTGGCCAAGTGCACCATTGTCCAAGTTGTGCCCCTCTTCCGGTGCTTTACAGGCGATTCCAACGTACCTCTTGAAATCTGTTTCCTGCTATTTTGCCTCGCTTTCAAGTCCGCCTCGTTGACTTACCTCAACAGATTTTTGGAGGATGGTTGTCCTTTATCACTCTGCCAGTTTGTGAATTGCTGTGCCCCTGAGCTCCATTTCTCAACTCGTTTTTTGTGAGCTGAACGCAAGTCCAAAATTTTGGATCCTGTCCTATACTGGTTCCTGGTGGGAGGCTGAGACTTTGGTTAATTCTTCTTCCTGCCGGGAAATTAGAGTGACATGTGCCCGTCCAAATGCCTAACAGCTACTCTCTCATGGGTTCTCCCTCGTCCCTCCCATCCTCTGCCAAATTGGGAACCTGTGCAAACCAGTAGGTTAAAGGGCCTGTCTCTCCAAGTTGGGAGATTGATAGTAAGGCAGATGGAAAGTCAAACTGGAGCACCAGGAGAGGGACTATTCGTTGAGTTTTAGAAACCTTTCGTATTCACAGTGTGTCCATTCTCTAGGTTTCCTGTACATGTTATAGCTGTAGTAATATTCCCTTGGACCTGGAGAGTTGGGACCCATGGAATGGGGGCCATGCATTATTGCTTGAACGGGTCTGCATTTGCTCACCCAATTTCACAAATCCTCTCAGTCCCAAGTGTCCAGCCTTATGCCACATGCAGCTGTCATTGTAGATAGGGTCTTTCCAGGTTTCCTCAGACACCCTGAAGGAATTGTAAAGAATTTCCCTGTTTTTTGGTTTTGCTTTTGAAATTCCTTTTTATAGTGGGTTTGAGCTGATTCTCGCTGCCATGTTTATGCCACTCTAGACACACTTGATTCCCTTATGGAGTCATATCAATACATAGGTTTTAAGATTCTTACTAGTCAGATATATTCCTCTGCGGGAAATATGGGGTTTTGAGTCTCTTTCACTGAGGAAGGTGTAGGTCTTGTCTATTCCAAAGTTGGTTTTTGGAACGGTCCCTGTGCTTATATCAAACTCTGGTTTTATGCATCACCCCACCTCTCCTTCCCCTTTATGCAGGCATAAGAGTGTTTTCTAAATGTGAGACTCTGTTCTCTTTCCTAACTCAGTTCACGTGTAGCCATGTTTACAGGATCTTCCTAAGTGATATCTTATGATAAGTTTCTTTTTCTGTGTGACTTATTTCACTTAGAATCATCGTACCTGAATCCACTCACTTTGCTGCTACTGGTCTTATGACATTGATTTCATGGCTGAGGGATATTCCATCGTACGTAAGTACCACAATGTTTTGAACCATTTTTATATTTCCTGGGATATTTAAGGTGTACCCAAGTTGAGGTTCTTGTAGTCAGTGCAGCCCTAAATTTGGAGGTGGCTCTTTCTTATTGATTTTCAGTTTTCCCAAGGTATATTCCCTAGACTGGAAGTGGCCTTGGCTCTGTAGCTCTGTTGTTTACTTGTTTTAGGGAACACAATGCACTCCTCCAGTGAGGCAGTTGGCAATTTACATCCCGCCCATCAGCATAACAAGGCTCCCAGTTCTCCAGGGCCTGTCTTGCCTTTCTGGTTTTTACACATTTTGTGGATGTCCCTTTTGACCGGTGGGAAATGATACTTCTTTGTAGTGCAGATTTGCATTGCCCGCTTGCTTGCTTGGCCAAAAAGGACGTATGCGTTTTCTCCTGAGTAAATTCAGGAGAAAACGCATACACCCTTTTTGGCCAAGTGCACCATTGTCCAAGTTGTGCCCCTCTTCCGGTGCTTTACAGGCGATTCCAACGTACCTCTTGAAATCTGTTTCCTGCTATTTTGCCTCGCTTTCAAGTCCGCCTCGTTGACTTACCTCAACAGATTTTTGGAGGATGGTTGTCCTTTATCACTGCCAGTTTGTGAATTGCTGTGCCCCTGAGCTCCATTTCTCAACTCGTTTTTTGTGAGCTGAACGCAAGTCCAAAATTTTGGATCCTGTCCTATACTGGTTCCTGGTGGGAGGCTGAGACTTTGGTTAATTCTTCTTCCTGCCGGGAAATTAGAGTGACATGTGCCCGTCCAAATGCCTAACAGCTACTCTCTCATGGGTTCTCCCTCGTCCCTTCCATCCTCTGCCAAATTGGGAACCTGTGCAAACCAGTAGGTTAAAGGGCCTGTCTCTCCAAGTTGGGAGATTGATAGTAAGGCAGATGGAAAGTCAAACTGGACTACCAGGAGAGGGACTATTCGTTGAGTTTTAGAAACCTTTCGTATTCACAGTGTGTCCATTCTCTAGGTTTCCTGTACATGTTATAGCTGTAGTAATATTCCCTTGGACCTGGAGAGTTGGGACCCATGGAATGGGGGCCATGCATTATTGCTTGAAAGGGTCTGCATTTGCTCACCCAATCTCACCAATCCTCTCAGTCCCAAGTGTCCAGCCTTATGCCACATCCAGCTGTCATTGTAGATAGGTTCTTTCCAGGTTTCCTCAGACACCCTGAAGGAATTGTAAAGAATTTCCCTGTTTTTTGGTTTTGCTTTTGAAATTCCTTTTTATAGTGGGTTTGAGCTGATTCTCGCTGCCATGTTTATGCCACTCTAGACACACTTGATTCCCTTATGCAGACATATCAATACATAGGTTTTAAGATTCTTACTAGTCAGATATATTCCTCTGTGGGAAATATGGGGTTTTGAGTCTCTTTCACTGAGGAAGGTGTAGGTCTTGTCTATTCCAAAGTTGCTTTTTGGAACGGTCCCTGTGCTTATATCAAACTCTGGTTTTATGCATCACCCCACCTCTCCTTCCCCTTTATGCAGGCATAAGAGTGTTTTCTAAATGTGAGACTCTGTTCTCTTTCCTAACTCAGTTCACGTGTAGCCATGTTTACAGGATCTTCCTAAGTGATATCTTATGATAAGTTTCTTTTTCTGTGTGACTTATTTCACTTAGAATCATCGTACCTGAATCCACTCACTTTGCTGCTACTGGTCTTATGACATTGATTTCATGGCTGAGGGATATTCCATCGTACGTAAGTACCACAATGTTTTGAACCATTTTTATATTTCCTGGGATATTTAAGGTGTACCCAAGCTTAGGTTCTTGTAGTCAGTGCAGCCCTATATTTGGAGGTGGCTCTTTATTATTGATTTTCAGTTTTCCCAAGGTATATTCCCTAGACTGGAAGTGGCCTTGGCTCTGTAGCTCTGTTGTTTCCTTGTTTTAGGGAACACAATGAACTCCTCCAGTGAGGCAGTTGGCAATTTACATCCCGCCCATTAGGATAACAAGGCTCCCAGTTCTCCAGGGCCTGTCTTGCCTTTCTGGTTTTTACACATTTTGTGGATGTCCCTTTTGACCGGTGGGAAGTGATACTTCTTTGTAGTGCAGATTTGCATTGCCCGCTTGCTTGCTTGGCCAAAAAGGGCGTATGCGTTTTCTCCTGAATATATTCAGGAGAAAACGCATACGCCCTTTTGGCCAAGTGCATCATTGTCCAAGTTGTGCCCCTCTTCCTGTGCTTTACAGCCGCTTCCAAGGTACCTCTTGAAATCTGTTTCCTGCTATTTTGCCTCGCTTTCAAGTCCGCCTCGTTGACTTCCCTCAACAGATTTTTGGATGATAGTTGTCCTTTATCACTCTGCCAGTTTGTGAATTGCTGTGCCCCTGAGCTCCATTTCTCAACTCGTTTTTTGTGAGCTGAACGCAAGTCCAAAATTTTGGATCCTGTCCTATACTGTTTCCCGGTGCGTGGCTGAGACATTGGTTAATTCTTCTTCCTGCCGGGAAATTAGAGTGACATGTGCCCGTCCAAATGCCTAACAGCTACTCTCTCATGGCTTCTCCCTCGTCCCTTCCATCCTCTGCCAAATTGGGAACCTGTGCAAACCAGGAGGTTAAAGGGCCTGTCTCTCCAAGTTGGGAGATTGATAGTAAGGCAGCTGGAAAGTCAAACTGGAGCACCAGGAGAGGGACTATTCATTGAGTTTTAGAAACCTTTCGTATTCACAGTGTGTCCATTCTCTAGGTTTCCTGTACATGTTATAGCTGTAGTAATATTCCCTTGAACCTGGAGAGTTGGGACCCATGGAATGGGGGCCATGCATTATTGCTTGAAAGGGTCTGGATTTGCTAACCCAATCTCACCAATCCTCTCAGTCCCAAGTGTCCAGCCTTATGCCACATCCAGCTGTCATTGTAGACAGGGTCTTTCCAGGTTTCCTCAGACACCCTGAAGGAATTGTAAAGAATTTCCCTGTTTTTTGGTTTTGCTTTTGAAATTCCTTTTTATAGTGGGTTTGAGCTGATTCTCGCTGCCATGTTTATGCCACTCTAGACACACTTGATTCCCTTATGGAGTCATATCAATACATAGGTTTTAAGATTCTTACTAGTCAGATATATTCCTCTGTGGGAAATATGGGGTTTTGAGTCTCTTTCACTGAGGAAGGTGTAGGTCTTGTCTATTCCAAAGTTGGTTTTTGGAACGGTCCCTGTGCTTATATCAAACTCTGGTTTTATGCATCACCCCACCTCTCCTTACCCTTTATGCAGGCATAAGAGTGTTTTCTAAATGTGAGACTCTGTTCTCTTTCCTAACTCAGTTCATGTGTAGCCATGTTTACAGGATCTTCCTAAGTGATATCTTATGATAAGTTTCTTTTTCTGTGTGACTTATTTCACTTAGAATCATCGTACCTGAATCCACTCACTTTGCTGCTACTGGTCTTATGACATTGATTTCATGGCTGAGGGATATTCCATCGTACGTAAGTACCACAATGTTTTGAACCATTTTTATATTTCCTGGGATATTTAAGGTGTACCCAAGTTGAGGTTCTTGTAGTCAGTGCAGCCCTAAATTTGGAGGTGGCTCTTTCTTATTGATTTTCAGTTTTCCCAAGGTATATTCCCTAGACTGGAAGTGGCCTTGGCTCTGTAGCTCTGTTGTTTACTTGTTTTAGGGAACACAATGCACTCCTCCAGTGAGGCAGTTGGCAATTTACATCCCGCCCATCAGCATAACATGGCTCCCTGTTCTCCAGGGCCTGTCTTGCCTTTCTGGTTTTTACACATTTTGTGGATGTCCCTTTTGACCGGTGGGAAGTGATACTTCTTTGTAGAGCAGATTTGCATTGCCCGCTTGCTTGCTTGGCCAAAAAGGGCGTATGCGTTTTCTCCTGAATATATTAAGGAGAAAACGCATACGCACTTTTTGGCCAAGTGCATCATTTTCAAAGTTGTGCCCCTCTTCCTGTGCTTTACAGGCGATTCCAAGGTACCTCTTGAAATCTGTTTCCTGCTATTTTGTCCCGATTTCAAGTCCGCCTCGTTGACTTCCCTCAACAGATTTTTGGACGATAGTTGTCCTTTATCACTCTGCCAGTTTGTGAATTGCTGTGCCCCTGAGCTCCATTTCTCAACTCGTTTTCTGTGAGCTGAACGCAAGTCCAAAATTTTGGATCATGTCCTATACTGGTTCCCGGTGGGTGGCTGAGACTTTGGTTAATTCTTCTTCCTGGCGGGAAATTAGAGTGACATGTGCCCGTCCAAATGCCTAACAGCTACTCTCTCATGGGTTCTCCCTCGTCCCTTCCATCCTCTGCCAAATTGGGAACCTGTGCAAACCAGGAGGTTAAAGGGCCTGTCTCTCCAAGTTGGGAGATTGATAGTAAGGCAGTTGGAAAGTCAAACTGGAGCACCAGGAGAGGGACTATTCGTTGAGTTTTAGAAACCTTTCGTATTCACAGTGTGTCCATTCTCTAGGTTTCCTGTACAAGTTATAGCTGTAGTAATATTCCCCTGGACCTGGAGAGTTGGGACCCATGGAATGGGGGCCATGCATTATTGCTTGAAAGGGTCTGCATTTGCTCACCCAATTTCATCAATCCTCTCAGTCCCAAGTGTCCAGCCTTATGCCACATCCAGCTGTCATTGTAGATAGGGTCTTTCCAGGTTTCCTCAGACACCCTGAAGGAATTGTAAAGAATTTCCCTGTTTTTTGGTTTTGCTTTTGAAATTCCTTTTTATAGTGGGTTTGAGCTGATTCTCGCTGCCATGTTTATGCCACTCTAGACACACTTGATTCCCTTATGGAGTCATATCAATACATAGGTTTTAAGATTCTTACTTGTCAGATATATTCCTCTGCGGGAAATATCTGGTTTTGAGTCTCTTTCACTGAGGAAGGTGTAGGTCTTGTCTATTCCAAAGTTGGTTTTTGGAACGGTCCCTGTGCTTATATCAAACTCTGGTTTTATGCATCACCCCACCTCTCCTTCCCCTTTATGCAGGCATAAGAGTGTTTTCTAAATGTGAGACTCTGTTCTCATTCCTAACTCAGTTCACGTGTAGCCATGTTTACAGGATCTTCATAAGTGATATCTTATGATAAGTTCCTTTTTCTGTGTGACTTATTTCACTTAGAATCATCGTACCTGAATCCACTCACATTGCTGCTACTGGTCTTATGACATTGATTTCATGGCTGAGGGATATTCCATCGTACGTAAGTACCACAATATTTTGAACCATTTTTATATTTCCTGGGATATTTAAGGTGTACCCAAGTTGAGGTTCTTGTAGTCAGTGCAGCCCTAAATTTGGAGGTGGCTCTTTCTTATTGATTTTCAGTTTTCCCAAGGTATATTCCCTAGACTGGAAGTGGCCTTGGCTCTGTAGCTCTGTTGTTTACTTGTTTTAGGGAACACAATGCACTCCTCCAGTGAGGCAGTTGGCAATTTACATCCCGCCCATCAGCATAACAATGCTCCCTGTTCTCCAGGGCCTGTCTTGCCTTTCTGGTTTTTACACATTTTGTGGATGTCCCTTTTGACCGGTGGGAAGTGATACTTCTTTGTAGTGCAGATTTGCATTACCCGCTTGCTTGCTTGGCCAAAAAGGGCGTATGCGTTTTCTCCTGAATATATTCAGGAGAAAACGCATACGCCCTTTTTGGCCAAGTGCATCATTGTCCAAGTTGTGCCCCTCTTCCTGTGCTTTACAGGCGATTCCAAGGTACCTCTTGAAATCTGTTTCCTGCTATTTTGCCTCGCTTTCAAGTCCGCCTCGTTGACTTCCCTCAACAGATTTTTGGAGGATTGTTGTCCTTTATCACTCTGCCAGTTTGTGAATTGCTGTGCCCCTGAGCTCCATTTCTCAACTCGTTTTTTGTGAGCTGAACGCAAGTCCAAAATTTTGGATCATGTCCTATACTGGTTCCCGGTGGGTGGCTGAGACTTTGGTTAATTCTTCTTCCTGCCGGGAAATTAGAGTGACATGTGCCCGTCCAAATGCCTAACAGCTACTCTCTCATGGGTTCTCCCTCGTCCCTTCCATCCTCTGCCAAATTGGGAAGCTGTGCAACCCAGGAGGTTAAAGGGCCTGTCTCTCCAAGTTGGGAGATTGATAGTAAGGCAGATGGAAAGTCAAACTGGAGCACCAGGAGAGGGACTATTCGTTGAGTTTTAGAAACATTTCGTATTCACAGTGTGTCCATTCTCTAGGTTTCCTGTACATGTTATAGCTGTAGTAATATTCCCTTGGACCTGGAGAGTTGGGACCCATGGAATGGGGGCCATGCATTATTGCTTGAAAGGGTCTGCATTTGCTCACCCAATCTCACCAATCCTCTCAGTCCCAAGTGTCCAGCCTTATGCCACATCCAGCTGTCATTGTAGATAGGGTCTTTCCAGGTTTCCTCAGACACCCTGAAGGAATTGTAAAGAATTTCCCTGTTTTTTGGTTTTGCTTTTGAAATTCCTTTTTATAGTGTGTTTGAGCTGATTCTCGCTGCCATGTTTATGCCACTCTAGACACACTTGATTCCCTTATGCAGACATATCAATACATAGGTTTTAAGATTCTTACTACTCAGATATATTCCTCTGTGGGAAATATGGGGTTTTGAGTCTCTTTCACTGAGGAAGGTGTAGGTCTTGTCTATTCCAAAGTTGGTTTTTGGAACGGTCCCTGTGCTTATATCAAACTCTGGTTTTATGCATCACCCCACCTCTCCTTCCCCTTTATGCAGGCATAAGAGTGTTTTCTAAAAGTGAGACTCTGTTCTCTTTCCTAACTCAGTTCACGTGTAGCCATGTTTACAGGATCTTCATAAGTGATATCTTATGATAAGTTTCTTTTTCTGTGTGACTTATTTCACTTAGAATCATCGTACCTGAATCCACTCACTTTGCTGCTACTGGTCTTATGACATTGATTTCATCGCTGAGGGATATTCCATCGTACGTAAGTACCACAATGTTTTGAACCATTTTTATATTTCCTGGGATATTTAAGGTGTACCCAAGTTGAGGTTCTTGTAGTCAGTGCAGCCCTAAATTTGGAGGTGGCTCTTTCTTAGTGATTTTCAGTTTTCCCAAGGTATATTCCCTAGACTGGAAGTGGCCTTGGCTCTGTAGCTCTGTTGTTTACTTGTTTTAGGGAACACAATGCACTCCTCCAGTGAGGCAGTTGGCAATTTACATCCCGCCCATCAGCATAACAAGGCTCCCTGTACTCCAGGGCCTGTCTTGCCTTTCTGGTTTTTACACATTTTGTGGATGTCCCTTTTGACCGGTGGGAAGTGATACTTCTTTGTAGGGCAGATTTGCATTGCCCGCTTGCTTGCTTGGCCAAAAAGGGCGTATGCTTTTTCTCCTGAATAAATTCAGGAGAAAACGCATACGCCCTGTTTGGCCAAGTGCACCATTGTCCAAGTTGTGCCCCTCTTCCGGTGCTTTACAGGCGATTCCAACGTACCTCTTGAAATCTGTTTCCTGCTATTTTGCCTCGCTTTCAAGTCCGCCTCGTTGACTTCCCTCAACAAATTTTTGGAGGATTGTTGTCCTTTATCACTCTGCCAGTTTGTGAATTGCTGTGCCCCTGAGCTCCATTTCTCAACTCGTTTTTTGTGAGCTGAACGCAAGTCCAAAATTTTGGATCATGTCCTATACTGGTTCCCGGTGCGTGGCTGAGACTTTGGTTAATTCTTCTTCCAGCCGGGAAATTAGAGTGACATGTGCCCGTCCAAATGCCTAACAGCTACTCTCTCATGGGTTCTCCCTCGTCCCTTCCATCCTCTGCCAAATTGGGAACCTGTGCAAACCAGGAGGTTAAAGGGCCTGTCTCTCCAAGTTGGGAGATTGATAGTAAGGCAGTTGGAAAGTCAAACTGGAGCACCAGGAGAGGGACTATTCGTTGAGTTTTAGAAACCTTTCGTATTCACAGTGTGTCCATTATCTAGGTTTCCTGTACATGTTATAGCTGTAGTAATATTCCCTTGGACCTGGAGAGTTGGGACCCATGGAATGGGGGCCATGCATTATTGCTTGAAAGGGTCTGCATTTGTTCACCCAATCTCACCAATCCTCTCAGTCCCAAGTGTCCAGCCTTATGCCACATCCAGCTGTCATGGTAGATAGGGTCTTTCCAGGTTTCCTCAGACACCCTGAAGGAATTGTAAATAATTTCCCTGTTTTTTGGTTTTGCTTTTGAAATTCCTTTTTATAGTGGGTTTGAGCTGATTCTCGCTGCCATGTTTATGCCACTCTAGACACACTTGATTCCCTTATGCAGACATATCAATACATAGGTTTTAAGATTCTTACTAGTCAGATATATTCCTCTGTGGGAAATATGGGGTTTAGAGTCTCTTTCACTGAGGAAGGTGTAGGTCTTGTCTATTCCAAAGTTGGTTTTTGGAACGGTCCCTGTGCTTATATCAAACTCTGGTTTTATGCATCACCCCACCTCTCCTTCCCCTTTATGCAGGCATAAGAGTGTTTTCTAAATGTGAGACTCTGTTCTCTTTCCTAACTCAGTTCACGTGTAGCCATGTTTACAGGATCTTCCTAAGTGATTTCTTATGATAAGTTTCTTTTTCTGTGTGACTTATTTCACTTAGAATCATCGTACCTGAATCCACTCACTTTGCTGCTACTGGTCTTATGACATTGATTTCATGGCTGAGGCATATTCCATCGTACGTAAGTACCACAATGTTTTGAACCATTTTTATATTTCCTGGGATATTTAAGGTGTACCCAAGTTTAGGTTCTTGTAGTCAGTGCAGCCCTAAATTTGGAGGTGGCTCTTTCTTATTGATTTTCAGTTTTCCCAAGGTATATTCCCTAGACTGGAAGTGGCCTTGGCTCTGTAGCTCTGTTGTTTACTTGTTTTAGGGAACACAATGCACTCCTCCAGTGAGGCAGTTGGCAATTTACATCCCGCCCATCAGCATAACAAGGCTCCCTGTTCTCCAGGGCCTGTCTTGCCTTTCTGGTTTTTACACATTTTGTGGATGTCCCTTTTGACCGGTGGGAAGTGATACTTCTTTGTAGGGCAGATTTGCATTGCCCGCTTGCTTGCTTGGCCAAAAAGGGCGTATGCTTTTTCTCCTGAATAAATTCAGGAGAAAACGCATACGCCCTTTTTGGCAAAGTGCACCATTGTCCAAGTTGTGCCCCTCTTCCGGTGCTTTACAGGCGATTCCAACGTACCTCTTGAAATCTGTTTCCTGCTATTTTGCCTCGCTTTCAAGTCCGCCTCGTTGACTTCCCTCAACAGATTTTTGGAGGATTGTTGTCCTTTATCACTCTGCCAGTTTGTGAATTGCTGTGCCCCTGAGCTCCATTTCTCAACTCGTTTTTTGTGAGCTGAACGCAAGTCCAAAATTTTGGATCATGTCCTATACTGGTTCCCGGTGGGTGGCTGAGACTTTGGTTAATTCTTCTTCCTGCCGGGAAATTAGAGTGACATATGCCCGTCCAAATGCCTAACAGCTACTCTCTCATGGGTTCTCCCTCGTCCCTTCCATCCTCTGCCAAATTGGGAACCTGTGCAAACCAGGAGGTTAAAGGGCCTGTCTCTCCAAGTTGGGAGATTGATAGTAAGGCAGATGGAAAGTCAAACTGGAGCACCAGGAGAGGGACTATTCGTTGAGTTTTAGAAACCTTTCGTATTCACAGTGTGTCCATTCTCTAGGTTTCCTGTACATGTTATAGCTGTAGTAATATTCCCTTGGACCTGGAGAGTTGGGACCCATGGAATGGGGGCCATGCATTATTGCTTGAAAGGGTCTGCATTTGCTCACCCAATCTCACCAATCCTCTCAGTCCCAAGTGTCCAGCCTTATGCCACATACAGCTGTCATTGTAGATAGGGTCTTTCCAGGTTTCCTCAGACACCCTGAAGGAATTGTAAAGAGTTTCCCTGTTTTTTGGTTTTGCTTTTGAAATTCCTTTTTATAGTGGGTTTGAGCTGATTCTCGCTGCCATGTTTATGCCACTGTAGACACACTTGATTCCCTTATGCAGACATATCAATACATAGGTTTTAAGATTCTTACTACTCAGATATATTCCTCTGTGGGAAATATGGGGTTTTGAGTCTCTTTCACTGAGGAAGGTGTAGGTCTTGTCTATTCCAAAGTTGGTTTTTGGAACGGTCCCTGTGCTTATATCAAACTCTGGTTTTATGCATCACCCCACCTCTCCTTCCCCTTTATGCAGGCATAAGAGTGTTTTCTAAATGTGAGACTCTATTCTCTTTCCTAACTCAGTTCACGTGTAGCCATGTTTACAGGATCTTCCTAAGTGATATCTTATGATAAGTTTCTTTTTCTGTGTGACTTATTTCACTTAGAATCATCGTACCTGAATCCACTCACTTTGCTGCTACTGGTCTTATGACATTGATTTCATCGCTGAGGGATATTCCATCGTACGTAAGTACCACAATGTTTTGAACCATTTTTATATTTCCTGGGATATTTAAGGTGTACCCAAGTTGAGGTTCTTGTAGTCAGTGCAGCCCTAAATTTGGAGGTGGCTCTTTCTTATTGATTTTCAGTTTTCCCAAGGTATATTCCCTAGACTGGAAGTGGCCTTGGCTCTGTAGCTCTGTTGTTTACTTGTTTTAGGGAACACAATGCACTCCTCCAGTGAGGCAGTTGGCAATTTACATCCCGCCCATCAGCATAACAAGGCTCCCTGTACTCCAGGGCCTGTCTTGCCTTTCTGGTTTTTACACATTTTGTGGATGTCCCTTTTGACCGGTGGGAAGTGATACTTCTTTGTAGGGCAGATTTGCATTGCCCGCTTGCTTGCTTGGCCAAAAAGGGCGTATGCTTTTTCTCCTGAATAAATTCAGGAGAAAACGCATACGCCCTGTTTGGCCAAGTGCACCATTGTCCAAGTTGTGCCCCTCTTCCGGTGCTTTACAGGCGATTCCAACGTACCTCTTGAAATCTGTTTCCTGCTATTTTGCCTCGCTTTCAAGTCCGCCTCGTTGACTTCCCTCAACAAATTTTTGGAGGATTGTTGTCCTTTATCACTCTGCCAGTTTGTGAATTGCTGTGCCCCTGAGCTCCATTTCTCAACTCGTTTTTTGTGAGCTGAACGCAAGTCCAAAATTTTGGATCATGTCCTATACTGGTTCCCGGTGCGTGGCTGAGACTTTGGTTAATTCTTCTTCCAGCCGGGAAATTAGAGTGACATGTGCCCGTCCAAATGCCTAACAGCTACTCTCTCATGGGTTCTCCCTCGTCCCTTCCATCCTCTGCCAAATTGGGAACCTGTGCAAACCAGGAGGTTAAAGGGCCTGTCTCTCCAAGTTGGGAGATTGATAGTAAGGCAGTTGGAAAGTCAAACTGGAGCACCAGGAGAGGGACTATTCGTTGAGTTTTAGAAACCTTTCGTATTCACAGTGTGTCCATTATCTAGGTTTCCTGTACATGTTATAGCTGTAGTAATATTCCCTTGGACCTGGAGAGTTGGGACCCATGGAATGGGGGCCATGCATTATTGCTTGAAAGGGTCTGCATTTGTTCACCCAATCTCACCAATCCTCTCAGTCCCAAGTGTCCAGCCTTATGCCACATCCAGCTGTCATGGTAGATAGGGTCTTTCCAGGTTTCCTCAGACACCCTGAAGGAATTGTAAATAATTTTCCTGTTTTTTGGTTTTGCTTTTGAAATTCCTTTTTATAGTGGGTTTGAGCTGATTCTCGCTGCCATGTTTATGCCACTCTAGACACACTTGATTCCCTTATGCAGACATATCAATACATAGGTTTTAAGATTCTTACTAGTCAGATATATTCCTCTGTGGGAAATATGGGGTTTAGAGTCTCTTTCACTGAGGAAGGTGTAGGTCTTGTCTATTCCAAAGTTGGTTTTTGGAACGGTCCCTGTGCTTATATCAAACTCTGGTTTTATGCATCACCCCACCTCTCCTTCCCCTTTATGCAGGCATAAGAGTGTTTTCTAAATGTGAGACTCTGTTCTCTTTCCTAACTCAGTTCACGTGTAGCCATGTTTACAGGATCTTCCTAAGTGATTTCTTATGATAAGTTTCTTTTTCTGTGTGACTTATTTCACTTAGAATCATCGTACCTGAATCCACTCACTTTGCTGCTACTGGTCTTATGACATTGATTTCATGGCTGAGGCATATTCCATCGTACGTAAGTACCACAATGTTTTGAACCATTTTTATATTTCCTGGGATATTTAAGGTGTACCCAAGTTGAGGTTCTTGTAGTCAGTGCAGCCCTAAATTTGGAGGTGGCTCTTTCTTATTGATTTTCAGTTTTCCCAAGGTATATTCCCTAGACTGGAAGTGGCCTTGGCTCTGTAGCTCTGTTGTTTACTTGTTTTAGGGAACACAATGCACTCCTCCAGTGAGGCAGTTGGCAATTTACATCCCGCCCATCAGCATAACAAGGCTCCCTGTTCTCCAGGGCCTGTCTTGCCTTTCTGGTTTTTACACATTTTGTGGATGTCCCTTTTGACCGGTGGGAAGTGATACTTCTTTGTAGGGCAGATTTGCATTGCCCGCTTGCTTGCTTGGCCAAAAAGGGCGTATGCTTTTTCTCCTGAATAAATTCTGGAGAAAACGCATACGCCCTTTTTGGCAAAGTGCACCATTGTCCAAGTTGTGCCCCTCTTCCGGTGCTTTACAGGCGATTCCAACGTACCTCTTGAAATCTGTTTCCTGCTATTTTGCCTCGCTTTCAAGTCCGCCTCGTTGACTTCCCTCAACAAATTTTTGGAGGATTGTTGTCCTTTATCACTCTGCCAGTTTGTGAATTGCTGTGCCCCTGAGCTCCATTTCTGAACTCGTTTTTTGTGAGCTGAACGCAAGTCCAAAATTTTGGATCATGTCCTATACTGGTTCCCGGTGGGTGGCTGAGACTTTGGTTAATTCTTCTTCCTGCCGGGAAATTAGAGTGACATGTGCCCGTCCAAATGCCTAACAGCTACTCTCTCATGGGTTCTCCCTCGTCCCTTCCATCCTCTGCCAAATTGGGAACCTGTGCAAACCAGGAGGTTAAAGGGCCTGTCTCTCCAAGTTGGGAGATTGATAGTAAGGCAGTTGGAAAGTCAAACTGGAGCACCAGGAGAGGGACTATTCGTTGAGTTTTAGAAACCTTTCGTATTCACAGTGTGTCCATTATCTAGGTTTCCTGTACATGTTATAGCTGTAGTAATATTCCCTTGGACCTGGAGAGTTGGGACCCATGGAATGGGGGCCATGCATTATTGCTTGAAAGGGTCTGCATTTGTTCACCCAATCTCACCAATCCTCTCAGTCCCAAGTGTCCAGCCTTATGCCACATCCAGCTGTCATGGTAGATAGGGTCTTTCCAGGTTTCCTCAGACACCCTGAAGGAATTGTAAAGAATTTCCCTGTTTTTTGGTTTTGCTTTTGAAATTCCTTTTTATAGTGGGTTTGAGCTGATTCTCGCTGCCATGTTTATGCCACTCTAGACACACTTGATTCCCTTATGCAGACATATCAATACATAGGTTTTAAGATTCTTACTAGTCAGATATATTCCTCTGTGGGAAATATGGGGTTTTGAGTCCCTTTCACTGAGGAAGGTGTAGGTCTTGTCTATTCCAAAGTTGGTTTTTGGAACGGTCCCTGTGCTTATATCAAACTCTGGTTTTATGCATCACCCCACCTCTCCTTCCCCTTTATGCAGGCATAAGTGTGTTTTCTAAATGTGAGACTCTGTTCTCTTTCCTAACTCAGTTCACGTGTAGCCATGTTTACAGGATCTTCCTAAGTGATATCTTATGATAAGTTTCTTTTTCTGTGTGACTTATTTCACTTAGAATCATCGTACCTGAATCCACTCACTTTGCTGCTACTTGTCTTATGACATTGATTTCATGGCTGAGGGATATTCCATCGTACGTAAGTACCACAATGTTTTGAACCATTTTTATATTTCCTGGGATATTTAAGGTGTACCCAAGTTGAGGTTCTTGTAGTCAGTGCAGCCCTAAATTTGGAGGTGGCTCTTTCTTATTGATTTTCAGTTTTCCCAAGGTATATTCCCTAGACTGGAAGTGGCCTTGGCTCTGTAGCTCTGTTGTTTACTTGTTTTAGGGAACACAATGCACTCCTCCAGTGAGGCAGTTGGCAATTTACATCCCGCCCATCAGCATAACAAGGCTCCCAGTTCTCCAGGGCCTGTCTTGCCTTTCTGGTTTTTACACATTTTGTGGATGTCCCTTTTGACCGGTGGGAAGTGATACTTCTTTGTAGTGCAGATTTGCATTGCCCGCTTGCTTGCTTGGCCAAAAAGGGCGTATGCGTTTTCTCCTGAATAAATTCAGGAGAAAACGCATACGCCCTTTTTGGCCAAGTGCACCATTGTCCAAGTTGTGCCCCTCTTCCTGTGCTTTACAGGCGATTCCAACGTACCTCTTGAAATCTGTTTCCTGCTATTTTGCCTCGCTTTCAAGTCCGCCTCGTTGACTTCCCTCAACAGATTTTTGGACGATTGTTGTCCTTTATCACTCTGCCAGTTTGTGAATTGCTGTGCCCCTGAGCTCCATTTCTCAACTCGTTTTTTGTGAGCTGAACGCAAGTCCAAAATTTTGGATCATGTCCTATAATGGTTCCCGGTGGGTGGCTGAGACTTTGGTTAATTCTTCTTCCTGCCGGGAAATTAGAGTGACATGTGCCAGTCCAAATGCCTAACAGCTACTCTCTCATGGGTTCTCCCTCGTCCCTTCCATCCTCTGCCAAATTGGGAACCTGTGCAAACCAGGAGGTTAAAGGGCCTGTCTCTCCAAGTTGGGAGATTGATAGTAAGGCAGTTGGAAAGTCAAACTGGAGCACCAGGAGAGGCACTATTCGTTGAGTTTTAGAAACCTTTCGTATTCACAGTGTGTCCATTATCTAGGTTTCCTGTACATGTTATAGCTATAGTAATATTCCATTGGACCTGGAGAGTTGGGACCCATGGAATGGGGGCCATGCATTATTGCTTGAAAGGGTCTGCATTTGCTCACCCAATCTCACCAATCCTCTCAGTCCCAAGAGTCCAGCCTTATGCCACATACAGCTGTCATGGTAGATAGGGTCTTTCCAGGTTTCCTCAGACACCCTGAAGGAATTGTAAAGAATTTCCCTGTTTTTTGGTTTTGCCTTTGAAATTCCTTTTTATAGTGGGTTTGAGCTGATTCTCGCTGCCATGTTTATGCCACTCTAGACACACTTGATTCCCTTATGCAAACATATCAATACATAGGTTTTAAGATTCTTACTAGTCAGATATATTCCTCTGTGGGAAATATGGGGTTTTGAGTCTCTTTCACTGAGGAAGGTGTAGGTCTTGTCTATTCCAAAGTTGGTTTTTGGAACGGTCCCTCTGCTTATATCAAACTCTGGTTTTATGCATCACCCCACCTCTCCTTCCCCTTTATGCAGGCATAAGAGTGTTTTCTAAATGTGAGACACTGTTCTCTTTCCTAACTCAGTTCACGTGTAGCCATGTTTACAGGATCTTCCTAAGTGATATCTTATGATAAGTTCCTTTTTCTGTGTGACTTATTTCACTTAGAATCATCGTACCTGAATCCACTCACTTTGCTGCTACTGGTCTTATGACATTGATTTCATGGCTGAGGGATATTCCATCGTACGTAAGTACCACAATGTTTTCAACCATTTTTATATTTCCTGGGATATTTAAGGTGTACCCAAGTTGAGGTTCTTGTAGTCAGTGCAGCCCTAAATTTGGAGGTGGCTCTTTCTTATTGATTTTCAGTTTTCCCAAGGTATATTCCCTAGACTGGAAGTGGCCTTGGCTCTGTAGCTCTGTTGTTTACTTGTTTTAGGGAACACAATGCACTCCTCCAGTGAGGCAGTTGGCAATTTACATCCCGCCCATCAGCATAACAAGGCTCCCAGTTCTCCAGGGCCTGTCTTGCCTTTCTGGTTTTTACACATTTTGTGGATGTCCCTTTTGACCGGTGGGAAATGATACTTCTTTGTAGTGCAGATTTGCATTGCCCGCTTGCTTGCTTGGACAAAAAGGGCGTATGCGTTTTCTCCTGAATAAATTCAGGAGAAAACGCATACGCCCTTTTTGGCCAAGTGCACCATTGTCCAAGTTGTGCCCCTCTTCCGGTGCTTTACAGGCGATTCCAACGTACCTCTTGAAATCTGTTTCCTGCTATTTTGCCTCGCTTTCAAGTCCGCCTCGTTGACTTCCCTCAACAGATTTTTGGAGGATTGTTGTCCTTTATCACTCTGCCAGTTTGTGAATTGCTGTGCCCCTGAGCTCCATTTCTCAACTCGTTTTTTGTGAGCTGAACGCAAGTCCAAAATTTTGGATCCTGTCCTATACTGGTTCCCGGTGGGTGGCTGAGACTTTGGTTAATTCTGCTTCCTGCCGGGAAATTAGAGTGACATGTGCCCGTCCAAATGCCTAACAGCTACTCTCTCATGGGTTCTCCCTCGTCCCTTCCATCCTCTGCCAAATTGGGAAGCTGTGCAACCCAGGAGGTTAAAGGGCCTGTCTCTCCAAGTTGGGAGATTGATAGTAAGGCAGATGGAAAGTCAAACTGGAGCACCAGGAGAGGGACTATTCGTTGAGTTTTAGAAACCTTTCGTATTCACAGTGTGTCCATTCTCTAGGTTTCCTGTACATGTTATAGCTGTAGTAATATTCCCTTGGACCTGGAGAGTTGGGACCCATGGAATGGGGGCCATGCATTATTGCTTGAAAGGGTCTGCATTTGCTCACCCAATCTCACCAATCCTCTCAGTCCCAGGTGTCCAGCCTTATGCCACATACAGCTGTCATTGTAGATAGGGTCTTTCCAGGTTTCCTCAGACACCCTGAAGGAATTGTAAAGAGTTTCCCTGTTTTTTGGTTTTGCTTTTGAAATTCCTTTTTATAGTGGGTTTGAGCTGATTCTCGCTGCCATGTTTATGCCACTCTAGACACACTTGATTCCCTTATGCAGACATATCAATACATAGGTTTTAAGATTCTTACTAGTCAGATATATTCCTCTGTGGGAAATATGGGGTTTTGAGTCTCTTTCACTGAGGAAGGTGTAGGTCTTGTCTATTCCAAAGTTGGTTTTTGGAACGGTCCCTGTGCTTATATCAAACTCTGGTTTTATGCATCACCCCACCTCTCCTTCCCCTTTATGCAGGCATAAGAGTGTTTTCTAAATGTGAGACTCTGTTCTCTTTCCTAACTCAGTTCACGTGTAGCCATGTTTACAGGATCTTCCTAAGTGATATCTTATGATAAGTTTCTTTTTCTGTGTGACTTATTTCACTTAGAATCATCGTACCTGAATCCACTCACTTTGCTGCTACTGGTCTTATGACATTGATTTCATGGCTGAGGCATATTCCATCGTACGTAAGTACCACAATGTTTTGAACCATTTTTATATTTCCTGGGATATTTAAGGTGTACCCAAGTTTAGGTTCTTGTAGTCAGTGCAGCCCTAAATTTGGAGGTGGCTCTTTCTTATTGATTTTCAGTTTTCCCAAGGTATATTCCCTAGACTGGAAGTGGCCTTGGCTCTGTAGCTCTGTTGTTTACTTGTTTTAGGGAACACAATGCACTCCTCCAGTGAGGCAGTTGGCAATTTACATCCCGCCCATCAGCATAACAAGGCTCCCTGTTCTCCAGGGCCTGTCTTGCCTTTCTGGTTTTTACACATTTTGTGGATGTCCCTTTTGACCGGTGGGAAGTGATACTTCTTTGTAGGGCAGATTTGCATTGCCCGCTTGCTTGCTTGGCCAAAAAGGGCGTATGCTTTTTCTCCTGAATAAATTCAGGGGAAAACGCATACGCCCTTTTTGGCCAAGTGCACCATTGTCCAAGTTGTGCCCCTCTTCCGGTGCTTTACAGGCGATTCCAACGTACCTCTTGAAATCTGTTTCCTGCTATTTTGCCTCGCTTTCAAGTCCGCCTCGTTGATTTCCCTCAACAGATTTTTGGACGATTGTTGTCCTTTATCACTCTGCCAGTTTGTGAATTGCTGTGCCCCTGAGCTCCATTTCTCAACTCGTTTTTTGTGAGCTGAACGCAAGTCCAAAATTTTGGATCCTGTCCTATACTGGTTCCCGGTGGGTGGCTGAGACTTTGGTTAATTCTTCTTCCTGCCTGGAAATTAGAGTGACATGTGCCCGTCCAAATGCCTAACAGCTACTCTCTCATGGGTTCTCCCTCGTCCCTTCCATCCTCTGCCAAATTGGGAACCTGTGCAAACCAGGAGGTTAAAGGGCCTGTCTCTCCAAGTTGGGAGATTGATAGTAAGGCAGTTGGAAAGTCAAACTGGAGCACCAGGAGAGGGACTATTCGTTGAGTTTTAGAAACCTTTCGTATTCACAGTGTGTCCATTATCTAGGTTTCCTGTACATGTTATAGCTGTAGTAATATTCCCTTGGACCTGGAGAGTTGGGACCCATGGAATGGGGGCTATGCATTATTGCTTGAAAGGGTCTGCATTTGCTCACCCAATCTCACCAATCCTCTCAGTCCCAAGAGTCCAGCCTTATGCCACATACAGCTGTCATGTTAGATAGGGTCTTTCCAGGTTTCCTCAGACACCCTGAAGGAATTGTAAAGAATTTCCCTGTTTTTTGGTTTTGCTTTTGAAATTCCTTTTTATAGTGGGTTTGAGCTGATTCTCGCTGCCATGTTTATGCCACTCTAGACACACTTGATTCCCTTATGCAGACATATCAATACATAGGTTTTAAGATTCTTACTAGTCAGATATATTCCTCTGTGGGAAATATGGGGTTTTGAGTCTCTTTCATTGAGGAAGGTGTAGGTCTTGTCTATTCCAAAGTTGGTTTTTGGAACGGTCCCTGTGCTTATATCAAACTCTGGTTTTATGCATCACCCCACCTCTCCTTCCCCTTTATGCAGGCATAAGGGTGTTTTCTAAATGTGAGACTCTGTTCTCTTTCCTAACTCAGTTCACGTGTAGCCATGTTTACAGGATCTTCATAAGTGATATCTTATGATAAGTTTCTTTTTCTGTGTGACTTATTTCACTTAGAATCATCGTACCTGAATCCACTCACTTTGCTGCTACTGGTCTTATGACATTGATTTCATGGCTGAGGGATATTCCATCGTACGTAAGTACCACAATGTTTTGAACCATTTTTATATTTCCTGGGATATTTAAGGTGTACCCAAGTTTAGGTTCTTGTAGTCAGTGCAGCCCTAAATTTGGAGGAGGCTCTTTCTTATTGATTTTCAGTTTTCCCAAGGTATATTCCCTAGACTGGAAGTGGCCTTGGCTCTGTAGCTCTGTTGTTTACTTGTTTTAGGGAACACAATGCACTCCTCCAGTGAGGCAGTTGGCAATTTACATCCCGCCCATCAGCATAACAAGGCTCCCTGTTCTCCAGGGCCTGTCTTGCCTTTCTGGTTTTTACACATTTTGTGGATGTCCCTTTTGACCGGTGGGAAGTGATACTTCTTTGTAGTGCAGATTTGCATTGCCCGCTTGCTTGCTTGGCCAAAAAGGGCGTATGCGTTTTCTCCTGAATATATTCAGGAGAAAACGCATACGCCCTTTTTGGCCAAGTGCATCATTGTCCAAGTTGTGCCCCTCTTCCTGTGCTTTACAGGCGATTCCAAGGTACCTCTTGAAATCTGTTTCCTGCTATTTTGCCTCGCTTTCAAGTCCGCCTCGTTGACATCCCTCAACAGATTTTTGGACGATAGTTGTCCTTTATCACTCTGCCAATTTGTGAATTGCTGTGCCCCTGAGCTCCATTTCTCAACTCGTTTTTTGTGAGCTGAACGCAAGTCCAAAATTTTGGATCCTGTCCTATACTTGTTCCCGGTGGGTGGCTGAGACTTTGGTTAATTCTTCTTCCTGCCGGGAAATTAGAGTGACATGTGCCCGTCCAAATGCCTAACAGCTACTCTCTCATGGGTTCTCCCTCGTCCCTTCCATCCTCTGCCAAATTGGGAACCTGTGCAAACCAGGAGGTTAAAGGGCCTGTCTCTCCAAGTTGGGAGATTGATAGTAAGGCAGTTCGAAAGTTAAACTGGAGCACCAGGAGAGGGACTATTCGTTGAGTTTTAGAAACCTTTCGTATTCACAGTGTGTCCATTATATAGGTTTCCTGTACATGTTATAGCTGTAGTAATATTCCCTTGGACCTGGAGATTTGGGACCCATGGAATGGGGGCCATGCATTATTGCTTGAAAGGATCTGCATTTGCTCACCCAATCTCACCAATCCTCTCAGTCCCAAGTGTCCAGCCTTATGCTACATACAGCTGTCATGGTAGATAGGGTCTTTCCAGGTTTCCTCAGACACCCTGAAGGAATTGTAAAGAATTTCCCTGTTTTTTGGTTTTGCTTTTGAAATTCCTTTTTATAGTGGGTTTGAGCTGATTCTCGCTGCCATGTTTATGCCACTCTAGACACACTTGATTCCCTTATGGAGACATATCAATACATAGGTTTTAAGATTCTTACTAGTCAGATATATTCCTCTGTGGGAAATATGGGGTTTTGAGTCTCTTTCACTGAGGAAGGTGTAGATCTTGTCAATTCCAAAGTTGGTTTTTGAAACGGTCCCTGTGCTTATATCAAACTCTGGTTTTATGCATCACCCCACCTCTCCATCCCCTTTATGCAGGCATAAGAGTGTTTTCTAAATGTGAGACTCTGTTCTCTTTCCTAACTCAGTTCACGTGTAACCATGTTTACAGGATCTTCCTAAGTGATATCTTATGATAAGTTTCTTTTTCTGTGTGACTTATTTCACTTAGAATCATCGTACCTGAATCCACTCACTTTGCTGCTACTGGTCTTATGACATTGATTTCATGGCTGAGGGATATTCCATCGTACGTAAGTACCACAATGTTTTGAACCATTTTTATATTTCCTGGGATATTTAAGGTGTACCCAAGTTGAGGTTCTTGTAGTCAGTGCAGCCCTAAATTTGGAGGTGGCTCTTTCTGATTGATTTTCAGTTTTCCCAAGGTATATTCCCTAGACTGGAAGTGGCCTTGGCTCTGTAGCACTGTTGTTTACTTGTTTTAGGGAACTCAATGCACTCCTCCAGTGAGGCAGTTGGGAGTTTACATCCCGCCCATCAGCATAACAAGGCTCCCAGTTCTCCAGGGCCTGCCTTGCCTTTCTGGTTTTTACACATTTTGTGGATGTCCCTTTTGACCGGTGGGAAGTGATACTTCTTTGTAGTGCAGATTTGCATTGCCCGCTTGCTTCCTTGGCCAAAAAGGGCGTATGCGTTTTCTCCTGAATATATTCAGGAGAAAACGCATACGCCCTTTTTGGACAAGTGCACCATTGTCCAAGTTGTGCCCCTCTTCCTGTGCTTTACCGGTGATTCCAAGGTACCTCTTGAAATCTGTTTCCTGCTATTTTGCCTCGCTTTCAAGTCCGCCTCGTTGACTTCCCTCAACAGATTTTTGGACGATAGTTGTCCTTTATCACTCTGCCAGTTTGTGAATTGCTGTGCCCCTGAGCTCCATTTCTCAACTCGTTTTTTGTGAGCTGAACGCAAGTCCAAAATTTTGGATCCTGTCCTATACTGGTTCCCGGTGGGTGGCTGAGACTTTGGTTAATTCTTCTTCCTGCCGGGAAATTAGAGTGACATGTGCCCGTCCAAATGCCTAACAGCTACTCTCTCATGGGTTCTTCCTCGTCCCTTCCATCCTCTGCCAATTTGGGAACCTGTGCAAACCAGGAGGTTAAAGGGCCTGTCTCTCCAAGTTGGGAGATTGATAGTAAGGCAGTTGGAAAGTCAAACTGGAGCACCAGGAGAGGGACTATTCGTTGAGTTTTAGAAACCTTTCGTATCCACAGTGTGTCCATTCTCTAGGTTTCCTGTACATGTTATAGCTGTAGTAATATTCCCTTGGACCTGGAGAGTTGGGACCCATGGAATGGGGGCCATGCATTATTGCTTGAAAGGGTCTGCATTTGCTCACCCAATCTCACCAATCCTCTCAGTCCCAAGTGTACAGCCTTATGCCACATCCAGCTGTCATTGTAGATAGGGTCTTTCCAGGTTTCCTCAGACATCCTGAAGGAATTGTAAAGAATTTCCCTGTTTTATGGTTTTGCTTTTGAAATTCCTTTTTATAGTGGGTTTGAGCTGATTCTCGCTGCCATGTTTATGCCACTCTAGACACACTTGATTCCCTTATGGAGTCATATCAATACATAGGTTTTAAGATTCTTACTAGTCAGATATATTCCTCTGCGTGAAATATGGGGTTTTGAGTCTCTTTCACTGAGGAAGGTGTAGGTCTTGTCTATTCCAAAGTTGGTTTTTGGAACGGTCCCTGTGCTTATATCAAACTCTGGTTTTATGCATCACCCCACCTCTCCTTCCCCTTTATGCAGGCATAAGAGTGTTTTCTAAATGTGAGACTCTGTTCTCTTTCCTAACTCAGTTCACGTGTAGCCATGTTTACAGGATCTTCATAAGTGATATCTTATGATAAGTTCCTTTTTCTGTGTGACTTATTAAACTTAGAATCATCGTACCTGAATCCACTCACTTTGCTGCTACTGGTCTTATGACATTGATTTCATGGCTGAGGGATATTCCATCGTACGTAAGTACCACAATGTTTTGAACCATTTTTATATTTCCTGGGATATTTAAGGTGTACCCAAGTTTAGGTTCTTGTAGTCAGTGCAGCCCTAAATTTGGAGGTGGCTCTTTCTTATTGATTTTCAGTTTTCCCAAGGTATATTCCCTAGACTGGAAGTTGTCTTGGCTCTGTAGCTCTGTTGTTTACTTGTTTTAGGGAACACAATGCACTCTTCCAGTGAGGCAGTTGGCAATTTACATCCCGCCCATCAGCATAACAAGGCTCCCTGTTCTCCAGGGCCTGTCTTGCCTTTCTGGTTTTTACACATTTTGTGGATGTCCCTTTTGACCGGTGGGAAGTGATACTTCTTTGTAGTGCAGATTTGCATTGCCCGCTTGCTTGCTTGGCCAAAAAGGGCGTATGCGTTTTCTCCTGAATATATTCAGGAGAAAACGCATACGCCCTTTTTGGCCAAGTGCACCATTGTCCAAGTTGTGCCCCTCTTCCTGTGCTTTACCGGCGATTCCAAGGTACCTCTTGAAATCTGTTTCCTGCTATTTTGCCTCGCTTTCAAGTCCGCCTCGTTGACTTCCCTCAACAGATTTTTGGACGATAGTTGTCCTTTATCACTCTGCCAGTTTGTGAATTGCTGTGCCCCTGAGCTCCATTTCTCAACTCGTTTTTTGTGAGCTGAACGCAAGTCCAAAATTTTGGATCCTGTCCTATACTGGTTCCCGGTGGGTGGCTGAGACTTTGGTTAATTCTTCTTCCTGCCGGGAAATTAGAGTGACATGTGCCCGTCGAAATGCCTAACAGCTACTCTCTCATGGGTTCTCCCTCGTCCCTTCCATCCTCTGCCAAATTGGGAACGTGTGCATACCAGGAGGTTAAAGGGCCTGTCTCTCCAAGTTGGGAGATTGATAGTAAGGCAGTTGGAAAGTCAAACT
This sequence comes from Mesoplodon densirostris, assembly GCF_025265405.1. Classification (NCBI taxonomy): domain Eukaryota; kingdom Metazoa; phylum Chordata; class Mammalia; order Artiodactyla; family Ziphiidae; genus Mesoplodon; species Mesoplodon densirostris. The sequence goes on along the minus strand of NW_026778199.1, from coordinate 1,831,618 downwards.
GGAGCACCAGGAGAGGGACTATTCGTTGAGTTTTAGAAACCTTTCGTATTCACAGTGTGTCCATTATCTAGGTTTCCTGTAAATGTTATAGCTGTAGTAATATTCCCTTGGACCTGGAGAGTTGGGACCCATGGAATGGGGGCTATGCATTATTGCTTGAAAGGCTCTTCATTTGCTCACCCAATCTCACCAATCCTCTCAGTCCCAAGAGTCCAGCCTTATGCCACATACAGCTGTCATGTTAGATAGGGTCTTTCCAGGTTTCCTCAGACACCCTGAAGGAATTGTAAAGAATTTCCCTGTTTTTTGGTTTTGCTTTTGAAATTCCTTTTTATAGTGGGTTTGAGCTGATTCTCGCTGCCATGTTTATGCCACTCTAGACACACTTGATTCCCTTATGCAGACATATCAATACATAGGTTTTAAGATTCTTACTAGTCAGATATATTCCTCTGTGGGAAATATGGGGTTTTGAGTGTCTTTCACTGAGGAAGGTGTAGGTCTTGTCTATTCCAAAGTTGGTTTTTGGAACGGTCCCTGTGCTTATATCAAACTCTGGTTTTATGCATCACCCCACCTCTCCATCCCCTTTATGCAGGCATAAGGGTGTTTTCTTAATGTGAGACTCTGTTCTCTTTCCTAACTCAGTTCACGTGTAGCCATGTTTACAGGATCTTCATAAGTGATATCTTATGATAAGTTTCTTTTTCTGTGTGACTTATTTCACTTAGAATCATCGTACCTGAATCCACTCACTTTCCTGCTACTGGTCTTATGACATTGATTTCATGGCTGAGGGATATTCCATCGTACGTAAGTACCACAATGTTTTGAACCATTTTTATATTTCCTGGGATATTTAAGGTGTACCCAAGTTTAGGTTCTTGTAGTCAGTGCAGCCCTAAATTTGGAGGAGGCTCTTTCTTATTGATTTTCAGTTTTCCCAAGGTATATTCCCTAGACTGGAAGTGGCCTTGGCTCTGTAGCTCTGTTGTTTACTTGTTTTAGGGAATACAATGCACTCCTCCAGTGAGGCAGTTGGCAATTTACATCCCGCCCATCAGCATAACAAGCCTCCCTGTTCTCCAGGGCCTGTCTTGCCTTTCTGGTTTTTACACATTTTGTGGATGTCCCTTTTGACCGGTGGGAAGTGATACTTCTTTGTAGTGCAGATTTGCATTGCCCGCTTGCTTGCTTGGCCAAAAAGGGCGTATGCGTTTTCTCCTGAATATATTCAGGAGAAAACGCATACGCCCTTTTTGGCCAAGTGCATCATTGTCCAAGTTGTGCCCCTCTTCCTGTGCTTTACAGGCGATTCCAAGGTACCTCTTGAAATCTGTTTCCTGCTATTTTGCCTCGCTTTCAAGTCCGCCTCGTTGACTTCCCTCAACAGATTTTTGGACGATAGTTGTCCTTTATCACTCTGCCAATTTGTGAATTGCTGTGCCCCTGAGCTCCATTTCTCAACTCGTTTTTTGTGAGCTGAACGCAAGTCCAAAATTTTGGATCCTGTCCTATACTTGTTCCCGGTGGGTGGCTGAGACTTTGGTTAATTCTTCTTCCTGCCGGGAAATTAGAGTGACATGTGCCCGTCCAAATGCCTAACAGCTACTCTCTCATGGGTTCTCCCTCGTCCCTTCCATCCTCTGCCAAATTGGGAACCTGTGCAAACCAGGAGGTTAAAGGGCCTGTCTCTCCAAGTTGGGAGATTGATAGTAAGGCAGTTGGAAAGTCAAACTGGAGCACCAGGAGAGGGACTATTCGTTGAGTTTTAGAAACCTTTCGTATTCACAGTGTGTCCATTATATAGGTTTCCTGTACATGTTATAGCTGTAGTAATATTCCCTTGGACCTGGAGATTTGGGACCCATGGAATGGGGGCCATGCATTATTGCTTGAAAGGGTCTGCATTTGCTCACCCAATCTCACCAATCCTCTCAGTCCCAAGTGTCCAGCCTTATGCTACATACAGCTGTCATGGTAGATAGGGTCTTTCCAGGTTTCCTCAGACACCCTGAAGGAATTGTAAAGAATTTCCCTGTTTTTTGGTTTTGCTTTTGAAATTCCTTTTTATAGTGGGTTTGAGCTGATTCTCGCTGCCATGTTTATGCCACTCTAGACACACTTGATTCCCTTATGGAGACATATCAATACATAGGTTTTAAGATTCTTACTAGTCAGATATATTCCTCTGTGGGAAATATGGGGTTTTGAGTCTCTTTCACTGAGGAAGGTGTAGATCTTGTCAATTCCAAAGTTGGTTTTTGAAACGGTCCCTGTGCTTATATCAAACTCTGGTTTTATGCATCACCCCACCTCTCCATCCCCTTTATGCAGGCATAAGAGTGTTTTCTAAATGTGAGACTCTGTTCTCTTTCCTAACTCAGTTCACGTGTAACCATGTTTACAGGATCTTCCTAAGTGATATCTTATGATAAGTTTCTTTTTCTGTGTGACTTATTTCACTTAGAATCATCGTACCTGAATCCACTCACTTTGCTGCTACTGGTCTTATGACATTGATTTCATGGCTGAGGGATATTCCATCGTACGTAAGTACCACAATGTTTTGAACCATTTTTATATTTCCTGGGATATTTAAGGTGTACCCAAGTTGAGGTTCTTGTAGTCAGTGCAGCCCTAAATTTGGAGGTGGCTCTTTCTGATTGATTTTCAGTTTTCCCAAGGTATATTCCCTAGACTGGAAGTGGCCTTGGCTCTGTAGCACTGTTGTTTACTTGTTTTAGGGAACTCAATGCACTCCTCCAGTGAGGCAGTTGGGAGTTTACATCCCGCCCATCAGCATAACAAGGCTCCCAGTTCTCCAGGGCCTGCCTTGCCTTTCTGGTTTTTACACATTTTGTGGATGTCCCTTTTGACCGGTGGGAAGTGATACTTCTTTGTAGTGCAGATTTGCATTGCCCGCTTGCTTGCTTGGCCAAAAAGGGCGTATGCGTTTTCTCCTGAATATATTCAGGAGAAAACGCATACGCCCTTTTTGGACAAGTGCACCATTGTCCAAGTTGTGCCCCTCTTCCTGTGCTTTACCGGTGATTCCAAGGTACCTCTTGAAATCTGTTTCCTGCTATTTTGCCTCGCTTTCAAGTCCGCCTCGTTGACTTCCCTCAACAGATTTTTGGACGATAGTTGTCCTTTATCACTCTGCCAGTTTGTGAATTGCTGTGCCCCTGAGCTCCATTTCTCAACTCGTTTTTTGTGAGCTGAACGCAAGTCCAAAATTTTGGATCCTGTCCTATACTGGTTCCCGGTGGGTGGCTGAGACTTTGGTTAATTCTTCTTCCTGCCGGGAAATTAGAGTGACATGTGCCCGTCCAAATGCCTAACAGCTACTCTCTCATGGGTTCTTCCTCGTCCCTTCCATCCTCTGCCAATTTGGGAACCTGTGCAAACCAGGAGGTTAAAGGGCCTGTCTCTCCAAGTTGGGAGATTGATAGTAAGGCAGTTGGAAAGTCAAACTGGAGCACCAGGAGAGGGACTATTCGTTGAGTTTTAGAAACCTTTCGTATTCACAGTGTGTCCATTCTCTAGGTTTCCTGTACATGTTATAGCTGTAGTAATATTCCCTTGGACCTGGAGAGTTGGGACCCATGGAATGGGGGCCATGCATTATTGCTTGAAAGGGTCTGCATTTGCTCACCCAATCCCACCAATCCTCTCAGTCCCAAGTGTACAGCCTTATGCCACATCCAGCTGTCATTGTAGATAGGGTCTTTCCAGGTTTCCTCAGACAACCTGAAGGAATTGTAAAGAATTTCCCTGTTTTATGGTTTTGCTTTTGAAATTCCTTTTTATAGTGGGTTTGAGCTGATTCTCGCTGCCATGTTTATGCCACTCTAGACACACTTGATTCCCTTATGGAGTCATATCAATACATAGGTTTTAAGATTCTTACTAGTCAGATATATTCCTCTGCGTGAAATATGGGGTTTTGAGTCTCTTTCACTGTGGAAGGTGTAGGTCTTGTCTATTCCAAAGTTGATTTTTGGAACGGTCCCTGTGCTTATATCAAACTCTGGTTTTATGCATCACCCCACCTCTCCTTCCCCTTTATGCAGGCATAAGAGTGTTTTCTAAATGTGAGACTCTGTTCTCTTTCCTAACTCAGTTCACGTGTAGCCATGTTTACAGGATCTTCATAAGTGATATCTTATGATAAGTTCCTTTTTCTGTGTGACTTATTTCACTTAGAATCATCGTACCTGAATCCACTCACTTTGCTGCTACTGGTCTTATGAAATTGATTTCATCGCTGAGGGATATTCCATCGTACGTAAGTACCACAATGTTTTGAACCATTTTTATATTTCCTGGGATATTTAAGGTGTACCCAAGTTTAGGTTCTTGTAGTCAGTGCAGCCCTAAATTTGGAGGTGGCTCTTTCTTATTGATTTTCAGTTTTCCCAAGGTATATTCCCTAGACTGGAAGTGGCCTTGGCTCTGTAGCTCTGTTGTTTACTTGTTTTAGGGAACACAATGCACTCTTCCAGTGAGGCAGTTTTCAATTTACATCCCGCCCATCAGCATAACAAGGCTCCCTGTTCTCCAGGGCCTGTCTTGCCTTTCTGGTTTTTACACATTTTGTGGATGTCCCTTTTGACCGGTGGGAAGTGATACTTCTTTGTAGTGCAGATTTGCATTGCCCGCTTGCTTGCTTGGCCAAAAAGGGCGTATGCGTTTTCTCCTGAATATATTCAGGAGAAAACGCATACGCCCTTTTTGGCCAAGTGCACCATTGTCCAAGTTGTGCCCCTCTTCCTGTGCTTTACCGGCGATTCCAAGGTACCTCTTGAAATCTGTTTCCTGCTATTTTGCCTCGCTTTCAAGTCCGCCTCGTTGACTTCCCTCAACAGATTTTTGGACGATAGTTGTCCTTTTTCACTCTGCCAGTTTGTGAATTGCTGTGCCCCTGAGCTCCATTTCTCAACTCGTTTTTTGTGAGCTGAACGCAAGTCCAAAATTTTGGATCCTGTCCTATACTGGTTACCGGTGGGTGGCTGAGACTTTGGTTAATTCTTCTTCCTGCCGGGAAATTAGAGTGACATGTGCCCGTCGAAATGCCTAACAGCTACTCTCTCATGGGTTCTCCCTCGTCCCTTCCAACCTCTGCCAAATTGGGAACGTGTGCATACCAGGAGGTTAAAGGGCCTGTCTCTCCAAGTTGGGAGATAGATAGTAAGGCAGTTGGAAAGTCAAACTGGAGCACCAGGAGAGGGACTATTCGTTGAGTTTTAGAAACCTTTCGTATTCAGAGTGTGTCCATTATCTAGGTTTCCTGTACATGTTATAGCTGTAGTAATATTCCCTTTGACCTGGAGAGTTGGGACCCATGGAATGGGGGCCATGCATTATTGCTTGAAAGGGTCTGCATTTGCTCACCCAATCTCACCAATCCTCTCAGTCCCAAGTGTCCAGCCTTATGCCACATACAGCTGTCATGGTAGATAGGGTCTTTCCAGGTTTCCTCAGACACCCTGAAGGAATTGTAAAGAATTTCCCTGTTTTTTGGTTTTGCTTTTGAAATTCCTTTTTATAGTGGGTTTGAGCTGATTCTCGCTGCCATGTTTATGCCACTCTAGATACACTTGATTCCCTTATGGAGACATATCAATACATAGGTTTTAAGATTCTTACTAGTCAGATATATTCCTCTGTGGGAAATATGGGGTTTTGAGTCTTTTTCACTGAGGAAGGTGTCTGTCTTGTCTATTCCAAAGTTGGTTTTTGAAACGGTCCCTGTGCTTATATCAAACTCTGGTTTTATGCATCACGCCACCTCTCCTTCCCCTTTATGCAGGCATAAGAGTGTTTTCTAAATGTGAGACTCTGTTCTCTTTCCTAACTCAGTTCACGTGTAGCCATGTTTACAGGATCTTCATAAGTGATATCTTATGATAAGTTTCTTTTTCTGTGTGACTTATTTCACTTAGAATCATCGTACCTGAATCCACTCACTTTGCTGCTACTGGTCTTATGACATTGATTTCATGGCTGAGGGATATTCCATCGTACGTAAGTACCACAATGTTTTGAACCATTTTTATATTTCCTGGGATATTTAAGGTGTACCCAAGTTGAGGTTCTTGTAGTCAGTGCAGCCCTAAATTTGGAGGTGGCTCTTTCTTATTGATTTTCAGTTTTCCCAAGGTATATTCCCTAGACTGGAAGTGGCCTTGGCTCTGTAGCTCTGTTGTTTACTTGTTTTAGGGAACTCAATGCACTCCTCCAGTGAGGCAGTTGGCAGTTTACATCCCGCCCATCAGCATAACAAGGCTCCCAGTTCTCCAGGGCCTGTCTTGCCTTTCTGGTTTTTACACATTTTGTGGATGTCCCTTTTGACCGGTGGGAAGTGATACTTCTTTGTAGTGCAGATTTGCATTGCCCGCTTGCTTGCTTGGCCAAAAAGGGCGTATGCGTTTTCTCCTGAATATATTCAGGAGAAAACGCATACGCCCTTTTTGGCCAAGTGCACCATTGTCCAAGTTGTGCCCCTCTTCCTGTGCTTTACAGGCGATTCCAAGGTACCTCTTGAAATCTGTTTCCTGCTATTTTGCCTCGCTTTCAAGTCCGCCTCGTTGACTTCCCTCAACAGATTTTTGGACGATAGTTGTCCTTTATCACTCTGCCAGTTTGTGAATTGCTGTGCCCCTGAGCTCCATTTCTCAACTCGTTTTTTGTGAGCTGAACGCAAGTCCAAAATTTTGTATCATGTCCTATACTGGTTCCCGGTGGGTGGCTGAGACTTTGGTTAATTCTTCTTCCTGCCGGGAAATTAGAGTGACATGTGCCCGTCCAAATGCCTAACAGCTACTCTCTCATGGGTTCTTCCTCGTCCCTTCCATCCTCTGCCAATTTGGGAACCTGTGCAAACCAGGAGGTTAAAGGTCCTGTCTCTCCAAGTTGGGAGATTGATAGTAAGGCAGTTGGAAAGTCAAACTGGAGCACCAGGAGAGGGACTATTCGTTGAGTTTTAGAAACCTTTCGTATTCACAGTGTGTCCATTCTCTAGGTTTCCTGTACATGTTATAGCTGTAGTAATATTCCCTTGAACCTGGAGAGTTGGGACCCATGGAATCGGGGCCATGCATTATTGCTTGAAAGGGTCTGCATTTGCTCACCCAATCTCACCAATCCTCTCAGTCCCAAGTGTCCAGCCTTATGCCACATCCAGCTGTCATTGTAGATAGGGTCTTTCCAGGTTTCCTCAGACACCCTGAAGGAATTGTAAAGAATTTCCCTGTTTTATGGTTTTGCTTTTGAAATTCCTTTTTATAGTGGGTTTGAGCTGATTCTCGCTGCCATGTTTATGCCACTCTAGACACACTTGATTCCCTTATGGACTCATATCAATACATAGGTTTTAAGATTCTTACTAGTCAGATATATTCCTCTGTGGGAAATATGGGGTTTTGAGTCTCTTTCACTGAGGAAGGTGTAGGTCTTGTCAATTCCAAAGTTGGTTTTTGAAACGGTCCCAGTGCTTATATCAAACTCTGGTTTTATGCATCACCCCACCTCTCCATCCCCTTTATACAGGCATATGAGTGTTTTCTAAATGTGAGACACTGTTCTCTTTCCTAACTCAGTTCACGTGTAGCCATGTTTACAGGATCTTCCTAAGTGATATCTTATGATAAGTTTCTTTTTCTGTGTGACTTATTTCACTTAGAATCATCGTACCTGAATCCACTCACTTTGCTGCTACTGGTCTTATGACATTGATTTCATGGCTGAGGGATATTCCATCGTACGTAAGTACCACAATGTTTTGAACCATTTTTATATTTCCTGGGATATTTAAGGGGTACCCAAGTTGAGGTTCTTGTAGTCAGTGCAGCCCTAAATTTGGAGGTGGCTCTTTCTTATTGATTTTCAGTTTTCCCAAGGTATATTCCATAGACTGGAAGTGGCCTTGGCTCTGTAGCTCTGTTGTTTACTTGTTTTAGGGAACACAATGCACTCCTCCAGTGAGGCAGTTGGCAATTTACATCCCGCCCATCAGCATGACAAGGCTCCCTGTTCTCCAGGGCCTGTCTTGCCTTTCTGGTTTTTACACATTTTGTGGATGTCCCTTTTGACCGGTGGGAAGTGATACTTCTTTGTAGTGCAGATTTGCATTGCCCGCTTGCTTGCTTGGCCAAAAAGGGCGTATGCGTTTTCTCCTGAATATATTCAGGAGAAAACGCATACGCCCTTTTTGGCCAAGTGCACCATTGTCCAAGTTGTGCCCCTCTTCCTGTGCTTTACAGGCGATTCCAACGTACCTCTTGAAATCTGTTTCCTGCTATTTTGTCTCACTTTCAAGTCCGCCTCGTTGACTTCCCTCAACAGATTTTTGGACGATAGTTGTCCTTTATCACTCTGCCAGTTTGTGAATTGCTGTGCCCCTGAGCTCCATTTCTCAACTCGTTTTTTGTGAGCTGAACGCAAGTCCAAAATTTTGGATCCTGTCCTATACTGGTTACCGGTGGGTGGCTGAGACTTTGGTTAATTCTTCTTCCTGCCGGGAAATTAGAGTGACATGTGCCCGTCGAAATGCCTAACAGCTACTCTCTCATGGGTTCTCCCTCGTCCCTTCCATCCTCTGCCAAATTGGGAACGTGTGCATACCAGGAGGTTAAAGGGCCTGTCTCTCCAAGTTGGGAGATAGATAGTAAGGCAGTTGGAAAGTCAAACTGGAGCACCAGGAGAGGGACTATTCGTTGAGTTTTAGAAACCTTTCGTATTCAGAGTGTGTCCATTATCTAGGTTTCCTGTACATGTTATAGCTGTAGTAATATTCCCTTTGACCTGGAGAGTTGGGACCCATGGAATGGGGGCCATGCATTATTGCTTGAAAGGGTCTGCATTTGCTCACCCAATCTCACCAATCCTCTCAGTCCCAAGTGTCCAGCCTTATGCCACATACAGCTGTCATGGTAGACAGGGTCTTTCCAGGTTTCCTCAGACACCCTGAAGGAATTGTAAAGAATTTCCCTGTTTTTTGGTTTTGCTTTTGAAATTCCTTTTTATAGTGGGTTTGAGCTGATTCTCGCTGCCATGTTTATGCCACTCTAGATACACTTGATTCCCTTATGGAGACATATCAATACATAGGTTTTAAGATTCTTACTAGTCAGATATATTCCTCTGTGGGAAATATGGGGTTTTGAGTCTCTTTCACTGAGGAAGGTGTCCGTCTTGTCTATTCCAAAGTTGGTTTTTGAAACGGTCCCTGTGCTTATATCAAACTCTGGTTTTATGCATCACGCCACCTCTCCTTCCCCTTTATGCAGGCATAAGAGTGTTTTCTAAATGTGAGACTCTGTTCTCTTTCCTAACTCAGTTCACGTGTAGCCATGTTTACAGGATCTTCATAAGTGATATCTTATGATAAGTTTCTTTTTCTGTGTGACTTATTTCACTTAGAATCATCGTACCTGAATCCACTCACTTTGCTGCTACTGGTCTTATGACATTGATTTCATGGCTGAGGGATATTCCATCGTACGTAAGTACCACAATGTTTTGAACCATTTTTATATTTCCTGGGATATTTAAGGTGTACCCAAGTTGAGGTTCTTGTAGTCAGTGCAGCCCTAAATTTGGAGGTGGCTCTTTCTTATTGATTTTCAGTTTTCCCAAGGTATATTCCCTAGACTGGAAGTGGCCTTGGCTCTGTAGCTCTGTTGTTTACTTGTTTTAGGGAACTCAATGCACTCCTCCAGTGAGGCAGTTGGCAGTTTACATCCCGCCCATCAGCATAACAAGGCTCCCAGTTCTCCAGGGCCTGTCTTGCCTTTCTGGTTTTTACACATTTTGTGGATGTCCCTTTTGACCGGTGGGAAGTGATACTTCTTTGTAGTGCAGATTTGCATTGCCCGCTTGCTTGCTTGGCCAAAAAGGGCGTATGCGTTTTCTCCTGAATATATTCAGGAGAAAACGCATACACCCTTTTTGGCCAAGTGCACCATTGTCCAAGTTGTGCCCCTCTTCCTGTGCTTTACAGGCGATTCCAAGGTACCTCTTGAAATCTGTTTCCTGCTATTTTGCCTCGCTTTCAAGTCCGCCTCGTTGACTTCCCTCAACAGATTTTTGGACGATAGTTGTCCTTTATCACTCTGCCAGTTTGTGAATTGCTGTGCCCCTGAGCTCCATTTCTCAACTCGTTTTTTGTGAGCTGAACGCAAGTCCAAAATTTTGTATCATGTCCTATACTGGTTCCCGGTGGGTGGCTGAGACTTTGGTTAATTCTTCTTCCTGCCGGGAAATTAGAGTGACATGTGCCCGTCCAAATGCCTAACAGCTACTCTCTCATGGGTTCTTCCTCGTCCCTTCCATCCTCTGCCAATTTGGGAACCTGTGCAAACCAGGAGGTTAAAGGGCCTGTCTCTCCAAGTTGGGAGATTGATAGTAAGGCAGTTGGAAAGTCAAACTGGAGCACCAGGAGAGGGACTATTCGTTGAGTTTTAGAAACCTTTCGTATTCACAGTGTGTCCATTCTCTAGGTTTCCTGTACATGTTATAGCTGTAGTAATATTCCCTTGAACCTGGAGAGTTTGGACCCATGGAATCGGGGCCATGCATTATTGCTTGAAAGGGTCTGCATTTGCTCACCCAATCTCACCAATCCTCTCAGTCCCAAGTGTCCAGCCTTATGCCACATCCAGCTGTCATTGTAGATAGGGTCTTTCCAGGTTTCCTCAGACACCCTGAAGGAATTGTAAAGAATTTCCCTGTTTTATGGTTTTGCTTTTGAAATTCCTTTTTATAGTGGGTTTGAGCTGATTCTCGCTGCCATGTTTATGCCACTCTAGACACACTTGATTCCCTTATGGACTCATATCAATACATAGGTTTTAAGATTCTTACTAGTCAGATATATTCCTCTGTGGGAAATATGGGGTTTTGAGTCTCTTTCACTGAGGAAGGTGTAGGTCTTGTCAATTCCAAAGTTGGTTTTTGAAACGGTCCCAGTGCTTATATCAAACTCTGGTTTTATGCATCACCCCACCTCTCCATCCCCTTTATGCAGGCATATGAGTGTTTTCTAAATGTGAGACTCTGTTCTCTTTCCTAACTCAGTTCACGTGTAGCCATGTTTACAGGATCTTCCTAAGTGATATCTTATGATAAGTTTCTTTTTCTGTGTGACTTATTTCACTTAGAATCATCGTACCTGAATCCACTCACTTTGCTGCTACTGGTCTTATGACATTGATTTCATGGCTGAGGGATATTCCATCGTACGTAAGTACCACAATGTTTTGAACCATTTTTATATTTCCTGGGATATTTAAGGGGTACCCAAGTTGAGGTTCTTGTAGTCAGTGCAGCCCTAAATTTGGAGGTGGCTCTTTCTTATTGATTTTCAGTTTTCCCAAGGTATATTCCATAGACTGGAAGTGGCCTTGGCTCTGTAGCTCTGTTGTTTACTTGTTTTAGGGAACACAATGCACTCCTCCAGTGAGGCAGTTGGCAATTTACATCCCGCCCATCAGCATGACAAGGCTCCCTGTTCTCCAGGGCCTGTCTTGCCTTTCTGGTTTTTACACATTTTGTGGATGTCCCTTTTGACCGGTGGGAAGTGATACTTCTTTGTAGTGCAGATTTGCATTGCCCGCTTGCTTGCTTGGCCAAAAAGGGCGTATGCGTTTTCTCCTGAATATATTCAGGAGAAAACGCATACGCCCTTTTTGGCCAAGTGCACCATTGTCCAAGTTGTGCCCCTCTTCCTGTGCTTTACAGGCGATTCCAACGTACCTCTTGAAATCTGTTTCCTGCTATTTTGTCTCACTTTCAAGTCCGCCTCGTTGAATTCCCTAAACAGATTTTTGGACGATAGTTGTCCTTTATCACTCTGCCAGTTTGTGAATTGCTGTGCCCCTGAGCTCCATTTCTCAACTCGATTTTTGTGAGCTGAACGCAAGTCCAAAATTTTGGATCATGTCCTATACTGGTTCCCAGTGGGTGGCTGAGACTTTGGTTAATTCTTCTTCCTGCCGGGAAATTAGAGTGACATGTGCCCGTCCAAATGCCTAACAGCTATTCTCTCATGGGTTCTCCCTCGTCCCTTCCATCCTCTGCCAAATTGGGAACCTGTGCAAACCAGGAGGTTGAAGGGCCTGTCTCTCCAAGTTGGGAGATTGATAGTAAGGCAGTTGGAAAGTCATACTGGAGCACCAGGAGAGGGACTATTCGTTGAGTTTTAGAAACCTTTCGTATTCACAGTGTGTCCATTCTCTAGGTTTCCTGTACATGTTATAGCTGTAGTAATATTCCCTTGAACCTGGAGAGTTGTGACCCATGGAATGGGGGCCATGCATTATTGCTTGAAAGGGTCTGCATTTGCTCACCCAATCTCACCAATCCTCTCAGTCCCAAGTGTCCAGCCTTATGCCACATCCAGCTGTCATTGTAGATAGGGTCTTTCCAGGTTTCCTCAGACGCCCTGAAGGAATTGTAAAGAATTTCCCTGTTTTTTGGTTTTGCTTTTGAAATTCCTTTTTATAGTGGGTTTGAGCTGATTCTCGCTGCCATGTTTATGCCACTCTAGACACACTTGATTCCCTTATGGAGTCATATCAATACATAGGTTTTAAGATTCTTACTAGTCAGATATATTCCTCTCCGGGAAATATGGGGTTTTGAGTCTCTTTCACTGAGGAAGGTGTAGGTCTTGTCTATTCCAAAGTTGGTTTTTGGAACGGTCCCTGTGCTTATATCAAACTCTGGTTTTATGCATCACCCCACCTCTCCATCCCCTTTATGCAGGCATAAGAGTGTTTTCTAAATGTGAGACTCTGTTCTCTTTCCTAACTCAGTTCACGTGTAGCCATGTTTACAGGATCTTCATAAGTGATATCTTATGATAAGTTCCTTTTTCTGTGTGACTTATTTCACTTAGAATCATCGTACCTGAATCCACTCACTTTGCTGCTACTGGTCTTATGACATTGATTTCATGGCTGAGGGATATTCCATCGTACGTAAGTACCACAATGTTTTGAACCATTTTTATATTTCCTGGGATATTTAAGGTGTACCCAAGTTGAGGTTCTTGTAGTCAGTGCAGCCCTAAATTTGGAGGTGGCTCTTTCTTATTGATTTTCAGTTTTCCCAAGGTATATTCCCTAGACTGGAAGTGGCCTTGGCTCTGTAGCTCTGTTGTTTACTTGTTTTAGGGAACACAATGCACTCCTCCAGTGAGGCAGTTGGCAATTTACATCCCGGCCATCAGCATGACAAGGCACCCTGTTCTCCAGTGCCTGTCTTGCCTTTCTGGTTTTTACACATTTTGTGGATGTCCCTTTTGACCGGTGGGAAGTGATACTTCTTTGTAGTTCAGATTTGCATTGCCCGCTTGCTTGCTTGGCCAAAAAGGGCGCATACGCCCTTTTTGGCCAAGTGCACCATTGTCCAAGTTGTGCCCCTCTTCCTGTGCTTTACAGGCGATTCCAAGGTACCTCTTGAAATCTGTTTCCTGCTATTTTGCCTCACTTTCAAGTCCACCTCGTTGACTTCCCTCAACAGATTTTTGGACGATAGTTGTCCTTTATCACTCTGCCAGTTTGTGAATTGCTGTGCCCCTGAGCTCCATTTCTCAACTCGTTTTTTGTGAGCTGAACGCAAGTCCAAAATTTTGGATCATGTCCTATACTGGTTCCCAGGGGGTGGCTGAGACTTTGGTTAATTCTTCTTCCTGCCGGGAAATTAGAGTGACATGTGCCCGTCCAAATGCCTAACAGCTACTCTCTCATGGGATCTCCCTCGTCCCTTCCATCCTCTGCCAAATTGGGAACCTGTGCAAACCAGGAGGTTAAAGGGCCTGTCTCTCCAAGTTGGGAGATTGATAGTAAGGCAGTTGGAAAGTCAAACTGGAGCACCAGGAGAGGGACTATTCGTTGAGTTTTAGAAACCTTTCGTATTCACAGTGTGTCCATTCTCTAGGTTTCCTGTACATGTTATAGCTGTAGTAATATTCCCTTGAACCTGGAGAGTTGGGACCCATGGAATGGGGGCCATGCATTATTGCTTGAAAGGGTCTGCATTTGCTCACCCAATCTCACCAATCCTCTCAGTCCCAAGTGTACAGCCTTATGCCACATCCAGCTGTCATTGTAGATAGGGTCTTTCCAGGTTTCCTCAGACACCCTGAAGGAATTGTAAAGAATTTCCCTGTTTTATGGTTTTGCTTTTGAAATTCCTTTTTATAGTGGGTTTGAGCTGATTCTCGCTGCCATGTTTATGCCACTCTAGACACACTTGATTCCCTTATGGAGACATATCAATACAGAGGTTTTAAGATTCTTACTAGTCAGATATATTCCTCTGTGGGAAATATGGGGTTTTGAGTCTCTTTCACTGAGGAAGGTGTCGGTCTTGTCAATTCCAAAGTTGGTTTTTGAAACGGTCCCTGTGCTTATATCAAACTCTGGTTTTATGCATCACCCCACCTCTCCTTCCCCTTTATGCAGGCATAAGAGTGTTTTCTAATGTGAGACTCTGTTCTGTTTCCTAACTCAGTTCACGTGTAGCCATGTTTAGAGGATCTTCATAAGTGATATCTTATGATAAGTTTCTTTTTCTGTGTGACTTATTTCACTTAGAATCATCGTACCTGAATCCACTCACATTGCTGCTACTGGTCTTATGACATTGATTTCATGGCTGAGGGATATTCCATCGTACGTAAATACCACAATGTTTTGAACCGTTTTTATATTTCCTGGGATATTTAAGGTGTACCCAAGTTGAGGTTCTTGTAGTCAGTGCAGCCCTAAATTTGGAGGTGGCTCTTTCTTATTGATTATCAGTTTTCCCAAGGTATATTCCCTAGACTGGAAGTGGCCTTGGCTCTGTAGCTCTGTTGTTTACTTGTTTTAGGGAACACAATGCACTCCTCCAGTGAGGCAGTTGGCAATTTACATCCCGCCCATCAGCATAACAAGGCTCCCTGTTCTCCAGGGCCTGTCTTGCCTTTCTGGTTTTTACACATTTTGTGGATGTCCCTTTTGACCGGTGGGAAATGATACTTCTTTGTAGTGCAGATTTGCATTGCCCGCTTGCTTGCTTGGCCAAAAAGGGCGTATGCGTTTTCTCCTGAATATATTCAGGAGAAAACGCATACGCCCTTTTTGGCCAAGTGCACCATTGTCCAAGTTGTGCCCCTCTTCCTGTGCTTTACAGGCGATTCCAAGGTACCTCTTGAAATCTGTTTCCTGCTATTTTGCCTCGCTTTCAAGTCCGCCTCGTTGACTTCCCTCAACAGATTTTTGGACGATAGTTGTCCTTTATCACTCTGCCAGTTTGTGAATTGCTGTGCCCCTGAGCTCCATTTCTCAACTCGTTTTTTGTGAGCTGAACGCAAGTCCAAAATTTTGGATCCTGTCCTATACTGGTTCCCGGTGGGTGGCTGAGACTTTGGTTAATTCTTCTTCCTGCCGGGAAATTAGAGTGACATGTGCCCGTCCAAATGCCTAACAGCTACTCTCTCATGGGTTCTCCCTCGTCCCTTCCATCCTCTGCCAAATTGGGAACCTGTGCAAACCAGGAGGTTAAAGGGCCTGTCTCTCCAAGTTGGGAGATTGATAGTAAGGCAGTTGGAAAGTCAAACTGGAGCACCAGAAGAGGGACTATTCGTTGAGTTTTAGAAACCTTTCGTATTCACAGTGTGTCCATTATCTAGGTTTCCTGTACATGTTATAGCTGTAGTAATATTCCCTTGGACCTGGAGAGTTGGGACCCATGGAATGGGGGCCATGCATTATTGCTTGAAAGGGTCTGCATTTGCTCACCCAATCTCACCAATCCTCTCAGTCCCAAGTGTCCAGCCTTATGCCACATACAGCTGTCATGGTAGATAGGGTCTTTCCAGGTTTCCTCACACACCCTGAAGGAATTGTAAAGAATTTCCCTGTTTTATGGTTTTGCTTTTGAAATTCCTTTTTATAGTGGGTTTGAGCTGATTCTCGCTGCCATGTTTATGCCACTCTAGACACACTTGATTCCCTTATGGAGTCATATCAATACATAGGTTTTAAGATTCTTACTAGTCAGATATATTCCTCTGCGTGAAATATGGGGTTTTGAGTCTCTTTCACTGAGGAAGGTGTAGGTCTTGTCTATTCCAAAGTTGGTTTTTGGAACGGTCCCTGTGCTTATATCAAACTCTGGTTTTATGCATCACCCCACCTCTCCTTCCCCTTTATGCAGGCATAAGAGTGTTTTCTAAATGTGAGACACTGTTCTCTTTCCTAACTCAGTTCACGTGTAGCCATGTTTACAGGATCTTCATAAGTGATATCTTATGATAAGTTCCTTTTTCTGTGTGACTTATTTCACTTAGAATCATCGTACCTGAATCCACTCACTTTGCTGCTACTGGTCTTATGAAATTGATTTCATCGCTGAGGGATATTCCATCGTACGTAAGTACCACAATGTTTTGAACCATTTTTATATTTCCTGGGATATTTAAGGTGTACCCAAGTTGAGGTTCTTGTAGTCAGTGCAGCCCTAAATTTGGAGGTGGCCCTTTCTTATTGATTTTCAGTTTTCCCAAGGTATATTCCCTAGACTGGAAGTGGCCTTGTCTCTGTAGCTCTGTTGTTTACTTGTTTTAGGGAACACAATGCACTCCTCCAGTGAGGCAGTTGGCAATTTACATACCGCCCATCAGCATGACAAGGCTCCCTGTTCTCCAGGGCCTGTCTTGCCTTTCTGGTTTTTACACATTTTGTGGATGTGCCTTTTGACCGGTGGGAAGTGATACTTCTTTGTAGTGCAGATTTGCATTGCCCGATTGCTTGCTTGGCCACAAAGGGCGTATGCGTTTTCTCCTGAATATATTCAGGAGAAAACGCATACGCCCTTTTTGGCCAAGTGCACCATTGTCCAAGTTGTGCCCCTCTTCCTGTGCTTTACAGGCGATTCCAACGTACCTCTTGAAATCTGTTTCCTGCTATTTTGCCTCACTTTCAAGTCCACCTCGTTGAATTCCCTCAACAGATTTTTGGACGATAGTTGTCCTTTATCACTCTGCCAGTTTGTGAATTTCTGTGCCCCTGAGCTCCATTTCTCAACTCGTTTTTTGTGAGCTGAACGCAAGTCCAAAATTTTGGATCATGTCCTATACTGGTTCCCAGTGGGTGGCTGAGACTTTGGTTAATTCTTCTTCCTGCCGGGAAATTAGAGTGACATGTGCCCGTCCAAATGCCTAACAGCTATTCTCTCATGGGTTCTCCCTCGTCCCTTCCATCCTCTGCCAAATTGGGAACCTGTGCAAACCAGAAGGTTAAAGGGCCTGTCTCTCCAAGTTGGGAGATTGATAGTAAGGCAGTTGGAAAGTCAAAATGGAGCACCAGGAGAGGGACTATTCGTTGAGTTTTAGAAACCTTTCGTACTCACAGTGTGTCCATTCTCTAGGTTTCCTGTACATGTTATAGCTGTAGTAATATTCCCTTGAACCTGGAGAGTTGGGACCCATGGAATGGGGGCCATGCATTATTGCTTGAAAGGGTCTGCATTTGCTCACCCAATCTCACCAATCCTCTCAGTCCCAAGTGTCCAGCCTTATGCCACATCCAGCTGTCATGGTACATAGGGTCTTTCCAGGTTTCCTCAGACACCCTGAAGGAATTGTAAAGAATTTCCCTGTTTTTTGGTTTTGCTTTTGAAATTCCTTTTTATAGTGGGTTTGAGCTGATTCTCGCTGCCATGTTTATGCCACTCTAGACACACTTGATTCCCTTATGGAGTCATATCAATACATAGGTTTTAAGATTCTTACTAGTCAGATATATTCCTCTGCGGGAAATATGGGGTTTTGAGTCTCTTTCACTGATGAAGGTGTAGGTCTTGTTTATTCCAAAGTTGGTTTTTGGAACGGTCCCTGTGCTTATATCAAACTCTGGTTTTATGCATCACCCCACCTCTCCATCCCCTTTATGCAGGCATAAGAGTGTTTTCTAAATGTGAGACTCTGTTCTCTTTCCTAACTCAGTTCACGTGTAGCCATGTTTACAGGATCTTCATAAGTGATATCTTATGATAAGTTCCTTTTTCTGTGTGACATATTTCACATAGAATCATCGTACCTGAATCCACTCACTTTGCTGCTACTGGTCTTATGACATTGATTTCATGGCTGAGGGATATTCCATCGTACGTAAGTACCACAATGTTTTGAACCATTTTTATATTTCCTGGGATATTTAAGGTGTACCCAAGTTGAGGTTCTTGTAGTCAGTGCAGCCCTAAATTTGGAGGTGGCTCTTTCTTATTTATTTTCAGTTTTCCCAAGGTATATTCCCTAGACTGGAAGTGGCCTTGGCTCTGTAGCTCTGTTGTTTACTTGTTTTAGGGAACACAATGCACTCCTCCAGTGAGGCAGTTGGCAATTTACATCCCACCCATCAGCATGACAAGGCACCCTGTTCTCCAGTGCCTGTCTTGCCTTTCTGGTTTTTACACATTTTGTGGATGTCCCTTTTGACCGGTGGGAAGTGATACTTCTTTGTAGTTCAGATTTGCATTGCCCGCTTGCTTGCTTGGCCAAAAAGGGCGTATGCGTTTTCTCCTGAATATATTCAGGAGAAAACGCATACGCCCTTTTTGGCCAAGTGCACCATTGTCCAAGTTGTGCCCCTCTTCCTGTGCTTTACAGGCGATTCCAAGGTACCTCTTGAAATCTGTTTCCTGCTATTTTGCCTCACTTTCAAGTCCGCCTCGTTGACTTCCCTCAACAGATTTTTGGACGATAGTTGTCCTTTATCACTCTGCCAGTTTGTGAATTGCTGTGCCCCTGAGCTCCATTTCTCAACTCGTTTTTTGTGAGCTGAACGCAAGTCCAAAATTTTGGATCATGTCCTATACTGGTTCCCGGTGGGTGGCTGAGACTTTGGTTAATTCTTCTTCCTGCCGGGAAATTAGAGTGACATGTGCCCGTCCAAATGCCTAACAGCTACTCTCTCATGGGTTCTTCCTCATCCCTTCCATCCTCTGCCAAATTGGGAACCTGTGCAAACCAGGAGGTTAAAGGGCCTGTCTCTCCAAGTTGGGAGATTGATAGTAAGGCAGTTGGAAAGTCAAACTGGAGCACCAGGAGAGGGCCTATTCATTGAGTTTTAGAAACATTTCGTATTCACCGTGTGTCCATTCTCTAGGTTTCCTGTACATGTTATAGCTGTAGTAATATTCCCTTGAACCTGGAGAGTTGGGACCCATGGAATGGGGGCCATGCATTATTGCTTGAACGGGTCTGCATTTGCTCACCCAATCTCAGCAATCCTCTCAGTCCCAAGTGTCCAGCCTTATGCCACATCCAGCTGTCATTGTAGATAGGGTCTTTCCAGGTTTCCTCAGACACCCTGAAGGAATTGTAAAGAATTTCCCTGTTTTATGGTTTTGCTTTTGAAATTCCTTTTTATAGTGGGTTTGAGCTGATTCTCGCTGCCATGTTTATGCCACTCTAGACACACTTGATTCCCTTATGGAGACATATCAATACAGAGGTTTTAAGATTCTTACTAGTCAGATATATTCCTCTGTGGGAAATATGGGGTTTTGAGTCTCTTTCACTGAGGAAGGTGTCGGTCTTGTCAATTCCAAAGTTGGTTTTTGAAACGGTCCCTGTGCTTATATCAAACTCTGGTTTTATGCATCACCCCACCTCTCCTTCTCCTTTATGCAGGCATAAGAGTGTTTTCTAATGTGAGACTCTGTTCTCTTTCCTAACTCAGTTCACGTGTAGCCATGTTTACAGGATCTTCATAAGTGATATCTTATGATAAGTTTCTTTTTCTGTGTGACTTATTTCACTTAGAATCATCGTACCTGAATCCACTCACATTGCTGCTCCTGGTCTTATGACATTGATTTCATGGCTGAGGGATATTCCATCGTACGTAAGTACCACAATGTTTTGAACCATTTTTATATTTCCTGGGATATTTAAGTTGTACCCAAGTTGAGGTTCTTGTAGCCAGTGCAGCCCTAAATTTGGAGGTGGCTCTTTCTTATTGATTTTCAGTTTTCCCATGGTATATTCCCTAGACTGGAAGTGGCCTTGGCTCTGTAGCTCTGTTGTTTACTTGTTTTAGGGAACACAATGCACTCCTCCAGTGAGGCAGTTGGCAATTTACATCCCGCCCATCAGCATAACAAGGCTCCCTGTTCTCCAGGGCCTGTCTTGCCTTTCTGGTTTTTACACATTTTGTGGAAGTCCCTTTCGACCGGTGGGAAGTGATACTTCTTTGTAGTGCAGATTTGCATTGCCCGCTTGCTTGCTTGGCCAAAAAGGGCGTATGCATTTTCTCCTGAATATATTCAGGAGAAAACGCATACGCCCTTTTTGGCCAAGTGCACCATTGTCCAAGTTGTGCCCCTCTTCCTGTGCTTTACAGGCGATTCCAACGTACCTCTTGAAATCTGTTTCCTGCTATTTTGCCTCACTTTCAATTCCGCCTCGTTGACTTCCCTCAACCGATTTTTGGACGATAGTTGTCCTTTATCACTCTGCCAGTTTGTGAAATGCTGTGCCCCTGAGCTCCATTTCTCAACTCGTTGTTTGTGAGCTGAACGCAAGTCCAAAATTTTGGATCATGTCCTATACTGGTTCCCGGGGTGTGGCTGAGACTTTGGTTAATTCTTCTTCCTGCCGGGAAATTAGAGTGACATGTGCCCGTCCAAATGCCTAACAGCTACTCTCTCATGGGTTCTCCCTCGTCCCTTCCATCCTCTGCCAAATTGGGAACCTGTGCAAACCAGGAGGTTAAAGGGCCTGTCTCTCCAAGTTGGGAGATTGATAGTAAGGCAGTTGGAAAGTCAAACTGGAGCACCAGAAGAGGGACTATTCGTTGAGTTTTAGAAACCTTTCGTATTCACAGTGTGTCCATTATCTAGGTTTCCTGTACATGTTATAGCTGTAGTAATATTCCCTTGGACCTGGAGAGTTGGGACCCATGGAATGGGGGCCATGCATTATTGCTTGAAAGGGTCTGCATTTGCTCACCCAATCTCACCAATCCTCTCAGTCCCAAGTGTCCAGCCTTATGCCACATACAGCTGTCAAGGTAGATAGGGTCTTTCCAGGTTTCCTCAGACACCCTGAAGGAATTGTAAAGAATTTTCCTGTTTTATGGTTTTGCTTTTGAAATTCCTTTTTATAGTGGGTTTGAGCTGATTCTCGCTGCCATGTTTATGCCACTCTAGACACACTTGATTCCCTTATGGAGTCATATCAATACATAGGTTTTAAGATTCTTACTAGTCAGATATATTCCTCTGCGTGAAATATGGGGTTTTGAGTCTCTTTCACTGAGGAAGGTGTAGGTCTTGTCTATTCCAAAGTTGGTTTTTGGAACGGTCCCTGTGCTTATATCAAACTCTGGTTTTATGCATCACCCCACCTCTCCTTCCCCTTTATGCAGGCATAAGAGTGTTTTCTAAATGTGAGACACTGTTCTCTTTCCTAACTCAGTTCACGTGTAGCCATGTTTACAGGATCTTCATAAGTGATATCTTATGATAAGTTTCTTTTTCTGTGTGACTTATTTCACTTAGAATCATCGTACCTGAATCCACTCACTTTGCTGCTACTGGTCTTATGAAATTCATTTCATCGCTGAGGGATATTCCATCGTACGTAAGTACCACAATGTTTTGAACCATTTTTATGTTTCCTGGGATATTTAAGGTGTACCCAAGTTGAGGTTCTTGTAGTCAGTGCAGCCCTAAATTTGGAGGTGGCTCTTTCTTATTGATTTTCAGTTTTCCCAAGGTATATTCCCTAGACTGGAAGTGGCCTTGGCTCTGTAGCTCTGTTGTTTACTTGTTTTAGGGAACACAATACACTCCTCCAGTGAGGCAGTTGGCAATTTACATCCCGCCCATCAGCATGACAAGGCTCCCTGTTCTCCAGGGCCTGTCTTGCCTTTCTGGTTTTTACACATTTTGTGGATGTCCCTTTTGACCGGTGGGAAGTGATACTTCTTTGTAGTGCAGATTTGCATTGCCCGATTGCTTGCTTGGCCACAAAGGGCGTATGCGTTTTCTCCTGAATATATTCAGGAGAAAACGCATACGCCCTTTTTGGCCAAGTGCACCATTGTCCAAGTTGTGCCCCTCTTCCTGTGCTTTACAGGCGATTCCAACGTACCTCTTGAAATCTGTTTCCTGCTATTTTGTCTCACTTTCAAGTCCACCTCGTTGAATTCCCTCAACAGATTTTTGGACGATAGTTGTCCTTTATCACTCTGCCAGTTTGTGAATTGCTGTGCCCCTGAGCTCCATTTCTCAACTCGTTTTTTGTGAGCTGAACGCAAGTCCAAAATTTTGGATCATGTCCTATACTGGTTCCCAGTGGGTGGCTGAGACTTTGTTTAATTCTTCTTCCTGCCGGGAAATTAGAGTGACATGTGCCCGTCCAAATGCCTAACAGCTATTCTCTCATGGGTTCTCCCTCGTCCCTTCCATCCTCTGCCAAATTGGGAACCTGTGCAAACCACAAGGTTAAAGGGCCTGTCTCTCCAAGTTGGGAGATTGATAGTAAGGCAGTTGGAAAGTCATACTGGAGCACCAGGAGAGGGACTATTCGTTGAGTTTTAGAAACCTTTCGTATTCACAGTGTGTCCATTCTCTAGGTTTCCTGTACATGTTATAGCTGTAGTAATATTCCCTTGAACCTGGAGAGTTGGGACCCATGGAATGGGGGCCATGCATTATTGCTTGAAAGGGTCTGCATTTGCTCACCCAATCTCACCAATCCTCTCAGTCCCAAGTGTCCAGCCTTATGCCACATCCAGCTGTCATTGTAGATAGGGTCTTTCCAGGTTTCCTCAGACACCCTGAAGGAATTGTAAAGAATTTCCCTGTTTTTTGGTTTTGCTTTTGAAATTCCTTTTTATAGTGGGTTTGAGCTGATTCTCGCTGCCAATTTTATGCCACTCTAGACACACTTGATTCCCTTATGGAGTCATATCAATACAAAGGTTTTAAGATTCTTACTAGTCAGATATATTCCTCTGTGGGAAATATGGGGTTTTGAGTCTCTTTCACTGAGGAAGGTGTAGGTCTTGTCTATTCCAAAGTTGGTTTTTGAAACGGTCCCTGTGCTTATATCAAACTCTGGTTTTATGCATCACCCCACCTCTCCATCCACTTTATGCAGGCATAAGAGTGTTTTCTAAATGTGAGACTCTGTTCTCTTTCCTAACTCAGTTCACGTGTAGCCATGTTTACAGGATCTTCATAAGTGATATCTTATGATAAGTTCCTTTTTCTGTGTGACATATTTCACTTAGAATCATCGTACCTGAATCCACTCACTTTGCTGCTACTGGTCTTATGACATTGATTTCATGGCTGAGGGATATTCCATCGTACGTAAGTACCACAATGTTTTGAACCATTTTTATATTTCCTGGGATATTTAAGGTGTACCCAAGTTGAGGTTCTTGTAGTCAGTGCAGCCCTAAATTTGGAGGTGGCCCTTTCTTATTGATTTTCAGTTTTCCCAAGGTATATTCCCTAGACTGGAAGTGGCCTTGGCTCTGTAGCTCTGTTGTTTACTTGTTTTAGGGAACACAATGCACTCCTCCAGTGAGGCAGTTGGCAATTTACATCCCGCCCATCAGCATGACAAGGCTCCCTGTTCTCCAGGGCCTGTCTTGCCTTTCTGGTTTTTACACATTTTGTGGATGTCCCTTTTGACCGGTGGGAAGTGATACTTCTTTGTAGTGCAGATTTGCATTGCCCGATTGCTTGCTTGGCCACAAAGGGCGTATGCGTTTTCTCCTGAATATATTCAGGAGAAAACGCATACGCCCTTTTTGGCCAAGTGCACCATTGTCCAAGTTGTGCCCCTCTTCCTGAGCTTTACAGGCGATTCCAACGTACCTCTTGAAATCTGTTTCCTGCTATTTTGTCTCACTTTCAAGTCCACCTCGTTGAATTCCCTCAACAGATTTTTGGACGATAGTTGTCCTTTATCACTCTGCCAGTTTGTGAATTGCTGTGCCCCTGAGCTCCATTTCTCAACTCGTTTTTTGTGAGCTGAACGCAAGTCCAAAATTTTGGATCATGTCCTATACTGGTTCCCAGTGGGTGGCTGAGACTTTGTTTAATTCTTCTTCCTGCCGGGAAATTAGAGTGACATGTGCCCGTCCAAATGCCTAACAGCTATTCTCTCATGGGTTCTCCCTCATCCCTTCCATCCTCTGCCAAATTGGGAACCTGTGCAAACCAGAAGGTTAAAGGGCCTGTCTCTCCAAGTTGGGAGATTGATAGTAAGGCAGTTGGAAAGTCATACTGGAACACCAGGAGAGGGACTATTCGTTGAGTTTTAGAAACCTTTCGTATTCACAGTGTGTCCATTCTCTAGGTTTCCTGTACATGTTATAGCTGTAGTAATATTCCCTTGAACCTGGAGAGTTGGGACCCATGGAATGGGGGACATGCATTATTGCTTGAAAGGGTCTGCATTTGCTCACCCAATCTCACCAATCCTCTCAGTCCCAAGTGTCCAGCCTTATGCCACATACAGCTGTCATTGTAGATAGGGTCTTTCCAGGTTTCCTCAGACACCCTGAAGGAATTGTAAAGAATTTCCCTGTTTTTTGGTTTTGCTTTTGAAATTCCTTTTTATAGTGGGTTTGAGCTGATTCTCGCTGCCAATTTTATGCCACTCTAGACACACTTGATTCCCTTATGGAGTCATATCAATACATAGGTTTTAAGATTCTTACTAGTCAGATATATTCCTCTGTGGGAAATATGGGGTTTTGAGTCTCTTTCACTGAGGAAGGTGTAGGTCTTGTCTATTCCAAAGTTGGTTTTTGGAACGGTCCCTGTGCTTATATCAAACTCTGGTTTTATGCATCACCCCACCTCTCCATCCACTTTATGCAGGCATAAGAGTGTTTTCTAAATGTGAGACTCTGTTCTCTTTCCTAACTCAGTTCACGTGTAGCCATGTTTACAGGATCTTCATAAGTGATATCTTATGATAAGTTCCTTTTTCTGTGTGACATATTTCACTTAGAATCATCGTACCTGAATCCACTCACTTTGCTGCTACTGGTCTTATGACATTGATTTCATGGCTGAGGGATATTCCATCGTACGTAAGTACCACAATGTTTTGAACCATTTTTATATTTCCTGGGATATTTAAGGTGTACCCAAGTTGAGGTTCTTGTAGTCAGTGCAGCCCTAAATTTGGAGGTGGCCCTTTCTTATTGATTTTCAGTTTTCCCAAGGTATATTCCCTAGACTGGAAGTGGCCTTGGCTCTGTAGCTCTGTTGTTTACTTGTTTTAGGGAACACAATGCACTCCTCCAGTGAGGCAGTTGGCAATTTACATCCCGCCCATCAGCATGACAAGGCTCCCTGTTCTCCAGGGCCTGTCTTGCCTTTCTGGTTTTTACACATTTTGTGGATGTCCCTTTTGACCGGTGGGAAGTGATACTTCTTTGTAGTGCAGATTTGCATTGCCCGATTGCTTGCTTGGCCACAAAGGGCGTATGCGTTTTCTCCTGAATATATTCAGGAGAAAACGCATACGCCCTTTTTGGCCAAGAGCACCATTGTCCAAGTTGTGCCCCTCTTCCTGTGCTTTACAGGCGATTCCAACGTACCTCTTGAAATCTGTTTCCTGCTATTTTGTCTCACTTTCAAGTCCACCTCGTTGAATTCCCTCAACAGATTTTTGGACGATAGTTGTCCTTTATCACTCTGCCAGTTTGTGAATTGCTGTGCCCCTGAGCTCCATTTCTCAACTCGTTTTTTGTGAGCTGAACGCAAGTCCAAAATTTTGGATCATGTCCTATACTGGTTCCCAGTGGGTGGCTGAGACTTTGTTTAATTCTTCTTCCTGCCGGGAAATTAGAGTGACATGTGCCCGTCCAAATGCCTAACAGCTATTCTCTCATGGGTTCTCCCTCATCCCTTCCATCCTCTGCCAAATTGGGAACCTGTGCAAACCAGAAGGTTAAAGGGCCTGTCTCTCCAAGTTGGGAGATTGATAGTAAGGCAGTTGGAAAGTCATACTGGAACACCAGGAGAGGGACTATTCGTTGAGTTTTAGAAACCTTTCGTATTCACAGTGTGTCCATTCTCTAGGTTTCCTGTACATGTTATAGCTGTAGTAATATTCCCTTGAACCTGGAGAGTTGAGACCCATGGAATGGGGGCCATGCATTATTGCTTGAAAGGGTCTGCATTTGCTCACCCAATCTCACCAATCCTCTCAGTCCCAAGTGTCCAGCCTTATGCCACATACAGCTGTCATTGTAGATAGGGTCTTTCCAGGTTTCCTCAGACACCCTGAAGGAATTGTAAAGAATTTCCCTGTTTTTTGGTTTTGCTTTTGAAATTCCTTTTTATAGTGGGTTTGAGCTGATTCTCGCTGCCAATTTTATGCCACTCTAGACACACTTGATTCCCTTATGGAGTCATATCAATACATAGGTTTTAAGATTCTTACTAGTCAGATATATTCCTCTGTGGGAAATATGGGGTTTTGAGTCTCTTTCACTGAGGAAGGTGTAGGTCTTGTCTATTCCAAAGTTGGTTTTTGGAACGGTCCCTGTGCTTATATCAAACTCTGGTTTTATGCATCACCCCACCTCTCCATCCCCTTTATGCAGGCATAAGTGTGTTTTCTAAATGTGAGACTCTGTTCTCTTTCCTAACTCAGTTCACGTGTAGCCATGTTTACAGGAACTTCATAAGTGATATCTTATGATAAGTTCCTTTTTCTGTGTGACATATTTCACTTAGAATCATCGTACCTGAATCCACTCACTTTGCTGCTACTGGTCTTATGACATTGATTTCATGGCTGAGGGATATTCCATCGTACGTAAGTACCACAATGTTTTGAACCATTTTTTATATTTCCTGGGATATTTAAGGTGTACCCAAGTTGAGGTTCTTGTAGTCAGTGCAGCCCTAAATTTGGAGGTGGCTCTTTCTTATTTATTTTCAGTTTTCCCAAGGTATATTCCCTAGACTGGAAGTGGCCTTGGCTCTGTAGCTCTGTTGTTTACTTGTTTTAGGGAACACAATGCACTCCTCCAGTGAGGCATTTGGCAATTTACATCCCACCCATCAGCATGACAAGGCACCCTGTTCTCCAGTGCCTGTCTTGCCTTTCTGGTTTTTACACATTTTGTGGATGTCCCTTTTGACCGGTGGGAAGTGATACTTCTTTGTAGTTCAGATTTGCATTGCCCGCTTGCTTGCTTGGCCAAAAAGGGCGTATGCGTTTTCTCCTGAATATATTCAGGAGAAAACGCATACGCCCTTTTTGGCCAAGTGCACCATTGTCCAAGTTGTGCCCCTCTTCCTGTGCTTTACAGGCGATTCCAAGGTACCTCTTGAAATGTGTTTCCTGCTATTTTGCCTCACTTTCAAGTCCGCCTCGTTGACTTCCCTCAACAGATTTTTGGACGATAGTTGTCCTTTATCACTCTGCCAGTTTGTGAATTGCTGTGCCCCTGAGCTCCATTTCTCAACTCGTTTTTTGTGAGCTGAACGCAAGTCCAAAATTTTGGATCATGTCCTATACTGGTTCCCGGTGGGTGGCTGAGACTTTGGTTAATTCTTCTTCCTGCCGGGAAATTAGAGTGACATGTGCCCGTCCAAATGCCTAACAGCTACTCTCTCATGGGTTCTCCCTCGTCCCTTCCATCCTCTGCCAAATTGGGAACCTGTGCAAACCAGGAGGTTAAAGGGCCTGTCTCTCCAAGTTGGGAGATTGATAGTAAGGCAGTTGGAAAGTCAAAATGGAGCACCAGGAGAGGGACTATTCGTTGAGTTTTAGAAACCTTTCGTATTCACAGTGTGTCCATTCTCTTGGTTTCCTGTACATGTTATAGCTGTAGTAATATTCCCTTGAACCTGGAGAGTTGGGACCCATGGAATGGGGGCCATGCATTATTGCTTGAAAGGGTCTGCATTTGCTCACCCAATCTCACCAATCCTCTCAGTCCCAAGTGTCCAGCCTTATGCCACATACAGCTGTCATGGTACATAGGGTCTTTCCAGGTTTCCTCAGACACCCTGAAGGAATTGTAAAGAATTTCCCTGTTTTTTGGTTTTGCTTTTGAAATTCCTTTTTATAGTGGGTTTGAGCTGATTCTTGCTGCCATGTTTATGCCACTCTAGACACACTTGTTTCCCTTAGGGAGACATATCAATACATAGGTTTTAAGATTCTTACTAGTCAGATATATTCCTCTGTGGGAAATATAGGATTTTGAGTCTCCTTCACTGAGGAAGGTGTCGGTCTTGTCAATTCCAAAGTTGGTTTTTGAAACGGTCCCTGTGCTTATATCAAACTCTGGTTTTATGCATCACCCCACCTCTCCTTCCCCTTTATGCAGGCATAAGAGTGTTTTCTAAATGTAAGACTCTGTTCTCTTTCCTAACTCAGTTCACGTGTAGCCATGTTTACAGGATCTTCCTAAGTGATATCTTATGATAAGTTTCTTTTTCTGTGTGACTTATTTCACTTAGAATCATCGTACCTGAATCCACTCACTTGGCTGCTACTGGTCTTATGACATTGATTTCATGGCTGAGGGATATTCCATCGTACGTAAGTACCACAATGTTTTGAACCATTTTTATATTTCCTGGGATATTTAAGGTGTACCCAAGTTGAGGTGCTTGTAGCCAGTGCAGCCCTAAATTTGGAGGTGGCTCTTTCTTATTGATTTTCAGTTTTCCCAAGTTATATTCCCTAGACTGGAAGTGGCCTTGGCTCTGTAGCTCTGTTTTTTACTTGTTTTAGGGAACACAATGCACTCCTCCAGTGAGGCAGTTGGCAATTTACATCCCGCCCATCAGCATGACAAGGCACCCTGTTCTCCAGTGCCTGTCTTGCCTTTCTGGTTTTTACACATTTTGTGGATGTCCCTTTTGACCGGTGGGAAGTGATACTTCTTTGTAGTTCAGATTTGCATTGCCCGCTTGCTTGCTTGGCCAAAAAGGGCGTATGCGTTTTCTCCTGAATATATTCAGGAGAAAACGCATACGCCCTTTTTGGCCAAGTGCACCATTGTCCAAGTTGTGCCCCTCTTCCTGTGCTTTACAGGCGATTCCAACGTACCTCTTGAAATCTGTTTCCTGCTATTTTGCCTCACTTTCAAGTCCACCTCGTTGACTTCCCTCAACAGATTTTTGGACGATAGTTGTCCTTTATCACTCTGCCAGTTTGTGAATTGCTGTGCCCCTGAGCTCCATTTCTCAACTCGTTGTTTGTGAGCTGAACGCAAGTCCAAAATTTTGGATCATGTCCTATACTGGTTCCCGGGGGGTGGCTGAGACTTTGGTTAATTCTTCTTCCTGCCGGGAAATTAGAGTGACATGTGCCCGTCCAAATGCCTAACAGCTACTCTCTCATGGGTTCTCCCTCGTCCCTTCCATCCTCTGCCAAATTGGGAAGCTGTGCAAACCAGGAGGTTAAATGGCCTGTCTCTCCAAGTTGGGAGATTGATAGTAAGGCAGTTGGAAAGTCAAACTGGAGCACCAGGAGAGGGACTATTCGTTGAGTTTTAGAAATCTTTCGTATTCACAGTGTGTGCATTCTCTAGGTTTCCTGTACATGTTATAGCTGTAGTAATATTCCCTTGAACATGGAGAGTTGGGACCCATGGAATGGGGGCCATGCATTATTGCTTGAAAGGGTCTGCATTTGCTCACCCAATCTCACCAATCCTCTCAGTCCCAAGTGTCCAGCCTTATGCCACATACAGCTGTCATTGTAGACAGGGTCTTTCCAGGTTTCCTCAGACACCCTGAAGGAATTGTAAAGAATTTCCCTGTTTTTTGGTTTTGCTTTTGAAATTCCTTTTTATAGTGGGTTTGAGCTGATTCTCGCTGCCAGGTTTATGCCACTCTAGACACACTTGATTCCCTTATGGAGACATATCAATACATAGGTTTTAAGATTCTTACTAGTCAGATATATTCCTCTGCGGGAAATATGGTGTTTTGAGTCTCTTTCACTGAGGAAGGTGTAGGTCTTGTCTATTCCAAAGTTGGTTTTTGAAACGGTCCCTGTGCTTATATCAAACTCTGGTTTTATGCATCACCCCACCTCTCCTTCCCCTTTATGCAGGCATAAGCGTGTTTTCTAAATATGAGACTCTGTTCTCTTTCCTAACTCAGTTCACGTGTAGCCATGTTTACAGGATCTTCATAAGTGATATCTTATGATAAGTTTCTTTTTCTGTGTGACTTATTTCACTTAGAATCATCGTACCTGAATCCACTCACTTTGCTGCTACTGGTCTTATGACATTGATTTCATGGCTGAGGGATATTCCATCGTACGTAAGTACCACAATGTTTTGAACCATTTTTATATTTCCTGTGATATTTAAGGTGTACCCAAGTTGAGGTTCTTGTAGTCAGTGCAGCCCTAAATTTGGAGGTGGCTCTTTCTTATTGATTTTCAGTTTTCCCTAGGTATATTCCCTAGACTGGAAGTGGCCTTGGCTCTGTAGCTCTGTTGTTTACTTGTTTTAGGGAACACAATGCACTCCTCCAGTGAGGCAGTTGGCAATTTACATCCCGCCCATCAGCATAACAAGGCTCCCTGTTCTCCAGGGCCTGTCTTGCCTTTCTGGTTTTTACACATTTTGTGGAAATCCCTTTTGACCGGTGGGAAGTGATACTTCTTTGTAGGGCAGATTTGCATTGCCCGCTTGCTTGCTTGGCCAAAAAGGGCGTATGCGTTTTCTCCTGAATATATTCAGGAGAAAACGCATACGCCCTTTTTGGCCAAGTGCACCATTGTCCAAGTTGTGCCCCTCTTCCTGTGCTTTACAGGCGATTCCAACGTACCTCTTGAAATCTGTTTCCTGCTATTTTGCCTCGCTTTCAAGTCCGCCTCGTTGACTTCCCTCAACAGATTTTTGGACGATAGTTGTCCTTTATCACTCTGCCAGTTTGTGAATTGCTGTGCCCCTGAGCTCCATTTCTCAACTCGTTGTTTGTGAGCTGAACGCAAGTCCAAAATTTTGGATCATGTCCTATACTGGTTCCCGGGGGGTGGCTGAGACTTTGGTTTATTCTTCTTCCTGCCGGGAAATTAGAGTGACATGTGCCCGTCCAAATGCCTAACAGCTACTCTCTCATGGGTTGTCCCTCATCCCTTCCATCCTCTGCCAAATTGGGAAGCTGTGCAAACCAGGAGGTTAAAGGGCCTGTCTCTCCAAGTTGGGAGATTGATAGTAAGGCAGTTGGAAAGTCAAACTGGAGCACCAGGAGAGGGACTATTCGTTGAGTTTTAGAAATCTTTCGTATTCACAGTGTGTGCATTCTCTAGGTTTCCTGTACATGTTATAGCTGTAGTAATATTCCCTTGAACATGGAGAGTTGGGACCCATGGAATGGGGGCCATGCATTATTGCTTGAAAGGGTCTGCATTTGCTCACCCAATCTCACCAATCCTCTCAGTCCCAAGTGTCCAGCCTTATGCCACATACAGCTGTCATTGTAGACAGGGTCTTTCCAGGTTTCCTCAGACACCCTGAAGGAATTGTAAAGAATTTCCCTGTTTTTTGGTTTTGCTTTTGAAATTCCTTTTTATAGTGGGTTTGAGCTGATTCTCGCTGCCATGTTTATGCCACTCTAGACACACTTGATTCCCTTATGGAGACATATCAATACATAGGTTTTAAGATTCTTACTAGTCAGATATATTCCTCTGCGGGAAATATGGTGTTTTGAGTCTCTTTCACTGAGGAAGGTGTAGGTCTTGTCTATTCCAAAGTTGGTTTTTGGAACGGTCCCTGTGCTTATATCAAACTCTGGTTTTATGCATCACCCCACCTCTCCATCCCCTTTATGCAGGCATAAGAATGTTTTCTAAATATGAGACTCTGTTCTCTTTCCTAACTCAGTTCACGTGTAGCCATGTTTACAGGATCTTCCTAAGTGATATCTTATGATAAGTTTCTTTTTCTGTGTGACTTATTTCACTTAGAATCATCGTACCTGAATCCACTCACTTTGCTGCTACTGGTCTTATGACATTGATTTCATCGCTGAGGGATATTCCATCGTACGTAAGTACCACAATGTTTTGAACCATTTTTATATTTCCTGGGATATTTAAGGTGTACCCAAGTTGAGGTTCTTGTAGTCAGTGCAGCCCTAAATTTGGAGGTGGCTCTTTCTTATTGATTTTCAGTTTTCCCAAGGTATATTCCCTAGACTGGAAGTGGCCTTGGCTCTGTAGCTCTGTTGTTTACTTGTTTTAGGGAACACAATGCACTCCTCCAGTGAGGCAGTTGGCAATTTACATCCCGCCCATCAGCATGACAAGGCTCCCTGTTCTCCAGTGCCTGTCTTGCCTTTCTGGTTTTTACACATTTTGTGGATGTCCCTTTTGACCGGTGGAAAGTGATACTTCTTTGTAGTGCAGATTTGCATTGCCCGCTTGCTTGCTTGGCCAAAAAGGGCGTATGCGTTTTCTCCTGAATATATTCAGGAGAAAACGTATATGCCCTTTTTGGCCAAGTGCACCATTGTTCAAGTTGTGCCCCTCTTCCTGTGCTTTACAGGCGATTCCAACGTAACTCTTGAAATCTGTTTCCTGCTATTTTGCCTCGTTTTCAAGTCCGCCTCGTTGACTTCCCTCAACAGATTTTTGGACGATAGTTGTCCTTTATCACTCTGCCAGTTTGTGAATTGCTGTGCCCCTGAGCTCCATTTCTCAACTCGTTTTTTGTGAGCTGAACGCAAGTCCAAAATTTTGGATCATGTCCTATACTGGTTCCTGGTGGGTCGCTGAGACTTTGGTTAATTCTTCTTCCTGCCGGGAAATTAGAGTGACATGTGCCCGTCCAAATGCCTAACAGCTACTCTCTCATGGGTTCTCCCTCGTCCCTTCCATCCTCTGCCAAATTGGGAACCTGTGCAAACCAGGAGGTTAAAGGGCCTGTCTCTCCAAGTTGGGAGATTGATAGTAAGGCAGTTGGAAAGTCAAACTGGAGCACCAGGAGAGGGACTATTCGTTGAGTTTTAGAAACCTTTCGTATTCACAGTGTGTCCATTCTCTAGGTTTCCTGTACATGTTATAGCTGTAGTAATATTCCCTTGAACATGGAGAGTTGGGACCCATGGAATGGGGGCCATGCATTATTGCTTGAAAGGGTCTGCATTTGCTCACCCAATCTCACCAATCCTCTCAGTCCCAAGTGTCCAGCCTTATGCCACATCCAGCTGTCATTGTAGATAGGGTCTTTCCAGGTTTCCTCAGACACCCTGAAGGAATTGTAAAGAATTTCCCTGTTTTTTGGTTTTGCTTTTGAAATTCCTTTTTATAGTGGGTTTGAGCTGATTCTCGCTGCCATGTTTATGCCACTCTAGACACACTTGATTCCCTTATGGAGTCATATCAATACATAGGTTTTAAGATTCTTACTAGTCAGATATATTCCTCTGCGGGAAATATGGGGTTTTGAGTCTCTTTCAGTGAGGAAGGTGTAGGTCTTGTCTATTCCAAAGTTGGTTTTTGGAACGGTCCCTGTGCTTATATCAAACTCTGGTTTTATGCATCACCCCACCTCTCCATACCCTTTATTCAGGCATAAGTGTGTTTTCTAAATGTGAGACTCTGTTCTCTTTCCTAACTCAGTTCACATGTAGCCATGTTTACAGGATCTTCCTAAGTGATATCTTATGATAAGTTTCTTTTTCTGTGTGACTTATTTCACTTAGAATCATCGTACCTGAATCCACTCACTTTGCTGCTACTGGTCTTATGACATTGATTTCATGGCTGAGGGATATTCCATCGTACGTAAGTACCACAATGTTTTGAACCATTTTTATATTTCCTGGGATATTTAAGGTGTACCCAAGTTGAGGTTCTTGTAGTCAGTGCAGCCCTAAATTTGGAGGTGGCTCTTTCTTATTGATTTTCAGTTTTCCCAAGGTATATTCCCTAGACTGGAAGTGGCCTTGGCTCTGTAGCTCTGTTGTTTACTTGTTTTAGGGAACACAATGCACTCCTCCAGTGAGGCAGTTGGCAATTTACATCCCGCCCATCAGCATAACAAGGCTCCCAGTTCTCCAGGGCCTGTCTTGCCTTTCTGGTTTTTACACATTTTGTGGATGTCCCTTTTGACCGGTGGGAAGTGATACTTCTTTGTAGTGCAGATTTGCATTGCCCGCTTGCTTGCTTGGCCAAAAAGGGCGAATGCGTTTTCTCCGGAATATATTCAGGAGAAAACGCATACGCCCTTTTTGGCCAAGTGCACCATTGTCCAAGTTGTGCCCCTCTTCCTGTGCTTTACAGGCGATTCCAAGGTACCTCTTGAAATCTGTTTCCTGCTATTTTGCCTCGCTTTCAAGTCCGCCTCGTTGACTTCCCTCAACAGATTTTTGGACGATAGTTGTCCTTTATCACTCTGCCAGTTTGTGAATTGCTGTGCCCCTGGGCTCCATTTCTCAACTCGTTTTTTGTGAGCTGAACGCAAGTCCAAAATTTTGGATCCTGTCCTATACTGGTTCCCGGTGGGTGGCTGAGACTTTGGTTAATTCTTCTTCCTGTCGGGAAATTAGAGTGACATGTGCCCGTCCAAATGCCTAACAGCTACTCTCTCATGGGTTCTCCCTCGTCCCTTCCATCCTCTGCCAAATTGGGAACCTGTGCAAACCAGGAGGTTAAAGGGCCTGTCTCTCCAAGTTGGGAGATTTATAGTAAGGCAGTTGGAAAGTCAAACTGGAGCACCAGGAGAGGGACTATTCGTTGAGTTTTAGAAACCTTTCGTATTCACAGTGTGTCCATTCTCTAGGTTTCCTGTACATGTTATAGCTGTAGTAATATTCCCTTGAACCTGGAGAGTTGGGACCCATGGAATGGGGGCCATGCATTATTGCTTGAAAGGGTCTGCATTTGCTCACCCAATCTCACCAATCCTCTCAGTCCCAAGTGTCCAGCCTTATGCCACATCCAGCTGTCATGGTAGATAGGGTCTTTCCAGGTTTCCTCAGACACCCTGAAGGAATTGTAAAGAATTTCCCTGTTTTTTGGTTTTGCTTTTGAAATTCCTTTTTATAGTGGGTTTGAGCTGATTCTCGCTGCCATGTTTATGCCACTCTAGACACACTTGATTCCCTTACGGAGACATATCAATACATAGGTTTTAAGATTCTTACTAGTCAGATATATTCCTCTGTGGGAAATATGGGGTTTTGAGTCTCTTTCACTGAGGAAGGTGTCGGTCTTGTCAATTCCAAAGTTGGTTTTTGAAACGGTCCCTGTGCTTATATCAAACTCTGGTTTTATGCATCACGCCACCTCTCCTTCCCCTTTATGCAGGCATAAGAGTGTTTTCTAAATGTGAGACTCTGTTCTCTTTCCTAACTCAGTTCACGTGTAGCCATGTTTACAGGATCTTCCTAAGTGATATGTTATGATAAGTTTCTTTTTCTGTGTGACTTATTTCACTTAGAATCATCGTACCTGAATCCACTCACTTTGCTGCTACTGGTCTTATGACATTGATTTCATGGCTGAGGGATATTCCATCGTACGTAAGTACCACAATGTTTTGAACCATTTTTATATTTCCTGGGATATTTAAGGTGTACCCAAGTTGAGGTTCTTGTAGTCAGTGCAGCCCTAAATTTGGAGGTGGCTTTTCTTATTGATTTTCAGTTTTCCTAAGGTATATTCCCTAGACTGGAAGTGGTCTTGGCTCTGTAGCTCTGTTGTTTACTTGTTTTAGGGAACACAATGCACTCCTCCAGTGAGGCAGTTGGCAATTTACATCCCGCCGATCAGCATAACAAGGCTCCCAGTTCTCCAGGGCCTGTCTTGCCTTTCTGGTTTTTACATATTTTGTGAATGTCCCTTTTGACCGGTGGGAAGTGATACTTCTTTGTAGTGCAGATTTGCATTGCCCGCTTGCTTGCTTGGCCAAAAAGGGCGTATGCGTTTTCTCCTGAATATATTCAGGAGAAAACGCATACGCCCTTTTTGGCCAAGTGCACCATTGTCCAAGTTGTGCCCCTCTTCCTGTGCTTTACAGGCGATTCCAAGGTACCTCTTGAAATCTGTTTCCTGCTATTTTGCCTCGCTTTCAAGTCCGCCTCGTTGACTTCCCTCAACAGATTTTTGGACGATAGTTGTCCTTTATCACTCTGCCAGTTTGTGAATTGCTGTGCCCCTGAGCTCCATTTCTCAACTTGTTTTTTGTGAGCTGAACGCAAGTCCAAAATTTTGGATCATGTCCTATACTGGTTCCCGGTGGTTGGCTGAGACTTTGGTTAATTCTTCTTCCTGCCGCGAAATTAGAGTGACATGTGCCCGTCCAAATGCCTAACAGCTACTCTCTCATGGGTTCTCCCTCGTCCCTTCCATCCTCTGCCAAATTGGGAACCTGTGCAAACCAGGAGGTTAAAGGGCCTGTCTCTCCAAGTTGGGAGATTGATAGTAAGGCAGTTGGAAAGTCAAACTGGAGCACCAGGAGAGGGACTATTCGTTGAGTTTTAGAAACCTTTCGTATTCACAGTGTGTCCATTCTCTAGGTTTCCTGTACATGTTATAGCTGTAGTAATATTCCCTTGAACCTGGAGAGTTGGGACCCATGGAATGGGGGCCATGCATTATTGCTTGAAAGGGTCTGCATTTGCTCACCCAATCTCACCAATCCTCTCAGTCCCAAGTGTCCAGCCTTATGCCACATCCAGCTGTCATTGTAGATAGGGTCTTTCCAGGTTTCCTCAGACACCCTGAAGGAATTGTAAAGAATTTCCCTGTTTTTTGGTTTTGCTTTTGAAATTCCTTTTTATAGTGGGTTTGAGCTGATTCTCGCTGCCATGTTTATGCCACTCTAGACACACTTGATTCCCTTATGGAGACATATCAATACATAGGTTTTAA
The DNA here is from genome assembly GCF_025265405.1 of Mesoplodon densirostris. Lineage (NCBI taxonomy): Eukaryota > Metazoa > Chordata > Mammalia > Artiodactyla > Ziphiidae > Mesoplodon > Mesoplodon densirostris. The sequence continues at coordinate 1,794,711 of NW_026778199.1, read as the reverse complement.
GATTCTTACTAGTCAGATATATTCCTCTGTGGGAAATATGGGGTTTTGAGTCTCTTTCACTGAGGAAGGTGTCGGTCTTGTCAATTCCAAAGTTGGTTTTTGAAACGGTCCATGTGCTTATATCAAACTCTGGTTTTATGCATCACCCCACATCTCCTTCCCCTTTATGCAGGCATAAGAGTGTTTTCTAAATGTGAGACTCTGTTCTCTTTCCTAACTCAGTTCACGTGTAGCCATGTTTACAGGATCTTCCTAAGTGATATATTATGATAAGTTTCTTTTTCTGTGTGACTTATTTCACTTAGAATCATCGTACCTGAATCCACTCACTTTGCTGCTACTGGTCTTATGACATTGATTTCATGGCTGAGGGATATTCCATCGTACGTAAGTACCACAATGTTTTGAACCATTTTTATATTTCCTGGGATATTTAAGGTGTACCCAAGTTGAGGTTCTTGTGGTCAGTGCAGCCCTAAATTTGGAGGTGGCTCTTTCTTATTGATTTTCAGTTTTCCCAAGGTATATTCCCTAAACTGGAATTGGCCTTGGCTCTGTAGCTCTGTTGTTTACTTGTTTTAGGGAACACAATGCACTCCTCCAGTGAGGCAGTTGGCAATTGACATCCCGTCCATCAGCATAACAAGGCTCCCAGTTCTCCAGGGCCTGTCTTGCCTTTCTGGTTTTTACACATTTTGTAGATGTCCCTTTTGACCGGTGGGAAGTGATACTTCTTTGTAGTGCAGATTTGCATTGCCCGCTTGCTTGCTTGGCCAAAAATGGCGTATGCGTTTTCTCCTGAATATATTCAGGAGAAAACGCATACGCCCTTTTTGGCCAAGTGCATCATTGTCCAAGTTGTGCCCCTCTTCCTGTGCTTTACAGGCGATTCCAAGGTACCTCTTGAAATCTGTTTCCTGCTATTTTGCCTCGCTTTCAAGTCCGCCTCGTTGACTTCCCTCAACAGATTTTTGGACGATAGTTGTCCTTTATCACTCTGCCAGTTTGTGAATTGCTGTGCCCCTGAGCTCCATTTCTCAACTCGTTTTCTGTGAGCTGAACGCAAGTCCAAAATTTTGGATCATGTCCTATACTGGTTCCCGGTGGGTGGCTGAGACTTTGGTTAATTCTTCTTCCTGCCGGGAAATTAGAGTGACATGTGCCCGTCCAAATGCCTAACAGCTACTCTCTCATGGGTTCTCCCTCGTCCCTTCCATCCTCTGCCAAATTGGGAACCTGTGCAAACCAGGAGGTTAAAGGGCCTGTCTCTCCAAGTTGGGAGATTGATAGTAAGGCAGTTGGAAAGTCAAACTGGACCACCAGGAGAGGGACTATTCGTTGAGTTTTAGAAACCTTTCGTATTCACAGTGTGTCCATTCTCTAGGTTTCCTGTACATGTTATAGCTGTAGTAATATTCCCTTGGAACTGGAGAGTTGGGACCCATGGAATGGGGGCCATGCATTATTGCTTGAAAGGGTCTGCATTTGCTCACCCAATTTCACCAATCCTCTCAGTCCCAAGTGTCCAGCCTTATGCCACATCCAGCTGTCATTGTAGATAGGGTCTTTCCAGGTTTCCTCAGACACCCTGAAGGAATTGTAAAGAATTTCCCTGTTTTTTGGTTTTGCTTTTGAAATTCCTTTTTATAGTGGGTTTGAGCTGATTCTCGCTGCCATGTTTATGCCACTCTAGACACACTTGATTCCCTTATGGAGTCATATCAATACATAGGTTTTAAGATTCTTACTAGTCAGATATATTCCTCTGCGGGAAATATCTGGTTTTGAGTCTCTTTCACTGAGGAAGGTGTAGGTCTTGTCTATTCCAAAGTTGGTTTTTGGAACGGTCCCTGTGCTTATATCAAACTCTGGTTTTATGCATCACCCCACCTCTCCTTCCCCTTTATGCAGGCATAAGAGTGTTTTCTAAATGTGAGACTCTGTTCTCATTCCTAACTCAGTTCACGTGTAGCCATGTTTACAGGATCTTCATAAGTGATATCTTATGATAAGTTCCTTTTTCTGTGTGACTTATTTCACTTAGAATCATCGTACCTGAATCCACTCACATTGCTGCTACTGGTCCTATGACATTGATTTCATGGCTGAGGGATATTCCATCGTACGTAAGTACCACAATATTTTGAACCATTTTTATATTTCCTGGGATATTTAAGGTGTACCCAAGTTGAGGTTCTTGTAGTCAGTGCAGCCCTAAATTTGGAGGTGGCTCTTTCTTATTGATTTTCAGTTTTCCCAAGGTATATTCCCTAGACTGGAAGTGGCCTTGGATCTGTAGCTCTGTTGTTTACTTGTTTTAGGGAACACAATGCACTCCTCCAGTGAGGCAGTTGGCAATTTACATCCCGCCCATCAGCATAACAAGGCTCCCTGTTCTCCAGGGCCTGTCTTGCCTTTCTGGTTTTTACACATTTTGTGGATGTCCCTTTTGACCGGTGGGAAGTGATACTTCTTTGTAGTGCAGATTTGCATTGCCCGCTTGCTTGCTTGGCCAAAAAGGGCGTATGCGTTTTCTCCTGAATATATTCAGGAGAAAACGCATACGCCCTTTTTGGCCAAGTGCATCATTGTCCAAGTTGTGCCCCTCTTCCTGTGCTTTACAGGCGATTCCAAGGTACCTCTTGAAATCTGTTTCCTGCTATTTTGCCTCGCTTTCAAGTCCGCCTCGTTGACTTCCCTCAACAGATTTTTGGACGATAGTTGTCCTTTATCACTCTGCCAGTTTGTGAATTGCTGTGCCCCTGAGCTCCATTTCTCAACTCGTCTTTTGTGAGCTGAACGCAAGTCCAAAATTTTGGATCCTGTCCTATACTGGTTCCCGGTGGGTGGCTGAGACTTTGGTTAATTCTTCTTCCTGCCGGGAAATTAGAGTGACATGTGCCCGTCCAAATGCCTAACAGCTACTCTCTCATGGGTTCTCCCTCGTCCCTTCCATCCTCTGCCAAATTGGGAACCTGTGAAAACCAGGAGGTTAAAGGGCCTGTCTCTCCAAGTTGGGAGATTGATAGTAAGGCAGTTGGAAAGTCAAACTGGAGCACCAGGAGAGGGACTATTCGTTGAGTTTTAGAAACCTTTCGTATTCACAGTGTGTCCATTCTCTAGGTTTCCTGTACATGTTATAGCTGTAGTAATATTCCCTTGGACCGGGAGAGTTGGGACCCATGGAATGGGGGCCATGCATTATTGCTTGAAAGGGTCTGCATTTGCTCACCCAATCTCACCAATCCTCTCAGTCCCAAGTGTCCAGCCTTATGCCACATACAGCTGTCATTGTAGATAGGGTCTTTCCAGGTTTCCTCAGACACCCTGAAGGAATTGTAAAGAATTTCCCTGTTTTTTGGTTTTGCTTTTGAAATTCCTTTTTATAGTGGGTTTGAGCTGATTCTCGCTGCCATGTTTATGCCACTCTAGACACACTTGATTCCCTTATGCAGACATATCAATACATAGGTTTTAAGATTCTTACTAGTCAGATATATTCCTCTGTGGGAAATATGGGGTTTTGAGTCTCTTTCACTGAGGAAGGTGTAGGTCTTGTCTATTCCAAAGTTGGTTTTTGGAACGGTCCCTGTGCTTATATCAAACTCTGGTTTTATGCATCACCCCACCTCTCCTTCCCCTTTATGCAGGCATAAGAGTGTTTTCTAAATGTGAGACTCTGTTCTCTTTCCTAACTCAGTTCACGTGTAGCCATGTTTACAGGATCTTCCTAAGTGATATCTTATGATAAGTTTCTTTTTCTGTGTGACTTATTTCACTTAGAATCATCGTACCTGAATCCACTCACTTTGCTGCTACTGGTCTTATGACATTGATTTCATGGCTGAGGCATATTCCATCGTACGTAAGTACCACAATGTTTTGAACCATTTTTATATTTCCTGGGATATTTAAGGTGTACCCAAGTTGAGGTTCTTGTAGTCAGTGCAGCCCTAAATTTGGAGGTGGCTCTTTCTTATTGATTTTCAGTTTTCCCAAGGTATATTCCCTAGACTGGAAGTGGCCTTGGCTCTGTAGCTCTGTTGTTTACTTGTTTTAGGGAACACAATGCACTCCTCCAGTGAGGCAGTTGGCAATTTACATCCCGCCCATCAGCATAACAAGGCTCCCTGTACTCCAGGGCCTGTCTTGCCTTTCTGGTTTTTACACATTTTGTGGATGTCCCTTTTGACCGGTGGGAAGTGATACTTCTTTGTAGGGCAGATTTGCATTGCCCGCTTGCTTGCTTGGCCAAAAAGGGCGTATGCTTTTTCTCCTGAATAAATTCAGGAGAAAACGCATACGCCCTTTTTGGCCAAGTGCACCATTGTCCAAGTTGTGCCCCTCTTCCGGTGCTTTACAGGCGATTCCAACGTACCTCTTGAAATCTGTTTCCTGCTATTTTGCCTCGCTTTCAAGTCCGCCTCGTTGACTTCCCTCAACAAATTTTTGGAGGATTGTTGTCCTTTATCACTCTGCCAGTTTGTGAATTGCTGTGCCCCTGAGCTCCATTTCTCAACTCGTTTTTTGTGAGCTGAACGCAAGTCCAAAATTTTGGATCCTGTCCTATACTGGTTCCCGGTGGGTGGCTGAGACTTTGGTTAATTCTTCTTCCTGCCGGGAAATTAGAGTGACATGTGCCCGTCCAAATGCCTAACAGCTACTCTCTCATGGGTTCTCCCTCGTCCCTTCCATCCTCTGCCAAATTGGGAACCTGTGCAAACCAGGAGGTTAAAGGGCCTGTCTCTCCAAGTTGGGAGATTGATAGTAAGGCAGTTGGAAAGTCAAACTGGAGCACCAGGAGAGGGACTATTCGTTGAGTTTTAGAAACCTTTCGTATTCACAGTGTGTCCATTATCTAGGTTTCCTGTACATGTTATAGCTATAGTAATATTCCCTTGGACCTGGAGAGTTGGGACCCATGGAATGGGGGCCATGCATTATTGCTTGAAAGGGTCTGCATTTGCTCACCCAATCTCACCAATCCTCTCAGTCCCAAGAGTCCAGCCTTATGCCACATCCAGCTGTCATGGTAGATAGGGTCTTTCCAGGTTTCCTCAGACACCCTGAAGGAATTGTAAAGAATTTCCCTGTTTTTTGCTTTTGCCTTTGAAATTCCTTTTTATAATGGGTTTGAGCTGATTCTCGCTGCCATGTTTATGCCACTCTAGACACACTTGATTCCCTTATGCAGACTTATCAATACATAGGTTTTAAGATTCTTACTAGTCAGATATATTCCTCTGTGGGAAATATGGGGTTTTGAGTCTCTTTCACTGAGGAAGGTGTAGGTCTTGTCTATTCCAAAGTTGGTTTTTGGAACGGTCCCTGTGCTTATATCAAACTCTGGTTTTATGCATCACCCCACCTCTCCTTCCCCTTTATGCAGGCATAAGAGTGTTTTCTAAATGTGAGACTCTGTTCTCTTTCCTAACTCAGTTCACGTGTAGCCATGTTTACAGGATCTTCCTAAGTGATATCTTATGATAAGTTCCTTTTTCTGTGTGACTTATTTCACTTAGAATCATCGTACCTGAATCCACTCACTTTGCTGCTACTGGTCTTATGACATTGATTTCATGGCTGAGGGATATTCCATCGTACGTAAGTACCACAATGTTTTCAACCATTTTTATATTTCCTGGGATATTTAAGGTGTACCCAAGTTTAGGTTCTTGTAGTCAGTGCAGCCCTAAATTTGGAGGTGGCTCTTTCTTATTGATTTTCAGTTTTCCCAAGGTATATTCCCTAGACTGGAAGTGGCCTTGGCTCTGTAGCTCTGTTGTTTACTTGTTTTAGGGAACACAATGCACTCCTCCAGTGAGGCAGTTGGCAATTTACATCCCGCCCATCAGCATAACAAGGCTCCCAGTTCTCCAGGGCCTGTCTTGCCTTTCTTGTTTTTACACATTTTGTGGATGTCCCTTTTGACCGGTGGGAAGTGATACTTCTTTGTAGTGCAGATTTGCATTGCCCGCTTGCTTGCTTGGACAAAAAGGGCGTATGCGTTTTCTCCTGAATAAATTCAGGAGAAAACGCATACGCCCTTTTTGGCCAAGTGCACCATTGTCCAAGTTGTGCCCCTCTTCCGGTGCTTTACAGGCGATTCCAACGTACCTCTTGAAATCTGTTTCCTGCTATTTTGCCTCGCTTTCAAGTCCGCCTCGTTGACTTCCCTCAACAGATTTTTGGAGGATTGTTGTCCTTTATCACTCTGCCAGTTTGTGAATTGCTGTGCCCCTGAGCTCCATTTCTCAACTCGTTTTTTGTGAGCTGAACGCAAGTCCAAAATTTTGGATCCTGTCCTATACTGGTTCCCGGTGGGTGGCTGAGACTTTGGTTAATTCTTCTTCCTGCCGGGAAATTAGAGTGACATGTGCCCGTCCAAATGCCTAACAGCTACTCTCTCATGGGTTCTCCCTCGTCCCTTCCATCCTCTGCCAAATTGGGAAGCTGTGCAAACCAGGAGGTTAAAGGGCCTGTCTCTCCAAGTTGGGAGATTGATAGTAAGGCAGATGGAAAGTCAAACTGGAGCACCAGGAGAGGGACTATTCGTTGAGTTTTAGAAACCTTTCGTATTCACAGTGTGTCCATTCTCTAGGTTTCCTGTACATGTTATAGTTGTAGTAATATTCCCTTGGACCTGGACAGTTGGGACCCATGGAATGGGGGCCATACATTATTGCTTGAAAGGGTCTGCATTTGCTCATCCAATCTCACCAATCCTCTCAGTCCCAAGTGTCCAGCCTTATGCCACATACAGCTGTCATTGTAGATAGGGTCTTTCCAGGTTTCCTCAGACACCCTGAAGGAATTGTAAAGAATTTCCCTGTTTTTTGGTTTTGCTTTTGAAATTCCTTTTTATAGTGGGTTTGAGCTGATTCTCGCTGCCATGTTTATGCCACTCTAGACACACTTGATTCCCTTATGCAGACATATCAATACATAGGTTTTAAGATTCTTACTAGTCAGATATATTCCTCTGTGGGAAATATGGGGTTTTGAGTCTCTTTCACTGAGGAAGGTGTAGCTCTTGTCTATTCCAAAGTTGGTTTTTGGAACGGTCCCTGTGCTTATATCAAACTCTGGTTTTATGCATCACCCCACCTCTCCTTCCCCTTTATGCAGGCATAAGAGTGTTTTCTAAATGTGAGACTCTGTTCTCTTTCCTAACTCAGTTCACGTGTAGCCATGTTTACAGGATCTTCCTAAGTGATATGTTATGATAAGTTTCTTTTTCTGTGTGACTTATTTCACTTAGAATCATCGTACCTGAATCCACTCACTTTGCTGCTACTGGTCTTATGACATTGATTTCATGGCTGAGGGATATTCCATCGTACGTAAGTACCACAATGTTTTGAACCATTTTTATATTTCCTGGGATATTTAAGGTGTACCCAAGTTGAGGTTCTTGTAGTCAGTGCAGCCCTAAATTTGGAGGTGGCTCTTTCTTATTGATTTTCAGTTTTCCCAAGGTATATTCCCTAGACTGGAAGTGGCCTTGGCTCTGTAGCTCTGTTGTTTACTTGTTTTAGGGAACACAATGCACTCCTCCAGTGAGGCAGTTGGCAATTTACATCCCGCCCATCAGCATAACAAGGCTCCCTGTACTCCAGGGCCTGTCTTGCCTTTCTGGTTTTTACACATTTTGTGGATGTCCCTTTTGACCGGTGGGAAGTGATACTTCTTTGTAGGGCAGATTTGCATTGCCCGCTTGCTTGCTTGGCCAAAAAGGGCGTATGCTTTTTCTCCTGAATAAATTCAGGAGAAAACGCATACGCCCTTTTTGGCCAAGTGCACCATTGTCCAAGTTGTGCCCCTCTTCCGGTGCTTTACAGGCGATTCCAACGTACCTCTTGAAATCTGTTTCCTGCTATTTTGCCTCGCTTTCAAGTCCGCCTCGTTGACTTCCCTCAACAAATTTTTGGAGGATTGTTGTCCTTTATCACTCTGCCAGTTTGTGAATTGCTGTGCCCCTGAGCTCCATTTCTCAACTCGTTTTTTGTGAGCTGAACGCAAGTCCAAAATTTTGGATCATGTCCTATACTGGTTCCCGGTGCATGGCTGAGACTTTGGTTAATTCTTCTTCCTGCCGGGAAATTAGAGTGACATGTGCCCGTCCAAATGCCTAACAGCTACTCTCTCATGGGTTCTCCCTCGTCTCTTCCATCCTCTGCCAAATTGGGAACCTGTGCAAACCAGGAGGTTAAAGGGCCTGTCTCTCCAAGTTGGGAGATTGATAGTAAGGCAGTTGGAAAGTCAAACTGGAGCACCAGGAGAGGGACTATTCGTTGAGTTTTAGAAACCTTTCGTATTCACAGTGTGTCCATTATCTAGGTTTCCTGTACATGTTATAGCTGTAGTAATATTCCCTTGGACCTGGAGAGTTGGGACCCATGGAATGGGGGCCATGCATTATTGCTTGAAAGGGTCTGCATTTGTTCACCAAATCTCACCAATCCTCTCAGTCCCAAGTGTCCAGCCTTATGCCACATCCAGCTGTCATGGTAGATAGGGTCTTTCCAGGTTTCCTCAGACACCCTGAAGGAATTGTAAATAATTTCCCTGTTTTTTGGTTTTGCTTTTGAAATTCCTTTTTATAGTGGGTTTGAGCTGATTCTCGCTGCCATGTTTATGCCACTCTAGACACACTTGATTCCCTTATGCAGACATATCAATACATAGGTTTTAAGATTCTTACTAGTCAGATATATTCCTCTGTGGGAAATATGGGGTTTTGAGTCTCTTTCACTGAGGAAGGTGTAGGTCTTGTCTATTCCAAAGTTGGTTTTTGGAACGGTCCCTGTGCTTATATCAAACTCTGGTTTTATGCATCACCCCACCTCTCCTTCCCCTTTATGCAGGCATAAGAGTGTTTTCTAAATGTGAGACTCTGTTCTCTTTCCTAACTCAGTTCACGTGTAGCCATGTTTACAGGATCTTCCTAAGTGATATCTTATGATAAGTTTCTTTTTCTGTGTGACTTATTTCACTTAGAATCATCGTACCTGAATCCACTCACTTTGCTGCTACTGGTCTTATGACATTGATTTCATGGCTGAGGCATATTCCATCGTACGTAAGTACCACAATGTTTTGAACCATTTTTATATTTCCTGGGATATTTAAGGTGTACCCAAGTTGAGGTTCTTGTAGTCAGTGCAGCCCTAAATTTGGAGGTGGCTCTTTCTTATTGATTTTCAGTTTTCCCAAGGTATATTCCCTAGACTGGAAGTGGCCTTGGCTCTGTAGCTCTGTTGTTTACTTGTTTTAGGGAACACAATGCACTCCTCCAGTGAGGCAGTTGGCAATTTACATCCCGCCCATCAGCATAACAAGGCTCCCTGTTCTCCAGGGCCTGTCTTGCCTTTCTGGTTTTTACATATTTTGTGGATGTCCCTTTTGACTGGTGGGAAGTGATACTTCTTTGTAGTGCAGATTTGCATTGCCCGCTTGCTTGCTTGGCCAAAAAGGGCGTATGCTTTTTCTCCTGAATAAATTCAGGAGAAATCGCATACGCCCTTTTTGGCCAAGTGCACCATTGTCCAAGTTGTGCCCCTCTTCCGGTGCTTTACAGGCGATTCAAACGTACCTCTTGAAATCTGTTTCCTGCTATTTTGCCTCGCTTTCAAGTCCGCCTCGTTGACTTCCCTCAACAAATTTTTGGAGGATTGTTGTCCTTTATCACTCTGCCAGTTTGTGAATTGCTGTGCCCATGAGCTCCATTTCTCAACTCGTTTTTTGTGAGCTGAACGCAAGTCCAAAATTTTGGATCATGTCCTATACTGGTTCCCGGTGGGTGGCTGAGACTTTGGTTAATTCTTCTTCCTGCCGGGAAATTAGAGTGACATGTGCCCGTCCAAATGCCTAACAGCTACTCTCTCATGGGTTCTCCCTCGTCCCTTCCATCCTCTGCCAAATTGGGAACCTGTGCAAACCAGGAGGTTAAAGGGCCTGTCTCTCCAAGTTGGGAGATTGATAGTAAGGCAGTTGGAAAGTCAAACTGGAGCACCAGGAGAGGGACTATTCGTTGAGTTTTAGAAACCTTTCGTATTCACAGTGTGTCCATTATCTAGGTTTCCTGTACATGTTATAGCTATAGTAATATTCCCTTGGACCTGGAGAGTTGGGACCCATGGAATGGGGGCCATGCATTATTGCTTGAAAGGCTCTGCATTTGCTCACCCAATCTCACCAATCCTCTCAGTCCCAAGAGTCCAGCCTTATGCCACATCCAGCTGTCATGGTAGATAGGGTCTTTCCAGGTTTCCTCAGACACCCTGAAGGAATTGTAAAGAATTTCCCTGTTTTTTGGTTTTGCCTTTGAAATTCCTTTTTATAATGGGTTTGAGCTGATTCTCGCTGCCATGTTTATGCCACTCTAGACACACTTGATTCCCTTATGCAGACATATCAATACATAGGTTTTAAGATTCTTACTAGTCAGATATATTCCTCTGTGGGAAATATGGGGTTTTGAGTCTCTTTCACTGAGGAAGGTGTAGGTCTTGTCTATTCCAAAGTTGGTTTTTGGAACGGTCCCTGTGCTTATATCAAACTCTGGTTTTATGCATCACCCCACCTCTCCTTCCCCTTTATGCAGGCATAAGAGTGTTTTCTAAATGTGAGACACTGTTCTCTTTCCTAACTCAGTTCACGTGTAGCCATGTTTACAGGATCTTCCTAAGTGATATCTTATGATAAGTTCCTTTTTCTGTGTGACTTATTTCACTTAGAATCATCGTACCTGAATCCACTCACTTTGCTGCTACTGGTCTTATGACATTGATTTCATGGCTGAGGGATATTCCATCGTACGTAAGTACCACAATGTTTTCAACCATTTTTATATTTCCTGGGATATTTAAGGTGTACCCAAGTTTAGGTTCTTGTAGTCAGTGCAGCCCTAAATTTGGAGGTGGCTCTTTCTTATTGATTTTCAGTTTTCCCAAGGTATATTCCCTAGACTGGAAGTGGCCTTGGCTCTGTAGCTCTGTTGTTTACTTGTTTTAGGGAACACAATGCACTCCTCCAGTGAGGCAGTTGGCAATTTACATCCCGCCCATCAGCATAACAAGGCTCCCAGTTCTCCAGGGCCTGTCTTGCCTTTCTGGTTTTTACACATTTTGTGGATGTCCCTTTTGACCGGTGGGAAGTGATACTTCTTTGTAGTGCAGATTTGCATTGCCCGCTTGCTTGCTTGGACAAAAAGGGCGTATGCGTTTTCTCCTGAATAAATTCAGGAGAAAACGCATACGCCCTTTTTGGCCAAGTGCACCATTGTCCAAGTTGTGCCCCTCTTCCGGTGCTTTACAGGCGATTCCAACGTACCTCTTGAAATCTGTTTCCTGCTATTTTGCCTCGCTTTCAAGTCCGCCTCGTTGACTTCCCTCAACAGATTTTTGGAGGATTGTTGTCCTTTATCACTCTGCCAGTTTGTGAATTGCTGTGCCCCTGAGCTCCATTTCTCAACTCGTTTTTTGTGAGCTGAACGCAAGTCCAAAATTTTGGATCCTGTCCTATACTGGTTCCCGGTGGGTGGCTGAGACTTTGGTTAATTCTTCTTCCTGCCGGGAAATTAGAGTGACATGTGCCCGTCCAAATGCCTAACAGCTACTCTCTCATGGGTTCTCCCTCGTCCCTTCCATCCTCTGCCAAATTGGGAAGCTGTGCAAACCAGGAGGTTAAAGGGCCTGTCTCTCCAAGTTGGGAGATTGATAGTAAGGCAGATGGAAAGTCAAACTGGAGCACCAGGAGAGGGACTATTCGTTGAGTTTTAGAAACCTTTCGTATTCACAGTGTGTCCATTCTCTAGGTTTCCTGTACATGTTATAGTTGTAGTAATATTCCCTTGGACCTGGAGAGTTGGGACCCATGGAATGGGGGCCATACATTATTGCTTGAAAGGGTCTGCATTTGCTCATCCAATCTCACCAATCCTCTCAGTCCCAAGTGTCCAGCCTTATGCCACATACAGCTGTCATTGTAGATAGGGTCTTTCCAGGTTTCCTCAGACACCCTGAAGGAATTGTAAAGAATTTCCCTGTTTTTTGGTTTTGCTTTTGAAATTCCTTTTTATAGTGGGTTTGAGCTGATTCTCGCTGCCATGTTTATGCCACTCTAGACACACTTGATTCCCTTATGCAGACATATCAATACATAGGTTTTAAGATTCTTACTACTCAGATATATTCCTCTGTGGGAAATATGGGGTTTTGAGTCTCTTTCACTGAGGAAGGTGTAGCTCTTGTCTATTCCAAAGTTGGTTTTTGGAACGGTCCCTGTGCTTATATCAAACTCTGGTTTTATGCATCACCCCACCTCTCCTTCCCCTCTATGCAGGCATAAGAGTGTTTTCTAAATGTGAGACTCTGTTCTCTTTCCTAACTCAGTTCACGTGTAGCCATGTTTACAGGATCTTCCTAAGTGATATCTTATGATAAGTTTCTTTTTCTGTGTGACTTATTTCACTTAGAATCATCGTACCTGAATCCACTCACTTTGCTGCTACTGGTCTTATGACATTGATTTCATGGCTGAGGGATATTCCATCGTACGTAAGTACCACAATGTTTTGAACCATTTTTATATTTCCTGGGATATTTAAGGTGTACCCAAGTTGAGGTTCTTGTAGTCAGTGCAGCCCTAAATTTGGAGGTGGCTCTTTCTTATTGATTTTCAGTTTTCCCAAGGTATATTCCCTAGACTGGAAGTGGCCTTGGCTCTGTAGCTCTGTTGTTTACTTGTTTTAGGGAACACAATGCACTCCTCCAGTGAGGCAGTTGGCAATTTACATGCCGCCCATCAGCATAACAAGGCTCCCTGTACTCCAGGGCCTGTCTTGCCTTTCTGGTTTTTACACATTTTGTGGATGTCCCTTTTGACCGGTGGGAAGTGATACTTCTTTGTAGGGCAGATTTGCATTGCCCGCTTGCTTGCTTGGCCAAAAAGGGCGTATGCTTTTTCTCCTGAATAAATTCAGGAGAAAACGCATACGCCCTTTTTGGCCAAGTGCACCATTGTCCAAGTTGTGCCCCTCTTCCGGTGCTTTACAGGCGATTCCAACGTACCTCTTGAAATCTGTTTCCTGCTATTTTGCCTCGCTTTCAAGTCCGCCTCGTTGACTTCCCTCAACAAATTTTTGGAGGATTGTTGTCCTTTATCACTCTGCCAGTTTGTGAATTGCTGTGCCCCTGAGCTCCATTTCTCAACTCGTTTTTTGTGAGCTGAACGCAAGTCCAAAATTTTGGATCATGTCCTATACTGGTTCCCGGTGCGTGGCTGAGACTTTGGTTAATTCTTCTTCCTGCCGGGAAATTAGAGTGACATGTGCCCGTCCAAATGCCTAACAGCTACTCTCTCATGGGTTCTCCCTCGTCTCTTCCATCCTCTGCCAAATTGGGAACCTGTGCAAACCAGGAGGTTAAAGGGCCTGTCTCTCCAAGTTGGGAGATTGATAGTAAGGCAGTTGGAAAGTCAAACTGGAGCACCAGGAGAGGGACTATTCGTTGAGTTTTAGAAACCTTTCGTATTCACAGTGTGTCCATTATCTAGGTTTCCTGTACATGTTATAGCTGTAGTAATATTCCCTTGGACCTGGAGAGTTGGGACCCATGGAATGGGGGCCATGCATTATTGCTTGAAAGGGTCTGCATTTGTTCACCCAATCTCACCAATCCTCTCAGTCCCAAGTGTCCAGCCTTATGCCACATCCAGCTGTCATGGTAGATAGGGTCTTTCCAGGTTTCCTCAGACACCCTGAAGGAATTGTAAATAATTTCCCTGTTTTTTGGTTTTGCTTTTGAAATTCCTTTTTATAGTGGGTTTGAGCTGATTCTCGCTGCCATGTTTATGCCACTCTAGACACACTTGATTCCCTTATGCAGACATATCAATACATAGGTTTTAAGATTCTTACTAGTCAGATATATTCCTCTGTGGGAAATATGGGGTTTTGAGTCTCTTTCACTGAGGAAGGTGTAGGTCTTGTCTATTCCAAAGTTGGTTTTTGGAACAGTCCCTGTGCTTATATCAAACTCTGGTTTTATGCATCACCCCACCTCTCCTTCCCCTTTATGCAGGCATAAGAGTGTTTTCTAAATGTGAGACTCTGTTCTCTTTCCTAACTCAGTTCACGTGTAGCCATGTTTACAGGATCTTCCTAAGTGATATCTTATGATAAGTTTCTTTTTCTGTGTGACTTATTTCACTTAGAATCATCGTACCTGAATCCACTCACTTTGCTGCTACTGGTCTTATGACATTGATTTCATGGCTGAGGCATATTCCATCGTACGTAAGTACCACAATGTTTTGAACCATTTTTATATTTCCTGGGATATTTAAGGTGTACCCAAGTTTAGGTTCTTGTAGTCAGTGCAGCCCTAAATTTGGAGGTGGCTCTTTCTTATTGATTTTCAGTTTTCCCAAGGTATATTCCCTAGACTGGAAGTGGCCTTGGCTCTGTAGCTCTGTTGTTTACTTGTTTTAGGGAACACAATGCACTCCTCCAGTGAGGCAGTTGGCAATTTACATCCCGCCCATCAGCATAACAAGGCTCCCTGTTCTCCAGGGCCTGTCTTGCCTTTCTGGTTTTTACACATTTTGTGGATGTCCCTTTTGACCGGTGGGAAGTGATACTTCTTTGTAGTGCAGATTTGCATTGCCCGATTGCTTGCTTGGCCAAAAAGGGCGTATGCTTTTTCTCCTGAATAAATTCAGGAGAAAACGCATACGCCCTTTTTGGCCAAGTGCACCATTGTCCAAGTTGTGCCCCTCTTCCGGTGCTTTACAGGCGATTCCAACGTACCTCTTGAAATCTGTTTCCTGCTATTTTGCCTCGCTTTCAAGTCCGCCTCGTTGACTTCCCTCAACAAATTTTTGGAGGATTGTTGTCCTTTATCACTCTGCCAGTTTGTGAATTGCTGTGCCCCTGAGCTCCATTTCTCAACTCGTTTTTTGTGAGCTGAACGCAAGTCCAAAATTTTGGATCATGTCCTATACTGGTTCCCGGTGGGTGGCTGAGACTTTGGTTAATTCTTCTTCCTGCCGGGAAATTAGAGTGACATGTGCCCGTCCAAATGCCTAACAGCTACTCTCTCATGGGTTCTCCCTCGTCCCTTCCATCCTCTGCCAAATTGGGAACCTGTGCAAACCAGGAGGTTAAAGGGCCTGTCTCTCCAAGTTGGGAGATTGATAGTAAGGCAGTTGGAAAGTCAAACTGGAGCACCAGGAGAGGGACTATTCATTGAGTTTTAGAAACCTTTCGTATTCACAGTGTGTCCATTATCTAGGTTTCCTGTACATGTTATAGCTGTAGTAATATTCCCTTGGACCTGGAGAGTTGGGACCCATGGAATGGGGGCCATGCATTATTGCTTGAAAGGGTCTGCATTTGTTCACCCAATCTCACCAATCCTCTCAGTCCCAAGTGTCCAGCCTTATGCCACATCCAGCTGTCATGGTAGATAGGGTCTTTCCAGGTTTCCTCAGACACCCTGAAGGAATTGTAAATAATTTCCCTGTTTTTTGGTTTTGCTTTTGAAATTCCTTTTTATAGTGGGTTTGAGCTGATTCTCGCTGCCATGTTTATGCCACTCTAGACACACTTGATTCCCTTATGCAGACATATCAATACATAGGTTTTAAGATTCTTACTAGTCAGATATATTCCTCTGTGGGAAATATGGGGTTTTGAGTCTCTTTCACTGAGGAAGGTGTAGGTCTTGTCTATTCCAAAGTTGGTTTTTGGAACGGTCCCTGTGCTTATATCAAACTCTGGTTTTATGCATCACCCCACCTCTCCTTCCCCTTTATGCAGGCATAAGAGTGTTTTCTAAATGTGAGACACTGTTCTCTTTCCTAACTCAGTTCACGTGTAGCCATGTTTACAGGATCTTCCTAAGTGATATCTTATGATAAGTTCCTTTTTCTGTGTGACTTATTTCACTTAGAATCATCGTACCTGAATCCACTCACTTTGCTGCTACTGGTCTTATGACATTGATTTCATGGCTGAGGGATATTCCATCGTACGTAAGTACCACAATGTTTTCAACCATTTTTATATTTCCTGGGATATTTAAGGTGTACCCAAGTTGAGGTTCTTGTAGTCAGTGCAGCCCTAAATTTGGAGGTGGCTCTTTCTTATTGATTTTCAGTTTTCCCAAGGTATATTCCCTAGACTGGAAGTGGCCTTGGCTCTGTAGCTCTGTTGTTTACTTGTTTTAGGGAACACAATGCACTCCTCCAGTGAGGCAGTTGGCAATTTATATCCCGCCCATCAGCATAACAAGGCTCCCAGTTCTCAAGGGCCTGTCTTGCCTTTCTGGTTTTTACACATTTTGTGGATGTCCCTTTTGACCGGTGGGAAGTGATACTTCTTTGTAGTGCAGATTTGCATTGCCCGCTTGCTTGCTTGGCCAAAAAGGGCGTATGCGTTTTCTCCTGAATAAATTCAGGAGAAAACGCATACGCCCTTTTTGGCCAAGTGCACCATTGTCCAAGTTGTGCCCCTCTTCCGGTGCTTTACAGGCGATTCCAACGTACCTCTTGAAATCTGTTTCCTGCTATTTTGCCTCGCTTTCAAGTCCGCCTCGTTGACTTCCCTCAACAGATTTTTGGAGGATTGTTGTCCTTTATCACTCTGCCAGTTTGTGAATTGCTGTGCCCCTGAGCTCCATTTCTCAACTCGTTTTTTTGTGAGCTGAACGCAAGTCCAAAATTTTGGATCCTGTCCTATACTGGTTCCCGGTGGGTGGCTGAGACTTTGGTTAATTCTTCTTCCTGCCGGGAAATTAGAGTGACATGTGCCCGTCCAAATGCCTAACAGCTACTCTCTCATGGGTTCTCCCTCGTCCCTTCCATCCTCTGCCAAATTGGGAAGCTGTGCAAACCAGGAGGTTAAAGGGCCTGTCTCTCCAAGTTGGGAGATTGATAGTAAGGCAGATGGAAAGTCAAACTGGAGCACCAGGAGAGGGACTATTCGTTGAGTTTTAGAAACCTTTCGTATTCACAGTGTGTCCATTCTCTAGGTTTCCTGTACATGTTATAGCTGTAGTAATATTCCCTTGGACCTGGAGAGTTGGGACCCATGGAATGGGGGCCATACATTATTGCTTGAAAGGGTCTGCATTTGCTCACCCAATCTCACCAATCCTCTCAGTCCCAAGTGTCCAGCCTTATGCCACATACAGCTGTCATGGTAGATAGGGTCTTTCCAGGTTTCCTCAGACACCCTGAAGGAATTGTAAAGAATTTCCCTGTTTTTTGGTTTTGCTTTTGAAATTCCTTTTTATAGTGGGTTTGAGCTGATTCTCGCTGCCATGTTTATGCCACTCTAGACACACTTGATTCCCTTATGCAGACATATCAATACATAGGTTTTAAGATTCTTACTAGTCAGATATATTCCTCTGTGGGAAATATGGGGTTTTGAGTCTCTTTCACTGAGGAAGGTGTAGGTCTTGTCTATTCCAAAGTTGGTTTTTGGAACGGTCCCTGTGCTTATATCAAACTCTGGTTTTATGCATCACCCCACCTCTCCTTCCCCTTTATGCAGGCATAAGAGTGTTTTCTAAATGTGAGACTCTGTTCTCTTTCCTAACTCAGTTCACGTGTAGCCATGTTTACAGGATCTTCCTAAGTGATATCTTATGATAAGTTTCTTTTTCTGTGTGACTTATTTCACTTAGAATCATCGTACCTGAATCCACTCACTTTGCTGCTACTGGTCTTATGACATTGATTTCATGGCTGAGGCATATTCCATCGTACGTAAGTACCACAATGTTTTGAAACATTTTTATATTTCCTGGGATATTTAAGGTGTACCCAAGTTGAGGTTCTTGTAGTCAGTGCAGCCCTAAATTTGGAGGTGGCTCTTTCTTATTGATTTTCAGTTTTCCCAAGGTATATTCCCTAGACTGGAAGTGGCCTTGGCTCTGTAGCTCTGTTGTTTACTTGTTTTAGGGAACACAATGCACTCCTCCAGTGAGGCAGTTGGCAATTTACATCCCGCCCATCAGCATAACAAGGCTCCCTGTTCTCCAGGGCCTGTCTTGCCTTTCTGGTTTTTACACATTTTGTGGATGTCCCTTTTGACCGGTGGGAAGTGATACTTCTTTGTAGGGCAGATTTGCATTGCCCGCTTGCCTGCTTGGCCAAAAAGGGCGTATGCTTTTTCTCCTGAATAAATTCAGGAGAAAACGCATACGCCCTTTTTGGCCAAGTGCACCATTGTCCAAGTTGTGCCCCTCTTCCGGTGCTTTACAGGCGATTCCAACGTACCTCTTGAAATCTGTTTCCTGCTATTTTGCCTCGCTTTCAAGTCCGCCTCGTTGACTTCCCTCAACAAATTTTTGGAGGATTGTTGTCCTTTATCACTCTGCCAGTTTGTGAATTGCTGTGCCCCTGAGCTCCATTTCTCAACTCGTTTTTTGTGAGCTGAACGCAAGTCCAAAATTTTGGATCATGTCCTATACTGGTTCCCGGTGGGTGGCTGAGACTTTGGTTAATTCTTCTTCCTGCCGGGAAATTAGAGTGACATGTGCCCGTCCAAATGCCTAACAGCTACTCTCTCATGGGTTCTCCCTCGTCCCTTCCATCCTCTGCCAAATTGGGAACCTGTGCAAACCAGGAGGTTAAAGGGCCTGTCTCTCCAAGTTGGGAGATTGATAGTAAGGCAGTTGGAAAGTCAAACTGGAGCACCAGGAGAGGGACTATTCGTTGAGTTTTAGAAACATTTCGTATTCACAGTGTGTCCATTATCTAGGTTTCCTGTACATGTTATAGCTGTAGTAATATTCCCTTGGACCTGGAGAGTTGGGACCCATGGAATGGGGGCCATGCATTATTGCTTGAAAGGGTCTGCATTTGTTCACCCAATCTCACCAATCCTCTCAGTCCCAAGTGTCCAGCCTTATGCCACATCCAGCTGTCATGGTAGATAGGGTCTTTCCAGGTTTCCTCAGACACCCTGGAGGAATTGTAAATAATTTCCCTGTTTTTTGGTTTTGCCTTTGAAATTCCTTTTTATAGTGGGTTTGAGCTGATTCTCGCTGCCATGTTTATGCCACTCTAGACACACTTGATTCCCTTATGCAGACATATCAATACATATGTTTTAAGATTCTTACTAGTCAGATATATTCCTCTGTGGGAAATATGGGGTTTTGAGTCTCTTTCACTGAGGAAGGTGTAGGTCTTGTCTATTCCAAAGTTGGTTTTTGGAACGGTCCCTGTGCTTATATCAAACTCTGGTTTTATGCATCACCCCACCTCTCCTTCCCCTTTATGCAGGCATAAGTGTGTTTTCTAAATGTGAGACTCTGTTCTCTTTCCTAACTCAGTTCACGTGTAGCCATGTTTACAGGATCTTCCTAAGTGATATCTTATGATAAGTTTCTTTTTCTGTGTGACTTATTTCACTTAGAATCATCGTACCTGAATCCACTCACTTTGCTGCTACTTGTCTTATGACATTGATTTCATGGCTGAGGGATATTCCATCGTACGTAAGTACCACAATGTTTTGAACCATTTTTATATTTCCTGGGATATTTAAGGTGTACCCAAGTTGAGGTTCTTGTAGTCAGTGCAGCCCTAAATTTGGAGGTGGCTCTTTCTTATTGATTTTCAGTTTTCCCAAGGTATATTCCCTAGACTGGAAGTGGCCTTGGCTCTGTAGCTCTGTTGTTTACTTGTTTTAGGGAACACAATGCACTCCTCCAGTGAGGCAGTTGGCAATTTACATCCCGCCCATCAGCATAACAAGGCTCCCAGTTCTCAAGGGCCTGTCTTGCCTTTCTGGTTTTTACACATTTTGTGGATGTCCCTTTTGACCGGTGGGAAGTGATACTTCTTTGTAGTGCAGATTTGCATTGCCCGCTTGCTTGCTTGGCCAAAAAGGGCGTATGCGTTTTCTCCTGAATAAATTCAGGAGAAAACGCATACGCCCTTTTTGGCCAAGTGCACCATTGTCCAAGTTGTGCCCCTCTTCCGGTGCTTTACAGGCGATTCCAACGTACCTCTTGAAATCTGTTTCCTGCTATTTTGCCTCGCTTTCAAGTCCGCCTCGTTGATTTCCCTCAACAGATTTTTGGACGATTGTTGTCCTTTATCACTCTGCCAGTTTGTGAATTGCTGTGCCCCTGAGCTCCATTTCTCAACTCGTTTTTTGGGAGCTGAACGCAAGTCCAAAATTTTGGATCCTGTCCTATACTGGTTCCCGGTGGGTGGCTGAGACTTTGGTTAATTCTTCTTCCTGCCGGGAAATTAGAGTGACATGTGCCCGTCCAAATGCCTAACAGCTACTCTCTCATGGGTTCTCCCTCGTCCCTTCCATCCTCTGCCAAATTGGGAACCTGTGCAAACCAGGAGGTTAAAGGGCCTGTCTCTCCAAGTTGGGAGATTGATAGTAAGGCAGTTGGAAAGTCAAACTGGAGCACCAGGAGAGGGACTATTCGTTGAGTTTTAGAAACCTTTCGTATTCACAGTGTGTCCATTATCTAGGTTTCCTGTAAATGTTATAGCTGTAGTAATATTCCCTTGGACCTGGAGAGTTGGGACCCATGGAATGGGGGCTATGCATTATTGCTTGAAAGGCTCTGCATTTGCTCACCCAATCTCACCAATCCTCTCAGTCCCAAGAGTCCAGCCTTATGCCACATACAGCTGTCATGTTAGATAGGGTCTTTCCAGGTTTCCTCAGACACCCTGAAGGAATTGTAAAGAATTTCCCTGTTTTTTTGTTTTGCTTTTGAAATTCCTTTTTATAGTGGGTTTGAGCTGATTCTCGCTGCCATGTTTATGCCACTCTAGACACACTTGATTCCCTTATGCAGACATATCAATACATAGGTTTTAAGATTCTTACTAGTCAGATATATTCCTCTGTGGGAAATATGGGGTTTTGAGTCTCTTTCACTGAGGAAGGTGTAGGTCTTGTCTATTCCAAAGTTGGTTTTTGGAACGGTCCCTGTGCTTATATCAAACTCTGGTTTTATGCATCACCCCACCTCTCCATCCCCTTTATGCAGGCATAAGGGTGTTTTCTAAATGTGAGACTCTGTTCTCTTTCCTAACTCAGTTCACGTGTAGCCATGTTTACAGGATCTTCATAAGTGATATCTTATGATAAGTTTCTTTTTCTGTGTGACTTATTTCACTTAGAATCATCGTACCTGAATCCACTCACTTTGCTGCTACTGGTCTTATGACATTGATTTCATGGCTGAGGGATATTCCATCGTACGTAAGTACCACAATGTTTTGAACCATTTTTATATTTCCTGGGATATTTAAGGTGTACCCAAGTTGAGGTTCTTGTAGTCAGTGCAGCCCTAAATTTGGAGGTGGCTCTTTCTTATTGATTTTCAGTTTTCCCAAGGTATATTCCCTAGACTGGAAGTCGCCTTGGCTCTGTAGCTCTGTTGTTTACTTGTTTTAGGGAACACAATGCACTCCTCCAGTGAGGCAGTTGGCAATTTACATCCCGCCCATCAGCATAACAAGGCTCCCAGTTCTCCAGGGCCTGTCTTGCCTTTCTGGTTTTTACACATTTTGTGGATGTCCCTTTTGACCGGTGGGAAATGATACTTCTTTGTAGTGCAGATTTGCATTGCCCGCTTGCTTGCTTGGCCAAAAAGGGCGTATGCGTTTTCTCCTGAATATATTCAGGAGAAAACGCATACGCCCTTTTTGGCCAAGTGCACCATTGTCCAAGTTGTGCCCCTCTTCCGGTGCTTTACAGGCGATTCCAACGTACCTCTTGAAATCTGTTTCCTGCTATTTTGCCTCGCTTTCAAGTCCGCCTCGTTGACTTCCCTCAACAGATTTTTGGACGATAGTTGTCCTTTATCACTCTGCCAGTTTGTGAATTGCTGTGCCCCTGAGCTCCATTTCTCAACTCGTTATTTGTGAGCTGAACGCAAGTCCAAAATTTTGGATCCTGTCCTATACTGGTTCCCGGTGGGTGGCTGAGACTTTGGTTAATTCTTCTTCCTGCCGGGAAATTAGAGTGACATGTGCCCGTCCAAATGCCTAACAGCTACTCTCTCATGGGTTCTCCCTCGTCCCTTCCATCCTCTGCCAAATTGGGAACCTGTGCAAACCAGGAGGTTAAAGGGCCTGTCTCTCCAAGTTGGGAGATTGATAGTAAGGCAGTTGGAAAGTCAAACTGGAGCACCAGGAGAGGGACTATTCGTTGAGTTTTAGAAACCTTTCGTATTCACAGTGTGTCCATTCTCTAGGTTTCCTGTACATGTTATAGCTGTAGTAATATTCCCTTGGACCTGGAGAGTTGGGACCCATGGAATGGGGGCCATGCATTATTGCTTGAAAGGGTCTGCATTTGCTCACCCAATCTCACCAATCCTCTCAGTCCCAAGTGTCCAGCCTTATGCCACATACAGCTGTCATGGTAGATAGGGTCTTTCCAGGTTTCCTCAGACACCCTGAAGGAATTGTAAAGAATTTCCCTGTTTTTTGGTTTTGCTTTTGAAATTCCTTTTTATAGTGGGTGTGACCTGATTCTCGCTGCCATGTTTATGCCACTCTAGATACACTTGATTCCCTTATGGAGACATATCAATACATAGGTTTTAAGATTCTTACTAGTCAGATATATTCCTCTGTGGGAAATACGGGGTTTTGAGTCTCTTTCACTGAGGAAGGTGTCGGTCTTGTCAATTCCAAAGTTGGTTTTTGAAACGGTCCCTGTGCTTATATCAAACTCTGGTTTTATGCATCACGCCACCTCTCCTTCCCCTTTATGCAGGCATAAGAGTGTTTTCTAAATGTGAGACTCTGTTCTCTTTCCTAACTCAGTTCACGTATAGCCATGTTTACAGGATCTTCATAAGTGATATCTTCTGATAAGTTTCTTTTTCTGTGTGACTTATTTCACTTAGAATCATCGTACCTGAATCCACTCACTTTGCTGCTACTGGTCTTATGACATTGATTTCATGGCTGAGGGATATTCCATCGTACGTAAGTACCACAATGTTTTGAACCATTTTTATATTTCCTGGGATATTTAAGGTGTACCCAAGTTGAGGTTCTTGTAGTCAGTGCTGCCCTAAATTTGGAGGTGGCTCTTTCTTATTGATTTTCAGTTTTCCCAAGGTATATTCCCTAGACTGGAAGTGGCCTTGGCTCTGTAGCTCTGTTGTTTACTTGTTTTAGGGAACTCAATGCACTCCTCCAGTGAGGCAGTTGGCAGTTTACATCCCGCCCATCAGCATAACAAGGCTCCCAGTTCTCCAGGGCCTGTCTAGCCTTTCTGGATTTTACACATTTTGTGGATGTCCCTTTGACCGGTGGGAAGTGATACTTCTTTGTAGTGCAGATTTGCATTGCCCGCTTGCTTGCTTGGCCAAAAAGGGCGTATGCGTTTTCTCCTGAATATATTCAGGAGAAAACGCATACGCCCTTTTTGGCCAAGTGCACCATTGTCCATTTTGTGCCCCTCTTCCTGTGCTTTACAGGCGATTCCAAGGTACCTCTTGAAATCTGTTTCCTGCTATTTTGCCTCGCTTTCAAGTCCGCCTCGTTGACTTCCCTCAACAGATTTTTGGACGATAGTTGTCCTTTATCACTCTGCCAGTTTGTGAATTGCTGTGCCCCTGAGCTCCATTTCTCAACTCGTTTTTTGTGAGCTGAACGCAAGTCCAAAATTTTGTATCATGTCCTATACTGGTTCCCAGTGGGTGGCTGAGACTTTGGTTAATTCTTCTTCCTGCCGGGAAATTAGAGTGACATGTGCCCGTCCAAATGCCTAACAGCTACTCTCTCATGGGTTCTTCCTCGTCCCTTCCATCCTCTGCCAATTTGGGAACCTGTGCAAACCAGGAGGTTAAAGGGCCTGTCTCTCCAAGTTGGGAGATTGATAGTAAGGCAGTTGGAATGTCAAACTGGAGCACCAGGAGAGGGACTATTCGTTGAGTTTTAGAAACCTTTCGTATTCACAGTGTGTCCATTCTCTAGGTTTCCTGTACATGTTATAGCTGTAGTAATATTCCCTTGGACCTGGAGAGTTGGGACCCATGGAATGGGGGCCATGCATTATTGCTTGAAAGGGTCTGCATTTGCTCACCCAATCTCACCAATCGTCTCAGTCCCAAGTGTACAGCCTTATGCCACATCCAGCTGTCATTGTAGATAGGGTCTTTCCAGGTTTCCTCAGACAACCTGAAGGAATTGTAAAGAATTTCCCTGTTTTATGGTTTTGCTTTTGAAATTCCTTTTTATAGTGGGTTTGAGCTGATTCTCGCTGCCATGTTTATGCCACTCTAGACACACTTGATTCCCTTATGGAGTCATATCAATACATAGGTTTTAAGATTCTTACTAGTCAGATATATTCCTCTGCGTGAAATATGGGGTTTTGAGTCTCTTTCACTGAGGAAGGTGTAGGTCTTGTCTATTCCAAAGTTGGTTTTTGGAACGGTCCCTGTGCTTATATCAAACACTGGTTTTATGCATCACCCCACCTCTCCATCCCCTTTATGCAGGCATAAGAGTGTTTTCTAAATGTGAGACTCTGTTCTCTTTCCTAACTCAGTTCACGTGTAGCCATGTTTACAGGATCTTCATAAGTGATATCTTATGATAAGTTCCTTTTTCTGTGTGACTTATTTCACTTTGAATCATCGTACCTGAATCCACTCACTTTGCTGCTACTGGTCTTATGACATTGATTTCATCGCTGAGGGATATTCCATCGTACGTAAGTACCACAATGTTTTGAACCATTTTTATATTTCCTGGGATATTTAAGGTGTACCCAAGTTTAGGTTCTTGTAGTCAGTGCAGCCCTAAATTTGGAGGTGGCTCTTTCTTATTGATTTTCAGTTTTCCCAAGGTATATTCCCTAGACTGGAAGTGGCCTTGGCTCTGTAGCTCTGTTGTTTACTTGTTTTAGGGAACACAATGCACTCTTCCAGTGAGGCAATTGGCAATTTACATCCCGCCCATCAGCATAACAAGGCTCCCTGTTCTCCAGGGCCTGTCTTGCCTTTCTGGTTTTTACACATTTTGTGGATGTCCCTTTTGACCGGTGGGAAGTGATACTTCTTTGTAGTGCAGATTTGCATTGCCCGCTTGCTTGCTTGGCCAAAAAGGGCGTATGCGTTTTCTCCTGAATATATTCAGGAGAAAACGCATACGCCCTTTTTGGCCAAGTGCACCATTGTCCAAGTTGTGCCCCTCTTCCTGTGCTTTACAGGCGATTCCAAGGTACCTCTTGAAATCTGTTTCCTGCTATTTTGCCTCGCTTTCAAGTCCGCCTCGTTGACTTCCCTCAACAGATTTTTGGACGATAGTTGTCCTTTATCACTCTGCCAGTTTGTGAATTGCTGTGCCCCTGAGCTCCATTTCTCAACTCGTTTTTTGTGAGCTGAACGCAAGTCCAAAATTTTGGATCCTGTCCTATACTGGTTCCCGGTGGGTGGCTGAGACTTTGGTTAATTCTTCTTCCTGCCGGGAAATTAGAGTGACATGTGCCCGTCGAAATGCCTAACAGCTACTCTCTCATGGGTTCTCCCTCGTCCCTTCCATCCTCTGCCAAATTGGGAACGTGTGCATACCAGGAGGTTAAAGGGCCTGTCTCTCCAAGTTGGGAGATAGATAGTAAGGCAGTTGGAAAGTCAAACTGGAGCACCAGGAGAGGGACTATTCGTTGAGTTTTAGAAACCTTTCGTATTCAGAGTGTGTCCATTATCTAGGTTTCCTGTACATGTTATAGCTGTAGTAATATTCCCTTTGACCTGGAGAGTTGGGACCCATGGAATGGGGGCCATGCATTATTGCTTGAAAGGGTCTGCATTTGCTCACCCAATCTCACCAATCCTCTCAGTCCCAAGTGTCCAGCCTTATGCCACATACAGCTGTCATGGTAGATAGGGTCTTTCCAGGTTTCCTCAGACACCCTGAAGGAATTGTAAAGAATTTCCCTGTTTTTTGGTTTTGCTTTTGAAATTCCTTTTTATAGTGGGTTTGAGCTGATTCTCGCTGCCATGTTTATGCCACTCTAGATACACTTGATTCCCTTATGGAGACATATCAATACATAGGTTTTAAGATTCTTACTAGTCAGATATATTCCTCTGTGGGAAATATGGGGTTTTGAGTCTCTTTCACTGAGGAAGGTGTCGGTCTTGTCTATTCCAAAGTTGGTTTTTGGAACGGTCCCTGTGCTTATATCAAACTCTGGTTTTATGCATCACGCCACCTCTCCTTCCCCTTTATGCAGGCATAAGAGTGTTTTCTAAATGTGAGACTCTGTTCTCTTTCCTAACTCAGTTCACGTGTAGCCATGTTTACAGGATCTTCATAAGTGATATCTTATGATAAGTTTCTTTTTCTGTGTGACTTATTTCACTTAGAATCATCGTACCTGAATCCACTCACTTTGCTGCTACTGGTCTTATGACATTGATTTCATGGCTGAGGGATATTCCATCGTACGTAAGTACCACAATGTTTTGAACCATTTTTATATTTCCTGGGATATTTAAGGTGTACCCAAGTTGAGGTTCTTGTAGTCAGTGCAGCCCTAAATTTGGAGGTGGCTCTTTCTTATTGATTTTCAGTTTTCCCAAGGTATATTCCCTAGACTGGAAGTGGCCTTGGCTCTGTAGCTCTGTTGTTTACTTCTTTTAGGGAACTCAATGCACTCCTCCAGTGAGGCAGTTGGCAGTTTACATCCCGCCCATCAGCATAACAAGGCTCCCAGTTCTCCAGGGCCTGTCTTGCCTTTCTGGTTTTTACACATTTTGTGGATGTCCCTTTTGACCGGTGGGAAGTGATACTTCTTTGTAGTGCAGATTTGCATTGCCCGCTTGCTTGCTTGGCCAAAAAGGGCGTATGCGTTTTCTCCTGAATATATTCAGGAGAAAACGCATACGCCCTTTTTGGCCAAGTGCACCATTGTCCAAGTTGTGCCCCTCTTCCTGTGCTTTACAGGCGATTCCAAGGTACCTCTTGAAATCTGTTTCCTGCTATTTTGCCTCGCTTTCAAGTCCGCCTCGTTGACTTCCCTCAACAGATTTTTGGACGATAGTTGTCCTTTATCACTCTGCCAGTTTGTGAATTGCTGTGCCCCTGAGCTCCATTTCTCAACTCGTTTTTTGTGAGCTGAACGCAAGTCCGAAATTTTGTATCATGTCCTATACTGGTTCCCGGTGGGTGGCTGAGACTTTGGTTAATTCTTCTTCCTGCCGGGAAATTAGAGTGACATGTGCCCGTCCAAATGCCTAACAGCTACTCTCTCATGGGTTCTTCCTCGTCCCTTCCATCCTCTGCCAATTTGGGAACCTGTGCAAACCAGGAGGTTAAAGGGCCTGTCTCTCCAAGTTGGGAGATTGATAGTAAGGCAGTTGGAAAGTCAAACTGGAGCACCAGGAGAGGGACTATTCGTTGAGTTTTAGAAACCTTTCGTATTCACAGTGTGTCCATTCTCTAGGTTTCCTGTACATGTTATAGCTGTAGTAATATTCCCTTGAACCTGGAGAGTTGGGACCCATGGAATGGGGGCCATGCATTATTGCTTGAAAGGGTCTGCATTTGCTCACCCAATCTCACCAATCCTCTCAGTCCCAAGTGTCCAGCCTTATGCCACATCCAGCTGTCATTGTAGATAGGGTCTTTCCAGGTTTCCTCAGACACCCTGAAGGAATTGTAAAGAATTTCCCTGTTTTATGGTTTTGCTTTTGAAATTCCTTTTTATAGTGGGTTTGAGCTGATTCTCGCTGCCATGTTTATGCCACTCTAGACACACTTGATTCCCTTATGGACTCATATCAATACATAGGTTTTAAGATTCTTACTAGTCAGATATATTCCTCTGCGTGAAATATGGGGTTTTGAGTCTCTTTCACTGAGGAAGGTGTAGGTCTTGTCTATTCCAAAGTTGGTTTTTGGAACGGTCCCTGTGCTTATATCAAACTCTGGTTTTATGCATCACCCCACCTCTCCTTCCCCTTTATGCAGGCATAAGAGTGTTTTCTAAATGTGAGACACTGTTCTCTTTCCTAACTCAGTTCACGTGTAGCCATGTTTACAGGATCTTCATAAGTGATATCTTATGATAAGTTCCTTTTTCTGTGTGACTTATTTCACTTTGAATCATCGTACCTGAATCCACTCACTTTGCTGCTACTGGTCTTATGAAATTGATTTCATCGCTGAGGGATATTCCATCGTACGTAAGTACCACAATGTTTTGAACCATTTTTATATTTCCTGGGATATTTAAGGTGTACCCAAGTTGAGGTTCTTGTAGCCAGTGCAGCCCTAAATTTGGAGGTGGCCCTTTCTTATTGATTTTCAGTTTTCCCAAGGTATATTCCCTAGACTGGAAGTGGCCTTGGCTCTGTAGCTCTGTTGTTTACTTGTTTTAGGGAACACAATGCACTCCTCCAGTGAGGCAGTTGGCAATTTACATCCCGCCCATCAGCATGACAAGGCTCCCTGTTCTCCAGGGCCTGTCTTGCCTTTCTGGTTTTTACACATTTTGTGGATGTCCCTTTTGACCGGTGGGAAGTGATACTTCTTTGTAGTGCAGATTTGCATTGCCCGATTGCTTGCTTGGCCACAAAGGGCGTATGCGTTTTCTCCTGAATATATTCAGGAGAAAACGCATACGCCCTTTGTGGCCAAGTGCACCATTGTCCAAGTTGTGCCCCTCTTCCTGTGCTTTACAGGCGATTCCAACGTACCTCTTGAAATCTGTTTCCTGCTATTTTGCCTCACTTTCAAGTCCGACTCGTTGAATTCCCTCAACAGATTTTTGGACGATAGTTGTCCTTTATCACTCTGCAAGTTTGTGAATTGCTGTGCCCCTGAGCTCCATTTCTCAACTCGTTTTTTGTGAGCTGAACGCAAGTCCAAAATTTTGGATCATGTCCTATACTGGTTCCCGGTGGGTGGCTGAGACTTTGGTTAATTCTTCTTCCTGCCGGGAAATTAGAGTGACATGTGCCCGTCCAAATGCCTAACAGCTACTCTCTCATGGGTTCTCCCTCGTCCCTTCCATCCTCTGCCAAATTGGGAACTTGTGCAAACCAGGAGGTTAAAGGGCCTGTCTCTCCAAAATGGGAGATTGATAGTAAGGCAGTTGGAAAGTCAAACTGGAGCACCAGGAGAGGGACTATTCGTTGAATTTTAGAAACCTTTCGTATTCACAGTGTGTCCATTCTCTAGGTTTCCTGTACATGTTATAGCTGTAGTAATATTCCCTTGAACCTGGAGAGTTGGGACCCATGGAATGGGGGCCATGCATTATTGCTTGAAAGGGTCTGCATTTGCTCACCCAATCTCACCAATCCTCTCAGTCCCAAGTGTCCAGCCTTATGCCACATCCAGCTGTCATTGTAGATAGGGTCTTTCCAGGTTTCCTCAGACACCCTGAAGGAATTGTAAAGAATTTCCCTGTTTTATGGTTTTGCTTTTGAAATTCCTTTTTATAGTGGGTTTGAGCTGATTCTCGCTGCCATGTTTATGCCACTCTAGACACACTTGATTCCCTTATGGAGACATATCAATACAGAGGTTTTAAGATTCTTACTAGTCAGATATATTCCTCTGTGGGAAATATGGGGTTTTGAGTCTCTTTCACTGAGGAAGGTGTCGGTCTTGTCAATTCCAAAGTTGGTTTTTGAAACGGTCCCTGTGCTTATATCAAACTCTGGTTTTATGCATCACCCCACCTCTCCTTCCCCTTTATGCAGGCATAAGAGTGTTTTCTAATGTGAGACTCTGTTCTCTTTCCTAACTCAGTTCACGTGTAGCCATGTTTACAGGATCTTCATAAGTGATATCTTATGATAAGTTTCTTTTTCTGTGTGACTTATTTCACTTAGAATCATCGTACCTGAATCCACTCACATTGCTGCTACTGGTCTTATGACATTGATTTCATGGCTGAGGGATATTCCATCGTACGTAAATACCACAATGTTTTGAACCGTTTTTATATTTCCTGGGATATTTAAGGTGTACCCAAGTTGAGGTTCTTGTAGTCAGTGCAGCCCTAAATTTGGAGGTGGCTCTTTCTTATTGATTTTCAGTTTTCCCAAGGTATATTCCCTAGACTGGAAGTGGCCTTGGCTCTGTAGCTCTGTTGTTTACTTGTTTTAGGGAACACAATGCACTCCTCCAGTGAGGCAGTTGGCAATTTACATCCCGCCCATCAGCATAACAAGGCTCCCTGTTCTCCAGGGCCTGTCTTGCCTTTCTGGTTTTTACACATTTTGTGGATGTCCCTTTTGACCGGTGGGAAGTGATACTTCTTTGTAGTGCAGATTTGCATTGCCCGCTTGCTTGCTTGGCCAAAAAGGGCGTATGCGTTTTCTCCTGAATATATTCAGGAGAAAACGCATACGCCCTTTTTGGCCAAGTGCACCATTGTCCAAGTTGTGCCCCTCTTCCTGTGCTTTACAGGCGATTCCAAGGTACCTCTTGAAATCTGTTTCCTGCTATTTTGCCTCGCTTTCAAGTCCGCCTCGTTGACTTCCCTCAACAGATTTTTGGACGATAGTTGTCCTTTATCACTCTGCCAGTTTGTGAATTGCTGTGCCCCTGAGCTCCATTTCTCAACTCGTTTTTTGTGAGCTGAACGCAAGTCCAAAATTTTGGATCATGTCCTATACTGGTTCCCGGTGGGTGGCTGAGACTTTGGTTAATTCTTCTTCCTGCCGGGAAATTAGAGTGACATGTGCCCGTCCAAATGCCTAACAGCTACTCTCTCATGGGTTCTCCCTCGTCCCTTCCATCCTCTGCCAAATTGGGAACCTGTGCAAACCAGGAGGTTAAAGGGCCTGTCTCTCCAAGTTGGGAGATTGATAGTAAGGCAGTTGGAAAGTCAAACTGGAGCACCAGAAGAGGGACTATTCGTTGAGTTTTAGAAACCTTTCGTATTCACAGTGTGTCCATTATCTAGGTTTCCTGTACATGTTATAGCTGTAGTAATATTCCCTTGGACCTGGAGAGTTGGGACCCATGGAATGGGGGCCATGCATTATTGCTTGAAAGGGTCTGCATTTGCTCACCCAATCTCACCAATCCTCTCAGTCCCACGTGTCCAGCCTTATGCCACATACAGCTGTCATGGTAGATAGGGTCTTTCCAGGTTTCCTCAGACACCCTGAAGGAATTGTAAAGAATTTCCCTGTTTTATGGTTTTGCTTTTGAAATTCCTTTTTATAGTGGGTTTGAGCTGATTCTCGCTGCCATGTTTATGCCACTCTAGACACACTTGATTCCCTTATGGAGTCATATCAATACATAGGTTTTAAGATTCTTACTAGTCAGATATATTCCTCTGCGTGAAATATGGGGTTTTGAGTCTCTTTCACTGAGGAAGGTGTAGGTCTTGTCTATTCCAAAGTTGGTTTTTGGAACGGTCCCTGTGCTTATATCAAACTCTGGTTTTATGCATCACCCCACCTCTCCTTCCCCTTTATGCAGGCATAAGAGTGTTTTCTAAATGTGAGACACTGTTCTCTTTCCTAACTCAGTTCACGTGTAGCCATGTTTACAGGATCTTCATAAGTGATATCTTATGATAAGTTCCTTTTTCTGTGTGACTTATTTCACTTAGAATCATCGTACCTGAATCCACTCACTTTGCTGCTACTGGTCTTATGAAATTGATTTCATCGCTGAGGGATATTCCATCGTACGTAAGTACCACAATGTTTTGAACCATTTTTATATTTCCTGGGATATTTAAGGTGTACCCAAGTTGAGGTTCTTGTAGTCAGTGCAGCCCTAAATTTGGAGGTGGCCCTTTCTTATTGATTTTCAGTTTTCCCAAGGTATATTCCCTAGACTGGAAGTGGCCTTGGCTCTGTAGCTCTGTTGTTTACTTGTTTTAGGGAACACAATGCACTCCTCCAGTGAGGCAGTTGGCAATTTACATCCCGCCCATCAGCATGACAAGGCTCCCTGTTCTCCAGGGCCTGTCTTGCCTTTCTGGTTTTTACACATTTTGTGGATGTCCCTTTTGACCAGTGGGAAGTGATACTTCTTTGTAGTGCAGATTTGCATTGCCCGATTGCTTGCTTGGCCACAAAGGGCGTATGCGTTTTCTCCTGAATATATTCAGGAGAAAACGCATACGCCCTTTTTGGCCAAGTGCACCATTGTCCAAGTTGTGCCCCTCTTCCTGTGCTTTACAGGCGATTCCAACGTACCTCTTGAAATCTGTTTCCTGCTATTTTGTCTCACTTTCAAGTCCACCTCGTTGAATTCCCTCAACAGATTTTTGGACGATAGTTGTCCTTTATCACTCTGCCAGTTTGTGAATTGCTGTGCCCCTGAGCTCCATTTATCAACTCGTTTTTTGTGAGCTGAACGCAAGTCCAAAATTTTGGATCATGTCCTATACTGGTTCCCAGTGGGTGGCTGAGACTTTGGTTAATTCTTCTTCCTTCCGGGAAATTAGAGTGACATGTGCCCGTCCAAATGCCTAACAGCTATTCTCTCATGGGTTCTCCCTCGTCCCTTCCATCCTCTGCCAAATTGGGAACCTGTGCAAACCAGGAGGTTAAAGGGCCTGTCTCTCCAAGTTGGGAGATTGATAGTAAGGCAGTTGGAAAGTCAAACTGGAGCACCAGAAGAGGGACTATTCGTTGAGTTTTAGAAACCTTTCGTATTCACAGTGTGTCCATTATCTAGGTTTCCTGTACATGTTATAGCTGTAGTAATATTCCCTTGGACCTGGAGAGTTGGGACCCATGGAATGGGGGCCATGCATTATTGCTTGAAAGGGTCTGCATTTGCTCACCCAATCTCACCAATCCTCTCAGTCCCAAGTGTCCAGCCTTATGCCACATACAGCTGTCATGGTAGATAGGGTCTTTCCAGGTTTCCTCAGACACCCTGAAGGAATTGTAAAGAATTTCCCTGTTTTATGGTTTTGCTTTTGAAATTCCTTTTTATAGTGGGTTTGAGCTGATTCTCGCTGCCATGTTTATGCCACTCTAGACACACTTGATTCCCTTATGGAGTCATATCAATACATAGGTTTTAAGATTCTTACTAGTCAGATATATTCCTCTGCGTGAAATATGGGGTTTTGAGTCTCTTTCACTGAGGAAGGTGTAGGTCTTGTCTATTCCAAAGTTGGTTTTTGGAACGGTCCCTGTGCTTATATCAAACTCTGGTTTTATGCATCACCCCACCTCTCCTTCCCCTTTATGCAGGCATAAGAGTGTTTTCTAAATGTGAGACACTGTTCTCTTTCCTAACTCAGTTCACGTGTAGCCATGTTTACAGGATCTTCATAAGTGATATCTTATGATAAGTTCCTTTTTCTGTGTGACTTATTTCACTTAGAATCATCGTACCTGAATCCACTCACTTTGCTGCTACTGGTCTTATGAAATTGATTTCATCGCTGAGGGATATTCCATCGTACGTAAGTACCACAATGTTTTGAACCATTTTTATATTTCCTGGGATATTTAAGGTGTACCCAAGTTGAGGTTCTTGTAGTCAGTGCAGCCCTAAATTTGGAGGTGGCCCTTTCTTATTGATTTTCAGTTTTCCCAAGGTATATTCCCTAGACTGGAAGTGGCCTTGGCTCTGTAGCTCTGTTGTTTACTTTTTTTAGGGAACACAATGCACTCCTCCAGTGAGGCAGTTGGCAATTTACATCCCGCCCATCAGCATGACAAGGCTCCCTGTTCTCCAGGGCCTGTCTTGCCTTTCTGGTTTTTACACATTTTGTGGATGTCCCTTTTGACCAGTGGGAAGTGATACTTCTTTGTAGTGCAGATTTGCATTGCCCGATTGCTTGCTTGGCCACAAAGGGCGTATGCGTTTTCTCCTGAATATATTCAGGAGAAAACGCATACGCCCTTTTTGGCCAAGTGCACCATTGTCCAAGTTGTGCCCCTCTTCCTGTGCTTTACAGGCGATTCCAACGTACCTCTTGAAATCTGTTTCCTGCTATTTTGTCTCACTTTCAAGTCCACCTCGTTGAATTCCCTCAACAGATTTTTGGACGATAGTTGTCCTTTATCACTCTGCCAGTTTGTGAATTGCTGTGCCCCTGAGCTCCATTTATCAACTCGTTTTTTGTGAGCTGAACGCAAGTCCAAAATTTTGGATCATGTCCTATACTGGTTCCCAGTGGGTGGCTGAGACTTTGGTTAATTCTTCTTCCTGCCGGGAAATTAGAGTGACATGTGCCCGTCCAAATGCCTAACAGCTATTCTCTCATGGGTTCTCCCTCGTCCCTTCCATCCTCTGCCAAATTGGGAACCTGTGCAAACCAGAAGGTTAAAGGGCCTGTCTCTCCAAGTTGGGAGATTGATAGTAAGGCAGTTGGAAAGTCATACTGGAGCACCAGGAGAGGGACTATTCGTTGAGTTTTAGAAACCTTTCGTATTCACAGTGTGTCCATTCTCTAGGTTTCCTGTACATGTTATAGCTGTAGTAATATTCCCTTGAACCTGGAGAGTTGGGACCCATGGAATGGGGGCCATGCATTATTGCTTGAAAGGGTCTGCATTTGCTCACCCAATCTCACCAATCCTCTCAGTCCCAAGTGTCCAGCCTTATGCCACATCCAGCTGTCATTGTAGATAGGGTCTTTCCAGGTTTCCTCAGACACCCTGAAGGAATTGTAAAGAATTTCCCTGTTTTTTGGTTTTGCTTTTGAAATTCCTTTTTATAGTGGGTTTGAGCTGATTCTCGCTGCCATGTTTATGCCACTCTAGACACACTTGATTCCCTTATGGAGTCATATCAATACATAGGTTTTAAGATTCTTACTAGTCAGATATATTCCTCTGCGGGAAATATGGGGTTTTGAGTCTCTTTCACTGAGGAAGGTGTAGGTCTTGTCTATTCCAAAGTTGGTTTTTGGAACGGTCCCTGTGCTTATATCAAACTCTGGTTTTATGCATCACCCCACCTCTCCATCCCCTTTATGCAGGCATAAGAGTGTTTTCTAAATGTGAGACTCTGTTCTCTTTCCTAACTCAGTTCACGTGTAGCCATGTTTACAGGATCTTCATAAGTGATATCTTATGATAAGTTCCTTTTTCTGTGTGACATATTTCACTTAGAATCATCGTACCTGAATCCACTCACTTTGCTGCTACTGGTCTTATGACATTGATTTCATGGCTGAGGGATATTCCATCGTACGTAAGTACCACAATGTTTTGAACCATTTTTATATTTCTTGGGATATTTAAGGTGTACCCAAGTTGAGGTTCTTGTAGTCAGTGCAGCCCTAAATTTGGAGGTGGCTCTTTCTTATTTATTTTCAGTTTTCCCAAGGTATATTCCCTAGACTGGAAGTGGCCTTGGCTCTGTAGCTCTGTTGTTTACTTGTTTTAGGGAACACAATGCACTCCTCCAGTGAGGCAGTTGGCAATTTACATCCCACCCATCAGCATGACAAGGCACCCTGTTCTCCAGTGCCTGTCTTGCCTTTCTGGTTTTTACACATTTTGTGGATGTCCCTTTTGACCAGTGGGAAGTGATACTTCTTTGTAGTTCAGATTTGCATTGCCCGCTTGCTTGCTTAGCCAAAAAGGGCGTATGTGTTTTCTCCTGAATATATTCAGGAGAAAACGCATACGCCCTTTTTGGCCAAGTGCACCATTGTCCAAGTTGTGCCCCTCTTCCTGTGCTTTACAGGCGATTCCAAGGTACCTCTTGAAATCTGTTTCCTGCTATTTTGCCTCACTTTCAAGTCCGCCTCGTTGACTTCCCTCAACAGATTTTTGGACGATAGTTGTCCTTTATCACTCTGCCAGTTTGTGAATTGCTGTGCCCCTGAGCTCCATTTCTCAACTCGTTTTTTGTGAGCTGAACGCAAGTCCAAAATTTTGGATCATGTCCTATACTGGTTCCCGGTGGGTGGCTGCGACTTTGGTTAATTCTTCTTCCTGCCGGGAAATTAGAGTGACATGTGCCCGTCCAAATGCCTAACAGCTACTCTCTCATGGGTTCTTCCTCATCCCTTCCATCCTCTGCCAAATTGGGAACCTGTGCAAACCAGGAGGTTAAAGGGCCTGTCTCTCCAAGTTGGGAGATTGATAGTAAGGCAGTTGGAAAGTCAAACTGGAGCACCAGGAGAGGGACTATTCGTTGAGTTTTAGAAACCTTTCGTATTCACAGTGTGTCCATTCTCTAGGTTTCCTGTACATGTTATAGCTGTAGTAATATTCCCTTGAACCTGGAGAGTTGGGACCCATGGAATGGGGGCCATGCATTATTGCTTGAAAGGGTCTGCATTTGCTCACCCAATCTCACCAATCCTCTCAGTCCCAAGTGTCCAGCCTTAAGCCACATCCAGCTGTCATTGTAGATAGGGTCTTTCCAGGTTTCCTCAGACACCCTGAAGGAATTGTAAAGAATTTCCCTGTTTTATGGTTTTGCTTTTGAAATTCCTTTTTATAGTGGGTTTGAGCTGATTCTCGCTGCCATGTTTATGCCACTCTAGACACACTTGATTCCCTTATGGAGACATATCAATACAGAGGTTTTAAGATTCTTACTAGTCAGATATATTCCTCTGTGGGAAATATGGGGTTTTGAGTCTCTTTCACTGAGGAAGGTGTCGGTCTTGTCAATTCCAAAGTTGGTTTTTGAAACGGTCCCTGTGCTTATATCAAACTCTGGTTTTATGCATCACCCCACCTCTCCTTCCCCTTTATGCAGGCATAAGAGTGTTTTCTAATGTGAGACTCTGTTCACTTTCCTAACTCAGTTCACGTGTAGCCATGTTTACAGGATCTTCATAAGTGATATCTTATGATAAGTTTCTTTTTCTGTGTGACTTATTTCACTTAGAATCATCGTACCTGAATCCACTCACATTGCTGCTCCTGGTCTTATGACATTGATTTCATGGCTGAGGGATATTCCATCGTACGTAAGTACCACAATGTTTTGAACCATTTTTATATTTCCTGGGATATTTAAGGTGTACCCAAGTTGAGGTTCTTGTAGCCAGTGCAGCCCTAAATTTGGAGGTGGCTCTTTCTTATTGATTTTCAGTTTTCCCTAGGTATATTCCCTAGACTGGAAGTGGCCTTGGCTCTGTAGCTCTGTTGTTTACTTGTTTTAGGGAACACAATGCACTCCTCCAGTGAGGCAGTTGGCAATTTACATCCCGCCCATCAGCATAACAAGGCTCCCTGTTCTCCAGGGCCTGTCTTGCCTTTCTGGTTTTTACACATTTTGTGGAAGTCCCTTTTGACCGGTGGGAAGTGATACTTCTTTGTAGTGCAGATTTGCATTGCCCGCTTGCTTGCTTGGCCAAAAAGGGCGTATGCGTTTTCTCCTGAATATATTCAGGAGAAAACGCATACGCCCTTTTTGGCCAAGTGCACCATTGTCCAAGTTGTGCCCCTCTTCCTGTGCTTTACAGGCGATTCCAACGTACCTCTTGAAATCTGTTTCCTGCTATTTTGCCTCACTTTCAATTCCGCCTCGTTGACTTCCCTCAACAGATTTTTGGACGATAGTTGTCCTTTATCACTCTGCCAGTTTGTGAAATGCTGTGCCCCTGAGCTCCATTTCTCAACTCGTTGTTTGTGAGCTGAACGCAAGTCCAAAATTTTGGATCATGTCCTATACTGGTTCCCGGGGTGTGGCTGAGACTTTGGTTAATTCTTCTTCCTGCCGGGAAATTAGAGTGACATGTGCCCGTCCAAATGCCTAACAGCTACTCTCTCATGGGTTCTCCCTCGTCCCTTCCATCCTCTGCCAAATTGGGAACCTGTGCAAACCAGGAGGTTAAAGGGCCTGTCTCTCCAAGTTGGGAGATTGATAGTAAGGCAGTTGGAAAGTCAAACTGGAGCACCAGAAGAGGGACTATTCGTTGAGTTTTAGAAACCTTTCGTATTCACAGTGTGTCCATTATCTAGGTTTCCTGTACATGTTATAGCTGTAGTAATATTCCCTTGGACCTGGAGAGTTGGGACCCATGGAATGGGGGCCATGCATTATTGCTTGAAAGGGTCTGCATTTGCTCACCCAATCTCACCAATCCTCTCAGTCCCACGTGTCCAGCCTTATGCCACATACAGCTGTCATGGTAGATAGGGTCTTTCCAGGTTTCCTCAGACACCCTGAAGGAATTGTAAAGAATTTCCCTGTTTTATGGTTTTGCTTTTGAAATTCCTTTTTATAGTGGGTTTGAGCTGATTCTCGCTGCCATGTTTATGCCACTCTAGACACACTTGATTCCCTTATGGAGTCATATCAATACATAGGTTTTAAGATTCTTACTAGTCAGATATATTCCTCTGCGTGAAATATGGGGTTTTGAGTCTCTTTCACTGAGGAAGGTGTAGGTCTTGTCTATTCCAAAGTTGGTTTTTGGAACGGTCCCTGTGCTTATATCAAACTCTGGTTTTATGCATCACCCCACCTCTCCTTCCCCTTTATGCAGGCATAAGAGTGTTTTCTAAATGTGAGACACTGTTCTCTTTCCTAACTCAGTTCACGTGTAGCCATGTTTACAGGATCTTCATAAGTGATATCTTATGATAAGTTCCTTTTTCTGTGTGACTTATTTCACTTAGAATCATCGTACCTGAATCCACTCACTTTGCTGCTACTGGTCTTATGAAATTGATTTCATCGCTGAGGGATATTCCATCGTACGTAAGTACCACAATGTTTTGAACCATTTTTATATTTCCTGGGATATTTAAGGTGTACCCAAGTTGAGGTTCTTGTAGTCAGTGCAGCCCTAAATTTGGAGGTGGCCCTTTCTTATTGATTTTCAGTTTTCCCAAGGTATATTCCCTAGACTGGAAGTGGCCTTGGCTCTGTAGCTCTGTTGTTTACTTGTTTTAGGGAACACAATGCACTCCTCCAGTGAGGCAGTTGGCAATTTACATCCCGCCCATCAGCATGACAAGGCTCCCTGTTCTCCAGGGCCTGTCTTGCCTTTCTGGTTTTTACACATTTTGTGGATGTCCCTTTTGACCAGTGGGAAGTGATACTTCTTTGTAGTGCAGATTTGCATTGCCCGATTGCTTGCTTGGCCACAAAGGGCGTATGCGTTTTCTCCTGAATATATTCAGGAGAAAACGCATACGCCCTTTTTGGCCAAGTGCACCATTGTCCAAGTTGTGCCCCTCTTCCTGTGCTTTACAGGCGATTCCAACGTACCTCTTGAAATCTGTTTCCTGCTATTTTGTCTCACTTTCAAGTCCACCTCGTTGAATTCCCTCAACAGATTTTTGGACGATAGTTGTCCTTTATCACTCTGCCAGTTTGTGAATTGCTGTGCCCCTGAGCTCCATTTATCAACTCGTTTTTTGTGAGCTGAACGCAAGTCCAAAATTTTGGATCATGTCCTATACTGGTTCCCAGTGGGTGGCTGAGACTTTGGTTAATTCTTCTTCCTTCCGGGAAATTAGAGTGACATGTGCCCGTCCAAATGCCTAACAGCTATTCTCTCATGGGTTCTCCCTCGTCCCTTCCATCCTCTGCCAAATTGGGAACCTGTGCAAACCAGGAGGTTAAAGGGCCTGTCTCTCCAAGTTGGGAGATTGATAGTAAGGCAGTTGGAAAGTCAAACTGGAGCACCAGAAGAGGGACTATTCGTTGAGTTTTAGAAACCTTTCGTATTCACAGTGTGTCCATTATCTAGGTTTCCTGTACATGTTATAGCTGTAGTAATATTCCCTTGGACCTGGAGAGTTGGGACCCATGGAATGGGGGCCATGCATTATTGCTTGAAAGGGTCTGCATTTGCTCACCCAATCTCACCAATCCTCTCAGTCCCAAGTGTCCAGCCTTATGCCACATACAGCTGTCATGGTAGATAGGGTCTTTCCAGGTTTCCTCAGACACCCTGAAGGAATTGTAAAGAATTTCCCTGTTTTATGGTTTTGCTTTTGAAATTCCTTTTTATAGTGGGTTTGAGCTGATTCTCGCTGCCATGTTTATGCCACTCTAGACACACTTGATTCCCTTATGGAGTCATATCAATACATAGGTTTTAAGATTCTTACTAGTCAGATATATTCCTCTGCGTGAAATATGGGGTTTTGAGTCTCTTTCACTGAGGAAGGTGTAGGTCTTGTCTATTCCAAAGTTGGTTTTTGGAACGGTCCCTGTGCTTATATCAAACTCTGGTTTTATGCATCACCCCACCTCTCCTTCCCCTTTATGCAGGCATAAGAGTGTTTTCTAAATGTGAGACACTGTTCTCTTTCCTAACTCAGTTCACGTGTAGCCATGTTTACAGGATCTTCATAAGTGATATCTTATGATAAGTTCCTTTTTCTGTGTGACTTATTTCACTTAGAATCATCGTACCTGAATCCACTCACTTTGCTGCTACTGGTCTTATGAAATTGATTTCATCGCTGAGGGATATTCCATCGTACGTAAGTACCACAATGTTTTGAACCATTTTTATATTTCCTGGGATATTTAAGGTGTACCCAAGTTGAGGTTCTTGTAGTCAGTGCAGCCCTAAATTTGGAGGTGGCCCTTTCTTATTGATTTTCAGTTTTCCCAAGGTATATTCCCTAGACTGGAAGTGGCCTTGGCTCTGTAGCTCTGTTGTTTACTTTTTTTAGGGAACACAATGCACTCCTCCAGTGAGGCAGTTGGCAATTTACATCCCGCCCATCAGCATGACAAGGCTCCCTGTTCTCCAGGGCCTGTCTTGCCTTTCTGGTTTTTACACATTTTGTGGATGTCCCTTTTGACCAGTGGGAAGTGATACTTCTTTGTAGTGCAGATTTGCATTGCCCGATTGCTTGCTTGGCCACAAAGGGCGTATGCGTTTTCTCCTGAATATATTCAGGAGAAAACGCATACGCCCTTTTTGGCCAAGTGCACCATTGTCCAAGTTGTGCCCCTCTTCCTGTGCTTTACAGGCGATTCCAACGTACCTCTTGAAATCTGTTTCCTGCTATTTTGTCTCACTTTCAAGTCCACCTCGTTGAATTCCCTCAACAGATTTTTGGACGATAGTTGTCCTTTATCACTCTGCCAGTTTGTGAATTGCTGTGCCCCTGAGCTCCATTTATCAACTCGTTTTTTGTGAGCTGAACGCAAGTCCAAAATTTTGGATCATGTCCTATACTGGTTCCCAGTGGGTGGCTGAGACTTTGGTTAATTCTTCTTCCTGCCGGGAAATTAGAGTGACATGTGCCCGTCCAAATGCCTAACAGCTATTCTCTCATGGGTTCTCCCTCGTCCCTTCCATCCTCTGCCAAATTGGGAACCTGTGCAAACCAGAAGGTTAAAGGGCCTGTCTCTCCAAGTTGGGAGATTGATAGTAAGGCAGTTGGAAAGTCATACTGGAGCACCAGGAGAGGGACTATTCGTTGAGTTTTAGAAACCTTTCGTATTCACAGTGTGTCCATTCTCTAGGTTTCCTGTACATGTTATAGCTGTAGTAATATTCCCTTGAACCTGGAGAGTTGGGACCCATGGAATGGGGGCCATGCATTATTGCTTGAAAGGGTCTGCATTTGCTCACCCAATCTCACCAATCCTCTCAGTCCCAAGTGTCCAGCCTTATGCCACATCCAGCTGTCATTGTAGATAGGGTCTTTCCAGGTTTCCTCAGACACCCTGAAGGAATTGTAAAGAATTTCCCTGTTTTTTGGTTTTGCTTTT
Organism: Mesoplodon densirostris; assembly: GCF_025265405.1. Lineage (NCBI taxonomy): Eukaryota > Metazoa > Chordata > Mammalia > Artiodactyla > Ziphiidae > Mesoplodon > Mesoplodon densirostris. Next base: position 1,753,083 of record NW_026778199.1, on the reverse strand, counting down.
GAAATTCCTTTTTATAGTGGGTTTGAGCTGATTCTCGCTGCCATGTTTATGCCACTCTAGACACACTTGATTCCCTTATGGAGTCATATCAATACATAGGTTTTAAGATTCTTACTAGTCAGATATATTCCTCTGCGGGAAATATGGGGTTTTGAGTCTCTTTCACTGAGGAAGGTGTAGGTCTTGTCTATTCCAAAGTTGGTTTTTGGAACGGTCCCTGTGCTTATATCAAACTCTGGTTTTATGCATCACCCCACCTCTCCATCCCCTTTATGCAGGCATAAGAGTGTTTTCTAAATGTGAGACTCTGTTCTCTTTCCTAACTCAGTTCACGTGTAGCCATGTTTACAGGATCTTCATAAGTGATATCTTATGATAAGTTCCTTTTTCTGTGTGACATATTTCACTTAGAATCATCGTACCTGAATCCACTCACTTTGCTGCTACTGGTCTTATGACATTGATTTCATGGCTGAGGGATATTCCATCGTACGTAAGTACCACAATGTTTTGAACCATTTTTATATTTCTTGGGATATTTAAGGTGTACCCAAGTTGAGGTTCTTGTAGTCAGTGCAGCCCTAAATTTGGAGGTGGCTCTTTCTTATTTATTTTCAGTTTTCCCAAGGTATATTCCCTAGACTGGAAGTGGCCTTGGCTCTGTAGCTCTGTTGTTTACTTGTTTTAGGGAACACAATGCACTCCTCCAGTGAGGCAGTTGGCAATTTACATCCCACCCATCAGCATGACAAGGCACCCTGTTCTCCAGTGCCTGTCTTGCCTTTCTGGTTTTTACACATTTTGTGGATGTCCCTTTTGACCAGTGGGAAGTGATACTTCTTTGTAGTTCAGATTTGCATTGCCCGCTTGCTTGCTTAGCCAAAAAGGGCGTATGTGTTTTCTCCTGAATATATTCAGGAGAAAACGCATACGCCCTTTTTGGCCAAGTGCACCATTGTCCAAGTTGTGCCCCTCTTCCTGTGCTTTACAGGCGATTCCAAGGTACCTCTTGAAATCTGTTTCCTGCTATTTTGCCTCACTTTCAAGTCCGCCTCGTTGACTTCCCTCAACAGATTTTTGGACGATAGTTGTCCTTTATCACTCTGCCAGTTTGTGAATTGCTGTGCCCCTGAGCTCCATTTCTCAACTCGTTTTTTGTGAGCTGAACGCAAGTCCAAAATTTTGGATCATGTCCTATACTGGTTCCCGGTGGGTGGCTGCGACTTTGGTTAATTCTTCTTCCTGCCGGGAAATTAGAGTGACATGTGCCCGTCCAAATGCCTAACAGCTACTCTCTCATGGGTTCTTCCTCATCCCTTCCATCCTCTGCCAAATTGGGAACCTGTGCAAACCAGGAGGTTAAAGGGCCTGTCTCTCCAAGTTGGGAGATTGATAGTAAGGCAGTTGGAAAGTCAAACTGGAGCACCAGGAGAGGGACTATTCGTTGAGTTTTAGAAACCTTTCGTATTCACAGTGTGTCCATTCTCTAGGTTTCCTGTACATGTTATAGCTGTAGTAATATTCCCTTGAACCTGGAGAGTTGGGACCCATGGAATGGGGGCCATGCATTATTGCTTGAAAGGGTCTGCATTTGCTCACCCAATCTCACCAATCCTCTCAGTCCCAAGTGTCCAGCCTTAAGCCACATCCAGCTGTCATTGTAGATAGGGTCTTTCCAGGTTTCCTCAGACACCCTGAAGGAATTGTAAAGAATTTCCCTGTTTTATGGTTTTGCTTTTGAAATTCCTTTTTATAGTGGGTTTGAGCTGATTCTCGCTGCCATGTTTATGCCACTCTAGACACACTTGATTCCCTTATGGAGACATATCAATACAGAGGTTTTAAGATTCTTACTAGTCAGATATATTCCTCTGTGGGAAATATGGGGTTTTGAGTCTCTTTCACTGAGGAAGGTGTCGGTCTTGTCAATTCCAAAGTTGGTTTTTGAAACGGTCCCTGTGCTTATATCAAACTCTGGTTTTATGCATCACCCCACCTCTCCTTCCCCTTTATGCAGGCATAAGAGTGTTTTCTAATGTGAGACTCTGTTCACTTTCCTAACTCAGTTCACGTGTAGCCATGTTTACAGGATCTTCATAAGTGATATCTTATGATAAGTTTCTTTTTCTGTGTGACTTATTTCACTTAGAATCATCGTACCTGAATCCACTCACATTGCTGCTCCTGGTCTTATGACATTGATTTCATGGCTGAGGGATATTCCATCGTACGTAAGTACCACAATGTTTTGAACCATTTTTATATTTCCTGGGATATTTAAGGTGTACCCAAGTTGAGGTTCTTGTAGCCAGTGCAGCCCTAAATTTGGAGGTGGCTCTTTCTTATTGATTTTCAGTTTTCCCTAGGTATATTCCCTAGACTGGAAGTGGCCTTGGCTCTGTAGCTCTGTTGTTTACTTGTTTTAGGGAACACAATGCACTCCTCCAGTGAGGCAGTTGGCAATTTACATCCCGCCCATCAGCATAACAAGGCTCCCTGTTCTCCAGGGCCTGTCTTGCCTTTCTGGTTTTTACACATTTTGTGGAAGTCCCTTTTGACCGGTGGGAAGTGATACTTCTTTGTAGTGCAGATTTGCATTGCCCGCTTGCTTGCTTGGCCAAAAAGGGCGTATGCGTTTTCTCCTGAATATATTCAGGAGAAAACGCATACGCCCTTTTTGGCCAAGTGCACCATTGTCCAAGTTGTGCCCCTCTTCCTGTGCTTTACAGGCGATTCCAACGTACCTCTTGAAATCTGTTTCCTGCTATTTTGCCTCACTTTCAATTCCGCCTCGTTGACTTCCCTCAACAGATTTTTGGACGATAGTTGTCCTTTATCACTCTGCCAGTTTGTGAAATGCTGTGCCCCTGAGCTCCATTTCTCAACTCGTTTTATGTGAGCTGAACGCAAGTCCAAAATTTTGGATCATGTCCTATACTGGTTCCCGGGGTGTGGCTGAGACTTTGGTTAATTCTTCTTCCTGCCGGGAAATTAGAGTGACATGTGCCCGTCCAAATGCCTAACAGCTACTCTCTCATGGGTTCTCCCTCGTCCCTTCCATCCTCTGCCAAATTGGGAACCTGTGCAAACCAGGAGGTTAAAGGGCCTGTCTCTCCAAGTTGGGAGATTGATAGTAAGGCAGTTGGAAAGTCAAACTGGAGCACCAGAAGAGGGACTATTCGTTGAGTTTTAGAAACCTTTCGTATTCACAGTGTGTCCATTATCTAGGTTTCCTGTACATGTTATAGCTGTAGTAATATTCCCTTGGACCTGGAGAGTTGGGACCCATGGAATGGGGGCCATGCATTATTGCTTGAAAGGGTCTGCATTTGCTCACCCAATCTCACCAATCCTCTCAGTCCCAAGTGTCCAGCCTTATGCCACATACAGCTGTCATGGTAGATAGGGTCTTTCCAGGTTTCCTCAGACACCCTGAAGGAATTGTAAAGAATTTCCCTGTTTTATGGTTTTGCTTTTGAAATTCCTTTTTATAGTGGGTTTGAGCTGATTCTCGCTGCCATGTTTATGCCACTCTAGACACACTTGATTCCCTTATGGAGTCATATCAATACATAGGTTTTAAGATTCTTACTAGTCAGATATATTCCTCTGCGGGAAATATGGGGTTTTGAGTCTCTTTCACTGAGGAAGGTGTAGGTCTTGTCTATTCCAAAGTTGGTTTTTGGAACGGTCCCTGTGCTTATATCAAACTCTGGTTTTATGCATCACCCCACCTCTCCATCCCCTTTATGCAGGCATAAGAGTGTTTTCTAAATGTGAGACTCTGTTCTCTTTCCTAACTCAGTTCACGTGTAGCCATGTTTACAGGATCTTCATAAGTGATATCTTATGATAAGTTCCTTTTTCTGTGTGACATATTTCACTTAGAATCATCGTACCTGAATCCACTCACTTTGCTGCTACTGGTCTTATGACATTGATTTCATGGCTGAGGGATATTCCATCGTACGTAAGTACCACAATGTTTTGAACCATTTTTATATTTCCTGGGATATTTAAGGTGTACCCAAGTTGAGGTTCTTGTAGTCAGTGCAGCCCTAAATTTGGAGGTGGCTCTTTCTTATTTATTTTCAGTTTTCCCAAGGTATATTCCCTAGACTGGAAGTGGCCTTGGCTCTGTAGCTCTGTTGTTTACTTGTTTTAGGGAACACAATGCACTCCTCCAGTGAGGCAGTTGGCAATTTACATCCCACCCATCAGCATGACAAGGCACCCTGTTCTCCAGTGCCTGTCTTGCCTTTCTGGTTTTTACACATTTTGTGGATGTCCCTTTTGACCAGTGGGAAGTGATACTTCTTTGTAGTTCAGATTTGCATTGCCCGCTTGCTTGCTTAGCCAAAAAGGGCGTATGTGTTTTCTCCTGAATATATTCAGGAGAAAACGCATACGCCCTTTTTGGCCAAGTGCACCATTGTCCAAGTTGTGCCCCTCTTCCTGTGCTTTACAGGCGATTCCAAGGTACCTCTTGAAATCTGTTTCCTGCTATTTTGCCTCACTTTCAAGTCCGCCTCGTTGACTTCCCTCAACAGATTTTTGGACGATAGTTGTCCTTTATCACTCTGCCAGTTTGTGAATTGCTGTGCCCCTGAGCTCCATTTCTCAACTCGTTTTTTGTGAGCTGAACGCAAGTCCAAAATTTTGGATCATGTCCTATACTGGTTCCCGGTGGGTGGCTGCGACTTTGGTTAATTCTTCTTCCTGCCGGGAAATTAGAGTGACATGTGCCCGTCCAAATGCCTAACAGCTACTCTCTCATGGGTTCTTCCTCATCCCTTCCATCCTCTGCCAAATTGGGAACCTGTGCAAACCAGGAGGTTAAAGGGCCTGTCTCTCCAAGTTGGGAGATTGATAGTAAGGCAGTTGGAAAGTCAAACTGGAGCACCAGGAGAGGGACTATTCGTTGAGTTTTAGAAACCTTTCGTATTCACAGTGTGTCCATTCTCTAGGTTTCCTGTACATGTTATAGCTGTAGTAATATTCCCTTGAACCTGGAGAGTTGGGACCCATGGAATGGGGGCCATGCATTATTGCTTGAAAGGGTCTGCATTTGCTCACCCAATCTCACCAATCCTCTCAGTCCCAAGTGTCCAGCCTTAAGCCACATCCAGCTGTCATTGTAGATAGGGTCTTTCCAGGTTTCCTCAGACACCCTGAAGGAATTGTAAAGAATTTCCCTGTTTTATGGTTTTGCTTTTGAAATTCCTTTTTATAGTGGGTTTGAGCTGATTCTCGCTGCCATGTTTATGCCACTCTAGACACACTTGATTCCCTTATGGAGACATATCAATACAGAGGTTTTAAGATTCTTACTAGTCAGATATATTCCTCTGTGGGAAATATGGGGTTTTGAGTCTCTTTCACTGAGGAAGGTGTCGGTCTTGTCAATTCCAAAGTTGGTTTTTGAAACGGTCCCTGTGCTTATATCAAACTCTGGTTTTATGCATCACCCCACCTCTCCTTCCCCTTTATGCAGGCATAAGAGTGTTTTCTAATGTGAGACTCTGTTCACTTTCCTAACTCAGTTCACGTGTAGCCATGTTTACAGGATCTTCATAAGTGATATCTTATGATAAGTTTCTTTTTCTGTGTGACTTATTTCACTTAGAATCATCGTACCTGAATCCACTCACATTGCTGCTCCTGGTCTTATGACATTGATTTCATGGCTGAGGGATATTCCATCGTACGTAAGTACCACAATGTTTTGAACCATTTTTATATTTCCTGGGATATTTAAGGTGTACCCAAGTTGAGGTTCTTGTAGCCAGTGCAGCCCTAAATATGGAGGTGGCTCTTTCTTATTGATTTTCAGTTTTCCCTAGGTATATTCCCTAGACTGGAAGTGGCCTTGGCTCTGTAGCTCTGTTGTTTACTTGTTTTAGGGAACACAATGCACTCCTCCAGTGAGGCAGTTGGCAATTTACATCCCGCCCATCAGCATAACAAGGCTCCCTGTTCTCCAGGGCCTGTCTTGCCTTTCTGGTTTTTACACATTTTGTGGAAGTCCCTTTTGACCGGTGGGAAGTGATACTTCTTTGTAGTGCAGATTTGCATTGCCCGCTTGCTTGCTTGGCCAAAAAGGGCGTATGCGTTTTCTCCTGAATATATTCAGGAGAAAACGCATACGCCCTTTTTGGCCAAGTGCACCATTGTCCAAGTTGTGCCCCTCTTCCTGTGCTTTACAGGCGATTCCAACGTACCTCTTGAAATCTGTTTCCTGCTATTTTGCCTCACTTTCAATTCCGCCTCGTTGACTTCCCTCAACAGATTTTTGGACGATAGTTGTCCTTTATCACTCTGCCAGTTTGTGAAATGCTGTGCCCCTGAGCTCCATTTCTCAACTCGTTGTTTGTGAGCTGAACGCAAGTCCAAAATTTTGGATCATGTCCTATACTGGTTCCCGGGGTGTGGCTGAGACTTTGGTTAATTCTTCTTCCTGCCGGGAAATTAGAGTGACATGTGCCCGTCCAAATGCCTAACAGCTACTCTCTCATGGGTTCTCCCTCGTCCCTTCCATCCTCTGCCAAATTGGGAACCTGTGCAAACCAGGAGGTTAAAGGGCCTGTCTCTCCAAGTTGGGAGATTGATAGTAAGGCAGTTGGAAAGTCAAACTGGAGCACCAGAAGAGGGACTATTCGTTGAGTTTTAGAAACCTTTCGTATTCACAGTGTGTCCATTATCTAGGTTTCCTGTACATGTTATAGCTGTAGTAATATTCCCTTGGACCTGGAGAGTTGGGACCCATGGAATGGGGGCCATGCATTATTGCTTGAAAGGGTCTGCATTTGCTCACCCAATCTCACCAATCCTCTCAGTCCCAAGTGTCCAGCCTTATGCCACATACAGCTGTCATGGTAGATAGGGTCTTTCCAGGTTTCCTCAGACACCCTGAAGGAATTGTAAAGAATTTCCCTGTTTTATGGTTTTGCTTTTGAAATTCCTTTTTATAGTGGGTTTGAGCTGATTCTCGCTGCCATGTTTATGCCACTCTAGACACACTTGATTCCCTTATGGAGTCATATCAATACATAGGTTTTAAGATTCTTACTAGTCAGATATATTCCTCTGCGTGAAATATGGGGTTTTGAGTCTCTTTCACTGAGGAAGGTGTAGGTCTTGTCTATTCCAAAGTTGGTTTTTGGAACGGTCCCTGTGCTTATATCAAACTCTGGTTTTATGCATCACCCCACCTCTCCTTCCCCTTTATGCAGGCATAAGAGTGTTTTCTAAATGTGAGATACTGTTCTCTTTCCTAAATCAGTTCATGTGTAGCCATGTTTACAGGATCTTCATAAGTGATATCTTATGATAAGTTCCTTTTTCTGTGTGACTTATTTCACTTAGAATCATCGTACCTGAATCCACTCACTTTGCTGCTACTGGTCTTATGAAATTGATTTCATCGCTGAGGGATATTCCATCGTACGTAAGTACCACAATGTTTTGAACCATTTTTATATTTCCTGGGATATTTAAGGTGTACCCAAGTTGAGGTTCTTGTAGTCAGTGCAGCCCTAAATTTGGAGGTGGCCCTTTCTTATTGATTTTCAGTTTTCCCAAGGTATATTCCCTAGACTGGAAGTGGCCTTGGCTCTGTAGCTCTGTTGTTTACTTGTTTTAGGGAACACAATGCACTCCTCCAGTGAGGCAGTTGGCAATTTACATCCCGCCCATCAGCATGACAAGGCTCCCTGTTCTCCAGGGCCTGTCTTGCCTTTCTGGTTTTTACACATTTTGTGGATGTCCCTTTTGACCGGTGGGAAGTGATACTTCTTTGTAGTGCAGATTTGCATTGCCCGATTGCTTGCTTGGCCAAAAAGGGTGTATGCGTTTTCTCCTGAATATATTCAGGATAAAACGCATACGCTCTTTTTGGCCAAGTGCACCATTGTCCAAGTTGTGCCCCTCTTCCTGTGCTTTACAGGCGATTCCAACGTACCTCTTGAAATCTGTTTCCTGCTATTTTGTCTCACTTTCAAGTCCACCTCGTTGAATTCCCTCAACAGATTTTTGGACGATAGTTGTCCTTTATCACTCTGCCAGTTTGTGAATTGCTGTGCCCCTGAGCTCCATTTCTCAACTCGTTTTTTGTGAGCTGAACGCAAGTCCAAAATTTTGGATCATGTCCTATACTGGTTCCCAGTGGGTGGCTGAGACTTTGGTTAATTCTTCTTCCTGCCGGGAAATTAGAGTGACATGTGCCCGTCCAAATGCCTAACAGCTATTCTCTCATGGGTTCTCCCTCGTCCCTTCCATCCTCTGCCAAATTGGGATCCTGTGCAAACCAGAAGGTTAAAGGGCCTGTCTCTCCAAGTTGGGAGATTGATAGTAAGGCAGTTGGAAAGTCATACTGGAGCACCAGGAGAGGGACTATTCGTTGAGTTTTAGAAACCTTTCGTATTCACAGTGTGTCCATTCTCTAGGTTTCCTGTACATGTTATAGCTGTAGTAATATTCCCTTGAACCTGGAGAGTTGGGACCCATGGAATGGGGGCCATGCATTATTGCTTGAAAGGGTCTGCATTTGCTCACCCAATCTCACCAATCCTCTCAGTCCCAAGTGTCCAGCCTTAAGCCACATCCAGCTGTCATTGTAGATAGGGTCTTTCCAGGTTTCCTCAGACACCCTGAAGGAATTGTAAAGAATTTCCCTGTTTTATGGTTTTGCTTTTGAAATTCCTTTTTATAGTGGGTTTGAGCTGATTCTCGCTGCCATGTTTATGCCACTCTAGACACACTTGATTCCCTTATGGAGACATATCAATACAGAGGTTTTAAGATTCTTACTAGTCAGATATATTCCTCTGTGGGAAATATGGGGTTTTGAGTCTCTTTCACTGAGGAAGGTGTCGGTCTTGTCAATTCCAAAGTTGGTTTTTGAAACGGTCCCTGTGCTTATATCAAACTCTGGTTTTATGCATCACCCCACCTCTCCTTCCCCTTTATGCAGGCATAAGAGTGTTTTCTAATGTGAGACTCTGTTCACTTTCCTAACTCAGTTCACGTGTAGCCATGTTTACAGGATCTTCATAAGTGATATCTTATGATAAGTTTCTTTTTCTGTGTGACTTATTTCACTTAGAATCATCGTACCTGAATCCACTCACATTGCTGCTCCTGGTCTTATGACATTGATTTCATGGCTGAGGGATATTCCATCGTACGTAAGTACCACAATGTTTTGAACCATTTTTATATTTCCTGGGATATTTAAGGTGTACCCAAGTTGAGGTTCTTGTAGCCAGTGCAGCCCTAAATTTGGAGGTGGCTCTTTCTTATTGATTTTCAGTTTTCCCTAGGTATATTCCCTAGACTGGAAGTGGCCTTGGCTCTGTAGCTCTGTTGTTTACTTGTTTTAGGGAACACAATGCACTCCTCCAGTGAGGCAGTTGGCAATTTACATCCCGCCCATCAGCATAACAAGGCTCCCTGTTCTCCAGGGCCTGTCTTGCCTTTCTGGTTTTTACACATTTTGTGGAAGTCCCTTTTGACCGGTGGGAAGTGATACTTCTTTGTAGTGCAGATTTGCATTGCCCGCTTGCTTGCTTGGCCAAAAAGGGCGTATGCGTTTTCTCCTGAATATATTCAGGAGAAAACGCATACGCCCTTTTTGGCCAAGTGCACCATTGTCCAAGTTGTGCCCCTCTTCCTGTGCTTTACAGGCGATTCCAACGTACCTCTTGAAATCTGTTTCCTGCTATTTTGCCTCACTTTCAATTCCGCCTCGTTGACTTCCCTCAACAGATTTTTGGACGATAGTTGTCCTTTATCACTCTGCCAGTTTGTGAAATGCTGTGCCCCTGAGCTCCATTTCTCAACTCGTTGTTTGTGAGCTGAACGCAAGTCCAAAATTTTGGATCATGTCCTATACTGGTTCCCGGGGTGTGGCTGAGACTTTGGTTAATTCTTCTTCCTGCCGGGAAATTAGAGTGACATGTGCCCGTCCAAATGCCTAACAGCTACTCTCTCATGGGTTCTCCCTCGTCCCTTCCATCCTCTGCCAAATTGGGAACCTGTGCAAACCAGGAGGTTAAAGGGCCTGTCTCTCCAAGTTGGGAGATTGATAGTAAGGCAGTTGGAAAGTCAAACTGGAGCACCAGAAGAGGGACTATTCGTTGAGTTTTAGAAACCTTTCGTATTCACAGTGTGTCCATTATCTAGGTTTCCTGTACATGTTATAGCTGTAGTAATATTCCCTTGGACCTGGAGAGTTGGGACCCATGGAATGGGGGCCATGCATTATTGCTTGAAAGGGTCTGCATTTGCTCACCCAATCTCACCAATCCTCTCAGTCCCAAGTGTCCAGCCTTATGCCACATACAGCTGTCATGGTAGATAGGGTCTTTCCAGGTTTCCTCAGACACCCTGAAGGAATTGTAAAGAATTTCCCTGTTTTATGGTTTTGCTTTTGAAATTCCTTTTTATAGTGGGTTTGAGCTGATTCTCGCTGCCATGTTTATGCCACTCTAGACACACTTGATTCCCTTATGGAGTCATATCAATACATAGGTTTTAAGATTCTTACTAGTCAGATATATTCCTCTGCGTGAAATATGGGGTTTTGAGTCTCTTTCACTGAGGAAGGTGTAGGTCTTGTCTATTCCAAAGTTGGTTTTTGGAACGGTCCCTGTGCTTATATCAAACTCTGGTTTTATGCATCACCCCACCTCTCCTTCCCCTTTATGCAGGCATAAGAGTGTTTTCTAAATGTGAGATACTGTTCTCTTTCCTAAATCAGTTCATGTGTAGCCATGTTTACAGGATCTTCATAAGTGATATCTTATGATAAGTTCCTTTTTCTGTGTGACTTATTTCACTTAGAATCATCGTACCTGAATCCACTCACTTTGCTGCTACTGGTCTTATGAAATTGATTTCATCGCTGAGGGATATTCCATCGTACGTAAGTACCACAATGTTTTGAACCATTTTTATATTTCCTGGGATATTTAAGGTGTACCCAAGTTGAGGTTCTTGTAGTCAGTGCAGCCCTAAATTTGGAGGTGGCCCTTTCTTATTGATTTTCAGTTTTCCCAAGGTATATTCCCTAGACTGGAAGTGGCCTTGGCTCTGTAGCTCTGTTGTTTACTTGTTTTAGGGAACACAATGCACTCCTCCAGTGAGGCAGTTGGCAATTTACATCCCGCCCATCAGCATGACAAGGCTCCCTGTTCTCCAGGGCCTGTCTTGCCTTTCTGGTTTTTACACATTTTGTGGATGTCCCTTTTGACCGGTGGGAAGTGATACTTCTTTGTAGTGCAGATTTGCATTGCCCGATTGCTTGCTTGGCCAAAAAGGGTGTATGCGTTTTCTCCTGAATATATTCAGGATAAAACGCATACGCTCTTTTTGGCCAAGTGCACCATTGTCCAAGTTGTGCCCCTCTTCCTGTGCTTTACAGGCGATTCCAACGTACCTCTTGAAATCTGTTTCCTGCTATTTTGTCTCACTTTCAAGTCCACCTCGTTGAATTCCCTCAACAGATTTTTGGACGATAGTTGTCCTTTATCACTCTGCCAGTTTGTGAATTGCTGTGCCCCTGAGCTCCATTTCTCAACTCGTTTTTTGTGAGCTGAACGCAAGTCCAAAATTTTGGATCATGTCCTATACTGGTTCCCAGTGGGTGGCTGAGACTTTGGTTAATTCTTCTTCCTGCCGGGAAATTAGAGTGACATGTGCCCGTCCAAATGCCTAACAGCTATTCTCTCATGGGTTCTCCCTCGTCCCTTCCATCCTCTGCCAAATTGGGATCCTGTGCAAACCAGAAGGTTAAAGGGCCTGTCTCTCCAAGTTGGGAGATTGATAGTAAGGCAGTTGGAAAGTCATACTGGAGCACCAGGAGAGGGACTATTCGTTGAGTTTTAGAAACCTTTCGTATTCACAGTGTGTCCATTCTCTAGGTTTCCTGTACATGTTATAGCTGTAGTAATATTCCCTTGAACCTGGAGAGTTGGGACCCATGGAATGGGGGCCATGCATTATTGCTTGAAAGGGTCTGCATTTGCTCACCCAATCTCACCAATCCTCTCAGTCCCAAGTGTCCAGCCTTAAGCCACATCCAGCTGTCATTGTAGATAGGGTCTTTCCAGGTTTCCTCAGACACCCTGAAGGAATTGTAAAGAATTTCCCTGTTTTATGGTTTTGCTTTTGAAATTCCTTTTTATAGTGGGTTTGAGCTGATTCTCGCTGCCATGTTTATGCCACTCTAGACACACTTGATTCCCTTATGGAGACATATCAATACAGAGGTTTTAAGATTCTTACTAGTCAGATATATTCCTCTGTGGGAAATATGGGGTTTTGAGTCTCTTTCACTGAGGAAGGTGTCGGTCTTGTCAATTCCAAAGTTGGTTTTTGAAACGGTCCCTGTGCTTATATCAAACTCTGGTTTTATGCATCACCCCACCTCTCCTTCCCCTTTATGCAGGCATAAGAGTGTTTTCTAATGTGAGACTCTGTTCACTTTCCTAACTCAGTTCACGTGTAGCCATGTTTACAGGATCTTCATAAGTGATATCTTATGATAAGTTTCTTTTTCTGTGTGACTTATTTCACTTAGAATCATCGTACCTGAATCCACTCACATTGCTGCTCCTGGTCTTATGACATTGATTTCATGGCTGAGGGATATTCCATCGTACGTAAGTACCACAATGTTTTGAACCATTTTTATATTTCCTGGGATATTTAAGGTGTACCCAAGTTGAGGTTCTTGTAGCCAGTGCAGCCCTAAATTTGGAGGTGGCTCTTTCTTATTGATTTTCAGTTTTCCCTAGGTATATTCCCTAGACTGGAAGTGGCCTTGGCTCTGTAGCTCTGTTGTTTACTTGTTTTAGGGAACACAATGCACTCCTCCAGTGAGGCAGTTGGCAATTTACATCCCGCCCATCAGCATAACAAGGCTCCCTGTTCTCCAGGGCCTGTCTTGCCTTTCTGGTTTTTACACATTTTGTGGAAGTCCCTTTTGACCGGTGGGAAGTGATACTTCTTTGTAGTGCAGATTTGCATTGCCCGCTTGCTTGCTTGGCCAAAAAGGGCGTATGCGTTTTCTCCTGAATATATTCAGGAGAAAACGCATACGCCCTTTTTGGCCAAGTGCACCATTGTCCAAGTTGTGCCCCTCTTCCTGTGCTTTACAGGCGATTCCAACGTACCTCTTGAAATCTGTTTCCTGCTATTTTGCCTCACTTTCAATTCCGCCTCGTTGACTTCCCTCAACAGATTTTTGGACGATAGTTGTCCTTTATCACTCTGCCAGTTTGTGAAATGCTGTGCCCCTGAGCTCCATTTCTCAACTCGTTGTTTGTGAGCTGAACGCAAGTCCAAAATTTTGGATCATGTCCTATACTGGTTCCCGGGGTGTGGCTGAGACTTTGGTTAATTCTTCTTCCTGCCGGGAAATTAGAGTGACATGTGCCCGTCCAAATGCCTAACAGCTACTCTCTCATGGGTTCTCCCTCGTCCCTTCCATCCTCTGCCAAATTGGGAACCTGTGCAAACCAGGAGGTTAAAGGGCCTGTCTCTCCAAGTTGGGAGATTGATAGTAAGGCAGTTGGAAAGTCAAACTGGAGCACCAGAAGAGGGACTATTCGTTGAGTTTTAGAAACCTTTCGTATTCACAGTGTGTCCATTATCTAGGTTTCCTGTACATGTTATAGCTGTAGTAATATTCCCTTGGACCTGGAGAGTTGGGACCCATGGAATGGGGGCCATGCATTATTGCTTGAAAGGGTCTGCATTTGCTCACCCAATCTCACCAATCCTCTCAGTCCCAAGTGTCCAGCCTTATGCCACATACAGCTGTCATGGTAGATAGGGTCTTTCCAGGTTTCCTCAGACACCCTGAAGGAATTGTAAAGAATTTCCCTGTTTTATGGTTTTGCTTTTGAAATTCCTTTTTATAGTGGGTTTGAGCTGATTCTCGCTGCCATGTTTATGCCACTCTAGACACACTTGATTCCCTTATGGAGTCATATCAATACATAGGTTTTAAGATTCTTACTAGTCAGATATATTCCTCTGCGTGAAATATGGGGTTTTGAGTCTCTTTCACTGAGGAAGGTGTAGGTCTTGTCTATTCCAAAGTTGGTTTTTGGAACGGTCCCTGTGCTTATATCAAACTCTGGTTTTATGCATCACCCCACCTCTCCTTCCCCTTTATGCAGGCATAAGAGTGTTTTCTAAATGTGAGATACTGTTCTCTTTCCTAAATCAGTTCATGTGTAGCCATGTTTACAGGATCTTCATAAGTGATATCTTATGATAAGTTCCTTTTTCTGTGTGACTTATTTCACTTAGAATCATCGTACCTGAATCCACTCACTTTGCTGCTACTGGTCTTATGAAATTGATTTCATCGCTGAGGGATATTCCATCGTACGTAAGTACCACAATGTTTTGAACCATTTTTATATTTCCTGGGATATTTAAGGTGTACCCAAGTTGAGGTTCTTGTAGTCAGTGCAGCCCTAAATTTGGAGGTGGCCCTTTCTTATTGATTTTCAGTTTTCCCAAGGTATATTCCCTAGACTGGAAGTGGCCTTGGCTCTGTAGCTCTGTTGTTTACTTGTTTTAGGGAACACAATGCACTCCTCCAGTGAGGCAGTTGGCAATTTACATCCCGCCCATCAGCATGACAAGGCTCCCTGTTCTCCAGGGCCTGTCTTGCCTTTCTGGTTTTTACACATTTTGTGGATGTCCCTTTTGACCGGTGGGAAGTGATACTTCTTTGTAGTGCAGATTTGCATTGCCCGATTGCTTGCTTGGCCAAAAAGGGTGTATGCGTTTTCTCCTGAATATATTCAGGATAAAACGCATACGCTCTTTTTGGCCAAGTGCACCATTGTCCAAGTTGTGCCCCTCTTCCTGTGCTTTACAGGCGATTCCAACGTACCTCTTGAAATCTGTTTCCTGCTATTTTGTCTCACTTTCAAGTCCACCTCGTTGAATTCCCTCAACAGATTTTTGGACGATAGTTGTCCTTTATCACTCTGCCAGTTTGTGAATTGCTGTGCCCCTGAGCTCCATTTCTCAACTCGTTTTTTGTGAGCTGAACGCAAGTCCAAAATTTTGGATCATGTCCTATACTGGTTCCCAGTGGGTGGCTGAGACTTTGGTTAATTCTTCTTCCTGCCGGGAAATTAGAGTGACATGTGCCCGTCCAAATGCCTAACAGCTATTCTCTCATGGGTTCTCCCTCGTCCCTTCCATCCTCTGCCAAATTGGGATCCTGTGCAAACCAGAAGGTTAAAGGGCCTGTCTCTCCAAGTTGGGAGATTGATAGTAAGGCAGTTGGAAAGTCATACTGGAGCACCAGGAGAGGGACTATTCGTTGAGTTTTAGAAACCTTTCGTATTCACAGTGTGTCCATTCTCTAGGTTTCCTGTACATGTTATAGCTGTAGTAATATTCCCTTGAACCTGGAGAGTTGGGACCCATGGAATGGGGGCCATGCATTATTGCTTGAAAGGGTCTGCATTTGCTCACCCAATCTCACCAATCCTCTCAGTCCCAAGTGTCCAGCCTTAAGCCACATCCAGCTGTCATTGTAGATAGGGTCTTTCCAGGTTTCCTCAGACACCCTGAAGGAATTGTAAAGAATTTCCCTGTTTTATGGTTTTGCTTTTGAAATTCCTTTTTATAGTGGGTTTGAGCTGATTCTCGCTGCCATGTTTATGCCACTCTAGACACACTTGATTCCCTTATGGAGACATATCAATACAGAGGTTTTAAGATTCTTACTAGTCAGATATATTCCTCTGTGGGAAATATGGGGTTTTGAGTCTCTTTCACTGAGGAAGGTGTCGGTCTTGTCAATTCCAAAGTTGGTTTTTGAAACGGTCCCTGTGCTTATATCAAACTCTGGTTTTATGCATCACCCCACCTCTCCTTCCCCTTTATGCAGGCATAAGAGTGTTTTCTAATGTGAGACTCTGTTCACTTTCCTAACTCAGTTCACGTGTAGCCATGTTTACAGGATCTTCATAAGTGATATCTTATGATAAGTTTCTTTTTCTGTGTGACTTATTTCACTTAGAATCATCGTACCTGAATCCACTCACATTGCTGCTCCTGGTCTTATGACATTGATTTCATGGCTGAGGGATATTCCATCGTACGTAAGTACCACAATGTTTTGAACCATTTTTATATTTCCTGGGATATTTAAGGTGTACCCAAGTTGAGGTTCTTGTAGCCAGTGCAGCCCTAAATTTGGAGGTGGCTCTTTCTTATTGATTTTCAGTTTTCCCTAGGTATATTCCCTAGACTGGAAGTGGCCTTGGCTCTGTAGCTCTGTTGTTTACTTGTTTTAGGGAACACAATGCACTCCTCCAGTGAGGCAGTTGGCAATTTACATCCCGCCCATCAGCATAACAAGGCTCCCTGTTCTCCAGGGCCTGTCTTGCCTTTCTGGTTTTTACACATTTTGTGGAAGTCCCTTTTGACCGGTGGGAAGTGATACTTCTTTGTAGTGCAGATTTGCATTGCCCGCTTGCTTGCTTGGCCAAAAAGGGCGTATGCGTTTTCTCCTGAATATATTCAGGAGAAAACGCATACGCCCTTTTTGGCCAAGTGCACCATTGTCCAAGTTGTGCCCCTCTTCCTGTGCTTTACAGGCGATTCCAACGTACCTCTTGAAATCTGTTTCCTGCTATTTTGCCTCACTTTCAATTCCGCCTCGTTGACTTCCCTCAACAGATTTTTGGACGATAGTTGTCCTTTATCACTCTGCCAGTTTGTGAAATGCTGTGCCCCTGAGCTCCATTTCTCAACTCGTTGTTTGTGAGCTGAACGCAAGTCCAAAATTTTGGATCATGTCCTATACTGGTTCCCGGGGTGTGGCTGAGACTTTGGTTAATTCTTCTTCCTGCCGGGAAATTAGAGTGACATGTGCCCGTCCAAATGCCTAACAGCTACTCTCTCATGGGTTCTCCCTCGTCCCTTCCATCCTCTGCCAAATTGGGAACCTGTGCAAACCAGGAGGTTAAAGGGCCTGTCTCTCCAAGTTGGGAGATTGATAGTAAGGCAGTTGGAAAGTCAAACTGGAGCACCAGAAGAGGGACTATTCGTTGAGTTTTAGAAACCTTTCGTATTCACAGTGTGTCCATTATCTAGGTTTCCTGTACATGTTATAGCTGTAGTAATATTCCCTTGGACCTGGAGAGTTGGGACCCATGGAATGGGGGCCATGCATTATTGCTTGAAAGGGTCTGCATTTGCTCACCCAATCTCACCAATCCTCTCAGTCCCAAGTGTCCAGCCTTATGCCACATACAGCTGTCATGGTAGATAGGGTCTTTCCAGGTTTCCTCAGACACCCTGAAGGAATTGTAAAGAATTTCCCTGTTTTATGGTTTTGCTTTTGAAATTCCTTTTTATAGTGGGTTTGAGCTGATTCTCGCTGCCATGTTTATGCCACTCTAGACACACTTGATTCCCTTATGGAGTCATATCAATACATAGGTTTTAAGATTCTTACTAGTCAGATATATTCCTCTGCGTGAAATATGGGGTTTTGAGTCTCTTTCACTGAGGAAGGTGTAGGTCTTGTCTATTCCAAAGTTGGTTTTTGGAACGGTCCCTGTGCTTATATCAAACTCTGGTTTTATGCATCACCCCACCTCTCCTTCCCCTTTATGCAGGCATAAGAGTGTTTTCTAAATGTGAGATACTGTTCTCTTTCCTAAATCAGTTCATGTGTAGCCATGTTTACAGGATCTTCATAAGTGATATCTTATGATAAGTTCCTTTTTCTGTGTGACTTATTTCACTTAGAATCATCGTACCTGAATCCACTCACTTTGCTGCTACTGGTCTTATGAAATTGATTTCATCGCTGAGGGATATTCCATCGTACGTAAGTACCACAATGTTTTGAACCATTTTTATATTTCCTGGGATATTTAAGGTGTACCCAAGTTGAGGTTCTTGTAGTCAGTGCAGCCCTAAATTTGGAGGTGGCCCTTTCTTATTGATTTTCAGTTTTCCCAAGGTATATTCCCTAGACTGGAAGTGGCCTTGGCTCTGTAGCTCTGTTGTTTACTTGTTTTAGGGAACACAATGCACTCCTCCAGTGAGGCAGTTGGCAATTTACATCCCGCCCATCAGCATGACAAGGCTCCCTGTTCTCCAGGGCCTGTCTTGCCTTTCTGGTTTTTACACATTTTGTGGATGTCCCTTTTGACCGGTGGGAAGTGATACTTCTTTGTAGTGCAGATTTGCATTGCCCGATTGCTTGCTTGGCCAAAAAGGGTGTATGCGTTTTCTCCTGAATATATTCAGGATAAAACGCATACGCTCTTTTTGGCCAAGTGCACCATTGTCCAAGTTGTGCCCCTCTTCCTGTGCTTTACAGGCGATTCCAACGTACCTCTTGAAATCTGTTTCCTGCTATTTTGTCTCACTTTCAAGTCCACCTCGTTGAATTCCCTCAACAGATTTTTGGACGATAGTTGTCCTTTATCACTCTGCCAGTTTGTGAATTGCTGTGCCCCTGAGCTCCATTTCTCAACTCGTTTTTTGTGAGCTGAACGCAAGTCCAAAATTTTGGATCATGTCCTATACTGGTTCCCAGTGGGTGGCTGAGACTTTGGTTAATTCTTCTTCCTGCCGGGAAATTAGAGTGACATGTGCCCGTCCAAATGCCTAACAGCTATTCTCTCATGGGTTCTCCCTCGTCCCTTCCATCCTCTGCCAAATTGGGATCCTGTGCAAACCAGAAGGTTAAAGGGCCTGTCTCTCCAAGTTGGGAGATTGATAGTAAGGCAGTTGGAAAGTCATACTGGAGCACCAGGAGAGGGACTATTCGTTGAGTTTTAGAAACCTTTCGTATTCACAGTGTGTCCATTCTCTAGGTTTCCTGTACATGTTATAGCTGTAGTAATATTCCCTTGAACCTGGAGAGTTGGGACCCATGGAATGGGGGCCATGCATTATTGCTTGAAAGGGTCTGCATTTGCTCACCCAATCTCACCAATCCTCTCAGTCCCAAGTGTCCAGCCTTAAGCCACATCCAGCTGTCATTGTAGATAGGGTCTTTCCAGGTTTCCTCAGACACCCTGAAGGAATTGTAAAGAATTTCCCTGTTTTATGGTTTTGCTTTTGAAATTCCTTTTTATAGTGGGTTTGAGCTGATTCTCGCTGCCATGTTTATGCCACTCTAGACACACTTGATTCCCTTATGGAGACATATCAATACAGAGGTTTTAAGATTCTTACTAGTCAGATATATTCCTCTGTGGGAAATATGGGGTTTTGAGTCTCTTTCACTGAGGAAGGTGTCGGTCTTGTCAATTCCAAAGTTGGTTTTTGAAACGGTCCCTGTGCTTATATCAAACTCTGGTTTTATGCATCACCCCACCTCTCCTTCCCCTTTATGCAGGCATAAGAGTGTTTTCTAATGTGAGACTCTGTTCACTTTCCTAACTCAGTTCACGTGTAGCCATGTTTACAGGATCTTCATAAGTGATATCTTATGATAAGTTTCTTTTTCTGTGTGACTTATTTCACTTAGAATCATCGTACCTGAATCCACTCACATTGCTGCTCCTGGTCTTATGACATTGATTTCATGGCTGAGGGATATTCCATCGTACGTAAGTACCACAATGTTTTGAACCATTTTTATATTTCCTGGGATATTTAAGGTGTACCCAAGTTGAGGTTCTTGTAGCCAGTGCAGCCCTAAATTTGGAGGTGGCTCTTTCTTATTGATTTTCAGTTTTCCCTAGGTATATTCCCTAGACTGGAAGTGGCCTTGGCTCTGTAGCTCTGTTGTTTACTTGTTTTAGGGAACACAATGCACTCCTCCAGTGAGGCAGTTGGCAATTTACATCCCGCCCATCAGCATAACAAGGCTCCCTGTTCTCCAGGGCCTGTCTTGCCTTTCTGGTTTTTACACATTTTGTGGAAGTCCCTTTTGACCGGTGGGAAGTGATACTTCTTTGTAGTGCAGATTTGCATTGCCCGCTTGCTTGCTTGGCCAAAAAGGGCGTATGCGTTTTCTCCTGAATATATTCAGGAGAAAACGCATACGCCCTTTTTGGCCAAGTGCACCATTGTCCAAGTTGTGCCCCTCTTCCTGTGCTTTACAGGCGATTCCAACGTACCTCTTGAAATCTGTTTCCTGCTATTTTGCCTCGCTTTCAATTCCGCCTCGTTGACTTCCCTCAACAGATTTTTGGACGATAGTTGTCCTTTATCACTCTGCCAGTTTGTGAAATGCTGTGCCCCTGAGCTCCATTTCTCAACTCGTTGTTTGTGAGCTGAACGCAAGTCCAAAATTTTGGATCATGTCCTATACTGGTTCCCGGGGTGTGGCTGAGACTTTGGTTAATTCTTCTTCCTGCCGGGAAATTAGAGTGACATGTGCCCGTCCAAATGCCTAACAGCTACTCTCTCATGGGTTCTCCCTCGTCCCTTCCATCCTCTGCCAAATTGGGAACCTGTGCAAACCAGGAGGTTAAAGGGCCTGTCTCTCCAAGTTGGGAGATTGATAGTAAGGCAGTTGGAAAGTCAAACTGGAGCACCAGAAGAGGGACTATTCGTTGAGTTTTAGAAACCTTTCGTATTCACAGTGTGTCCATTATCTAGGTTTCCTGTACATGTTATAGCTGTAGTAATATTCCCTTGGACCTGGAGAGTTGGGACCCATGGAATGGGGGCCATGCATTATTGCTTGAAAGGGTCTGCATTTGCTCACCCAATCTCACCAATCCTCTCAGTCCCAAGTGTCCAGCCTTATGCCACATACAGCTGTCATGGTAGATAGGGTCTTTCCAGGTTTCCTCAGACACCCTGAAGGAATTGTAAAGAATTTCCCTGTTTTATGGTTTTGCTTTTGAAATTCCTTTTTATAGTGGGTTTGAGCTGATTCTCGCTGCCATGTTTATGCCACTCTAGACACACTTGATTCCCTTATGGAGTCATATCAATACATAGGTTTTAAGATTCTTACTAGTCAGATATATTCCTCTGCGTGAAATATGGGGTTTTGAGTCTCTTTCACTGAGGAAGGTGTAGGTCTTGTCTATTCCAAAGTTGGTTTTTGGAACGGTCCCTGTGCTTATATCAAACTCTGGTTTTATGCATCACCCCACCTCTCCTTCCCCTTTATGCAGGCATAAGAGTGTTTTCTAAATGTGAGATACTGTTCTCTTTCCTAAATCAGTTCATGTGTAGCCATGTTTACAGGATCTTCATAAGTGATATCTTATGATAAGTTCCTTTTTCTGTGTGACTTATTTCACTTAGAATCATCGTACCTGAATCCACTCACTTTGCTGCTACTGGTCTTATGAAATTGATTTCATCGCTGAGGGATATTCCATCGTACGTAAGTACCACAATGTTTTGAACCATTTTTATATTTCCTGGGATATTTAAGGTGTACCCAAGTTGAGGTTCTTGTAGTCAGTGCAGCCCTAAATTTGGAGGTGGCCCTTTCTTATTGATTTTCAGTTTTCCCAAGGTATATTCCCTAGACTGGAAGTGGCCTTGGCTCTGTAGCTCTGTTGTTTACTTGTTTTAGGGAACACAATGCACTCCTCCAGTGAGGCAGTTGGCAATTTACATCCCGCCCATCAGCATGACAAGGCTCCCTGTTCTCCAGGGCCTGTCTTGCCTTTCTGGTTTTTACACATTTTGTGGATGTCCCTTTTGACCGGTGGGAAGTGATACTTCTTTGTAGTGCAGATTTGCATTGCCCGATTGCTTGCTTGGCCAAAAAGGGTGTATGCGTTTTCTCCTGAATATATTCAGGATAAAACGCATACGCTCTTTTTGGCCAAGTGCACCATTGTCCAAGTTGTGCCCCTCTTCCTGTGCTTTACAGGCGATTCCAACGTACCTCTTGAAATCTGTTTCCTGCTATTTTGTCTCACTTTCAAGTCCACCTCGTTGAATTCCCTCAACAGATTTTTGGACGATAGTTGTCCTTTATCACTCTGCCAGTTTGTGAATTGCTGTGCCCCTGAGCTCCATTTCTCAACTCGTTTTTTGTGAGCTGAACGCAAGTCCAAAATTTTGGATCATGTCCTATACTGGTTCCCGGTGGGTGGCTGAGACTTTGGTTAATTCTTCTTCCTGCCGGGAAATTAGAGTGACATGTGCCCGTCCAAATGCCTAACAGCTATTCTCTCATGGGTTCTCCCTCGTCCCTTCCATCCTCTGCCAAATTGGGATCCTGTGCAAACCAGAAGGTTAAAGGGCCTGTCTCTCCAAGTTGGGAGATTGATAGTAAGGCAGTTGGAAAGTCATACTGGAGCACCAGGAGAGGGACTATTCGTTGAGTTTTAGAAACCTTTCGTATTCACAGTGTGTCCATTCTCTAGGTTTCCTGTACATGTTATAGCTGTAGTAATATTCCCTTGAACCTGGAGAGTTGGGACCCATGGAATGGGGGCCATGCATTATTGCTTGAAAGGGTCTGCATTTGCTCACCCAATCTCACCAATCCTCTCAGTCCCAAGTGTCCAGCCTTAAGCCACATCCAGCTGTCATTGTAGATAGGGTCTTTCCAGGTTTCCTCAGACACCCTGAAGGAATTGTAAAGAATTTCCCTGTTTTATGGTTTTGCTTTTGAAATTCCTTTTTATAGTGGGTTTGAGCTGATTCTCGCTGCCATGTTTATGCCACTCTAGACACACTTGATTCCCTTATGGAGACATATCAATACAGAGGTTTTAAGATTCTTACTAGTCAGATATATTCCTCTGTGGGAAATATGGGGTTTTGAGTCTCTTTCACTGAGGAAGGTGTCGGTCTTGTCAATTCCAAAGTTGGTTTTTGAAACGGTCCCTGTGCTTATATCAAACTCTGGTTTTATGCATCACCCCACCTCTCCTTCCCCTTTATGCAGGCATAAGAGTGTTTTCTAATGTGAGACTCTGTTCACTTTCCTAACTCAGTTCACGTGTAGCCATGTTTACAGGATCTTCATAAGTGATATCTTATGATAAGTTTCTTTTTCTGTGTGACTTATTTCACTTAGAATCATCGTACCTGAATCCACTCACATTGCTGCTCCTGGTCTTATGACATTGATTTCATGGCTGAGGGATATTCCATCGTACGTAAGTACCACAATGTTTTGAACCATTTTTATATTTCCTGGGATATTTAAGGTGTACCCAAGTTGAGGTTCTTGTAGCCAGTGCAGCCCTAAATTTGGAGGTGGCTCTTTCTTATTGATTTTCAGTTTTCCCTAGGTATATTCCCTAGACTGGAAGTGGCCTTGGCTCTGTAGCTCTGTTGTTTACTTGTTTTAGGGAACACAATGCACTCCTCCAGTGAGGCAGTTGGCAATTTACATCCCGCCCATCAGCATAACAAGGCTCCCTGTTCTCCAGGGCCTGTCTTGCCTTTCTGGTTTTTACACATTTTGTGGAAGTCCCTTTTGACCGGTGGGAAGTGATACTTCTTTGTAGTGCAGATTTGCATTGCCCGCTTGCTTGCTTGGCCAAAAAGGGCGTATGCGTTTTCTCCTGAATATATTCAGGAGAAAACGCATACGCCCTTTTTGGCCAAGTGCACCATTGTCCAAGTTGTGCCCCTCTTCCTGTGCTTTACAGGCGATTCCAACGTACCTCTTGAAATCTGTTTCCTGCTATTTTGCCTCACTTTCAATTCCGCCTCGTTGACTTCCCTCAACAGATTTTTGGACGATAGTTGTCCTTTATCACTCTGCCAGTTTGTGAAATGCTGTGCCCCTGAGCTCCATTTCTCAACTCGTTGTTTGTGAGCTGAACGCAAGTCCAAAATTTTGGATCATGTCCTATACTGGTTCCCGGGGTGTGGCTGAGACTTTGGTTAATTCTTCTTCCTGCCGGGAAATTAGAGTGACATGTGCCCGTCCAAATGCCTAACAGCTACTCTCTCATGGGTTCTCCCTCGTCCCTTCCATCCTCTGCCAAATTGGGAACCTGTGCAAACCAGGAGGTTAAAGGGCCTGTCTCTCCAAGTTGGGAGATTGATAGTAAGGCAGTTGGAAAGTCAAACTGGAGCACCAGAAGAGGGACTATTCGTTGAGTTTTAGAAACCTTTCGTATTCACAGTGTGTCCATTATCTAGGTTTCCTGTACATGTTATAGCTGTAGTAATATTCCCTTGGACCTGGAGAGTTGGGACCCATGGAATGGGGGCCATGCATTATTGCTTGAAAGGGTCTGCATTTGCTCACCCAATCTCACCAATCCTCTCAGTCCCAAGTGTCCAGCCTTATGCCACATACAGCTGTCATGGTAGATAGGGTCTTTCCAGGTTTCCTCAGACACCCTGAAGGAATTGTAAAGAATTTCCCTGTTTTATGGTTTTGCTTTTGAAATTCCTTTTTATAGTGGGTTTGAGCTGATTCTCGCTGCCATGTTTATGCCACTCTAGACACACTTGATTCCCTTATGGAGTCATATCAATACATAGGTTTTAAGATTCTTACTAGTCAGATATATTCCTCTGCGTGAAATATGGGGTTTTGAGTCTCTTTCACTGAGGAAGGTGTAGGTCTTGTCTATTCCAAAGTTGGTTTTTGGAACGGTCCCTGTGCTTATATCAAACTCTGGTTTTATGCATCACCCCACCTCTCCTTCCCCTTTATGCAGGCATAAGAGTGTTTTCTAAATGTGAGATACTGTTCTCTTTCCTAAATCAGTTCATGTGTAGCCATGTTTACAGGATCTTCATAAGTGATATCTTATGATAAGTTCCTTTTTCTGTGTGACTTATTTCACTTAGAATCATCGTACCTGAATCCACTCACTTTGCTGCTACTGGTCTTATGAAATTGATTTCATCGCTGAGGGATATTCCATCGTACGTAAGTACCACAATGTTTTGAACCATTTTTATATTTCCTGGGATATTTAAGGTGTACCCAAGTTGAGGTTCTTGTAGTCAGTGCAGCCCTAAATTTGGAGGTGGCCCTTTCTTATTGATTTTCAGTTTTCCCAAGGTATATTCCCTAGACTGGAAGTGGCCTTGGCTCTGTAGCTCTGTTGTTTACTTGTTTTAGGGAACACAATGCACTCCTCCAGTGAGGCAGTTGGCAATTTACATCCCGCCCATCAGCATGACAAGGCTCCCTGTTCTCCAGGGCCTGTCTTGCCTTTCTGGTTTTTACACATTTTGTGGATGTCCCTTTTGACCGGTGGGAAGTGATACTTCTTTGTAGTGCAGATTTGCATTGCCCGATTGCTTGCTTGGCCAAAAAGGGTGTATGCGTTTTCTCCTGAATATATTCAGGATAAAACGCATACGCTCTTTTTGGCCAAGTGCACCATTGTCCAAGTTGTGCCCCTCTTCCTGTGCTTTACAGGCGATTCCAACGTACCTCTTGAAATCTGTTTCCTGCTATTTTGTCTCACTTTCAAGTCCACCTCGTTGAATTCCCTCAACAGATTTTTGGACGATAGTTGTCCTTTATCACTCTGCCAGTTTGTGAATTGCTGTGCCCCTGAGCTCCATTTCTCAACTCGTTTTTTGTGAGCTGAACGCAAGTCCAAAATTTTGGATCATGTCCTATACTGGTTCCCAGTGGGTGGCTGAGACTTTGGTTAATTCTTCTTCCTGCCGGGAAATTAGAGTGACATGTGCCCGTCCAAATGCCTAACAGCTATTCTCTCATGGGTTCTCCCTCGTCCCTTCCATCCTCTGCCAAATTGGGATCCTGTGCAAACCAGAAGGTTAAAGGGCCTGTCTCTCCAAGTTGGGAGATTGATAGTAAGGCAGTTGGAAAGTCATACTGGAGCACCAGGAGAGGGACTATTCGTTGAGTTTTAGAAACCTTTCGTATTCACAGTGTGTCCATTCTCTAGGTTTCCTGTACATGTTATAGCTGTAGTAATATTCCCTTGAACCTGGAGAGTTGGGACCCATGGAATGGGGGCCATGCATTATTGCTTGAAAGGGTCTGCATTTGCTCACCCAATCTCACCAATCCTCTCAGTCCCAAGTGTCCAGCCTTAAGCCACATCCAGCTGTCATTGTAGATAGGGTCTTTCCAGGTTTCCTCAGACACCCTGAAGGAATTGTAAAGAATTTCCCTGTTTTATGGTTTTGCTTTTGAAATTCCTTTTTATAGTGGGTTTGAGCTGATTCTCGCTGCCATGTTTATGCCACTCTAGACACACTTGATTCCCTTATGGAGACATATCAATACAGAGGTTTTAAGATTCTTACTAGTCAGATATATTCCTCTGTGGGAAATATGGGGTTTTGAGTCTCTTTCACTGAGGAAGGTGTCGGTCTTGTCAATTCCAAAGTTGGTTTTTGAAACGGTCCCTGTGCTTATATCAAACTCTGGTTTTATGCATCACCCCACCTCTCCTTCCCCTTTATGCAGGCATAAGAGTGTTTTCTAATGTGAGACTCTGTTCACTTTCCTAACTCAGTTCACGTGTAGCCATGTTTACAGGATCTTCATAAGTGATATCTTATGATAAGTTTCTTTTTCTGTGTGACTTATTTCACTTAGAATCATCGTACCTGAATCCACTCACATTGCTGCTCCTGGTCTTATGACATTGATTTCATGGCTGAGGGATATTCCATCGTACGTAAGTACCACAATGTTTTGAACCATTTTTATATTTCCTGGGATATTTAAGGTGTACCCAAGTTGAGGTTCTTGTAGCCAGTGCAGCCCTAAATTTGGAGGTGGCTCTTTCTTATTGATTTTCAGTTTTCCCTAGGTATATTCCCTAGACTGGAAGTGGCCTTGGCTCTGTAGCTCTGTTGTTTACTTGTTTTAGGGAACACAATGCACTCCTCCAGTGAGGCAGTTGGCAATTTACATCCCGCCCATCAGCATAACAAGGCTCCCTGTTCTCCAGGGCCTGTCTTGCCTTTCTGGTTTTTACACATTTTGTGGAAGTCCCTTTTGACCGGTGGGAAGTGATACTTCTTTGTAGTGCAGATTTGCATTGCCCGCTTGCTTGCTTGGCCAAAAAGGGCGTATGCGTTTTCTCCTGAATATATTCAGGAGAAAACGCATACGCCCTTTTTGGCCAAGTGCACCATTGTCCAAGTTGTGCCCCTCTTCCTGTGCTTTACAGGCGATTCCAACGTACCTCTTGAAATCTGTTTCCTGCTATTTTGCCTCACTTTCAATTCCGCCTCGTTGACTTCCCTCAACAGATTTTTGGACGATAGTTGTCCTTTATCACTCTGCCAGTTTGTGAAATGCTGTGCCCCTGAGCTCCATTTCTCAACTCGTTGTTTGTGAGCTGAACGCAAGTCCAAAATTTTGGATCATGTCCTATACTGGTTCCCGGGGTGTGGCTGAGACTTTGGTTAATTCTTCTTCCTGCCGGGAAATTAGAGTGACATGTGCCCGTCCAAATGCCTAACAGCTACTCTCTCATGGGTTCTCCCTCGTCCCTTCCATCCTCTGCCAAATTGGGAACCTGTGCAAACCAGGAGGTTAAAGGGCCTGTCTCTCCAAGTTGGGAGATTGATAGTAAGGCAGTTGGAAAGTCAAACTGGAGCACCAGAAGAGGGACTATTCGTTGAGTTTTAGAAACCTTTCGTATTCACAGTGTGTCCATTATCTAGGTTTCCTGTACATGTTATAGCTGTAGTAATATTCCCTTGGACCTGGAGAGTTGGGACCCATGGAATGGGGGCCATGCATTATTGCTTGAAAGGGTCTGCATTTGCTCACCCAATCTCACCAATCCTCTCAGTCCCAAGTGTCCAGCCTTATGCCACATACAGCTGTCATGGTAGATAGGGTCTTTCCAGGTTTCCTCAGACACCCTGAAGGAATTGTAAAGAATTTCCCTGTTTTATGGTTTTGCTTTTGAAATTCCTTTTTATAGTGGGTTTGAGCTGATTCTCGCTGCCATGTTTATGCCACTCTAGACACACTTGATTCCCTTATGGAGTCATATCAATACATAGGTTTTAAGATTCTTACTAGTCAGATATATTCCTCTGCGTGAAATATGGGGTTTTGAGTCTCTTTCACTGAGGAAGGTGTAGGTCTTGTCTATTCCAAAGTTGGTTTTTGGAACGGTCCCTGTGCTTATATCAAACTCTGGTTTTATGCATCACCCCACCTCTCCTTCCCCTTTATGCAGGCATAAGAGTGTTTTCTAAATGTGAGATACTGTTCTCTTTCCTAAATCAGTTCATGTGTAGCCATGTTTACAGGATCTTCATAAGTGATATCTTATGATAAGTTCCTTTTTCTGTGTGACTTATTTCACTTAGAATCATCGTACCTGAATCCACTCACTTTGCTGCTACTGGTCTTATGAAATTGATTTCATCGCTGAGGGATATTCCATCGTACGTAAGTACCACAATGTTTTGAACCATTTTTATATTTCCTGGGATATTTAAGGTGTACCCAAGTTGAGGTTCTTGTAGTCAGTGCAGCCCTAAATTTGGAGGTGGCCCTTTCTTATTGATTTTCAGTTTTCCCAAGGTATATTCCCTAGACTGGAAGTGGCCTTGGCTCTGTAGCTCTGTTGTTTACTTGTTTTAGGGAACACAATGCACTCCTCCAGTGAGGCAGTTGGCAATTTACATCCCGCCCATCAGCATGACAAGGCTCCCTGTTCTCCAGGGCCTGTCTTGCCTTTCTGGTTTTTACACATTTTGTGGATGTCCCTTTTGACCGGTGGGAAGTGATACTTCTTTGTAGTGCAGATTTGCATTGCCCGATTGCTTGCTTGGCCAAAAAGGGTGTATGCGTTTTCTCCTGAATATATTCAGGATAAAACGCATACGCTCTTTTTGGCCAAGTGCACCATTGTCCAAGTTGTGCCCCTCTTCCTGTGCTTTACAGGCGATTCCAACGTACCTCTTGAAATCTGTTTCCTGCTATTTTGTCTCACTTTCAAGTCCACCTCGTTGAATTCCCTCAACAGATTTTTGGACGATAGTTGTCCTTTATCACTCTGCCAGTTTGTGAATTGCTGTGCCCCTGAGCTCCATTTCTCAACTCGTTTTTTGTGAGCTGAACGCAAGTCCAAAATTTTGGATCATGTCCTATACTGGTTCCCAGTGGGTGGCTGAGACTTTGGTTAATTCTTCTTCCTGCCGGGAAATTAGAGTGACATGTGCCCGTCCAAATGCCTAACAGCTATTCTCTCATGGGTTCTCCCTCGTCCCTTCCATCCTCTGCCAAATTGGGATCCTGTGCAAACCAGAAGGTTAAAGGGCCTGTCTCTCCAAGTTGGGAGATTGATAGTAAGGCAGTTGGAAAGTCATACTGGAGCACCAGGAGAGGGACTATTCGTTGAGTTTTAGAAACCTTTCGTATTCACAGTGTGTCCATTCTCTAGGTTTCCTGTACATGTTATAGCTGTAGTAATATTCCCTTGGACCTGGAGAGTTGGGACCCATGGAATGGGGGCCATGCATTATTGCTTGAAAGGGTCTGCATTTGCTCACCCAATCTCACCAATCCTCTCAGTCCCAAGTGTCCAGCCTTATGCCACATCCAGCTGTCATTGTAGATAGGGTCTTTCCAGGTTTCCTCAGACACCCTGAAGGAATTGTAAAGAATTTCCCTGTTTTTTGGTTTTGCTTTTGAAATTCCTTTTTATAGTGGGTTTGAGCTGATTCTCGCTGCCATGTTTATGCCACTCTAGACACACTTGATTCCCTTATGGAGTCATATCAATACATAGGTTTTAAGATTCTTACTAGTCAGATATATTCCTCTGCGTGAAATATGGGGTTTTGAGTCTCTTTCACTGAGGAAGGTGTAGGTCTTGTCTATTCCAAAGTTGGTTTTTGGAACGGTCCCTGTGCTTATATCAAACTCTGGTTTTATGCATCACCCCACCTCTCCTTCCCCTTTATGCAGGCATAAGAGTGTTTTCTAAATGTGAGATACTGTTCTCTTTCCTAAATCAGTTCACGTGTAGCCATGTTTACAGGATCTTCATAAGTGATATCTTATGATAAGTTCCTTTTTCTGTGTGACTTATTTCACTTAGAATCATCGTACCTGAATCCACTCACTTTGCTGCTACTGGTCTTATGAAATTGATTTCATCGCTGAGGGATATTCCATCGTACGTAAGTACCACAATGTTTTGAACCATTTTTATATTTCCTGGGATATTTAAGGTGTACCCAAGTTGAGGTTCTTGTAGTCAGTGCAGCCCTAAATTTGGAGGTGGCCCTTTCTTATTGATTTTCAGTTTTCCCAAGGTATATTCCCTAGACTGGCAGTGGCCTTGGCTCTGTAGCTCTGTTGTTTACTTGTTTTAGGGAACACAATGCACTCCTCCAGTGAGGCAGTTGGCAATTTACATCCCGCCCATCAGCATGACAAGGCTCCCTGTTCTCCAGGGCCTGTCTTGCCTTTCTGGTTTTTACACATTTTGTGGATGTCCCTTTTGACCGGTGGGAAGTGATACTTCTTTGTAGTGCAGATTTGCATTGCCCGATTGCTTGCTTGGCCACAAAGAGCGTATGCGTTTTCTCCTGAATATATTCAGGAGAAAACGCATACGCTCTTTTTGGCCAAGTGCACCATTGTCCAAGTTGTGCCCCTCTTCCTGTGCTTTACAGGCGATTCCAACGTACCTCTTGAAATCTGTTTCCTGCTATTTTGTCTCACTTTCAAGTCCACCTCGTTGAATTCCCTCAACAGATTTTTGGACGATAGTTGTCCTTTATCACTCTGCCAGTTTGTGAATTGCTGTGCCCCTGAGCTCCATTTCTCAACTCGTTTTTTGTGAGCTGAACGCAAGTCCAAAATTTTGGATCATGTCCTATACTGGTTCCCAGTGGGTGGCTGAGACTTTGGTTAATTCTTCTTCCTGCCGGGAAATTAGAGTGACATGTGCCCGTCCAAATGCCTAACAGCTATTCTCTCATGGGTTCTCCCTCGTCCCTTCCATCCTCTGCCAAACTGGGAACCTGTGCAAACCAGAAGGTTAAAGGGCCTGTCTCTCCAAGTTGGGAGATTGATAGTAAGGCAGTTGGAAAGTCAAACTGGAGCACCAGGAGAGGGACTATTCGTTGAGTTTTAGAAACCTTTCGTATTCACAGTGTGTCCATTCTCTAGGTTTCCTGTACATGTTATAGCTGTAGTAATATTCCCTTGAACATGGAGAGTTGGGACCCATGGAATGGGGGCCATGCATTATTGCTTGAAAGGGTCTGCATTTGCTCACCCAATCTCACCAATCCTCTCAGTCCCAAGTGTCCAGCCTTATGCCACATCCAGCTGTCATTGTAGATAGGGTCTTTCCAGGTTTCCTCAGACACCCTGAAGGAATTGTAAAGAATTTCCCTGTTTTTTGGTTTTGCTTTTGAAATTCCTTTTTATAGTGGGTTTGAGCTGATTCTCGCTGCCATGTTTATGCCACTCTAGACACACTTGATTCCCTTATGGAGTCATATCAATACATAGGTTTTAAGATTCTTACTAGTCAGATATATTCCTCTGCGGGAAATATGGGGTTTTGAGTCTCTTTCACTGAGGAAGGTGTAGGTCTTGTCTATTCCAAAGTTGGTTTTTGGAACGGTCCCTGTCCTTATATCAAACTCTGGTTTTATGCATCACCCCACCTCTCCATCCCCTTTATGCAGGCATAAGAGTGTTTTCTAATGTGAGACTCTGTTCTCTTTCCTAACTCAGTTCACGTGTAGCCATGTTTACAGGATCTTCATAAGTGATATCTTATGATAAGTTTCTTTTTCTGTGTGACTTATTTCACTTAGAATCATCGTACCTGAATCCACTCACATTGCTGCTCCTGGTCTTATGACATTGATTTCATGGCTGAGGGATATTCCATCGTACGTAAGTACCACAATGTTTTGAACCATTTTTATATTTCCTGGGATATTTAAGGTGTACCCAAGTTGAGGTTCTTGTAGCCAGTGCAGCCCTAAATTTGGAGGTGGCTCTTTCTTTTTGATTTTCAGTTTTCCCTAGGTATATTCCCTAGACTGGAAGTGGACTTGGCTCTGTAGCTCTGTTGTTTACTTGTTTTAGGGAACACAATGCACTCCTCCAGTGAGGCAGTTGGCAATTTACATCCCGCCCATCAGCATAACAAGGCTCCCTGTTCTCCAGGGCCTGTCTTGCCTTTCTGGTTTTTACACATTTTGTGGAAGTCCCTTTTGACCAGTGGGAAGTGATACTTCTTTGTAGTGCAGATTTGCATTGCCCGCTTGATTGCTTGGCCAAAAAGGGCGTATGCGTTTTCTCCTGAATATATTCAGGAGAAAACGCATACGCCCTTTTTGGCCAAGTGCACCATTGTCCAAGTTGTGCCCCTCTTCCTGTGCTTTACAGGCGATTCCAACGTACCTCTTGAAATCTGTTTCCTGCTATTTTGCCTCACTTTCAATTCCGCCTCGTTGACTTCCCTCAACAGATTTTTGGACGATAGTTGTCCTTTATCACTCTGCCAGTTTGTGAAATGCTGTGCCCCTGAGCTCCATTTCTCAACTCGTTGTTTGTGAGCTGAACGCAAGTCCAAAATTTTGGATCATGTCCTATACTGGTTCCCGGGGGGGTGGTTGAGACTTTGGTTAATTATTCTTCCTGCCGGGAAATTAGAGTGACATGTGCCCGTCCAAATGCCTAACAGCTACTCTCTCATGGGTTCTCCCTCATCCCTTCCATCCTCTGCCAAATTGGGAAGCTGTGCAAACCAGGAGGTTAAAGGGCCTGTCTCTCCAAGTTGGGAGATTGATAGTAAGGCAGTTGGAAAGTCAAAATGGAGCCCCAGGAGAGGGAATATTCGTTGAGTTTTAGAAACCTTTCGTATTCACAGTGTGTCCATTCTCTTGGTTTCCTGTACATGTTATAGCTGTAGTAATATTCCCTTGAACCTGGAGAGTTGGGACCCATGGAATGGGGGCCATGCATTATTGCTTGAAAGGGTCTGCATTTGCTCACCCAATCTCACCAATCCTCTCAGTCCCAAGTGTCCAGCCTTATGCCACATCCAGCTGTCATGGTACATAGGGTCTTTCCAGGTTTCCTCAGACACCCTGAAGGAATTGTAAAGAATTTCCCTGTTTTTTGGTTTTGCTTTTGAAATTCCTTTTTATAGTGGGTTTGAGCTGATTCTTGCTGCCATGTTTATGCCACTCTAGACACACTTGTTTCCCTTAGGGAGACATATCAATACATAGGTTTTAAGATTCTTACTAGTCAGATATATTCCTCTGTGGGAAATATAGGATTTTGAGTCTCCTTCACTGAGGAAGGTGTCGGTCTTGTCAATTCCAAAGTTGGTTTTTGAAACGGTCCCTGTGCTTATATCAAACTCTGGTTTTATGCATCACCCCACCTCTCCTTCCCCTTTATGCAGGCATAAGAGTGTTTTCTAAATGTGAGACTCTGTTCTCTTTCCTAACTCAGTTCACGTGTAGCCATGTTTACAGGATCTTCCTAAGTGATATCTTATGATAAGTTTCTTTTTCTGTGTGACTTATTTCACTTAGAATCATCGTACCTGAATCCACTCACTTTGCTGCTACTGGTCTTATGACATTGATTTCATGGCTGAGGGATATTCCATCGTACGTAAGTACCACAATGTTTTGAACCATTTTTATATTTCCTGGGATATTTAAGGTGTACCCAAGTTGAGGTTCTTGTAGCCAGTGCAGCCCTAAATTTGGAGGTGGCCCTTTCTTATTGATTTTCAGTTTTCCCAAGGTATATTCCCTAGACTGGAAGTGGCCTTGGCTCTGTAGCTCTGATGTTTACTTGTTTTAGGGAACACAATGCACTCCTCCAGTGAGGCAGTTGGCAATTTACCTCCCGCCCATCAGCATGACAAGGCACCCTGTTCTCCAGTGCCTGTCTTGCCTTTCTGGTTTTTACACATTTTGTGGATGTCCCTTTTGACCGGTGGGAAGTGATACTTCTTTGTAGTTCAGATTTGCATTGCCCGCTTGCTTGCTTGGCCAAAAAGGGCGTATGTGTTTTCTCCTGAATATATTCAGGAGAAAACGCATACGCCCTTTTTGGCCAAGTGCACCATTGTCCAAGTTGTGCCCCTCTTCCTGTGCTTTACAGGCGATTCCAACGTACCTCTTGAAATCTGTTTCCTGCTATTTTGCCTCAATTTCAAGTCCGCCTCGTTGACTACCCTCAACAGATTTTTGGACGATAGTTGTCCTTTATCACTCTGCCAGTTTGTGAATTGCTGTGCCCCTGAGCTCCATTTCTCAACTCGTTTTTTGTGAGCTGAACGCAAGTCCAAAATTTTGGATCATGTCCAATACTGGTTCCCGGTGGGTGTCTGAGACTTTGGTTAATTCTTCTTCCTGCCGGGAAATTAGAGTGACATGTGCCCGTCCAAATGCCTAACAGCTACTCTCTCATGGGTTCTTCCTCATCCCTTCCATCCTCTGCCAAATTGGGAACCTGTGCAAACCAGGAGGTTAAAGGGCCTGTCTCTCCAAGTTGGGAGATTGATAGTAAGGCAGTTGGAAAATCAAACTGGAGCACCAGGAGAGGGACTATTCGTTGAGTTTTAGAAACCTTTCGTATTCACAGTGTGTCCATTCTCTAGGTTTCCTGTACATGTTATAGCTGTAGTAATATTCCCTTGAACCTGGAGAGTTGGGACCCATGGAATGGGGGCCATGCATTATTGCTTGAAAGGGTCTGCATTTGCTCACCCAATCTCACCAATCCTCTCAGTCCCAAGTGTCCAGCCTTATGCCACATCCAGCTGTCATTG
The DNA here is from genome assembly GCF_025265405.1 of Mesoplodon densirostris. Taxonomy (NCBI): domain Eukaryota; kingdom Metazoa; phylum Chordata; class Mammalia; order Artiodactyla; family Ziphiidae; genus Mesoplodon; species Mesoplodon densirostris. The sequence goes on along the minus strand of NW_026778199.1, from coordinate 1,718,389 downwards.
TAGATAGGGTCTTTCCAGGTTTCCTCAGACACCCTGAAGGAATTGTAAAGAATTTCCCTGTTTTATGGTTTTGCTTTTGAAATTCCTTTTTATAGTGGGTTTGAGCTGATTCTCGCTGCCATGTTTATGCCACTCTAGACACACTTGATTCCCTTATGGAGACATATCAATACATAGGTTTTAAGATTCTTACTAGTCAGATATATTCCTCTGCGGGAAATATGGGGTTTTGAGTCTCTTTCACTGAGAAAGGTGTCGGTCTTGTCAATTCCAAAGTTGGTTTTTGAAACGGTCCCTGTGCTTATATCAAACTCTGGTTTTATGCATCACCCCACCTCTCCTTCCCCTTTATGCAGGCATAAGAGTGTTTTCTAAATGTGAGACTCTGTTCTCTTTCCTAACTCAGTTCACGTGTAGCCATGTTTACAGGATCTTCATAAGTGATATCTTATGATAAGTTTCTTTTTCTGTGTGACTTATTTCACTTAGAATCATCGTACCTGAATCCACTCACTTTGCTGCTACTGGTCTTATGACATTGATTTCATGGCTGAGGGATATTCCATCGTACGTAAGTACCACAATGTTTTGAACCATTTTTATATTTCCTGGGATATTTAAGGTGTACCAAAGTTGAGGTTCTTGTAGCCAGTGCAGCCCTAAATTTGGAGGTGGCTCTTTCTTATTGATTTTCAGTTTTCCCAAGGTATATTCCCTAGACTGGAAGTGGCCTTGGCTCTGTAGCTCTGTTGTTTACTTGTTTTAGGGAACACAATGCACTCCACCAGTGAGGCAGTTGGCAATTGACATCCCGCCCATCAGCATAACAAGGCTCCCAGTTCTCCAGGGCCTGTCTTGCCTTTCTGGTTTTTACACATTTTGTGGATGTCCCTTTTGACCGGTGGGAAGTGATACTTCTTTGTAGTGCAGATTTGCATTGCCCGCTTGCTTGCTTGGCCAAAAAGGGCGTATGCGTTTTCTCCTGAATATATTCAGGAGAAAACGCATACGCCCTTTTTGGCCAAGTGCACCATTGTCCAAGTTGTGCCCCTCTTCCTGTGCTTTACAGGCGATTCCAACGTACCTCTTGAAATCTGTTTCCTGCTATTTTGCCTCACTTTCAAGTCCGCCTCGTTGACTTCCCTCAACAGATTTTTGGACGATAGTTGTCCTTTATCACTCTGCCAGTTTGTGAATTGCTGTGCCCCTGAGCTCCATTTCTCAACTCGTTGTTTGTGAGCAGAACGCAAGTCCAAAATTTTGGATCATGTCCTATACTGGTTCCCGGGGGGTGGCTGAGACTTTGGTTAATTCTTCTTCCTGCCGGGAAATTAGAGTGACATGTGCCCGTCCAAATGCCTAACAGCTACTCTCTCATGGGTTCTCCCTCATCCCTTCCATCCTCTGCCAAATTGGGAAGCTGTGCAAACCAGGAGGTTAAAGGGCCTGTCTCTCCAAGTTGGGAGATTGATAGTAAGGCAGTTGGAAAGTCAAACTGGAGCACCAGGAGAGGGACTATTCGTTGAGTTTTAGAAATCTTTCGTATTCACAGTGTGTGCATTCTCTAGGTTTCCTGTACATGTTATAGCAGTAGTAGTATTCCCTTGAACATGGAGAGTTGGGACCCATGGAATGGGGGCCATGCATTATTGCTTGAAAGGGTCTGCATTTGCTCACCCAATCTCACCAATCCTCTCAGTCCCAAGTGTCCAGCCTTATGCCACATACAGCTGTCATTGTAGACAGGGTCTTTCCAGGTTTCCTCAGACACCCTGAAGGAATTGTAAAGAATTTCCCTGTTTTTTGGTTTTGCTTTTGAAATTCCTTTTTATAGTAGGTTTGAGCTGATTCTTGCTGCCATGTTTATGCCACTCTAGACACACTTGTTTCCCTTAGGGAGACATATCAATACATAGGTTTTAAGATTCTTACTAGTCAGATATATTCCTCTGTGGGAAATATAGGATTTTGAGTCTCCTTCACTGAGGAAGGTGTCGGTCTTGTCAATTCCAAAGTTGGTTTTTGAAACGGTCCCTGTGCTTATATCAAACTCTGGTTTTATGCATCACCCCACCTCTCCTTCCCCTTTATGCAGGCATAAGAGTGTTTTCTAAATGTGAGACTCTGTTCTCTTTCCTAACTCAGTTCACGTGTAGCCATGTTTACAGGATCTTCCTAAGTGATATCTTATGATAAGTTTCTTTTTCTGTGTGACTTATTTCACTTAGAATCATCGTACCTGAATCCACTCACTTGGCTGCTACTGGTCTTATGACATTGATTTCATGGCTGAGGGATATTCCATCGTACGTAAGTACCACAATGTTTTGAACCATTTTTATATTTCCTGGGATATTTAAGGTGTACCCAAGTTGAGGTTCTTGTAGCCAGTGCAGCCCTAAATTTGGAGGTGGCTCTTTCTTATTGATTTTCAGTTTTCCCAAGGTATATTCCCTAGACTGGAAGTGGCCTTGGCTCTGTAGCTCTGTTGTTTACTTGTTTTAGGGAACACAATGCACTCCTCCAGTGAGGCAGTTGGCAATTTACATCCCGCCCATCAGCATAACAAGGCACCCTGTTCTCCAGTGCCTGTCTTGCCTTTCTGGTTTTTACACATTTTGTGGATGTCCCTTTTGACCGGTGGGAAGTGATACTTCTTTGTAGTTCAGATTTGCATTGCCCACTTGCTTGCTTGGCCAAAAAGGGCGTATGCGTTTTCTCCTGAATATATTCAGGAGAAAACGCATACGCCCTTTTTGGCCAAGTGCACCATTGTCCAAGTTGTGCCCCTCTTCCTGTGCTTTACAGGCGATTCCAACGTACCTCTTGAAATCTGTTTCCTGCTATTTTGCCTCACTTTCAAGTCCGCCTCGTTGACTACCCTCAACAGATTTTTGGACGATAGTTGTCCTTTATCACTCTGCCAGTTTGTGAATTGCTGTGCCCCTGAGCTCCATTTCTCAACTCGTTTTTTGTGAGCTGAACGCAAGTCCAAAATTTTGGATCATGTCCAATACTGGTTCCCGGTGGGTGGCTGAGACTTTGGTTAATTCTTCTTCCTGCCGGGAAATTAGAGTGACATGTGCCCGTCCAAATGCCTAACAGCTACTCTCTCATGGGTTATTCCTCATCCCTTCCATCCTCTGCCAAATTGGGAACCTGCGCAAACCAGGAGGTTAAAGGGCCTGTCTCTCCAAGTTGGGAGATTGATAGTAAGGCAGTTGGAAAATCAAACTGGAGCACCAGGAGAGGGACTATTCGTTGAGTTTTAGAAACCTTTCGTATTCACAGTGTGTCCATTCTCTAGGTTTCCTGTACATGTTATAGCTGTAGTAATATTCCCTTGAACCTGGAGAGTTGGGACCCATGGAATGGGGGCCATGCATTATTGCTTGAAAGGGTCTGCATTTGCTCACCCAATCTCAACAATCCTCTCAGTCCCAAGTGTCCAGCCTTATGCCACATCCAGCTGTCATTGTAGATAGGGTCTTTCCAGGTTTCCTCAGACACCCTGAAGGAATTGTAAAGAATTTCCCTGTTTTATAGTTTTGCTTTTGAAATTCCTTTTTATAGTGGGTTTGAGCTGATTCTCGCTGCCATGTTTATGCCACTCTAGACACACTTGATTCCCTTATGGAGACATATCAATACATAGGTTTTAAGATTCTTACTAGTCAGATATATTCCTCTTTGGGAAATATGGGGTTTTGAGTCTCTTTCACTAAGAAAGGTGTCGGTCTTGTCAATTCCAAAGTTGGTTTTTGAAACGGTCCCTGTGCTTATATCAAACTCTGGTTTTATGCATCACCCCACCTCTCCTTCCCCTTTATGCAGGCATAAGAGTGTTTTCTAAATGTGAGACTCTGTTCTCTTTCCTAACTCAGTTCACGTGTAGCCATGTTTACAGGATCTTCATAAGTGATATCTTATGATAAGTTTCTTTTTCTGTGTGACTTATTTCACTTAGAATCATCGTACCTGAATCCACTCACTTTGCTGCTACTGGTCTTATGACATTGATTTCATGGCTGAGGGATATTCCATCGTACGTAAGTACCACAATGTTTTGAACCATTTTTATATTTCCTGGGATATTTAAGGTGTACCCAAGTTGAGGTTCTTGTAGCCAGTGCAGCCCTAAATTTGGAGGTGGCTCTTTCTTATTGATTTTCAGTTTTCCCAAGGTATATTCCCTAGACTGGAAGTGGCCTTGGCTCTGTAGCTCTGTTGTTTACTTGTTTTAGGGAACACAATGCACTCCTCCATTGAGGCAGTTGGCAATTGACATCCCGCCCATCAGCATAACAAGGCTCCCTGTTCTCCAGGGCCTGTCTTGCCTTTCTGGTTTTTACACATTTTGTGGATGTCCCTTTTGACCGGTGGGAAGTGATACTTCTTTGTAGTGCAGATTTGCATTGCCCGCTTGCTTGCTTGGCCAAAAAGGGCGTATGCGTTTTCTCCTGAATATATTCAGGAGAAAACGCATACGCCCTTTTTGGCCAAGTGCACCATTGTCCAAGTTGTGCCCCTCTTCCTGTGCGTTACAGGCGATTCCAACGTACCTCTTGAAATCTGTTTCCTGCTATTTTGCCTCACTTTCAAGTCCGCCTCGTTGACTTCCCTCAACAGATTTTTGGACGATAGTTGTCCTTTATCACTCTGCCAGTTTGTGAATTGCTGTGCCCCTGAGCTCCATTTCTCAACTCGTTGTTTGTGAGCTGAACGCAAGTCCAAAATTTTGGATCATGTCCTATACTGGTTCCCGGGGGGTGGCTGAGACTTTGGTTAATTCTTCTTCCTGCCGGGAAATTAGAGTGACATGTGCCCGTCCAAATGCCTAACAGCTACTCTCTCATGGGTTCTCCCTCATCCCTTCCATCCTCTGCCAAATTGGGAAGCTGTGCAAACCAGGAGGTTAAAGGGCCTGTCTCTCCAAGTTGGGAGATTGATAGTAAGGCAGTTGGAAAGTCAAACTGGAGCACCAGGAGAGGGACTATTCGTTGAGTTTTAGAAATCTTTCGTATTCACAGTGTGTGCATTCTCTAGGTTTCCTGTACATGTTATAGCTGTAGTAATATTCCCTTGAACCTGGAGAGTTGGGACCCATGGAATGGGGGCCATGCATTATTGCTTGAAAGGGTCTGCATTTGCTCACCCAATCTCACCAATCCTCTCAGTCCCAAGTGTCCAGCCTTATGCCACATACAGCTGTCATTGTAGACAGGGTCTTTCCTGGTTTCCTCAGACACCCTGAAGGAATTGTAAAGAATTTCCCTGTTTTTTGGTTTTGCTTTTGAAATTCCTTTTTATAGTGGGTTTGAGCTGATTCTCGCTGCCATGTTTATGCCACTCTAGACACACTTGATTCCCTTATGGAGACATATCAATACATAGGTTTTAAGATTCTTACTAGTCAGATATATTCCTCTGCGGGAAATATGGTGTTTTGAGTCTCTTTCACTGAGGAAGGTGTAGGTCTTGTCTATTCCAAAGTTGGTTTTTGAAACGGTCCCTGTGCTTATATCAAACTCTGGTTTTATGCATCACCCCACCTCTCCTTCCCCTTTATGCAGGCATAAGCGTGTTTTCTAAATATGAGACTCTGTTCTCTTTCCTAACTCAGTTCACGTGTAGCCATGTTTACAGGATCTTCATAAGTGATATCTTATGATAAGTTTCTTTTTCTGTGTGACTTATTTCACTTAGAATCATCGTACCTGAATCCACTCACTTTGCTGCTACTGGTCTTATGACATTGATTTCATGGCTGAGGGATATTCCATCGTACGTAAGTACCACAATGTTTTGAACCATTTTTATATTTCCTGGGATATTTAAGGTGTACCCAAGTTGAGGTTCTTGTAGCCAGTGCAGCCCTAAATTTGGAGGTGGCTCTTTCTTATTGATTTTCAGTTTTCCCAAGGTATATTCCCTAGACTGGAAGTGGCCTTGGCTCTGTAGCTCTGTTGTTTACTTGTTTTAGGGAACACAATGCACTCCTCCAGTGAGGCAGTTGGCAATTGACATCCCGCCCATCAGCATAACAAGGCTCCCAGTTCTCCAGGGCCTGTCTTGCCTTTCTGGTTTTTACACATTTTGTGGATGTCCCTTTTGACCGGTGGGAAGTGATACTTCTTTGTAGTGCAGATTTGCATTGCCCGCTTTCTTGCTTGGCCAAAAAGGGCGTATGCGTTTTCTCCTGAATATATTCAGGAGAAAACGCATACGCCCTTTTTGGCCAAGTGCACCATTGTCCAAGTTGTGCCCCTCTTCCTGTGCTTTACAGGCGATTCCAACGTACCTCTTGAAATCTGTTTCCTGCTATTTTGCCTCACTTTCAAGTCCGCCTCGTTGACTTCCCTCAACAGATTTTTGGACGATAGTTGTCCTTTATCACTCTGCCAGTTTGTGAATTGCTGTGCCCCTGAGCTCCATTTCTCAACTCGTTGTTTGTGAGCTGAACGCAAGTCCAAAATTTTGGATCATGTCCTATACTGCTTCCCGGGGGGTGGCTGAGACTTTGGTTAATTCTTCTTCCTGCCGGGAAATTAGAGTGACATGTGCCCGTCCAAATGCCTAACACCTACTCTCTCATGGGTTCTCCCTCATCCCTTCCATCCTCTGCCAAATTGGGAAGCTGTGCAAACCAGGAGGTTAAAGGGCCTGTCTCTCCAAGTTGGGAGATTGATAGTAAGGCAGTTGGAAAGTCAAACTGGAGCACCAGGAGAGGGACTATTCGTTGAGTTTTAGAAATCTTTCGTATTCACAGTGTGTGCATTCTCTAGGTTTCCTGTACATGTTATAGCTGTAGTAATATTCCCTTGAACATGGAGAGTTGGGACCCATGGAATGGGGGCCATGCATTATTGCTTGAAAGGGTCTGCATTTGCTCACCCAATCTCACCAATCCTCTCAGTCCCAAGTGTCCAGCCTTATGCCACATACAGCTGTCATTGTAGACAGGGTCTTTCCAGGTTTCCTCAGACACCCTGAAGGAATTGTAAAGAATTTCCCTGTTTTTTGGTTTTGCTTTTGAAATTCCTTTTTATAGTGGGTTTGAGCTGATTCTCGCTGCCATGTTTATGCCACTCTAGACACACTTGATTCCCTTATGGAGACATATCAATACATAGGTTTTAAGATTCTTACTAGTCAGATATATTCCTCTGCGGGAAATATGGTGTTTTGAGTCTCTTTCACTGAGGAAGGTGTAGGTCTTGTCTATTCCAAAGTTGGTTTTTGGAACGGTCCCTGTGCTTATATCAAACTCTGGTTTTATGCATCACCCCACCTCTCCATCCCCTTTATGCAGGCATAAGAGTGTTTTCTAAATATGAGACTCTGTTCTCTTTCCTAACTCAGTTCACGTGTAGCCATGTTTACAGGATCTTCATAAGTGATATCTTATGATAAGTTCCTTTTTCTGTGTGACTTATTTCACTTAGAATCATCGTACCTGAATCCACTCACTTTGCTGCTACTGGTCTTATGACATTGATTTCATGCCTGAGGGATATTCCATCGTACGTAAGTACCACAATGTTTTGAACCATTTTTATATTTCCTGGGATATTTAAGGTGTACCCAAGTTGAGGTTCTTGTAGTCAGTGCTGCCCTAAATTTGGAGGTGGCTCTTTCTTATTTATTTTCAGTTTTCCCATGGTATATTCCCTAGACTGGAAGTGGCCTTGGCTCTGTAGCTCTGTTGTTTACTTGTTTTAGGGAAAACAATGCACTCCTCCAGTGAGGCAGTTGGCAATTTACATCCCGCCCATCAGCATGACAAGGCTCCCTGTTCTCCAGTGCCTGTCTTGCCTTTCTGGTTTTTACACATTTTGTGGATGTCCCTTTTGACCGGTGGGAAGTGATACTTCTTTGTAGTGCAGATTTGCATTGCCCGCTTGCTTGCTTGGCCAAAAAGGGCGTATGCGTTTTCTCCTGAATATATTCAGGAGAAAACGTATACGCCCTTTTTGGCCAAGTGCACCATTGTTCAAGTTGTGCCCCTCTTCCTGTGCTTTACAGGCGATTCCAACGTAACTCTTGAAATCTGTTTCCTGCTATTTTGCCTCGTTTTCAAGTCCGCCTCGTTGACTTCCCTCAACAGATTTTTGGACGATAGTTGTCCTTTATCACTCTGCCAGTTTGTGAATTGCTGTGCCCCTGAGCTCCATTTCTCAACTCGTTTTTTGTGAGCTGAACGCAAGTCCAAAATTTTGGATCATGTCCTATACTGGTTCCTGGTGGTTCGCTGAGACTTTGGTTAATTCTTCTTCCTGCCGGGAAATTAGAGTGACATGTGCCCGTCCAAATGCCTAACAGCTACTCTCTCATGGGTTCTCCCTCGTCCCTTCCATCCTCTGCCAAATTGGGAACCTGTGCAAACCAGGAGGTTAAAGGGCCTGTCTCTCCAAGTTGGGAGATTGATAGTAAGGCAGTTGGAAAGTCAAACTGGAGCACCAGGAGAGGGACTATTCGTTGAGTTTTAGAAACCTTTCGTATTCACAGTGTGTCCATTCTCTAGGTTTCCTGTACATGTTATAGCTGTAGTAATATTCCCTTGAACATGGAGAGTTGGGACCCATGGAATGGGGGCCATGCATTATTGCTTGAAAGGGTCTGCATTTGCTCACCCAATCTCACCAATCCTCTCAGTCCCAAGTGTCCAGCCTTATGCCACATACAGCTGTCATTGTAGACAGGGTCTTTCCAGGTTTCCTCAGACACCCTGAAGGAATTGTAAAGAATTTCCCTGTTTTTTGGTTTTGCTTTTGAAATTCCTTTTTATAGTGGGTTTGAGCTGATTCTCGCTGCCATGTTTATGCCACTCTAGATACACTTGATTCCCTTATGGAGACATATCAATACATAGGTTTTAAGATTCTTACTAGTCAGATATATTCCTCTGCGGGAAATATGGTGTTTTGAGTCTCTTTCACTGAGGAAGGTGTAGGTCTTGTCTATTCCAAAGTTGGTTTTTGAAACGGTCCCTGTGCTTATATCAAACTCTGGTTTTATGCATCACCCCACCTCTCCTTCCCCTTTATGCAGGCATAAGCGTGTTTTCTAAATATGAGACTCTGTTCTCTTTCCTAACTCAGTTCACGTGTAGCCATGTTTACAGGATCTTCATAAGTGATATCTTATGATAAGTTTCTTTTTCTGTGTGACTTATTTCACTTAGAATCATCGTACCTGAATCCACTCACTTTGCTGCTACTGGTCTTATGACATTGATTTCATGGCTGAGGGATATTCCATCGTACGTAAGTACCACAATGTTTTGAACCATTTTTATATTTCCTGTGATATTTAAGGTGTACCCAAGTTGAGGTTCTTGTAGTCAGTGCAGCCCTAAATTTGGAGGTGGCTCTTTCTTATTGATTTTCAGTTTTCCCAAGGTATATTCCCTAGACTGGAAGTGGCCTTGGCTCTGTAGCTCTGTTGTTTACTTGTTTTAGGGAACACAATGCACTCCTCCAGTGAGGCAGTTGGCAATTTACATCCCGCCCATCAGCATAACAAGGCTCCCTGTTCTCCAGGGCCTGTCTTGCCTTTCTGGTTTTTTCACATTTGTGGAAGTCCCTTTTGACCGGTGGGAAGTGATACTTCTTTGTAGTGCAGATTTGCATTGCCCGCTTGCTTGCTTGGCCAAAAAGGGCGTATGCGTTTTCTCCTGAATATATTCAGGAGAAAACGCATACGCCCTTTTTGGCCAAGTGCACCATTGTCCAAGTTGTGCCCCTCTTCCTGTGCTTTACAGGCGATTCCAACGTACCTCTTGAAATCTGTTTCCTGCTATTTTGCCTCGCTTTCAAGTCCGCCTCGTTGACTTCCCTCAACAGATTTTTGGACGATAGTTGTCCTTTATCACTCTGCCAGTTTGTGAATTGCTGTGCCCCTGAGCTCCATTTCTCAACTCGTTTTTTGTGAGCTGAACGCAAGTCCAAAATTTTGGATCATGTCCTATACTGGTTCCCGGGGGGTGGCTGAGACCTTGGTTAATTCTTCTTCCTGCCGGGAAATTAGAGTGACATGTGCCCGTCCAAATGCCTAACAGCTACTCTCTCATGGGTTCTCCCTCATCCCTTCCATCCTCTGCCAATTTGGGAAGCTGTGCTAACCAGGAGGTTAAAGGGCCTGTCTCTCCAAGTTGGGAGATTGATAGTAAGGCAGTTGGAAAGTCAAACTGGAGCACCAGGAGAGGGACTATTCGTTGAGTTTTAGAAATCTTTCGTATTCACAGTGTGTGCATTCTCTAGGTTTCCTGTACATGTTATAGCTGTAGTAATATTCCCTTGAACATGGAGAGTTGGGACCCATGGAATGGGGGCCATGCATTATTGCTTGAAAGGGTCTGCATTTGCTCACCCAATCTCACCAATCCTCTCAGTCCCAAGTGTCCAGCCTTATGCCACATACAGCTGTCATTGTAGACAGGGTCTTTCCAGGTTTCCTCAGACACCCTGAAGGAATTGTAAAGAATTTCCCTGTTTTTTGGTTTTGCTTTTGAAATTCCTTTTTATAGTGGGTTTGAGCTGATTCTCACTGCCATGTTTATGCCACTCTAGACACACTTGATTCCCTTATGGAGACATATCAATACATAGGTTTTAAGATTCTTACTAGTCAGATATATTCCTCTGCGGGAAATATGGTGTTTTGAGTCTCTTTCACTGAGGAAGGTGTAGGTCTTGTCTATTCCAAAGTTGGTTTTTGGAACGGTCCCTGTGCTTATATCAAACTCTGGTTTTATGCATCACCCCACCTCTCCATCCCCTTTATGCAGGCATAAGAGTGTTTTCTAAATATGAGACTCTGTTCTCTTTCCTAACTCAGTTCACGTGTAGCCATGTTTACAGGATCTTCATAAGTGATATCTTATGATAAGTTCCTTTTTCTGTGTGACTTATTTCACTTAGAATCATCGTACCTGAATCCACTCACTTTGCTGCTACTGGTCTTATGACATTGATTTCATGCCTGAGGGATATTCCATCGTACGTAAGTACCACAATGTTTTGAACCATTTTTATATTTCCTGGGATATTTAAGGTGTACCCAAGTTGAGGTTCTTGTAGTCAGTGCTGCCCTAAATTTGGAGGTGGCTCTTTCTTATTTATTTTCAGTTTTCCCATGGTATATTCCCTAGACTGGAAGTGGCCTTGGCTCTGTAGCTCTGTTGTTTACTTGTTTTAGGGAACACAATGCACTCCTCCAGTGAGGCAGTTGGCAATTTACATCCCGCCCATCAGCATGACAAGGCTCCCTGTTCTCCAGTGCCTGTCTTGCCTTTCTGGTTTTTACACATTTTGTGGATGTCCCTTTTGACCGGTGGGAAGTGATACTTCTTTGTAGTGCAGATTTGCATTGCCCGCTTGCTTGCTTGGCCAAAAAGGGCGTATGCGTTTTCTCCTGAATATATTCAGGAGAAAACGTATACGCCCTTTTTGGCCAAGTGCACCATTGTTCAAGTTGTGCCCCTCTTCCTGTGCTTTACAGGCGATTCCAACGTAACTCTTGAAATCTGTTTCCTGCTATTTTGCCTCGTTTTCAAGTCCGCCTCGTTGACTTCCCTCAACAGATTTTTGGACGATAGTTGTCCTTTATCACTCTGCCAGTTTGTGAATTGCTGTGCCCCTGAGCTCCATTTCTCAACTCGTTTTTTGTGAGCTGAACGCAAGTCCAAAATTTTGGATCATGTCCTATACTGGTTCCTGGTGGTTCGCTGAGACTTTGGTTAATTCTTCTTCCTGCCGGGAAATTAGAGTGACATGTGCCCGTCCAAATGCCTAACAGCTACTCTCTCATGGGTTCTCCCTCGTCCCTTCCATCCTCTGCCAAATTGGGAACCTGTGCAAACCAGGAGGTTAAAGGGCCTGTCTCTCCAAGTTGGGAGATTGATAGTAAGGCAGTTGGAAAGTCAAACTGGAGCACCAGGAGAGGGACTATTCGTTGAGTTTTAGAAACCTTTCGTATTCACAGTGTGTCCATTCTCTAGGTTTCCTGTACATGTTATAGCTGTAGTAATATTCCCTTGAACCTGGAGAGTTGGGACCCATGGAATGGGGGCCATGCATTATTGCTTGAAAGGGTCTGCATTTGCTCACCCAATCTCACCAATCCTCTCAGTCCCAAGTGTCCAGCCTTATGCCACATCCAGCTGTCATTGTAGATAGGGTCTTTCCAGGTTTCCTCAGACACCCTGAAGGAATTGTAAAGAATTTCCCTGTTTTTTGGTTTTGCTTTTGAAATTCCTTTTTATAGTGGGTTTGAGCTGATTCTTGCTGCCATGTTTATGCCACTCTAGACACACTTGATTCCCTTATGGAGACATATCAATACATAGGTTTTAAGATTCTTACTAGTCAGATATATTCCTCTGTGGGAAATATGGGGTTTTGAGTCTCCTTCACTGAGGAAGGTGTCGGTCTTCTGAATTCCAAAGTTGGTTTTTGAAACGGTCCCTGTGCTTATATCAAACTCTGGTTTTATGCATCACCCCACCTCTCCTTCCCCTTTATGCAGGCATAAGAGTGTTTTCTAAATGTGAGACTCTGTTCCCTTTCCTAACTCAGTTCACGTGTAGCCATGTTTACAGGATCTTCATAAGTGATATCTTATGATAAGTTTCTTTTTCTGTGTGACTTATTTCACTTAGAATCATCGTACCTGAATCCACTCACTTTGCTGCTACTGGTCTTATGTAATTGATTTCATGGCTGAGGGATATTCCATCGTACGTAAGTACCACAATGTTATGAACCATTTTTATATTTGCTGGGATATTTAAGGTGTACCCAAGTTGAGGTTCTTGTAGTCAGTGCAGCCCTAAATTTGGAGGTGGCTCTTTCTTATTGATTTTCAGTTTTGCCAAGGTATATTCCCTAGACTGGAAGTGGCCTTGGCTCTGTAGCTCTGTTGTTTACTTGTTTTAGGGAACACAATGCACTCCTCCAGTGAGGCAGTTGGCAATTTACATCCCGCCCATCAGCATAACAAGGCTCCCTGTTCTCCAGGGCCTGTCTTGCCTTTCTGGTTTTTACACATTTTGTGGATATCCCTTTTGATCGGTGGGAAGTGATACATCTTTGTAGTGCAGATTTCCCTTGCCCGCTAGCTTGCTTGGCCAAAAAGGGCGTATGCGTTTTCTCCTGAATATATTCAGGAGAAAATGCATACGCCCTTTTTGGCCAAGTGCACCATTGTCCAAGTTGTGCCCCTCTTCCTGTGCTTTACAGGCAATTCCAACGTACCTCTTGAAATCTGTTTCCTGCTATTTTGCCTCGCTTTCAAGTCCGCCTCGTTGACTTCCCTCAACAGATTTTTGGACGATAGTTGTCCTTTATCACTCTGCCAGTTTGTGAATTGCTGTGCCCCTGAGCTCCATTTCTCAACTCGTTTTTTGTGAGCTGAACGCAAGTCCAAAATTTTGGATCATGTCCTATACTGGTTCCCGGTGGGTGGCTGAGAATTTGGTTAATTCTTCTTCCTGCTGGGAAATTAGAGTGACATGTGCCCGTCCAAATGCCTAACAGCTACTCTCTCATGGGTTCTCCCTCGTCCCTTCCATCCTCTGCCAAATTGGGAACCTGTGCAAACCAGGAGGTTAAAGGGCCTGTCTCTCCAAGTTGGGAGATTGATAGTAAGGCAGTTGGAAAGTCAAACTGGAGCACCAGGAGAGGGACTATTCGTTGAGTTTTAGAAACCTTTCGTATTCACAGTGTGTACATTCTCTAGGTTTCCTGTACATGTTATAGCTGTAGTAATATTCCCTTGAACCTGGAGAGTTGGGACCCATGGAATGGGGGCCATGCATTATTGCTTGAAAGGGTCTGCATTTGCTCACCCAATCTCACCAATCCTCTCAGTCCCAAGTGTCCAGCCTTATGCCACATCCAGCTGTCATGGTACATAGGGTCTTTCCAGGTTTCCTCAGACACCCTGAAGGAATTGTAAAGAATTTCCCTGTTTTTTGGTTTTGCTTTTGAAATTCCTTTTTATAGTGGGTTTGAGCTGATTCTTGCTGCCATGTTTATGCCACTCTAGACACACTTGATTCCCTTATGGAGACATATCAATACATAGGTTTTAAGATTCTTACTAGTCAGATATATTCCTCTGTGGGAAATATGGGGTTTTGAGTCTCCTTCACTGAGGAAGGTGTCGGTCTTCTGAATTCCAAAGTTGGTTTTTGAAACGGTCCCTGTGCTTATATCAAACTCTGGTTTTATGCATCACCCCACCTCTCCTTCCCCTTTATGCAGGCATAAGAGTGTTTTCTAAATGTGAGACTCTGTTCTCTTTCCTAACTCAGTTCACGTGTAGCCATGTTTACAGGATCTTCATAAGTGATATCTTATGATAAGTTTCTTTTTCTGTGTGACTTATTTCACTTAGAATCATCGTACCTGAATCCACTCACTTTGCTGCTACTGGTCTTATGACATTGATTTCATGGCTGAGGGATATTCCATCGTACGTAAGTACCACAATGTTTTGAACCATTTTTATATTTGCTGGGATATTTAAGGTGTACCCAAGTTGAGGTTCTTGTAGTCAGTGCAGCCCTAAATTTGGAGGTGGCTCTTTCTTATTGATTTTCAGTTTTGCCAAGGTATATTCCCTAGACTGGAAGTGGCCTTGGCTCTGTAGCTCTGTTGTTTACTTGTTTTAGGGAACACAATGCACTCCTCCAGTGAGGCAGTTGGCAATTTACATCCCGCCCATCAGCATAACAAGGCTCCCTGTTCTCCAGGGCCTGTCTTGCCTTTCTGGTTTTTACACATTTTGTGGATGTCCCTTTTGACCGGTGGGAAGTGATACTTCTTTGTAGTGCAGATTTCCCTTGCCCGCTAGCTTGCTTGGCCAAAAAGGGCGTATACGTTTTCTCCTGAATATATTCAGGAGAAAATGCATACGCCCTTTTTGGCCAAGTGCACCATTGTCCAAGTTGTGCCCCTCTTCCTGTGCTTTACAGGCGATTCCAACGTACCTCTTGAAATCTGTTTCCTGCTATTTTGCCTCGCTTTCAAGTCCGCCTCGTTGACTTCCCTCAACAGATTTTTGGACGATAGTTGTCCTTTATCACTCTGCCAGTTTGTGAATTGCTGTGCCCCTGAGCTCCATTTCTCAACTCGTTTTTTGTGAGCTGAACGCAAGTCCAAAATTTTGGATCATGTCCTATACTGGTTCCCGGGGGGTGGCTGAGACCTTGGTTAATTCTTCTTCCTGCCGGGAAATTAGAGTGACATGTGCCCGTCCAAATGCCTAACAGCTACTCTCTCATGGGTTCTCCCTCATCCCTTCCATCCTCTGCCAATTTGGGAAGCTGTGCAAACCAGGAGGTTAAAGGGCCTGTCTCTCCAAGTTGGGAGATTGATAGTAAGGCAGTTGGAAAGTCAAACTGGAGCACCAGGAGAGGGACTATTCGTTGAGTTTTAGAAATCTTTCGTATTCACAGTGTGTGCATTCTCTAGGTTTCCTGTACATGTTATAGCTGTAGTAATATTCCCTTGAACATGGAGAGTTGGGACCCATGGAATGGGGGCCATGCATTATTGCTTGAAAGGGTCTGCATTTGCTCACCCAATCTCACCAATCCTCTCAGTCCCAAGTGTCCAGCCTTATGCCACATACAGCTGTCATTGTAGACAGGGTCTTTCCAGGTTTCCTCAGACACCCTGAAGGAATTGTAAAGAATTTCCCTGTTTTTTGGTTTTGCTTTTGAAATTCCTTTTTATAGTGGGTTTGAGCTGATTCTCGCTGCCATGTTTATGCCACTCTAGACACACTTGATTCCCTTATGGAGACATATCAATACATAGGTTTTAAGATTCTTACTAGTCAGATATATTCCTCTGCGGGAAATATGGTGTTTTGAGTCTCTTTCACTGAGGAAGGTGTAGGTCTTGTCTATTCCAAAGTTGGTTTTTGGAACGGTCCCTGTGCTTATATCAAACTCTGGTTTTATGCATCACCCCACCTCTCCATCCCCTTTATGCAGGCATAAGAGTGTTTTCTAAATATGAGACTCTGTTCTCTTTCCTAACTCAGTTCACGTGTAGCCATGTTTACAGGATCTTCATAAGTGATATCTTATGATAAGTTCCTTTTTCTGTGTGACTTATTTCACTTAGAATCATCGTACCTGAATCCACTCACTTTGCTGCTACTGGTCTTATGACATTGATTTCATGCCTGAGGGATATTCCATCGTACGTAAGTACCACAATGTTTTGAACCATTTTTATATTTCCTGGGATATTTAAGGTGTACCCAAGTTGAGGTTCTTGTAGTCAGTGCTGCCCTAAATTTGGAGGTGGCTCTTTCTTATTTATTTTCAGTTTTCCCATGGTATATTCCCTAGACTGGAAGTGGCCTTGGCTCTGTAGCTCTGTTGTTTACTTGTTTTAGGGAACACAATGCACTCCTCCAGTGAGGCAGTTGGCAATTTACATCCCGCCCATCAGCATGACAAGGCTCCCTGTTCTCCAGTGCCTGTCTTGCCTTTCTGGTTTTTACACATTTTGTGGATGTCCCTTTTGACCGGTGGGAAGTGATACTTCTTTGTAGTGCAGATTTGCATTGCCCGCTTGCTTGCTTGGCCAAAAAGGGCGTATGCGTTTTCTCCTGAATATATTCAGGAGAAAACGTATACGCCCTTTTTGGCCAAGTGCACCATTGTTCAAGTTGTGCCCCTCTTCCTGTGCTTTACAGGCGATTCCAACGTAACTCTTGAAATCTGTTTCCTGCTATTTTGCCTCGTTTTCAAGTCCGCCTCTTTGACTTCCCTCAACAGATTTTTGGACGATAGTTGTCCTTTATCACTCTGCCAGTTTGTGAATTGCTGTGCCCCTGAGCTCCATTTCTCAACTCGTTTTTTGTGAGCTGAACGCAAGTCCAAAATTTTGGATCATGTCCTATACTGGTTCCTGGTGGGTCGCTGAGACTTTGGTTAATTCTTCTTCCTGCCGGGAAATTAGAGTGACATGTGCCCGTCCAAATGCCTAACAGCTACTCTCTCATGGGTTCTCCCTCGTCCCTTCCATCCTCTGCCAAATTGGGAACCTGTGCAAACCAGGAGGTTAAAGGGCCTGTCTCTCCAAGTTGGGAGATTGATAGTAAGGCAGTTGGAAAGTCAAACTGGAGCACCAGGAGAGGGACTATTCGTTGAGTTTTAGAAACCTTTCGTATTCACAGTGTGTCCATCTCTAGGTTTCCTGTACATGTTATAGCTGTAGTAATATTCCCTTGAACCTGGAGAGTTGGGACCCATGGAATGGGGGCCATGCATTATTGCTTGAAAGGGTCTGCATTTGCTCACCCAATCTCACCAATCCTCTCAGTCCCACGTGTCCAGCCTTATGCCACATCCAGCTGTCATGGTACATAGGGTCTTTCCAGGTTTCCTCAGACACCCTGAAGGAATTGTAAAGAATTTCCCTGTTTTTTGGTTTTGCTTTTGAAATTCCTTTTTATAGTGGGTTTGAGCTGATTCTTGCTGCCATGTTTATGCCACTCTAGACACACTTGATTCCCTTATGGAGACATATCAATACATAGGTTTTAAGATTCTTACTAGTCAGATATATTCCTCTGTGGGAAATATGGGGTTTTGAGTCTCCTTCACTGAGGAAGGTGTCGGTCTTCTGAATTCCAAAGTTGGTTTTTGAAACGGTCCCTGTGCTTATATCAAACTCTGGTTTTATGCATCACCCCACCTCTCCTTCCCCTTTATGCAGGCATAAGAGTGTTTTCTAAATGTGAGACTCTGTTCTCTTTCCTAACTCAGTTCACGTGTAGCCATGTTTACAGGATCTTCATAAGTGATATCTTATGATAAGTTTCTTTTTCTGTGTGACTTATTTCACTTAGAATCATCGTACCTGAATCCACTCACTTTGCTGCTACTGGTCTTATGTAATTGATTTCATGGCTGAGGGATATTCCATCGTACGTAAGTACCACAATGTTTTGAACCATTTTTATATTTGCTGGGATATTTAAGGTGTACCCAAGTTGAGGTTCTTGTAGTCAGTGCAGCCCTAAATTTGGAGGTGGCCCTTTCTTATTGATTTTCAGTTTTGCCAAGGTATATTCCCTAGACTGGAAGTGGCCTTGGCTCTGTAGCTCTGTTGTTTACTTGTTTTAGGGAACACAATGCACTCCTCCAGTGAGGCAGTTGGCAATTTACATCCCGCCCATCAGCATAACAAGGCTCCCTGTTCTCCAGGGCCTGTCTTGCCTTTCTGGTTTTTACACATTTTGTGGATATCCCTTTTGATCGGTGGGAAGTGATACATCTTTGTAGTGCAGATTTCCCTTGCCCGCTAGCTTGCTTGGCCAAAAAGGGCGTATGCGTTTTCTCCTGAATATATTCAGGAGAAAATGCATACGCCCTTTTTGGCCAAGTGCACCATTGTCCAAGTTGTGCCCCTCTTCCTGTGCTTTACAGGCGATTCCAACGTACCTCTTGAAATCTGTTTCCTGCTATTTTGCCTCGCTTTCAAGTCCGCCTCGTTGACTTCCCTCAACAGATTTTTGGACGATAGTTGTCCTTTATCACTCTGCCAGTTTGTGAATTGCTGTGCCCCTGAGCTCCATTTCTCAACTCGTTTTTTGTGAGCTGAACGCAAGTCCAAAATTTTGGATCATGTCCTATACTGGTTCCCGGTGGGTGGCTGAGAATTTGGTTAATTCTTCTTCCTGCTGGGAAATTAGAGTGACATGTGCCCGTCCAAATGCCTAACAGCTACTCTCTCATGGGTTCTCCCTCGTCCCTTCCATCCTCTGCCAAATTGGGAACCTGTGCAAACCAGGAGGTTAAAGGGCCTGTCTCTCCAAGTTGGGAGATTGATAGTAAGGCAGTTGGAAAGTCAAACTGGAGCACCAGGAGAGGGACTATTCGTTGAGTTTTAGAAACCTTTCGTATTCACAGTGTGTACATTCTCTAGGTTTCCTGTACATGTTATAGCTGTAGTAATATTCCCTTGAACCTGGAGAGTTGGGACCCATGGAATGGGGGCCATGCATTATTGCTTGAAAGGGTCTGCATTTGCTCACCCAATCTCACCAATCCTCTCAGTCCCAAGTGTCCAGCCTTATGCCACATCCAGCTGTCATGGTACATAGGGTCTTTCCAGGTTTCCTCAGACACCCTGAAGGAATTGTAAAGAATTTCCCTGTTTTTTGGTTTTGCTTTTGAAATTCCTTTTTATAGTGGGTTTGAGCTGATTCTTGCTGCCATGTTTATGCCACTCTAGACACACTTGATTCCCTTATGGAGACATATCAATACATAGGTTTTAAGATTCTTACTAGTCAGATATATTCCTCTGTGGGAAATATGGGGTTTTGAGTCTCCTTCACTGAGGAAGGTGTCGGTCTTCTGAATTCCAAAGTTGGTTTTTGAAACGGTCCCTGTGCTTATATCAAACTCTGGTTTTATGCATCACCCCACCTCTCCTTCCCCTTTATGCAGGCATAAGAGTGTTTTCTAAATGTGAGACTCTGTTCTCTTTCCTAACTCAGTTCACGTGTAGCCATGTTTACAGGATCTTCATAAGTGATATCTTATGATAAGTTTCTTTTTCTGTGTGACTTATTTCACTTAGAATCATCGTACCTGAATCCACTCACTTTGCTGCTACTGGTCTTATGACATTGATTTCATGGCTGAGGGATATTCCATCGTACGTAAGTACCACAATGTTTTGAACCATTTTTATATTTGCTGGGATATTTAAGGTGTACCCAAGTTGAGGTTCTTGTAGTCAGTGCAGCCCTAAATTTGGAGGTGGCTCTTTCTTATTGATTTTCAGTTTTGCCAAGGTATATTCCCTAGACTGGAAGTGGCCTTGGCTCTTTAGCTCTGTTGTTTACTTGTTTTAGGGAACACAATGCACTCCTCCAGTGAGGCAGTTGGCAATTTACATCCCGCCCATCAGCATAACAAGGCTCCCTGTTCTCCAGGGCCTGTCTTGCCTTTCTGGTTTTTACACATTTTGTGGATGTCCCTTTTGACCGGTGGGAAGTGATACTTCTTTGTAGTGCAGATTTCCCTTGCCCGCTAGCTTGCTTGGCCAAAAAGGGCGTATGCGTTTTCTCCTGAATATATTCAGGAGAAAATGCATACGCCCTTTTTGGCCAAGTGCACCATTGTCCAAGTTGTGCCCCTCTTCCTGTGCTTTACAGGCGATTCCAACGTACCTCTTGAAATCTGTTTCCTGCTATTTTGCCTCACTTTCAAGTCCGCCTCGTTGACTTCCCTCAACAGATTTTTGGACGATAGTTGTCCTTTATCACTCTGCCAGTTTGTGAATTGCTGTGCCCCTGAGCTCCATTTCTCAACTCGTTTTTTGTGAGCTGAACGCAAGTCCAAAATTTTGGATCATGTCCTATACTGGTTCCCGGTGGGTGGCTGAGAATTTGGTTAATTCTTCTTCCTGCTGGGAAATTAGAGTGACATGTGCCCGTCCAAATGCCTAACAGCTACTCTCTCATGGGTTCTCCCTCGTCCCTTCCATCCTCTGCCAAATTGGGAACCTGTGCAAACCAGGAGGTTAAAGGGCCTGTCTCTCCAAGTTGGGAGATTGATAGTAAGGCAGTTGGAAAGTCAAACTGGAGCACCAGGAGAGGGACTATTCGTTGAGTTTTAGAAACCTTTCGTATTCACAGTGTGTGCATTCTCTAGGTTTCCTGTACATGTTATAGCTGTAGTAATATTCCCTTGAACCTGGAGAGTTGGGACCCATGGAATGGGGGCCATGCATTATTGCTTGAAAGGGTCTGCATTTGCTCACCCAGTCTCACCAATCCTCTCAGTCCCAAGTGTCCAGCCTTATGCCACATCCAGCTGTCATTGTAGTTAGGGTCTTTCCATGTTTCCTCAGACACCCTGAAGGAATTGTAAAGAATTTTCCTGTTTTTTGGTTTTGCTTTTGAAATTCCTTTTTATAGTGGGTTTGAGCTGATTCTCGCTGCCATGTTTATGCCACTCTAGACACACTTGATTCCCTTATGGAGACAAATCAATACATAGGTTTTAAGATTCTTACTAGTCAGATATATTCCTCTGTGGGAAATATGGGGTTTTGAGTCTCTTTCACTGAGGAAGGTGTCGGTCTTGTCAATTCCAAAGTTGGTTTTTGAAACGGTCCCTGTGCTTATATCAAACTCTGGTTTTATGCATCACGCCACCTCTCCTTCCCCTTTATGCAGGCATAAGAGTGTTTTCTAAATATGAGACTCTGTTCTCTTTCCTAACTCAGTTCACGTGTAGCCATGTTTACAGGATCTTCATAAGTGATATCTTATGATAAGTTCCTTTTTCTGTGTGACTTATTTCACTTAGAATCATCGTTCCTGAATCCACTCACTTTGCTGCTACTGGTCTTATGACATTGATTTCATGCCTAAGGGATATTCCATCGTACGTAAGTACCACAATGTTTTGAACCATTTTTATATTTCCTGGGATATTTAAGGTGTACCCAAGTTGAGGTTCTTGTAGTCAGTGCTGCCCTAAATTTGGATGTGGCTCTTTCTTATTTATTTTCAGTTTTCCCATGGTATATTCCCTAGACTGGAAGTGGCCTTGGCTCTGTAGCTCTGTTGTTTACTTGTTTTAGGGAACACAATGCACTCCTCCAGTGAGGCAGTTGGCAATTTACATCCCGCCCATCAGCATGACAAGGCTCCCTGTTCTCCAGTGCCTGTCTTGCCTTTCTGGTTTTTACACATTTTGTGGATGTCCCTTTTGACCGGTGGGAAGTGATACTTCTTTGTAGTGCAGATTTGCATTGCCCGCTTGCTTGCTTGGCCAAAAAGGGCGTATGCGTTTTCTCCTGAATATATTCAGGAGAAAACGTATATGCCCTTTTTGGCCAAGTGCACCATTGTTCAAGTTGTGCCCCTCTTCCTGTGCTTTACAGGCGATTCCAACGTAACTCTTGAAATCTGTTTCCTGCTATTTTGCCTCGTTTTCAAGTCCGCCTCGTTGACTTCCCTCAACAGATTTTTGGACGATAGTTGTCCTTTATCACTCTGCCAGTTTGTGAATTGCTGTGCCCCTGAGCTCCATTTCTCAACTCGTTTTTTGTGAGCTGAACGCAAGTCCAAAATTTTGGATCATGTCCTATACTGGTTCCTGGTGGGTGGCTGAGACTTTGGTTAATTCTTCTTCCTGCCGGGAAATTAGAGTGACATGTGCCCGTCCAAATGCCTAACAGCTACTCTCTCATGGGTTCTCCCTCGTCCCTTCCATCCTCTGCCAAATTGGGAACCTGTGCAAACCAGGAGGTTAAAGGGCCTGTCTCTCCAAGTTGGGAGATTGATAGTAAGGCAGTTGGAAAGTCAAACTGGAGCACCAGGAGAGGGACTATTCGTTGAGTTTTAGAAACCTTTCGTATTCACAGTGTGTCCATTCTCTAGGTTTCCTGTACATGTTATAGCTGTAGTAATATTGCCTTGAACCTGGAGAGTTGGGACCCATGGAATGGGGGCCATGCATTATTGCTTGAAAGGGTCTGCATTTGCTCACCCAATCTCACCAATCCTCTCAGTCCCAAGTGTCCAGCCTTATGCCACATCCAGCTGTCATGGTACATAGGGTCTTTCCAGGTTTCCTCAGACACCCTGAAGGAATTGTAAAGAATTTCCCTGTTTTTTGGTTTTGCTTTTGAAATTCCTTTTTATAGTGGGTTTGAGCTGATTCTTGCTGCCATGTTTATGCCACTCTAGACACACTTGATTCCCTTATGGAGACATATCAATACATAGGTTTTAAGATTCTTACTAGTCAGATATATTCCTCTGTGGGAAATATGGGGTTTTGAGTCTCCTTCACTGAGGAAGGTGTCTGTGTTGTGAATTCCAAAGTTTGTTTTTTGAAACGGTCCCTGTGCTTATATCAAACTCTGGTTTTATGCATCACCCCACCTCTCCTTCCCCTTTATGCAGGCATAAGAGTGTTTTCTAAATGTGAGACTCTGTTCTCTTTCCTAACTCAGTTCACGTGTAGCCATGTTTACAGGATCTTCATAAGTGATATCTTATGATAAGTTTCTTTTTCTGTGTGACTTATTTCACTTAGAATCATCGTACCTGAATTCACTCACTTTGCTGCTACTGGTCTTATGACATTGATTTCATGGCTGAGGGATATTCCATCGTACGTAAGTACCACAATGTTTTGAACCATTTTTATATTTGCTGGGATATTTAAGGTGTACCCAAGTTGAGGTTCTTGTAGTCAGTGCAGCCCTAAATTTGGAGGTGGCTCTTTCTTATTGATTTTCAGTTTTCCCAAGGTATATTCCCTAGACTGGAAGTGGCCTTGGCTCTGTAGCTCTGTTGTTTACTTGTTTTAGGGAACACAATGCACTCCTCCAGTGAGGCAGTTGGCAATTTACATCCCGCCCATCAGCATGACAAGGCTCCCTGTTCTCCAGTGCCTGTCTTGCCTTTCTGGTTTTTACACATTTTGTGGATGTCCCTTTTGACCGGTGGGAAGTGATACTTCTTTGTAGTGCAGATTTGCATTGCCCGCTTGCTTGCTTGGCCAAAAAGGGCATATGCGTTTTCTCCTGAATATATTCAGGAGAAAACGTATATGCCCTTTTTGGCCAAGTGCACCATTGTTCAAGTTGTGCCCCTCTTCCTGTGCTTTACAGGCGATTCCAACGTAACTCTTGAAATCTGTTTCCTGCTATTTTGCCTCGTTTTCAAGTCCGCCTCGTTGACTTCCCTCAACAGATTTTTGGACGATAGTTGTCCTTTATCACTCTGCCAGTTTGTGAATTGCTGTGCCCCTGAGCTCCATTTCTCAACTCGTTTTTTGTGAGCTGAACGCAAGTCCAAAATTTTGGCTCATGTCCTATACTGGTTCCTGGTGGGTCGCTGAGACTTTGGTTAATTCTTCTTCCTGCCGGGAAATTAGAGTGACATGTGCCCGTCCAAATGCCTAACAGCTACTCTCTCATGGGTTCTCCCTCGTCCCTTCCATCCTCTGCCAAATTGGGAACCTGTGCAAACCAGGAGGTTAAAGGGCCTGTCTCTCCAAGTTGGGAGATTGATAGTAAGGCAGTTGGAAAGTCAAACTGGAGCACCAGGAGAGGGACTATTCGTTGAGTTTTAGAAACCTTTCGTATTCACAGTGTGTCCATTCTCTAGGTTTCCTGTACATGTTATAGCTGTAGTAATATTCCCTTGAACCTGGAGAGTTGGGACCCATGGAATGGGGGCCATGCATTATTGCTTGAAAGGGTCTGCATTTGCTCACCCAATCTCACCAATCCTCTCAGTCCCAAGTGTCCAGCCTTATGCCACATCCAGCTGTCATGGTACATAGGGTCTTTCCAGGTTTCCTCAGACACCCTGAAGGAATTGTAAAGAATTTCCCTGTTTTTTGGTTTTGCTTTTGAAATTCCTTTTTATAGTGGGTTTGAGCTGATTCTTGCTGCCATGTTTATGCCACTCTAGACACACTTGATTCCCTTATGGAGACATATCAATACATAGGTTTTAAGATTCTTACTAGTCAGATATATTCCTCTGTGGGAAATATGGGGTTTTGAGTCTCCTTCACTGAGGAAGGTGTCTGTGTTGTGAATTCCAAAGTTTGTTTTTTGAAACGGTCCCTGTGCTTATATCAAACTCTGGTTTTATGCATCACCCCACCTCTCCTTCCCCTTTATGCAGGCATAAGAGTGTTTTCTAAATGTGAGACTCTGTTCTCTTTCCTAACTCAGTTCACGTGTAGCCATGTTTACAGGATCTTCATAAGTGATATCTTATGATAAGTTTCTTTTTCTGTGTGACTTATTTCACTTAGAATCATCGTACCTGAATTCACTCACTTTGCTGCTACTGGTCTTATGACATTGATTTCATGGCTGAGGGATATTCCATCGTACGTAAGTACCACAATGTTTTGAACCATTTTTATATTTGCTGGGATATTTAAGGTGTACCCAAGTTGAGGTTCTTGTAGTCAGTGCAGCCCTAAATTTGGAGGTGGCTCTTTCTTATTGATTTTCAGTTTTCCCAAGGTATATTCCCTAGACTGGAAGTGGCCTTGGCTCTGTAGCTCTGTTGTTTACTTGTTTTAGGGAACACAATGCACTCCTCCAGTGAGGCAGTTGGCAATTTACATCCCGCCCATCAGCATAACAAGGCTCCCTGTTCTCCAGGGCCTGTCTTGCCTTTCTGGTTTTTACACATTTTGTGGATGTCCCTTTTGACCGGTGGGAAGTGATACTTCTTTGTAGTGCAGATTTGCCTTGCCCGCTAGCTTGCTTGGCCAAAAAGGGCGTATGCGTTTTCTCCTGAATATATTCAGGAGATAACGCATACGCCCTTTTTGGCCAAGTGCACCATTGTCCAAGTTGTGCCCCTCTTCCTGTGCTTTACAGGCGATTCCAACGTACCTCTTGAAATCTGTTTCCTGCTATTTTGCCTCGCTTTCAAGTCCGCCTCGTTGACTTCCCTCAACAGATTTTTGGACGATAGTTGTCCTTTATCACTCTGCCAGTTTGTGAATTGCTGTGCCCCTGAGCTCCATTTCTCAACTCGTTTTTTGTGAGCTGAACGCAAGTCCAAAATTTTGGATCATGTCCTATACTGGTTCCCGGTGGGTGGCTGAGAATTTGGTTAATTCTTCTTCCTGCTGGGAAATTAGAGTGACATGTGCCCATCCAAATGCCTAACAGCTACTCTCTCATGGGTTCTCCCTCGTCCCTTCCATCCTCTGCCAAATTGGGAACCTGTGCAAACCAGGAGGTTAAAGGGCCTGTCTCTCCAAGTTGGGAGATTGATAGTAAGGCAGTTGGAAAGTCAAACTGGAGCACCAGGAGAGGGACTATTCGTTGAGTTTTAGAAACCTTTCGTATTCACAGTGTGTACATTCTCTAGGTTTCCTGTACATGTTATAGCTGTAGTAATATTCCCTTGAACCTGGAGAGTTGGGACCCATGGAATGGGGGCCATGCATTATTGCTTGAAAGGGTCTGCATTTGCTCACCCAGTCTCACCAATCCTCTCAGTCCCAAGTGTCCAGCCTTATGCCACATCCAGCTGTCATTGTAGATAGGGTCTTTCCATGTTTCCTCAGACACCCTGAAGGAATTGTAAAGAATTTCCCTGTTTTTTGGTTTTGCTTTTGAAATTCCTTTTTATAGTGGGTTTGAGCTGATTCTCGCTGCCATGTTTATGCCACTCTAGACACACTTGATTCCCTTATGGAGTCATATCAATACATAGGTTTTAAGATTCTTACTAGTCAGATATATTCCTCTGCGGGAAATATGGGGTTTTGAGTCTCTTTCAGTGAGGAAGGTGTAGGTCTTGTCTATTCCAAAGTTGGTTTTTGGAACGGTCCCTGTGCTTATATCAAACTCTGGTTTTATGCATCACCCCACCTCTCCATACCCTTTATTCAGGCATAAGAGTGTTTTCTAAATGTGAGACTCTGTTCTCTTTCCTAACTCAGTTCACGTGTAGCCATGTTTACAAGATCTTCCTAAGTGATATCTTATGATAAGTTTCTTTTTCTGTGTGACTTATTTCACTTAGAATCATCGTACCTGAATCGACTCACTTTGCTGCTACTGGTCTTATGACATTGATTTCATGGCTGAGGGATATTCCATCGTACGTAAGTACCACAATGTTTTGAACCATTTTTATATTTCCTGGGATATTTAAGGTGTACCCAAGTTGAGGTTCTTGTAGTCAGTGCAGCCGTAAATTTGGAGGTGGCTCTTTCTTATTGATTTTCAATTTTCCCAAGGTATATTCCCTAGACTGGAAGTGGCCTTGGCTCTGTAGCTCTGTTGTTTACTTGTTTTAGGGAACACAATGCACTCCTCCAGTGAGGCAGTTGGCAATTTACATCCCGCCCATCAGCATAACAAGGCTCCCAGTTCTCCAGGGCCTGTCTTGCCTTTCTGGTTTTTACACATTTTGTGGATGTCCCTTTTGACCGGTGGGAAGTGATACTTCTTTGTAGTGCAGATTTGCATTGCCCGCTTGCTTGCTTGGCCAAAAAGGGCGTATGCGTTTTCTCCGGAATATATTCAGGAGAAAACGCATACGCCCTTTTTGGCCAAGTGCACCATTGTCCAAGTTGTGCCCCTCTTCCTGTGCTTTACAGGCGATTCCAAGGTACCTCTTGAAATCTGTTTCCTGCTATTTTGCCTCGCTTTCAAGTCCGCCTCGTTGACTTCCCTCAACAGATTTTTGGACGATAGTTGTCCTTTATCACTCTGCCAGTTTGTGAATTGCTGTGGCCCTGGGCTCCATTTCTCAACTCGTTTTTTGTGAGCTGAACGCAAGTCCAAAATTTTGGATCATGTCCTATACTGGTTCCCGGTGGGTGGCTGAGACTTTGGTTAATTCTTCTTCCTGCCGGGAAATTAGAGTGACATGTGCCCGTCCAAATGCCTAACAGCTACTCTCTCATGGGTTCTCCCTCGTCCCTTCCATCCTCTGCCAAATTGGGAACCTGTGCAAACCAGGAGGTTAAAGGGCCTGTCTCTCCAAGTTGGGAGATTGATAGTAAGGCAGTTGGAAAGTCAAACTGGAGCACCAGGAGAGGGACTATTCGTTGAGTTTTAGAAACCTTTCGTATTCACAGTGTGTCCATTCTCTAGGTTTCCTGTACCTGTTATAGCTGTAGTAATATTCCCTTGAACCTGGAGAGTTGGGACCCATGGAATGGGGGCCATGCATTATTGCTTGAAAGGGTCTGCATTTGCTCACCCAATCTCACCAATCCTCTCAGTCCCAAGTGTCCAGCCTTATGCCACATCCAGCTGTCATTGTAGATAGGGTCTTTCCAGGTTTCCTCAGACACCCTGAAGGAATTGTAAAGAATTTCCCTGTTTTTTGGTTTTGCTTTTGAAATTCCTTTTTATAGTGGGTTTGAGCTGATTCTCGCTGCCATGTTTATGCCACTGTAGACACACTTGATTCCCTTATGGAGACATATCAATACATAGGTTTTAAGATTCTTACTAGTCAGATATATTCCTCTGTGGGAAATATGGGGTTTTGAGTCTCTTTCACTGAGGAAGGTGTCGGTCTTGCCAATTCCAAAGTTGGTTTTTGAAACGGTCCCTGTGCTTATATCAAACTCTGGTTTTATGCATCACGCCACCTCTCCTTCCCCTTTATGCAGGCATAAGAGTGTTTTCTAAATGTGAGACTCTGTTCTCTTTCCTAACTCAGTTCACGTGTAGCCATGTTTACAGGATCTTCCTAAGTGATATCTTATGATAAGTTTCTTTTTCTGTGTGACTTATTTCACTTAGAATCATCGTACCTGAATCCACTCACTTTGCTGCTACTGGTCTTATGACATTGATTTCATGGCTGAGGGATATTCCATCGTACGTAAGTACCACAATGTTTTGAACCATTTTTATATTTCCTGGGATATTTAAGGTGTACCCAAGTTGAGGTTCTTGTAGTCAGTGCAGCCCTAAATTTGGAGGTGGCTCTTTCTTATTGATTTTCAGTTTTCCTAAGGTATATTCCCTAGACTGGAAGTGGTCTTAGCTCTGTAGCTCTGTTGTTTACTTGTTTTAGGGAACACAATGCACTCCTCCAGTGAGGCAGTTGGCAATTTACATCCCGCCGATCAGCATAACAAGGCTCCCAGTTCTCCAGGGCCTGTCTTGCCTTTCTGGTTTTTACACATTTTGTGAATGTCCCTTTTGACCGGTGGGAAGTGATACTTCTTTGTAGTGCAGATTTGCATTGCCCGCTTGCTTGCTTGGCCAAAAAGGGCGTATACGTTTTCTCCTGAATATATTCAGGAGAAAACGCATACGCCCTTTTTGGCCAAGTGCACCATTGTCCAAGTTGTGCCCCTCTTCCTGTGCTTTACAGGCGATTCCAAGGTACCTCTTGAAATCTGTTTCCTGCTATTTTGCCTCGCTTTCAAGTCCGCCTCGTTGACTTCCCTCAACAGATTTTTGGACGATAGTTGTCCTTTATCACTCTGCCAGTTTGTGAATTGCTGTGCCCCTGAGCTCCATTTCTCAACTTGTTTTTTGTGAGCTGAACGCAAGTCCAAAATTTTGGATCATGTCCTATACTGGTTCCCGGTGGGTGGCTGAGACTTTGGTTAATTCTTCTTCCTGCCGGGAAATTAGAGTGACATGTGCCCATCCAAATGCCTAACAGCTACTCTCTCATGGGTTCTCCCTCGTCCCTTCCATCCTCTGCCAAATTGGGAACTTGTGCAAACCAGGAGGTTAAAGGGCCTGTCTCTCCAAGTTGGGAGATTGATAGTAAGGCAGTTGGAAAGTCAAACTGGAGCACCAGGAGAGGGACTATTCGTTGAGTTTTAGAAACCTTTCGTATTCACAGTGTGTCCATTCTCTAGGTTTCCTGTACATGTTATAGCTGTAGTAATATTCCCTTGAACCTGGAGAGTTGGGACCCATGGAATGGGGGCCATGCATTATTGCTTGAAAGGGTCTGCATTTGCTCACCCAATCTCACCAATCCTCTCAGTCCCAAGTGTCCAGCCTTATGCCACATCCAGCTGTCATTGTAGATAGGGTCTTTCCAGGTTTCCTCAGACACCCTGAAGGAATTGTAAAGAATTTCCCTGTTTTTTGGTTTTGCTTTTGAAATTCCTTTTTATAGTGGGTTTGAGCTGATTCTCGCTGCCATGTTTATGCCACTCTAGACACACTTGATTCCCTTATGGAGACATATCAATACATAGGTTTTAAGATTCTTACTAGTCAGATATATTCCTCTGTGGGAAATATGGGGTTTTGAGTCTCTTTCACTGAGGAAGGTGTCGGTCTTGTCAATTCCAAAGTTGGTTTTTGAAACGGTCCATGTGCTTATATCAAACTCTGGTTTTATGCATCACCCCACATCTCCTTCCCCTTTATGCAGGCATATGAGTGTTTTCTAAATGTGAGACTCTGTTCTCTTTCCTAACTCAGTTCACGTGTAGCCATGTTTACAGGATCTTCCTAAGTGATATCTTATGATAAGTTTCTTTTTCTGTGTGACTTATTTCACTTAGAATCATCGTACCTGAATCCACTCACTTTGCTGCTACTGGTCTTATGACATTGATTTCATGGCTGAGGCATATTCCATCGTACGTAAGTACCACAATGTTTTGAACCATTTTTATATTTCCTGGGATATTTAAGGTGTACCCAAGTTGAGGTTCTTGTGGTCAGTGCAGCCCTAAATTTGGAGGTGGCTCTTTCTTATTGATTTTCAGTTTTCCCAAGGTATATTCCCTAAACTGGAATTGGCCTAGGCTCTGTAGCTCTGTTGTTTACTTGTTTTAGGGAACACAATGCACTCCTCCAGTGAGGCAGTTGGCAATTTACATCCCGCCCATCAGCATAACAAGGCTCCCAGTTCTCCAGGGCCTGTCTTGCCTTTCTGGTTTTTACACATTTTGTGGATGTCCCTTTTGACCGGTGGGAAGTGATACTTCTTTGTAGTGCAGATTTGCATTGCCCGCTTGCTTGCTTGGCCAAAAAGGGCGTATGCGTTTTCTCCTGAATATATTCAGGAGAAAACGCATACGCCCTTTTTGGCCAAGTGCACCATTGTCCAAGTTGTGCCCCTCTTCCTGTGCTTTACAGGCGATTCCAACGTACCTCTTGAAATCTGTTTCCTGCTATTTTGCCTCACTTTCAAGTCCGCCTCGTTGACTTCCCTCAACAGATTTTTGGACGATAGTTGTCCTTTATCACTCTGCCAGTTTGTGAATTGCTGTGCCCCTGAGCTCCATTTCTCAACTCGTTTTTTGTGAGCTGAACGCAAGTCCAAAATTTTGGATCATGTCCTATACTGGTTCCCGGTGGGTGGCTGAGACTTTGGTTAATTCTTCTTCCTGCCGGGAAATTAGAGTGACATGTGCCCGTCCAAATGCCTAACAGCTACTCTCTCATGGGTTCTCCCTCGTCCCTTCCATCCTCTGCCAAATTGGGAACCTGTGCAAACCAGGAGGTTAAAGGGCCTGTCTCTCCAAGTTGGGAGATTGATAGTAAGGCAGTTGGAAAGTCAAACTGGAGCACCAGGAGAGGGACTATTCGTTGAGTTTTAGAAACCTTTCGTATTCACAGTGTGTCCATTCTCTAGGTTTCCTGTACATGTTATAGCTGTAGTAATATTCCCTTGAACCTGGAGAGTTGGGACCCATGGAATGGGGGCCATACATTATTGCTTGAAAGGGTCTGCTTTCGCTCACCCTATCTCACCAATCCTCTCAGTCCCAAGTGTCCAGCCTTATGCCACATCCAGCTGTCATTGTAGATAGCGTCTTTCCAGGTTTCCTCAGACACCCTGAAGGAATTGTAAAGAATTTCCCTGTTTTTTGGTTTTGCTTTTGAAATTCCTTTTTATAGTGGGTTTGAGCTGATTCTCGCTGCCATGTTTATGCCACTCTAGACACACTTAATTCCCTTATGGAGACATAGCAATACATAGGTTTTAAGATTATTACTAGTCAGATATATTCCTCTGTGGGAAATATGGGGATTTGAGTCTCTTTCACTGAGGAAGGTGTCGGTCTTGTCAATTCCAAAGTTGGTTTTTGAAATGGTCCCTGTGCTTATATCAAACTCTGGTTTTATGCATCACGCCACCTCTCCTTCCCCTTTATGCAGGCATAAGAGTGTTTTCTAAATGTGAGACTTTGTTCTCTTTCCTAACTCAGTTCACGTGTAGCCATGTTTACAGGATCTTCCTAAGTGATATCTTATGATAAGTTTCTTTTTCTGTGTGACTTATTTCACTTAGAATCATCGTACCTGAATCCACTCACTTTGCTGCTACTGGTCTTATGACATTGATTTCATGGCTGAGGGATATTCCATCGTATGTAAGTACCACAATGTTTTGAACCATTTTTATATTTCCTGGGATATTTAAGGTGTACCCAAGTTGAGGTTCTTGTAGTCAGTGCAGCCCTAAATTTGGAGGTGGCTCTTTCTTATTGATTTTCAGTTTTCCCAAGGTATATTCCCTAGACTGGAAGTGGCCTTGGCTCTGTAGCTCTGTTGTTTACTTGTTTTAGGGAACACAATGCACTCCTCCAGTGAGGCAGTTGGCAATTTACATTCCGCCCATCAGCATAACAAGGCTCCCAGTTCTCCAGGGCCTGTCTTGCCTTTCTGGTTTTTACACATTTTGTGGATGTCCCTTTTGACCGGTGGGAAGTGATACTTCTTTGTAGTGCAGATTTGCATTGCCCGCTTGCTTGCTTGGCCAAAAAGGGCGTAAGCGTTTTCTCCTGAATATATTCAGGAGAAAATGCATACGCCCTTTTTGGCCAAGTGCACCATTGTCCAAGTTGTGCCCCTCTTCCTGTGCTTTACAGGCGATTCCAAGGTACCTCTTGAAATCTGTTTCCTGCTATTTTGCCTCGCTTTCAAGTCCGCCTCGTTGACTTCCCTCAACAGATTTTTGGACGATAGTTGTCCTTTATCACTCTGCCAGTTTGTGAATTGCTGTGCCCCTGAGCTCCATTTCTCAACTCGTTTTTTGTGAGCTGAACGCAAGTCCAAAATTTTGGATCATGTCCTATACTGGTTCCCGGTGGGTGGCTGAGACTTTGGTTAATTCTTCTTCCTGCCGGGAAATTAGAGTGACATGTGCCCGTCCAAATGCCTAACAGCTACTCTCACATGGGTTCTCCCTCGTCCCTTCCATCCTCTGCCAAATTGGGAACCTGTGCAAACCAGGAGGTTAAAGGGCCTGTCTCTCCAAGTTGGGAGATTGATAGTAAGGCAGTTGGAAAGTCAAACTGGAGCACCAGGAGAGGGACTATTCGTTGAGTTTTAGAAACCTTTCGTATTCACAGTGTGTCCATTCTCTAGGTTTCCTGTACATGTTATAGCTGTAGTAATATTCCCTTGAACCTGGAGAGTTGGGACCCATGGAATGGGGGCCATGCATTATTGCTTGAAAGGGTCTGCATTTGCTCACCCAATCTCACCAATCCTCTCAGTCCCAAGTGTCCAGCCTTATGCCACATCCAGCTGTCATTGTAGATAGGGTCTTTCCAGGTTTCCTCAGACACCCTGAAGGAATTGTAAAGAATTTCCCTGTTTTTTGGTTTTGCTTTTGAAATTCCTTTTTATAGTGGGTTTGAGCTGATTCTCGCTGCCATGTTTATGCCACTCTAGACACACTTGATTCCCTTATGGAGACATATCAATACATAGGTTTTAAGATTCTTACTAGTCAGATATATTCCTCTGTGGGAAATATGGGGTTTTGAGTCTCTTTCACTGAGGAAGCTGTCGGTCTTGTCAATTCCAAAGTTGGTTTTTGAAACGGTCCATGTGCTTATATCAAACTCTGGTTTTATGCATCACCCCACATCTCCTTCCCCTTTATGCAGGCATATGAGTGTTTTCTAAATGTGAGACTCTGTTCTCTTTCCTAACTCAGTTCACGTGTAGCCATGTTTACAGGATCTTCCTAAGTGATATCTTATGATAAGTTTCTTTTTCTGTGTGACTTATTTCACTTAGAATCATCGTACCTGAATCCACTCACTTTGCTGCTACTGGTCTTATGACATTGATTTCATGGCTGAGGGATATTCCATCGTACGTAAGTACCACAATGTTTTGAACCATTTTTATATTTCCTGGGATATTTAAGGTGTACCCAAGTTGAGGTTCTTGTAGTCAGTGCAGCCCTAAATTTGGAGGTGGCTCTTTCTTATTGATTTTCAGTTTTCCCAAGGTATTTTCCCTAGACTGGAAGTGGCCTTGGCTCTGTAGCTCTGTTGTTTACTTGTTTTAGGGAACACAATGCACTCCTCCAGTGAGGCAGTTGGCAATTTACATCCCGCCCATCAGCATAACAAGGCTCCCAGTTCTCCAGGGCCTGTCTTGCCTTTCTGGTTTTTACACATTTTGTGGATGTCCCTTTTGACCGGTGGGAAGTGATACTTCTTTGTAGTGCAGATTTGCATTGCCCGCTTGCTTGCTTGGCCAAAAAGGGCGTATGCGTTTTCTCCTGAATATATTCAGGAGAAAACGCATACGCCCTTTTTGGCCAAGTGCACCATTGTCCAAGTTGTGCCCCTCTTCCTGTGCTTTACAGGCGATTCCAAGGTACCTCTTGAAATCTGTTTCCTGCTATTTTGCCTCGCTTTCAAGTCCGCCTCGTTGACTTCCCTCAACAGATTTTTGGACGATAGTTGTCCTTTATCACTCTGCCAGTTTGTGAATTGCTGTGCCCCTGAGCTCCATTTCTCAACTCGTTTTTTGTGAGCTGAACGCAAGTCCAAAATTTTGGATCATGTCCTATACTGGTTCCCGGTGGGTGGCTGAGACTTTGGTTAATTCTTCTTCCTGCCGGGAAATTAGAGTGACATGTGCCCGTCCAAATGCCTAACAGCTACTCTCTCATGGGTTCTCCCTCGTCCCTTCCATCCTCTGGCAAATTGGGAACCTGTGCAAACCAGGAGGTTAAAGGGCCTGTCTCTCCAAGTTGGGAGATTGATAGTAAGGCAGTTGGAAAGTCAAACTGGAGCACCAGGAGAGGGACTATTCGTTGAGTTTTAGAAACCTTTCGTATTCACAGTGTGTCCATTCTCTAGGTTTCCTGTACATGTTATAGCTGTAGTAATATTCCCTTGAACCTGGAGAGTTGGGACCCATGGAATGGGGGCCATGCATTATTGCTTGAAAGGGTCTGCATTTGCTCACCCAATCTCACAAATCCTCTCAGTCCCAAGTGTCCAGCCTTATGCCACATCCAGCTGTCATTGTAGATAGGGTCTTTCCAGGTTTCCTCAGACACCCTGAAGGAATTGTAAAGAATTTCCCTGTTTTTTGGTTTTGCTTTTGAAATTCCTTTTTATAGTGGGTTTGAGCTGATTCTCGCTGCCATGTTTATGCCACTCTAGACACACTTAATTCCCTTATGGAGACATAGCAATACATAGGTTTTAAGATTATTACTAGTCAGATATATTCCTCTGTGGGAAATATGGGGATTTGAGTCTCTTTCACTGAGGAAGGTGTCGGTCTTGTCAATTCCAAAGTTGGTTTTTGAAACGGTCCCTGTGCTTATATCAAACTCTGGTTTTATGCATCACCCCACCTCTCCTTCCCCTTTATGCAGGCATAAGAGTGTTTTCTAAATGTGAGACTCTGTTCTCTTTCCTAACTCAGTTCACGTGTAGCCATGTTTACAGGATCTTCCTAAGTGATATCTTATGATAAGTTTCTTTTTCTGTGTGACTTATTTCACTTAGAATCATCGTACCTGAATCCACTCACTTTGCTGCTACTGGTCTTATGACATTGATTTCATGGCTGAGGGATATTCCATCGTACGTAAGTACCACAATGTTTTGAACCATTTTTATATTTCCTGGGATATTTAAGGTGTACCCAAGTTGAGGTTCTTGTAGTCAGTGCAGCCCTAAATTTGGAGGTGGCTCTTTCTTATTGATTTTCAGTTTTCCCAAGGTATATTCCCTAGACTGGAAGTGGCCTTGGCTCTCTAGCTCTGTTGTTTACTTGTTTTAGGGAACACAATGCACTCCTCCAGTGAGGCAGTTGGCAATTTACATCCCGCCCATCAGCATAACAAGGCTCCCTGTTCTCCAGGGCCTGTCTTGCCTTTCTGGTTTTTACACATTTTGTGGATGTCCCTTTTGACCGGTGGGAAGTGATACTTCTTTGTAGTGCAGATTTGCCTTGCCCGCTAGCTTGCTTGGCCAAAAAGGGCGTATGCGTTTTCTCCTGAATATATTCAGCAGAAAACGCATACGCCCTTTTTGGCCAAGTGCACCATTGTCCAAGTTGTGCCCCTCTTCCTGTGCTTTACAGGCGATTCCAACGTACCTCTTGAAATCTGTTTCCTGCTATTTTGCCTCGCTTTCAAGTCCGCCTCGTTGACTTCCCTCAACAGATTTTTGGACGATAGTTGTCCTTTATCACTCTGCCAGTTTGTGAATTGCTGTGCCCCTGAGCTCCATTTCTCAACTCGTTTTTTGTGAGCTGAACGCAAGTCCAAAATTTTGGATCATGTCCTATACTGGTTCCCGGTGGGTGGCTGAGAATTTGGTTAATTCTTCTTCCTGCTGGGAAATTAGAGTGACATGTGCCCATCCAAATGCCTAACAGCTACTCTCTCATGGGTTCTCCCTCGTCCCTTCCATCCTCTGCCAAATTGGGAACCTGTGCAAACCAGGAGGTTAAAGGGCCTGTCTCTCCAAGTTGGGAGATTGATAGTAAGGCAGTTGGAAAGTCAAACTGGAGCACCAGGAGAGGGACTATTCGTTGAGTTTTAGAAACCTTTCGTATTCACAGTGTGTACATTCTCTAGGTTTCCTGTACATGTTATAGCTGTAGTAATATTCCCTTGAACCTGGAGAGTTGGGACCCATGGAATGGGGGCCATGCATTATTGCTTGAAAGGGTCTGCATTTGCTCACCCAATCTCACCAATCCTCTCAGTCCCAAGTGTCCAGCCTTATGCCACATCCAGCTGTCATTGTAGATAGGGTCTTTCCAGGTTTCCTCAGACACCCTGAAGGAATTGTAAAGAATTTCCCTGTTTTTTGGTTTTGCTTTTGAAATTCCTTTTTATAGTGGGTTTGAGCTGATTCTCGCTGCCATGTTTATGCCACTCTAGACACACTTGATTCCCTTATGCAGACATATCAATACATAGGTTTTAAGATTCTTACTAGTCAGATATATTCCTCTGTGGGAAATATGGGGTTTTGAGTCTCTTTCACTGAGGAAGGTGTCGGTCTTTTCAATTCCAAAGTTGGTTTTTGAAACGGTCCATGTGCTTATATCAAACTCTGGTTTTATGCATCACCCCACATCTCCTTCCCCTTTATGCAGGCATAAGAGTGTTTTCTAAATGTGAGACTCTGTTCTCTTTCCTAACTCAGTTCACGTGTAGCCATGTTTACAGGATCTTCCTAAGTGATATCTTATGATAAGTTTCTTTTTCTGTGTGACTTATTTCACTTAGAATCATCGTACCTGAATCCACTCACTTTGCTGCTACTGGTCTTATGACATTGATTTCATGGCTGAGGGATATTCCATCGTACGTAAGTACCACAATGTTTTGAACCATTTTTATATTTCCTGGGATATTTAAGGTGTACCCAAGTTGAGGTTCTTGTGGTCAGTGCAGCCCTAAATTTGGAGGTGGCTCTTTCTTATTGATTTTCAGTTTTCCCAAGGTATATTCCCTAGACTGGAAGTGGCCTTGGCTCTGTAGCTCTGTTGTTTACTTGTTTTAGGGAACACAATGCACTCCTCCAGTGAGGCAGTTGGCAATTTACATCCCGCCCATCAGCATAACAAGGCTCCCAGTTCTCCAGGGCCTGTCTTGCCTTTCTGGTTTTTACACATTTTGTGGATGTCCCTTTTGACCGGTGGGAAGTGATACTTCTTTGTAGTGCAGATTTGCATTGCCCGCTTGCTTGCTTGGCCAAAAAGGGCGTATGCGTTTTCTCCTGAATATATTCAGGAGAAAACGCATACGCCCTTTTTGGCCAAGTGCACCATTGTCCAAGTTGTGCCCCTCTTCCTGTGCTTTACAGGCGATTCCAAGGTACCTCTTGAAATCTGTTTCCTGCTATTTTGCCTCGCTTTCAAGTCCGCCTCGTTGACTTCCCTCAACAGATTTTTGGACGATAGTTGTCCTTTATCACTCTGCCAGTTTGTGAATTGCTGTGCCCCTGAGCTCCATTTCTCAACTCGTTTTTTGTGAGCTGAACGCAAGTCCAAAATTTTGGATCATGTCCTATACTGGTTCCCAGGGGGTGGCTGAGACTTTGGTTAATTCTTCTTCCTGCCGGGAAATTAGAGTGACATGTGCCCGTCCAAATGCCTAACAGCTACTCTCTCATGGGTTCTCCCTCGTCCCTTCCATCCTCTGCCAAATTGGGAACCTGTGCAAACCAGGAGGTTAAAGGGCCTGTCTCTCCAAGTTGGGAGATTGATAGTAAGGCAGTTGGAAAGTCAAACTGGAGCACCAGGAGAGGGACTATTCGTTGAGTTTTAGAAACCTTTCGTATTCACAGTGTGTCCATTCTCTAGGTTTCCTGTACATGTTATAGCTGTAGTAATATTCCCTTGAACCTGGAGAGTTGGGACCCATGGAATGGGGGCCATGCATTATTGCTTGAAAGGGTCTGCATTTGCTCACCCAATCTCACCAATCCTCTCAGTCCCAAGTGTCCAGCCTTATGCCACATCCAGCTGTCATTGTAGATAGGGTCTTTCCAGGTTTCCTCAGACACCCTGAAGGAATTGTAAAGAATTTCCCTGTTTTTTGGTTTTGCTTTTGAAATTCCTTTTTATAGTGGGTTTGAGCTGATTCTCGCTGCCATGTTTATGCCACTCTAGACACACTTGATTCCCTTATGGAGACATATCAATACATAGGTTTTAAGATTCTTACTAGTCAGATATATTCCTCTGTGGGAAATATGGGGTTTTGAGTCTCTTTCACTGAGGAAGGTGTAGGTCTTGTCAATTCCAAAGTTGGTTTTAGAAACGGTCCCTGTGCTTATATCAAACTCTGGTTTTATGCATCACCCCACCTCTCCTTCCCCTTTATGCAGGCATAAGAGTGTTTTCTAAATGTGAGACTCTGTTCTCTTTCCTAACTCAGTTCACGTGTAGCCATGTTTACAGGATCTTCCTAAGTGATATCTTATGATAAGTTTCTTTTTCTGTGTGACTTATTTCACTTAGAATCATCGTACCTGAATCCACTCACTTTGCTGCTACTGGTCTTATGACATTGATTTCATGGCTGAGGGATATTCCATCGTACGTAAGTACCACAATGTTTTGAACCATTTTTATATTTCCTGGGATATTTAAGGTGTACCCAAGTTGAGGTTCTTGTGGTCAGTGCAGCCCTAAATTTGGAGGTGGCTCTTTCTTATTGATTTTCAGTTTTCCCAAGGTATATTCCCTAGACTGGAAGTGGCCTTGGCTCTGTAGCTCTGTTGTTTACTTGTTTTAGGGAACACAATGCACTCCTCCAGTGAGGCAGTTGGCAATTTACATTCCGCCCATCAGCATAACAAGGCTCCCAGTTCTCCAGGGCCTGTCTTGCCTTTCTGGTTTTTACACATTTTGTGGATGTCCCTTTTGACCGGTGGGAAGTGATACTTCTTTGTAGTGCAGATTTGCATTGCCCGCTTGCTTGCTTGGCCAAAAAGGGCGTATGCGTTTTCTCCTGAATATATTCAGGAGAAAACGCATACGCCCTTTTTGGCCAAGTGCACCATTGTCCATTTTGTGCCCCTCTTCCTGTGCTTTACAGGCGATTCCAAGGTACCTCTTGAAATCTGTTTCCTGCTATTTTGCCTCGCTTTCAAGTCCGCCTCGTTGACTTCCCTCAACAGATTTTTGGACGATAGTTGTCCTTTATCACTCTGCCAGTTTGTGAATTGCTGTGCCCCTGAGCTCCATTTCTCAACTCGTTTTTTGTGAGCTGAACGCAAGTCCAAAATTTTGGATCATGTCCTATACTGGTTCCCGGTGGGTGGCTGAGACTTTGGTTAATTCTTCTTCCTGCCGGGAAATTAGAGTGACATGTGCCCGTCCAAATGCCTAACAGCTACTCTCTCATGGGTTCTCCCTCGTCCCTTCCATCCTCTGCCAAATTGGGAACCTGTGCAAACCAGGAGGTTAAAGGGCCTGTCTCTCCAAGTTGGGAGATTGATAGTAAGGCAGTTGGAAAGTCAAACTGGAGCACCAGGAGAGGGACTATTCGTTGAGTTTTAGAAACCTTTCGTATTCACAGTGTGTCCATTCTCTAGGTTTCCTGTACATGTTATAGCTGTAGTAATATTCCCTTGAACCTGGAGAGTTGGGACCCATGGAATGGGGGCCATGCATTATTGCTTGAAAGGGTCTGCATTTGCTCACCCAATCTCACCAATCCTCTCAGTCCCAAGTGTCCAGCCTTATGCCACATCCAGCTGTCATTGTAGATAGGGTCTTTCCAGGTTTCCTCAGACACCCTGAAGGAATTGTAAAGAATTTCCCTGTTTTTTGGTTTTGCTTTTGAAATTCCTTTTTATAGTGGGTTTGAGCTGATTCTCGCTGCCATGTTTATGCCACTCTAGACACACTTGATTCCCTTATGGAGACATATCAATACATAGGTTTTAAGATTCTTACTAGTCAGATATATTCCTCTGTGGGAAATATGGGGTTTTGAGTCTCTTTCACTGAGGAAGGTGTCGGTCTTGTCAATTCCAAAGTTGGTTTTTGAAACGGTCCATGTGCTTATATCAAACTCTGGTTTTATGCATCACCCCACATCTCCTTCCCCTTTATGCAGGCATATGAGTGTTTTCTAAATGTGAGACTCTGTTCTATTTCCTAACTCAGTTCACGTGTAGCCATGTTTACAGGATCTTCCTAAGTGATATCTTATGATAAGTTTCTTTTTCTGTGTGACTTATTTCACTTAGAATCATCGTACCTGAATCCACTCACTTTGCTGCTACTGGTCTTATGACATTGATTTCATGGCTGAGGGATATTCCATCGTACGTAAGTACCACAATGTTTTGAACCATTTTTATATTTCCTGGGATATTTAAGGTGTACCCAAGTTGAGGTTCTTGTGGTCAGTGCAGCCCTAAATTTGGAGGTGGCTCTTTCTTATTGATTTTCAGTTTTCCCAAGGTATATTCCCTAGACTGGAAGTGGCCTTGGCTCTGTAGCTCTGTTGTTTACTTGTTTTAGGGAACACAATGCACTCCTCCAGTGAGGCAGTTGGCAATTTACATCCCGCCCATCAGCATAACAAGGCTCCCAGTTCTCCAGGGCCTGTCTTGCCTTTCTGGTTTTTACACATTTTGTGGATGTCCCTTTTGACCGGTGGGAAGTGATACTTCTTTGTAGTGCAGATTTGCATTGCCCGCTTGCTTGCTTGGCCAAAAAGGGCGTATGCGTTTTCTCCTGAATATATTCAGGAGAAAACACATACGCCCTTTTTGGCCAAGTGCACCATTGTCCAAGTTGTGCCCCTCTTCCTGTGCTTTACAGGCGATTCCAAGGTACCTCTTGAAATCTGTTTCCTGCTATTTTGCCTCGCTTTCAAGTCCGCCTCGTTGACTTCCCTCAACAGATTTTTGGACGATAGTTGTCCTTTATCACTCTGCCAGTTTGTGAATTGCTGTGCCCCTGAGCTCCATTTCTCAACTCGTTTTTTGTGAGCTGAACGCAAGTCCAAAATTTTGGATCATGTCCTATACTGGTTCCCGGTGGGTGGCTGAGACTTTGGTTAATTCTTCTTCCTGCCGGGAAATTAGAGTGACATGTGCCCGTCCAAATGCCTAACAGCTACTCTCTCATGGGTTCTCCCTCGTCCCTTCCATCCTCTGCCAAATTGGGAACCTGTGCAAACCAGGAGGTTAAAGGGCCTGTCTCTCCAAGTTGGGAGATTGATAGTAAGGCAGTTGGAAAGTCAAACTGGAGCACCAGGAGAGGGACTATTCGTTGAGTTTTAGAAACCTTTCGTATTCACAGTGTGTCCATTCTCTAGGTTTCCTGTACATGTTATAGCTGTAGTAATATTCCCTTGAACCTGGAGAGTTGGGACCCATGGAATGGGGGCCATGCATTATTGCTTGAAAGGGTCTGCATTTGCTCACCCAATCTCACCAATCCTCTCAGTCCCAAGTGTCCAGCCTTATGCCACATCCAGCTGTCATTGTAGATAGGGTCTTTCCAGGTTTCCTCAGACACCCTGAAGGAATTGTAAAGAATTTCCCTGTTTTTTGGTTTTGCTTTTGAAATTCCTTTTTATAGTGGGTTTGAGCTGATTCTCGCTGCCATGTTTATGCCACTCTAGAAACACTTGATTCCCTTATGCAGACATATCAATACATAGGTTTTAAGATTCTTACTAGTCAGATATATTCCTCTGTGGGAAATATGGGGTTTTGAGTCTCTTTCACTGAGGAAGGTGTCAGTCTTTTCAATTCCAAAGTTGGTTTTTGAAACGGTCCATGTGCTTATATCAAACTCTGGTTTTATGCATCACCCCACATCTCCTTCCCCTTTATGCAGGCATAAGAGTGTTTTCTAAATGTGAGACTCTGTTCTCTTTCCTAACTCAGTTCACGTGTAGCCATGTTTACAGGATCTTCCTAAGTGATATCTTATGATAAGTTTCTTTTTCTGTGTGACTTATTTCACTTAGAATCATCGTACCTGAATCCACTCACTTTGCTGCTACTGGTCTTATGACATTGATTTCATGGCTGAGGCATATTCCATCGTACGTAAGTACCACAATGTTTTGAACCATTTTTATATTTCCTGGGATATTTAAGGTGTACCCAAGTTGAGGTTCTTGTGGTCAGTGCAGCCCTAAATTTGGAGGTGGCTCTTTCTTATTGATTTTCAGTTTTCCCAAGGTATATTCCCTAAACTGGAATTGGCCTTGGCTCTGTAGCTCTGTTGTTTACTTGTTTTAGGGAACACAATGCACTCCTCCAGTGAGGCAGTTGGCAATTTACATCCCGCCCATCAGCATAACAAGGCTCCCAGTTCTCCAGGGCCTGTCTTGCCTTTCTGGTTTTTACACATTTTGTGGATGTCCCTTTTGACCGGTTGGAAGTGATACTTCTTTGTAGTGCAGATTTGCATTGCCCGCTTGCTTGCTTGGCCAAAAAGGGCGTATGCGTTTTCTCCTGAATATATTCAGGAGAAAACGCATACGCCCTTTTTGGCCAAGTGCACCATTGTCCAAGTTGTGCCCCTCTTCCTGTGCTTTACAGGCGATTCCAACGTACCTCTTGAAATCTGTTTCCTGCTATTTTGCCTCACTTTCAAGTCCGCCTCGTTGACTTCCCTCAACAGATTTTTGGACGATAGTTGTCCTTTAACACTCTGCCAGTTTGTGAATTGCTGTGCCCCTGAGCTCCATTTCTCAACTCGTTTTTTGTGAGCTGAACGCAAGTCCAAAATTTTGGATCATGTCCTATACTGGTTCCCGGTGGGTGGCTGAGACTTTGGTTAATTCTTCTTCCTGCCGGGAAATTAGAGTGACATGTGCCCATCCAAATGCCTAACAGCTACTCTCTCATGGGTTCTCCCTCGTCCCTTCCATCCTCTGCCAAATTGGGAACCTGTGCAAACCAGGAGGTTAAAGGGCCTGTCTCTCCAAGTTGGGAGATTGATAGTAAGGCAGTTGGAAAGTCAAACTGGAGCACCAGGAGAGGGACTATTCGTTGAGTTTTAGAAACCTTTCGTATTCACAGTGTGTCCATTCTCTAGGTTTCCTGTACATGTTATAGCTGTAGTAATATTCCCTTGAACCTGGAGAGTTGGGACCCATGGAATGGGGGCCATACATTATTGCTTGAAAGGGTCTGCTTTCGCTCACCCTATCTCACCAATCCTCTCAGTCCCAAGTGTCCAGCCTTATGCCACATCCAGCTGTCATTGTAGATAGGGTCTTTCCAGGTTTCCTCAGACACCCTGAAGGAATTGTAAAGAATTTCCCTGTTTTTTGGTTTTGCTTTTGAAATTCCTTTTTATAGTGGGTTTGAGCTGATTCTCGCTGCCATGTTTATGCCACTCTAGACACACTTAATTCCCTTATGGAGACATAGCAATACATAGGTTTTAAGATTATTACTAGTCAGATATATTCCTCTGTGGGAAATATGGGGATTTGAGTCTCTTTCACTGAGGAAGGTGTCGGTCTTGTCAATTCCAAAGTTGGTTTTTGAAACGGTCCCTGTGCTTATATCAAACTCTGGTTTTATGCATCACCCCACCTCTCCTTCCCCTTTATGCAGGCATAAGAGTGTTTTCTAAATGTGAGACTCTGTTCTCTTTCCTAACTCAGTTCACGTGTAGCCATGTTTACAGGATCTTCCTAAGTGATATCTTATGATAAGTTTCTTTTTCTGTTTGACTTATTTCACTTAGAATCATCGTACCTGAATCCACTCACTTTGCTGCTACTGGTCTTATGACATTGATTTCATGGCTGAGGGATATTCCATCGTACGTAAGTACCACAATGTTTTGAACCATTTTTATATTTCCTGGGATATTTAAGGTGTACCCAAGTTGAGGTTCTTGTAATCAGTGCAGCCCTAAATTTGGAGGTGGCTCTTTCTTATTGATTTTCAGTTTTCCCAAGGTATATTCCCTAGACTGGAAGTGGCCTTGGCTCTGTAGCTCTGTTGTTTACTTGTTTTAGGGAA
Source organism: Mesoplodon densirostris (assembly GCF_025265405.1). NCBI lineage: Eukaryota > Metazoa > Chordata > Mammalia > Artiodactyla > Ziphiidae > Mesoplodon > Mesoplodon densirostris. The sequence continues at coordinate 1,674,144 of NW_026778199.1, read as the reverse complement.
CACAATGCACTCCTCCAGTGAGGCAGTTGGCAATTTACATCCCGCCCATCAGCATAACAAGGCTCCCAGTTCTCCAGGGCCTGTCTTGCCTTTCTGGTTTTTACACATTTTGTGGATGTCCCTTTTGACCGGTGGGAAGTGATACTTCTTTGTAGTGCAGATTTGCATTGCCCGCTTGCTTGCTTGGCCAAAAAGGGCGTATGCGTTTTCTCCTGAATATATTCAGGAGAAAACGCATACGCCCTTTTTGGCCAAGTGCACCATTGTCCAAGTTGTGCCCCTCTACCTGTGCTTTACAGGCGATTCCAAGGTACCTCTTGAAATCTGTTTCCTGCTATTTTGCCTCGCTTTCAAGTCCGCCTCGTTGAGTTCCCTCAACAGATTTTTGGACGATAGTTGTCCTTTATCACTCTGCCAGTTTGTGAATTGCTGTGCCCCTGAGCTCCATTTCTCAACTCGTTTTTTGTGAGCTGAACGCAAGTCCAAAATTTTGGATCATGTCCTATACTGGTTCCCGGTGGGTGGCTGAGACTTTGGTTAATTCTACTTCCTGCCGGGAAATTAGAGTGACATGTGCCCGTCCAAATGCCTAACAGCTACTCTCTCATGGGTTCTCCCTCGTCCCTTCCATCCTCTGCCAAATTGGGAACCTGTGCAAACCAGGAGGTTAAAGGGCCTGTCTCTCCAAGTTGGGAGATTGATAGTAAGGCAGTTGGAAAGTCAAACTGGAGCACCAGGAGAGGGACTATTCGTTGAGTTTTAGAAACCTTTTGTATTCACAGTGTGTCCATTCTCTAGGTTTCCTGTACATGTTATAGCTGTAGTAATATTCCTTTGAACCTGGAGAGTTGGGACCCATGGAATGGGGGCCATGCATTATTGCTTGAAAGGGTCTGCATTTGCTCACCCAATCTCACCAATCCTCTCAGTCCCAAGTGTCCAGCCTTATGCCACATCCAGCTGTCATTGTAGATAGGGTCTTTCCAGGTTTCCTCAGACACCCTGAAGGAATTGTAAAGAATTTCCCTGTTTTTTGGTTTTGCTTTTGAAATTCCTTTTTATAGTGGGTTTGAGCTGATTCTCGCTGCCATGTTTATGCCACTCTAGACACACTTCATTCCCTTATGGAGACATATCAATACATAGGTTTTAAGATTCTTACTAGTCAGATATATTCCTCTGTGGGAAATATGGGGTTTTGAGTCTCTTTCACTGAGGAAGGTGTAGGTCTTGTCAATTCCAAAGTTGGTTTTAGAAACGGTCCCTGTGCTTATATCAAACTCTGGTTTTATGCATCACCCCACCTCTCCTTCCCCTTTATGCAGGCATAAGAGTGTTTTCTAAATGTGAGACTCTGTTCTCTTTCCTAACTCAGTTCACGTGTAGCCATGTTTACAGGATCTTCATAAGTGATATCTTATGATAAGTTCCTTTTTCTGTGTGACTTATTTCACTTAGAATCATCGTACCTGAATCCACTCACTTTGCTGCTACTGGTCTTATGACATTGATTTCATGGCTGAGGGATATTCCATCGTACGTAAGTACCACAATGTTTTGAACCATTTTTATATTTCCTGGGATATTTAAGGTGTACCCAAGTTGAGGTTCTTGTAGTCAGTGCAGCCCTAAATTTGGAGGTGGCCCTTTCTTATTGATTTTCAGTTTTCCCAAGGTATATTCCCTAGACTGGAAGTGGCCTTGGCTCTGTATCTCTGTTGTTTACTTGTTTTAGGGAACACAATGCACTCCTCCAGTGAGGCAGTTGGCAATTTACATCCCGCCCATCAGCATGACAAGGCTCCCTGTTCTCCAGGGCCTGTCTTGCCTTTCTGGTTTTTACACATTTTGTGGATGTCCCTTTTGACCGGTGGGAAGTGATACTTCTTTGTAGTGCAGAATTGCATTGCCCCCTTGCTTGCTTGGCCAAAAAGGGCGTATGCGTTTTCTCCTGAATATATTCAGGAGAAAACGCATACGCCCTTTTTGGCCAAGTGCACCATTGTCCAAGTTGTGCTCCTCTTCCTGTGCTTTACAGGCGATTCCAACGTACCTCTTGAAATCTGTTTCCTGCTATTTTGCCTCACTTTCAAGTCCGCCTCGTTGACTTCCCTCAACAGATTTTTGGACGATAGTTGTCCTTTATCACTCTGCCAGTTTGTGAATTGCTGTGCCCCTGAGCTCCATTTCTCAACTCGTTTTTTGTGAGCTGAACGCAAGTCCAAAATTTTGGATCATGTCCTATACTGGTTCCCAGGGGGTGGCTGAGACTTTGGTTAATTCTTCTTCCTGCCGGGAAATTAGAGTGACATGTGCCCATCCAAATGCCTAACAGCTACTCTCTCATGGGTTCTCCCTCGTCCCTTCCATCCTCTGCCAAATTGGGAACCTGTGCAAACCAGGAGGTTAAAGGGCCTGTCTCTCCAAGTTGGGAGATTGATAGTAAGGCAGTTGGAAAGTCAAACTGGAGCACCAGGAGAGGGACTATTCGTTGAGTTTTAGAAACCTTTCGTATTCACAGTGTGTCCATTCTCTAGGTTTCCTGTACATGTTATAGCTGTAGTAATATTCCCTTGAACCTGGAGAGTTGGGACCCATGGAATGGGGGCCATGCATTATTGCTTGAAAGGGTCTGCATTTGCTCACCCAATCTCACCAATCCTCTCAGTCCCAAGTGTCCAGCCTTATGCCACATCCAGCTGTCATTGTAGATAGGGTCTTTCCAGGTTTCCTCAGACACCCTGAAGGAATTGTAAAGAATTTCCCTGTTTTTTGGTTTTGCTTTTGAAATTGCTTTTTATAGTGGGTTTGAGCTGATTCTCGCTGTCATGTTTATGCCACTCTAGACACACTTGATTCCCTTATGGAGACATATCAATACATAGGTTTTAAGATTCTTACTAGTCAGATATATTCCTCTGTGGGAAATATGGGGTTTTGAGTCTCTTTCACTGAGGAAGGTGTAGGTCTTGTCAATTCCAAAGTTGGTTTTTGAAACGGTCCATGTGCTTATATCAAACTCTTGTTTTATGCATCACCCCACATCTCCTTCCCCTTTATGCAGGCATAAGAGTGTTTTCTAAATGTGAGACTCTGTTCTCTTTCCTAACTCAGTTCACGTGTAGCCATGTTTACAGGATCTTCATAAGTGATATCTTATGATAAGTTTCTTTTTCTGTGTGACTTATTTCACTTAGAATCATCGTACCTGAATCCACTCACTTTGCTGCTACTGGTCTTATGACATTGATTTCATGGCTGAGGGATATTCCATCGTACGTAAGTACCACAATGTTTTGAACCATTTTTATATTTCCTGGGATATTTAAGGTGTACCCAAGTTGAGGTTCTTGTAGTCAGTGCAGCCCTAAATTTGGAGGTGGCCCTTTCTTATTGATTTTCAGTTTTCCCAAGGTATATTCCCTAGACTGGAAGTGGCCTTGGCTCTGTAGCTCTGTTGTTTACTTGTTTTAGGGAACACAATGCACTCCTCCAGTGAGGCAGTTGGCAATTTACATCCCGCCCATCAGCATGACAAGGCTCCCTGTTCTCCAGGGCCTGTCTTGCCTTTCTGGTTTTTACACATTTTGTGGATGTCCCTTTTGACCGGTGGGAAGTGATACTTCTTTGTAGTGCAGATTTGCATTGCCCGCTAGCTTGCTTGGCCAAAAAGGGCGTATGCGTTTTCTCCTGAATATATTCAGGAGAAAACGCATACGCCCTTTTTGGCCAAGTGCACCATTGTCCAAGTTGTGCCCCTCTTCCTGTGTTTTACAGGCGATTCCAACGTACCTCTTGAAATCTGTTTCCTGCTATTTTGCCTCACTTTCAAGTCCGCCTCGTTGACTTCCCTCAACAGATTTTTGGACAATAGTTGTCCTTTATCACTCTGCCAGTTTGTGTATTGCTGTGCCCCTGAGCTCCATTTCTCAACTCGTTTTTTGTGAGCTGAACGCAAGTCCAAAATTTTGGATCCTGTCCTATACTGGTTCCTGGTGGGTGGCTGAGACTTTGGTTAATTCTTCTTCCTTCCGGGAAATTAGAGTGACATGTGCCCGTCCAAATGCCTAACAGCTACTCTCTCATGGGTTCTCCCTCGTCCCTTCCATCCTCTGCCAAATTGGGAACCTGTGCAAACCAGGAGGTTAAAGGGCCTGTCTCTCCAAGTTGGGAGATTGATAGTAAGGCAGTTGGAAAGTCAAACTGGAGCACCAGGAGAGGGACTATTCGTTGAGTTTTAGAAACCTTTCGTATTCACAGTGTGTCCATTCTCTAGGTTTCCTGTACATGTTATAGCTGTAGTAATATTCCCTTGAACCTGGAGAGTTGGGACCCATGGAATGGGGGCCATGCATTATTGCTTGAAAGGGTCTGCTTTCGCTCACCCAATCTCACCAATCCTCTCAGTCCCAAGTGTCCAGCCTTATGCCACATCCAGCTGTCATTGTAGATAGGGTCTTTCCAGGTTTCCTCAGACACCCTGAAGGAATTGTAAAGAATTTCCCTGTTTTTTGGTTTTGCTTTTGAAATTCCTTTTTATAGTGGGTTTGAGCTGCTTCTCGCTGCCATGTTTATGCCACTCTAGACACACTGAATTCCCTTATGGAGACATAGAAATACATAGGTTTTAAGATTATTACTAGTCAGATATATTCCTCTGTGGGAAATATGGGGATTTGAGTCTCTTTCACTGAGGAAGGTGTCGGTCTTGTCAATTCCAAAGTTGGTTTTTGAAACGGTCCCTGTGCTTATATCAAACTCTGGTTTTATGCATCACCCCACCTCTCCTTCCCCTTTATGCAGGCATAAGAGTGTTTTCTAAATGTGAGACTCTGTTCTCTTTCCTAACTCAGTTCACGTGTAGCCATGTTTACAGGATCTTCCTAAGTGATATCTTATGATAAGTTTCTTTTTCTGTGTGACTTATTTCACTTAGAATCATCGTACCTGAATCCACTCACTTTGCTGCTACTGGTCTTATGACATTGATTTCATGGCTGAGGGATATTCCATCGTACGTAAGTACCACAATGTTTTGAACCATTTTTATATTTCCTGGGATATTTAAGGTGTACCCAAGTTGAGGTTCTTGTAGTCAGTGCAGCCCTAAATTTGGAGGTGGCTCTTTCTTATTGATTTTCAGTTTTCCCAAGGTATATTCCCTAGACTGGAAGTGGCCTTGGCTCTGTAGCTCTGTTGTTTACTTGTTTTAGGGAACACAATGCACTCCTCCAGTGAGGCAGTTGGCAGTTTACATCCCGCCCATCAGCATAACAAGGCTCCCAGTTCTCCAGGGCCTGTCTTGCCTTTCTGGTTTTTACACATTTTGTGGATGTCCCTTTTGACCGGTTGGAAGTGATACTTCTTTGTAGTGCAGATTTGCATTGCCCGCTTGCTTGCTTGGCCAAAAAGGGCGTATGCGTTTTCTCCTGAATATATTCAGGAGAAAACGCATACGCCCTTTTTGGCCAAGTGCACCATTGTCCAAGTTGTGCCCCTCTTCCTGTGCTTTACAGGCGATTCCAAAGTACCTCTTGAAATCTGTTTCCTGCTATTTTGCCTCACTTTCAAGTCCGCCTCGTTGACTTCCCTCAACAGATTTTTGGACGATAGTTGTCCTTTATCACTCTGCCAGTTTGTGAATTGCTGTGCCCCTGAGCTCCATTTCTCAACTCGTTTTTTGTGAGCTGAACGCAAGTCCAAAATTTTGGATCATGTCCTATACTGGTTCCCAGGGGGTGGCTGAGACTTTGGTTAATTCTTCTTCCTGCCGGGAAATTAGAGTGACATGTGCCCGTCCAAATGCCTAACAGCTACTCTCTCATGGGTTCTCCCTCGTCCCTTCCATCCTCTGCCAAATTGGGAACCTGTGCAAACCAGGAGGTTAAAGGGCCTGTCTCTCCAAGTTGGGAGATTGATAGTAAGGCAGTTGGAAAGTCAAACTGGAGCACCAGGAGAGGGACTATTCGTTGAGTTTTAGAAACCTTTCGTATTCACAGTGTGTCCATTCTCTAGGTTTCCTGTACATGTTATAGCTGTAGTAATATTCCCTTGAACCTGGAGAGTTGGGACCCATGGAATGGGGGCCATGCATTATTGCTTGAAAGGGTCTGCATTTGCTCACCCAATCTCACCAATCCTCTCAGTCCCAAGTGTCCAGCCTTATGCCACATCCAGCTGTCATGGTATATAGGGTCTTTCCAGGTTTCCTCAGACACCCTGAAGGAATTGTAAAGAATTTCCCTGTTTTATGGTTTTGCTTTTGAAATTCCTTTTTATAGTGGGTTTGAGCTGATTCTCGCTGCCATGTTTATGCCACTCTAGACACACTTGATTCCCTTATGGAGACATATCAATACATAGGTTTTAAGATTCTTACTAGTCAGATATATTCCTCTGTGGGAAATATGGGGTTTTGAGTCTCTTTCACTGAGGAAGGTGTCGGTCTTGTCAATTCCAAAGTTGGTTTTTGAAACGGTCCCTGTGCTTATATCAAACTCTGGTTTTATGCATCACCCCACCTCTCCTTCCCCTTTATGCAGGCATAAGAGTGTTTTCTAAATGTGAGACTCTGTTCTCTTTCCTGACTCAGTTCACGTGTAGCCATGTTTACAGGATCTTCCTAAGTGATATCTTATGATAAGTTTCTTTTTCTGTGTGACTTATTTCACTTAGAATCATCGTACCTGAATCCACTCACTTTGCTGCTACTGGTCTTATGACATTGATTTCATGGCTGAGGGATATTCCATCGTACGTAAGTACCACAATGTTTTGAACCATTTTTATATTTCCTGGAATATTTAAGGTGTACCAAGTTGAGGTTCTTGTAGTCAGTGCAGCCCTAAATTTGGAGGTGGCTCTTTCTTATTGATTTTCAGTTTTCCCAAGGTATATTCCCTAGACTGGATGTGGCCTTGGCTCTGTAGCTCTGTTGTTTACTTGTTTTAGGGAACACAATGCACTCCTCCAGTGAGGCAGTTGGCAATTTACATCCCGCCCATCAGCATAACAAGGCTCCCAGTTCTCCAGGGCCTGTCTTGCCTTTCTGGTTTTTACACATTTTGTGGATGTCCCTTTTGACCGGTGGGAAGTGATACTTCTTTGTAGTGCAGATTTGCATTGCCCGCTTGCTTGCTTGGCCAAAAAGGGTGTATGCGTTTTCTCCTGAATATATTCAGGAGAAAACGCATACGCCCTTTTTGGCCCAGTGCACCATTGTCCAAGTTGTGCCCTTATTCCTGTGCTTTAGAGGCGATGCCAACGTACCTCTTGAAATCTGTTTCCTGCTATTTTGCCTCGCTTTCAAGTCCGCCTCGTTGACTTCCCTCAACAGATTTTTGGACGATAGTTGTCCTTTATCACTCTGCCAGTTTGTGAATTGCTGTGCCCCTGAGCTCCATTTCTCAACTCGTTTTTTGTGAGCTGAACTCAAGTCCAAAATTTTGGATCCTGTCCTATACTGGTTCCCGGTGGGTGGCTGAGACTCTGGTTAATTCTTCTTCCTGCCGGGAAATTAGAGTGACATGTGCCCGTCCAAATGCCTAACCGCTACTCTCTCATGGGTTCTCCCAAGTCCCTTCAATCCTCTGCCAAATTGGGATCCTGTGCAAACCAGGAGGTTAAAGGGCCTGTCTCTCCAAGTTGGGAGATTGATAGTAAGGCAGTTGGAAAGTCAAACTGGAGCACCAGGAGAGGGACTATTCGTTGAGTTTTAGAAACCTTTCGTATTCACAGTGTGTCCATTCTCTAGGTATCCTGTACATGTTATAGCTGTAGTAATATTCCCTTGAACCTGGAGAGTTGGGACCCATGGAATGGGGGCCATGCATTATTGCTTGAAAGGGTCTGCATTTGCTCACCCAATCTCACCAATCCTCTCAGTCCCAAGTGTCCAGCCTTATGCCACATCCAGCTGTCATTGTAGATAGGGTCTTTCCAGGTTTCCTCAGACACTCTGAAGGAATTGTAAAGAATTTCCCTGTTTTATGGTTTTGCTTTTGAAATTCCTTTTTATAGTGGGTTTGAGCTGATTCTCGCTGCCATGTTTATGCCACTCTAGACACACTTGATTCCCTTATGGAGTCATATCAATACATAGGTTTTAAGATTCTTAGTAGTCAGATATATTCCTCTGCGTGAAATATGGGGTTTTGAGTCTCTTTCACTGAGGAAGGTGTAGGTCTTGTCTATTCCAAAGTTGGTTTTTGGAACGGTCCCTGTGCTTATATCAAACTCTGGTTTTATGCATCACCCCACCTCTCCATCCCCTTTATGCAGGCATAAGAGTGTTTTCTAAATGTGAGACTCTGTTCTCTTTCCTAACTCAGTTCACGTGTAGCCATGTTTACAGGATCTTCATAAGTGATATCTTATGATAAGTTCCTTTTTCTGTGTGACTTATTTCACTTAGAATCATCGTACCTGAATCCACTCACTTTGCTGCTACTGGTCTTATGACATTGATTTCATGGCTGAGGGATATTCCATCGTACGTAAGTACCACAATGTTTTGAACCATTTTTATATTTCCTGGGATATTTAAGGTGTACCCAAGTTGAGGTTCTTGTAGTCAGTGCAGCCCTAAATTTGGAGGTGGCCCTTTCTTATTGATTTTCAGTTTTCCCAAGGTATATTCCCTAGACTGGAAGTGGCCTTGGCTCTGTATCTCTGTTGTTTACTTGTTTTAGGGAACACAATGCACTCCTCCAGTGAGGCAGTTGGCAATTTACATCCCGCCCATCAGCATGACAAGGCTCCCTGTTCTCCAGGGCCTGTCTTGCCTTTCTGGTTTTTACACATTTTGTGGATGTCCCTTTTGACCGGTGGGAAGTGATACTTCTTTGTAGTGCAGAATTGCATTGCCCGCTTGCTTGCTTGGCCAAAAAGGGCGTATGCGTTTTCTCCTGAATATATTCAGGAGAAAACGCATACGCCCTTTTTGGCCAAGTGCACCATTGTCCAAGTTGTGCCCCTCTTCCTGTGCTTTACAGGCGATTCCAACGTACCTCTTGAAATCTGTTTCCTGCTATTTTGCCTCACTTTCAAGTCCGCCTCGTTGACTTCCCTCAACAGATTTTTGGACGATAGTTGTCCTTTATCACTCTGCCTGTTTGTGAATTGCTGTGCCCCTGAGCTCCATTTCTCAACTCGTTTTTTGTGAGCTGAACGCAAGTCCAAAATTTTGGATCATGTCCTATACTGGTTCCCAGGGGGTGGCTGAGACTTTGGTTAATTCTTCTTCCTGCCGGGAAATTAGAGTGACATGTGCCCATCCAAATGCCTAACAGCTACTCTCTCATGGGTTCTCCCTCGTCCCTTCCATCCTCTGCCAAATTGGGAACCTGTGCAAACCAGGAGGTTAAAGGGCCTGTCTCTCCAAGTTGGGAGATTGATAGTAAGGCAGTTGGAAAGTCAAACTGGAGCACCAGGAGAGGGACTATTCGTTGAGTTTTAGAAACCTTTCGTATTCACAGTGTGTCCATTCTCTAGGTTTCCTGTACATGTTATAGCTGTAGTAATATTCCCTTGAACCTGGAGAGTTGGGACCCATGGAATGGGGGCCATGCATTATTGCTTGAAAGGGTCTGCATTTGCTCACCCAATATCACCAATCCTCTCAGTCCCAAGTGTCCAGCCTTATGCCACATCCAGCTGTCATTGTAGATAGGGTCTTTCCAGGTTTCCTCAGACACCCTGAAGGAATTGTAAAGAATTTCCCTGTTTTTTGGTTTTGCTTTTGAAATTGCTTTTTATAGTGGGTTTGAGCTGATTCTCGCTGCCATGTTTATGCCACTCTAGACACACTTGATTCCCTTATGGAGACATATCAATACATAGGTTTTAAGATTCTTACTAGTCAGATATATTCCTCTGTGGGAAATATGGGGTTTTGAGTCTCTTTCACTGAGGAAGGTGTAGGTCTTGTCAATTCCAAAGTTGGTTTTTGAAACGGTCCATGTGCTTATATCAAACTCTTGTTTTATGCATCACCCCACATCTCCTTCCCCTTTATGCAGGCATAAGAGTGTTTTCTAAATGTGAGACTCTGTTCTCTTTCCTAACTCAGTTCACGTGTAGCCATGTTTACAGGATCTTCATAAGTGATATCTTATGATAAGTTTCTTTTTCTGTGTGACTTATTTCACTTAGAATCATCGTACCTGAATCCACTCACTTTGCTGCTACTGGTCTTATGACATTGATTTCATGGCTGAGGGATATTCCATCGTACGTAAGTACCACAATGTTTTTAACCCTTTTTTATATTTCCTGGGATATTTAAGGTGTACCCAAGTTGAGGTTCTTGTAGTCAGTGCAGCCCTAAATTTGGAGGTGGCCCTTTCTTATTGATTTTCAGTTTTCCCAAGGTATATTCCCTAGACTGGAAGTGGCCTTGGCTCTGTAGCTCTGTTGTTTACTTGTTTTAGGGAACACAATGCACTCCTCCAGTGAGGCAGTTGGCAATTTACATCCCGCCCATCAGCATGACAAGGCTCCCTGTTCTCCAGGGCCTGTCTTGCCTTTCTGGTTTTTACACATTTTGTGGATGTCCCTTTTGACCGGTGGGATGTGATACTTCTTTGTAGTGCAGGTTTGCATTGCCCGCTTGCTTGCTTGGCCAAAAAGGGCGTATGCGTTTTCTCCTGAATATATTCAGGAGAAAACGCATACGCCCTTTTTGGCCAAGTGCACCATTGTCCAAGTTGTGCCCCTCTTCCTGTGCTTTACAGGCGATTCCAACGTACCTCTTGAAATCTGTTTCCTGCTATTTTGCCTCACTTTCAAGTCCGCCTCGTTGACTTCCCTCAACAGATTTTTGGACGATAGTTGTCCTTTATCACTCTGCCAGTTTGTGTATTGCTGTGCCCCTGAGCTCCATTTCTCAACTCGTTTTTTGTGAGCTGAACGCAAGTCCAAAATTTTGGATCCTGTCCTATACTGGTTCCTGGTGGGTGGCTGAGACTTTGGTTAATTCTTCTTCCTTCCGGGAAATTAGAGTGACATGTGCCCGTCCAAATGCCTAACAGCTACTCTCTCATGGGTTCTCCCTCGTCCCTTCCATCCTCTGCCAAATTGGGAACCTGTGCAAACCAGGAGGTTAAAGGGCCTGTCTCTCCAAGTTGGGAGATTGATAGTAAGGCAGTTGGAAAGTCAAACTGGAGCACCAGGAGAGGGACTATTCCTTGAGTTTTAGAAACCTTTCGTATTCACAGTGTGTCCATTCTCTAGGTTTCCTGTACATGTTATAGCTGTAGTAATATTCCCTTGAACCTGGAGAGTTGGGACCCATGGAATGGGGGCCATGCATTATTGCTTGAAAGGGTCTGCTTTCGCTCACCCAATCTCACCAATCCTCTCAGTCCCAAGTGTCCAGCCTTATGCCACATCCAGCTGTCATTGTAGATAGGGTCTTTCCAGGTTTCCTCAGACACCCTGAAGTAATTGTAAAGAATTTCCATGTTTTTTGGTTTTGCTTTTGAAATTCCTTTTTATAGTGGGTTTCAGCTGATTCTCGCTGCCATGTTTATGCCACTCTAGACACACTGAATTCCCTTATGGAGACATAGCAATACATAGGTTTTAAGATTATTACTAGTCAGATATATTCCTCTGTGGGAAATATGGGGATTTGAGTCTCTTTCACTGAGGAAGGTGTCGGTCTTGTCAATTCCAAAGTTGGTTTTTGAAACGGTCCCTGTGCTTATATCAAACTCTGGTTTTATGCATCACCCCACCTCTCCTTCCCCTTTATGCAGGCATAAGAATGTTTTCTAAATGTGAGACTCTGTTCTCTTTCCTAACTCAGTTCACGTGTAGCCATGTTTACAGGATCTTCCTAAGTGATATCTTATGATAAGTTTCTTTTTCTGTGTGACTTATTTCACTTAGAATCATCGTACCTGAATCCACTCACTTTGCTGCTACTGGTCTTATGACATTGATTTCATGGCTGAGGGATATTCCATCGTACGTAAGTACCACAATGTTTTGAACCATTTTTATATTTCCTGGGATATTTAAGGTGTACCCAAGTTGAGGTTCTTGTAGTCAGTGCAGCCCTAAATTTGGAGGTGGCTCTTTCTTATTGATTTTCAGTTTTCCCAAGGTATATTCCCTAGACTGGAAGTGGCCTTGGCTCTGTAGCTCTGTTGTTTACTTGTTTTAGGGAACACAATGCACTCCTCCAGTGAGGCAGTTGGCAATTTACATCCCGCCCATCAGCATAACAAGGCTCCCAGTTCTCCAGGGCCTGTCTTGCCTTTCTGGTTTTTACACATTTTGTGGATGTCCCTTTTGACCGGTGGGAAGTGATACTTCTTTGTAGTGCAGATTTGCATTGCCCGCTTGCTTGCTTGGCCAAAAAGGGCGTATGCGTTTTCTCCTGAATATATTCAGGAGAAAACGCATACGCCCTTTTTGGCCAAGTGCACCATTGTCCAAGTTGTGCCCCTCTTCCTGTGCTTTACAGGCGATTCCAAAGTACCTCTTGAAATCTGTTTCCTGCTATTTTGCCTCACTTTCAAGTCCGCATCGTTGACTTCCCTCAACAGATTTTTGGACGATAGTTGTCCTTTATCACTCTGCCAGTTTGTGAATTGCTGTGCCCCTGAGCTCCATTTCTCAACTCGTTTTTTGTGAGCTGAACGCAAGTCCAAAATTTTGGATCATGTCCTATACTGGTTCCCAGGGGGTGGCTGAGACTTTGGTTAATTCTTCTTCCTGCCGGGAAATTAGAGTGACATGTGCCCGTCCAAATGCCTAACAGCTACTCTCTCATGGGTTCTCCCTCGTCCCTTCCATCCTCTGCCAAATTGGGAACCTGTGCAAACCAGGAGGTTAAAGGGCCTGTCTCTCCAAGTTGGGATATTGATAGTCAGGCAGTTGGAAAGTCAAACTGGAGCACCAGGAGAGGGACTATTCGTTGAGTTTTAGAAACCTTTCGTATTCACAGTGTGTCCATTCTCTAGGTTTCCTGTACATGTTATAGCTGTAGTAATATTCCCTTGAACCTGGAGAGTTGGGACCCATGGAATGGGGGCCATGCATTATTGCTTGAAAGGGTCTGCATTTGCTCACCCAATCTCACCAATCCTCTCAGTCCCAAGTGTCCAGCCTTATGCCACATCCAGCTGTCATGGTATATAGGGTCTTTCCAGGTTTCCTCAGACACCCTGAAGGAATTGTAAAGAATTTCCCTGTTTTTTGGTTTTGCTTTTGAAATTCCTTTTTATAGTGGGTTTGAGCTGATTCTCGCTGCCATGTTTATGCCACTCTAGACACACTTGATTCCCTTATGGAGACATATCAATACATAGGTTTTAAGATTCTTACTAGTCAGATATATTCCTCTGTGGGAAATATGGGGTTTTGAGTCTCTTTCACTGAGGAAGGTGTCGGTCTTGTCAATTCCAAAGTTGGTTTTTGAAACGGTCCCTGTGCTTATATCAAACTCTGGTTTTATGCATCACCCCACCTCTCCTTCCCCTTTATGCAGGCATAAGAGTGTTTTCTAAATGTGAGACTCTGTTCTCTTTCCTAACTCAGTTCACGTGTAGCCATGTTTACAGGATCTTCCTAAGTGATATCTTATGATAAGTTTCTTTTTCTGTGTGACTTATTTCACTTAGAATCATCGTACCTGAATCCACTCACTTTGCTGCTACTGGTCTTATGACATTGATTTCATGGCTGAGGGATATTCCATCGTACGTAAGTACCACAATGTTTTGAACCATTTTTATATTTCCTGGAATATTTAAGGTGTACCCAAGTTGAGGTTCTTGTAGTCAGTGCAGCCCTAAATTTGGAGGTGGCTCTTTCTTATTGATTTTCAGTTTTCCCAAGGTATATTCCCTAGACTGGATGTGGCCTTGGCTCTGTAGCTCTGTTGTTTTCTTGTTTTAGGGAACACAATGCACTCCTCCAGTGAGGCAGTTGGCAATTTACATCCCGCCCATCAGCATAACAAGGCTCCCAGTTCTCCAGGGCCTGTCTTGCCTTTCTGGTTTTTACACATTTTGTGGATGTCCCTTTTGACCGGTGGGAAGTGATACTTCTTTGTAGTGCAGATTTGCATTGCCCGCTTGCTTGCTTGGCCAAAAAGGGTGTATGCGTTTTCTCCTGAATATATTCAGGAGAAAACGCATACGCCCTTTTTGGCCCAGTGCACCATTGTCCAAGTTGTGCCCCTATTCCTGTGCTTTAGAGGCGATGCCAACGTACCTCTTGAAATCTGTTTCCTGCTATTTTGCCTCGCTTTCAAGTCCGCCTCGTTGACTTCCCTCAACAGATTTTTGGACGATAGTTGTCCTTTATCACTCTGCCAGTTTGTGAATTGCTGTGCCCCTGAGCTCCATTTCTCAACTCGTTTTTTGTGAGCTGAACGCAAGTCCAAAATTTTGGATCATGTCCTATACTGGTTCCCGGTGGGTGGCTGAGACTCTGGTTAATTCTTCTTCCTGCCGGGAAATTAGAGTGACATGTGCCCGTCCAAATGCCTAACCGCTACTCTCTCATGGGTTCTCCCAAGTCCCTTCAATCCTCTGCCAAATTGGGATCCTGTGCAAACCAGGAGGTTAAAGGGCCTGTCTCTCCAAGTTGGGAGATTGATAGTAAGGCAGTTGGAAAGTCAAACTGGAGCACCAGGAGAGGGACTATTCGTTGAGTTTTAGAAACCTTTCGTATTCACAGTGTGTCCATTCTCTAGGTTTCCTGTACATGTTATAGCTGTAGTAATATTCCCTTGAACCTGGAGAGTTGGGACCCATGGAATGGGGGCCATGCATTATTGCTTGAAAGGGTCTGCATTTGCTCACCCAATCTCACCAATCCTCTCAGTCCCAAGTGTCCAGCCTTATGCCACATCCAGCTGTCATTGTAGATAGGGTCTTTCCAGGTTTCCTCAGACACTCTGAAGGAATTGTAAAGAATTTCCCTGTTTTATGGTTTTGCTTTTGAAATTCCTTTTTATAGTGGGTTTGAGCTGATTCTCGCTGCCATGTTTATGCCACTCTAGACACACTTGATTCCCTTATGGAGTCATATCAATACATAGGTTTTAAGATTCTTACTAGTCAGATATATTCCTCTGTGGGAAATATGGGGTTTTGAGTCTCTTTCACTGAGGAAGGTGTCGGTCTTGTCAATTCCAAAGTTGGTTTTTGAAACGGTCCCTGTGCTTATATCAAACTCTGGTTTTATGCATCACCCCACCTCTCCTTCCCCTTTATGCAGGCATAAGAGTGTTTTCTAAATGTGAGACTCTGTTCTCTTTCCTAACTCAGTTCACGTGTAGCCATGTTTACAGGATCTTCCTAAGTGATATCTTATGATAAGTTTCTTTTTCTGTGTGACTTATTTCACTTAGAATCATCGTACCTGAATCCACTCACTTTGCTGCTACTGGTCTTATGACATTGATTTCATGGCTGAGGGATATTCCATCGTACGTAAGTACCACAATGTTTTGAACCATTTTTATATTTCCTGGGATATTTAAGGTGTACCCAAGTTGAGGTTCTTGTAGTCAGTGCAGCCCTAAATTTGGAGGTGGCCCTTTCTTATTGATTTTCAGTTTTCCCAAGGTATATTCCCTAGACTGGAAGTGGCCTTGGCTCTGTAGCTCTGTTGTTTACTTGTTTTAGGGAACACAATGCACTCCTCCAGTGAGGCAGTTGGCAATTTACATCCCGCCCATCAGCATGACAAGGCTCCCTGTTCTCCAGGGCCTGTCTTGCCTTTCTGGTTTTTACACATTTTGTGGATGTCCCTTTTGACCGGTGGGAAGTGATACTTCTTTGTAGTGCAGATTTGCATTGCCCGCTTGCTTGCTTGGCCAAAAAGGGCGTATGCGTTTTCTCCTGAATATATTCAGGAGAAAACGCATACGCCCTTTTTGGCCAAGTGCACCATTGTCCAAGTTGTGCCCCTCTTCCTGTGCTTTACAGGCGATTCCAACGTACCTCTTGAAATCTGTTTCCTGCTATTTTGCCTCACTTTCAAGTCCGCCTCGTTGACTTCCCTCAACAGATTTTTGGACGATAGTTGTCCTTTATCACTCTGCCAGTTTGTGTATTGCTGTGCCCCTGAGCTCCATTTCTCAACTCGTTTTTTGTGAGCTGAACGCAAGTCCAAAATTTTGGATCATGTCCTATACTGGTTCCCAGGGGGTGGCTGAGACTTTGGTTAATTCTTCTTCCTGCCGGGAAATTAGAGTGACATGTGCCCGTCCAAATGCCTAACAGCTACTCTCTCATGGGTTCTCCCTCGTCCCTTCCATCCTCTGCCAAATTGGGAACCTGTGCAAACCAGGAGGTTAAAGGGCCTGTCTCTCCAAGTTGGGAGATTGATAGTAAGGCAGTTGGAAAGTCAAACTGGAGCACCAGGAGAGGGACTATTCGTTGAGTTTTAGAAACCTTTCGTATTCACAGTGTGTCCATTCTCTAGGTTTCCTGTACATGTTATAGCTGTAGTAATATTCCCTTGAACCTGGAGAGTTGGGACCCATGGAATGGGGGCCATGCATTATTGCTTGAAAGGGTCTGCATTTGCTCACCCAATCTCACCAATCCTCTCAGTCCCAAGTGTCCAGCCTTATGCCACATCCAGCTGTCATTGTAGATAGGGTCTTTCCAGGTTTCCTCAGACACCCTGAAGGAATTGTAAAGAATTTCCCTGTTTTTTGGTTTTGCTTTTGAAATTCCTTTTTATAGTGGGTTTGAGCTGATTCTCGCTGCCATGTTTATGCCACTCTAGACACACTTGATTCCCTTATGGAGACATATCAATACATAGGTTTTAAGATTCTTACTAGTCAGATATATTCCTCTGTGGGAAATATGGGGTTTTGAGTCTCCTTCACTGAGGAAGGTGTCGGTCTTGTCAATTCCAAAGTTGGTTTTTGAAACGGTCCCTGTGCTTATATCAAACTCTGGTTTTATGCATCACCCCACCTCTCCTTCCCCTTTATGCAGGCATAAGAGTGTTTTCTAAATGTGAGACTCTGTTCTCTTTCCTAACTCAGTTCACGTGTAGCCATGTTTACAGGATCTTCCTAAGTGATATCTTATGATAAGTTTCTTTTTCTGTGTGACTTATTTCACTTAGAATCATCGTACCTGAATCCACTCACTTTGCTGCTACTGGTCTTATGACATTGATTTCATGGCTGAGGGATATTCCATCGTACGTAAGTACCACAATGTTTTGAACCATTTTTATATTTCCTGGGATATTTAAGGTGTACCCAAGTTGAGGTTCTTGTAGTCAGTGCAGCCCTAAATTTGGAGGTGGCCCTTTCTTATTGATTTTCAGTTTTCCCAAGGTATATTCCCTAGACTGGAAGTGGCCTTGGCTCTGTAGCTCTGTTGTTTACTTGTTTTAGGGAACACAATGCACTCCTCCAGTGAGGCAGTTGGCAATTTACATCCCGCCCATCAGCATGACAAGGCTCCCTGTTCTCCAGGGCCTGTCTTGCCTTTCTGGTTTTTACACATTTTGTGGATGTCCCTTTTGACCGGTGGGAAGTGATACTTCTTTGTAGTGCAGATTTGCATTGCCCGCTTGCTTGCTTGGCCAAAAAGGGCGTATGCGTTTTCTCCTGAATATATTCAGGAGAAAACGCATACGCCCTTTTTGGCCAAGTGCACCATTGTCCAAGTTGTGCCCCTCTTCCTGTGCTTTACAGGCGATTCCAACGTACCTCTTGAAATCTGTTTCCTGCTATTTTGCCTCACTTTCAAGTCCGCCTCGTTGACTTCCCTCAACAGATTTTTGGACGATAGTTGTCCTTTATCACTCTGCCAGTTTGTGTATTGCTGTGCCCCTGAGCTCCATTTCTCAACTCGTTTTTTGTGAGCTGAACGCAAGTCCAAAATTTTGGATCCTGTCCTATACTGGTTCCTGGTGGGTGACTGAGACTTTGGTTAATTCTTCTTCCTTCCGGGAAATTAGAGTGACATGTGCCCGTCCAAATGCCTAACAGCTACTCTCTCATGGGTTCTCCCTCGTCCCTTCCATCCTCTGCCAAATTGGGAACCTGTGCAAACCAGGAGGTTAAAGGGCCTGTCTCTCCAAGTTGGGAGATTGATAGTAAGGCAGTTGGAAAGTCAAACTGGAGCACCAGGAGAGGGACTATTCGTTGAGTTTTAGAAACCTTTCGTATTCACAGTGTGTCCATTCTCTAGGTTTCCTGTACATGTTATAGCTGTAGTAATATTCCCTTGAACCTGGAGAGTTGGGACCCATGGAATGGGGGCCATGCATTATTGCTTGAAAGGGTCTGCTTTCGCTCACCCAATCTCACCAATCCTCTCAGTCCCAAGTGTCCAGCCTTATGCCACATCCAGCTGTCATTGTAGATAGGGTCTTTCCAGGTTTCCTCAGACACCCTGAAGGAATTGTAAAGAATTTCCCTGTTTTTTGGTTTTGCTTTTGAAATTCCTTTTTATAGTGGGTTTGAGCTGATTCTCGCTGCCATGTTTATGCCACTCTAGACACACTGAATTCCCTTATGGAGACATAGCAATACATAGGTTTTAAGATTATTACTAGTCAGATATATTCCTCTGTGGGAAATATGGGGATTTGAGTCTCTTTCACTGAGGAAGGTGTCGGTCTTGTCAATTCCAAAGTTGGTTTTTGAAACGGTCCCTGTGCTTATATCAAACTCTGGTTTTATGCATCACCCCACCTCTCCTTCCCCTTTATGCAGGCATAAGAGTGTTTTCTAAATGTGAGACTCTGTTCTCTTTCCTAACTCAGTTCACGTGTAGCCATGTTTACAGGATCTTCCTAAGTGATATCTTATGATAAGTTTCTTTTTCTGTGTGACTTATTTCACTTAGAATCATCGTACCTGAATCCACTCACTTTGCTGCTACTGGTCTTATGACATTGATTTCATGGCTGAGGGATATTCCATCGTACGTAAGTACCACAATGTTTTGAACCATTTTTATATTTCCTGGAATATTTAAGGTGTACCCAAGTTGAGGTTCTTGTAGTCAGTGCAGCCCTAAATTTGGAGGTGGCTCTTTCTTATTGATTTTCAGTTTTCCCAAGGTATATTCCCTAGACTGGATGTGGCCTTGGCTCTGTAGCTCTGTTGTTTTCTTGTTTTAGGGAACACAATGCACTCCTCCAGTGAGGCAGTTGGCAATTTACATCCCGCCCATCAGCATAACAAGGCTCCCAGTTCTCCAGGGCCTGTCTTGCCTTTCTGGTTTTTACACATTTTGTGGATGTCCCTTTTGACCGGTGGGAAGTGATACTTCTTTGTAGTGCAGATTTGCATTGCCCGCTTGCTTGCTTGGCCAAAAAGGGTGTATGCGTTTTCTCCTGAATATATTCAGGAGAAAACGCATACGCCCTTTTTGGCCCAGTGCACCATTGTCCAAGTTGTGCCCCTATTCCTGTGCTTTAGAGGCGATGCCAACGTACCTCTTGAAATCTGTTTCCTGCTATTTTGCCTCGCTTTCAAGTCCGCCTCGTTGACTTCCCTCAACAGATTTTTGGACGATAGTTGTCCTTTATCACTCTGCCAGTTTGTGAATTGCTGTGCCCCTGAGCTCCATTTCTCAACTCGTTTTTTGTGAGCTGAACGCAAGTCCAAAATTTTGGATCATGTCCTATACTGGTTCCCGGTGGGTGGCTGAGACTCTGGTTAATTCTTCTTCCTGCCGGGAAATTAGAGTGACATGTGCCCGTCCAAATGCCTAACCGCTACTCTCTCATGGGTTCTCCCAAGTCCCTTCAATCCTCTGCCAAATTGGGATCCTGTGCAAACCAGGAGGTTAAAGGGCCTGTCTCTCCAAGTTGGGAGATTGATAGTAAGGCAGTTGGAAAGTCAAACTGGAGCACCAGGAGAGGGACTATTCGTTGAGTTTTAGAAACCTTTCGTATTCACAGTGTGTCCATTCTCTAGGTTTCCTGTACATGTTATAGCTGTAGTAATATTCCCTTGAACCTGGAGAGTTGGGACCCATGGAATGGGGGCCATGCATTATTGCTTGAAAGGGTCTGCATTTGCTCACCCAATCTCACCAATCCTCTCAGTCCCAAGTGTCCAGCCTTATGCCACATCCAGCTGTCATTGTAGATAGGGTCTTTCCAGGTTTCCTCAGACACTCTGAAGGAATTGTAAAGAATTTCCCTGTTTTATGGTTTTGCTTTTGAAATTCCTTTTTATAGTGGGTTTGAGCTGATTCTCGCTGCCATGTTTATGCCACTCTAGACACACTTGATTCCCTTATGGAGTCATATCAATACATAGGTTTTAAGATTCTTACTAGTCAGATATATTCCTCTGTGGGAAATATGGGGTTTTGAGTCTCTTTCACTGAGGAAGGTGTCGGTCTTGTCAATTCCAAAGTTGGTTTTTGAAACGGTCCCTGTGCTTATATCAAACTCTGGTTTTATGCATCACCCCACCTCTCCTTCCCCTTTATGCAGGCATAAGAGTGTTTTCTAAATGTGAGACTCTGTTCTCTTTCCTAACTCAGTTCACGTGTAGCCATGTTTACAGGATCTTCCTAAGTGATATCTTATGATAAGTTTCTTTTTCTGTGTGACTTATTTCACTTAGAATCATCGTACCTGAATCCACTCACTTTGCTGCTACTGGTCTTATGACATTGATTTCATGGCTGAGGGATATTCCATCGTACGTAAGTACCACAATGTTTTGAACCATTTTTATATTTCCTGGGATATTTAAGGTGTACCCAAGTTGAGTTTCTTGTAGTCAGTGCAGCCCTAAATTTGGAGGTGGCCCTTTCTTATTGATTTTCAGTTTTCCCAAGGTATATTCCCTAGACTGGAAGTGGCCTTGGCTCTGTAGCTCTGTTGTTTACTTGTTTTAGGGAACACAATGCACTCCTCCAGTGAGGCAGTTGGCAATTTACATCCCGCCCATCAGCATGACAAGGCTCCCTGTTCTCCAGGGCCTGTCTTGCCTTTCTGGTTTTTACACATTTTGTGGATGTCCCTTTTGACCGGTGGGAAGTGATACTTCTTTGTAGTGCAGATTTGCATTGCCCGCTTGCTTGCTTGGCCAAAAAGGGCGTATGCGTTTTCTCCTGAATATATTCAGGAGAAAACGCATACGCCCTTTTTGGCCAAGTGCACCATTGTCCAAGTTGTGCCCCTCTTCCTGTGCTTTACAGGCGATTCCAACGTACCTCTTGAAATCTGTTTCCTGCTATTTTGCCTCACTTTCAAGTCCGCCTCGTTGACTTCCCTCAACAGATTTTTGGACGATAGTTGTCCTTTATCACTCTGCCAGTTTGTGTATTGCTGTGCCCCTGAGCTCCATTTCTCAACTCGTTTTTTGTGAGCTGAACGCAAGTCCAAAATTTTGGATCATGTCCTATACTGGTTCCCAGGGGGTGGCTGAGACTTTGGTTAATTCTTCTTCCTGCCGGGAAATTAGAGTGACATGTGCCCGTCCAAATGCCTAACAGCTACTCTCTCATGGGTTCTCCCTCGTCCCTTCCATCCTCTGCCAAATTGGGAACCTGTGCAAACCAGGAGGTTAAAGGGCCTGTCTCTCCAAGTTGGGAGATTGATAGTAAGGCAGTTGGAAAGTCAAACTGGAGCACCAGGAGAGGGACTATTCGTTGAGTTTTAGAAACCTTTCGTATTCACAGTGTGTCCATTCTCTAGGTTTCCTGTACATGTTATAGCTGTAGTAATATTCCCTTGAACCTGGAGAGTTGGGACCCATGGAATGGGGGCCATGCATTATTGCTTGAAAGGGTCTGCATTTGCTCACCCAATCTCACCAATCCTCTCAGTCCCAAGTGTCCAGCCTTATGCCACATCCAGCTGTCATTGTAGATAGGGTCTTTCCAGGTTTCCTCAGACACCCTGAAGGAATTGTAAAGAATTTCCCTGTTTTTTGGTTTTGCTTTTGAAATTCCTTTTTATAGTGGGTTTGAGCTGATTCTCGCTGCCATGTTTATGCCACTCTAGACACACTTGATTCCCTTATGGAGACATATCAATACATAGGTTTTAAGATTCTTACTAGTCAGATATATTCCTCTGTGGGAAATATGGGGTTTTGAGTCTCCTTCACTGAGGAAGGTGTCGGTCTTGTCAATTCCAAAGTTGGTTTTTGAAACGGTCCCTGTGCTTATATCAAACTCTGGTTTTATGCATCACCCCACCTCTCCTTCCCCTTTATGCAGGCATAAGAGTGTTTTCTAAATGTGAGACTCTGTTCTCTTTCCTAACTCAGTTCACGTGTAGCCATGTTTACAGGATCTTCCTAAGTGATATCTTATGATGAGTTTCTTTTTCTGTGTGACTTATTTCACTTAGAATCATCGTACCTGAATCCACTCACTTTGCTGCTACTGGTCTTATGACATTGATTTCATGGCTGAGGGATATTCCATCGTACGTAAGTACCACAATGTTTTGAACCATTTTTATATTTCCTGGGATATTTAAGGTGTACCCAAGTTGAGGTTCTTGTAGTCAGTGCAGCCCTAAATTTGGAGGTGGCCCTTTCTTATTGATTTTCAGTTTTCCCAAGGTATATTCCCTAGACTGGAAGTGGCCTTGGCTCTGTAGCTCTGTTGTTTACTTGTTTTAGGGAACACAATGCACTCCTCCAGTGAGGCAGTTGGCAATTTACATCCCGCCCATCAGCATGACAAGGCTCCCTGTTCTCCAGGGCCTGTCTTGCCTTTCTGGTTTTTACACATTTTGTGGATGTCCCTTTTGACCGGTGGGAAGTGATACTTCTTTGTAGTGCAGATTTGCATTGCCCGCTTGCTTGCTTGGCCAAAAAGGGCGTATGCGTTTTCTCCTGAATATATTCAGGAGAAAACGCATACGCCCTTTTTGGCCAAGTGCACCATTGTCCAAGTTGTGCCCCTCTTCCTGTGCTTTACAGGCGATTCCAACGTACCTCTTGAAATCTGTTTCCTGCTATTTTGCCTCACTTTCAAGTCCGCCTCGTTGACTTCCCTCAACAGATTTTTGGACGATAGTTGTCCTTTATCACTCTGCCAGTTTGTGTATTGCTGTGCCCCTGAGCTCCATTTCTCAACTCGTTTTTTGTGAGCTGAACGCAAGTCCAAAATTTTGGATCCTGTCCTATACTGGTTCCTGGTGGGTGGCTGAGACTTTGGTTAATTCTTCTTCCTTCCGGGAAATTAGAGTGACATGTGCCCGTCCAAATGCCTAACAGCTACTCTCTCATGGGTTCTCCCTCGTCCCTTCCATCCTCTGCCAAATTGGGAACCTGTGCAAACCAGGAGGTTAAAGGGCCTGTCTCTCCAAGTTGGGAGATTGATAGTAAGGCAGTTGGAAAGTCAAACTGGAGCACCAGGAGAGGGACTATTCGTTGAGTTTTAGAAACCTTTCGTATTCACAGTGTGTCCATTCTCTAGGTTTCCTGTACATGTTATAGCTGTAGTAATATTCCCTTGAACCTGGAGAGTTGGGACCCATGGAATGGGGGCCATGCATTATTGCTTGAAAGGGTCTGCTTTCGCTCACCCAGTCTCACCAATCCTCTCAGTCCCAAGTGTCCAGCCTTATGCCACATCCAGCTGTCATTGTAGATAGGGTCTTTCCAGGTTTCCTCAGACACCCTGAAGGAATTGTAAAGAATTTCCCTGTTTTTTGGTTTTGCTTTTGAAATTCCTTTTTATAGTGGGTTTGAGCTGATTCTCGCTGCCATGTTTATGCCACTCTAGACACACTGAATTCCCTTATGGAGACATAGCAATACATAGGTTTTAAGATTATTACTAGTCAGATATATTCCTCTGTGGGAAATATGGGGATTTGAGTCTCTTTCACTGAGGAAGGTGTCGGTCTTGTCAATTCCAAAGTTGGTTTTTGAAACGGTCCCTGTGCTTATATCAAACTCTGGTTTTATGCATCACCCCACCTCTCCTTCCCCTTTATGCAGGCATAAGAGTGTTTTCTAAATGTGAGACTCTGTTCTCTTTCCTAACTCAGTTCACGTGTAGCCATGTTTACAGGATCTTCCTAAGTGATATCTTATGATAAGTTTCTTTTTCTGTGTGACTTATTTCACTTAGAATCATCGTACCTGAATCCACTCACTTTGCTGCTACTGGTCTTATGACATTGATTTCATGGCTGAGGGATATTCCATCGTACGTAAGTACCACAATGTTTTGAACCATTTTTATATTTCCTGGGATATTTAAGGTGTACCCAAGTTGAGGTTCTTGTAGTCAGTGCAGCCCTAAATTTGGAGGTGGCCCTTTCTTATTGATTTTCAGTTTTCCCAAGGTATATTCCCTAGACTGGAAGTGGCCTTGGCTCTGTAGCTCTGTTGTTTACTTGTTTTAGGGAACACAATGCACTCCTCCAGTGAGGCAGTTGGCAATTTACATCCCGCCCATCAGCATGACAAGGCTCCCTGTTCTCCAGGGACTGTCTTGCCTTTCTGGTTTTTACACATTTTGTGGATGTCCCTTTTGACCGGTGGGAAGTGATACTTCTTTGTAGTGCAGATTTGCATTGCCCGCTTGCTTGCTTGGCCAAAAAGGGCGTATGCGTTTTCTCCTGAATATATTCAGGAGAAAACGCATACGCCCTTTTTGGCCAAGTGCACCATTGTCCAAGTTGTGCCCCTCTTCCTGTGCTTTACAGGCGATTCCAACGTACCTCTTGAAATCTGTTTCCTGCTATTTTGCCTCACTTTCAAGTCCGCCTCGTTGACTTCCCTCAACAGATTTTTGGACGATAGTTGTCCTTTATCACTCTGCCAGTTTGTGAATTGCTGTGCCCCTGAGCTCAATTTCTCAACTCGTTTTTTGTGAGCTGAACGCAAGTCCAAAATTTTGGATCATGTCCTATACTGGTTCCCAGGGGGTGGCTGAGACTTTGGTTAATTCTTCTTCCTGCCGGGAAATTAGAGTGACATGTGCCCGTCCAAATGCCTAACAGCTACTCTCTCATGGGTTCTCCCTCGTCCCTTCCATCCTCTGCCAAATTGGGAACCTGTGCAAACCAGGAGGTTAAAGGGCCTGTCTCTCCAAGTTGGGAGATTGATAGTAAGGCAGTTGGAAAGTCAAACTGGAGCACCAGGAGAGGGACTATTCGTTGAGTTTTAGAAACCTTTCGTATTCACAGTGTGTCCATTCTCTAGGTTTCCTGTACATGTTATAGCTGTAGTAATATTCCCTTGAACCTGGAGAGTTGGGACCCATGGAATGGGGGCCATGCATTATTGCTTGAAAGGGTCTGCATTTGCTCACCCAATCTCACCAATCCTCTCAGTCCCAAGTGTCCAGCCTTATGCCACATCCAGCTGTCATTGTAGATAGGGTCTTTCCAGGTTTCCTCAGACACCCTGAAGGAATTGTAAAGAATTTCCCTGTTTTTTGGTTTTGCTTTTGAAATTCCTTTTTATAGTGGGTTTGAGCTGATTCTCGCTGCCATGTTTATGCCACTCTAGACACACTTGATTCCCTTATGGAGACATATCAATACATAGGTTTTAAGATTCTTACTAGTCAGATATATTCCTCTGTGGGAAATATGGGGTTTTGAGTCTCCTTCACTGAGGAAGGTGTCGGTCTTGTCAATTCCAAAGTTGGTTTTTGAAACGGTCCCTGTGCTTATATCAAACTCTGGTTTTATGCATCACCCCACCTCTCCTTCCCCTTTATGCAGGCATAAGAGTGTTTTCTAAATGTGAGACTCTGTTCTCTTTCCTAACTCAGTTCACGTGTAGCCATGTTTACAGGATCTTCCTAAGTGATATCTTATGATAAGTTTCTTTTTCCCTGTGACTTATTTCACTTAGAATCATCGTACCTGAATCCACTCACTTTGCTGCTACTGGTCTTATGACATTGATTTCATGGCTGAGGGATATTCCATCGTACGTAAGTACCACAATGTTTTGAACCATTTTTATATTTCCTGGGATATTTAAGGTGTACCCAAGTTGAGGTTCTTGTAGTCAGTGCAGCCCTAAATTTGGAGGTGGCCCTTTCTTATTGATTTTCAGTTTTCCCAAGGTATATTCCCTAGACTGGAAGTGGCCTTGGCTCTGTAGCTCTGTTGTTTACTTGTTTTAGGGAACACAATGCACTCCTCCAGTGAGGCAGTTGGCAATTTACATCCCGCCCATCAGCATGACAAGGCTCCCTGTTCTCCAGGGCCTGTCTTGCCTTTCTGGTTTTTACACATTTTGTGGATGTCCCTTTTGACCGGTGGGAAGTGATACTTCTTTGTAGTGCAGATTTGCATTGCCCGCTTGCTTGCTTGGCCAAAAAGGGCGTATGCGTTTTCTCCTGAATATATTCAGGAGAAAACGCATACGCCCTTTTTGGCCAAGTGCACCATTGTCCAAGTTGTGCCCCTCTTCCTGTGCTTTACAGGCGATTCCAACGTACCTCTTGAAATCTGTTTCCTGCTATTTTGCCTCACTTTCAAGTCCGCCTCGTTGACTTCCCTCAACAGATTTTTGGACGATAGTTGTCCTTTATCACTCTGCCATTTTGTGAATTGCTGTGTCCCTGAGCTCCATTTCTCAACTCTTTTTTTGTGAGCTGAACGCAAGTCCAAAATTTTGGATCATGTCCTATACTGGTTCCCGGTGGGTGGCTGAGACTTTGGTTAATTCTTCTTCCTGCCGGGAAATTAGAGTGACATGTGCCCGTCCAAATGCCTAACAGCTACTCTCTCATGGGTTCTCCCTCGTCCCTTCCATCCTCTGGCAAATTGGGAACCTGTGCAAACCAGGAGGTTAAAGGGCCTGTCTCTCCAAGTTGGGAGATTGATAGTAAGGCAGTTGGAAAGTCAAACTGGAGCACCAGGAGAGGGACTATTCGTTGAGTTTTAGAAACCTTTCGTATTCACAGTGTGTCCATTCTCTAGGTTTCCTGTACATGTTATAGCTGTAGTAATATTCCCTTGAACATGGAGAGTTGGGACCCATGGAATGGGGGCCATGCATTATTGCTTGAAAGGGTCTGCATTTGCTCACCCAATCTCACCAATCCTCTCAGTCCCAAGTGTCCAGCCTTATGCCACATCCAGCTGTCATTGTAGATAGGGTCTTTCCAGGTTTCCTCAGACACCCTGAAGGAATTGTAAAGAATTTCCCTGTTTTTTGGTTTTGCTTTTGAAATTCCTTTTTATAGTGGGTTTGAGCTGATTCTCGCTGCCATGTTTATGCCACTCTAGACACACTTGATTCCCTTATGGAGACATATCAATACATAGGTTTTAAGATTCTTACTAGTCAGATATATTCCTCTGTGGGAAATATCGGGTTTTGAGTCTCTTTCACTGAGGAAGGTGTCGGTCTTGTCAATTCCAAAGTTGGTTTTTGAAACGGTCCCTGTGCTTATATCAAACTCTGGTTTTATGCATCACCCCACCTCTCCTTCCCCTTTATGCAGGCATAAGAGTGTTTTCGAAATGTGAGACTCTGTTCTCTTTCCTAACTCAGTTCACGTGTAGCCATGTTTGCAGGATCTTCATAAGTGATATCTTATGATAAGTTTCTTTTTCTGTGTGACTTATTTCACTTAGAATCATCGTACCTGAATCCACTCACTTTGCTGCTACTGGTCTTATGACATTGATTTCATGGCTGAGGGATATTCCATCATACGTAAGTACCACAATGTTTTGAACCTTTTTTATATTTCCTGGGATATTTCAGGTGTACCCAAGTTGAGGTTCTTGTAGTCAGTGCAGCCCTAAATTTGGAGGTGGCTCTTTCTTATTGATTTTCAGTTTTCCCAAGGTATATTCCCTAGACTGGAAGTGGCCTTGGCTCTGTAGCTCTGTTGTTTACTTGTTTTAGGGAACACAATGCACTCCTCCAGTGAGGCAGTTGGCAATTTACATCCCGCCCATCAGCATAACAAGGCTCCCAGTTCTCCAGGGCCTGTCTTGCCTTTCTGGTTTTTACACATTTTGTGGATGTCCCTTTTGACCGTTGGGAGTGATACTTCTTTGTAGTGCAGATTTGCATTGCCCGCTTGCTTGCTTGGCCAAAAAGGTCGTATGCGTTTTCCCCTGAATATATTCAGGAGAAAACGCATACGACCTTTTTGGCCAAGTGCACCATTGTCCAAGTTGTGCCCCTCTTCCTGTGCTTTACAGGCGATTCCAAGGTACCTCTTGAAATCTGTTTCCTGCTATTTTGCCTCGCTTTCAAGTCCGCCTCGTTGACTTCCTTCAACAGATTTTTGGACGATAGTTGTCCTTTATCACTCTGCCAGTTTGTGAATTGCTGTGCCCCTAAGCTCCATTTCTCAACTCGTTTTTTGTGAGCTGAACGCAAGTCCAAAATTTTGGATCATGTCCTACACTGGTTCCCAGGGTGTGGCTGAGACTTTGGTTAATTCTTCTTCCTGCCGGGAAATTAGAGTGACATGTGCCCGTCCAAATGCCTAACAGCTACTCTCTCATGGGTTCTCCCTCGTCCCTTCCATCCTCTGCCAAATTGGGAACCTGTGCAAACCAGGAGGTTAAAGGGCCTGTCTCTCCAAGTTGGGAGATTGATAGTAAGGCAGTTGGAAAGTCAAACTGGAGCACCAGGAGAGGGACTATTCGTTGAGTTTTAGAAACCTTTCGTATTCACAGTGTGTCCATTCTCTAGGTTTCCTGTACATGTTATAGCTGTAGTAATATTCCATTGAACCTGGAGAGTTGGGACCCATGGAATGGGGGCCATGCATTATTGCTTGAAAGGGTCTGCATTTGCTCACCCAATCTCACCAATCCTCTCAGTCCCAAGTGTCCAGCCTTATGCCACATCCAGCTGTCATTGTAGATAGGGTCTTTCCAGGTTTCCTCAGACACCCTGAAGGAATTGTAAAGAATTTCCCTGTTTTTTGGTTTTGCTTTTGAAATTCCTTTTTATAGTGGGTTTGAGCTGATTCTCGCTGCCATGTTTATGCCACTCTAGACACACTTGATTCCCTTATGGAGACATATCAATACATAGGTTTTAAGATTCTTACTAGTCAGATATATTCCTCTGTGGGAAATATGGGGTTTTGAGTCTCCTTCACTGAGGAAGGTGTCGGTCTTGTCAATTCCAAAGTTGGTTTTTGAAACGGTCCCTGTGCTTATATCAAACTCTGGTTTTATGCATCACCCCACCTCTCCTTCCCCTTTATGCAGGCATAAGAGTGTTTTCTAAATGTGAGACTCTGTTCTCTTTCCTAACTCAGTTCACGTGTAGCCATGTTTACAGGATCTTCCTAAGTGATATCTTATGATAAGTTTCTTTTTCCCTGTGACTTATTTCACTTAGAATCATCGTACCTGAATCCACTCACTTTGCTGCTACTGGTCTTATGACATTGATTTCATGGCTGAGGGATATTCCATCGTACGTAAGTACCACAATGTTTTGAACCATTTTTATATTTCCTGGGATATTTAAGGTGTACCCAAGTTGAGGTTCTTGTAGTCAGTGCAGCCCTAAATTTGGAGGTGGCCCTTTCTTATTGATTTTCAGTTTTCCCAAGGTATATTCCCTAGACTGGAAGTGGCCTTGGCTCTGTAGCTCTGTTGTTTACTTGTTTTAGGGAACACAATGCACTCCTCCAGTGAGGCAGTTGGCAATTTACATCCCGCCCATCAGCATGACAAGGCTCCCTGTTCTCCAGGGCCTGTCTTGCCTTTCTGGTTTTTACACATTTTGTGGATGTCCCTTTTGACCGGTGGGAATTGATACTTCTTTGTAGTGCAGATTTGCATTGCCCGCTTGCTTGCTTGGCCAAAAAGGGCGTATGCGTTTTCTCCTGAATATATTCAGGAGAAAACGCATACGCCCTTTTTGGCCAAGTGCACCATTGTCCAAGTTGTGCCCCTCTTCCTGTGCTTTACAGGCGATTCCAACGTACCTCTTGAAATCTGTTTCCTGCTATTTTGCCTCACTTTCAAGTCCGCCTCGTTGACTTCCCTCAACAGATTTTTGGACGATAGTTGTCCTTTATCACTCTGCCAGTTTGTGTATTGCTGTGCCCCTGAGCTCCATTTCTCAACTCGTTTTTTGTGAGCTGAACGCAAGTCCAAAATTTTGGATCCTGTCCTATACTGGTTCCTGGTGGGTGGCTGAGACTTTGGTTAATTCTTCTTCCTTCCGGGAAATTAGAGTGACATGTGCCCGTCCAAATGCCTAACAGCTACTCTCTCATGGGTTCTCCCTCGTCCCTTCCATCCTCTGCCAAATTGGGAACCTGTGCAAACCAGGAGGTTAAAGGGCCTGTCTCTCCAAGTTGGGAGATTGATAGTAAGGCAGTTGGAAAGTCAAACTGGAGCACCAGGAGAGGGACTATTCGTTGAGTTTTAGAAACCTTTCGTATTCACAGTGTGTCCATTCTCTAGGTTTCCTGTACATGTTATAGCTGTAGTAATATTCCCTTGAACCTGGAGAGTTGGGACCCATGGAATGGGGGCCATGCATTATTGCTTGAAAGGGTCTGCATTTGCTCACCCAATCTCACCAATCCTCTCAGTCCCAAGTGTCCAGCCTTATGCCACATCCAGCTGTCATTGTAGATAGGGTCTTTCCAGGTTTCCTCAGACACCCTGAAGGAATTGTAAAGAATTTCCCTGTTTTTTGGTTTTGCTTTTGAAATTGCTTTTTATAGTGGGTTTGAGCTGATTCTCGCTGCCATGTTTATGCCACTCTAGACACACTTGATTCCCTTATGGAGACATATCAATACATAGGTTTTAAGATTCTTACTAGTCAGATATATTCCTCTGTGGGAAATATGGGATTTTGAGTCTCTTTCACTGAGGAAGGTGTAGGTCTTGTCAATTCCAAAGTTGGTTTTTGAAACGGTCCCTGTGCTTATATCAAACTCTGGTTTTATGCATCACCCCACCTCTCCTTCCCCTTTATGCAGGCATAAGAGTGTTTTCTAAATGTGAGACTCTGTTCTCTTTCCTAACTCAGTTCACGTGTAGCCATGTTTACAGGATCTTCCTAAGTGATATCTTATGATAAGTTTCTTTTTCTGTGTGACTTATTTCACTTAGAATCATCGTACCTGAATCCACTCACTTTGCTGCTACTGGTCTTATGACATTGATTTCATGGCTGAGGGATATTCCATCGTACGTAAGTACCACAATGTTTTGAACCATTTTTATATTTCCTGGGATATTTAAGGTGTACCCAAGTTGAGGTTCTTGTAGTCAGTGCAGCCCTAAATTTGGAGGTGGCCCTTTCTTATTGATTTTCAGTTTTCCCAAGGTATATTCCCTAGACTGGAAGTGGCCTTGGCTCTGTAGCTCTGTTGTTTACTTGTTTTAGGGAACACAATGCACTCCTCCAGTGAGGCAGTTGGCAATTTACATCCCGCCCATCAGCATGACAAGGCTCCCTGTTCTCCAGGGACTGTCTTGCCTTTCTGGTTTTTACACATTTTGTGGATGTCCCTTTTGACCGGTGGGAAGTGATACTTCTTTGTAGTGCAGATTTGCATTGCCCGCTTGCTTGCTTGGCCAAAAAGGACGTATGCGTTTTCTCCTGAATATATTCAGGAGAAAACGCATACGCCCTTTTTGGCCAAGTGCACCATTGTCCAAGTTGTGCCCCTCTTCCTGTGCTTTACAGGCGATTCCAACGTACCTCTTGAAATCTGTTTCCTGCTATTTTGCCTCACTTTCAAGTCCGCCTCGTTGACTTCCTTCAACAGATTTTTGGACGATAGTTGTCCTTTATCACTCTGCCAGTTTGTGAATTGCTGTGCCCCTGAGCTCCATTTCTCAACTCGTTTTTTGTGAGCTGAACGCAAGTCCAAAATTTTGGATCATGTCCTATACTGGTTCCCAGGGGGTGGCTGAGACTTTGGTTAATTCTTCTTCCTGCCGGGAAATTAGAGTGACATGTGCCCGTCCAAATGCCTAACAGCTACTCTCTCATGGGTTCTCCCTCGTCCCTTCCATCCTCTGCCAAATTGGGAACCTGTGCAAACCAGGAGGTTAAAGGGCCTGTCTCTCCAAGTTGGGAGATTGATAGTAAGGCAGTTGGAAAGTCAAACTGGAGCACCAGGAGAGGGACTATTCGTTGAGTTTTAGAAACCTTTCGTATTCACAGTGTGTCCATTCTCTAGGTTTCCTGTACATGTTATAGCTGTAGTAATATTCCCTTGAACCTGGAGAGTTGGGACCCATGGAATGGGGGCCATGCATTATTGCTTGAAAGGGTCTGCATTTGCTCACCCAATCTCACCAATCCTCTCAGTCCCAAGTGTCCAGCCTTATGCCACATCCAGCTGTCATTGTAGATAGGGTCTTTCCAGGTTTCCTCAGACACCCTGAAGGAATTGTAAAGAATTTCCCTGTTTTTTGGTTTTGCTTTTGAAATTCCTTTTTATAGTGGGTTTGAGCTGATTCTCGCTGCCATGTTTATGCCACTCTAGACACACTTGATTCCCTTATGGAGACATATCAATACATAGGTTTTAAGATTCTTACTAGTCAGATATATTCCTCTGTGGGAAATATGGGGTTTTGAGTCTCCTTCAGTGAGGAAGGTGTCGGTCTTGTCAATTCCAAAGTTGGTTTTTGAAACGGTCCCTGTGCTTATATCAAACTCTGGTTTTATGCATCACCCCACCTCTCCTTCCCCTTTATGCAGGCATAAGAGTGTTTTCTAAATGTGAGACTCTGTTCTCTTTCCTAACTCAGTTCACGTGTAGCCATGTTTACAGGATCTTCCTAAGTGATATCTTATGATAAGTTTCTTTTTCCCTGTGACTTATTTCACTTAGAATCATCGTACCTGAATCCACTCACTTTGCTGCTACTGGTCTTATGACATTGATTTCATGGCTGAGGGATATTCCATCGTACGTAAGTACCACAATGTTTTGAACCATTTTTATATTTCCTGGGATATTTAGGTGTACCCAAGTTGAGGTTCTTGTAGTCAGTGCAGCCCTAAATTTGGATGTGGCCCTTTCTTATTGATTTTCAGTTTTCCCAAGGTATATTCCCTAGACTGGAAGTGGCCTTGGCTCTGTAGCTCTGTTGTTTACTTGTTTTAGGGAACACAATGCACTCCTCCAGTGAGGCAGTTGGCAATTTACATCCCGCCCATCAGCATGACAAGGCTCCCTGTTCTCCAGGGCCTGTCTTGCCTTTCTGGTTTTTACACATTTTGTGGATGTCCCTTTGGACCGGTGGGAAGTGATACTTCTTTGTAGTGCAGATTTGCATTGCCCGCTTGCTTGCTTGGCCAAAAAGGGCGTATGCGTTTTCTCCTGAATATATTCAGGAGAAAACGCATACGCCCTTTTTGGCCAAGTGCACCATTGTCCAAGTTGTGCCCCTCTTCCTGTGCTTTACAGGCGATTCCAACGTACCTCTTGAAATCTGTTTCCTGCTATTTTGCCTCACTTTCAAGTCCGCCTCGTTGACTTCCCTCAACAGATTTTTGGACGATAGTTGTCCTTTATCACTCTGCCAGTTTGTGTATTGCTGTGCCCCTGAGCTCCATTTCTCAACTCGTTTTTTGTGAGCTGAACGCAAGTCCAAAATTTTGGATCCTGTCCTATACTGGTTCCTGGTGGGTGGCTGAGACTTTGGTTAATTCTTCTTCCTTCCGGGAAATTAGAGTGACATGTGCCCCTCCAAATGCCTAACAGCTACTCTCTCATGCGTTCTCCCTCGTCCCTTCCATCCTCTGCCAAATTGGGAACCTGTGCAAACCAGGAGGTTAAAGGGCCTGTCTCTCCAAGTTGGGAGATTGATAGTAAGGCAGTTGGAAAGTCAAACTGGAGCACCAGGAGAGGGACTATTCGTTGAGTTTTAGAAACCTTTCGTATTCACAGTGTGTCCATTCTCTAGGTTTCCTGTACATGTTATAGCTGTAGTAATATTCCCTTGAACCTGGAGAGTTGGGACCCATGGAATGGGGGCCATGCATTATTGCTTGAAAGGGTCTGCATTTGCTCACCCAATCTCACCAATCCTCTCAGTCCCAAGTGTCCAGCCTTATGCCACATCCAGCTGTCATTGTAGATAGGGTCTTTCCAGGTTTCCTCAGACACCCTGAAGGAATTGTAAAGAATTTCCCTGTTTTTTGGTTTTGCTTTTGAAATTGCTTTTTATAGTGGGTTTGAGCTGATTCTCGCTGCCATGTTTATGCCACTCTAGACACACTTGATTCCCTTATGGAGACATATCAATACATAGGTTTTAAGATTCTTACTAGTCAGATATATTCCTCTGTGGGAAATATGGGGTTTTGAGTCTCTTTCACTGAGGAAGGTGTAGGTCTTGTCAATTCCAAAGTTGGTTTTTGAAACGGTCCCTGTGCTTATATCAAACTCTGGTTTTATGCATCACCCCACCTCTCCTTCCCCTTTATGCAGGCATAAGAGTGTTTTCTAAATGTGAGACTCTGTTCTCTTTCCTAACTCAGTTCACGTGTAGCCATGTTTACAGGATCTTCCTAAGTGATATCTTATGATAAGTTTCTTTTTCTGTGTGACTTATTTCACTTAGAATCATCGTACCTGAATCCACTCACTTTGCTGCTACTGGTCTTATGACATTGATTTCATGGCTGAGGGATATTCCATCGTACGTAAGTACCACAATGTTTTGAACCATTTTTATATTTCCTGGGATATTTAAGGTGTACCCAAGTTGAGGTTCTTGTAGTCAGTGCAGCCCTAAATTTGGAGGTGGCCCTTTCTTATTGATTTTCAGTTTTCCCAAGGTATATTCCCTAGACTGGAAGTGGCCTTGGCTCTGTAGCTCTGTTGTTTACTTGTTTTAGGGAACACAATGCACTCCTCCAGTGAGGCAGTTGGCAATTTACATCCCGCCCATCAGCATGACAAGGCTCCCTGTTCTCCAGGGACTGTCTTGCCTTTCTGGTTTTTACACATTTTGTGGATGTCCCTTTTGACCGGTGGGAAGTGATACTTCTTTGTAGTGCAGATTTGCATTGCCCGCTTGCTTGCTTGGCCAAAAAGGGCGTATGCGTTTTCTCCTGAATATATTCAGGAGAAAACGCATACGCCCTTTTTGGCCAAGTGCACCATTGTCCAAGTTGTGCCCCTCTTCCTGTGCTTTACAGGCGATTCCAACGTACCTCTTGAAATCTGTTTCCTGCTATTTTGCCTCACTTTCAAGTCCGCCTCGTTGACTTCCCTCAACAGATTTTTGGACGATAGTTGTCCTTTATCACTCTGCCAGTTTGTGTATTGCTGTGCCCCTGAGCTCCATTTCTCAACTCGTTTTTTGTGAGCTGAACGCAAGTCCAAAATTTTGGATCCTGTCCTATACTGGTTCCTGGTGGGTGGCTGAGACTTTGGTTAATTCTTCTTCCTTCCGGGAAATTAGAGTGACATGTGCCCCTCCAAATGCCTAACAGCTACTCTCTCATGCGTTCTCCCTCGTCCCTTCCATCCTCTGCCAAATTGGGAACCTGTGCAAACCAGGAGGTTAAAGGGCCTGTCTCTCCAAGTTGGGAGATTGATAGTAAGGCAGTTGGAAAGTCAAACTGGAGCACCAGGAGAGGGACTATTCGTTGAGTTTTAGAAACCTTTCGTATTCACAGTGTGTCCATTCTCTAGGTTTCCTGTACATGTTATAGCTGTAGTAATATTCCCTTGAACCTGGAGAGTTGGGACCCATGGAATGGGGGCCATGCATTATTGCTTGAAAGGGTCTGCATTTGCTCACCCAATCTCACCAATCCTCTCAGTCCCAAGTGTCCAGCCTTATGCCACATCCAGCTGTCATTGTAGATAGGGTCTTTCCAGGTTTCCTCAGACACCCTGAAGGAATTGTAAAGAATTTCCCTGTTTTTTGGTTTTGCTTTTGAAATTGCTTTTTATAGTGGGTTTGAGCTGATTCTCGCTGCCATGTTTATGCCACTCTAGACACACTTGATTCCCTTATGGAGACATATCAATACATAGGTTTTAAGATTCTTACTAGTCAGATATATTCCTCTGTGGGAAATATGGGGTTTTGAGTCTCCTTCAGTGAGGAAGGTGTCGGTCTTGTCAATTCCAAAGTTGGTTTTTGAAACGGTCCCTGTGCTTATATCAAACTCTGGTTTTATGCATCACCCCACCTCTCCTTCCCCTTTATGCAGGCATAAGAGTGTTTTCTAAATGTGAGACTCTGTTCTCTTTCCTAACTCAGTTCACGTGTAGCCATGTTTACAGGATCTTCCTAAGTGATATCTTATGATAAGTTTCTTTTTCCCTGTGACTTATTTCACTTAGAATCATCGTACCTGAATCCACTCACTTTGCTGCTACTGGTCTTATGACATTGATTTCATGGCTGAGGGATATTCCATCGTACGTAAGTACCACAATGTTTTGAACCATTTTTATATTTCCTGGGATATTTAGGTGTACCCAAGTTGAGGTTCTTGTAGTCAGTGCAGCCCTAAATTTGGATGTGGCCCTTTCTTATTGATTTTCAGTTTTCCCAAGGTATATTCCCTAGACTGGAAGTGGCCTTGGCTCTGTAGCTCTGTTGTTTACTTGTTTTAGGGAACACAATGCACTCCTCCAGTGAGGCAGTTGGCAATTTACATCCCGCCCATCAGCATGACAAGGCTCCCTGTTCTCCAGGGCCTGTCTTGCCTTTCTGGTTTTTACACATTTTGTGGATGTCCCTTTGGACCGGTGGGAAGTGATACTTCTTTGTAGTGCAGATTTGCATTGCCCGCTTGCTTGCTTGGCCAAAAAGGGCGTATGCGTTTTCTCCTGAATATATTCAGGAGAAAACGCATACGCCCTTTTTGGCCAAGTGCACCATTGTCCAAGTTGTGCCCCTCTTCCTGTGCTTTACAGGCGATTCCAACGTACCTCTTGAAATCTGTTTCCTGCTATTTTGCCTCACTTTCAAGTCCGCCTCGTTGACTTCCCTCAACAGATTTTTGGACGATAGTTGTCCTTTATCACTCTGCCAGTTTGTGTATTGCTGTGCCCCTGAGCTCCATTTCTCAACTCGTTTTTTGTGAGCTGAACGCAAGTCCAAAATTTTGGATCCTGTCCTATACTGGTTCCTGGTGGGTGGCTGAGACTTTGGTTAATTCTTCTTCCTTCCGGGAAATTAGAGTGACATGTGCCCCTCCAAATGCCTAACAGCTACTCTCTCATGCGTTCTCCCTCGTCCCTTCCATCCTCTGCCAAATTGGGAACCTGTGCAAACCAGGAGGTTAAAGGGCCTGTCTCTCCAAGTTGGGAGATTGATAGTAAGGCAGTTGGAAAGTCAAACTGGAGCACCAGGAGAGGGACTATTCGTTGAGTTTTAGAAACCTTTCGTATTCACAGTGTGTCCATTCTCTAGGTTTCCTGTACATGTTATAGCTGTAGTAATATTCCCTTGAACCTGGAGAGTTGGGACCCATGGAATGGGGGCCATGCATTATTGCTTGAAAGGGTCTGCATTTGCTCACCCAATCTCACCAATCCTCTCAGTCCCAAGTGTCCAGCCTTATGCCACATCCAGCTGTCATTGTAGATAGGGTCTTTCCAGGTTTCCTCAGACACCCTGAAGGAATTGTAAAGAATTTCCCTGTTTTTTGGTTTTGCTTTTGAAATTGCTTTTTATAGTGGGTTTGAGCTGATTCTCGCTGCCATGTTTATGCCACTCTAGACACACTTGATTCCCTTATGGAGACATATCAATACATAGGTTTTAAGATTCTTACTAGTCAGATATATTCCTCTGTGGGAAATATGGGGTTTTGAGTCTCCTTCAGTGAGGAAGGTGTCGGTCTTGTCAATTCCAAAGTTGGTTTTTGAAACGGTCCCTGTGCTTATATCAAACTCTGGTTTTATGCATCACCCCACCTCTCCTTCCCCTTTATGCAGGCATAAGAGTGTTTTCTAAATGTGAGACTCTGTTCTCTTTCCTAACTCAGTTCACGTGTAGCCATGTTTACAGGATCTTCCTAAGTGATATCTTATGATAAGTTTCTTTTTCCCTGTGACTTATTTCACTTAGAATCATCGTACCTGAATCCACTCACTTTGCTGCTACTGGTCTTATGACATTGATTTCATGGCTGAGGGATATTCCATCGTACGTAAGTACCACAATGTTTTGAACCATTTTTATATTTCCTGGGATATTTAGGTGTACCCAAGTTGAGGTTCTTGTAGTCAGTGCAGCCCTAAATTTGGATGTGGCCCTTTCTTATTGATTTTCAGTTTTTCCAAGGTATATTCCCTAGACTGGAAGTGGCCTTGGCTCTGTAGCTCTGTTGTTTACTTGTTTTAGGGAACACAATGCACTCCTCCAGTGAGGCAGTTGGCAATTTACATCCCGCCCATCAGCATGACAAGGCTCCCTGTTCTCCAGGGCCTGTCTTGCCTTTCTGGTTTTTACACATTTTGTGGATGTCCCTTTGGACCGGTGGGAAGTGATACTTCTTTGTAGTGCAGATTTGCATTGCCCGCTTGCTTGCTTGGCCAAAAAGGGCGTATGCGTTTTCTCCTGAATATATTCAGGAGAAAACGCATACGCCCTTTTTGGCCAAGTGCACCATTGTCCAAGTTGTGCCCCTCTTCCTGTGCTTTACAGGCGATTCCAACGTACCTCTTTAAATCTGTTTCCTGCTATTTTGCCTCACTTTCAAGTCCGCCTCGTTGACTTCCCTCAACAGATTTTTGGACGATAGTTGTCCTTTATCACTCTGCCAGTTTGTGTATTGCTGTGCCCCTGAGCTCCATTTCTCAACTCGTTTTTTGTGAGCTGAACGCAAGTCCAAAATTTTGGATCCTGTCCTATACTGGTTCCTGGTGGGTGGCTGAGACTTTGGTTAATTCTTCTTCCTTCCGGGAAATTAGAGTGACATGTGCCCCTCCAAATGCCTAACAGCTACTCTCTCATGCGTTCTCCCTCGTCCCTTCCATCCTCTGCCAAATTGGGAACCTGTGCAAACCAGGAGGTTAAAGGGCCTGTCTCTCCAAGTTGGGAGATTGATAGTAAGGCAGTTGGAAAGTCAAACTGGAGCACCAGGAGAGGGACTATTCGTTGAGTTTTAGAAACCTTTCGTATTCACAGTGTGTCCATTCTCTAGGTTTCCTGTACATGTTATAGCTGTAGTAATATTCCCTTGAACCTGGAGAGTTGGGACCCATGGAATGGGGGCCATGCATTATTGCTTGAAAGGGTCTGCATTTGCTCACCCAATCTCACCAATCCTCTCAGTCCCAAGTGTCCAGCCT
Source organism: Mesoplodon densirostris (assembly GCF_025265405.1). NCBI lineage: Eukaryota > Metazoa > Chordata > Mammalia > Artiodactyla > Ziphiidae > Mesoplodon > Mesoplodon densirostris. The sequence continues at coordinate 1,634,944 of NW_026778199.1, read as the reverse complement.
TATGCCACATCCAGCTGTCATTGTAGATAGGGTCTTTCCAGGTTTCCTCAGACACCCTGAAGGAATTGTAAAGAATTTCCCTGTTTTTTGGTTTTGCTTTTGAAATTGCTTTTTATAGTGGGTTTGAGCTGATTCTCGCTGCCATGTTTATGCCACTCTAGACACACTTGATTCCCTTATGGAGACATATCAATACATAGGTTTTAAGATTCTTACTAGTCAGATATATTCCTCTGTGGGAAATATGGGGTTTTGAGTCTCCTTCAGTGAGGAAGGTGTCGGTCTTGTCAATTCCAAAGTTGGTTTTTGAAACGGTCCCTGTGCTTATATCAAACTCTGGTTTTATGCATCACCCCACCTCTCCTTCCCCTTTATGCAGGCATAAGAGTGTTTTCTAAATGTGAGACTCTGTTCTCTTTCCTAACTCAGTTCACGTGTAGCCATGTTTACAGGATCTTCCTAAGTGATATCTTATGATAAGTTTCTTTTTCCCTGTGACTTATTTCACTTAGAATCATCGTACCTGAATCCACTCACTTTGCTGCTACTGGTCTTATGACATTGATTTCATGGCTGAGGGATATTCCATCGTACGTAAGTACCACAATGTTTTGAACCATTTTTATATTTCCTGGGATATTTAGGTGTACCCAAGTTGAGGTTCTTGTAGTCAGTGCAGCCCTAAATTTGGATGTGGCCCTTTCTTATTGATTTTCAGTTTTCCCAAGGTATATTCCCTAGACTGGAAGTGGCCTTGGCTCTGTAGCTCTGTTGTTTACTTGTTTTAGGGAACACAATGCACTCCTCCAGTGAGGCAGTTGGCAATTTACATCCCGCCCATCAGCATGACAAGGCTCCCTGTTCTCCAGGGCCTGTCTTGCCTTTCTGGTTTTTACACATTTTGTGGATGTCCCTTTGGACCGGTGGGAAGTGATACTTCTTTGTAGTGCAGATTTGCATTGCCCGCTTGCTTGCTTGGCCAAAAAGGGCGTATGCGTTTTCTCCTGAATATATTCAGGAGAAAACGCATACGCCCTTTTTGGCCAAGTGCACCATTGTCCAAGTTGTGCCCCTCTTCCTGTGCTTTACAGGCGATTCCAACGTACCTCTTGAAATCTGTTTCCTGCTATTTTGCCTCACTTTCAAGTCCGCCTCGTTGACTTCCCTCAACAGATTTTTGGACGATAGTTGTCCTTTATCACTCTGCCAGTTTGTGTATTGCTGTGCCCCTGAGCTCCATTTCTCAACTCGTTTTTTGTGAGCTGAACGCAAGTCCAAAATTTTGGATCCTGTCCTATACTGGTTCCTGGTGGGTGGCTGAGACTTTGGTTAATTCTTCTTCCTTCCGGGAAATTAGAGTGACATGTGCCCCTCCAAATGCCTAACAGCTACTCTCTCATGCGTTCTCCCTCGTCCCTTCCATCCTCTGCCAAATTGGGAACCTGTGCAAACCAGGAGGTTAAAGGGCCTGTCTCTCCAAGTTGGGAGATTGATAGTAAGGCAGTTGGAAAGTCAAACTGGAGCACCAGGAGAGGGACTATTCGTTGAGTTTTAGAAACCTTTCGTATTCACAGTGTGTCCATTCTCTAGGTTTCCTGTACATGTTATAGCTGTAGTAATATTCCCTTGAACCTGGAGAGTTGGGACCCATGGAATGGGGGCCATGCATTATTGCTTGAAAGGGTCTGCATTTGCTCACCCAATCTCACCAATCCTCTCAGTCCCAAGTGTCCAGCCTTATGCCACATCCAGCTGTCATTGTAGATAGGGTCTTTCCAGGTTTCCTCAGACACCCTGAAGGAATTGTAAAGAATTTCCCTGTTTTTTGGTTTTGCTTTTGAAATTGCTTTTTATAGTGGGTTTGAGCTGATTCTCGCTGCCATGTTTATGCCACTCTAGACACACTTGATTCCCTTATGGAGACATATCAATACATAGGTTTTAAGATTCTTACTAGTCAGATATATTCCTCTGTGGGAAATATGGGGTTTTGAGTCTCCTTCAGTGAGGAAGGTGTCGGTCTTGTCAATTCCAAAGTTGGTTTTTGAAACGGTCCCTGTGCTTATATCAAACTCTGGTTTTATGCATCACCCCACCTCTCCTTCCCCTTTATGCAGGCATAAGAGTGTTTTCTAAATGTGAGACTCTGTTCTCTTTCCTAACTCAGTTCACGTGTAGCCATGTTTACAGGATCTTCCTAAGTGATATCTTATGATAAGTTTCTTTTTCCCTGTGACTTATTTCACTTAGAATCATCGTACCTGAATCCACTCACTTTGCTGCTACTGGTCTTATGACATTGATTTCATGGCTGAGGGATATTCCATCGTACGTAAGTACCACAATGTTTTGAACCATTTTTATATTTCCTGGGATATTTAGGTGTACCCAAGTTGAGGTTCTTGTAGTCAGTGCAGCCCTAAATTTGGATGTGGCCCTTTCTTATTGATTTTCAGTTTTCCCAAGGTATATTCCCTAGACTGGAAGTGGCCTTGGCTCTGTAGCTCTGTTGTTTACTTGTTTTAGGGAACACAATGCACTCCTCCAGTGAGGCAGTTGGCAATTTACATCCCGCCCATCAGCATGACAAGGCTCCCTGTTCTCCAGGGCCTGTCTTGCCTTTCTGGTTTTTACACATTTTGTGGATGTCCCTTTGGACCGGTGGGAAGTGATACTTCTTTGTAGTGCAGATTTGCATTGCCCGCTTGCTTGCTTGGCCAAAAAGGGCGTATGCGTTTTCTCCTGAATATATTCAGGAGAAAACGCATACGCCCTTTTTGGCCAAGTGCACCATTGTCCAAGTTGTGCCCCTCTTCCTGTGCTTTACAGGCGATTCCAACGTACCTCTTGAAATCTGTTTCCTGCTATTTTGCCTCACTTTCAAGTCCGCCTCGTTGACTTCCCTCAACAGATTTTTGGACGATAGTTGTCCTTTATCACTCTGCCAGTTTGTGTATTGCTGTGCCCCTGAGCTCCATTTCTCAACTCGTTTTTTGTGAGCTGAACGCAAGTCCAAAATTTTGGATCCTGTCCTATACTGGTTCCTGGTGGGTGGCTGAGACTTTGGTTAATTCTTCTTCCTTCCGGGAAATTAGAGTGACATGTGCCCCTCCAAATGCCTAACAGCTACTCTCTCATGCGTTCTCCCTCGTCCCTTCCATCCTCTGCCAAATTGGGAACCTGTGCAAACCAGGAGGTTAAAGGGCCTGTCTCTCCAAGTTGGGAGATTGATAGTAAGGCAGTTGGAAAGTCAAACTGGAGCACCAGGAGAGGGACTATTCGTTGAGTTTTAGAAACCTTTCGTATTCACAGTGTGTCCATTCTCTAGGTTTCCTGTACATGTTATAGCTGTAGTAATATTCCCTTGAACCTGGAGAGTTGGGACCCATGGAATGGGGGCCATGCATTATTGCTTGAAAGGGTCTGCATTTGCTCACCCAATCTCACCAATCCTCTCAGTCCCAAGTGTCCAGCCTTATGCCACATCCAGCTGTCATTGTAGATAGGGTCTTTCCAGGTTTCCTCAGACACCCTGAAGGAATTGTAAAGAATTTCCCTGTTTTTTGGTTTTGCTTTTGAAATTGCTTTTTATAGTGGGTTTGAGCTGATTCTCGCTGCCATGTTTATGCCACTCTAGACACACTTGATTCCCTTATGGAGACATATCAATACATAGGTTTTAAGATTCTTACTAGTCAGATATATTCCTCTGTGGGAAATATGGGGTTTTGAGTCTCCTTCAGTGAGGAAGGTGTCGGTCTTGTCAATTCCAAAGTTGGTTTTTGAAACGGTCCCTGTGCTTATATCAAACTCTGGTTTTATGCATCACCCCACCTCTCCTTCCCCTTTATGCAGGCATAAGAGTGTTTTCTAAATGTGAGACTCTGTTCTCTTTCCTAACTCAGTTCACGTGTAGCCATGTTTACAGGATCTTCCTAAGTGATATCTTATGATAAGTTTCTTTTTCCCTGTGACTTATTTCACTTAGAATCATCGTACCTGAATCCACTCACTTTGCTGCTACTGGTCTTATGACATTGATTTCATGGCTGAGGGATATTCCATCGTACGTAAGTACCACAATGTTTTGAACCATTTTTATATTTCCTGGGATATTTAGGTGTACCCAAGTTGAGGTTCTTGTAGTCAGTGCAGCCCTAAATTTGGATGTGGCCCTTTCTTATTGATTTTCAGTTTTCCCAAGGTATATTCCCTAGACTGGAAGTGGCCTTGGCTCTGTAGCTCTGTTGTTTACTTGTTTTAGGGAACACAATGCACTCCTCCAGTGAGGCAGTTGGCAATTTACATCCCGCCCATCAGCATGACAAGGCTCCCTGTTCTCCAGGGCCTGTCTTGCCTTTCTGGTTTTTACACATTTTGTGGATGTCCCTTTGGACCGGTGGGAAGTGATACTTCTTTGTAGTGCAGATTTGCATTGCCCGCTTGCTTGCTTGGCCAAAAAGGGCGTATGCGTTTTCTCCTGAATATATTCAGGAGAAAACGCATACGCCCTTTTTGGCCAAGTGCACCATTGTCCAAGTTGTGCCCCTCTTCCTGTGCTTTACAGGCGATTCCAACGTACCTCTTGAAATCTGTTTCCTGCTATTTTGCCTCACTTTCAAGTCCGCCTCGTTGACTTCCCTCAACAGATTTTTGGACGATAGTTGTCCTTTATCACTCTGCCAGTTTGTGTATTGCTGTGCCCCTGAGCTCCATTTCTCAACTCGTTTTTTGTGAGCTGAACGCAAGTCCAAAATTTTGGATCCTGTCCTATACTGGTTCCTGGTGGGTGGCTGAGACTTTGGTTAATTCTTCTTCCTTCCGGGAAATTAGAGTGACATGTGCCCCTCCAAATGCCTAACAGCTACTCTCTCATGCGTTCTCCCTCGTCCCTTCCATCCTCTGCCAAATTGGGAACCTGTGCAAACCAGGAGGTTAAAGGGCCTGTCTCTCCAAGTTGGGAGATTGATAGTAAGGCAGTTGGAAAGTCAAACTGGAGCACCAGGAGAGGGACTATTCGTTGAGTTTTAGAAACCTTTCGTATTCACAGTGTGTCCATTCTCTAGGTTTCCTGTACATGTTATAGCTGTAGTAATATTCCCTTGAACCTGGAGAGTTGGGACCCATGGAATGGGGGCCATGCATTATTGCTTGAAAGGGTCTGCATTTGCTCACCCAATCTCACCAATCCTCTCAGTCCCAAGTGTCCAGCCTTATGCCACATCCAGCTGTCATTGTAGATAGGGTCTTTCCAGGTTTCCTCAGACACCCTGAAGGAATTGTAAAGAATTTCCCTGTTTTTTGGTTTTGCTTTTGAAATTGCTTTTTATAGTGGGTTTGAGCTGATTCTCGCTGCCATGTTTATGCCACTCTAGACACACTTGATTCCCTTATGGAGACATATCAATACATAGGTTTTAAGATTCTTACTAGTCAGATATATTCCTCTGTGGGAAATATGGGGTTTTGAGTCTCCTTCAGTGAGGAAGGTGTCGGTCTTGTCAATTCCAAAGTTGGTTTTTGAAACGGTCCCTGTGCTTATATCAAACTCTGGTTTTATGCATCACCCCACCTCTCCTTCCCCTTTATGCAGGCATAAGAGTGTTTTCTAAATGTGAGACTCTGTTCTCTTTCCTAACTCAGTTCACGTGTAGCCATGTTTACAGGATCTTCCTAAGTGATATCTTATGATAAGTTTCTTTTTCCCTGTGACTTATTTCACTTAGAATCATCGTACCTGAATCCACTCACTTTGCTGCTACTGGTCTTATGACATTGATTTCATGGCTGAGGGATATTCCATCGTACGTAAGTACCACAATGTTTTGAACCATTTTTATATTTCCTGGGATATTTAGGTGTACCCAAGTTGAGGTTCTTGTAGTCAGTGCAGCCCTAAATTTGGATGTGGCCCTTTCTTATTGATTTTCAGTTTTCCCAAGGTATATTCCCTAGACTGGAAGTGGCCTTGGCTCTGTAGCTCTGTTGTTTACTTGTTTTAGGGAACACAATGCACTCCTCCAGTGAGGCAGTTGGCAATTTACATCCCGCCCATCAGCATGACAAGGCTCCCTGTTCTCCAGGGCCTGTCTTGCCTTTCTGGTTTTTACACATTTTGTGGATGTCCCTTTGGACCGGTGGGAAGTGATACTTCTTTGTAGTGCAGATTTGCATTGCCCGCTTGCTTGCTTGGCCAAAAAGGGCGTATGCGTTTTCTCCTGAATATATTCAGGAGAAAACGCATACGCCCTTTTTGGCCAAGTGCACCATTGTCCAAGTTGTGCCCCTCTTCCTGTGCTTTACAGGCGATTCCAAGGTTCCTCTTGAAATCTGTTTCCTGCTATTTTGCCTCGCTTTCAAGTCCGCCTCGTTGACTTCCCTCAACAGATTTTTGGACGATAGTTGTCCTTTATCACTCTGCCAGTTTGTGAATTGCTGTGCCCCTGAGCTCCATTTCTCAACTCGTTTTTTGTGAGCTGAACGCAAGTCCAAAATTTTGGATCATGTCCTATACTGGTTCCCGGTGGGTGGCTGAGACTTTGGTTAATTCTTCTTCCTGCCGGGAAATTAGAGTGACATGTGCCCGTCCAAATGCTAACAGCTACTCTCTCATGGGTTCTCCCTCGTCCCTTCCATCCTCTGCCAAATTGGGAACCTGTGCAAACCAGGAGGTTAAAGGGCCTGTCTCTCCAAGTTGGGAGATTGATAGTAAGGCAGTTGGAAAGTCAAACTGGAGCACCAGGAGAGGGACTATTCGTTGAGTTTTAGAAACCTTTCGTATTCACAGTGTGTCCATTCTCTAGGTTTCCTGTACATGTTATAGCTGTAGTAATATTCCCTTGAACCTGGAGAGTTGGGACCCATGGAATGGGGGCCATGCATTATTGCTTGAAAGGGTCTGCATTTGCTCACCCAATCTCACCAATCCTCTCAGTCCCAAGTGTCCAGCCTTATGCCACATCCAGCTGTCATTGTAGATAGGGTCTTTCCAGGTTTCCTCAGACACCCTGAAGGAATTGTAAAGAATTTCCCTGTTTTTTGGTTTTGCTTTTGAAATTGCTTTTTATAGTGGGTTTGAGCTGATTCTCGCTGCCATGTTTATGCCACTCTAGACACACTTGATTCCCTTATGGAGACATATCAATACATAGGTTTTAAGATTCTTACTAGTCAGATATATTCCTCTGTGGGAAATATGGGGTTTTGAGTCTCCTTCAGTGAGGAAGGTGTCGGTCTTGTCAATTCCAAAGTTGGTTTTTGAAACGGTCCCTGTGCTTATATCAAACTCTGGTTTTATGCATCACCCCACCTCTCCTTCCCCTTTATGCAGGCATAAGAGTGTTTTCTAAATGTGAGACTCTGTTCTCTTTCCTAACTCAGTTCACGTGTAGCCATGTTTACAGGATCTTCCTAAGTGATATCTTATGATAAGTTTCTTTTTCCCTGTGACTTATTTCACTTAGAATCATCGTACCTGAATCCACTCACTTTGCTGCTACTGGTCTTATGACATTGATTTCATGGCTGAGGGATATTCCATCGTACGTAAGTACCACAATGTTTTGAACCATTTTTATATTTCCTGGGATATTTAGGTGTACCCAAGTTGAGGTTCTTGTAGTCAGTGCAGCCCTAAATTTGGATGTGGCCCTTTCTTATTGATTTTCAGTTTTCCCAAGGTATATTCCCTAGACTGGAAGTGGCCTTGGCTCTGTAGCTCTGTTGTTTACTTGTTTTAGGGAACACAATGCACTCCTCCAGTGAGGCAGTTGGCAATTTACATCCCGCCCATCAGCATGACAAGGCTCCCTGTTCTCCAGGGCCTGTCTTGCCTTTCTGGTTTTTACACATTTTGTGGATGTCCCTTTGGACCGGTGGGAAGTGATACTTCTTTGTAGTGCAGATTTGCATTGCCCGCTTGCTTGCTTGGCCAAAAAGGGCGTATGCGTTTTCTCCTGAATATATTCAGGAGAAAACGCATACGCCCTTTTTGGCCAAGTGCACCATTGTCCAAGTTGTGCCCCTCTTCCTGTGCTTTACAGGCGATTCCAACGTACCTCTTGAAATCTGTTTCCTGCTATTTTGCCTCACTTTCAAGTCCGCCTCGTTGACTTCCCTCAACAGATTTTTGGACGATAGTTGTCCTTTATCACTCTGCCAGTTTGTGTATTGCTGTGCCCCTGAGCTCCATTTCTCAACTCGTTTTTTGTGAGCTGAACGCAAGTCCAAAATTTTGGATCCTGTCCTATACTGGTTCCTGGTGGGTGGCTGAGACTTTGGTTAATTCTTCTTCCTTCCGGGAAATTAGAGTGACATGTGCCCCTCCAAATGCCTAACAGCTACTCTCTCATGCGTTCTCCCTCGTCCCTTCCATCCTCTGCCAAATTGGGAACCTGTGCAAACCAGGAGGTTAAAGGGCCTGTCTCTCCAAGTTGGGAGATTGATAGTAAGGCAGTTGGAAAGTCAAACTGGAGCACCAGGAGAGGGACTATTCGTTGAGTTTTAGAAACCTTTCGTATTCACAGTGTGTCCATTCTCTAGGTTTCCTGTACATGTTATAGCTGTAGTAATATTCCCTTGAACCTGGAGAGTTGGGACCCATGGAATGGGGGCCATGCATTATTGCTTGAAAGGGTCTGCATTTGCTCACCCAATCTCACCAATCCTCTCAGTCCCAAGTGTCCAGCCTTATGCCACATCCAGCTGTCATTGTAGATAGGGTCTTTCCAGGTTTCCTCAGACACCCTGAAGGAATTGTAAAGAATTTCCCTGTTTTTTGGTTTTGCTTTTGAAATTGCTTTTTATAGTGGGTTTGAGCTGATTCTCGCTGCCATGTTTATGCCACTCTAGACACACTTGATTCCCTTATGGAGACATATCAATACATAGGTTTTAAGATTCTTACTAGTCAGATATATTCCTCTGTGGGAAATATGGGGTTTTGAGTCTCCTTCAGTGAGGAAGGTGTCGGTCTTGTCAATTCCAAAGTTGGTTTTTGAAACGGTCCCTGTGCTTATATCAAACTCTGGTTTTATGCATCACCCCACCTCTCCTTCCCCTTTATGCAGGCATAAGAGTGTTTTCTAAATGTGAGACTCTGTTCTCTTTCCTAACTCAGTTCACGTGTAGCCATGTTTACAGGATCTTCCTAAGTGATATCTTATGATAAGTTTCTTTTTCCCTGTGACTTATTTCACTTAGAATCATCGTACCTGAATCCACTCACTTTGCTGCTACTGGTCTTATGACATTGATTTCATGGCTGAGGGATATTCCATCGTACGTAAGTACCACAATGTTTTGAACCATTTTTATATTTCCTGGGATATTTAGGTGTACCCAAGTTGAGGTTCTTGTAGTCAGTGCAGCCCTAAATTTGGATGTGGCCCTTTCTTATTGATTTTCAGTTTTCCCAAGGTATATTCCCTAGACTGGAAGTGGCCTTGGCTCTGTAGCTCTGTTGTTTACTTGTTTTAGGGAACACAATGCACTCCTCCAGTGAGGCAGTTGGCAATTTACATCCCGCCCATCAGCATGACAAGGCTCCCTGTTCTCCAGGGCCTGTCTTGCCTTTCTGGTTTTTACACATTTTGTGGATGTCCCTTTGGACCGGTGGGAAGTGATACTTCTTTGTAGTGCAGATTTGCATTGCCCGCTTGCTTGCTTGGCCAAAAAGGGCGTATGCGTTTTCTCCTGAATATATTCAGGAGAAAACGCATACGCCCTTTTTGGCCAAGTGCACCATTGTCCAAGTTGTGCCCCTCTTCCTGTGCTTTACAGGCGATTCCAACGTACCTCTTGAAATCTGTTTCCTGCTATTTTGCCTCACTTTCAAGTCCGCCTCGTTGACTTCCCTCAACAGATTTTTGGACGATAGTTGTCCTTTATCACTCTGCCAGTTTGTGTATTGCTGTGCCCCTGAGCTCCATTTCTCAACTCGTTTTTTGTGAGCTGAACGCAAGTCCAAAATTTTGGATCCTGTCCTATACTGGTTCCTGGTGGGTGGCTGAGACTTTGGTTAATTCTTCTTCCTTCCGGGAAATTAGAGTGACATGTGCCCCTCCAAATGCCTAACAGCTACTCTCTCATGCGTTCTCCCTCGTCCCTTCCATCCTCTGCCAAATTGGGAACCTGTGCAAACCAGGAGGTTAAAGGGCCTGTCTCTCCAAGTTGGGAGATTGATAGTAAGGCAGTTGGAAAGTCAAACTGGAGCACCAGGAGAGGGACTATTCGTTGAGTTTTAGAAACCTTTCGTATTCACACTGTGTCCATTCTCTAGGCTTCCTGTACATGTTATAGCTGTAGTAATATTCCCTTGAACCTGGAGAGTTGGGACCCATGGAATGGGGGCCATGCATTATTGCTTGAAAGGGTCTGCATTTGCTCACCCAATCTCACCAATCCTCTCAGTCCCAAGTGTCCAGCCTTATGCCACATCCAGCTGTCATTGTAGATAGGGTCTTTCCAGGTTTCCTCAGACACCCTGAAGGAATTGTAAAGAATTTCCCTGTTTTTTTGTTTTTGCTTTTGAAATTCCTTTTTATAGTGGGTTTGAGCTGATTCTCGCTGCCATGTTTATGCCACTCTAGACACACTTGATTCCCTTATGGAGTCATATCAATAAATAGGTTTTAAGATTTTAACTAGTCAGATATATTCCTCTGCGGGAAATATGGGGTTTTGAGTCTCTTTCACAGAGGAAGGTATAGGTCTTGTCTATTCCAAAGTTGGTTTTTGGAACGGTCCCTGTGCTTATATCAAACTCTGGTTTTATGCATCACCCCACCTCTCCTTCCCCTTTATGCAGGCATAAGAGTGTTTTCTAAATGTGAGACTCTGTTCTCTTTCCTAACTCAGTTCACATGTAGCCATGTTTACAGGATCTTCATAAGTGATATCTTATGATAAGTTCCTTTTTCTGTGTGACTTATTTCACTTAGAATCATCATACCTGAATCCACTCACTTTGCTGCTACTGGTCTTATGACATTGATTTCATCGCTGAGGGATATTCCATCGTACGTAAGTACCACAATGTTTTGAACCATTTTTATATTTCCTGGGATATTTAAGGTGTACCCAAGTTGAGGTTCTTGTAGCCAGTGCAGCCCTAAATTTGGAGGTGGCTCTTTCTTATTGATTTTCAGTTTTCCCAAGGTATATTCCCTAGACTGGAAGTGGCCTTGGCTCTGTAGCTCTGTTGTTTACTTGTTTTAGGGAACACAATGCACTCCTCCAGTGAGGCAGTTGGCAACTTACATCCCGCCCATCAGCATAACAAGGCTCCCAGTTCTCAAGGGCCTGTCTTGCCTTTCTGGTTTTTACACATTTTGTGGATGTCCCTTTTGACCGGTGGGAAGTGATACTTCTTTGTAGGGCAGATTTGCATTGCCCGCTTGCTTGCTTGGCCAAAAAGGTCGTATGCGTTTTCCCCTGAATATATTCAGGAGCAAACGCATACGCCCTTTTTGGCCAAGTGCACCATTGTCCAAGTTGTGCCCCTCTTCCTGTGCTTTACAGGCGATTCCAAGGTACCTCTTGAAATCTGTTTCCTGCTATTTTGCCTCTCTTTCAAGTACGCCTCGTTGACTTCCCTCAACAGATTTTTGGACGATAGTTGTCCTTTATCACTCTGCCAGTTTGTGAATTGCTGTGCCCCTGAGCTCCATTTCTCAACTCGTTTTATGTGAGCTGAACGCAAGTCCAAAATTTTGATTCATGTCCTATACTGGTTCCCGGTGGGTGGCTGAGACTTTGGTTAATTCTTCTTGCTGCCGGGAAATTAGAGTGACATGTGCCCGTCCAAATGCCTAACAGCTACTCTCTCATGGGTTCTCCCTCGACCCTTCCATCCTCTCCCAAATTGGGAACCTGTGCAAACCAGGAGGTTAAAGGGCCTGTCTCTCCAAGTTGGGAGATTGATAGTAAGGCAGTTGGAAAGTCAAACTGGAGCACCAGGAGAGGGACTATTCGTTGAGTTTTAGAAACCTTTCGTATTCACAGTGTGTCCATTCTCTAGGTTTCCTGTACATGTTATAGCTGTAGTAATATACCCTTGAACCTGGAGAGTTGGGACCCATGGAATGGGGGCCATGCATTATTGCTTGAAAGGGTCTGCATTCGCTCACCCAATCTCACCAATCCTCTCAGTCCCAAGTGTCCAGCCTTATGCCACATCCAGCTGTCATTGTAGATAGGGTCTTTCCAGGTTTCCTCAGACACCCTGAAGGAATTGTAAAGAATTTCCCTGTTTTTTGGTTTTGCTTTTGAAATTCCTTTTTATAGTGGGTTTGAGCTGATACTCGCTGCCATGTTTATGCCACTCTAGACACACTTGATTCCCTTATGGAGACATATCAATACATAGGTTTTAAGATTCTTACTAGTCAGATATATTCCTCTGTGGGAAATATGGGGTTTTGAGACTCTTTCACTAAGGAAGGTGTCGGTCTTGTCAATTCCAAAGTTGGTTTTTGGAACGGTCCCTGTGCTTATATCAAACTCTGGTTTTATGCATCACCCCACCTCTCCTTCCCCTTTATGCAGGCATAAGAGTGTTTTCTAAATGTGAGACTCTGTTCTCTTTCCTAACTCAGTTCACGTGTAGCCATGTTTACAGGATCTTCCTAAGTGATATCTTATGATAAGTTTCTTTTTCTGTGTGACTTATTTCACTTAGAATCATCGTACCTGAATCCACTCACTTTGCTGCTACTGGTCTTATGACATTGATTTCATGGCTGAGGGATATTCCATCGTACGTAAGTACCACAATATTTTGAACCATTTTTATATTTCCTGGGATATTTAAGGTGTACCCAAGTTGAGGTTCTTGTAGTCAGTGCAGCCCTAAATTTGGAGGTGGCTCTTTCTTATTGATTTTCAGTTTTCCCAAGGTATATTCCCTAGACTGGAAGAGGCCTTGGCTCTGTAGCTCTGTTGTTTACTTGTTTTAGGGAACACAATGCACTCCTCCATTGAGGCAGTTGGCAATTTACATCCCGCCCATCAGCATAACAAGGCTCCCAGTTCTCCAGGGCCTGTCTTGCCTTTCTGATTTTTACACATTTTGTGGATGTCCCTTTTGACCGGTGGGAAATGATACTTCTTTGTAGTGCAGATTTCCATTGCCCGCTTGCTTGCTTGGCCAAAAAAGGGCGTATGCGTTTTCTCCTGAATATATTCAGGAGAAAACGCATACGCCCTTTTTTGGCCAAGTGCATCATTGTCCAAGTTGTGCCCCTCTTCCTGTGCTTTACAGGCGATTCCAACGTACCTCTTGAAATCTATTTCCTGCTATTTTGCCTCGCTTTCAAGTCCGCCTCGTTGACTTCCCTCAACAGATTTTTGGACGATAGTTGTCCTTTATCACTCTGCCAGTTTGTGAATTGCTGTGCCCCTGAGCTCCATTTCTCAACTCGTTTTTTGTGAGCTGAACGCAAGTCCAAAATTTTGGATCATGTCCTATACTGGTTCCCGGTGGGTGTCTGAGACTTTGGTTAATTCTTCTTCCTGCCGGGAAATTAGAGTGACATGTGCCCGTCCAAATGCCTAACAGCTACTCTCTCATGGGTTCTCCCTCGTCCCTTCCATCCTCTGCCAAATTGGGAACCTGTGCAAACCAAGAGGTTAAAGGGCCTGTCTCTCCAAGTTGGGAGATTGATAGTAAGGCAGTTGGAAAGTCAAACTGGAGCACCAGGAGAGGGACTATTCGTTGAGTTTTAGAAACCTTTCGTATTCACAATGTGTACATTCTCTAGGTTTCCTGTACATGTTATAGCTGTAGTAATATTCCCTTAAACATGGAGAGTTGGGACCCATGGAATGGGGGCCATGCATTATTGCTTGAAAGGGTCTGCATTCGCTCACCCAATCTCACCAATCCTCTCAGTCCCAAGTGTCCAGCCTTATGCCACATCCAGCTGTCATTGTAGATAGGGTCTTTCCAGGTTTCCTCAGACACCCTGAAGGAATTGTAAAGAATTTCCCTGTTTTTTGGTTTTGCTTTTGAAATTCCTTTTTATACTGGGTTTGAGCTAATACTCGCTGCCATGTTTATGCCACTCTAGACACACTTGATTCCCTTATGGAGACATATCAATACATAGGTTTTAAGATTCTTACTAGTCAGATATATTCCTCTGTGGGAATTATGGGGTTTTGAGTCTCTTTCACTGAGGTAGGTGTCGGTCTTGTCAGTTCCAAAGTTGGTTTTTGAAACGGTCCCTGTGCTTATATCAAACTCTGGTTTTATGCATCACCCCACCTCTCCTTCCCCTTTATGCAGGCATAAGAGTGTTTTCTAAATGTGAGACTCTGTTCTCTTTCCTAACTCAGTTCACGTGTAGCCATGTTTACAGGATCTTCATAAGTGATATCTTATGATAAGTTTCTTTTTCTGTGTGACTTATTTCACTTAGAATCATCGTACCTGAATCCACTCACTTTGCTGCTACTGGTCTTATGACATTGATTTCATGGCTGAGGGATATTCCATCGCACCTAAGTACCACAATGCTTTGAACCATTTTTATATTTCCTGGGATATTTAAGGTGTACCCAAGTTGAGGTTCTTGTAGTCAGTGCAGCCCTAAATTTGGAGGTGGCTCTTTCTTATTGATTTTCAGTTTTCCCAAGGTATATTCCCTAGACTGGAAGTGGCCTTGGCTCTGTAGCTCTGTTGTTTACTTGTTTTAGGGAACACAATGCACTCCTCCAGTGAGGCAGTTGGCAATTTACATCCCGCCCATCAGCATAACAAGGCTCCCAGTTCTCCAGGGCCTGTCTTGCCTTTCTGATTTTTACACATTTTGTGGATGTCCCTTTTGACCGGTGGGAAATGATACTTCTTTGTAGTGCAGATTTGCATTGCCCGCTTGCTTGCTTGGCCAAAAAGGGCGTATGCGTTTTCTCCTGAATATATTCAGGAGAAAACGCATACGCCCTTTTTTGGCCAAGTGCACCATTGTCCAAGTTGTGCCCCTCTTCCTGTGCTTTACGGGCGATTCCAACGTACCTCTTGAAATCTGTTTCCTGCTATTTTGCCTCGCTTTCAAGTCCGCCTCGTTGACTTCCCTCAACAGATTTTTGGACGATAGTTGACCTTTATCACTCTGCCAGTTTGTGAATTGCTGTGCCCCTGAGCTCCATTTCTCAACTCGTTTTTTGTGAGCTGAACGCAAGTCCAAAATTTTGGATCATGTCCTATACTGGTTCCCGGTGGGTGGCTGAGACTTTGGTTAATTCTTCTTCCTGCCGGGAAATTAGAGTGACATGTGCCCGTCCAAATGGCTAACAGCTACTCTCTCATGGGTTCTCCCTCGTCCCTTCCATCCTCTGCCAAATTGGGAACCTGTGCAAACCAGGAGGTTAAAGGGCCTGTCTCTCCAAGTTGGGAGATTGATAGTAAGGCAGTTGGAAAGTCAAACTGGAGCACCAGGAGAGGGACTATTCGTTGAGTTTTAGAAACCTTTCGTATTCACAGTGTGTCCATTCTCTAGGTTTCCTGTACATGTTATAGCTGTAGTAATATTCCCTTGAACATGGAGAGTTGGTACCCATGGAATGGGGGCCATGCATTATTGCTTGAAAGGGTCTGCATTTGCTCACCCAATCTCACCAATCCTCTCAGTCCCAAGTGTCCAGCCTTATGCCACATTCAGCTGTCATTGTAGATAGGGTCTTTCCAGGTTTCCTCAGACACCCTGAAGGAATTGTAAAGAATTTCCCTGTTTTTTGGTTTTGCTTTTGAAATTCCTTTTTATAGTGGGTTTGAGCTGATACTCGCTGCCATGTTTATGCCACTCTAGACACACTTGATTCCCTTATGGAGACATATCAATACATAGGTTTTAAGATTCTTACTAGTCAGATATATTCCTCTGTGGGAAATATGGGGTTTTGAGTCTCTTTCACTGAGGAAGGTGTCGGTCTTGTCAGTTCCAAAGTTGGTTTTTGAAACGGTCCCTGTGCTTATATCAAACTCTGGTTTTATGCATCACCCCATCTCTCCTTCCCCTTTATGCAGGCATAAGAGTGTTTTCTAAATGTGAGACTCTGTTCTCTTTCCTAACTCAGTTCACGTGTAGCCATGTTTACAGGATCTTCCTAAGTGATATCTTATGATAAGTTTCTTTTTCTGTGTGACTTGACTTATTTCACTTAGAATCATCGTACCTGAATCCACTCACTTTGCTGCTACTGGTCTTATGACATTGATTTCATGGCTGAGGGATATTCCATCGTACGTAAGTACCACAATGTTTTGAACCATTTTTATATTTCCTGGGATATTTAAGGTGTACCCAAGTTGAGGTTCTTGTAGTCAGTGCAGCCCTAAATTTGGAGGTGGCTCTTTCTTATTGATTTTCAGTTTTCCCAAGGTATATTCCCTAGACTGGAAGTGGCCTTGGCTCTGTAGCTCTGTTGTTTACTTGTTTTAGGGAACACAATGCACTACTCCAGTGAGGCAGTTGGCAATTTACATCCCACCCATCAGCATAACAAGGCTCCCAGTTCCTCACGGCCTGTCTTGCCTTTCTGGTTTTTACACATTTTGTGGATGTCCCATTTGACCGGTGGGAAATGATACTTCTTTGTAGTGCAGATTTGCATTGCCCGCTTGCTTGCTTGGCCAAAAAGGGCGTATGCGTTTTCTCCTGAATATATTCAGGAGAAAACGCATACGCCCTTTTTGGCCAAGTGCACCATTGTCCAAGTTGTGCCCCTCTTCCTGTGCTTTACAGGCGATTCCAACGTACCTCTTGAAATCTGTTTCCTGCTATTTTGCCTCACTTTCAAGTCCGCCTCGTTGACTTCCCTCAGCAGATTTTTGGACGATAGTTGACCTTTATCACTCTGCCAGTTTGTGAATTGCTGTGCCCCTGAGCTCCATTTCTCAACTCGTTTTTTGTGAGCTGAACGCAAGTCCAAAATTTTGGATCGTGTCCTATACTGGTTCCCGGTGGGTGGCTGAGACTTTGGTTAATTCTTCTTCCTGCCGGGAAATTAGAGTGACATGTGCCCGTCCAAATGCCTAACAGCTACTCTCTCATGGGTTCTCCCTCATCCCTTCCATCCTCTGCCAAATTGGGAACCTGTGCAAACCAGGAGGTTAAAGGGCCTGTCTCTCCAAGTTGGGAGATTGATAGTAAGGCAGTTGGAAAGTCAAACTGGAGCACCAGGAGAGGGACTATTCGTTGAGTTTTAGAAACCTTTCGTATTCAGAGTGTGTCCATTCTCTAGGTTTCCTGTACATGTTATAGCTGTAGTAATATTCCCTTGAACCTGGAGAGTTGGGACCCATGGAATGGGGGCCATGCATTATTGCTTGAAAGGGTCTGCATTTGCTCACCCAATCTCACCAATCCTCTCAGTCCCAAGTGTCCAGCCTTATGCCACATCCAGCTGTCATTGTAGATAGGGTCTTTCCAGGTTTCCTCAGACACCCTGAAGGAATTGTAAAGAATTTCCCTGTTTTTTGGTTTTGCTTTTGAAATTCCTTTTTATACTGGGTTTGAGCTGATTCTCGCTGCCATGTTTATGCCACTCTAGACACACTTGATTCCCTTATGGAGACATATCAATACATAGGTTTTAAGATTCTTACTAGTCAGATATATTCCTCTGTGGGAAATATGGGGTTTTGAGTCTCTTTCACTGAGGAAGGTGTCGGTCTTGTCAATTCCAAAGTTGGTTTTTGGAACGGTCCCTGTGCTTATATCAAACTCTGGTTTTATGCATCACCCCACCTCTCCATCCCCTTTATGCAGGCATAAGGGTGTTTTCTAAATGTGAGACTCTGTTCTCTTTCCTAACTCAGTTCACGTGTAGCCATGTTTACAGGATCTTCATAAGTGATATCTTATGATAAGTTTCTTTTTCTGTGTGCCTTATTTCACTTAGAATCATCGTACCTGAATCCACTCACTTTGCTGCTACTGGTCTTATGACATTGATTTCATGGCTGAGGGATATTCCATCGTACGTAAGTACCACAATGTTTTGAACCATTTTTATATTTCCTGGGATATTTAAGGTGTACCCAAGTTGAGGTTCTTGTAGTCAGTGCAGCCCTAAATTTGGAGGTGGCTCTTTCTTATTGATTTTCAGTTTTCCCAAGGTATATTCCCTAGACTGGAAGTGGCCTTGGCTCTGTAGCTCTGTTGTTTACTTGTTTTAGGGAACACAATGCACTCCTCCAGTGAGGCAGTTGGCAATTTACATCCCGCCCATCAGCATAACAAGGCTCCCAGTTCTCCAGGGCCTGTCTTGCCTTTCTGGTTTTTACACATTTTGTGGATGTCCCTTTTGACCGGTGGGAAGTGATACTTCTTTGTAGTGCAGATTTGCATTGCCCGCTTGCTTGCTTGGCCAAAAAAGGGCGTATGCGTTTTCTCCTGAATATATTCAGGAGAAAACGCATACGCCCTTTTTTGGCCAAGTGCACCATTGTCCAAGTTGTGCCCCTCTTCCTGTGCTTTACAGGCGATTCCAACGTACCTCTTGAAATCTATTTCCTGCTATTTTGCCTCGCTTTCAAGTCCGCCTCGGTGACTTCCCTCAACAGATTTTTGGACGATAGTTGTCCTTTATCACTCTGCCAGTTTGTGAATTGCTGTGCCCCTGAGCTCCATTTCTCAACTCGTTTTTTGTGAGCTGAACGCAAGTCCAAAATTTTGGATCATGTCCTATACTGGTTCCCGGTGGGTGTCTGAGACTTTGGTTAATTCTTCTTCCTGCCGGGAAATTAGAGTGACATGTGCCCGTCCAAATGCCTAACAGCTACTCTCTCATGGGTTCTCCCTCGTCCCTTCCATCCTCTGCCAAATTGGGAACCTGTGCAAACCAAGAGGTTAAAGGCCCTGTCTCTCCAAGTTGGGAGATTGATAGTAAGGCAGTTGGAAAGTCAAACTGGAGCACCAGGAGAGGGACTATTCGTTGAGTTTTAGAAACCTTTCGTATTCACAGTGTGTACATTCTCTAGGTTTCCTGTACATGTTATAGCTGTAGTAATATTCCCTTAAACATGGAGAGTTGGGACCCATGGAATGGGGGCCATGCATTATTGCTTGAAAGGGTCTGCATTCGCTCACCCAATCTCACCAATCCTCTCAGTCCCAAGTGTCCAGCCTTATGCCACATCCAGCTGTCATTGTAGATAGGGTCTTTCCAGGTTTCCTCAGACACCCTGAAGGAATTGTAAAGAATTTCCCTGTTTTTTGGTTTTGCTTTTGTAATTCCTTTTTATAGTGGGTTTGAGCTGATACTCGCTGCCATGTTTATGCCACTCTAGACACACTTGATTCCCTTATGGAGACATATCAATACATAGGTTTTAAGATTCTTACTAGTCAGATATATTCCTCTGTGGGAAATATGGGGTTTTGAGTCTCTTTCACTGAGGAAGGTGTCGGTCTTGTCAGTTCCAAAGTTGGTTTTTGAAACGGTCCCTGTGCTTATATCAAACTCTGGTTTTATGCATCACCCCACCTCTCCTTCCCCTTTATGCAGGCATAAGAGTGTTTTCTAAATGTGAGACTCTGTTCTCTTTCCTAACTCAGTTCACGTGTAGCCATGTTTACAGGATCTTCATAAGTGATATCTTATGATAAGTTTCTTTTTCTGTGTGACTTATTTCACTTAGAATCATCGTACCTGAATCCACTCACTTTGCTGCTACTGGTCTTATGACATTGATTTCATGGCTGAGGGATATTCCATCGTACGTAAGTACCACAATGTTTTGAACCATTTTTAAATTTCCTAGGATATTTAAGGTGTACCCAAGTTGAGGTTCTTGTAGTCAGTGCAGCGCTAAATTTGGAGGTGGCTCTTTCTTATTGATTTTCAGTTTTCCCAAGGTATATTCCCAAGACTGGAAGTGGCCTTGGCTCTGTAGCTCTGTTGTTTACTTGTTTTAGGGAACACAATGCACTCCTCCAGTGAGGCAGTTGGCAATTTACATCCCGCCCATCAGCATAACAAGGCTCCCAGTTCTCCAGGGCCTGTCTTGCCTTTCTGATTTTTACACATTTTGTGGATGTCCCTTTTGACCAGTGGGAAATGATACTTCTTTGTAGTGCAGATTTGCATTGCCCGCTTGCTTGCTTGGCCAAAAAGGGCGTATGCGTTTTCTCCTGAATATATTCAGGAGAAAACGCATACGCCCTTTTTGGCCAAGTGCACCATTGTCCAAGTTGTGCCCCTCTTCCTGTGCTTTACAGGCGATTCCAACGTACCTCTTGAAATCTGTTTACTGCTATTTTGCCTCACTTTGAAGTCCGCCTCGTTGACTTCCCTCAACAGATTTTTGGACGACAGTTGACCTTTATCACTCTGCCAGTTTGTGAATTGCTGTGCCCCTGAGCTCCATTTCTCAACTCGTTTTTTGTGAGCTGAACGCAAGTCCAAAATTTTGGATCGTGTCCTATACTGGTTCCCGGTGGGTGGCTGAGACTTTGGTTAATTCTTCTTCCTGCCGGGAAATTAGAGTGACATGTGCCCGTCCAAATGCCTAACAGCTACTCTCTCATGGGTTCTCCCTCGTCCTTTCCATCCTCTGCCAAATTGGGAACCTGTGCAAACCAGGAGGTTAAAGGGCCTGTCTCTCCAAGTTGGGAGATTGATCGTAAGGCAGTTGGAAAGTCAAACTGGAGCACCAGGAGAGGGACTATTCGTTGAGTTTTAGAAACCTTTCGTATTCACAGTGTGTCCATTCTCTAGGTTTCCTGTACATGTTATAGCTGTAGTAATATTCCCTTGAACATGGAGAGTTGGGACCCATGGAATGGGGGCCATGCATTATTGCTTGAAAGGGTCTGCATTTGCTCACCCAATCTCACCAATCCTCTCAGTCCCAAGTGTCCAGCCTTATGCCACATCCAGCTGTCATTGTAGATAGGGTCTTTCCAGGTTTCCTCAGACACCCTGAAGGAATTGTAAAGACTTTCCCTGTTTTTTGGTTTTGCTTTTGAAATTAATTTTTATACTGGGTTTGAGCTGATTCTCGCTGCCATGTTTATGCCACTCTAGACACACTTGATTCCCTTATGGAGACATATCAATACATAGGTTTTAAGATTCTTACTAGTCAGATATATTCCTCTGTGGGAAATATGGGGTTTTGAGTCTCTTTCACTGAGGAAGGTGTCGGTCTTGTCAATTCCAAAGTTGGTTTTTGAAACGGTCCCTGTGCTTATATCAAACTCTGGTTTTATGCATCACCCCACCTCTCCTTCCCCTTTATGCAGGCATAAGAGTGTTTTCTAAATGTGAGACTCTGTTCTCTTTCCTAACTCAATTCACGTGTAGCCATGTTTACAGTATCTTCATAAGTGATATCTTATGATAAGTTTCTTTTTCTGTGTGACTTATTTCACTTAGAATCATCGTACCTGAATCCACTCACTTTGCTGCTACTGGTCTTATGACATTGATTTCATGGCTGAGGGATATTCCATCGTACGTAAGTACCACAATGTTTTGAACCATTTTTATATTTCCTGGGATATTTAAGGTGTACCCAAGTTGAGGTTCTTGTAGTCAGTGCAGCCCTAAATTTGGAGGTGGCTCTTTCTTATTGATTTTCAGTTTTCCCAAGGTATATTCCGAAGACTGGAAGTGGCCTTGGCTCTGTAGCTCTGTTGTTTACTTGTTTTAGGGAACACAATGCACTCCTCCAGTGAGGCAGTTGGCAATTTACATCCCGCCCATCAGCATAACAAGGCTCCCAGTTCTCCAGGGCCTGTCTTGCCTTTCTGATTTTTACACATTTTGTGGATGTCCCTTTTGACCAGTGGGAAATGATACTTCTTTGTAGTGCAGATTTGCATTGCCCGCTTGCTTGCTTGGCCAAAAAGGGCGTATGCGTTTTCTCCTGAATATATTCAGGAGAAAACGCATACGCCCTTTTTTGGCCAAGTGCACCATTGTCCAAGTTGTGCCCCTCTTCCTGTGCTTTACGGGCGATTCCAACGTACCTCTTGAAATCTATTTCCTGCTATTTTGCCTCGCTTTCAAGTCCGCCTCGTTGACTTCCCTCAAAAGATTTTTGGACGATAGTTGTCCTTTATCACTCTGCCAGTTTGTGAATTGCTGTGCCCCTGAGCTCCATTTCTCAACTCGTTTTTTGTGAGCTGAACGCAAGTCCAAAATTTTGGATCATGTCCTATACTGGTTCCCGGTGGGTGGATGAGACTTTGGTTAATTCTTCTTCCTGCCGGGAAATTAGAGTGACATGTGCCCGTCCAAATGCCTAACAGCTACTCTCTCATGGGTTCTCCCTCGTCCCTTCCATCCTCTGCCAAATTGGGAACCTGTGCAAACCAGGAGGTTAAAGGGCCTGTCTCTCCAAGTTGGGAGATTGATAGTAAGGCAGTTGGAAAGTCAAACTGGAGCACCAGGAGAGGGACTATTCGTTGAGTTTTAGAAACCTTTCGTATTCACAGTGTGTCCATTCTCTAGGTTTCCTGTACATGTTATAGCTGTAGTAATATTCCCTTGAACCTGGAGAGTTGGGACCCATGGAATGGGGGCCATGCATTATTGCTTGAAAGGGTCTGCATTTGCTCACCCAATCTCACCAATCCTCTCAGTCCCAAGTGTCCAGCCTTATGCCACATCCAGCTGTCATTGTAGATAGGGTCTTTCCAGGTTTCCTCAGACACCCTGAAGGAATTGTAAAGAATTTCCCTGTTTTTTAGTTTTGCTTTTGAAATTCCTTTTTATAGTGGGTTTGAGCTGATTCTCGCTGCCATGTTTATGCCACTCTAGACACACTTGATTCCCTTATGGAGTCATATCAATACATAGGTTTTAAGATTCTTACTAGTCAGATATATTCCTCTGCGGGAAATATGGGGTTTTGAGTCTTTTTCACTGAGGAAGGTGTAGGTCTTGTCTATTCCAAAGTTGGTTTTTGGAACGGTCCCTGTGCTTATATCAAACTCTGGTTTTATGCATCACCCCACCTCTCCTTCCCCTTTATGCAGGCATAAGAGTGTTTTCTAAATGTGAGACTCTGTTCTCTTTCCTAACTCAGTTCACGTGTAGCCATGTTTACAGGATCTTCCTAAGTGATATCTTATGATAAGTTTCTTTTTCTGTGTGACTTATTTCACTTAGAATCATCGTACCTGAATCCACTCACTTTGCTGCTACTGGTCTTATGACATTGATTTCATGGCTGAGGGATATTCCATCATACGTAAGTACCACAATGTTTTGAACCATTTTTATATTTCCTGGGATATTTAAGGTGTACCCAAGTTGAGGTTCTTGTAGTCAGTGCAGCCCTAAATTTGGAGGTGGCTCTTTCTTATTGATTTTCAGTTTTCCCAAGGTATATTCCCTAGACTGGAAGTGGCCTTGGCTCTGTAGCTCTGTTGTTTACTTGTTTTAGGGAACACAATGCACTCCTCCAGTGAGGCAGTTGGCAGTTTACATCCCGCCCATCAGCATAACAAGGCTCCCAGTTCTCCAGGGCCTGTCTTGCCTTTCTGGTTTTTACACATTTTGTGGATGTCCCTTTTGACCGGTGGGAAGTGATACTGCTTTGTAATGCAGATTTGCATTGCCCGCTTGCTTGCTTGGCCAAAAAGGGCGTATGCGTTTTCTCCTGAATATATTCAGGAGAAAACGCATACGCCCTTTTTGGCCAAGTGCACCATTGTCCAAGTTGTGCCCCTCTTCCTGTGCTTTACAGGCGATTCCAACGTACCTCTTGAAATCTGTTTCCTGCTATTTTGCCTCACTTTCAAGTCCGCCTCGTTGACTTCCCTCAACAGATTTTTGGACGATAGTTGTCCTTTATCACTCTGCCAGTTTGTGAATTGCTGTGCCCCTGAGCTCCATTTCTCAACTCGTTTTTTGTGAGCTGAACGCAAGTCCAAAATTTTGGATCATGTCCTCTACTGGTTCCCGGTGGGTGGCTGAGACTTTGGTTAATTCTTCTTCCTGCCGGGAAATTAGAGTGACATGTGCCCGTCCAAATGCCTAACAGCTACTCTCTCATGGGTTCTCCCTCGTCCCTTCCATCCTCTGCCAAATTGGGAACCTGTTCAAACCAGGAGGTTAAAGGGCCTGTCTCTCCATGTTGGGAGATTGATAGTAAGGCAGTTGGAAAGTCAAACTGGAGCACCAGGAGAGGGACTATTCGTTGAGTTTTAGAAACCTTTCGTATTCACAGTGTGTCCATTCTCTAGGTTTCCTGTACATGTTATAGCTGTAGTAATATTCCCTTGAACCTGGAGAGTTGGGACCCATGGAATGGGGGCCATGCATTATTGCTTGAAAGGGTCTGCATTTGCTCACCCAATCTCACCAATCCTCTCAGTCCCAAGTGTCCAGCCTTATGCCACATCCAGCTGTCATTGTAGATAGGGTCTTTCCAGGTTTCCTCAGACACCCTTAAGGAATTGTAAAGAATTTCCCTGTTTTTTGGTTTTGCTTTTGAAATTCCTTTTTATAGTGGGTTTGAGCTGATTCTCGCTTCCATGTTTATGCCACTCTAGACACACTTGATTCCCTTATGGAGACATATCAATACATAGGTTTTAAGATTCTTACTAGTCAGATATATTCCTCTGTGGGAAATATGGGGTTTTGAGTCTCTTTCACTGAGGAAGGTGTCGGTCTTGTCAATTCCAAAGTTGGTTTTTGAAACGGTCCCTGTGCTTATATCAAACTCTGGTTTTATGCATCACCCCACCTCTCCTTCCCCTTTATGCAGGCATAAGAGTGTTTTCTAAATGTGAGACTCTGTTCTCTTTCCTAACTCAGTTCACGTGTAGCCATGTTTACAGGATCTTCAAAAGTGATATCTTATGATAAGTTTCTTTTTCTGTGTGACTTATTTCACTTAGAATCATCGTACCTGAATCCACTCACTTTGCTGCTACTGGTCTTATGACATTGATTTCATGGCTGAGGGATATTCCATCGTACGTAAGTACCACAATGTTTTGAACCATTTTTATATTTCCTGGGATATTTAAGGTGTACCCAAGTTGACGTTCTTGTAGTCAGTGCAGCCCTAAATTTGGAGGTGGCTCTTTCTTATTGATTTTCAGTTTTCCCAAGGTATATTCCCTAGACTGGAAGTGGCCTTGGCTCTGTAGCTCTGTTGTTTACTTGTTTTAGGGAACACAATGCACTCCTCCAGTGAGGCAGTTGGCAATTTACATCCCGCCCATCAGCATAACAAGGCTCCCAGTTCTCCAGGGCCTGTCTTGCCTTTCTGGTTTTTACACATTTTGTGGATGTCCCTTTTGACCGGTGGGAAGTGATACTTCTTTGTAGTGCAGATTTGCATTGCCCGCTTGCTTGCTTGGCCAAAAAGGGCGTATGCGTTTTCTCCTGAATATATTCAGGAGAAAACGCATACGCCCTTTTTGGCCAAGTGCACCATTGTCCAAGTTGTGCCCCTCTTCCTGTGCTTTACAGGCGATTCCAAGGTACCTCTTGAAATCTGTTTCCTGCTATTTTGCCTCGCTTTCAAGTCCGCCTCGTTGACTTCCCTCAACAGATTTTTGGACGATAGTTGTCCTTTATCACTCTGCCAGTTTGTGAATTGCTGTGCCCCTGAGCTCCATTTCTCAACTCGTTTTTTGTGAGCTGAACGCAAGTCCAAAATTTTGGATCATGTCCTATACTGGTTCCCGGTGGGTGGATGAGACTTTGGTTAATTCTTCTTCCTGCCGGGAAATTAGAGTGACATGTGCCCGTCCAAATGCCTAACAGCTACTCTCTCATGGGTTCTCCCTCGTCCCTTCCATCCTCTGCCAAATTGGGAACCTGTGCAAACCAGGAGGTTAAAGCGCCTGTCTCTCCAAGTTGGGAGATTGATAGTAAGGCAGTTGGAAAGTCAAACTGGAGCACCAGGAGAGGGACTATTCGTTGAGTTTTAGAAACCTTTTGTATTCACAGTGTGTCCATTCTCTAGGTTTCCTGTACATGTTATAGCTGTAGTAATATTCCCTTGAACATGGAGAGTTGGGACCCATGGAATGGGGGCCATGCATTATTGCTTGAAAGGGTCTGCATTTGCTCACCCAATCTCACCAATCCTCTCAGTCCCAAGTGTCCAGCCTTATGCCACATCCAGCTGTCATTGTAGATAGGGTCTTTCCAGGTTTCCTCAGACACCCTGAAGGAATTGTAAAGAATTTCCCTGTTTTTTGGTTTTGCTTTTGAAATTCGTTTTTATAGTGGGTTTGAGCTGATTCTCGCTGCCATGTTTATGCCACTCTAGACACACTTGATTCCCTCATGGAGTCATATCAATACATAGGTTTTAAGATTCTTACTAGTCAGATATATTCCGCTGCGGGACATATGGGGTTTTGAGTCTCTTTCACTAAGGAAGGTGTCGGTCTTGTCAATTCCAAAGTTGGTTTTTGAAACGGTCCCTGTGCTTATATCAAACTCTGGTTTTATGCATCACCCCACCTCTCCTTCCCCTTTATGCAGGCATAAGAGTGTTTTCTAAATGTGAGACTCTGTTCTCTTTCCTAACTCAGTTCACGTGTAGCCATGTTTACAGGATCTTCATAAGTGATATCTTATGATAAGTTTCTTTTTCTGTGTGACTTATTTCACTTAGAATCATCGTACCTGAATCCACTCACTTTGCTGCTACTGGTCTTATGACATTGATTTCATGGCTGAGGGATATTCCATCGTACGTAAGTACCACAATGTTTTGAACAATTTTTATATTTCCTGGGATATTTAAGGTGTACCCAAGTTGAGGTTCTTGTAGCCAGTGAAGCCCTAAATTTGGAGGTGGCTCTTTCTTATTGATTTTCAGTTTTCCCCAGGTATATTCCCTAGACTGGAAGTGGCCTTGGCTCTGTAGCTCTGTTGTTTACTTGTTTTAGGGAACACAATGCACTCCTCCAGTGAGGCAGTTGGCAATTTACATCCCGCCCATCAGCATAACAAGGCTCCCTGTTCTCCAGGGCCTGTCTTGCCTTTCTGGTTTTTACACATTTTGTGGATGTCCCTTTTGACCGGTGGGAAGTGATACTTCTTTGTAGTGCAGATTTGCATTGCCCGCTTGCTTGCTTGGCCAAAAAGGGCGTATGCGTTTTCTCCTGAATATATTCAGGAGAAAACGCATACGCCCTTTTTGGCCAAGTGCACCATTGTCCAAGTTGTGCCCCTCTTCCTGTGCTTTACAGGCGATTCCAAGGTTCCTCTTGAAATCTGTTTCCTGCTATTTTGCCTCGCTTTCAAGTCCGCCTCGTTGACTTCCCTCAACAGATTTTTGGACGATAGTTGTCCTTTATCACTCTGCCAGTTTGTGAATTGCTGTGCCCCTGAGCTCCATTTCTCAACTCGTTTTTTGTGAGCTGAACGCAAGTCCAAAATTTTGGATCATGTCCTATACTGGTTCCCGGTGGGTGGCTGAGACTTTGGTTAATTCTTCTTCCTGCCGGGAAATTAGAGTGACATGTGCCCGTCCAAATGCCTAACAGCTACTCTCTCATGGGTTCTCCCTCGTCCCTTCCATCCTCTGCCAAATTGGGAACCTGTGCAAACCAGGAGGTTAAAGGGCCTGTCTCTCCAAGTTGGGAGATTGATAGTAAGGCAGTTGGAAAGTCAAACTGGAGCACCAGGAGAGGGACTATTCGTTGAGTTTTAGAAACCTTTCGTATTCACAGTGTGTCCATTCTCTAGGTTTCCTGTACATGTTATAGCTGTAGTAATATTCCCTTGAACCTGGAGAGTTGGGACCCATGGAATGGGGGCCATGCATTATTGCTTGAAAGGGTCTGCATTTGCTCACCCAATCTCACCAATCCTCTCAGTCCCAAGTGTCCAGCCTTATGCCACATCCAGCTGTCATTGTAGATAGGGTCTTTCCAGGTTTCCTCAGACACCCTGAAGGAATTGTAAAGAATTTCCCTGTTTTTTGGTTTTGCTTTTGAAATTCCTTTTTATAGTGGGTTTGAGCTGATTCTCGCTGCCATGTTTATGCCACTCTAGACACACTTGATTCCCTTATGGAGACATATCAATACATAGGTTTTAAGATTCTTACTAGTCAGATATATTCCTCTGTGGGAAATATGGGGTTTTGAGTCTCTTTCACGGAGGAAGGTGTCGGTTTTGTCAATTCCAAAGTTGGTTTTTGAAATGGTCCCTGTGCTTATATCAAACTCTGGTTTTATGCATCACCCCACCTCTCCTTCCCCTTTATGCAGGCATAAGAGTGTTTTCTAAATGTGAGACTCTGTTCTCTTTCCTAACTCAGTTCACGTGTAGCCATGTTTACAGGATATTCATAAGTGATATCTTATGATAATTTTCTTTTTCTGTGTGACTTATTTCACTTAGAATCATCGTACCTGAATCCACTCACTTTGCTTCTACTGGTCTTATGACATTGATTTCATGGCTGAGGGATATTCCATCGTACGTAAGTACCACAATGTTTTGAACAATTTTTATATTTCCTGGGATATTTAAGGTGTACCCCAGTTGAGGTTCTTGTAGCCAGTGCAGCCCTAAATTTGGAGGTGGCTCTTTCTTATTGATTTTCAGTTTTCCCCAGGTATATTCCCTAGACTGGAAGTGGCCTTGGCTCTGTAGCTCTGTTGTTTACTTGTTTTAGGGAACACAATGCACTCCTCCAGTGAGGCAGTTGGCAATTTATATCCCGCCCATCAGCATAACAAGGCTCCCTGTTCTCCAGGGCCTGTCTTGCCTTTCTGGTTTTTACACATTTTGTGGATGTCCCTTTTGACCGGTGGGAAGTGATACTTCTTTGTAGTGCAGATTTGCATTGCCCGCTTGCTTGCTTGGCCAAAAAGGGCGTATGCGTTTTCTCCTGAATATATTCAGGAGAAAACGCATACGCCCTTTTTGGCCAAGTGCACCATTGTCCAAGTTGTGCCCCTCTTCCTGTGCTTTACAGGCGATTCCAAGGTTCCTCTTGAAATCTGTTTCCTGCTATTTTGCCTCGCTTTCAAGTCCGCCTCGTTGACTTCCCTCAACAGATTTTTGGACGATAGTTGTCCTTTATCACTCTGCCAGTTTGTGAATTGCTGTGCCCCTGAGCTCCATTTCTCAACTCGTTTTTTGTGAGCTGAACGCAAGTCCAAAATTTTGGATCATGTCCTATACTGGTTCCCGGTGGGTGGCTGAGACTTTGGTTAATTCTTCTTCCTGCCGGGAAATTAGAGTGACATGTGCCCGTCCAAATGCCTAACAGCTACTCTCTCATGGGTTCTCCCTCGTCCCTTCCATCCTCTGCCAAATTGGGAACCTGTGCAAACCAGGAGGTTAAAGGGCCTGTCTCTCCAAGTTGGGAGATTGATAGTAAGGCAGTTGGAAAGTCAAACTGGAGCACCAGGAGAGGGACTATTCGTTGAGTTTTAGAAACCTTTCGTATTCACAGTGTGTACATTCTCTAGGTTTCCTGTACATGTTATAGCTGTAGTAATATTCCCTTAAACATGGAGAGTTGGGACCCATGGAATGGGGGCCATGCATTATTGCTTGAAAGGGTCTGCATTCGCTCACCCAATCTCACCAATCCTCTCAGTCCCAAGTGTCCAGCCTTATGCCACATCCAGCTGTCATTGTAGATAGGGTCTTTCCAGGTTTCCTCAGACACCCTGAAGGAATTGTAAAGAATTTCCCTGTTTTTTGGTTTTGCTTTTGAAATTCCTTTTTATAGTGGGTTTGAGCTGATACTCGCTGCCATGTTTATGCCACTCTAGACACACTTGATTCCCTTATGGAGACATATCAATACATAGGTTTTAAGATTCTTACTAGTCAGATATATTCCTCTGCGGGAAATATGTGGTTTTGAGTCTCTTTCACTGAGGAAGGTGTAGGTCTTGTCTATTCCAAAGTTGGTTTTTGGAACGGTCCCTGTGCTTATATCAAACTCTGGTTTTATGCATCACCCCACCTCTCCTTCCCCTTTATGCAGGCATAAGAGTGTTTTCTAAATGTGAGACTCTGTTCTCTTTCCTAACTCAGTTCACGTGTAGCCATGTTTACAGGATCTTCATAAGTGATATCTTATGATAAGTTTCTTTTTCTGTTTGACTTATTTCACTTAGAATCATCGTACCTGAATCCACTCACTTTGCTGCTACTGGTCTTATGACATTGATTTCATGGCTGAGGGATATTCCATCATACGTAAGTACCACAATGTTTTGAACCATTTTTATATTTCCTGGGATATTTAAGGTGTACCCAAGTAGAGGTTCTTGTAGTCAGTGCAGCCCTAAATTTGGAGGTGGCTCTTTCTTATTGATTTTCAGTTTTCCCAAGGTATATTCCCTAGACTGGAAGTGGCCTTGGCTCTGTAGCTCTGTTGTTTACTTGTTTTAGGGAACACAATGCACTCCTCCAGTGAGGCAGTTGGCAGTTTACATCCCGCCCATCAGCATAACAAGGCTCCCAGTTCTCCAGGGCCTGTCTTGCCTTTCTGGTTTTTACACATTTTGTGGATGTCCCTTTTGACCGGTGGGAAGTGATACTGCTTTGTAATGCAGATTTGCATTGCCCGCTTGCTTGCTTGGCCAAAAAGGGCGTATGCGTTTTCTCCTGAATATATTCAGGAGAAAACGCATACGCCCTTTTTGGCCAAGTGCACCATTGTCCAAGTTGTGCCCCTCTTCCTGTGCTTTACAGGCGATTCCAACGTACCTCTTGAAATCTGTTTCCTGCTATTTTGCCTCACTTTCAAGTCCGCCTCGTTGACTTCCCTCAACAGATTTTTGGACGATAGTTGTCCTTTATCACTCTGCCAGTTTGTGAATTGCTGTGCCCCTGAGCTCCATTTCTCAACTCGTTTTTTGTGAGCTGAACGCAAGTCCAAAATTTTGGATCATGTCCTCTACTGGTTCCCGGTGGGTGGCTGAGACTTTGGTTAATTCTTCTTCCTGCCGGGAAATTAGAGTGACATGTGCCCGTCCAAATGCCTAACAGCTACTCTCTCATGGGTTCTCCCTCGTCCCTTCCATCCTCTGCCAAATTGGGAACCTGTGCAAACCAGGAGGTTAAAGGGCCTGTCTCTCCAAGTTGGGAGATTGATAGTAAGGCAGTTGGAAAGTCAAAC
This sequence comes from Mesoplodon densirostris, assembly GCF_025265405.1. Taxonomy (NCBI): domain Eukaryota; kingdom Metazoa; phylum Chordata; class Mammalia; order Artiodactyla; family Ziphiidae; genus Mesoplodon; species Mesoplodon densirostris. The sequence continues at coordinate 1,603,857 of NW_026778199.1, read as the reverse complement.
TGGAGCACCAGGAGAGGGACTATTCGTTGAGTTTTAGAGACCATTCGTATTCACAGTGTGTCCATTCTCTAGGTTTCCTGTACATGTTATAGCTGTAGTAATATTCCCTTGAACCTGGAGAGTTGGGACCCATGGAATGGGGGCCATGCATTATTGCTTGAAAGGGTCTGCATTTGCTCACCCAATCTCACCAATCCTCTCAGTCCCAAGTGTCCAGCCTTATGCCACATCCAGCTGTCATTGTAGATAGGGTCTTTCCAGGTTTCCTCAGACACCCTTAAGAAATTGAAAAGAATTTCCCTGTTGTTTGGTTTTGCTTTTGAAATTCCTTTTTATAGTGGGTTTGAGCTGATTCTCGCTGCCATGTTTATGCCACTCTAGACACACTTGATTCCCTTATGGAGACATATCAATACATAGGTTTTAAGATTCTTACTAGTCAGATATATTCCTCTGTGGGAAATATGGGGTTTTGAGTCTCTTTCACTGAGGAAGGTGTCGGTCTTGTCAATTCCAAAGTTGGTTTTTGAAACGGTCCCTGTGCTTATATCAAACTCTGGTTTTATGCATCACCCCACCTCTCCTTCCCCTTTATGCAGGCATAAGAGTGTTTTCTAAATGTGAGACTCTGTTCTCTTTCCTAACTCAGTTCACGTGTAGCCATGTTTACAGGATCTTCATAAGTGATATCTTATGATAAGTTTCTTTTTCTGTGTGACTTATTTCACTTAGAATCATCGTACCTGAATCCACTCACTTTGCTGCTACTGGTCTTATGACATTGATTTCATGGCTGAGGGATATTCCATCGTACGTAAGTACCACAATGTTTTGAACCATTTTTATATTTCCTGGGATATTTAAGGTGTACCCCAGTTGAGGTTCTTGTAGCCAGTGCAGCCCTAAATTTGGAGGTGGCTCTTTCTTATTGATTTTCAGTTTTCCCCAGGTATATTCCCTAGACTGGAAGTGGCCTTGGCTCTGTAGCTCTGTTGTTTACTTGTTTTAGGGAACACAATGCACTCCTCCAGTGAGGCAGTTGGCAATTTATATCCCGCCCATCAGCATAACAAGGCTCCCTGTTCTCCAGGGCCTGTCTTGCCTTTCTGGTTTTTACACATTTTGTGGATGTCCCTTTTGACCGGTGGGAAGTGATACTTCTTTGTAGTGCAGATTTGCATTGCCCGCTTGCTTGCTTGGCCAAAAAGGGCGTATGCGTTTTCTCCTGAATATATTCAGGAGAAAACGCATACGCCCTTTTTGGCCAAGTGCACCATTGTCCAAGTTGTGCCCCTCTTCCTGTGCTTTACAGGCGATTCCAAGGTTCCTCTTGAAATCTGTTTCCTGCTATTTTGCCTCGCTTTCAAGTCCGCCTCGTTGACTTCCCTCAACAGATTTTTGGACGATAGTTGTCCTTTATCACTCTGCCAGTTTGTGAATTGCTGTGCCCCTGAGCTCCATTTCTCAACTCGTTTTTTGTGAGCTGAACGCAAGTCCAAAATTTTGGATCATGTCCTATACTGGTTCCCGGTGGGTGGCTGAGACTTTGGTTAATTCTTCTTCCTGCCGGGAAATTAGAGTGACATGTGCCCGTCCAAATGCCTAACAGCTACTCTCTCATGGGTTCTCCCTCGTCCCTTCCATCCTCTGCCAAATTGGGAACCTGTGCAAACCAGGAGGTTAAAGGGCCTGTCTCTCCAAGTTGGGAGATTGATAGTAAGGCAGTTGGAAAGTCAAACTGGAGCACCAGGAGAGGGACTATTCGTTGAGTTTTAGAAACCTTTCGTATTCACAGTGTGTCCATTCTCTAGGTTTCCTGTACATATTATAGCTGTAGTAATATTCCCTTGAACATGGAGAGTTGGGACCCATGGAATGGGGGCCATGCATTATTGCTTGAAAGGGTCTGCATTTGCTCACCCAATCTCACCAATCCTCTCAGTCCCAAGTGTCCAGCCTTATGCCACATCCAGCTGTCATTGTAGATAGGGTCTTTCCAGGTTTCCTCAGACACCCTGAAGGAATTGTAAAGAATTTCCCTGTTTTTTGGTTTTGCTTTTGAAATTCCTTTTTATAGTGGGTTTGAGCTGATTCTCGCTGCCATGTTTATGCCACTCTAGACACACTTGATTCCCTCATGGAGTCATATCAATACATAGGTTTTAAGATTCTTACTAGTCAGATATATTCCGCTGCGGGAAATATGGGGTTTTGAGTCTCTTTCACTAAGGAAGGTGTCGGTCTTGTCAATTCCAAAGTTGGTTTTTGAAACGGTCCCTGTGCTTATATCAAACTCTGGTTTTATGCATCACCCCACCTCTCCTTCCCCTTTATGCAGGCATAAGAGTGTTTTCTAAATGTGAGACTCTGTTCTCTTTCCTAACTCAGTTCACGTGTAGCCATGTTTACAGGATCTTCATAAGTGATATCTTATGATAAGTTTCTTTTTCTGTGTGACTTATTTCACTTAGAATCATCGTACCTGAATCCACTCACTTTGCTGCTACTGGTCTTATGACATTGATTTCATGGCTGAGGGATATTCCATCATACGTAAGTACCACAATGTTTTGAACCATTTTTATATTTCCTGGGATATTTAAGGTGTACACAAGTTGAGGTTCTTGTAGCCAGTGAAGCCCTAAATTTGGAGGTGTCTCTTTCTTATTGATTTTCAGGTTTCCCCAGGTATATTCCCTAGACTGGAAGTGGCCTTGGCTCTGTAGCTCTGTTGTTTACTTGTTTTAGGGAACACAATGCACTCCTCCAGTGAGGCAGTTGGCAATTTACATCCCGCCCATCAGCATAACAAGGCTCCCTGTTCTCCAGGGCCTGTCTTGCCTTTCTGGTTTTTACACATTTTGTGGATGTCCCTTTTGACCGGTGTGAAGTGATACTTGTTTGTAGTGCAGATTTGCATTGCCCGCTTGCTTGCTTGGCCAAAAAGGGCGTATGCGTTTTCTCCTGAATATATTCAGGAGAAAACGCATACGCCCTTTTGGGCCAAGTGCACCATTGTCCAAGTTGTGCCCCTCTTCCTGTGCTTTACAGGCGATTCCAACGTACCTCTTGAAATCTGTTTCCTGCTATTTTGCCTCACTTTCAAGTCCGCCTCGTTGACTTCCCTCAACCGATTTTTGGACGATAGTTGTCCTTTATCACTCTGCCAGTTTGTGAATTGCTGTGCCCCTGAGCTCCATTTCTCAACTCGTTTTTTGTGAGCTGAACGCAAGTCCAAAATTTTGGATCCTGTCCTATACTGGTTCCCGGTGGGTGGCTGAGACTTTGGTTAATTCTTCTTCCTGCCGGGAAATTAGAGTGACATGTGCCCGTCCAAATGCCTAACAGCTACTCTCTCATGGGTTCTCCCTCGTCCCTTCCATCCTCTGCCAAATTGGGAACCTGTGCAAACCAGGAGGTTAAAGGGCCTGTCTCTCCAAGTTGGGAGATTGATAGTAAGGCAGTTGGAAAGTCAAACTGGAGCACCAGGAGAGGGACTATTCGTTGAGTTTTAGAAACCTTTCGTATTCACAGTGTGTCCATTCTCTAGGTTTCCTGTACATGTTATAGCTGTAGTAATATTCCCTTGAACCTGGAGAGTTGGGACCCATGGAATGGGGGCCATGCATTATTGCTTGAAAGGGTCTGCATTTGCTCACCCAATCTCACCAATCCTCTCAGTCCCAAGTGTCCAGCCTTATGCCACATCCAGCTGTCATTGTAGATAGGGTCTTTCCAGGTTTCCTCAGACACCCTGAAGGAATTGTAAAGAATTTCCCTGTTTTTTGGTTTTGCTTTTGAAATTCCTTTTTATAGTGGGTTTGAGCTGATTCTCGCTGCCATGTTTATGCCACTCTAGACACACTTGATTCCCTTATGGAGACATATCAATACATAGGTTTTAAGATTCTTACTAGTCAGATATATTCCTCTGTGGGAAATATGGGGTTTTGAGTCTCTTTCACGGAGGAAGGTGTCGGTTTTGTCAATTCCAAAGTTGTTTTTTGAAACGGTCCCTGTGCTTATATCAAACTCTGGTTTTATGCATCACCCCACCTCTCCTTCCCCTTTATGCAGGCATAAGAGTGTTTTCTAAATGTGAGACTCTGTTCTCTTTCCTAACTCAGTTCACGTGTAGCCATGTTTACAGGATATTCATAAGTGATATCTTATGATAAGTTTCTTTTTCTGTGTGACTTATTTCACTTAGAATCATCGTACCTGAATCCACTCACTTTGCTTCTACTGGTCTTATGACATTGATTTCATGGCTGAGGGATATTCCATCGTACGTAAGTACCACAATGTTTTGAACCATTTTTATATTTCCTGGGATATTTAAGGTGTACCCCAGTTGAGGTTCTTGTAGCCAGTGCAGCCCTAAATTTGGAGGTGGCTCTTTCTTATTGATTTTCAGTTTTCCCCAGGTATATTCCCTAGACTGGAAGTGGCCTTGGCTCTGTAGCTCTGTTGTTTACTTGTTTTAGGGAACACAATGCACTCCTTCAGTGAGGCAGTTGGCAATTTACATCCCGCCCATCAGCATAACAAGGCTCCCTGTTCTCCAGGGCCTGTCTTGCCTTTCTGGTTTTTACACATTTTGTGGATGTCCCTTTTGACCGGTGGGAAGTGATACTTCTTTGTAGTGCAGATTTGCATTGCCCGCTTGCTTGCTTGGCCAAAAAGGGCGTATGCGTTTTCTCCTGAATATATTCAGGAGAAAACGCATACGCCCTTTTTGGCCAAGTGCACCATTGTCCAAGTTGTGCCCCTCTTCCTGTGCTTTACAGGCGATTCCAATGTACCTCTTGAAATCTGTTTCCTGCTATTTTGCCTCACTTTCAAGTCCGCCTCGTTGACTTCCCTCAACAGATTTTTGGACGATAGTTGTCCTTTATCACTCTGCCAGTTTGTGAATTGCTGTGCCCCTGAGCTCCATTTCTCAACTCGTTTTTTGTGAGCTGAACGCAAGTCCAAAATTTTGGATCATGTCCTATACTGGTTCCCGGTGGGTGGCTGAGACTTTGGTTAATTCTTCTTCCTGCCGGGAAATTAGAGTGACATGTGCCGTCCAAATGCCTAACAGCTACTCTCTCATGGGTTCTCCCTCGTCCCTTCCATCCTCTGCCAAATTGGGAACCTGTGCAAACCAGGAGGTTAAAGGGCCTGTCTCTCCAAGTTGGGAGATTGATAGTAAGGCAGTTGGAAAGTCAAACTGGAGCACCAGGAGAGGGACTATTCGTTGAGTTTTAGAAACCTTTCTTATTCACAGTGTGTCCATTCTCTAGGTTTCCTGTACATGTTATAGCTGTAGTAATATTCCCTTGAACCTGGAGAGTTGGGACCCATGGAATGGGGGCAATGCATTATTGCTTGAAAGGGTCTGCATTTGCTCACCCAATCTCACCAATCCTCTCAGTCCCAAGTGTCCAGCCTTATGCCACATCCAGCTGTCATTGTAGATAGGGTCTTTCCAGGTTTCCTCAGACACCCTGAAGGAATTGTAAAGAATTTCCCTGTTTTTTGGTTTTGCTTTTGAAATTCCTTTTTATAGTGGCTTTGAGCTGATTCTCGCTGCCATGTTTATGCCACTCTAGACACACTTGATTCCCTTATGGAGACATATCAATACATAGGATTTAAGATTCTTACTAGTCAGATATATTCCTCTGCGGGAAATATGGGGTTTTGAGTCTCTTTCACTGAGGAAGGTGTAGGTCTTGTCTATTCCAAAGTTGGTTTTTGAAACGGTCCCTGTGCTTATATCAAACTCTGGTTTTATGCATCACCCCACCTCTCCTTCCCCTTTATGCAGGCATACGAGTGTTTTCTAAATGTGAGACTCTGTTCTCTTTCCTAACTCAGTTCACGTGTAGCCATGTTTACAGGATCTTCATAAGTGATATCTTATGATAAGTTTCTTTTTCTGTGTGACTTATTTCACTTAGAATCATCGTACCTGAATCCACTCACTTTGCTGCTACTGGTCTTATGACATTGATTTCATCGCTGAGGGATATTCCATCATACGTAAGTACCACAATGTTTTGAACCATTTTTATATTTCCTGGTATATTTAAGGTGTACCCAAGTTGAGGTTCTTGTAGTCAGTGCAGCCCTAAATTTGGAGGTGGCTCTTTCTTATTGATTTTCAGTTTTCCCAAGGTATATTCCCTAGACTGGAAGTGGCCTTGGCTCTGTAGCTCTGTTGTTTACTTGTTTTAGGGAACACAATGCACTCCTCCAGTGAGGCAGTTGGCAATTTACATCCCGCCCATCAGCATAACAAGGCTCCCAGTTCTCCAGGGCCTGTCTTGCCTTTCTGGTTTTTACACATTTTGTGGATGTCCCTTTTGACCGGTGGGAAGTGATACTTCTTTGTAGTGCAGATTTGCATTGCCCGCTTGCTTGCTTGGCCAAAAAGGGCGTATGCGTTTTCTCCTGAATATATTCAGGAGAAAACGCATACGCCCTTTTTGGCCAAGTGCACCATTGTCCAAGTTGTGCCCCTCTTCCTGTGCTTTACAGGCGATTCCAACGTACCTCTTGAAATCTGTTTCCTGCTATTTTGCCTAACTTTCAAGTCCGCCTCGTTGACTTCCCTCAACAGACTTTTGGACGATAGTTGTCCTTTATCACTCTGCCAGTTTGTGAATTGCTGTGCCCCTGAGCTCCATTTCTCAACTCGTTTTTTGTGAGCTGAACGCAAGTCCAAAATTTTGGATCATGTCCTATACTGGTTCCCGGTGGGTGGCTGAGACTTTGGTTAATTCTTCTTCCTGCCGGGAAATTAGAGTGACATGTGCCCGTCCAAATGCCTAACAGCTACTCTCTCATGGGTTCTCCCTCGTCCCTTCCATCCTCTGCCAAATTGGGAACCTGTGCAAACCAGGAGGTTAAAGGGCCTGTCTCTCCAAGTTGGAAGATTGATAGTAAGGCAGTTGGAAAGTCAAACTGGAGCACCAGGAGAGGGACTATTCGTTGAGTTTTAGAAACCTTTCGTATTCACAGTGTGTCCATTCTCTAGGTTTCCTGTACATGTTATAGCTGTAGTAATATTCCCTTGAACCTGGAGAGTTGGGACCCATGGAATGGGGGCCATGCATTATTGCTTGAAAGGGTCTGCATTTGCTCACCCAATCTCACCAATCCTCTCAGTCCCAAGTGTCCAGCCTTATGCCACATCCAGCTGTCATTGTAGATAGGGTCTTTCCAGGTTTCCTCAGACACCCTGAAGGAATTGTAAAGAATTTCCCTGTTTTTTGGTTTTGCTTTTGAAATTCCTTTTTATAGTGGGTTTGAGCTGATTCTCGCTGCCATGTTTATGCCACTCTAGACACACTTGATTCCCTTATGGAGACATATCAATACATAGGATTTAAGATTCTTACTAGTCAGATATATTCCTCTGCGGGAAATATGGGGTTTTGAGTCTCTTTCACTGAGGAAGGTGTAGGTCTTGTCTATTCCAAAGTTGGTTTTTGGAACGGTCCCTGTGCTTATATCAAACTCTGGTTTTATGCATCACCCCACCTCTCCTTCCCCTTTATGTAGGCATAAGAGTGTTTTCTAAATGTGAGACTCTGTTCTCTTTCCTAACTCAGTTCACGTGTAGCCATGTTTACAGGATCTTCAAAAGTGATATCTTATGATAAGTTTCTTTTTCTGTGTGACTTATTTCACTTAGAATCATCGTACCTGAATCCACTCACTTTGCTGCTACTGGTCTTATGACATTGATTTCATGGCTGAGGGATATTCCATCGTACGTAAGTACCACAATGTTTTGAACCATTTTTATATTTCCTGGGATATTTAAGGTGTACCCAAGTTGAGGTTCTTGTAGCCAGTGCAGCCCTAAATTTGGAGGTGGCTCTTTCTTATTGATTTTCAGGTTTCCCCAGGTATATTCCCTAGACTGGAAGTGGCCTTGGCTCTGTAGCTCTGTTGTTTACTTGTTTTAGGGAACACAATGCACTCCTCCAGTGAGGCAGTTGGCAATTTACATCCCGCCCATCAGCATAACAAGGCTCCCTGTTCTCCAGGGCCTGTCTTGCCTTTCTGGTTTTTACACATTTTGTGGATGTCCCTTTTGACCGGTGGGAAGTGATACTTCTTTGTAGTGCAGATTTGCATTGCCCGCTTGCTTGCTTGGCCAAAAAGGGCGTATGCGTTTTCTCCTGAATATATTCAGGAGAAAACGCATACGCCCTTTTTGGCCAAGTGCACCATTGTCCAAGTTGTGCCCCTCTTCCTGTGCTTTACAGGCGATTCCAAGGTTCCTCTTGAAATCTGTTTCCTGCTATTTTGCCTCGCTTTCAAGTCCGCCTCGTTGACTTCCCTCAACAGATTTTTGGACAATAGTTGTCCTTTATCACTCTGCCAGTTTGTGAATTGCTGTGCCCCTGAGCTCCATTTCTCAACTCGTTTTTTGTGAGCTGAACGCAAGTCCAAAATTTTGGATCATGTCCTCTACTGGTTCCCGGTGGGTGGCTGAGACTTTGGTTAATTCTTCTTCCTGCCGGGAACTTAGAGTGACATGTGCCCGTCCAAATGCCTAACAGCTACTCTCTCATGGGTTCTCCCTCGTCCCTTCCATCCTCTGCCAAATTGGGAACCTGTGCAAACCAGGAGGTTAAAGGGCCTGTCTCTCCAAGTTGGGAGATTGATAGTAAGGCAGTTGGAAAGTCAAACTGGAGCACCAGGAGAGGGACTATTCGTTGAGTTTTAGAAACCTTTCGTATTCACAGTGTGTCCATTCTCTAGGTTTCCTGTACATGTTATAGCTGTAGTAATATTCCCTTGAACATGGAGAGTTGGGACCCATGGAATGGGGGCCATGCATTATTGCTTGAAAGGGTCTGCATTTGCTCACCCAATCTCACCAATCCTCTCAGTCCCAAGTGTCCAGCCTTATGCCACATCCAGCTGTCATTGTAGATAGGGTCTTTCCAGGTTTCCTCAGACACCCTGAAGGAATTGTAAAGAATTTCCCTGTTTTTTGGTTTTGCTTTTGAAATTCCTTTTTATAGTGGGTTTGAGCTGATTCTCGCTGCCATGTTTATGCCACTCTAGACACACTTGATTCCCTCATGGAGTCATATCAATACATAGGTTTTAAGATTCTTACTAGTCAGATATATTCCTCTGCGGGAAATATGGGGTTTTGAGTCTCTTTCACTAAGGAAGGTGTCGGTCTTGTCAATTCCAAAGTTGGTTTTTGAAACGGTCCCTGTGCTTATATCAAACTCTGGTTTTATGCATCACCCCACCTCTCCTTCCCCTTTATGCAGGCATAAGAGTGTTTTCTAAATGTGAGACTCTGTTCTCTTTCCTAACTCAGTTCACGTGTAGCCATGTTTACAGGATCTTCCTAAGTGATATCTTATGATAAGTTTCTTTTTCTGTGTGACTTATTTCACTTAGAATCATCGTACCTGAATCCACTCACTTTGCTGCTACTGGTCTTATGACATTGATTTCATGGCTGAGGGATATTCCATCGTACGTAAGTACCACAATGTTTTGAACCATTTTTATATTTCCTGGGATATTTAAGGTGTACCCAAGTTGAGGTTCTTGTAACCAGTGAAGCCCTAAATTTGGAGGTGGCTCTTTCTTATTGATTTTCAGTTTTCCCCAGGTATATTCCCTAGACTGGAAGTGGCCTTGGCTCTGTAGCTCTGTTGTTTACTTGTTTTAGGGAACACAATGCACTCCTCCAGTGAGGCAGTTGGCAATTTACATCCCGCCCATCAGCATAACAAGGCTCCCTGTTCTCCAGGGCCTGTCTTGTCTTTCTGGTTTTTACACATTTTGTGGATGTCCCTTTTGACCGGTGTGAAGTGATACTTCTTTGTAGTGCAGATTTGCATTGCCCGCTTGCTTGCTTGGCCAAAAAGGGCGTATGCGTTTTCTCCTGAATATATTCAGGAGAAAACGCATACGCCCTTTTTGGCCAAGTGCACCATTGTCCAAGTTGTGCCCCTCTTCCTGTGCTTTACAGGCGATTCCAAGGTACCTCTTGAAATCTGTTTCCTGCTATTTTGCCTCGCTTTCAAGTCCGCCTCGTTGACTTCCCTCAACAGATTTTTGGACGATAGTTGTCCTTTATCACTCTGACAGTTTGTGAATTGCTGTGCCCCTGAGCTCCATTTCTCAACTCGTTTTTTGTGAGCTGAACGCAAGTCCAAAATTTTGGATCCTGTCCTATACTGGTTCCCGGTGGGTGGCTGAGACTTTGGTTAATTCTTCTTCCTGCCGGGAAATTAGAGTGACATGTGCCCGTCCAAATGCCTAACAGCTACTCTCTCATGGGTTCTCCCTCGTCCCTTCCATCCTCTGCCAAATTGGGAACCTGTGCAAACCAGGAGGTTAAAGGGCCTGTCTCTCCAAGTTGGGAGATTGATAGTAAGGCAGTTGGAAAGTCAAACTGGAGCACCAGGAGAGGGACTATTCGTTGAGTTTTAGAAACCTTTCGTATTCACAGTGTGTCCATTCTCTAGGTTTCCTGTACATGTTATAGCTGTAGTAATATTCCCTTGAACATGGAGAGTTGGGACCCATGGAATGGGGGCCATGCATTATTGCTTGAAAGGGTCTGCATTTGCTCACCCAATCTCACCAATCCTCTCAGTCCCAAGTGTCCAGCCTTATGCCACATCCAGCTGTCATTGTAGATAGGGTCTTTCCAGGTTTCCTCAGACACCCTGAAGGAATTGTAAAGAATTTCCCTGTTTTTTGGTTTTGCTTTTGAAATTCCTTTTTATAGTGGGTTTGAGCTGATTCTCGCTGCCATGTTTATGCCACTCTAGACACACTTGATTCCCTTATGGAGACATATCAATACATAGGTTTTAAGATTCTTACTAGTCAGATATATTCCTCTGTGGGAAATATGGGGTTTTGAGTCTCTTTCACGGAGGAAGGTGTCGGTTTTGTCAATTCCAAAGTTGGTTTTTGAAACGGTCCCTGTGCTTATATCAAACTCTGGTTTTATGCATCACCCCACCTCTCCTTCCCCTTTATGCAGGCATAAGAGTGTTTTCTAAATGTGAGACTCTGTTCTCTTTCCTAACTCAGTTCACGTGTAGCCATGTTTACAGGATATTCATAAGTGATATCTTATGATAAGTTTCTTTTTCTGTGTGACTTATTTCACTTAGAATCATCGTACCTGAATCCACTCACTTTGCTTCTACTGGTCTTATGACATTGATTTCATGGCTGAGGGATATTCCATCGTACGTAAGTACCACAATGTTTTGAACCATTTTTATATTTCCTGGGATATTTAAGGTGTACCCCAGTTGAGGTTCTTGTAGCCAGTGCAGCCCTAAATTTGGAGGTGGCTCTTTCTTATTGATTTTCAGTTTTCCCCAGGTATATTCCCTAGACTGGAAGTGGCCTTGGCTCTGTAGCTCTGTTGTTTACTTGTTTTAGGGAACACAATGCACTCCTTCAGTGAGGCAGTTGGCAATTTACATCCCGCCCATCAGCATAACAAGGCTCCCTGTTCTCCAGGGCCTGTCTTGCCTTTCTGGTTTTTACACATTTTGTGGATGTCCCTTTTGACCGGTGGGAAGTGATACTTCTTTGTAGTGCAGATTTGCATTGCCCGCTTGCTTGCTTGGCCAAAAAGGGCGTATGCGTTTTCTCCTGAATATATTCAGGAGAAAACGCATACGCCCTTTTTGGCCAAGTGCACCATTGTCCAAGTTGTGCCCCACTTCCTGTGCTTTACAGGCGATTCCAATGTACCTCTTGAAATCTGTTTCCTGCTATTTTGCCTCACTTTCAAGTCCGCCTCGTTGACTTCCCTCAACAGATTTTTGGACGATAGTTGTCCTTTATCACTCTGCCAGTTTGTGAATTGCTGTGCCCCTGAGCTCCATTTCTCAACTCGTTTTTTGTGAGCTGAACGCAAGTCCAAAATTTTGGATCCTGTCCTATACTGGTTCCCGGTGGGTGGCTGAGACTTTGGTTAATTCTTCTTCCTGCCGGGAAATTAGAGTGACATGTGCCGTCCAAATGCCTAACAGCTACTCTCTCATGGGTTCTCCCTCGTCCCTTCCATCCTCTGCCAAATTGGGAACCTGTGCAAACCAGGAGGTTAAAGGGCCTGTCTCTCCAAGTTGGGAGATTGATAGTAAGGCAGTTGGAAAGTCAAACTGGAGCACCAGGAGAGGGACTATTCGTTGAGTTTTAGAAACCTTTCGTATTCACAGTGTGTCCATTCTCTAGGTTTCCTGTACATGTTATAGCTGTAGTAATATTCCCTTGAACCTGGAGAGTTGGGACCCATGGAATGGGGGCCATGCATTATTGCTTGAAAGGGTCTGCATTTGCTCACCCAATCTCACCAATCCTCTCAGTCCCAAGTGTCCAGCCTTATGCCACATCCAGCTGTCATTGTAGATAGGGTCTTTCCAGGTTTCCTCAGACACCCTGAAGGAATTGTAAAGAATTTCCCTGTTTTTTGGTTTTGCTTTTGAAATTCCTTTTTATAGTGGCTTTGAGCTGATTCTCGCTGCCATGTTTATGCCACTCTAGACACACTTGATTCCCTTATGGAGACATATCAATACATAGGATTTAAGATTCTTACTAGTCAGATATATTCCTCTGCGGGAAATATGGGGTTTTGAGTCTCTTTCACTGAGGAAGGTGTAGGTCTTGTCTATTCCAAAGTTGGTTTTTGAAACGGTCCCTGTGCTTATATCAAACTCTGGTTTTATGCATCACCCCACCTCTCCTTCCCCTTTATGCAGGCATACGAGTGTTTTCTAAATGTGAGACTCTGTTCTCTTTCCTAACTCAGTTCACGTGTAGCCATGTTTACAGGATCTTCATAAGTGATATCTTATGATAAGTTTCTTTTTCTGTGTGACTTATTTCACTTAGAATCATCGTACCTGAATCCACTCACTTTGCTGCTACTGATCTTATGACATTGATTTCATCGCTGAGGGATATTCCATCATACGTAAGTACCACAATGTTTTGAACCATTTTTATATTTCCTGGTATATTTAAGGTGTACCCAAGTTGAGGTTCTTGTAGTCAGTGCAGCCCTAAATTGGGAGGTGGCTCTTTCTTATTGATTTTCAGTTTTCCCAAGGTATATTCCCTAGACTGGAAGTGGCCTTGGCTCTGTAGCTCTGTTGTTTACTTGTTTTAGGGAACACAATGCACTCCTCCAGTGAGGCAGTTGGCAATTTACATCCCGCCCATCAGCATAACAAGGCTCCCAGTTCTCCAGGGCCTGTCTTGCCTTTCTGGTTTTTACACATTTGTGGATGTCCCTTTTGACCGGTGGGAAGTGATACTTCTTTGTAGTGCAGATTTGCATTGCCCGCTTGCTTGCTTGGCCAAAAAGGGCATATGCGTTTTCTCCTGAATATATTCAGGAGAAAACGCATACGCCCTTTTTGGCCAACTGCACCATTGTCCAAGTTGTGCCCCTCTTCCTGTGCTTTACAGGCGATTCCAACGTACCTCTTGAAATCTGTTTCCTGCTATTTTGCCTCACTTTCAAGTCCGCCTCGTTGACTTCCCTCAACAGACTTTTGGACGATAGTTGTCCTTTATCACTCTGCCAGTTTGTGAATTGCTGTGCCCCTGAGCTCCATTTCTCAACTCGTTTTTTGTGAGCTGAACGCAAGTCCAAAATTTTGGATCATGTCCTATACTGGTTCCCGGTGGGTGGCTGAGACTTTGGTTAATTCTTCTTCCTGCCGGGAAATTAGAGTGACATGTGCCCGTCCAAATGCCTAACAGCTACTCTCTCATGGGTTCTCCCTCGTCCCTTCCATCCTCTGCCAAATTGGGAACCTGTGCAAACCAGGAGGTTAAAGGGCCTGTCTCTCCAAGTTGGAAGATTGATAGTAAGGCAGTTGGAAAGTCAAACTGGAGCACCAGGAGAGGGACTATTCGTTGAGTTTTAGAAACCTTTCGTATTCACAGTGTGTCCATTCTCTAGGTTTCCTGTACATGTTATAGCTGTAGTAATATTCCCTTGAACCTGGAGAGTTGGGACCCATGGAATGGGGGCCATGCATTATTGCTTGAAAGGGTCTGCATTTGCTCACCCAATCTCACCAATCCTCTCAGTCCCAAGTGTCCAGCCTTATGCCACATCCAGCTGTCATTGTAGATAGGGTCTTTCCAGGTTTCCTCAGACACCCTGAAGGAATTGTAAAGAATTTCCCTGTTTTTTGGTTTTGCTTTTGAAATTCCTTTTTATAGTGGGTTTGAGCTGATTCTCGCTGCCATGTTTATGCCACTCTAGACACACTTGATTCCCTTATGGAGACATATCAATACATAGGATTTAAGATTCTTACTAGTCAGATATATTCCTCTGCGGGAAATATGGGGTTTTGAGTCTCTTTCACTGAGGAAGGTGTAGGTCTTGTCTATTCCAAAGTTGGTTTTTGGAACGGTCCCTGTGCTTATATCAAACTCTGGTTTTATGCATCACCCCACCTCTCCTTCCCCTTTATGTAGGCATAAGAGTGTTTTCTAAATGTGAGACTCTGTTCTCTTTCCTAACTCAGTTCACGTGTAGCCATGTTTACAGGATCTTCAAAAGTGATATCTTATGATAAGTTTCTTTTTCTGTGTGACTTATTTCACTTAGAATCATCGTACCTGAATCCACTCACTTTGCTGCTACTGGTCTTATGACATTGATTTCATGGCTGAGGGATATTCCATCGTACGTAAGTACCACAATGTTTTGAACCATTTTTATATTTCCTGGGATATTTAAGGTGTACCCAAGTTGAGGTTCTTGTAGCCAGTGCAGCCCTAAATTTGGAGGTGGCTCTTTCTTATTGATTTTCAGGTTTCCCCAGGTATATTCCCTAGACTGGAAGTGGCCTTGGCTCTGTAGCTCTGTTGTTTACTTGTTTTAGGGAACACAATGCACTCCTCCAGTGAGGCAGTTGGCAATTTATATCCCGCCCATCAGCATAACAAGGCTCCCTGTTCTCCAGGGCCTGTCTTGCCTTTCTGGTTTTTACACATTTTGTGGATGTCCCTTTTGACCGGTGGGAAGTGATACTTCTTTGTAGTGCAGATTTGCATTGCCCGCTTGCTTGCTTGGCCAAAAAGGGCGTATGCGTTTTCTCCTGAATATATTCAGGAGAAAACGCATACGCCCTTTTTGGTCAAGTGCACCATTGTCCAAGTTGTGCCCCTCTTCCTGTGCTTTACAGGCGATTCCAAGGTTCCTCTTGAAATCTGTTTCCTGCTATTTTGCCTCGCTTTCAAGTCCGCCTCGTTGACTTCCCTCAACAGATTTTTGGACAATAGTTGTCCTTTATCACTCTGCCAGTTTGTGAATTGCTGTGCCCCTGAGCTCCATTTCTCAACTCGTTTTTTGTGAGCTGAACGCAAGTCCAAAATTTTGGATCATGTCCTCTACTGGTTCCCGGTGGGTGGCTGAGACTTTGGTTAATTCTTCTTCCTGCCGGGAAATTAGAGTGACATGTGCCCGTCCAAATGCCTAACAGCTACTCTCTCATGGGTTCTCCCTCGTCCCTTCCATCCTCTGCCAAATTGGGAACCTGTGCAAACCAGGAGGTTAAAGGGCCTGTCTCTCCAAGTTGGGAGATTGATAGTAAGGCAGTTGGAAAGTCAAACTGGAGCACCAGGAGAGGGACTATTCGTTGAGTTTTAGAAACCTTTCGTATTCACAGTGTGTCCATTCTCTAGGTTTCCTGTACATGTTATAGCTGTAGTAATATTCCCTTGAACATGGAGAGTTGGGACCCATGGAATGGGGGCCATGCATTATTGCTTGAAAGGGTCTGCATTTGCTCACCCAATCTCACCAATCCTCTCAGTCCCAAGTGTCCAGCCTTATGCCACATCCAGCTGTCATTGTAGATAGGGTCTTTCCAGGTTTCCTCAGACACCCTGAAGGAATTGTAAAGAATTTCCCTGTTTTTTGGTTTTGCTTTTGAAATTCCTTTTTATAGTGGGTTTGAGCTGATTCTCGCTGCCATGTTTATGCCACTCTAGACACACTTGATTCCCTCATGGAGTCATATCAATACATAGGTTTTAAGATTCTTACTAGTCAGATATATTCCTCTGCGGGAAATATGGGGTTTTGAGTCTCTTTCACTAAGGAAGGTGTCGGTCTTGTCAATTCCAAAGTTGGTTTTTGAAACGGTCCCTGTGCTTATATCAAACTCTGGTTTTATGCATCACCCCACCTCTCCTTCCCCTTTATGCAGGCATAAGAGTGTTTTCTAAATGTGAGACTCTGTTCTCTTTCCTAACTCAGTTCACGTGTAGCCATGTTTACAGGATCTTCCTAAGTGATATCTTATGAAAAGTTTCTTTTTCTGTGTGACTTATTTCACTTAGAATCATCGTACCTGAATCCACTCACTTTGCTGCTACTGGTCTTATGACATTGATTTCATGGCTGAGGGATATTCCATCGTACGTAAGTACCACAATGTTTTGAACCATTTTTATATTTCCTGGGATATTTAAGGTGTACCCAAGTTGAGGTTCTTGTAACCAGTGAAGCCCTAAATTTGGAGGTGGCTCTTTCTTATTGATTTTCAGTTTTCCCCAGGTATATTCCCTAGACTGGAAGTGGCCTTGGCTCTGTAGCTCTGTTGTTTACTTGTTTTAGGGAACACAATGCACTCCTCCAGTGAGGCAGTTGGCAATTTACATCCCGCCCATCAGCATAACAAGGCTCCCTGTTCTCCAGGGCCTGTCTTGCCTTTCTGGTTTTTACACATTTTGTGGATGTCCCTTTTGACCGGTGTGAAGTGATACTTCTTTGTAGTGCAGATTTGCATTGCCCGCTTGCTTGCTTGGCCAAAAAGGGCGTATGCGTTTTCTCCTGAATATATTCAGGAGAAAACGCATACGCCCTTTTTGGCCAAGTGCACCATTGTCCAAGTTGTGCCCCTCTTCCTGTGCTTTACAGGCGATTCCAAGGTACCTCTTGAAATCTGTTTCCTGATATTTTGCCTCGCTTTCAAGTCCGCCTCGTTGACTTCCCTCAACAGATTTTTGGACGATAGTTGTCCTTTATCACTCTGCCAGTTTGTGAATTGCTGTGCCCCTGAGCTCCATTTCTCAACTCGTTTTTTGTGAGCTGAACGCAAGTCCAAAATTTTGGATCCTGTCCTATACTGGTTCCCGGTGGGTGGCTGAGACTTTGGTTAATTCTTCTTCCTGCCGGGAAATTAGAGTGACATGTGCCCGTCCAAATGCCTAACAGCTACTCTCTCATGGGTTCTCCCTCGTCCCTTCCATCCTCTGCCAAATTGGGAACCTGTGCAAACCAGGAGGTTAAAGGGCCTGTCTCTCCAAGTTGGGAGATTGATAGTAAGGCAGTTGGAAAGTCAAACTGGAGCACCAGGAGAGGGACTATTCGTTGAGTTTTAGAAACCTTTCGTATTCACAGTGTGTCCATTCTCTAGGTTTCCTGTACATGTTATAGCTGTAGTAATATTCCCTTGAACCTGGAGAGTTGGGACCCATGGAATGGGGGCCATGCATTATTGCTTGAAAGGGTCTGCATTTGCTCACCCAATCTCACCAATCCTCTCAGTCCCAAGTGTCCAGCCTTATGCCACATCCAGCTGTCATTGTAGATAGGGTCTTTCCAGGTTTCCTCAGACACCCTGAAGGAATTGTAAAGAATTTCCCTGTTTTTTGGTTTTGCTTTTGAAATTCCTTTTTATAGTGGGTTTGAGCTGATTCTCGCTGCCATGTTTATGCCACTCTAGACACACTTGATTCCCTTATGGAGACATATCAATACATAGGTTTTAAGATTCTTACTAGTCAGATATATTCCTCTGTGGGAAATATGGGGTTTTGAGTCTCTTTCACGGAGGAAGGTGTTGGTTTTGTCAATTCCAAAGTTGGTTTTTGAAACGGTCCCTGTGCTTATATCAAACTCTGGTTTTATGCATCACCCCACCTCTCCTTCCCCTTTATGCAGGCATAAGAGTGTTTTCTAAATGTGAGACTCTGTTCTCTTTCCTAACTCAGTTCACGTGTAGCCATGTTTACAGGATCTTCCTAAGTGATATCTTATGATAAGTTTCTTTTTCTGTGTGACTTATTTCACTTAGAATCATCGTACCTGAATCCACTCACTTTGCTGCTACTGGTCTTATGACATTGATTTCATGGCTGAGGGATATTCCATCGTACGTAAGTACCACAATGTTTTGAACCATTTTTATATTTCCTGGGATATTTAAGGTGTACCCAAGTTGAGGTTCTTGTAACCAGTGAAGCCCTAAATTTGGAGGTGGCTCTTTCTTATTGATTTTCAGTTTTCCCCAGGTATATTCCCTAGACTGGAAGTGGCCTTGGCTCTGTAGCTCTGTTGTTTACTTGTTTTAGGGAACACAATGCACTCCTCCAGTGAGGCAGTTGGCAATTTACATCCCGCCCATCAGCATAACAAGGCTCCCTGTTCTCCAGGGCCTGTCTTGCCTTTCTGGTTTTTACACATTTTGTGGATGTCCCTTTTGACCGGTGTGAAGTGATACTTCTTTGTAGTGCAGATTTGCATTGCCCGCTTGCTTGCTTGGCCAAAAAGGGCGTATGCGTTTTCTCCTGAATATATTCAGGAGAAAACGCATACGCCCTTTTTGGCCAAGTGCACCATTGTCCAAGTTGTGCCCCTCTTCCTGTGCTTTACAGGCGATTCCAAGGTACCTCTTGAAATCTGTTTCCTGCTATTTTGCCTCGCTTTCAAGTCCGCCTCGTTGACTTCCCTCAACAGATTTTTGGACGATAGTTGTCCTTTATCACTCTTCCAGTTTGTGAATTGCTGTGCCCCTGAGCTCCATTTCTCAACTCGTTTTTTGTGAGCTGAACGCAAGTCCAAAATTTTGGATCCTGTCCTATACTGGTTCCCGGTGGGTGGCTGAGACTTTGGTTAATTCTTCTTCCTGCCGGGAAATTAGAGTGACATGTGCCCGTCCAAATGCCTAACAGCTACTCTCTCATGGGTTCTCCCTCGTCCCTTCCATCCTCTGCCAAATTGGGAACCTGTGCAAACCAGGAGGTTAAAGGGCCTGTCTCTCCAAGTTGGGAGATTGATAGTAAGGCAGTTGGAAAGTCAAACTGGAGCACCAGGAGAGGGACTATTCGTTGAGTTTTAGAAACCTTTCGTATTCACAGTGTGTCCATTCTCTAGATTTCCTGTACATGTTATAGCTGTAGTAATATTCCCTTGAACATGGAGAGTTGGGACCCATGGAATGGGGGCCATGCATTATTGCTTGAAAGGGTCTGCATTTGCTCACCCAATCTCACCAATCCTCTCAGTCCCAAGTGTCCAGCCTTATGCCACATCCAGCTGTCATTGTAGATAGGGTCTTTCCAGGTTTCCTCAGACACCCTGAAGGAATTGTAAAGAATTTCCCTGTTTTTTGGTTTTGCTTTTGAAATTCCTTTTTATAGTGGGTTTGAGCTGATTCTCGCTGCCATGTTTATGCCACTCTAGACACACTTGATTCCCTTATGGAGACATATCAATACATAGGTTTTAAGATTCTTACTAGTCAGATATATTCCTCTGTGGGAAATATGGGGTTTTGAGTCTCTTTCACGGAGGAAGGTGTTGGTTTTGTCAATTCCAAAGTTGGTTTTTGAAACGGTCCCTGTGCTTATATCAAACTCTGGTTTTATGCATCACCCCACCTCTCCTTCCCCTTTATGCAGGCATAAGAGTGTTTTCTAAATGTGAGACTCTGTTCTCTTTCCTAACTCAGTTCACGTGTAGCCATGTTTACAGGATCTTCATAAGTGATATCTTATGATAAGTTTCTTTTTCTGTGTGACTTATTTCACTTAGAATCATCGTACCTGAATCCACTCACTTTGCTGCTACTGGTTTTATGACATTGATTTCATGGCTGAGGGATATTCCATCGTACGTAAGTACCACAATGTTTTGAACCATTTTTATATTTCCTGGGATATTTAAGGTGTACCCCAGTTGAGGTTCTTGTAGCCAGTGCAGCCCTAAATTTGGAGGTGGCTCTTTCTTATTGATTTTCAGTTTTCCCAAGGTATATTCCCTAGACTGGAAGTGGCCTTGGCTCTGTAGCTCTGTTGTTTACATGTTTTAGGGAACACAATGCACTCCTCCAGTGAGGCAGTTGGCAATTTATATCCCGCCCTTCAGCATAACAAGGCTCCCTGTTCTCCAGGGCCTGTCTTGCCTTTCTGGTTTTTACACATTTTGTGGATGTCCCTTTTGACCGGTGGGAAGTGATACTTCTTTGTAGTGCAGATTTGCATTGCCCGCTTACTTGCTTGGCCAAAAAGGGCGTATGCGTTTTCTCCTGAATATATTCAGGAGAAAACGCATACGCCCTTTTTGGCCAAGTGCACCATTGTCCAAGTTGTGCCCCTCTTCCTGTGCTTTACAGGCGATTCCAAGGTTCCTCTTGAAATCTGTTTCCTGCTATTTTGCCTCGCTTTCAAGTCCGCCTCGTTGACTTCCCTCAACAGATTTTTGGACGATAGTTGTCCTTTATCACTCTGCCAGTTTGTGAATTGCTGTGCCCCTGAGCTCCATTTCTCAACTCGTTTTTTGTGAGCTGAACGCAAGTCCAAAATTTTGGATCATGTCCTATACTGGTTCCCGGTGGTTGGCTGAGACTTTGGTTAATTCTTCTTCCTGCCGGGAAATTAGAGTGACATGTGCCCGTCCAAATGCCTAACAGCTACTCTCTCATGGGTTCTCCCTCGTCCCTTCCATCCTCTGCCAAATTGGGAACCTGTGCAAACCAGGAGGTTAAAGGGCCTGTCTCTCCAAGTTGGGAGATTGATAGTAAGGCAGTTGGAAAGTCAAACTGGAGCACCAGGAGAGGGACTATTCGTTGAGTTTTAGAAACCTTTCGTATTCACAATGTGTCCATTCTCTAGGTTTCCTGTACATGTTATAGCTGTAGTAATATTCCCTTGAACATGGAGAGTTGGGACCCATGGAATGGGGGCCATGCATTATTGCTTGAAAGGGTCTGCATTTGCTCACCCAATCTCACCAATCCTCTCAGTCCCAAGTGTCCAGCCTTATGCCACATCCAGCTGTCATTGTAGATAGGGTCTTTCCAGGTTTCCTCAGACACCCTGAAGGAATTGTAAAGAATTTCCCTGTTTTTTGGTTTTGCTTTTGAAATTCCTTTTTATAGTGGGTTTGAGCTGATTCTCGCTGCCATGTTTATGCCACTCTAGACACACTTGATTCCCTCATGGAGTCATATCAATACATAGGTTTTAAGATTCTTACTAGTCAGATATATTCCGCTGCGGGAAATATGGGGTTTTGAGTCTCTTTCACGGAGGAAGGTGTCGGTTTTGTCAATTCCAAAGTTGGTTTTTGAAACGGTCCCTGTGCTTATATCAAACTCTGGTTTTATGCATCACCCCACCTCTCCTTCCCCTTTATGCAGGCATAAGAGTGTTTTCTAAATGTGAGACTCTGTTCTCTTTCCTAACTCAGTTCACGTGTAGCCATGTTTACAGGATCTTCATAAGTGATATCTTATGATAAGTTTCTTTTTCTGTGTGACTTATTTCACTTAGAATCAACGTACCTGAATCCACTCACTTTGCTGCTACTGGTCTTATGACATTGATTTCATGGCTGAGGGATATTCCATCGTACGTAAGTACCACAATGTTTTGAACCATTTTTATATTTCCTGGGATATTTAAGGTGTACCCAAGTTGAGGTTCTTGTAGCCAGTGAAGCCCTAAATTTGGAGGTGGCTCTTTCTTATTGATTTTCAGTTTTCCCCAGGTATATTCCCTAGACTGGAAGTGGCCTTGGCTCTGTAGCTCTGTTGTTTACTTGTTTTAGGGAACACAATGTACTCCTCCAGTGAGGCAGTTGGCAATTTACATCCCGCCCATCAGCATAACAAGGCTCCCTGTTCTCCAGGGCCTGTCTTGCCTTTCTGGTTTTTACACATTTTGTGGATGTCCCTTTTGACCGGTGTGAAGTGATACTTCTTTGTAGTGCAGATTTGCATTGCCCGCTTGCTTGCTTGGCCAAAAAGGGCGTATGCGTTTTCTCCTGAATATATTCAGGAGAAAACGCATACGCCCTTTTTGGCCAAGTGCACCATTGTCCAAGTTGTGCCCCTCTTCCTGTGCTTTACAGGCGATTCCAACGTACCTCTTGAAATCTGTTTCCTGCTATTTTGCCTCACTTTCAAGTCCGCCTCGTTGACTTCCCTCAACAGATTTTTGGACGATAGTTGTCCTTTATCACTCTGCCAGTTTGTGAATTGCTGTGCCCCTGAGCTCCATTTCTCAACTCGTTTTTTGTGAGCTGAACGCAAGTCCAAAATTTTGGATCCTGTCCTATACTGGTTCCCGGTGGGTGGCTGAGACTTTGGTTAATTCTTCTTCCTGCCGGGAAATTAGAGTGACATGTGCCCGTCCAAATGCCTAACAGCTACTCTCTCATGGGTTCTCCCTCGTCCCTTCCATCCTCTGCCAAATTGGGAACCTGTGCAAACCAGGAGGTTAAAGGGCCTGTCTCTCCAAGTTGGGAGATTGATAGTAAGGCAGTTGGAAAGTCAAACTGGAGCACCAGGAGAGGGACTATTCGTTGAGTTTTAGAAACCTTTCGTATTCACAGTGTGTCCATTCTCTAGGTTTCCTGTACATGTTATAGCTGTAGTAATATTCCCTTGAACCTGGAGAGTTGGGACCCATGGAATGGGGGCCATGCATTATTGCTTGAAAGGGTCTGCATTTGCTCACCCAATCTCACCAATCCTCTCAGTCCCAAGTGTCCAGCCTTATGCCACATCCAGCTGTCATTGTAGATAGGGTCTTTCCAGGTTTCCTCAGACACCCTGAAGGAATTGTAAAGAATTTCCCTGTTTTTTGGTTTTGCTTTTGAAATTCCTTTTTATAGTGGGTTTGAGCTGATTCTCGCTGCCATGTTTATGCCACTCTAGACACACTTGATTCCCTTATGGAGACATATCAATACATAGGTTTTAAGATTCTTACTAGTCAGATATATTCCTCTGTGGGAAATATGGGGTTTTGAGTCTCTTTCACGGAGGAAGGTGTCGGTTTTGTCAATTCCAAAGTTGGTTTTTGAAACGGTCCCTGTGCTTATATCAAACTCTGGTTTTATGCATCACCCCACCTCTCCTTCCCCTTTATGCAGGCATAAGAGTGTTTTCTAAATGTGAGACTCTGTTCTCTTTCCTAACTCAGTTCACGTGTAGCCATGTTTACAGGATCTTCATAAGTGATATCTTATGATAAGTTTCTTTTTCTGTGTGACTTATTTCACTTAGAATCATCGTACCTGAATCCACTCACTTTGCTGCTACTGGTCTTATGACATTGATTTCATGGCTGAGGGATATTCCATCGTACGTAAGTACCACAATGTTTTGAACCATTTTTATATTTCCTGGGATATTTAAGGTGTACCCCAGTTGAGGTTCTTGTAGCCAGTGCAGCCCTAAATTTGGAGGTGGCTCTTTCTTATTGATTTTCAGTTTTCCCCAGGTATATTCCCTAGACTGGAAGTGGCCTTGGCTCTGTAGCTCTGTTGTTTACTTGTTTTAGGGAACACAATGCACTCCTCCAGTGAGGCAGTTGGCAATTTATATCCCGCCCATCAGCATAACAAGGCTCCCTGTTCTCCAGGGCCTGTCTTGCCTTTCTGGTTTTTACACATTTTTTGGATGTCCCTTTTGACCGGTGGGAAGTGATACTTCTTTGTAGTGCAGATTTGCATTGCCTGCTTGCTTGCTTGGCCAAAAAGGGCGTATGCGTTTTCTCCTGAATATATTCAGGAGAAAACGCATACGCCCTTTTTGGCCAAGTGCACCATTGTCGAAGTTGTGCCCTTCTTCCTGTGCTTTACAGGCGATTCCAAGGTTCCTCTTGAAATTTGTTTCCTGCTATTTTGCCTCGCTTTCAAGTCCGCCTCGTTGACTTCCCTCAACAGATTTTTGGACGATAGTTGTCCTTTATCACTCTGCCAGTTTGTGAATTGCTGTGCCCCTGAGCTCCATTTCTCAACTCGTTTTTTGTGAGCTGAACGCAAGTCCAAAATTTTGGATCATGTCCTATACTGGTTCCCGGTGGGTGGCTGAGACTTTGGTTAATTCTTCTTCCTGCCGGGAAATTAGAGTGACATGTGCCCGTCCAAATGCCTAACAGCTACTCTCTCATGGGTTCTCCCTCGTCCCTTCCATCCTCTGGCAAATTGGGAACCTGTGCAAACCAGGAGGTTAAAGGGCCTGTCTCTCCAAGTTGGGAGATTGATAGTAAGGCAGTTGGAAAGTCAAACTGGAGCACCAGGAGAGGGACTATTCGTTGAGTTTTAGAAACCTTTCGTATTCACAGTGTGTCCATTCTCTAGGTTTCCTGTACATGTTATAGCTGTAGTAATATTCCCTTGAACCTGGAGAGTTGGGACCCATGGAATGGGGGCCATGCATTATTGCTTGAAAGGGTCTGCATTTGCTCACCCAATCTCACCAATCCTCTCAGTCCCAAGTGTCCAGCCTTATGCCACATCCAGCTGTCATTGTAGATAGGGTCTTTCCAGGTTTCCTCAGACACCCTGAAGGAATTGTAAAGAATTTCCCTGTTTTTTGGTTTTGCTTTTGAAATTCCTTTTTATAGTGGGTTTGAGCTGATTCTCGCTTCCATGTTTATGCCACTCTAGAAACACTTGATTCCCTTATGGAGACATATCAATACATAGGTTTTAAGATTCTTACTAGTCAGATATATTCCTCTGTGGGAAATATGGGTTTTTGAGTCTCTTTCACTAAGGAAGGTGTCGGTCTTGTCAATTCCAAAGTTGGTTTTTGAAACGGTCCCTGTGCTTATATCAAACTCTGGTTTTATGCATCACCCCACCTCTCCTTCCCCTTTATGCAGGCATAAGAGTGTTTTCTAAATGTGAGACTCTGTTCTCTTTCCTAACTCAGTTCACGTGTAGCCATGTTTACAGGATCTTCCTAAGTGATATCTTATGATAAGTTTCTTTTTCTGTGTGACTTATTTCACTTAGAATCATCGTACCTGAATCCACTCACTTTGCTGCTACTGGTCTTATGACATTGATTTCATGGCTAAGGGATATTCCATCGTACGTAAGTACCACAATATTTTGAACCATTTTTATATTTCCTGGGATATTTAAGGTGTACCCAAGTTGAGGTTCTTGTAGTCAGTGCAGCCCTAAATTTGGAGGTGGCTCTTTCTTATTGATTTTCAGTTTTCCCAAGGTATATTCCTTAGACTGGAAGTGGCCTTGGCTCTGTAGCTCTGTTGTTTACTTGTTTTAGGGAACACAATGCACTCCTCCAGTGAGGCAGTTGGCAATTTACATCCCGCCCATCAGCATAACAAGGCTCCCAGTTCTCCAGGGCCTGTCTTGCCTTTCTGGTTTTTACACATTTTGTGGATGTCCCTTTTGACCGGTGGGAAGTGATACTTCTTTGTAGTGCAGATTTGCATTGCCCGCTTGCTTGCTTGGCCAAAAAGGGCGTATGCGTTTTCTCCTGAATATATTCAGGAGAAAACGCATACGCCCTTTTTGGCCAAGTGCACCATTGTCCAAGTTGTGCCCCTCTTCCTGTGCTTTACAGGCGATTCCAAGGTTCCTCTTGAAATTTGTTTCCTGCTATTTTGCCTCGCTTTCAAGTCCGCCTCGTTGACTTCCCTCAACAGATTTTTGGACGATAGTTGTCCTTTATCACTCTGCCAGTTTGTGAATTGCTGTGCCCCTGAGCTCCATTTCTCAACTCGTTTTTTGTGAGCTGAACGCAAGTCCAAAATTTTGGATCATGTCCTATACTGGTTCCCGGTGGGTGGCTGAGACTTTGGTTAATTCTTCTTCCTGCCGGGAAATTAGAGTGACATGTGCCCGTCCAAATGCCTAACAGCTACTCTCTCATGGGTTCTCCCTCGTCCCTTCCATCCTCTGGCAAATTGGGAACCTGTGCAAACCAGGAGGTTAAAGGGCCTGTCTCTCCAAGTTGGGAGATTGATAGTAAGGCAGTTGGAAAGTCAAACTGGAGCACCAGGAGAGGGACTATTCGTTGAGTTTTAGAAACCTTTCGTATTCACAGTGTGTCCATTCTCTAGGTTTCCTGTACATGTTATAGCTGTAGTAATATTCCCTTGAACCTGGAGAGTTGGGACCCATGGAATGGGGGCCATGCATTATTGCTTGAAAGGGTCTGCATTTGCTCACCCAATCTCACCAATCCTCTCAGTCCCAAGTGTCCAGCCTTATGCCACATCCAGCTGTCATTGTAGATAGGGTCTTTCCAGGTTTCCTCAGACACCCTGAAGGAATTGTAAAGAATTTCCCTGTTTTTTGGTTTTGCTTTTGAAATTCCTTTTTATAGTGGGTTTGAGCTGATTCTCGCTTCCATGTTTATGCCACTCTAGAAACACTTGATTCCCTTATGGAGACATATCAATACATAGGTTTTAAGATTCTTACTAGTCAGATATATTCCTCTGTGGGAAATATGGGTTTTTGAGTCTCTTTCACTAAGGAAGGTGTCGGTCTTGTCAATTCCAAAGTTGGTTTTTGAAACGGTCCCTGTGCTTATATCAAACTCTGGTTTTATGCATCACCCCACCTCTCCTTCCCCTTTATGCAGGCATAAGAGTGTTTTCTAAATGTGAGACTCTGTTCTCTTTCCTAACTCAGTTCACGTGTAGCCATGTTTACAGGATCTTCCTAAGTGATATCTTATGATAAGTTTCTTTTTCTGTGTGACTTATTTCACTTAGAATCATCGTACCTGAATCCACTCACTTTGCTGCTACTGGTCTTATGACATTGATTTCATGGCTAAGGGATATTCCATCGTACGTAAGTACCACAATATTTTGAACCATTTTTATATTTCCTGGGATATTTAAGGTGTACCCAAGTTGAGGTTCTTGTAGTCAGTGCAGCCCTAAATTTGGAGGTGGCTCTTTCTTATTGATTTTCAGTTTTCCCAAGGTATATTCCCTAGACTGGAAGTGGCCTTGGCTCTGTAGCTCTGTTGTTTACTTGTTTTAGGGAACACAATGCACTCCTCCAGTGAGGCAGTTGGCAATTTACATCCCGCCCATCAGCATAACAAGGCTCCCAGTTCTCCAGGGCCTGTCTTGCCTTTCTGGTTTTTACACATTTTGTGGATGTCCCTTTTGACCGGTGGGAAGTGATACTTCTTTGTAGTGCAGATTTGCATTGCCCGCTTGCTTGCTTGGCCAAAAAGGGCGTATGCGTTTTCTCCTGAATATATTCAGGAGAAAACGCATACGCCCTTTTTGGCCAAGTGCACCATTGTCCAAGTTGTGCCCCTCTTCCTGTGCTTTACAGGCGATTCCAATGTACCTCTTGAAATCTGTTTCCTGCTATTTTGCCCCACTTTCAAGTCCGCCTCGTTGACTTCCCTCAACAGATTTTTGGACGATAGTTGTCCTTTATCACTCTGCCAGTTTGTGAATTGCTGTGCCCCTGAGCTCCATTTCTCAACTCGTTTTTTGTGAGCTGAACGCAAGTCCAAAATTTTGGATCATGTCCTATACTGGTTCCCGGTGGGTGGCTGAGACTTTGTTTAATTCTTCTTCCTTCCGGGAAATTAGAGTGACATTTGCCCGTCCAAATGCCTAACAGCTACTCTCTCATGGGTTCTCCCTCGTCCCTTCCATCCTCTGCCAAATTGGGAACCTGTGCAAACCAGGAGCTTAAATGGCCTGTCTCTCCAAGTTGGGAGATTGATAGTAAGGCAGTTGGAAAGTCAAACTGGAGCACCAGGAGAGGGACTATTCGTTGAGTTTTAGAAACCTTTCGTATTCACAGTGTGTCCATTCTCTAGGTTTCCTGTACATGTTATAGCTGTAGTAATATTCCCTTGAACCTGGAGAGTTGGGACCCATGGAATGGGGGCCATGCATTATTGCTTGAAAGGGTCTGCATTTGCTCACCCAATCTCACCAATCCTCTCAGTCCCAAGTGTCCAGCCTTATGCCACATCCAGCTGTCATTGTAGATAGGGTCTTTCCAGGTTTCCTCAGACACCCTGAAGGAATTGTAAAGAATTTCCCTGTTTTTTGGTTTTGCTTTTGAAATTCCTTTTTATAGTGGCTTTGAGCTGATTCTCGCTGCCATGTTTATGCCACTCTAGACACACTTGATTCCCTTATGGAGACATATCAATACATAGGATTTAAGATTCTTACTAGTCAGATATATTCCTCTGCGGGAAATATGGGGTTTTGAGTCTCTTTCACTGAGGAATGTGTAGGTCTTGTCTATTCCAAAGTTGGTTTTTGGAACGGTCCCTGTGCTTATATCAAACTCTGGTTTTATGCATCACCCCACCTCTCCTTCCCCTTTATGCAGGCATAAGAGTGTTTTCTAAATGTGAGACTCTGTTCTCTTTCCTAACTCAGTTCACGTGTAGCCATGTTTACAGGATCTTCATAAGTGATATCTTATGATAAGTTTCTTTTTCTGTGTGACTTATTTCACTTAGAATCATCGTACCTGAATCCACTCACTTTGCTGCTACTGGTCTTATGACATTGATTTCATCGCTGAGGGATATTCCATCATACGTAAGTACCACAATGTTTTGAACCATTTTTATATTTCCTGGGATATTTAAGGTGTACCCAAGTTGAGGTTCTTGTAGTCAGTGCAGCCCTAAATTTGGAGGTGGCTCTTTCTTATTGATTTTCAGTTTTCCCAAGGTATATTCCCTAGACTGGAAGTGGCCTTGGCTCTGTAGCTCTGTTGTTTACTTGTTTTAGGGAACACAATGCACTCCTCCAGTGAGGCAGTTGGCAATTTACATCCCGCCCATCAGCATAACAAGGCTCCCAGTTCTCCAGGGCCTGTCTTGCCTTTCTGGTTTTTACACATTTTGTGGATGTCCCTTTTGACCGGTGGGAAGTGATACTTCTTTGTAGTGCAGATTTGCATTGCCCGCTTGCTTGCTTGGCCAAAAAGGGCGTATGCGTTTTCTCCTGAATATATTCAGGAGAAAACGCATACGCCCTTTTTGGCCAAGTGCACCATTGTCCAAGTTGTGCCCCTCTTCCTGTGCTTTACAGGCGATTCCAACGTACCTCTTGAAATCTGTTTCCTGCTATTTTGCCTCACTTTCAAGTCCGCCTCGTTGACTTCCCTCAACAGACTTTTGGACGATAGTTGTCCTTTATCACTCTGCCAGTTTGTGAATTGCTGTGCCCCTGAGCTCCATTTCTCAACTCGTTTTTTGTGAGCTGAACGCAAGTCCAAAATTTTGGATCATGTCCTATACTGGTTCCCGGTGGGTGGCTGAGACTTTGGTTAATTCTTCTTCCTGCCGGGAAATTAGAGTGACATTTGCCCGTCCAAATGCCTAACAGCTACTCTCTCATGGGTTCTCCCTCGTCCCTTCCATCCTCTGCCAAATTGGGAACCTGTGCAAACCAGGAGGTTAAAGGGCCTGTCTCTCCAAGTTGGAAGATTGATAGTAAGGCAGTTGGAAAGTCAAACTGGAGCACCAGGAGAGGGACTATTCGTTGAGTTTTAGAAACCTTTCGTATTCACAGTGTGTCCATTCTCTAGGTTTCCTGTACATGTTATAGCTGTAGTAATATTCCCTTGAACCTGGAGAGTTGGGACCCATGGAATGGGGGCCATGCATTATTGCTTGAAAGGGTCTGCATTTGCTCACCCAATCTCACCAATCCTCTCAGTCCCAAGTGTCCAGCCTTATGCCACATCCAGCTGTCATTGTAGATAGGGTCTTTCCAGGTTTCCTCAGACACCCTGAAGGAATTGTAAAGAATTTCCCTGTTTTTTGGTTTTGCTTTTGAAATTCCTTTTTATAGTGGCTTTGAGCTGATTCTCGCTGCCATGTTTATGCCACTCTAGACACACTTGATTCCCTTATGGAGACATATCAATACATAGGATTTAAGATTCTTACTAGTCAGATATATTCCTCTGCGGGAAATATGGGGTTTTGAGTCTCTTTCACTGAGGAAGGTGTAGGTCTTGTCTATTCCAAAGTTGGTTTTTGGAACGGTCCCTGTGCTTATATCAAACTCTGGTTTTATGCATCACCCCACCTCTCCTTCCCCTTTATGCAGGCATAAGAGTGTTTTCTAAATGTGAGACTCTGTTCTCTTTCCTAACTCAGTTCACGTGTAGCCATGTTTACAGGATCTTCATAAGTGATATCTTATGATAAGTTTCTTTTTCTGTGTGACTTATTTCACTTAGAATCATCGTACCTGAATCCACTCACTTTGCTGCTACTGGTCTTATGACATTGATTTCATCGCTGAGGGATATTCAATCATACGTAAGTACCACAATGTTTTGAACCATTTTTATATTTCCTGGGATATTTAAGGTGTACCCAAGTTGAGGTTCTTGTAGTCAGTGCAGCCCTAAATTTGGAGGTGGCTCTTTCTTATTGATTTTCAGTTTTCCCAAGGTATATTCCCTAGACTGGAAGTGGCCTTGGCTCTGTAGCTCTGTTGTTTACTTGTTTTAGGGAACACAATGCACTCCTCCATTGAGGCAGTTGGCAATTTACATCCTGCCCATCAGCATAACAAGGCTCCCAGTTCTCCAGGGCCTGTCTTGCCTTTCTGGTTTTTACACATTTTGTGGATGTCCCTTTTGACCGGTGGGAAGTGATACTTCTTTGTAGTGCAGATTTGCATTTCCCGCTTGCTTGCTTGGCCAAAAAGGGCGTATGCGTTTTCTCCTGAATATATTCAGGAGAAAACGCATACGCCCTTTTTGGCCAAGTGCACCATTGTCCAAGTTGTGCCCCTCTTCCTGTGCTTTACAGGCGATTCCAACGTACCTCTTGAAATCTGTTTCCTGCTATTTTGCCTCACTTTCAAGTCCGCCTCGTTGACTTCCCTCAACAGACTTTTGGACGATAGTTGTCCTTTATCACTCTGCCAGTTTGTGAATTGCTGTGCCCCTGAGCTCCATTTCTCAACTCGTTTTTTGTGAGCTGAACGCAAGTCCAAAATTTTGGATCATGTCCTATACTGGTTCCCGGTGGGTGGCTGAGACTTTGGTTAATTCGTCTTCCTGCCGGGAAATTAGAGTGACATGTGCCCGTCCAAATGCCTAACAGCTACTCTCTCATGGGTTCTCCCTCGTCCCTTCCATCCTCTGCCAAATTGGGAACCTGTGCAAACCAGGAGGTTAAAGGGCCTGTCTCTCCAAGTTGGGAGATTGATAGTAAGGCAGTTGGAAAGTCAAACTGGAGCACCAGGAGAGGGACTATTCGTTGAGTTTTAGAAACCTTTCGTATTCACAGTGTGTCCATTCTCTAGGTTTCCTGTACATGTTATAGCTGTAGTAATATTCCCTTGAACCTGGAGAGTTGGGACCCATGGAATGGGGGCCATGCATTATTGCTTGAAAGGGTCTGCATTTGCTCACCCAATCTCACCAATCCTTTCAGTCCCAAGTGTCCAGCCTTATGCCACATCCAGCTGTCATTGTAGATAGGGTCTTTCCAGGTTTCCTCAGACACCCTGAAGGAATTGTAAAGAATTTCCCTGTTTTTTGGTTTTGCTTTTGAAATTCCTTTTTATAGTGGGTTTGAGCTGATTCTCGCTGCCATGTTTATGCCACTCTAGACACACTTGATTCCCTTATGGAGACATATCAATACATAGGTTTTAAGATTCTTACTAGTCAGATATATTACTCTGTGGGAAATATGGGGTTTTGAGTCTCTTTCACGGAGGAAGGTGTCGGTTTTGCCAATTCCAAAGTTGGTTTTTGAAACGGTCCCTGTGCTTATATCAAACTCTGGTTTTATGCATCACCCCACCTCTCCTTCCCCTTTATGCAGGCATAAGAGTGTTTTCTAAATGTGAGACTCTGTTCTCTTTCCTAACTCAATTCACGTGTAGCCATGTTTACAGGATCTTCCTAAGTGATATCTTATGATAAGTTTCTTTTTCTGTGTGACTTATTTCACTTAGAATCATCGTACCTGAATCCACTCACTTTGCTGCTACTGGTCTTATGACATTGATTTCATGGCTGAGGGATATTCCATCGTACGTAAGTACCACAATGTTTTGAACCATTTTTATATTTCCTGGGATATTTAAGGTGTACCCAAGTTGAGGTTCTTGTAGCCAGTGCAGCCCTAAATTTGGAGGTGGCTCTTTCTTATTGATTTTCATTTTTCCCAAGTTATATTCCCTAGACTGGAAGTGGCCTTGGCTCTGTAGCTCTGTTGTTTACTTGTTTTAGGGAACACAATGCACTCCTCCAGTGAGGCAGTTGGCAATTTACATCCCGCCCATCAGCATAACAAGGCTCCCTGTTCTCCAGGGCCTGTCTTGCCTTTCTGGTTTTTACACATTTTGTGGATGTCCCTTTTGACCGGTGGGAAGTGATACTTCTTTGTAGTGCAGATTTGCATTGCCCGATTGCTTGCTTGGCCAAAAAGGGCGTATGCGTTTTCTCCTGAATATATTCAGGAGAAAACGCATACGCCCTTTTTGGCCAAGTGCACCATTGTCCAAGTTGTGCCCCTCTTCCTGTGCTTTACAGGTGATTCCAACGTACCTCTTGCAATCTGTTTCCTGCTATTTTGCCTCACCTTCAAGTCCGCCTCGTTGACTTCCCTCAACAGATTTTTGGACGATAGTTGTCCTTTATCACTCTGCCAGTTTGTGAATTGCTGTGCCCCTGAGCTCCATTTCTCAACTCGTTTTTTGTGAGCTGAACGCAAGTCCAAAATTTTGGATCCTGTCCTATACTGGTTTCCGGTGGTTGGCTGAGACTATGGTTAATTCTTCTTCCTGCCGGGAAATTAGAGTGACATGTGCCCATCCAAATGCCTAACAGCTACTCTCTCATGGGTTCTCCCTCGTCCCTTCCATCCTCTGGCAAATTGGGAACCTGTGCAAACCAGGAGGTTAAAGGGCCTGTCTCTCCAAGTTGGGAGATTGATAGTAAGGCAGTTGGAAAGTCAAACTGGAGCACAAGGAGAGGGACTATTCGTTGAGTTTTAGAAACCTTTCGTATTCACAGTGTGTCCATTCTCTAGGTTTCCTGTACATGTTATAGCTGTAGTAATATTCCCTTGAACCTGGAGAGTTGGGACCCATGGAATGGGGGCCATGCATTATTGCTTGAAAGGGTCTGCATTTGCTCACCCAATCTCACCAATCCTCTCAGTCCCAAGTGTCCAGCCTTATGCCACATCCAGCTGTCATTGTAGATAGGGTCTTTCCAGGTTTCCTCAGACACCCTGAAGGAATTGTAAAGAATTTCCCTGTTTTTTGGTTTTGCTTTTGAAATTCCTTTTTATAGTGGGTTTGAGCTGATTCTCGCTGCCATGTTTATGCCACTCTAGACACACTTGATTCCCTTATGGAGTCATATCAATACATAGGTTTTAAGATTCTTACTAGTCAAATATATTCCTCTGCGTGAAATATGGGGTTTTGAGTCTCTTTCACTGAGGAAGGTGTAGGTCTTGTCTATTCCAAAGTTGGTTTTTGGAACGGTCCCTGTGCTTATATCAAACTCTGGGTTTATGCATCACCCCACCTCTCCTTCCCCTTTATGCAGGCATAAGACTGTTTTCTAAATGTGAGACTCTGTTCTCTTTCCTAACTCAGTTCACGTGTAGCCATGTTTACAGGATCTTCATAAGTGATATCTTATGATAAGTTTCTTTTTCTGTGTGACTTATTTCACTTAGAATCATCGTACCTGAATCCACTCACTTTGCTGCTACTGGTCTTATGACATTGATTTCATCGCTGAGGGATATTCCATCATACGTAAGTACCACAATGTTTTGAACCATTTTTATATTTCCTGGGATATTTAAGGTGTACCCAAGTTGAGGTTCTTGTAGTCAGTG
Organism: Mesoplodon densirostris; assembly: GCF_025265405.1. NCBI lineage: Eukaryota > Metazoa > Chordata > Mammalia > Artiodactyla > Ziphiidae > Mesoplodon > Mesoplodon densirostris. Next base: position 1,569,922 of record NW_026778199.1, on the reverse strand, counting down.
CAGCCCTAAATTTGGAGGTGGCTCTTTCTTATTGATTTTCAGTTTTCCCAAGGTATATTCCCTAGACTGGAAGTGGCCTTGGCTCTGTAGCTCTGTTGTTTACTTGTTTTAGGGAACACAATGCACTCCTCCAGTGAGGCAGTTGGCAATTTACATCCCGCCCATCAGCATAACAAAACTCCCAGTTCTCCAGGGCCTGTCTTGCCTTTCTGGTTTTTACACATTTTGTGGATGTCCCTTTTGACCAGTGGGAAGTGATACTTCTTTGTAGTGCAGATTTGCATTGCCCGCTTGCTTGCTTGGCCAAAAAGGGCGTATGCGTTTTCTCCTGAATATATTCAGGAGAAAACGCATACGCCCTTTTTGGCCAAGTGCACCATTGTCCAAGTTGTGCCCCTCTTCCTGTGCTTTACAGGCGATTCCAAGGTACCTCTTGAAATCTGTTTCCTGCTATTTTGCCTCGCTTTCAAGTCCACCTCGTTGACTTCCCTCAACAGAATTTTGGACAATAGTTCTCCTTTATCACTCGGCCAGTTTGTGAATTGCTGTGCCCCTGAGCTCCATTTCTCAACTCGTTTTTTGTGAGCTGAACGCAAGTCCAAAATTTTGGATCGTGTCCTATACTGGTTCCCGGTGGGTGGCTGAGTCTTTGGTTAATTCTTCTTCCTGCCGGGAAATTAGAGTGACATGTGCCCATCCAAATGCCTAACAGCTACTCTCTCATGGGTTCTCCCTCGTCCTTTCCATCCTCTGGCAAAGTGGGAACCTGTGCAAACCAGGAGGTTAAAGGGCCTGTCTCTCCAAGTTGGGAGATTGATAGTAAGGCAGTTGGAAAGTCAAACTGGAGCACCAGGAGAGGGACTATTCGTTGAGTTTTAGAAACCTTTCGTATTCACAGTGTGTCCATTCTCTAGGTTTCCTGTACATGTTATAGCTGTAGTAATATTCCCTTGAACCTGGAGAGTTGGGACCCATGGAATGGGGGCCATGCATTATTGCTTGAAAGGGTCTGCATTTGCTCACCCAATCTCACCAATCCTCTCAGTCCCAAGTGTCCAGCCTTATGCCACATCCAGCTGTCATTGTAGATAGGGTCTTTCCAGGTTTCCTCAGACACCCTGAAGGAATTGTAAAGAATTTCCCTGTTTTTTGGTTTTGCTTTTGAAATTCCTTTTTATAGTGGGTTTGAGCTGATACTCGCTTCCATGTTTATGCCACTCTAGACACACTTGATTCCCTTATGGAGACATATCAATACATAGGTTTTAAGATTCTTACTAGTCAGATATATTCCGCTGTGGGAAATATGGGGTTTTGAGTCTCTTTCACTAAGGAAGGTGTCGGTCTTGTCAATTCCAAAGTTGGTTTTTGAAACGGTCCCTGTGCTTATATCAAACTCTGGTTTTATGCATCACCCCACCTCTCCTTCCCCTTTATGCAGGCATAAGAGTGTTTTCTAAATGTGAGACTCTGTTCTCTTTCCTAACTCAGTTCACGTGTAGCCATGTTTACAGGATCTTCCTAAGTGATATCTTATGATAAGTTTCTTTTTCTGTGTGACTTATTTCACTTAGAATCATCGTACCTGAATCCACTCACTTTGCTGCTACTGGTCTTATGACATTGATTTCATGGCTGAGGGATATTCCATCCTACGTAAGTACCACAATGTTTTGAACCATTTTTATATTTCCTGGGATATTTAAGGTGTACCCAAGTTGAGGTTCTTGTAGCCAGTGCAGCCCTAAATTTGGAGGTGGCTCTTTCTTATTGATTTTCAGTTTTCCCAAGGTATATTCCCTAGACTGGAAGTGGCCTTGGCTCTGTAGCTCTGTTGTTTACTTGTTTTAGGGAACACAATGCACTCCTCCAGTGAGGCAGTTGGCAATTTACATCCCGCCCATCAGCATAACAATGCTCCCTGTTCTCCAGGGCCTGTCTTGCCTTTCTGGTTTTTACACATTTTGTGGATGTCCCTTTTGACCGGTGGGAAGTGATACTTCTTTGTAGTGCAGATTTGCATTGCCCGATTGCTTGCTTGGCCAAAAAGGGCGTATGCGTTTTCTCCTGAATATATTCAGGAGAAAACGCATACGCCCTTTTTGGCCAAGTGCACCATTGTCCAAGTTGTGCCCCTCTTCCTGTGCTTTACAGGCGATTCCAACGTACCTCTTGAAATCTGTTTCCTGCTATTTTGCCTCACTTTCAAGTCCGCCTCGTTGACTTCCCTCAACAGATTTTTGGACGATAGTTGTCCTTTATCACTCTGCAAGTTTGTGAATTGCTGTGACCCTGAGCTCCATTTCTCAACTCGTTTTTTGTGAGCTGAACGCAAGTCCAAAATTTTGGATCCTGTCCTATACTGGTTTCCGGTGGGTGGCTGAGACTTTGGTTAATTCTTCTTCCTGCCGGGAAATTAGAGTGACATGTGCCCGTCCATATGCCTAACAGCTACTCTCTCATGGGTTCTCCCTCGTCCCTTCCATCCTCTGGCAAATTGGGAACCTGTGCAAACCAGGAGGTTAAAGGGCCTGTCTCTCCAAGTTGGGAGATTGATAGTAAGGCAGTTGGAAAGTCAAACTGGAGCACCAGGAGAGGGACTATTCGTTGAGTTTTAGAAACCTTTCGTATTCACAGTGTGTCCATTCTCTAGGTTTCCTGTACATGTTATAGCTGTAGTAATATTCCCTTGAACCTGGAGAGTTGGGACCCATGGAATGGGGGCCATGCATTATTGCTTGAAAGGGTCTGCATTTGCTCACCCAATCTCACCAATCCTCTCAGTCCCAAGTGTCCAGCCTTATGCCACATCCAGCTGTCATTGTAGATAGGGTCTTTCCAGGTTTCCTCAGACACCCTGAAGGAATTGTAAAGAATTTCCCTGTTTTTTGGTTTTGCTTTTGAAATTCCTTTTTATAGTGGGTTTGAGCTGATTCTCGCTGCCATGTTTATGCCACTCTAGACACACTTGATTCCCTTATGGAGACATATCAATACATAGGTTTTTAGATTCTTACTAGTCAGATATATTCCTCTGTGGGAAATATGGGGTTTTGAGTCTCTTTCACTGAGGAAGGTGTAGGTCTTGTCTATTCCAAAGTTGGTTTTTGGAACGGTCCCTGTGCTTATATCAAACTCTGGTTTTATGCATCACCCCACCTCTCCATCCCCTTTATGCAGGCATAAGACTGTTTTCTAAATGTGAGACTCTGTTCTCTTTCCTAACTCAGTTCACGTGTAGCCATGTTTACAGGATCTTCATAAGTGATATCTTATGATAAGTTTCTTTTTCTGTGTGACTTATTTCACTTAGAATCATCGTACCTGAATCCACTCACTTTGCTGCTACTGGTCTTATGACATTGATTTCATCGCTGAGGGATATTCCATCATACGTAAGTACCACAATGTTTTGAACCATTTTTATATTTCCTGGGATATTTAAGGTGTACCCAAGTTGAGGTTCTTGTAGTCAGTGCAGCCCTAAATTTGGAGGTGGCTCTTTCTTATTGATTTTCAGTTTTCCCAAGGTATATTCCCTTGACTGGAAGAGGCCTTGGCTCTGTAGCTCTGTTGTTTACTTGTTTTAGGGAACACAATGCACTCCTCCAGTGAGGCAGTTGGCAATTTACATCCCGCCCATCAGCATAACAAGGCTCCCAGTTCTCCAGGGCCTGTCTTGCCTTTCTGGTTTTTACACATTTTGTGGATGTCCCTTTTGACCGGTGGGAAGTGATACTTCTTTGTAGTGCAGATTTGCATTGCCCGCTTGCTTGCTTGGCCAAAAAGGGCGTATGCGTTTTCTCCTGAATATATTCAGGAGAAAACGCATACGCCCTTTTTGGCCAAGTGCACCATTGTCGAAGTTGTGCCCGTCTTCCTGTGCTTTACAGGCGATTCCAAGGTACCTCTTGAAATCTGTTTCCTGCTATTTTGCCTCGCTTTCAAGTCCGCCTCGTTGACTTCCCTCAACAGATTTTTGGACGATAGTTGTCCTTTATCACTCTGCCAGTTTGTGAAGTGCTGTGCCCCTGAGCTCCATTTCTCAACTCGATTTTTGTGAGCTGAACGCAAGTCCAAAATTTTGGATCATGTCCTATACTGGTTCCCGGTGGGTGGCTGAGACTTTGGTTAATTCTTCTTCCTGCCGGGAAATTAGAGTGACATGTGCCCGTCCAAATGCCTAACAGCTACTCTCTCATGGGTTCTCCCTCGTCCCTTCCATCCTCTGCCAAATTGGGAACCTGTGCAAACCAGGAGGTTAAAGGGCCTGACTCTCCAAGTTGGGAGATTGATAGTAAGGCAGTTGGAAAGTCAAACTGGAGCACCAGGAGAGGGACTATTCGTTGAGTTTTAGAAACCTTTCATATTCACAGTGTGTATATTCTATAGGTTTCCTGTACATGTTATAGCTGTAGTAATATTCCCTTGAACCTGGAGAGTTGGGACCCATGGAATGGGGGCCATGCATTATTGCTTGAAAGGGTCTGCATTCGCTCACCCAATCTCACCAATCCTCTCAGTCCCAAGTGTCCAGCCTTATGCCACATCCAGCTGTCATTGTAGATAGGGTCTTTCCAGGTTTCCTCAGACACCCTGAAGGAATTGTAAAGAATTTCCCTGTTTTTTGGTTTTGCTTTTGAAATTCCTTTTTATAGTGGGTTTGAGCTGATACTCGCTGCCATGTTTATGCCACTCTAGACACACTTGATTCCCTTATGGAGACATATCAATACATAAGTTTTAAGATTCTTACTAGTCAGATATATTCCTCTGTGGGAAATATGGGGTTTTGAGTCTCTTTCACTGAGGAAGGTGTCGGTCTTGTCAATTCTAAAGTTGGTTTTTGAAACGGTCCCTGTGCTTATATCAAACTCTGGTTTTATGCATCACCCCACCTCTCCTTCCCCTTTATGCAGGCATAAGAGTGTTTTCTAAATGTGAGACTCTGTTCTCTTTCCTAACTCAGTTCACGTGTAGCCATGTTTACAGGATCTTCATAAGTGATATCTTATGATAAGTTTCTTTTTCTGTGTGACTTATTTCACTTAGAATCATCGTACCTGAATCCACTCACTTTGCTGCTACTGGTCTTATGACATTGATTTCATGGCTGAGGGATATTCCATCGTACGTAAGTACCACAATGTTTTGAACCATTTTTATATTTCCTGGGATATTTAAGGTGTACCCAAGTTGAGGTTCTTGTAGTCAGTGCAGCCCTAAATTTGGAGGTGGCTCTTTCTTATTGATTTTCAGTTTTCCCAAGGTATATTCCCTAGACTGGAAGTGGCCTTGGCTCTGTAGCTCTGTTGTTTACTTGTTTTAGGGAACACAATGCACTCCTCCAGTGAGGCAGTTGGCAATTTACATCCCGCCCATCAGCATGACAAGGCTCCCAGTTCTCCAGGGCCTGTCTTGCCTTTCTGGTTTTTACACATTTTGTGGATGTCCCTTTTGACCGGTGGGAAGTGATACTTCTTTGTAGTGCAGATTTGCATTGCCCGCTTGCTTGCTTGGCCAAAAAGGGCGTATGCGTTTTCTCCTGAATATATTCAGGAGAAAACGCATACGCCCTTTTTGGCCAAGTGCACCATTGTCCAAGTTGTGCCCCTCTTCCTGTGCTTTACAGGCGATTCCAAGGTACCTCTTGAAATCTGTTTCCTGCTATTTTGCCTCGCTTTCAAGTCCGCCTCGTTGACTTCCCTCAACAGATTTTTGGACGATAGTTGTCCTTTATCACTCTGCCAGTTTGTGAATTGCTGTGCCCCTGAGCTCCATTTCTCAACTCGTTTTTTGTGAGCTGAACGCAAGTCCAAAATTTTGGATCGTGTCCTATACTGGTTCCTCGTGGGTTGCTGAGACTTTGGTTAATTCTTCTTCCTGCCGGGAAATTAGAGTGACATGTGCCCGTCCAAATGCCTAACAGCTACTCTCTCATGGGTTCTCCCTCGTCCTTTCCATCCTCTGGCAAAGTGGGAACCTGTGCAAACCAGGAGGTTAAAGGGCCTGTCTCTCCAAGTTGGGAGATTGATAGTAAGGCAGTTGGAAAGTCAAACTGGAGCACCAGGAGAGGGACTATTCGTTGAGTTTTAGAAACCTTTCGTATTCACAGTGTGTCCATTCTCTAGGTTTCCTGTACATGTTATAGCTGTAGTAATATTCCCTTGAACCTGGAGAGTTGGGACCCATGGAATGGGGGCCATGCATTATTGCTTGAAAGGGTCTGCATTTGCTCACCCAATCTCACCAATCCTCTCAGTCCCAAGTGTCCAGCCTTATGCCACATCCAGCTGTCATTGTAGATAGGGTCTTTCCAGGTTTCCTCAGACACCCTGAAGGAATTGTAAAGAATTTCCCTGTTTTTCGGTTTTGCTTTTGAAATTCCTTTTTATAGTGGGTTTGAGCTGATTCTCGCTTCCATGTTTATGCCACTCTAGACACACTTGATTCCCTTATGGAGACATATCAATACATAGGTTTTAAGATTCTTACTAGTGAAATATATTCCTCTAAGGGAAATATGCGGTTTTGAGTCTCTTTCACTAAGGAAGGTGTCGGTCTTGTCAATTCCAAAGTTGGTTTTTGAAACGGTCCCTGTGCTTATATCAAACTCTGGTTTTATGCATCACCCCACCTCTCCTTCCCCTTTATGCAGGCATAAGAGTGTTTTCTAAATGTGAGACTCTGTTCTCTTTCCTAACTCAGTTCACGTGTAGCCATGTTTACAGGATCTTCCTAAGTGATATCTTATGATAAGTTTCTTTTTCTGTGTGACTTATTTCACTTAGAATCATCGTACCTGAATCCACTCACTTTGCTGCTACTGGTCTTATGACATTGATTTCATAGCTGAGGGATATTCCATCGTACGTAAGTACCACAATGTTTTGAATCATTTTTATATTTCCTGGGATATTTAAGGTGTACCCAAGTTGAGGTTCTTGTAGCCAGTGCAGCCCTAATTTTGGAGGTGGCTCTTTCTTATTGATTTTCAGTTTTCCCAAGGTATATTCCCTAGACTGGAAGTGGCCTTGGCTCTGTAGCTCTGTTGTTTACTTGTTTTAGGGAACACAATGCACTCCTCCAGTGAGGCAGTTAGCAATTTACATCCCGCCCATCAGCATAACAAGGCTCCCTGTTCTCCATGGCCTGTCTTGCCTTTCTGGTTTTTACACATTTTGTGGATGTCCCTTTTGACCGGTGGGAAGTGATACTTCTTTGTAGTGCAGATTTGCATTGCCCGCTTGCTTGCTTGGCCAAAAAGGGCGTATGCGTTTTCTCCTGAATATATTCAGGAGAAAACGCATACGCCCTTTTTGGCCAAGTGCACCATTGTCCAAGTTGTGCCCCTCTTCCTGTGCTTTACAGGCGATTCCAAGGTACCTCTTGAAATCTGTTTCCTGCTATTTTGCCTCGCTTTCAAGTCCGCCTCGTTGACTTCCCTCAACAGATTTTTGGACGATAGATGTCCTTTATCACTCTGCCAGTTTGTGAATTGCTGTGCCCCTGAGCTCCATTTCTCAACTCGTTTTTTGTGAGCTGAACGCAAGTCCAAAATTTTGGATCATGTCCTATACTGGTTTCCGGAAGGTGGCTGAGACTTTGGTTAATTCTTCTTCCTGCCGGGAAATTAGAGTGACATGTGCCCGTCCAAATGCCTAACAGCTACTCTCTCATGGGTTCTCCCTCGTCCCTTCCATCCTCTGCCAAATTGGGAACCTGTGCAAACCAGGAGGTTAAAGGGCCTGTCTCTCCAAGTTGGGAGATTGATAGTAAGGCAGTTGGAAAGTCAAACTGGAGCACCAGGAGAGGGACTATTCGTTGAGTTTTAGAAACCTTTTGTATTCACAGTGTGTCCATTCTCTAGGTTTCCTGTACATGTTATAGCTGTAGTAATATTCCCTTGAACATGGAGAGTTGGGACCCATGGAATGGGGGCCATGCATTATTGCTTGAAAGGGTCTGCATTCGCTCACCCAATCTCACCAATCCTCTCAGTCCCAAGTGTCCAGCCTTATGCCACATCCAGCTGTCATTGTAGATAGGGTCTTTCCAGGTTTCCTCAGACACCCTGAAGGAATTGTAAAGAATTTCCCTGTTTTTTGGTTTTGCTTTTGAAATTCCTTTTTATAGTGGGTTTGAGCTGATTCTCGCTGCCATGTTTATGCCACTCTAGACACACTTGATTCCCTTATGGAGTCATATCAATACATAGGTTTTAAGATTCTTACTAGTCAGATATATTCCTCTGTGGGAAATATGGGGTTTTGAGTCTCTTTCACTGAGGAAGGTGTAGGTCTTGTCTATTCCAAAGTTGGTTTTTGGAACGGTCCCTGTGCTTATATCAAACTCTGGTTTTATGCATCACCCCACCTCTCCATCCCCTTTATGCAGGCATAAGTCTGTTTTCTAAATGTGAGACTCTGTTCTCTTTCCTAACTCAGTTCACGTGTAGCCATGTTTACAGGATCTTCCTAAGTTATATCTTATGATAAGTTTCTTTTTCTGTGTGACTTATTTCACTTAGAATCATCGTACCTGAATCCACTCACTTTGCTGCTACTGGTCTTATGACATTGATTTCATGGCTGAGGGATATTCCATCATACGTAAGTACCACAATGTTTTGAACCATTTTTATATTTCCTGGGATATTTAAGGTGTACCCAAGTTGAGGTTCTTGTAGCCAGTGAAGCCCTAAATTTGGAGGTGGCTCTTTCTTATTGATTTTCAGTTTTCCCAAGGTATATTCCCTAGACTGGAAGTGGCCTTGGCTCTGTAGCTCTGTTGTTTACTTGTTTTAGGGAACACAATGCACTCCTCCAGTGAGGCAGTTGGCAATTTACATCCCGCCCATCAGCATAACAAGGCTCCCAGTTCTCCAGGGCCTGTCTTGCCTTTCTGGTTTTTACACATTTTGTGGATGTCCCTTTTGACCGGTGGGAAGTGGTACTTCTTTGTAGTGCAGATTTGCATTGCCCGCTTGCTTGCTTGGCCAAAAAGGGCGTATGCATTTTCTCCTGAATATATTCAGGAGAAAACGCATACGCCCTTTTTGGCCAAGTGCACCATTGTCCAAGTTGTGCCCCTCTTCCTGTGCTTTACAGACGATTCCAAGGTACCTCTTGAAATCTGTTTCCTGCTATTTTGCCTCGCTTTCAAGTCCGCCTCGTTGACTTCCCTCAACAGATTTTTGGACGATAGTTGTCCTTTATCACTCTGCCAGTTTGTGAATTGCTGTGCCCCTGAGCTCCATTTCTCAACTCGTTTTTTGTGAGCTGAACGCAAGTCCAAAATTTTGGATCGTGTCCTATACTGGTTCCCAGTGGGTGGCTGAGACTTTGGTTAATTCTTCTTCCTGCCGGGAAATTAGAGTGACATGTGCCCGTCCAAATGCCTAACAGCTACTCTCTCATGGGTTCTCCCTCGTCCTTTCCATCCTCTGGCAAAGTGGGAACCTGTGCAAACCAGGAGGTTAAAGGGCCTGTCTCTCCAAGTTGGGAGATTGATAGTAAGGCAGTTGGAAAGTCAAACTGGAGCACCAGGACAGGGACTATTCGTTGAGTTTTAGAAACCTTTTGTATTCACAGTGTGTCCATTCTCTAGGTTTCCTGTACATGTTATAGCTGTAGTAATATTCCCTTGAACCTGGAGAGTTGGAACCCATGGAATGGGGGCCATGCATTATTGCTTGAAAGGGTCTGCATTTGCTCACCCAATCTCACCAATCCTCTCAGTCCCAAGTGTCCAGCCTTATGCCACATCCAGCTGTCATTGTAGATAGGGTCTTTCCAGGTTTCCTCAGACACCCTGAAGGAATTGTAAAGAATTTCCCTGTTTTTTGGTTTTGCTTTTGAAATTCCTTTTTATAGTGGGTTTGAGCTGATTCTCGCTGCCATGTTTATGCCACTCTAGACACACTTGATTCCCTTATGGAGACATATCAATACATAGGATTTAAGATTCTTACTAGTCAGATATATTCCTCTGCGGGAAATATGGGGTTTTGAGTCTCTTTCACTGAGGAAGGTGTAGGTCTTGTCTATTCCAAAGTTGGTTTTTGAAACGGTCCCTGTGCTTATATCAAACTCTGGTTTTATGCATCACCCCACCTCTCCTTCCCCTTTATGCAGGCATAAGAGTTTTTTCTAAATGTGAGACTCTGTTCTCTTTCCTAACTCAGTTCACGTGTAGCCATGTTTACAGGATCTTCCTAAGTGATATCTTATGATAAGTTTCTTTTTCTGTGTGACTTATTTCACTTAGAATCATCGTACCTGAATCCACTCACTTTGTTGCTACTGGTCTTATGACATTGTTTTCATGGCTGAGGGATATTCCATCGTACGTAAGTACCACAATGTTTTGAACCATTTTTATATTTCCTGGGATATTTAAGGTGTACCCAAGTTGAGGTTCTTGTAGCCAGTGCAGCCCTAAATTTGGAGGTGGCTCTTTCTTATTGATTTTCAGTTTTCCCAAGGTATATTCCCTAGACTGGAAGTGGCCTTGGCTCTGTAGCTCTGTTGTTTACTTGTTTTAGGGAACACAATGCACTCCTCCAGTGAGGCAGTTGGCAATTTACATCCCGCCCATCAGCATAACAAGGCTCCCTGTTCTCGAGGGCCTGTCTTGCCTTTCTGGTTTTTACACATTTTGTGGATGTCCCTTTTGACCAGTGGGAAGTGATACTTCTTTGTAGTGCAGATTTGCATTGCCCGATTGCTTGCTTGGCCAAAAAGGGCGTATGCGTTTTCTCCTGAATATATTCAGGAGAAAACGCATACGCCCTTTTTGGCCAAGTGCACCATGGTCCAAGTTGTGCCCCTCTTCCTGTGCTTTACAGGCGATTCCAAGGTACCTCTTGAAATCTGTTTCCTGCTATTTTGCCTCGCTTTCAAGTCCGCCTCGTTGACTTCCCTCAACAGATTTTTGGACGATAGTTGTCCTTTATCACTCTACCAGTTTGTGAATTGCTGTGCCCCTGAGCTCCATTTCTCAACTCGTTTTTTGTGAGCTGAACGCAAGTCCAAAATTTTGGATCATGTCCTATACTGGTTCCCGGTGGGTGGCTGAGACTTTGGTTAATTCTTCTTCCTGCCGGGAAATTAGAGTGACATGTGCCCGTCCAAATGCCTAACAGCTACTCTCTCATGGGTTCTCCCTCGTCCCTTCCATCCTCTGCCAAATTGGGAACCTGTGCAAACCAGGAGGTTAAAGGGCCTGTCTCTCCAAGTTGGGAGATTGATAGTAAGGCAGTTGGAAAGTCAAACTGGAGCACCAGGAGAGGGACTATTCGTTGAGTTTTAGAAACCTTTCGTATTCACAGTGTGTACATTCTCTAGGTTTCCTGTACATGTTATAGCTGTAGTAATATTCCCTTAAACATGGAGAGTTGGGACCCATGGAATGGGGGCCATGCATTATTGCTTGAAAGGGTCTGCATTCGCTCACCCAATCTCACCAATCCTCTCAGTCCCAAGTGTCCAGCCTTATGCCACATCCAGCTGTCATTGTAGATAGGGTCTTTCCAGGTTTCCTCAGACACCCTGAAGGAATTGTAAAGAATTTCCCTGTTTTTTGGTTTTGCTTTTGAAATTCCTTTTTATAGTGGGTTTGAGCTGATACTCGCTGCCATGTTTATGCCACTCTAGACACACTTGATTCCCTTATGGAGACATATCAATACATAGGTTTTAAGATTCTTACTAGTCAGATATATTCCTCTGTGGGAAATATGGGGTTTTGAGTCTCTTTCACTGAGGAAGGTGTTGGTCTTGTCAGTTCCAAAGTTGGTTTTTGAAACGGTCCCTGTGCTTATATCAAACTCTGGTTTTATGCATCACCCCACCTCTCCTTCCCCTTTATGCAGGCATAAGAGTGTTTTCTAAATGTGAGACTCTGTTCTCTTTCCTAACTCAGTTCACGTGTAGCCATGTTTACAGGATCTTCCTAAGTGATATCTTATGATAAGTTTCTTTTTCTGTGTGACTTATTTCACTTAGAATCATTGTACCTGAATCCACTCACTTTGCTGCTACTGGTCTTATGACATTGATTTCATGGCTGAGGGATATTCCATCGTACGTAAGTACCACAATGTTTTGAACCATTTTTATATTTCCTGGGATATTTAAGGTGTACCCAAGTTGAGGTTCTTGTAGCCAGTGCAGCCCTAAATTTGGAGGTGGCTCTTTCTTATTGATATTCAGTTTTCCCAAGGTATATTCCCTAGACTGGAAGTGGCCTTGGCTCTGTAGCTCTGTTGTTTACTTGTTTTAGGGAACACAATGCACTCCTTCAGTGAGGCAGTTGGCAATTTACATCCCGCCCATCAGCATAACAAGGCTCCCTGTTCTCCAGGGCCTGTCTTGCCTTTCTGGTTTTTACACATTTTGTGGATGTCCCTTTTGACCGGTGGGAAGTGATACTTCTTTGTAGTGCAGATTTGCATTGCCCGCTTGCTTGCTTGGCCAAAAAGGGCGTATGCGTTTTCTCCTGAATATATTCAGGAGAAAACGCATACGCCCTTTTTGGCCAAGTGCACCATTGTCCAAGTTGTGCCCCTCTTCCTGTGCTTTACAGGCGATTCCAAGGTACCTCTTGAAATCTGTTTCCTGCTATTTTGCCTCGCTTTCAAGTCCGCCTCGTTGACTTCCCTCAACAGATTTTTGGACGATAGTTGTCCTTTATCACTCTGCCAGTTTGTGAATTGCTGTGCCCCTGAGCTCCATTTCTCAACTCGTTTTTTGTGAGCTGAACGCAAGTCCAAAATTTTGGATCATGTCCTATACTGGTTTCCGGAAGGTGGCTGAGACTTTGGTTAATTCTTCTTCCTGCCGGGAAATTAGAGTGACATGTGCCCGTCCAAATGCCTAACAGCTACTCTCTCATGGGTTCTCCCTCGTCCCTTCCATCCTCTGCCAAATTGGGAACCTGTGCAAACCAGGAGGTTAAAGGGCCTGTCTCTCCAAGTTGGGAGATTGATAGTAAGGCAGTTGGAAAGTCAAACTGGAGCACCAGGAGAGGGACTATTCGTTGAGTTTTAGAAACCTTTCGTATTCACAGTGTGTCCATTCTCTAGGTTTCCTGTACATGTTATAGCTGTAGTAATATTCCCTTGAACATGGAGAGTTGGGACCCATGGAATGGGGGCCATGCATTATTGCTTGAAAGGGTCTGCATTCGCTCACCCAATCTCACCAATCCTCTCAGTCCCAAGTGTCCAGCCTTATGCCACATCCAGCTGTCATTGTAGATAGGGTCTTTCCAGGTTTCCTCAGACACCCTGAAGGAATTGTAAAGAATTTCCCTGTTTTTTGGTTTTGCTTTTGAAATTCCTTTTTATAGTGGGTTTGAGCTGATTCTCGCTGCCATGTTTATGCCACTCTAGACACACTTGATTCCCTTATGGAGTCATATCAATACATAGGTTTTAAGATTCTTACTAGTCAGATATATTCCTCTGTGGGAAATATGGGGTTTTGAGTCTCTTTCACTGAGGAAGGTGTAGGTCTTGTCTATTCCAAAGTTGGTTTTTGGAACGGTCCCTGTGCTTATATCAAACTCTGGTTTTATGCATCACCCCACCTCTCCATCCCCTTTATGCAGGCATAAGTCTGTTTTCTAAATGTGAGACTCTGTTCTCTTTCCTAACTCAGTTCACGTGTAGCCATGTTTACAGGATCTTCCTAAGTTATATCTTATGATAAGTTTCTTTTTCTGTGTGACTTATTTCACTTAGAATCATCGTACCTGAATCCACTCACTTTGCTGCTACTGGTCTTATGACATTGATTTCATGGCTGAGGGATATTCCATCATACGTAAGTACCACAATGTTTTGAACCATTTTTATATTTCCTGGGATATTTAAGGTGTACCCAAGTTGAGGTTCTTGTAGCCAGTGAAGCCCTAAATTTGGAGGTGGCTCTTTCTTATTGATTTTCAGTTTTCCCAAGGTATATTCCCTAGACTGGAAGTGGCCTTGGCTCTGTAGCTCTGTTGTTTACTTGTTTTAGGGAACACAATGCACTCCTCCAGTGAGGCAGTTGGCAATTTACATCCCGCCCATCAGCATAACAAGGCTCCCAGTTCTCCAGGGCCTGTCTTGCCTTTCTGGTTTTTACACATTTTGTGGATGTCCCTTTTGACCGGTGGGAAGTGGTACTTCTTTGTAGTGCAGATTTGCATTGCCCGCTTGCTTGCTTGGCCAAAAAGGGCGTATGCATTTTCTCCTGAATATATTCAGGAGAAAACGCATACGCCCTTTTTGGCCAAGTGCACCATTGTCCAAGTTGTGCCCCTCTTCCTGTGCTTTACAGACGATTCCAAGGTACCTCTTGAAATCTGTTTCCTGCTATTTTGCCTCGCTTTCAAGTCCGCCTCGTTGACTTCCCTCAACAGATTTTTGGACGATAGTTGTCCTTTATCACTCTGCCAGTTTGTGAATTGCTGTGCCCCTGAGCTCCATTTCTCAACTCGTTTTTTGTGAGCTGAACGCAAGTCCAAAATTTTGGATCGTGTCCTATACTGGTTCCCAGTGGGTGGCTGAGACTTTGGTTAATTCTTCTTCCTGCCGGGAAATTAGAGTGACATGTGCCCGTCCAAATGCCTAACAGCTACTCTCTCATGGGTTCTCCCTCGTCCTTTCCATCCTCTGGCAAAGTGGGAACCTGTGCAAACCAGGAGGTTAAAGGGCCTGTCTCTCCAAGTTGGGAGATTGATAGTAAGGCAGTTGGAAAGTCAAACTGGAGCACCAGGACAGGGACTATTCGTTGAGTTTTAGAAACCTTTTGTATTCACAGTGTGTCCATTCTCTAGGTTTCCTGTACATGTTATAGCTGTAGTAATATTCCCTTGAACCTGGAGAGTTGGAACCCATGGAATGGGGGCCATGCATTATTGCTTGAAAGGGTCTGCATTTGCTCACCCAATCTCACCAATCCTCTCAGTCCCAAGTGTCCAGCCTTATGCCACATCCAGCTGTCATTGTAGATAGGGTCTTTCCAGGTTTCCTCAGACACCCTGAAGGAATTGTAAAGAATTTCCCTGTTTTTTGGTTTTGCTTTTGAAATTCCTTTTTATAGTGGGTTTGAGCTGATTCTCGCTGCCATGTTTATGCCACTCTAGACACACTTGATTCCCTTATGGAGACATATCAATACATAGGATTTAAGATTCTTACTAGTCAGATATATTCCTCTGCGGGAAATATGGGGTTTTGAGTCTCTTTCACTGAGGAAGGTGTAGGTCTTGTCTATTCCAAAGTTGGTTTTTGAAACGGTCCCTGTGCTTATATCAAACTCTGGTTTTATGCATCACCCCACCTCTCCTTCCCCTTTATGCAGGCATAAGAGTTTTTTCTAAATGTGAGACTCTGTTCTCTTTCCTAACTCAGTTCACGTGTAGCCATGTTTACAGGATCTTCCTAAGTGATATCTTATGATAAGTTTCTTTTTCTGTGTGACTTATTTCACTTAGAATCATCGTACCTGAATCCACTCACTTTGTTGCTACTGGTCTTATGACATTGTTTTCATGGCTGAGGGATATTCCATCGTACGTAAGTACCACAATGTTTTGAACCATTTTTATATTTCCTGGGATATTTAAGGTGTACCCAAGTTGAGGTTCTTGTAGCCAGTGCAGCCCTAAATTTGGAGGTGGCTCTTTCTTATTGATTTTCAGTTTTCCCAAGGTATATTCCCTAGACTGGAAGTGGCCTTGGCTCTGTAGCTCTGTTGTTTACTTGTTTTAGGGAACACAATGCACTCCTCCAGTGAGGCAGTTGGCAATTTACATCCCGCCCATCAGCATAACAAGGCTCCCTGTTCTCGAGGGCCTGTCTTGCCTTTCTGGTTTTTACACATTTTGTGGATGTCCCTTTTGACCAGTGGGAAGTGATACTTCTTTGTAGTGCAGATTTGCATTGCCCGATTGCTTGCTTGGCCAAAAAGGGCGTATGCGTTTTCTCCTGAATATATTCAGGAGAAAACGCATACGCCCTTTTTGGCCAAGTGCACCATGGTCCAAGTTGTGCCCCTCTTCCTGTGCTTTACAGGCGATTCCAAGGTACCTCTTGAAATCTGTTTCCTGCTATTTTGCCTCGCTTTCAAGTCCGCCTCGTTGACTTCCCTCAACAGATTTTTGGACGATAGTTGTCCTTTATCACTCTACCAGTTTGTGAATTGCTGTGCCCCTGAGCTCCATTTCTCAACTCGTTTTTTGTGAGCTGAACGCAAGTCCAAAATTTTGGATCATGTCCTATACTGGTTCCCGGTGGGTGGCTGAGACTTTGGTTAATTCTTCTTCCTGCCGGGAAATTAGAGTGACATGTGCCCGTCCAAATGCCTAACAGCTACTCTCTCATGGGTTCTCCCTCGTCCCTTCCATCCTCTGCCAAATTGGGAACCTGTGCAAACCAGGAGGTTAAAGGGCCTGTCTCTCCAAGTTGGGAGATTGATAGTAAGGCAGTTGGAAAGTCAAACTGGAGCACCAGGAGAGGGACTATTCGTTGAGTTTTAGAAACCTTTCGTATTCACAGTGTGTACATTCTCTAGGTTTCCTGTACATGTTATAGCTGTAGTAATATTCCCTTAAACATGGAGAGTTGGGACCCATGGAATGGGGGCCATGCATTATTGCTTGAAAGGGTCTGCATTCGCTCACCCAATCTCACCAATCCTCTCAGTCCCAAGTGTCCAGCCTTATGCCACATCCAGCTGTCATTGTAGATAGGGTCTTTCCAGGTTTCCTCAGACACCCTGAAGGAATTGTAAAGAATTTCCCTGTTTTTTGGTTTTGCTTTTGAAATTCCTTTTTATAGTGGGTTTGAGCTGATTCTCGCTGCCATGTTTATGCCACTCTAGACACACTTGATTCCCTTATGGAGTCATATCAATACATAGGTTTTAAGATTCTTACTAGTCAGATATATTCCTCTGCGGGAAATATGGGGTTTTGAGTCTCTTTCACTGAGGATGGTGTAGGTCTTGTCTATTCCAAAGTTGGTTTTTGGAACGGTCCCTGTGCTTATATCAAACTCTGGTTTTATGCATCACCCCACCTCTCCTTCCCCTTTATGCAGGCATAAGAGTGTTTTCTAAATGTGAGACTCTGTTCTCTTTCCTAACTCAGTTCACGTGTAGCCATGTTTACAGGATCTTCATAAGTGATATCTTATGATAAGTTTCTTTTTCTGTGTGACTTATTTCACTTAGAATCATCGTACCTGAATCCACTCACTTTGCTGCTACTGGTCTTATGACATTGATTTCATGGCTGAGGGATATTCCATCATACGTAAGTACCACAATGTTTTGAACCATTTTTATATTTCCTGGGATATTTAAGGTGTACCCAAGTTGAGGTTCTTGTAGTCAGTGCAGCCCTAAATTTGGAGGTGGCTCTTTCTTATTGATTTTCAGTTTTCCCAAGGTATATTCCCTAGACTGGAAGTGGCCTTGGCTCTGTAGCTCTGTTGTTTACTTGTTTTAGGGAACACAATGCACTCCTCCAGTGAGGCAGTTGGCAGTTTACATCCCGCCCTTCAGCATAACAAGGCTCCCAGTTCTCCAGGGCCTGTCTTGCCTTTCTGGTTTTTACACATTTTGTGGATGTCCCTTTTGACCGGTGGGAAGTGATACTTCTTTGTAGTGCAGATTTGCATTGCCCGCTTGCTTGCTTGGCCAAAAAGGGCGTATGCGTTTTCTCCTGAATATATTCAGGAGAAAACGCATACGCCCTTTTTGGCCAACTGCACCATTGTCCAAGTTGTGCCCCTCTTCCTGTGCTTTACAGGCGATTCCAAGGTACCTCTTGAAATCTGTTTCCTGCTATTTTGCCTCGCTTTAAAGTCCGCCTCGTTGACTTCCCTCAACAGATTTTTGGACGATAGTTGTCCTTTATCACTCTGCCAGTTTGTGAATTGCTGTGCCCCTGAGCTCCATTTCTCAACTCGTTTTTTGTGAGCTGAACGCAAGTCGAAAATTTTGGATCATGTCCTATACTGGTTCCCGGTGGGTGGATGAGACTTTGGTTAATTCTTCTTCCTGCTGGGAAATTAGAGTGACATGTGCCCGTCCAAATGCCTAACAGCTACTCTCTCATGGGTTCTCCCTCGTCCCTTCCATCCTCTGCCAAATTGGGAACCTGTGCAAACCAGGAGGTTAAAGGGCCTGTCTCTCCAAGTTGGGAGATTGATAGTAAGGCAGTTGGAAAGTCAAACTGGAGCACCAGGAGAGGGACTATTCGTTGAGTTTTAGAAACCTTTCGTATTCACAGTGTGTCCATTCTCTAGGTTTCCTGTACATGTTATAGCTGTAGTAATATTCCCTTGAACCTGGAGAGTTGGGACCCATGGAATGGGGGCCATGCATTATTGCTTGAAAGGGTCTGCATTTGCTCACCCAATCTCACCAATCCTCTCAGTCCCAAGTGTCCAGCCTTATGACACATCCAGCTGTCATTGTAGATAGGGTCTTTCCAGGTTTCCTCAGACACCCTGAAGGAATTGTAAAGAATTTCCCTGTTTTTTGGATTTGCTTTTGAAATTCCTTTTTATAGTGGGTTTGAGCTGATTCTCGCTGCCATGTTTATGCCACTCTAGACACACTTGATTCCCTTATGGAGTCATATCAATACATAGGTTTTAAGATTCTTACTAGTCAGATATATTCCTCTGCGGGAAATATGGGGTTTTGAGTCTCTTTCACTGAGGAAGGTGTAGGTCTTGTCTATTTCAAAGTTGGTTTTTGGAACGGTCCCTGTGCTTATATCAAACTCTGGTTTTATGCATCACCCCACCTCTCCTTCCCCTTTATGCAGGCATAAGAGTGTTTTCTAAATGTGAGACTCTGTTCTCTTTCCTAACTCAGTTCACGTGTAGCCATGTTTACAGGATCTTCATAAGTGATATCTTATGATAAGTTTCTTTTTCTGTGTGACTTATTTCACTTAGAATCATCGTACCTGAATCCACTCACTTTGCTGCTACTGGTCTTATGACATTGATTTCATGGCTGAGGGATATTCCATCATACGTAAGTACCACAATGTTTTGAACCATTTTTATATTTCCTGGGATATTTAAGGTGTACCCAAGTTGAGGTTCTTGTAGTCAGTGCAGCCCTAAATTTGGAGGTGGCTCTTTCTTATTGATTTTCAGTTTTCCCAAGGTATATTCCCTAGACTTGAAGTGGCCTTGGCTCTGTAGCTCTGTTGTTTACTTGTTTTAGGGAACGCAATGCACTCCTCCAGTGAGGCAGTTGGCAGTTTACATCCCGCCCATCAGCATAACTAGGCTCCCAGTTCTCCAGGGCCTGTCTTGCCTTTCTGGTTTTTATACATTTTGTGGATGTCCCTTTTGACCGGTGGGAAGTGATACTTCTTTGTAGTGCAGATTTGCATTGCCCGCTTGCTTGCTTGGCCAAAAAGGGCGTATGCGTTTTCTCCTGAATATATTCAGGAGAAAACGCATACGCCCTTTTTGGCCAAGTGCACCATTGTCCAAGTTGTGCCCCTCTTCCTGTGCTTTACAGGCGATTCCAACGTACCTCTTGAAATCTGTTTCCTGCTATTTTGCCTCACTTTCAAGTCTGCCTCGTTGACTTCCCTCAACAGATTTTTGGACGATAGTTGTCCTTTATCACTCTGCCAGTTTGTGAATTGCTGTGCCCCTGAGCTCCATTTCTCAACTCGTTTTTTGTGAGCTGAACGCAAGTCCAAAATTTTGGATCATGTCCTCTACTGGTTCCCGGTGAGTGGCTGAGACTTTGGTTAATTCTTCTTCCTGCCGGGAAATTAGAGTGACATGTGCCCGTCCAAATGCCTAACAGCTACTCTCTCATGGGTTCTCCCTCGTCCCTTCCATCCTCTGCCAAATTGGGAACCTGTGCAAACCAGGAGGTTAAAGGGCCTGTCTCTCCAAGTTGGGAGATTGATAGTAAGGCAGTTGGAAAGTCAAACTGGAGCACCAGGAGAGGGACTATTCGTTGAGTTTTAGAAACCTTTCGTATTCACAGTGTGTCCATTCTCTAGGTTTCCTGTACATGTTATAGCTGTAGTAATATTCCCTTGAACATGGAGAGTTGGGACCCATGGAATGGGGGCCATGCATTATTGCTTGAAAGGGTCTGCATTTGCTCACCCAATCTCACCAATCCTCTCAGTCCCAAGTGTCCAGCCTTATGCCACATCCAGCTGTCATTGTAGATAGGGTCTTTCCAGGTTTCCTCAGACACCCTGAAGGAATTGTAAAGAATTTCCCTGTTTTTTGATTTTGCTTTTGAAATTCCTTTTTATAGTGGGTTTGAGCTGATTCTCGCTGCCATGTTTATGCCACTCTAGACACACTTGATTCCCTTATGGAGTCATATCAATACATAGGTTTTAAGATTCTTACTAGTCAGATATATTCCTCTGCGGGAAATATGGGGTTTTGAGTCTCTTTCACTGAAGAAGGTGTAGGTCTTGTCTATTCCAAAGTTGGTTTTTGGAACGGTCCCTGTGCTTATATCAAACTCTGGTTTTATGCATCACCCCACCTCTCCTTCCCCTTTATGCAGGCATAAGAGTGTTTTCTAAATGTGAGACTCTGTTCTCTTTCCTAACTCAGTTCACGTGTAGCCATGTTTACAGGATCTTCCTAAGTGATATCTTATGATAAGTTTCTTTTTCTGTGTGACTTATTTCACTTAGAATCATCGTACCTGAATCCACTCACTTTGCTGCTACTGGTCTTATGACATTGATTTCATGACTGAGGGATATTCCATCGTACGTAAGTACCACAATGTTTTGAACCATTTTTATATTTCCTGGGATATTTAAGGTGTACCCAAGTTGAGGTTCTTGTAGTCAGTGCAGCCCTAAATTTGGAGGTGGCTCTTTCTTATTGATTTTCAGTTTTCCCAAGGTATATTCCCTAGACTGGAAGTGGCCTTGGCTCTGTAGCTCTGTTGTTTACTTGTTTTAGGGAACACAATGCACTCCTCCAGTGAGGCAGTTGGCAATTTACATCCCGCCCATCAGCATAACAAGGCTCCCAGTTCTCCAGGGCCTGTCTTGCCTTTCTGGTTTTTACACATTTTGTGGATGTCCCTTTTGACCGGTGGGAAATGATACTTCTTTGTAGTGCAGATTTGCATTGCCCGCTTGCTTGCTTGGCCAAAAAGGGCGTATGCGTTTTCACCTGAATGAATTCAGGAGAAAACGCATACGCCCTTTTTGGCCAAGTGCACCATTGTCCAAGTTGTGCCCCTCTTCCGGTGCTTTACAGGCGATTCCAACGTACCTCTTGAAATCTGTTTCCTGCTATTTTGCCTCGCTTTCAAGTCCGCCTCGTTGACTTCCCTCAACAGATTTTTGGAGGATGGTTGTCCTTTATCACTCTGCCAGTTTGTGAATTGCTGTGCCCCTGAGCTCCATTTCTCAACTCGTTTTTTGTGAGCTGAACGCAAGTCCAAAATTTTGGATCCTGTCCTATACTGGTTCCTGGTGGGTGGCTGAGACTTTGGTTAATTCTTCTTCCTGCCGGGAAATTAGAGTGACATGTGCCCGTCCAAATGCCTAACAGCTACTCTCTCATGGGTTCTCCCTCGTCCCTTCCATCCTCTGCCAAATTGGGAACCTGTGCAAACCAGGAGGTTAAAGGGCCTGTCTCTCCAAGTTGGGCGATTGATAGTAAGGCAGATGGAAAGTCAAACTGGAGCACCAGGAGAGGGACTATTCGTTGAGTTTTAGAAACCTTTCGTATTCACAGTGTGTCCATTCTCTAGGTTTCCTGTACATGTTATAGCTGTAGTAATATTCCCTTGGACCTGGAGATTTGGGACCCATGGAATGGGGGCCATGCATTATTGCTTGAAAGGGTCTGCATTTGCTCACCCAATCTCACCAATCCTCTCAGGCCCAAGTGTCCAGCCTTATGCCACATCCAGCTGTCATTGTACATAGGGTCTTTCCAGGTTTCCTCAGACACCCTGAAGGAATTGTAAAGAATTTCCCTGTTTTTTGGTTTTGCTTTTGAAATTCCTTTTTATAGTGGGTTTGAGCTGATTCTCGCTGCCATGTTTATGCCACTCTAGACACACTTGATTCCCTTATGGAGTCATATCAATACATAGGTTTTAAGATTATTACTAGTCAGATATATTCCTCTGTGGGAAATATGGGGTTTTGAGTCTCTTTCACTGAGGAAGGTGTAGGTCTTGTATATTCCAAAGTTGGTTTTTGGAACGGTCCCTGTGCTTATATCAAACTCTGGTTTTATGCATCACCCCACCTCTCCATCCCCTTTATGCAGGCATAAGAGTGTTTTCTAAATGTGAGACTCTGTTCTCTTTCCTAACTCAGTTCACGTGTAGCCATGTTTACAGGATCTTCATAAGTGATATCTTATGATAAGTTCCTTTTTCTGTGTGACTTATTTCACTTAGAATCATCGTACCTGAATCCACTCACTTTGCTGCTACTGGTCTTATGACATTGATTTCATCGCTGAGGGATATTCCATCGTATGTAAGTACCACAATGATTTGAACCATTTTTATATTTCCTTGAATATTTAAGGTGTACCCAAGTTGAGGTTCTTGTAGTCAGTGCAGCCCTAAATTTGGAGGTGGCCCTTTCTTATTGATTTTCAGTTTTCCCAAGGTATATTCCCTAGACTGGAAGTGGCCTTGGCTCTGTAGCTCTGTTGTTTACTTGTTTTAGGGAACACAATGCACTCCTCCAGTGAGGCAGTTGGCAATTTACATCCCGCCCATCAGCATAACAAGGCTCCCTGTTCTCCAGGGCCTGTCTTGCCTTTCTGGTTTTTACACATTTTGTGGATGTCCCTTTTGACCGGTGGGAAGTGATACTTCTTTGTAGTGCAGATTTGCATTGCCCGCTTGCTTGCTTGGCCAAAAAGGGCGTATGCGTTTTCTCCTGAATATATTCAGGAGAAAACGCATACGCCCTTTTTGGCCAAGTGCATCATTGTCCAAGTTGTGCCCCTCTTCCTGTGCTTTACAGGCGATTCCAAGGTACCTCTTGAAATCTGTTTCCTGCTATTTTGCCTCGCTTTCAAGTCCGCCTCGTTGACTTCCCTCAACAGATTTTTGGACGATAGTTGTCCTTTATCACTCTGCCAGTTTGTGAATTGCTGTGCCCCTGAGCTCCATTTCTCAACTCGTTTTTTGTGAGCTGAACGCAAGTCCAAACTTTTGGATCCTGTCCTATACTGGTTCCCGGTGGGTGGCTGAGACTTTGGTTAATTCTTCTTCCTGCCGGGAAATTAGAGTGACATGTGCCCGTCCAAATGCCTAACAGCTACTCTCTCATGGGTTCTCCCTCGTCCCTTCCATCCTCTGCCAAATCGGGAACCTGTGCAAACCAGGAGGTTAAAGGGCCTGTCTCTCCAAGTTGGGAGATTGATAGTAAGGCAGTTGGAAAGTCAAACTGGAGCACCAGGAGAGGGACTATTCGTTGAGGTTTAGAAACCTTTCGTATTCACAGTGTGTCCATTCTCTAGGTTTCCTGTACATGTTATAGTTGTAGTAATATTCCCTTGGACCTGGAGAGTTGGGACCCATGGAATGGGGGCCATGCATTATTGCTTGAAAGGGTCTGCATTTGCTCACCCAATCTCACCAATCCTCTCAGTCCCAAGTGTCCAGCCTTATGCCACATCCAGCTGTCATTGTAGATAGGGTCTTTCCAGGTTTCCTCAGACACCCTGAAGGAATTGTAAAGAATTTCCCTGTTTTTTGGTTTTGCTTTTGAAATTCCTTTTTATACTGGGTTTGAGCTGATTCTCGCTGCCATGTTTATGCCACTCTAGACACACTTGATTCCCTTATGGAGACATATCAATACATAGGATTTAAGATTCTTACTAGTCAGATATATTCCTCTACGGGAAATATGGGGTTTTGAGTCTCTTTCACTGAGGAAGGTGTAGGTCTTGTCTATTCCAGAGTTGGTTTTTGGAACGGTCCCTGTGCTTATATCAAACTCTGGTTTTATGCATCACCCCACCTCTCCTTCCCCTTTATGCAGGCATAAGAGTGTTTTCTAAATGTGAGACTCTGTTCTCTTTCCTAACTCAGTTCACGTGTAGCCATGTTTACAGGATCTTCCTAAGTGATATCTTATGATAAGTTTCTTTTTCTGTGTGACTTATTTCACTTAGAATCATCGTACCTGAATCCACTCACTTTGCTTCTACTGGTCTTATGACATTGATTTCATGGCTGAGGGATATTCCATCATACGTAAGTACCACAATGTTTTGAACCATTTTTATATTTCCTGGGATATTTAAGGTGTACACAAGTTGAGGTTCTTGTAGCCAGTGAAGCCCTAAATTTGGAGGTGTCTCTTTCTTATTGATTTTCAGGTTTCCCCAGGTATATTCCCTAGACTGGAAGTGGCCTTGGCTCTGTAGCTCTGTTGTTTACTTGTTTTAGGGAACACAATGCACTCCTCCAGTGAGGCAGTTGGCAATTTACATCCCGCCCATCAGCATAACAAGGCTCCCTGTTCTCCAGGGCCTGTCTTGCCTTTCTGGTTTTTACACATTTTGTGGATGTCCCTTTTGACCGGTGTGAAGTGATACTTGTTTGTAGTGCAGATTTGCATTGCCCGCTTGCTTGCTTGGCCAAAAAGGGCGTATGCGTTTTCTCCTGAATATATTCAGGAGAAAACGCATACGCCCTTTTTGGCCAAGTGCACCATTGTCCAAGTTGTGCCCCTCTTCCTGTGCTTTACAGGCGATTCCAAGGTACCTCTTGAAATCTGTTTCCTGCTATTTTGCCTCACTTTCAAGTCCGCCTTGTTGACTTCCCTCAACCGATTTTTGGACGATAGTTGTCCTTTATCACTCTGCCAGTTTGTGAATTGCTGTGCCCCTGAGCTCCATTTCTCAACTCGTTTTTTGTGAGCTGAACGCAAGTCCAAAATTTTGGATCCTGTCCTATACTGGTTCCCGGTGGGTGGCTGAGACTTTGGTTAATTCTTCTTCCTGCCGGGAAATTAGAGTGACATGTGCCCGTCCAAATGCCTAACAGCTACTCTCTCATGGGTTCTCCCTCGTCCCTTCCATCCTCTGCCAAATTGGGAACCTGTGCAAACCAGGAGGTTAAAGGGCCTGTCTCTCCAAGTTGGGAGATTGATAGTAAGGCAGTTGGAAAGTCAAACTGGAGCACCAGGAGAGGGACTATTCGTTGAGTTTTAGAAACCTTTCGTATTCACAGTGTGTCCATTCTCTAGGTTTCCTGTACATGTTATAGCTGTAGTAATATTCCCTTGAACCTGGAGAGTTGGGACCCATGGAATGGGGGCCATGCATTATTGCTTGAAAGGGTCTGCATTTGCTCACCCAATCTCACCAATCCTCTCAGTCCCAAGTGTCCAGCCTTATGCCATATCCAGCTGTCATTGTAGATAGGGTCTTTCCAGGTTTCCTCAGACACCCTGAAGGAATTGTAAAGAATTTCCCTGTTTTTTGGTTTTGCTTTTGAAATTCCTTTTTATAGTGGGTTTGAGCTGATTCTCGCTGCCATGTTTATGCCACTCTAGACACACTTGATTCCCTTATGGAGACATATCAATACATAGGATTTAAGATTCTTACTAGTCAGATATATTCCTCTGCGGGAAATATGGGGTTTTGAGTCTCTTTCACTGAGGAAGGTGTAGGTCTTGTCTATTCCAAAGTTGGTTTTTGGAACGGTCCCTGTGCTTATATCAAACTCTGGTTTTATGCATCACCCCACCTCTCCTTCCCCTTTATGTAGGCATAAGAGTGTTTTCTAAATGTGAGACTCTGTTCTCTTTCCTAACTCAGTTCACGTGTAGCCATGTTTACAGGATCTTCATAAGTGATATCTTATGATAAGTTTCTTTTTCTGTGTGACTTATTTCACTTAGAATCATCGTACCTGAATCCACTCACTTTGCTGCTACTGGTCTTATGACATTGATTTCATGGCTGAGGGATATTCCATCGTACGTAAGTACCACAATGTTTTGAACCATTTTTATATTTCCTGGGATATTTAAGGTGTACCCAAGTTGAGGTTCTTGTAGCCAGTGCAGCCCTAAATTTGGAGGTGGCTCTTTCTTATTGATTTTCAGGTTTCCCCAGGTATATTCCCTAGACTGGAAGTGGCCTTGGCTCTGTAGCTCTGTTGTTTACTTGTTTTAGGGAACACAATGCACTCCTCCAGTGAGGCAGTTGGCAATTTATATCCCGCCCATCAGCATAACAAGGCTCCCTGTTCTCCAGGGCCTGTCTTGCCTTTCTGGTTTTTACACATTTTGTGGATGTCCCTTTTGACCGGTGGGAAGTGATACTTCTTTGTAGTGCAGATTTGCATTGCCCGCTTGCTTGCTTGGCCAAAAAGGGCGTATGCGTTTTCTCCTGAATATATTCAGGAGAAAACGCATACGCCCTTTTTGGCCAAGTGCACCATTGTCCAAGTTGTGCCCCTCTTCCTGTGCTTTACAGGCGATTCCAACGTACCTCTTGAAATCTGTTTCCTGCTATTTTGCCTCGCTTTCAAGTCCGCCTCGTTGACTTCCCTCAACAGATTTTTGGACAATAGTTGTCCTTTATCACTCTGCCAGTTTGTGAATTGCTGTGCCCCTGAGCTCCATTTCTCAACTCGTTTTTTGTGAGCTGAACGCAAGTCCAAAATTTTGGATCATGTCCTCTACTGGTTCCCGGTGGGTGGCTGAGACTTTGGTTAATTCTTCTTCCTGCCGGGAAATTAGAGTGACATGTGCCCGTCCAAATGCCTAACAGCTACTCTCTCATGGGTTCTCCCTCGTCCCTTCCATCCTCTGCCAAATTGGGAACCTGTGCAAACCAGGAGGTTAAAGGGCCTGTCTCTCCAAGTTGGGAGATTGATAGTAAGGCAGTTGGAAAGTCAAACTGGAGCACCAGGAGAGGGACTATTCGTTGAGTTTTAGAAACCTTTCGTATTCACAGTGTGTCCATTCTCTAGGTTTCCTGTACATGTTATAGCTGTAGTAATATTCCCTTGAACATGGAGAGTTGGGACCCATGGAATGGGGGCCATGCATTATTGCTTGAAAGGGTCTGCATTTGCTCACCCAATCTCACCAATCCTCTCAGTCCCAAGTGTCCAGCCTTATGCCACATCCAGCTGTCATTGTAGATAGGGTCTTTCCAGGTTTCCTCAGACACCCTGAAGGAATTGTAAAGAATTTCCCTGTTTTTTGGTTTTGCTTTTGAAATTCCTTTTTATAGTGGGTTTGAGCTGATTCTCGCTGCCATGTTTATGCCACTCTAGACACACTTGATTCCCTCATGGAGTCATATCAATACATAGGTTTTAAGATTCTTACTAGTCAGATATATTCCTCTGCGGGAAATATGGGGTTTTGAGTCTCTTTCACTAAGGAAGGTGTCGGTCTTGTCAATTCCAAAGTTGGTTTTTGAAACGGTCCCTGTGCTTATATCAAACTCTGGTTTTATGCATCACCCCACCTCTCCTTCCCCTTTATGCAGGCATAAGAGTGTTTTCTAAATGTGAGACTCTGTTCTCTTTCCTAACTCAGTTCACGTGTAGCCATGTTTACAGGATCTTCCTAAGTGATATCTTATGATAAGTTTCTTTTTCTGTGTGACTTATTTCACTTAGAATCATCGTACCTGAATCCACTCACTTTGCTTCTACTGGTCTTATGACACTGATTTCATGGCTGAGGGATATTCCATCGTACGTAAGTACCACAATGTTTTGAACCATTTTTATATTTCCTGGGATATTTAAGGTGTACCCCAGTTGAGGTTCTTGTAGCCAGTGCAGCCCTAAATTTGGAGGTGGCTCTTTCTTATTGATTTTCAGTTTTCCCCAGGTATATTCCCTAGACTGGAAGTGGCCTTGGCTCTGTAGCTCTGTTGTTTACTTGTTTTAGGGAACACAATGCACTCCTTCAGTGAGGCAGTTGGCAATTTACATCCCGCCCATCAGCATAACAAGGCTCCCTGTTCTCCAGGGCCTGTCTTGCCTTTCTGGTTTTTACACATTTTGTGGATGTCCCTTTTGACCGGTGGGAAGTGATACTTCTTTGTAGTGCAGATTTGCATTGCCCGCTTGCTTGCTTGGCCAAAAAAGGCGTATGCGTTTTCTCCTGAATATATTCAGGAGAAAACGCATACGCCCTTTTTGGCCAAGTGCACCATTGTCCAAGTTGTGCCCCTCTTCCTGTGCTTTACAGGCGATTCCAATGTACCTCTTGAAATCTGTTTCCTGCTATTTTGCCTCACTTTCAAGTCCGCCTCGTTGACTTCCCTCAACAGATTTTTGGACGATAGTTGTCCTTTATCACTCTGCCAGTTTGTGAATTGCTGTGCCCCTGAGCTCCATTTCTCAACTCGTTTTTTGTGAGCTGAACGCAAGTCCAAAATTTTGGATCATGTCCTATACTGGTTCCCGGTGGGTGGCTGAGACTTTGGTTAATTCTTCTTCCTGCCGGGAAATTAGAGTGACATGTGCCGTCCAAATGCCTAACAGCTACTCTCTCATGGGTTCTCCCTCGTCCCTTCCATCCTCTGCCAAATTGGGAACCTGTGCAAACCAGGAGGTTAAAGGGCCTGTCTCTCCAAGTTGGGAGATTGATAGTAAGGCAGTTGGAAAGTCAAACTGGAGCACCAGGAGAGGGACTATTCGTTGAGTTTTAGAAACCTTTCGTATTCACAGTGTGTCCATTCTCTAGGTTTCCTGTACATGTTATAGCTGTAGTAATATTCCCTTGAACCTGGATAGTTGGGACCCATGGAATGGGGGCCATGCATTATTGCTTGAAAGGGTCTGCATTTGCTCACCCAATCTCACCAATCCTCTCAGTCCCAAGTGTCCAGCCTTATGCCACATCCAGCTGTCATTGTAGATAGGGTCTTTCCAGGTTTCCTCAGACACCCTGAAGGAATTGTAAAGAATTTCCCTGTTTTTTGGTTTTGCTTTTGAAATTCCTTTTTATAGTGGCTT
Organism: Mesoplodon densirostris; assembly: GCF_025265405.1. Classification (NCBI taxonomy): domain Eukaryota; kingdom Metazoa; phylum Chordata; class Mammalia; order Artiodactyla; family Ziphiidae; genus Mesoplodon; species Mesoplodon densirostris. The sequence goes on along the minus strand of NW_026778199.1, from coordinate 1,540,913 downwards.
TGAGCTGATTCTCGCTGCCATGTTTATGCCACTCTAGACACACTTGATTCCCTTATGGAGACATATCAATACATAGGATTTAAGATTCTTACTAGTCAGATATATTCCTCTGCGGGAAATATGGGGTTTTGAGTCTCTTTCACTGAGGAAGGTGTAGGTCTTGTCTATTCCAAAGTTGGTTTTTGAAACGGTCCCTGTGCTTATATCAAACTCTGGTTTTATGCATCACCCCACCTCTCCTTCCCCTTTATGCAGGCATACGAGTGTTTTCTAAATGTGAGACTCTGTTGTCTTTCCTAACTCAGTTCACGTGTAGCCATGTTTACAGGATCTTCATAAGTGATATCTTATGATAAGTTTCTTTTTCTGTGTGACTTATTTCACTTAGAATCATCGTACCTGAATCCACTCACTTTGCTGCTACTGGTCTTATGACATTGATTTCATCGCTGAGGGATATTCCATCATACGTAAGTACCACAATGTTTTGAACCATTTTTATATTTCCTGGTATATTTAAGGTGTACCCAAGTTGAGGTTCTTGTAGTCAGTGCAGCCCTAAATTTGGAGGTGGCTCTTTCTTATTGATTTTCAGTTTTCCCAAGGTATATTCCCTAGACTGGAAGTGGCCTTGGCTCTGTAGCTCTGTTGTTTACTTGTTTTAGGGAACACAATGCACTCCTCCAGTGAGGCAGTTGGCAATTTACATCCCACCAATCAGCATAACAAGGCTCCCAGTTCTCCAGGGCCTGTCTTGCCTTTCTGGTTTTTACACATTTTGTGGATGTCCCTTTTGACCGGTGGGAAGTGATACTTCTTTGTAGTGCAGATTTGCATTGCCCGCTTGCTTGCTTGGCCAAAAAGGGCGTATGCGTTTTCTCCTGAATATATTCAGGAGAAAACGCATACGCCCATTTTGGCCAACTGCACCATTGTCCAAGTTGTGCCCCTCTTCCTGTGCTTTACAGGCGATTCCAACGTACCTCTTGAAATCTGTTTCCTGCTATTTTGCCTCACTTTCAAGTCCGCCTCGTTGACTTCCCTCAACAGACTTTTGGACGATAGTTGTCCTTTATCACTCTGCCAGTTTGTGAATTGCTGTGCCCCTGAGCTCCATTTCTCAACTCGTTTTTTGTGAGCTGAACGCAAGTCCAAAATTTTGGATCATGTCCTATACTGGTTCCCGGTGGGTGGCTGAGACTTTGGTTAATTCTTCTTCCTGCCGGGAAATTAGAGTGACATGTGCCCGTCCAAATGCCTAACAGCTACTCTCTCATGGGTTCTCCCTCGTCCCTTCCATCCTCTGCCAAATTGGGAACCTGTGCAAACCAGGAGGTTAAAGGGCCTGTCTCTCCAAGTTGGAAGATTGATAGTAAGGCAGTTGGAAAGTCAAACTGGAGCACCAGGAGAGGGACTATTCGTTGAGTTTTAGAAACCTTTCGTATTCACAGTGTGTCCATTCTCTAGGTTTCCTGTACATGTTATAGCTGTAGTAATATTCCCTTGAACCTGGAGAGTTGGGACCCATGGAATGGGGGCCATGCATTATTGCTTGAAAGGGTCTGCATTTGCTCACCCAATCTCACCAATCCTCTCAGTCCCAAGTGTCCAGCCTTATGCCACATCCAGCTGTCATTGTAGATAGGGTCTTTCCAGGTTTCCTCAGACACCCTGAAGGAATTGTAAAGAATTTCCCTGTTTTTTGGTTTTGCTTTTGAAATTCCTTTTTATAGTGGGTTTGAGCTGATTCTCGCTGCCATGTTTATGCCACTCTAGACACACTTGATTCCCTTATGGAGACATATCAATACATAGGATTTAAGATTCTTACTAGTCAGATATATTCCTCTGCGGGAAATATGGGGTTTTGAGTCTCTTTCACTGAGGAAGGTGTAGGTCTTGTCTATTCCAAAGTTGGTTTTTGGAACGGTCCCTGTGCTTATATCAAACTCTGGTTTTATGCATCACCCCACCTCTCCTTCCCCTTTATGTAGGCATAAGAGTGTTTTCTAAATGTGAGACTCTGTTCTCTTTCCTAACTCAGTTCACGTGTAGCCATGTTTACAGGATCTTCATAAGTGATATCTTATGATAAGTTTCTTTTTCTGTGTGACTTATTTCACTTAGAATCATCGTACCTGAATCCACTCACTTTGCTGCTACTGGTCTTATGACATTGATTTCATGGCTGAGGGATATTCCATCGTACGTAAGTACCACAATGTTTTGAACCATTTTTATATTTCCTGGGATATTTAAGGTGTACCCAAGTTGAGGTTCTTGTAGCCAGTGCAGCCCTAAATTTGGAGGTGGCTCTTTCTTATTGATTTTCAGGTTTCCCCAGGTATATTCCCTAGACTGGAAGTGGCCTTGGCTCTGTAGCTCTGTTGTTTACTTGTTTTAGGGAACACAATGCACTCCTCCAGTGAGGCAGTTGGCAATTTATATCCCGCCCATCAGCATAACAAGGCTCCCTGTTCTCCAGGGCCTGTCTTGCCTTTCTGGTTTTTACACATTTTGTGGATGTCCCTTTTGACCGGTGGGAAGTGATACTTCTTTGTAGTGCAGATTTGCATTGCCCGCTTGCTTGCTTGGCCAAAAAGGGCGTATGCGTTTTCTCCTGAATATATTCAGGAGAAAACGCATACGCCCTTTTTGGCCAAGTGCACCATTGTCCAAGTTGTGCCCCTCTTCCTGTGCTTTACAGGCGATTCCAAGGTACCTCTTGAAATCTGTTTCCTGCTATTTTGCCTCGCTTTCAAGTCCGCCTCGTTGACTTCCCTCAACAGATTTTTGGACAATAGTTGTCCTTTATCACTCTGCCAGTTTGTGAATTGCTGTGCCCCTGAGCTCCATTTCTCAACTCGTTTTTTGTGAGCTGAACGCAAGTCCAAAATTTTGGATCATGTCCTCTACTGGTTCCCGGTGGGTGGCTGAGACTTTGGTTAATTCTTCTTCCTGCCGGGAAATTAGAGTGACATGTGCCCGTCCAAATGCCTAACAGCTACTCTCTCATGGGTTCTCCCTCGTCCCTTCCATCCTCTGCCAAATTGGGAACCTGTGCAAACCAGGAGGTTAAAGGGCCTGTCTCTCCAAGTTGGGAGATTGATAGTAAGGCAGTTGGAAAGTCAAACTGGAGCACCAGGAGAGGGACTATTCGTTGAGTTTTAGAAACCTTTCGTATTCACAGTGTGTCCATTCTCTAGGTTTCCTGTACATGTTATAGCTGTAGTAATATTCCCTTGAACATGGAGAGTTGGGACCCATGGAATGGGGGCCATGCATTATTGCTTGAAAGGGTCTGCATTTGCTCACCCAATCTCACCAATCCTCTCAGTCCCAAGTGTCCAGCCTTATGCCACATCCAGCTGTCATTGTAGATAGGGTCTTTCCAGGTTTCCTCAGACACCCTGAAGGAATTGTAAAGAATTTCCCTGTTTTTTGGTTTTGCTTTTGAAATTCCTTTTTATAGTGGGTTTGAGCTGATTCTCGCTGCCATGTTTATGCCACTCTAGACACACTTGATTCCCTCATGGAGTCATATCAATACATAGGTTTTAAGATTCTTACTAGTCAGATATATTCCTCTGCGGGAAATATGGGGTTTTGAGTCTCTTTCACTAAGGAAGGTGTCGGTCTTGTCAATTCCAAAGTTGGTTTTTGAAACGGTCCCTGTGCTTATATCAAACTCTGGTTTTATGCATCACCCCACCTCTCCTTCCCCTTTATGCAGGCATAAGAGTGTTTTCTAAATGTGAGACTCTGTTCTCTTTCCTAACTCAGTTCACGTGTAGCCATGTTTACAGGATCTTCCTAAGTGATATCTTATGATAAGTTTCTTTTTCTGTGTGACTTATTTCACTTAGAATCATCGTACCTGAATCCACTCACTTTGCTTCTACTGGTCTTATGACACTGATTTCATGGCTGAGGGATATTCCATCGTACGTAAGTACCACAATGTTTTGAACCATTTTTATATTTCCTGGGATATTTAAGGTGTACCCCAGTTGAGGTTCTTGTAGCCAGTGCAGCCCTAAATTTGGAGGTGGCTCTTTCTTATTGATTTTCAGTTTTCCCCAGGTATATTCCCTAGACTGGAAGTGGCCTTGGCTCTGTAGCTCTGTTGTTTACTTGTTTTAGGGAACACAATGCACTCCTTCAGTGAGGCAGTTGGCAATTTACATCCCGCCCATCAGCATAACAAGGCTCCCTGTTCTCCAGGGCCTGTCTTGCCTTTCTGGTTTTTACACATTTTGTGGATGTCCCTTTTGACCGGTGGGAAGTGATACTTCTTTGTAGTGCAGATTTGCATTGCCCGCTTGCTTGCTTGGCCAAAAAGGGCGTATGCGTTTTCTCCTGAATATATTCAGGAGAAAACGCATACGCCCTTTTTGGCCAAGTGCACCATTGTCCAAGTTGTGCACCTCTTCCTGTGCTTTACAGGCGATTCCAATGTACCTCTTGAAATCTGTTTCCTGCTATTTTGCCTCACTTTCAAGTCCGCCTCGTTGACTTCCCTCAACAGATTTTTGGACGATAGTTGTCCTTTATCACTCTGCCAGTTTGTGAATTGCTGTGCCCCTGAGCTCCATTTCTCAACTCGTTTTTTGTGAGCTGAACGCAAGTCCAAAATTTTGGATCATGTCCTATACTGGTTCCCGGTGGGTAGCTGAGACTTTGGTTAATTCTTCTTCCTGCCGGGAAATTAGAGTGACATGTGCCGTCCAAATGCCTAACAGCTACTCTCTCATGGGTTCTCCCTCGTCCCTTCCATCCTCTGCCAAATTGGGAACCTGTGCAAACCAGGAGGTTAAAGGGCCTGTCTCTCCAAGTTGGGAGATTGATAGTAAGGCAGTTGGAAAGTCAAACTGGAGCACCAGGAGAGGGACTATTCGTTGAGTTTTAGAAACCTTTCGTATTCACAGTGTGTCCATTCTCTAGGTTTCCTGTACATGTTATAGCTGTAGTAATATTCCCTTGAACCTGGAGAGTTGTGACCCATGGAATGGGGGCCATGCATTATTGCTTGAAAGGGTCTGCATTTGCTCACCCAATCTCACCAATCCTCTCAGTCCCAAGTGTCCAGCCTTATGCCACATCCAGCTGTCATTGTAGATAGGGTCTTTCCAGGTTTCCTCAGACACCCTGAAGGAATTGTAAAGAATTTCCCTGTTTTTTGGTTTTGCTTTTGAAATTCCTTTTTATAGTGGCTTTGAGCTGATTCTCGCTGCCATGTTTATGCCACTCTAGACACACTTGATTCCCTTATGGAGACATATCAATACATAGGATTTAAGATTCTTACTAGTCAGATATATTCCTCTGCGGGAAATATGGGGTTTTGAGTCTCTTTCACTGAGGAAGGTGTAGGTCTTGTCTATTCCAAAGTTGGTTTTTGAAACGGTCCCTGTGCTTATATCAAACTCTGGTTTTATGCATCACCCCACCTCTCCTTCCCCTTTATGCAGGCATAAGAGTGTTTTCTAAATGTGAGACTCTGTTCTCTTTCCTAACTCAGTTCACGTGTAGCCATGTTTACAGGATCTTCATAAGTGATATCTTATGATAAGTTTCTTTTTCTGTGTGACTTATTTCACTTAGAATCATCGTACCTGAATCCACTCACTTTGCTGCTACTGGTCTTATGACATTGATTTCATCGCTGAGGGATATTCCATCATACGTAAGTACCACAATGTTTTGAACCATTTTTATATTTCCTGGTATATTTAAGGTGTACCCAAGTTGAGGTTCTTGTAGTCAGTGCAGCCCTAAATTTGGAGGTGGCTCTTTCTTATTGATTTTCAGTTTTCCCAAGGTATATTCCCTAGACTGGAAGTGGCCTTGGCTCTGTAGCTCTGTTGTTTACTTGTTTTAGGGAACACAATGCACTCCTCCAGTGAGGCAGTTGGCAATTTACATCCCGCCCATCAGCATAACAAGGCTCCCAGTTCTCCAGGGCCTGTCTTGCCTTTCTGGTTTTTACACATTTTGTGGATGTCCCTTTTGACCGGTGGGAAGTGATACTTCTTTGTAGTGCAGATTTGCATTGCCCGCTTGCTTGCTTGGCCAAAAAGGGCGTATGCGTTTTCTCCTGAATATATTCAGGAGAAAACGCATACGCCCATTTTGGCCAACTGCACCATTGTCCAAGTTGTGCCCCTCTTCCTGTGCTTTACAGGCGATTCCAACGTACCTCTTGAAATCTGTTTCCTGCTATTTTGCCTCACTTTCAAGTCCGCCTCGTTGACTTCCCTCAACAGACTTTTGGACGATAGTTGTCCTTTATCACTCTGCCAGTTTGTGAATTGCTGTGCCCCTGAGCTCCATTTCTCAACTCGTTTTTTGTGAGCTGAACGCAAGTCCAAAATTTTGGATCATGTCCTATACTGGTTCCCGGTGGGTGGCTGAGACTTTGGTTAATTCTTCTTCCTGCCGGGAAATTAGAGTGACATGTGCCCGTCCAAATGCCTAACAGCTACTCTCTCATGGGTTCTCCCTCGTCCCTTCCATCCTCTGCCAAATTGGGAACCTGTGCAAACCAGGAGGTTAAAGGGCCTCTCTCTCCAAGTTGGAAGATTGATAGTAAGGCAGTTGGAAAGTCAAACTGGAGCACCAGGAGAGGGACTATTCGTTGAGTTTTAGAAACCTTTCGTATTCACAGTGTGTCCATTCTCTAGGTTTCCTGTACATGTTATAGCTGTAGTAATATTCCCTTGAACCTGGAGAGTTGGGACCCATGGAATGGGGGCCATGCATTATTGCTTGAAAGGGTCTGCATTTGCTCACCCAATCTCACCAATCCTCTCAGTCCCAAGTGTCCAGCCTTATGCCACATCCAGCTGTCATTGTAGATAGGGTCTTTCCAGGTTTCCTCAGACACCCTGAAGGAATTGTAAAGAATTTCCCTGTTTTTTGGTTTTGCTTTTGAAATTCCTTTTTATAGTGGGTTTGAGCTGATTCTCGCTGCCATGTTTATGCCACTCTAGACACACTTGATTCCCTTATGGAGACATATCAATACATAGGATTTAAGATTCTTACTAGTCAGATATATTCCTCTGCGGGAAATATGGGGTTTTGAGTCTCTTTCACTGAGGAAGGTGTAGGTCTTGTCTATTCCAAAGTTGGTTTTTGGAACGGTCCCTGTGCTTATATCAAACTCTGGTTTTATGCATCACCCCACCTCTCCTTCCCCTTTATGTAGGCATAAGAGTGTTTTCTAAATGTGAGACTCTGTTCTCTTTCCTAACTCAGTTCACGTGTAGCCATGTTTACAGGATCTTCATAAGTGATATCTTATGATAAGTTTCTTTTTCTGTGTGACTTATTTCACTTAGAATCATCGTACCTGAATCCACTCACTTTGCTGCTACTGGTCTTATGACATTGATTTCATGGCTGAGGGATATTCCATCGTACGTAAGTACCACAATGTTTTGAACCATTTTTATATTTCCTGGGATATTTAAGGTGTACCCAAGTTGAGGTTCTTGTAGCCAGTGCAGCCCTAAATTTGGAGGTGGCTCTTTCTTATTGATTTTCAGGTTTCCCCAGGTATATTCCCTAGACTGGAAGTGGCCTTGGCTCTGTAGCTCTGTTGTTTACTTGTTTTAGGGAACACAATGCACTCCTCCAGTGAGGCAGTTGGCAATTTATATCCCGCCCATCAGCATAACAAGGCTCCCTGTTCTCCAGGGCCTGTCTTGCCTTTCTGGTTTTTACACATTTTGTGGATGTCCCTTTTGACCGGTGGGAAGTGATACTTCTTTGTAGTGCAGATTTGCATTGCCCGCTTGCTTGCTTGGCCAAAAAGGGCGTATGCGTTTTCTCCTGAATATATTCAGGAGAAAACGCATACGCCCTTTTTGGCCAAGTGCACCATTGTCCAAGTTGTGCCCCTCTTCCTGTGCTTTACAGGCGATTCCAACGTACCTCTTGAAATCTGTTTCCTGCTATTTTGCCTCGCTTTCAAGTCCGCCTCGTTGACTTCCCTCAACAGATTTTTGGACAATAGTTGTCCTTTATCACTCTGCCAGTTTGTGAATTGCTGTGCCCCTGAGCTCCATTTCTCAACTCGTTTTTTGTGAGCTGAACGCAAGTCCAAAATTTTGGATCATGTCCTATACTGGTTCCCGGTGGGTGGCTGAGACTTTGGTTAATTCTTCTTCCTGCCGGGAAATTAGAGTGACATGTGCCCGTCCAAATGCCTAACAGCTACTCTCTCATGGGTTCTCCCTCGTCCCTTCCATCCTCTGCCAAATTGGGAACCTGTGCAAACCAGGAGGTTAAAGGGCCTGTCTCTCCAAGTTGGGAGATTGATAGTAAGGCAGTTGGAAAGTCAAACTGGAGCACCAGGAGAGGGACTATTCGTTGAGTTTTAGAAACCTTTCGTATTCACAGTGTGTCCATTCTCTAGGTTTCCTGTACATGTTATAGCTGTAGTAATATTCCCTTGAACATGGAGAGTTGGGACCCATGGAATGGGGGCCATGCATTATTGCTTGAAAGGGTCTGCATTTGCTCACCCAATCTCACCAATCCTCTCAGTCCCAAGTGTCCAGCCTTATGCCACATCCAGCTGTCATTGTAGATAGGGTCTTTCCAGGTTTCCTCAGACACCCTGAAGGAATTGTAAAGAATTTCCCTGTTTTTTGGTTTTGCTTTTGAAATTCCTTTTTATAGTGGGTTTGAGCTGATTCTCGCTGCCATGTTTATGCCACTCTAGACACACTTGATTCCCTCATGGAGTCATATCAATACATAGGTTTTAAGATTCTTACTAGTCAGATATATTCCTCTGCGGGAAATATGGGGTTTTGAGTCTCTTTCACTAAGGAAGGTGTCGGTCTTGTCAATTCCAAAGTTGGTTTTTGAAACGGTCCCTGTGCTTATATCAAACTCTGGTTTTATGCATCACCCCACCTCTCCTTCCCCTTTATGCAGGCATAAGAGTGTTTTCTAAATGTGAGACTCTGTTCTCTTTCCTAACTCAGTTCACGTGTAGCCATGTTTACAGGATCTTCCTAAGTGATATCTTATGATAAGTTTCTTTTTCTGTGTGACTTATTTCACTTAGAATCATCGTACCTGAATCCACTCACTTTGCTGCTACTGGTCTTATGACATTGATTTCATGGCTGAGGGATATTCCATCGTACGTAAGTACCACAATGTTTTGAACCATTTTTATATTTCCTGGGATATTTAAGGTGTACCCAAGTTGAGGTTCTTGTAACCAGTGAAGCCCTAAATTTGGAGGTGGCTCTTTCTTATTGATTTTCAGTTTTCCCCAGGTATATTCCCTAGACTGGAAGTGGCCTTGGCTCTGTAGCTCTGTTGTTTACTTGTTTTAGGGAACACAATGCACTCCTCCAGTGAGGCAGTTGGCAATTTACATCCCGCCCATCAGCATAACAAGGCTCCCTGTTCTCCAGGGCCTGTCTTGCCTTTCTGGTTTTTACACATTTTGTGGATGTCCCTTTTGACCGGTGTGAAGTGATACTTCTTTGTAGTGCAGATTTGCATTGCCCGCTTGCTTGCTTGGCCAAAAAGGGCGTATGCGTTTTCTCCTGAATATATTCAGGAGAAAACGCATACGCCCTTTTTGGCCAAGTGCACCATTGTCCAAGTTGTGCCCCTCTTCCTGTGCTTTACAGGCGATTCCAAGGTACCTCTTGAAATCTGTTTCCTGCTATTTTGCCTCGCTTTCAAGTCCGCCTCGTTGACTTCCCTCAACAGATTTTTGGACGATAGTTGTCCTTTATCACTCTGCCAGTTTGTGAATTGCTGTGCCCCTGAGCTCCATTTCTCAACTCGTTTTTTGTGAGCTGAACGCAAGTCCAAAATTTTGGATCCTGTCCTATACTGGTTCCCGGTGGGTGGCTGAGACTTTGGTTAATTCTTCTTCCTGCCGGGAAATTAGAGTGACATGTGCCCGTCCAAATGCCTAACAGCTACTCTCTCATGGGTTCTCCCTCGTCCCTTCCATCCTCTGCCAAATTGGGAACCTGTGCAAACCAGGAGGTTAAAGGGCCTGTCTCTCCAAGTTGGGAGATTGATAGTAAGGCAGTTGGAAAGTCAAACTGGAGCACCAGGAGAGGGACTATTCGTTGAGTTTTAGAAACCTTTCGTATTCACAGTGTGTCCATTCTCTAGGTTTCCTGTACATGTTATAGCTGTAGTAATATTCCCTTGAACATGGAGAGTTGGGACCCATGGAATGGGGGCCATGCATTATTGCTTGAAAGGGTCTGCATTTGCTCACCCAATCTCACCAATCCTCTCAGTCCCAAGTGTCCAGCCTTATGCCACATCCAGCTGTCATTGTAGATAGGGTCTTTCCAGGTTTCCTCAGACACCCTGAAGGAATTGTAAAGAATTTCCCTGTTTTTTGGTTTTTCTTTTGAAATTCCTTTTTATAGTGGGTTTGAGCTGATTCTCGCTGCCATGTTTATGCCACTCTAGACACACTTGATTCCCTTATGGAGACATATCAATACATAGGTTTTAAGATTCTTACTAGTCAGATATATTCCGCTGCGGGAAATATGGGGTTTTGAGTCTCTTTCACGGAGGAAGGTGTCGGTTTTGTCAATTCCAAAGTTGGTTTTTGAAACGGTCCCTGTGCTTATATCAAACTCTGGTTTTATGCATCACCCCACCTCTCCTTCCCCTTTATGCAGGCATAAGAGTGTTTTCTAAATGTGAGACTCTGTTCTCTTTCCTAACTCAGTTCACGTGTAGCCATGTTTACAGGATCTTCCTAAGTGATATCTTATGATAAGTTTCTTTTTCTGTGTGACTTATTTCACTTAGAATCATCGTACCTGAATCCACTCACTTTGCTGCTACTGGTCTTATGACATTGATTTCATGGCTGAGGGATATTCCATCGTACGTAAGTACCACAATGTTTTGAACCATTTTTATATTTCCTGGGATATTTAAGGTGTACCCAAGTTGAGGTTCTTGTAGCCAGTGCAGCCCTAAATTTGGAGGTGGCTCTTTCTTATTGATTTTCAGGTTTCCCCAGGTATATTCCCTAGACTGGAAGTGGCCTTGGCTCTGTAGCTCTGTTGTTTACTTGTTTTAGGGAACACAATGCACTCCTCCAGTGAGGCAGTTGGCAATTTATGTCCCGCCCATCAGCATAACAAGGCTCCCTGTTCTCGAGGGCCTGTCTTGCCTTTCTGGTTTTTACACATTTTGTGGATGTCCCTTTTGACCGGTGGGAAGTGATACTTCTTTGTAGTGCAGATTTGCATTGCCCGCTTGCTTGCTTGGCCAAAAAGGGCGTATGCGTTTTCTCCTGAATATATTCAGGAGAAAACGCATACGCCCTTTTTGGCCAAGTGCACCATTGTCCAAGTTGTGCCCCTCTTCCTGTGCTTTACAGGCGATTCCAACGTACCTCTTGAAATCTGTTTCCTGCTATTTTGCCTCGCTTTCAAGTCCGCCTCGTTGACTTCCCTCAACAGATTTTTGGACAATAGTTGTCCTTTATCACTCTGCCAGTTTGTGAATTGCTGTGCCCCTGAGCTCCATTTCTCAACTCGTTTTTTGTGAGCTGAACGCAAGTCCAAAATTTTGGATCATGTCCTATACTGGTTCCCGGTGGGTGGCTGAGACTTTGGTTAATTCTTCTTCCTGCCGGGAAATTAGAGTGACATGTGCCCGTCCAAATGCCTAACAGCTACTCTCTCATGGGTTCTCCCTCGTCCCTTCCATCCTCTGCCAAATTGGGAACCTGTGCAAACCAGGAGGTTAAAGGGCCTGTCTCTCCAAGTTGGGAGATTGATAGTAAGGCAGTTGGAAAGTCAAACTGGAGCACCAGGAGAGGGACTATTCGTTGAGTTTTAGAAACCTTTCGTATTCACAGTGTGTCCATTCTCTAGGTTTCCTGTACATGTTATAGCTGTAGTAATATTCCCTTGAACATGGAGAGTTGGGACCCATGGAATGGGGGCCATGCATTATTGCTTGAAAGGGTCTGCATTTGCTCACCCAATCTCACCAATCCTCTCAGTCCCAAGTGTCCAGCCTTATGCCACATCCAGCTGTCATTGTAGATAGGGTCTTTCCAGGTTTCCTCAGACACCCTGAAGGAATTGTAAAGAATTTCCCTGTTTTTTGGTTTTGCTTTTGAAATTCCTTTTTATAGTGGGTTTGAGCTGATTCTCGCTGCCATGTTTATGCCACTCTAGACACACTTGATTCCCTCATGGAGTCATATCAATACATAGGTTTTAAGATTCTTACTAGTCAGATATATTCCTATGCGGGAAATATGGGGTTTTGAGTCTCTTTCACTAAGGAAGGTGTCGGTCTTGTCAATTCCAAAGTTGGTTTTTGAAACGGTCCCTGTGCTTATATCAAACTCTGGTTTTATGCATCACCCCACCTCTCCTTCCCCTTTATGCAGGCATAAGAGTGTTTTCTAAATGTGAGACTCTGTTCTCTTTCCTAACTCAGTTCACGTGTAGCCATGTTTACAGGATCTTCCTAAGTGATATCTTATGATAAGTTTCTTTTTCTGTGTGACTTATTTCACTTAGAATCATCGTACCTGAATCCACTCACTTTGCTGCTACTGGTCTTATGACATTGATTTCATGGCTGAGGGATATTCCATCGTACGTAAGTACCACAATGTTTTGAACCATTTTTATATTTCCTGGGATATTTAAGGTGTACCCAAGTTGAGGTTCTTGTAACCAGTGAAGCTCTAAATTTGGAGGTGGCTCTTTCTTATTGATTTTCAGTTTTCCCCAGGTATATTCCCTAGACTGGAAGTGGCCTTGGCTCTGTAGCTCTGTTGTTTACTTGTTTTAGGGAACACAATGCACTCCTCCAGTGAGGCAGTTGGCAATTTACATCCCGCCCATCAGCATAACAAGGCTCCCTGTTCTCCAGGGCCTGTCTTGCCTTTCTGGTTTTTACACATTTTGTGGATGTCCCTTTTGACCGGTGTGAAGTGATACTTCTTTGTAGTGCAGATTTGCATTGCCCGCTTGCTTGCTTGGCCAAAAAGGGCGTATGCGTTTTCTCCTGAATATATTCAGGAGAAAACGCATACGCCCTTTTTGGCCAAGTGCACCATTGTCCAAGTTGTGCCCCTCTTCCTGTGCTTTACAGGCGATTCCAAGGTACCTCTTGAAATCTGTTTCCTGCTATTTTGCCTCGCTTTCAAGTCCGCCTCGTTGACTTCCCTCAACAGATTTTTGGACGATAGTTGTCCTTTATCACTCTGCCAGTTTGTGAATTGCTGTGCCCCTGAGCTCCATTTCTCAACTCGTTTTTTGTGAGCTGAACGCAAGTCCAAAATTTTGGATCCTGTCCTATACTGGTTCCCGGTGGGTGGCTGAGACTTTGGTTAATTCTTCTTCCTGCCGGGAAATTAGAGTGACATGTGCCCGTCCAAATGCCTAACAGCTACTCTCTCATGGGTTCTCCCTCGTCCCTTCCATCCTCTGCCAAATTGGGAACCTGTGCAAACCAGGAGGTTAAAGGGCCTGTCTCTCCAAGTTGGGAGATTGATAGAAAGGCAGTTGGAAAGTCAAACTGGAGCACCAGGAGAGGGACTATTCGTTGAGTTTTAGAAACCTTTCGTATTCACAGTGTGTCCATTCTCTAGGTTTCCTGTACATGTTATAGCTGTAGTAATATTCCCTTGAACATGGAGAGTTGGGACCCATGGAATGGGGGCCATGCATTATTGCTTGAAAGGGTCTGCATTTGCTCACCCAATCTCACCAATCCTCTCAGTCCCAAGTGTCCAGCCTTATGCCACATCCAGCTGTCATTGTAGATAGGGTCTTTCCAGGTTTCCTCAGACACCCTGAAGGAATTGTAAAGAATTTCCCTGTTTTTTGGTTTTTCTTTTGAAATTCCTTTTTATAGTGGGTTTGAGCTGATTCTCGCTGCCATGTTTATGCCACTCTAGACACACTTGATTCCCTTATGGAGACATATCAATACATAGGTTTTAAGATTCTTACTAGTCAGATATATTCCGCTGCGGGAAATATGGGGTTTTGAGTCTCTTTCACGGAGGAAGGTGTCGGTTTTGTCAATTCCAAAGTTGGTTTTTGAAACGGTCCCTGTGCTTATATCAAACTCTGGTTTTATGCATCACCCCACCTCTCCTTCCCCTTTATGCAGGCATAAGAGTGTTTTCTAAATGTGAGACTCTGTTCTCTTTCCTAACTCAGTTCACGTGTAGCCATGTTTACAGGATCTTCCTAAGTGATATCTTATGATAAGTTTCTTTTTCTGTGTGACTTATTTCACTTAGAATCATCGTACCTGAATCCACTCACTTTGCTGCTACTGGTCTTATGACATTGATTTCATGGCTGAGGTATATTCCATCGTACGTAAGTACCACAATGTTTTGAACCATTTTTATATTTCCTGGGATATTTAAGGTGTACCCAAGTTGAGGTTCTTGTAGCCAGTGAAGCCCTAAATTTGGAGGTGGCTCTTTCTTATTGATTTTCAGTTTTCCCCAGGTATATTCCCTAGACTGGAAGTGGCCTTGGCTCTGTAGCTCTGTTGTTTACTTGTTTTAGGGAACACAATGCACTCCTCCAGTGAGGCAGTTGGCAATTTACATCCCGCCCATCAGCATAACAAGGCTCCCAGTTCTCCAGGGCCTGTCTTGCCTTTCTGGTTTTTACACATTTTGTGGATGTCCCTTTTGACCGGTGGGAAGTGATACTTCTTTGTAGTGCAGATTTGCATTGCCCGCTTGCTTGCTTGGCCAAAAAGGGCGTATGCGTTTTCTCCTGAATATATTCAGGAGAAAACGCATACGCCCTTTTTGGCCAAGTGCACCATTGTCCAAGTTGTGCCCCTCTTCCTGTGCTTTACAGGCGATTCCAACGTACCTCTTGAAATCTGTTTCCTGCTATTTTGCCTCACTTTCAAGTCCGCCTCGTTGACTTCCCTCAACAGATTTTTGGACGATAGTTGTCCTTTATCACTCTGCCAGTTTGTGAATTGCTGTGCCCCTGAGCTCCATTTCTCAACTCGTTTTTTGTGAGCTGAACGCAAGTCCAAAATTTTGGATCCTGTCCTATACTGGTTCCCGGTGGGTGGCTGAGACTTTGGTTAATTCTTCTTCCTGCCGGGAAATTAGAGTGACATGTGCCCGTCCAAATGCCTAACAGCTACTCTCAAATGGGTTCTCCCTCGTCCCTTCCATCCTCTGCCAAATTGGGAACCTGTGCAAACCAGGAGGTTAAAGGGCCTGTCTCTCCAAGTTGGGAGATTGATAGTAAGGCAGTTGGAAATTCAAACTGGAGCACCAGGAGAGGGACTATTCGTTGAGTTTTAGAAACCTTTCGTATTCACAGTGTGTCCATTCTCTAGGTTTCCTGTACATGTTATAGCTGTAGTAATATTCCCTTGAACCTGGAGAGTTGGGACCCATGGAATGGGGGCCATGCATTATTGCTTGAAAGGGTCTGCATTTGCTCACCCAATCTCACCAATCCTCTCAGTCCCAAGTGTCCAGCCTTATGCCACATCCAGCTGTCATTGTAGATAGGGTCTTTCCAGGTTTCCTCAGACACCCTGAAGGAATTGTAAAGAATTTCCCTGTTTTTTGGATTTGCTTTTGAAACTCCTTTTTATAGTGGGTTTGAGCTGATTCTCGCTGCCATGTTTATGCCACTCTAGACACACTTGATTCCCTTATGGAGACATATCAATACATAGGTTTTAAGATTCTTACTAGTCAGATATATTCCTCTGTGGGAAATATGGGGTTTTGAGTCTCTTTCACGGAGGAAGGTGTCGGTTTTGTCAATTCCAAAGTTGGTTTTTGAAACGGTCCCTGTGCTTATATCAAACTCTGGTTTTATGCATCACCCCACCTCTCCTTCCCCTTTATGCAGGCATAAGAGTGTTTTCTAAATGTGAGACTCTGTTCTCTTTCCTAACTCAGTTCACGTGTAGCCATGTTTACAGGATCTTCATAAGTGATATCTTATGATAAGTTTCTTTTTCTGTGTGACTTATTTCACTTAGAATCATCGTACCTGAATCCACTCACTTTGCTGCTACTGGTCTTATGACATTGATTTCATGGCTGAGGGATATTCCATCGTACGTAAGTACCACAATGTTTTGAACCATTTTTATATTTCCTGGGATATTTAAGGTGTACCCCAGTTGAGGTTCTTGTAGCCAGTGCAGCCCTAAATTTGGAGGTGGCTCTTTCTTATTGATTTTCAGTTTTCCCCAGGTATATTCCCTAGACTGGAAGTGGCCTTGGCTCTGTAGCTCTGTTGTTTACTTGTTTTAGGGAACACAATGCACTCCTCCAGTGAGGCAGTTGGCAATTTATATCCCGCCCATCAGCATAACAAGGCTCCCTGTTCTCCAGGGCCTGTCTTGCCTTTCTGGTTTTTACACATTTTGTGGATGTCCCTTTTGACCGGTGGGAAGTGATACTTCTTTGTAGTGCAGATTTGCATTGCCTGCTTGCTTGCTTGGCCAAAAAGGGCGTATGCGTTTTCTCCTGAATATATTCAGGAGAAAACGCATACGCCCTTTTTGGCCAAGTGCACCATTGTCGAAGTTGTGCCCCTCTTCCTGTGCTTTACAGGCGATTCCAAGGTTCCTCTTGAAATTTGTTTCCTGCTATTTTGCCTCGCTTTCAAGTCCGCCTCGTTGACTTCCCTCAACAGATTTTTGGACGATAGTTGTCCTTTATCACTCTGCCAGTTTGTGAATTGCTGTGCCCCTGAGCTCCATTTCTCAACTCGTTTTTTGTGAGCTGAACGCAAGTCCAAAATTTTGGATCATGTCCTATACTGGTTCCCGGTGGGTGGCTGAGACTTTGGTTAATTCTTCTTCCTGCCGGGAAATTAGAGTGACATGTGCCCGTCCAAATGCCTAACAGCTACTCTCTCATGGGTTCTCCCTCGTCCCTTCCATCCTCTGCCAAATTGGGAACCTGTGCAAACCAGGAGGTTAAAGGGCCTGTCTCTCCAAGTTGGGAGATTGATAGTAAGGCAGTTGGAAAGTCAAACTGGAGCACCAGGAGAGGGACTATTCGTTGAGTTTTAGAAACCTTTCGTATTCACAGTGTGTCCATTCTCTAGGTTTCCTGTACATGTTATAGCTGTAGTAATATTCCCTTGAACATGGAGAGTTGGGAACCATGGAATGGGGGCCATGCATTATTGCTTGAAAGGGTCTGCATTTGCTCACCCAATCTCACCAATCCTCTCAGTCCCAAGTGTCCAGCCTTATGCCACATCCAGCTGTCATTGTAGATAGGGTCTTTCCAGGTTTCCTCAGACACCCTGAAGGAATTGTAAAGAATTTCCCTGTTTTTTGGTTTTGCTTTTGAAATTCATTTTTATAGTGGGTTTGAGCTGATTCTCGCTTCCATGTTTATGCCACTCTAGAAACACTTGATTCCCTTATGGAGACATATCAATACATAGGTTTTAAGATTCTTACTAGTCAGATATATTCCTCTGTGGGAAATATGGGTTTTTGAGTCTCTTTCACTAAGGAAGGTGTCGGTCTTGTCAATTCCAAAGTTGGTTTTTGAAACGGTCCCTGTGCTTATATCAAACTCTGGTTTTATGCATCACCCCACCTCTCCTTCCCCTTTATGCAGGCATAAGAGTGTTTTCTAAATGTGAGACTCTGTTCTCTTTCCTAACTCAGTTCACGTGTAGCCATGTTTACAGGATCTTCCTAAGTGATATCTTATGATAAGTTTCTTTTTCTGTGTGACTTATTTCACTTAGAATCATCGTACCTGAATCCACTCACTTTGCTGCTACTGGTCTTATGACATTGATTTCATGGCTAAGGGATATTCCATCGTACGTAAGTACCACAATATTTTGAACCATTTTTATATTTCCTGGGATATTTAAGGTGTACCCAAGTTGAGGTTCTTGTAGTCAGTGCAGCCCTAAATTTGGAGGTGGCTCTTTCTTATTGATTTTCAGTTTTCCCAAGGTATATTCCCTAGACTGGAAGTGGCCTTGGCTCTGTAGCTCTGTTGTTTACTTGTTTTAGGGAACACAATGCACTCCTCCAGTGAGGCAGTTGGCAATTTACATCCCGCCCATCAGCATAACAAGGCTCCCAGTTCTCCAGGGCCTGTCTTGCCTTTCTGGTTTTTACACATTTTGTGGATGTCCCTTTTGACCGGAGGGAAGTGATACTTCTTTGTAGTGCAGATTTGCATTGCCCGCTTGCTTGCTTGGCCAAAAAGGGCGTATGCGTTTTCTCCTGAATATATTCAGGAGAAAACGCATACGCCCTTTTTGGCCAAGTGCCCCATTGTCCAAGTTGTGCCCCTCTTCCTGTGCTTTACAGGCTATTCCAATGTACCTCTTGAAATCTGTTTCCTGCTATTTTGCCTCACTTTCAAGTCCGCCTCGTTGACTTCCCTCAACAGATTTTTGGACGATAGTTGTCCTTTATCACTCTGCCAGTTTGTGAATTGCTGTGCCCCTGAGCTCCATTTCTCAACTCGTTTTTTGTGAGCTGAACGCAAGTCCAAAATTTTGGATCATGTCCTATACTGGTTCCCGGTGGGTGGCTGAGACTTTGTTTAATTCTTCTTCCTGCCGGGAAATTAGAGTGACATGTGCCCGTCTAAATGCCTAACAGCTACTCTCTCATGGGTTCTCCCTCGTCCCTTCCATCCTCTGCCAAATTGGGAACCTGTGCAAACCAGGAGCTTAAATGGCCTGTCTCTCCAAGTTGGGAGATTGATAGTAAGGCAGTTGGAAAGTTAAACTGGAGCACCAGGAGAGGGACTATTCGTTGAGTTTTAGAAACCTTTCGTATTCACAGTGTGTCCATTCTCTAGGTTTCCTGTACATGTTATAGCTGTAGTAATATTCCCTTGAACCTGGAGAGTTGGGACCCATGGAATGGGGGCCATGCATTATTGCTTGAAAGGGTCTGCATTTGCTCACCCAATCTCACCAATCCTCTCAGTCCCAAGTGTCCAGCCTTATGCCACATCCAGCTGTCATTGTAGATAGGGTCTTTCCAGGTTTCCTCAGACACCCTGAAGGAATTGTAAAGAATTTCCCTGTTTTTTGGTTTTGCTTTTGAAATTCCTTTTTATAGTGGCTTTGAGCTGATTCTCGCTGCCATGTTTATGCCACTCTAGACACACTTGATTCCCTTATGGAGACATATCAATACATAGGATTTAAGATTCTTACTAGTCAGATATATTCCTCTGCGGGAAATATGGGGTTTTGAGTCTCTTTCACTGAGGAAGGTGTAGGTCTTGTCTATTCCAAAGTTGGTTTTTGGAACGGTCCCTGTGCTTATATCAAACTCTGGTTTTATGCATCACCCCACCTCTCCTTCCCCTTTATGCAGGCATAAGAGTGTTTTCTAAATGTGAGACTCTGTTCTCTTTCCTAACTCAGTTCACGTGTAGCCATGTTTACAGGATCTTCATAAGTGATATATTATGATAAGTTTCTTTTTCTGTGTGACTTATTTCACTTAGAATCATCGTACCTGAATCCACTCACTTTGCTGCTACTGGTCTTATGACATTGATTTCATCGCTGAGGGATATTCCATCAAACGTAAGTACCACAATGTTTTGAACCATTTTTATATTTCCTGGGATATTTAAGGTGTACCCAAGTTGAGGTTCTTGTAGTCAGTGCATCCCTAAATTTGGAGGTGGCTCTTTCTTATTGATTTTCAGTTTTCCCAAGGTATATTCCCTAGACTGGAAGTGGCCTTGGCTCTGTAGCTCTGTTGTTTACTTGTTTTAGGGAACACAATGCACTCCTCCAGTGAGGCATTTGGCAATTTACATCCCGCCCATCAGCATAACAAGGCTCCCAGTTCTCCAGGGCCTGTCTTGCCTTTCTGGTTTTTACACATTTTGTGGATGTCCCTTTTGACCGGTGGGAAGTGATACTTCTTTGTAGTGCAGATTTGCATTGCCCGCTTGCTTGCTTGGCCAAAAAGGGCGTATGCGTTTTCTCCTGAATATATTCAGGAGAAAACGCATACGCCCTTTTTGGCCAAGTGCACCATTGTCCAAGTTGTGCCCCTCTTCCTGTGCTTTACAGGCGATTCCAACGTACCTCTTGAAATCTGTTTCCTGCTATTTTGCCTCACTTTCAAGTCCGCCTCGTTGACTTCCCTCAACAGACTTTTGGACGATAGTTGTCCTTTATCACTCTGCCAGTTTGTGAATTGCTGTGCCCCTGAGCTCCATTTCTCAACTCGTTTTTTGTGAGCTGAACGCAAGTCCAAAATTTTGGATCATGTCCTATACTGGTTCCCGGTGGGTGGCTGAGACTTTGGTTAATTCTTCTTCCTGCCGGGAAATTAGAGTGACATTTGCCCGTCCAAATGCCTAACAGCTACTCTCTCATTGGTTCTCCCTCGTCCCTTCCATCCTCTGCCAAATTGGGAACCTGTGCAAACCAGGAGGTTAAAGGGCCTGTCTCTCCAAGTTGGAAGATTGATAGTAAGGCAGTTGGAAAGTCAAACTGGAGCACCAGGAGAGGGACTATTCGTTGAGTTTTAGAAACCTTTCGTATTCACAGTGTGTCCATTCTCTAGGTTTCCTGTACATGTTATAGCTGTAGTAATATTCCCTTGAACCTGGAGAGTTGGGACCCATGGAATGGGGGCCATGCATTATTGCTTGAAAGGGTCTGCATTTGCTCACCCAATCTCACCAATCCTCTCAGTCCCAAGTGTCCAGCCTTATGCCACATCCAGCTGTCATTGTAGATAGGGTCTTTCCATGTTTCCTCAGACACCCTGAAGGAATTGTAAAGAATTTCCCTGTTTTTTGGTTTTGCTTTTGAAATTCCTTTTTATAGTGGCTTTGAGCTGATTCTCGCTGCCATGTTTATGCCACTCTAGACACACTTGATTCCCTTATGGAGACATATCAATACATAGGATTTAAGATTCTTACTAGTCAGATATATTCCTCTGCGGGAAATATGGGGTTTTGAGTCTCTTTCACTGAGGAAGGTGTAGGTCTTGTCTATTCCAAAGTTGGTTTTTGGAACGGTCCCTGTGCTTATATCAAACTCTGGTTTTATGCATCACCCCACCTCTCCTTCCCCTTTATGCAGGCATAAGAGTGTTTTCTAAATGTGAGACTCTGTTCTCTTTCCTAACTCAGTTCACGTGTAGCCATGTTTACAGGATCTTCATAAGTGATATCTTATGATAAGTTTCTTTTTCTGTGTGACTTATTTCACTTAGAATCATCGTACCTGAATCCACTCACTTTGCTGCTACTGGTCTTATGACATTGATTTCATCGCTGAGGGATATTCAATCATACGTAAGTACCACAATGTTTTGAACCATTTTTATATTTCCTGGGATATTTAAGGTGTACCCAAGTTGAGGTTCTTGTAGTCAGTGCAGCCCTAAATTTGGAGGTGGCTCTTTCTTATTGATTTTCAGTTTTCCCAAGGTATATTCCCTAGACTGGAAGTGGCCTTGGCTCTGTAGCTCTGTTGTTTACTTGTTTTAGGGAACACAATGCACTCCTCCATTGAGGCAGTTGGCAATTTACATCCTGCCCATCAGCATAACAAGGCTCCCAGTTCTCCAGGGCCTGTCTTGCCTTTCTGGTTTTTACACATTTTGTGGATGTCCCTTTTGACCGGTGGGAAGTGATACTTCTTTGTAGTGCAGATTTGCATTTCCCGCTTGCTTGCTTGGCCAAAAAGGGCGTATGCGTTTTCTCCTGAATATATTCAGGAGAAAACGCATACGCCCTTTTTGGCCAAGTGCACCATTGTCCAAGTTGTGCCCCTCTTCCTGTGCTTTACAGGCGATTCCAACGTACCTCTTGAAATCTGTTTCCTGCTATTTTGCCTCACATTCAAGTCCGCCTCGTTGACTTCCCTCAACAGACTTTTGGACGATAGTTGTCCTTTATCACTCTGCCAGTTTGTGAATTGCTGTGCCCCTGAGCTCCATTTCTCAACTCGTTTTTTGTGAGCTGAACGCAAGTCCAAAATTTTGGATCCTGTCCTATACTGGTTCCCGGTGGGTGGCTGAGACTTTGGTTAATTCTTCTTCCTGCCGGGAAATTAGAGTGACATGTGCCCGTCCAAATGCCTAACAGCTACTCTCTCATGGGTTCTCCCTCGTCCCTTCCATCCTCTGCCAAATTGGGAACCTGTGCAAACCAGGAGGTTAAAGGGCCTGTCTCTCCAAGTTGGGAGATTGATAGTAAGGCAGTTGGAAAGTCAAACTGGAGCACCAGGAGAGGGACTATTCGTTGAGTTTTAGAAACCTTTCGTATTCACAGTGTGTCCATTCTCTAGGTTTCCTGTACATGTTATAGCTGTAGTAATATTCCCTTGAACCTGGAGAGTTGGGACCCATGGAATGGGGGCCATGCATTATTGCTTGAAAGGGTCTGCATTTGCTCACCCAATCTCACCAATCCTCTCAGTCCCAAGTGTCCAGCCTTATGCCACATCCAGCTGTCATTGTAGATAGGGTCTTTCCAGGTTTCCTCAGACACCCTGAAGGAATTGTAAAGAATTTCCCTGTTTTTTGGTTTTGCTTTTGAAATTCCTTTTTATAGTGGGTTTGAGCTGATTCTCGCTGCCATGTTTATGCCACTCTAGACACACTTGATTCCCTTATGGAGACATATCAATACATAGGTTTTAAGATTCTTACTAGTCAGATATATTCCTCTGTGGGAAATATGGGGTTTTGAGTCTCTTTCACGGAGGAAGGTGTCGGTTTTGTCAATTCCAAAGTTGGTTTTTGAAACGGTCCCTGTGCTTATATCAAACTCTGGTTTTATGCATCACCCCACCTCTCCTTCCCCTTTATGCAGGCATAAGAGTGTTTTCTAAATGTGAGACTCTGTTCTCTTTCCTAACTCACTTCACGTGTAGCCATGTTTACAGGATCTTCCTAAGTGATATCTTATGATAAGTTTCTTTTTCTGTGTGACTTATTTCACTTAGAATCATCGTACCTGAATCCACTCACTTTGCTGCTACTGGTCTTATGACATTGATTTCATGGCTGAGGGATATTCCATCGTACCTAAGTACCACAATGTTTTGAACCATTTTTATATTTCCTGGGATATTTAAGGTGTACCCAAGTTGAGGTTCTTGTAGCCAGTGCAGCCCTAAATTTGGAGGTGGCTCTTTCTTATTGATTTTCAGTTTTCCCAAGGTATATTCCCTAGACTGGAAGTGGCCTTGGCTCTGTAGCTCTGTTGTTTACTTGTTTTAGGGAACACAATGCACTCCTCCAGTGAGGCAGTTGGCAATTTACATCCCGCCCATCAGCATAACAAGGCTCCCAGTTCTCCAGGGCCTGTCTTGCCTTTCTGGTTTTTACACATTTTGTGGATGTCCCTTTTGACCGGTGGGAAGTGATACTTCTTTGTAGTGCAGATTTGCATTGCCCGATTGCTTGCTTGGCCAAAAAGGGCGTATGCGTTTTCTCCTGAATATATTCAGGAGAAAACGCATACGCCCTTTTTGGCCAAGTGCACCATTGTCCAAGTTGTGCCCCTCTTCCTGTGCTTTACAGGTGATTCCAACGTACCTCTTGCAATCTGTTTCCTGCTATTTTGCTTCACTTTCAAGTCCGCCTCGTTGACTTCCCTCAACAGATTTTTGGACGATAGTTGTCCTTTATCACTCTGCCAGTTTGTGAATTACTGTGCCCCTGAGCTCCATTTCTCAACTCGTTTTTTGTGAGCTGAACGCAAGTCCAAAATTTTGGATCCTGTCCTATACTGGTTTCCGGTGGTTGGCTGAGACTTTGGTTAATTCTTCTTCCTGCCGGGAAATTAGAGTGACATGTGCCCATCCAAATGCCTAACAGCTACTCTCTCATGGGTTCTCCCTCGTCCCTTCCATCCTCTGGCAAATTGGGAACCTGTGCAAACCAGGAGGTTAAAGGGCCTGTCTCTCCAAGTTGGGAGATTGATAGTAAGGCAGTTGGAAAGTCAAACTGGAGCACAAGGAGAGGGACTATTCGTTGAGTTTTAGAAACCTTTCGTATTCACAGTGTGTCCATTCTCTAGGTTTCCTGTACATGTTATAGCTGTAGTAATATTCCCTTGAACATGGAGAGTTGGGACCCATGGAATGGGGGCCATGCATTATTGCTTGAAAGGGTCTGCATTCGCTCACCCAATCTCACCAATCCTCTCAGTCCCAAGTGTCCAGCCTTATGCCACATCCAGCTGTCATTGTAGATAGGGTCTTTCCAGGTTTCCTCAGACACCCTGAAGGAATTGTAAAGAATTTCCCTGTTTTTTGGTTTTGCTTTTGAAATTCCTTTTTATAGTGGGTTTGAGCTGATACTCGCTGCCATGTTTATGCCACTCTAGACACACTTGATTCCCTTATGGAGACATATCAATACATAAGTTTTAAGATTCTTACTAGTCAGATATATTCCTCTGTGGGAAATATGGGGTTTTGAGTCTCTTTCACTGAGGAAGGTGTCGGTCTTGTCAATTCCAAAGTTGGTTTTTGAAACGGTCCCTGTGCTTATATCAAACTCTGGTTTTATGCATCACCCCACCTCTCCTTCCCCTTTATGCATGCATAAGAGTGTTTTCTAAATGTGAGACTCTGTTCTCTTTCCTAACTCAGTTCACGTGTAGCCATGTTTACAGGATCTTCATAAGTGATATCTTATGATAAGTTTCTTTTTCTGTGTGACTTATTTCACTTAGAATCATCGTACCTGAATCCACTCACTTTGCTGCTACTGGTCTTATGACATTGATTTCATGGCTGAGGGATATTCCATCGTACGTAAGTACCACAATGTTTTGAACCATTTTTATATTTCCTGGGATATTTAAGGTGTACCCAAGTTGAGGTTCTTGTAGTCAGTGCAGCCCTAAATTTGGAGGTGGCTCTTTCTTATTGATTTTCAGTTTTCCCAAGGTATATTCCCTAGACTGGAAGTGGCCTTGGCTCTGTAGCTCTGTTGTTTACTTGTTTTAGGGAACACAATGCACTCCTCCAGTGAGGCAGTTGGCAATTTACATCCCGCCCATCAGCATAACAAGGCTCCCAGTTCTCCAGGGCCTGTCTTGCCTTTCTGGTTTTTACACATTTTGTGGATGTCCCTTTTGACCGGTGGGAAGTGATACTTCTTTGTAGTGCAGATTTGCATTGCCCGCTTGCTTGCTTGGCCAAAAAGGGCGTATGCGTTTTCTCCTGAATATATTCAGGAGAAAACGCATACGCCCTTTTTGGCCAACTGCACCATTGTCCAAGTTGTGCCCCTCTTCCTGTGCTTTACAGGCGATTCCAAGGTACCTCTTGAAATCTGTTTCCTGCTATTTTGCCTCACTTTCAAGTCCGCCTCGTTGACTTCCCTCAACAGATTTTTGGACGATAGTTGTCCTTTATCACTCTGCCAGTTTGTGAATTGCTGTGCCCCTGAGCTCCATTTCTCAACTCGTTTTTTGTGAGCTGAACGCAAGTCCAAAATTTTGGATCGTGTCCTATACTGGTTCCCCGTGGGTTGCTGAGACTTTGGTTAATTCTTCTTCCTGCCGGGAAATTAGAGTGACATGTGCCCGTCCAAATGCCTAACAGCTACTCTCTCATGGGTTCTCCCTCGTCCTTTCCATCCTCTGGCAAAGTGGGAACCTGTGCAAACCAGGAGGTTAAAGGGCCTGTCTCTCCAAGTTGGGAGATTGATAGTAAGGCAGTTGGAAAGTCAAACTGGAGCACCTGGAGAGGGACTATTCGTTGAGTTTTAGAAACCTTTCGTATTCACAATGTGTCCATTCTCTAGGTTTCCTGTACATGTTATAGCTGTAGTAATATTCCCTTGAACCTGGAGAGTTGGGACCCATGGAATGGGGGCCATGCATTATTGCTTGAAAGGGTCTGCATTTGCTCACCCAATCTCACCAATCCTCTCAGTCCCAAGTGTCCAGCCTTATGCCACATCCAGCTGTCATTGTAGATAGGGTCTTTCCAGGTTTCCTCAGACACCCTGAAGGAATTGTAAAGAATTTCCCTGTTTTTTGGTTTTGCTTTTGAAATTCCTTTTTATAGTGGGTTTGAGCTGATTCTCGCTTCCATGTTTATGCCACTCTAGACACACTTGATTCCCTTATGGAGACATATCAATACATAGGTTTTAAGATTCTTACTAGTGAAATATATTCCTCTAAGGGAAATATGCGGTTTTGAGTCTCTTTCACTAAGGAAGGTGTCGGTCTTGTCAATTCCAAAGTTGGTTTTTGAAACGGTCCCTGTGCTTATATCAAACTCTGGTTTTATGCATCACCCCACCTCTCCTTCCCCTTTATGCAGGCATAAGAGTGTTTTCTAAATGTGAGACTCTGTTCTCTTTCCTAACTCAGTTCACGTGTAGCCATGTTTACAGGATCTTCCTAAGTGATATCTTATGATAAGTTTCTTTTTCTGTGTGACTTATTTCACTTAGAATCATCGTACCTGAATCCACTCACTTTGCTGCTACTGGTCTTATGACATTGATTTCATGGCTGAGGGATATTCCATCGTACGTAAGTACCACAATGTTTTGAACCATTTTTATATTTCCTGGGATATTTAAGGTGTACCCAAGTTGAGGTTCTTGTAGCCAGTGCAGCCCTAATTTTGGAGGTGGCTCTTTCTTATTGATTTTCAGTTTTCCCAAGGTATATTCCCTAGACTGGAAGTGGCCTTGGCTCTGTAGCTCTGTTGTTTACTTGTTTTAGGGAACACAATGCACTCCTCCAGTGAGGCAGTTGGCAATTTACATCCCGCCCATCAGCATAACAAGGCTCCCTGTTCTCCAGGGCCTGTCTTGCCTTTCTGGTTTTTACACATTTTGTGGATGTCCCTTTTGACCGGTGGGAAGTGATACTTCTTTGTAGTGCAGATTTGCATTGCCCGATTGCTTGCTTGGCCAAAAAGGGCGTATGCGTTTTCTCCTGAATATATTCAGGAGAAAACGCATACGCCCTTTTTGGCCAAGTGCACCATTGTCCAAGTTGTGCCCCTCTTCCTGTGCTTTACAGGCGATTCCAACGTACCTCTTGAAATCTGTTTCCTGCTATTTTGCCTCACTTTCAAGTCCGCCTCGTTGACTTCCCTCAACAGATTTTTGGACGATAGTTGTCCTTTATCACTCTGCCAGTTTGTGAATTGCTGTGCCCCTGAGCACCATTTCTCAACTCGTTTTTTGTGAGCTGAACGCAAGTCCAAAATTTTGGATCATGTCCTATACTGGTTTCCGGAAGGTGGCTGAGACTTTGGTTAATTCTTCTTCCTGCCGGGAAATTAGAGTGACATGTGCCCGTCCAAATGCCTAACAGCTACTCTCTCATGGGTTCTCCCTCGTCCCTTCCATCCTCTGCCAAATTGGGAACCTGTGCAAACCAGGAGGTTAAAGGGCCTGTCTCTCCAAGTTGGGAGATTGATAGTAAGGCAGTTGGAAAGTCAAACTGGAGCACCAGGAGAGGGACTATTCGTTGAGTTTTAGAAACCTTTCGTATTCACAGTGTGTCCATTATCTAGGTTTCCTGTACATGTTATAGCTGTAGTAATATTCCCTTGAACCTGGAGAGTTGGGACCCATGGAATGGGGGCCATGCATTATTGCTTGAAAGGGTCTGCATTTGCTCACCCAATCTCACCAATCCTCTCAGTCCCAAGTGTCCAGCCTTATGCCACATCCAGCTGTCATTGTAGATAGGGTCTTTCCAGGTTTCCTCAGACACCCTGAAGGAATTGTAAAGAATTTCCCTGTTTTTTGGTTTTGCTTTTGAAATTCCTTTTTATAGTGGGTTTGAGCTGATTCTCGCTGCCATGTTTATGCCACTCTAGACACACTTGATTCCCTTATGGAGTCATATCAATACATAGGTTTTAAGATTCTTACTAGTCAGATATATTCCTCTGCGGGAAATATGGGGTTTTGACTCTCTTTCACTGAGGAAGGTGTAGGTCTTGTCTATTCCAAAGTTGGTTTTTGGAACGGTCCCTGTGTTTATATCAAACTCTGGTTTTATGCATCACCCCACCTCTCCATCCCCTTTATGCAGGCATAAGTCTGTTTTCTAAATGTGAGACTCTGTTCTCTTTCCTAACTCAGTTCACGTGTAGCCATGTTTACAGGATCTTCATAAGTGATATCTTATGATAAGTTTCTTTTTCTGTGTGACTTATTTCACTTAGAATCATCGTACCTGAATCCACTCACTTTGCTGCTACTGGTCTTATAACATTGATTTCATGGCTGAGGGATATTCCATCATACGTAAGTACCACAATGTTTTGAACCATTTTTATATTTCCTGGGATATTTAAGGTGTACCCAAGTTGAGGTTCTTGTAGTCAGTGCAGCCCTAAATTTGGAGGTGGCTCTTTCTTATTGATTTTCAGTTTTCCCAAGGTATATTCCCTAGACTGGAAGTGGCCTTGGCTCTGTAGCTCTGTTGTTTACTTGTTTTAGGGAACACAATGCACTCCTCCAGTGAGGCAGTTGGCAATTTACATCCCGCCCATCAGCATAACAAGGCTCCCAGTTCTCCAGGGCCTGTCTTGCCTTTCTGGTTTTTACACATTTTGTGCATGTCCCTTTTGACCGGTGGGAAGTGATACTTCTTTGTAGTGCAGATTTGCATTGCCCGCTTGCTTGCTTGGCCAAAAAGGGCGTATGCGTTTTCTCCTGAATATATTCAGGAGAAAACGCATACACCCTTTTTGGCCAAGTGCACCATTGTCCAAGTTGTGCCCCTCTTCCTGTGCTTTACAGGCGATTCCAAGGTACCTCTTGAAATCTGTTTCCTGCTATTTTGCCTCGCTTTCAAGTCCGCCTCGTTGACTTCCCTCAACAGATTTTTGGACGATAGTTGTCCTTTATCACTCTGCCAGTTTGTGAATTGCTGTGCCCCTGAGCTCCATTTCTCAACTCGTTTTTTGTGAGCTGAACGCAAGTCCAAAATTTTGGATCATGTCCTATACTGGTTCCCGGTGGGTGGCTGAGACTTTGGTTAATTCTTCTTCCTGCCGGGAAATTAGAGTGACATGTGCCCGTCCAAATGCCTAACAGCTACTCTCTCATGGGTTCTCCCTCGTCCCTTCCATCCTCTGCCAAATTGGGAACCTGTGCAAACCAGGAGGTTAAAGGGCCTGTCTCTCCAAGTTGGGAGATTGATAGTAAGGCAGTTGGAAAGTCAAACTGGAGCACCAGGAGAGGGACTATTCGTTGAGTTTTAGAAACCTTTCATATTCACAGTGTGTACATTCTCTAGGTTTCCTGTACATGTTATAGCTGTAGTAATATTCCCTTGAACATGGAGAGTTGGGACCCATGGAATGGGGGCCATGCATTATTGCTTGAAAGGGTCTGCATTCGCTCACCCAATCTCACCAATCCTCTCAGTCCCAAGTGTCCAGCCTTATGCCACATCCAGCTGTCATTGTAGATAGGGTCTTTCCAGGTTTCCTCAGACACCCTGAAGGAATTGTAAAGAATTTCCCTGTTTTTTGGTTTTGCTTTTGAAATTCCTTTTTATAGTGGGTTTGAGCTGATACTCGCTGCCATGTTTATGCCACTCTAGACACACTTGATTCCCTTATGGAGACATATCAATACATAAGTTTTAAGTTTCTTACTAATCAGATATATTCCTCTGTGGGAAATATGGGGTTTTGAGTCTCTTTCACTGAGGAAGGTGTCGGTCTTGTCAATTCCAAAGTTGGTTTTTGAAACGGTCCCTGTGCTTATATCAAACTCTGGTTTTATGCATCACCCCACCTCTCATTCCCCTTTATGCAGGCATAAGAGTGTTTTCTAAATGTGAGACTCTGTTCTCTTTCCTAACTCAGTTCACGTGTAGCCATGTTTACAGGATCTTCATAAGTGATATCTTATGATAAGTTTCTTTTTCTGTGTGACTTATTTCACTTAGAATCATCGTACCTGAATCCACTCACTTTGTTGCTACTGGTCTTATGACATTGATTTCATGGCTGAGGGATATTCCATCGTACGTAAGTACCACAATGTTTTGAACCATTTTTATATTTCCTGGGATATTTAAGGTGTACCCAAGTTGAGGTTCTTGTAGCCAGTGAAGCCCTAAATTTGGAGGTGGCTCTTTCTTATTGATTTTCAGTTTTCCCAAGGTATATTCCCTAGACTGGAAGTGGCCTTGGCTCTGTAGCTCTGTTGTTTACTTGTTTTAGGGAACACAATGCACTCCTCCAGTGAGGCAGTTGGCAATTTACATCCCGCCCATCAGCATAACAAGGCTCCCAGTTCTCCAGGGCCTGTCTTGCCTTTCTGGTTTTTACACATTTTGTGGATGTCCCTTTTGACCGGTGGGAAGTGGTACTTCTTTGTAGTGCAGATTTGCATTGCCCGCTTGCTTGCTTGGCCAAAAAGGGCGTATGCATTTTCTCCTGAATATATTCAGGAGAAAACGCATACGCCCTTTTTGGCCAAGTGCACCATTGTCCATGTTGTGCCCCTCTTCCTGTGCTTTACAGACGATTCCAAGGTACCTCTTGAAATCTGTTTCCTGCTATTTTGCCTCGCTTTCAAGTCCGCCTCGTTGACTTCCCTCAACAGATTTTTGGACGATAGTTGTCCTTTATCACTCTGCCAGTTTGTGAATTGCTGTGCCCCTGAGCTCCATTTCTCAACTCGTTTTTTGTGAGCTGAACGCAAGTCCAAAATTTTGGATCGTGTCCTATACTGGTTCCCAGTGGGTGGCTGAGACTTTGGTTAATTCTTCTTCCTGCCGGGAAATTAGAGTGACATGTGCCCGTCCAAATGCCTAACAGCTACTCTCTCATGGGTTCTCCCTCGTCCTTTCCATCCTCTGGCAAAGTGGGAACCTGTGCAAACCAGGAGGTTAAAGGGCCTGTCTCTCCAAGTTGGGAGATTGATAGTAAGGCAGTTGGAAAGTCAAACTGGAGCACCAGGACAGGGACTATTCGTTGAGTTTTAGAAACCTTTCGTATTCACAGTGTGTCCATTCTCTAGGTTTCCTGTACATGTTATAGCTGTAGTAATATTCCCTTGAACCTGGAGAGTTGGAACCCATGGAATGGGGGCCATGCATTATTGCTTGAAAGGGTCTGCATTTGCTCACCCAATCTCACCAATCCTCTCAGTCCCAAGTGTCCAGCCTTATGCCACATCCAGCTGTCATTGTAGATAGGGTCTTTCCAGGTTTCCTCAGACACCCTGAAGGAATTGTAAAGAATTTCCCTGTTTTTTGGTTTTGCTTTTGAAATTCCTTTTTATAGTGGGTTTGAGCTGATTCTCGCTGCCATGTTTATGCCACTCTAGACACACTTGATTCCCTTATGGAGACATATCAATACATAGGATTTAAGATTCTTACTAGTCAGATATATTCCTCTGCGGGAAATATGGGGTTTTGAGTCTCTTTCACTGAGGAAGGTGTAGGTCTTGTCTATTCCAAAGTTGGTTTTTGAAACGGTCCCTGTGCTTATATCAAACTCTGGTTTTATGCATCACCCCACCTCTCCTTCCCCTTTATGCAGGCATAAGAGTTTTTTCTAAATGTGAGACTCTGTTCTCTTTCCTAACTCAGTTCACGTGTAGCCATGTTTACAGGATCTTCCTAAGTGATATCTTATGATAAGTTTCTTTTTCTGTGTGACTTATTTCACTTAGAATCATCGTACCTGAATCCACTCACTTTGTTGCTACTGGTCTTATGACATTGTTTTCATGGCTGAGGGATATTCCATCGTACGTAAGTACCACAATGTTTTGAACCATTTTTATATTTCCTGGGATATTTAAGGTGTACCCAAGTTGAGGTTCTTGTAGCCAGTGCAGCCCTAAATTTGGAGGTGGCTCTTTCTTATTGATTTTCAGTTTTCCCAAGGTATATTCCCTAGACTGGAAGTGGCCTTGGCTCTGTAGCTCTGTTGTTTACTTGTTTTAGGGAACACAATGCACTCCTCCAGTGAGGCAGTTGGCAATTTACATCCCGCCCATCAGCATAACAAGGCTCCCTGTTCTCGAGGGCCTGTCTTGCCTTTCTGGTTTTTACACATTTTGTGGATGTCCCTTTTGACCAGTGGGAAGTGATACTTCTTTGTAGTGCAGATTTGCATTGCCCGATTGCTTGCTTGGCCAAAAAGGGCGTATGCGTTTTCTCCTGAATATATTCAGGAGAAAACGCATACGCCCTTTTTGGCCAAGTGCACCATGGTCCAAGTTGTGCCCCTCTTCCTGTGCTTTACAGGCGATTCCAAGGTACCTCTTGAAATCTGTTTCCTGCTATTTTGCCTCGCTTTCAAGTCCGCCTCGTTGACTTCCCTCAACAGATTTTTTGACGATAGTTGTCCTTTATCACTCTACCAGTTTGTGAATTGCTGTGCCCCTGAGCTCCATTTCTCAACTCGTTTTTTGTGAGCTGAACGCAAGTCCAAAATTTTGGATCATGTCCTATACTGGTTCCCGGTGGGTGGCTGAGACTTTGGTTAATTCTTCTTCCTGCCGGGAAATTAGAGTGACATGTGCCCGTCCAAATGCCTAACAGCTACTCTCTCATGGGTTCTCCCTCGTCCCTTCCATCCTCTGCCAAATTGGGAACCTGTGCAAACCAGGAGGTTAAAGGGCCTGTCTCTCCAAGTTGGGAGATTGATAGTAAGGCAGTTGGAAAGTCAAACTGGAGCACCAGGAGAGGGACTATTCGTTGAGTTTTAGAAACCTTTCGTATTCACAGTGTGTACATTCTCTAGGTTTCCTGTACATGTTATAGCTGTAGTAATATTCCCTTAAACATGGAGAGTTGGGACCCATGGAATGGGGGCCATGCATTATTGCTTGAAAGGGTCTGCATTCGCTCACCCAATCTCACCAATCCTCTCAGTCCCAAGTGTCCAGCCTTATGCCACATCCAGCTGTCATTGTAGATAGGGTCTTTCCAGGTTTCCTCAGACACCCTGAAGGAATTGTAAAGAATTTCCCTGTTGTTTGGTTTTGCTTTTGAAATTCCTTTTTATAGTGGGTTTGAGCTGATACTCGCTGCCATGTTTATGCCACTCTAGACACACTTGATTCCCTTATGGAGACATATCAATACATAGGTTTTAAGATTCTTACTAGTCAGATATATTCCTCTGTGGGAAATATGGGGTTTTGAGTCTCTTTCACTGAGGAAGGTGTTGGTCTTGTCAGTTCCAAAGTTGGTTTTTGAAACGGTCCCTGTGCTTATATCAAACTCTGGTTTTATGCATCACCCCACCTCTCCTTCCCCTTTATGCAGGCATAAGAGTGTTTTCTAAATGTGAGACTCTGTTCTCTTTCCTAACTCAGTTCACGTGTAGCCATGTTTACAGGATCTTCCTAAGTGATATCTTATGATAAGTTTCTTTTTCTGTGTGACTTATTTCACTTAGAATCATTGTACCTGAATCCACTCACTTTGCTGCTACTGGTCTTATGACATTGATTTCATGGCTGAGGGATATTCCATCGTACGTAAGTACCACAATGTTTTGAACCATTTTTATATTTCCTGGGATATTTAAGGTGTACCCAAGTTGAGGTTCTTGTAGCCAGTGCAGCCCTAAATTTGGAGGTGGCTCTTTCTTATTGATATTCAGTTTTCCCAAGGTATATTCCCTAGACTGGAAGTGGCCTTGGCTCTGTAGCTCTGTTGTTTACTTGTTTTAGGGAACACAATGCACTCCTTCAGTGAGGCAGTTGGCAATTTACATCCCGCCCATCAGCATAACAAGGCTCCCTGTTCTCCAGGGCCTGTCTTGCCTTTCTGGTTTTTACACATTTTGTGGATGTCCCTTTTGACCGGTGGGAAGTGATACTTCTTTGTAGTGCAGATTTGCATTGCCCGCTTGCTTGCTTGGCCAAAAAGGGCGTATGCGTTTTCTCCTGAATATATTCAGGAGAAAACGCATACGCCCTTTTTGGCCAAGTGCACCATTGTCCAAGTTGTGCCCCTCTTCCTGTGCTTTACAGGCGATTCCAAGGTACCTCTTGAAATCTGTTTCCTGCTATTTTGCCTCGCTTTCAAGTCCGCCTCGTTGACTTCCCTCAACAGATTTTTGGACGATAGTTGTCCTTTATCACTCTGCCAGTTTGTGAATTGCTGTGCCCCTGAGCTCCATTTCTCAACTCGTTTTTTGTGAGCTGAACGCAAGTCGAAAATTTTGGATCATGTCCTCTACTGGTTCCCGGTGGGTGGCTGAGACTTTGGTTAATTCTTCTTCCTGCCGGGAAATTAGAGTGACATGTGCCCGTCCAAATGCCTAACAGCTACTCTCTCATGGGTTCTCCCTCGTCCCTTCCATCCTCTGCCAAATTGGGAACCTGTGAAAACCAGGAGGTTAAAGGGCCTGTCTCTCCAAGTTGGGAGATTGATAGTAAGGCAGTTGGAAAGTCAAACTGAAGCACCAGGAGAGGGACTATTCGTTGAGTTTTAGAAACCTTTCGTATTCACAGTGTGTCCATTCTCTAGGTTTCCTGTACATGTTATAACTGTAGTAATATTCCCTTGAACCTGGAGAGTTGGGACCCATGGAATGGGGGCCATGCATTATTGCTTGAAAGGGTCTGCATTTGCTCACCCAATCTCACCAATCCTCTCAGTCCCAAGTGTCCAGCCTTATGCCACATCCAGCTGTCATTGTAGATAGGGTCTTTCCAGGTTTCCTCAGACACCCTGAAGGAATTGTAAAGAATTTCCCTGTTTTTTGGTTTTGCTTTTGAAATTCCTTTTTATCGTGGGTTTGAGCTGATTCTCGCTGCCATGTTTATGCCACTCTAGACACACTTGATTCCCTTATGGAGTCATATCAATACATAGGTTTTAAGATTCTTACTAGTCAGATATATTCCTCTGCGGGAAATATGGGGTTTTGAGTCTCTTTCACTGAGGAAGGTGTAGGTCTTGTCTATTCCAAAGTTGGTTTTTGGAACGGTCCCTGTGCTTATATCAAACTCTGGTTTTATGCATCACCCCACCTCTCCTTCCCCTTTATGCAGGCATAAGAGTGTTTTCTAAATGTGAGACTCTGTTCTCTTTCCTAACTCAGTTCACGTGTAGCCATGTTTACAGGATCTTCATAAGTGATATCTTATGATAAGTTTCTTTTTCTGTGTGACTTATTTCACTTAGAATCATCGTACCTGAATCCACTCACTTTGCTGCTACTGGTCTTATGACATTGATTTCATGGCTGAGGGATATTCCATCATACGTAAGTACCACAATGTTTTGAACCATTTTTATATTTCCTGGGATATTTAAGGTGTACCCAAGTTGAGGTTCTTGTAGTCAGTGCAGCCCTAAATTTGGAGGTGGCTCTTTCTTATTGATTTTCAGTTTTCCCAAGGTATATCACTAGACTTGAAGTGGCCTTGGCTCTGTAGCTCTGTTGTTTACTTGTTTTAGGGAACACAATGCACTCCTCCAGTGAGGCAGTTGGCAGTTTACATCCCGCCCATCAGCATAACTAGGCTCCCAGTTCTCCAGGGCCTGTCTTGCCTTTCTGGTTTTTACACATTTTGTGGATGTCCCTTTTGACCGGTGGGAAGTGATACTTCTTTGTAGTGCAGATTTGCATTGCCCGCTTGCTTGCTTGGCCAAAAAGGGCGTATGCGTTTTCTCCTGAATATATTCAGGAGAAAACGCATACGCCCTTTTTGGCCAAGTGCACCATTGTCCAAGTTGTGCCCCTCTTCCTGTGCTTTACAGGCGATTCCAAGGTACCTCTTGAAATCTGTTTCCTGCTATTTTGCCTCGCTTTCAAGTCCGCCTCGTTGACTTCCCTCAACAGATTTTTGGACGATAGTTGTCCTTTATCACTCTGCCAGTTTGTGAATTGCTGTGCCCCTGAGCTCCATTTCTCAACTCGTTTTTTGTGAGCTGAACGCAAGTCGAAAATTTTGGATCATGTCCTATACTGGTTCCCGGTGGGTGGATGAGACTTTGGTTAATTCTTCTTCCTGCCGGGAAATTAGAGTGACATGTGCCCGTCCAAATGCCTAACAGCTACTCTCTCATGGGTTCTCCCTCGTCCCTTCCATCCTCTGCCAAATTGGGAACCTGTGAAAACCAGGAGGTTAAAGGGCCTGTCTCTCCAAGTTGGGAGATTGATAGTAAGGCAGTTGGAAAGT
This sequence comes from Mesoplodon densirostris, assembly GCF_025265405.1. Lineage (NCBI taxonomy): Eukaryota > Metazoa > Chordata > Mammalia > Artiodactyla > Ziphiidae > Mesoplodon > Mesoplodon densirostris. The sequence continues at coordinate 1,504,745 of NW_026778199.1, read as the reverse complement.
CAAACTGAAGCACCAGGAGAGGGACTATTCGTTGAGTTTTAGAAACCTTTCGTATTCACAGTGTGTCCATTCTCTAGGTTTCCTGTACATGTTATAACTGTAGTAATATTCCCTTGAACCTGGAGAGTTGGGACCCATGGAATGGGGGCCATGCATTATTGCTTGAAAGGGTCTGCATTTGCTCACCCAATCTCACCAATCCTCTCAGTCCCAAGTGTCCAGCCTTATGCCACATCCAGCTGTCATTGTAGATAGGGTCTTTCCAGGTTTCCTCAGACACCCTGAAGGAATTGTAAAGAATTTCCCTGTTTTTTGGTTTTGCTTTTGAAATTCCTTTTTATAGTGGGTTTGAGCTGATTCTCGCTGCCATGTTTATGCCACTCTAGACACACTTGATTCCCTTATGGAGTCATATCAATACATAGGTTTTAAGATTCTTACTAGTCAGATATATTCCTCTGCGGGAAATATGGGGTTTTGAGTCTCTTTCACTGAGGAAGGTGTAGGTCTTGTCTATTCCAAAGTTGGTTTTTGGAACGGTCCCTGTGCTTATATCAAACTCTGGTTTTATGCATCACCCCACCTCTCCTTCCCCTTTATGCAGGCATAAGAGTGTTTTCTAAATGTGAGACTCTGTTCTCTTTCCTAACTCAGTTCACGTGTAGCCATGTTTACAGGATCTTCATAAGTGATATCTTATGATAAGTTTCTTTTTCTGTGTGACTTATTTCACTTAGAATCATCGTACCTGAATCCAATCACTTTGCTGCTACTGGTCTTATGACATTGATTTCATGGCTGAGGGATATTCCATCATACGTAAGTACCACAATGTTTTGAACCATTTTTATATTTCCTGGGATATTTAAGGTGTACCCAAGTTGAGGTTCTTGTAGTCAGTGCAGCCCTAAATTTGGAGGTGGCTCTTTCTTATTGATTTTCAGTTTTCCCAAGGTATATTCCCTAGACTGGAAGTGGCCTTGGCTCTGTAGCTCTGTTGTTTACTTGTTTTAGGGAACACAATGCACTCCTCCAGGGAGGCAGTTGGCAGTTTACATCCCGCCCATCAGCATAACAAGGCTCCCAGTTCTCCAGGGCCTGTCTTGCCTTTCTGGTTTTTACACATTTTGTGGATGTCCCTTTTGACCGGTGGGAAGTGATACTTCTTTGTAGTGCAGATTTGCATTGCCCGCTTGCTTGCTTGGCCAAAAAGGGCGTATGCGTTTTCTCCTGAATATATTCAGGAGAAAACGCATACGCCCTTTTTGGCCAAGTGCACCATTGTCCAAGTTGTGCCCCTCTTCCTGTGCTTTACAGGCGATTCCAACGTACCTCTTGAAATCTGTTTCCTGCTATTTTGCCTCACTTTCAAGTCCGCTCGTTGACTTCCCTCAACAGATGTTTGCACGATAGTTGTCCTTTATCACTCTGCCAGTTTGTGAATTGCTGTGCCCCTGAGCTCCATTTCTCAACTCGTTTTTTGTGAGCTGAACGCAAGTCCAAAATTTTGGATCATGTCCTCTACTGGTTCCCGGTGGGTGGCTGAGACTTTGGTTAATTCTTCTTCCTGCCGGGAAATTAGAGTGACATGTGCCCGTCCAAATGCCTAACAGCTACTCTCTCATGGGTTCTCCCTCGTCCCTTCCATCCTCTGCCAAATTGGGAACCTGTGCAAACCAGGAGGTTAAAGGGCCTGTCTCTCCAAGTTGGGAGATTGATAGTAAGGCAGTTGGAAAGTCAAACTGGAGCACCAGGAGAGGGACTATTCGTTGAGTTTTAGAAACCTTTCGTATTCACAGTGTGTCCATTCTCTAGGTTTCCTGTACATGTTATAGCTGTAGTAATATTCCCTTGAACCTGGAGACTTGGGACCCATGGAATGGGGGCCATGCATTATTGCTTGAAAGGGTCTGCATTTGCTCACCCAATCTCACCAATCCTCTCAGTCCCAAGTGTCCAGCCTTATGCCACATCCAGCTGTCATTGTAGATAGGGTCTTTCCAGGTTTCCTCAGACACCCTGAAGGAATTGTAAAGAATTTCCCTGTTTTTTGGTTTTGCTTTTGAAATTCCTTTTTATAGTGGGTTTGAGCTGATTCTCGCTTCCATGTTTATGCCACTCTAGACACACTTGATTCCCTTATGGAGACATATCAATACATAGGTTTTAAGATTCTTACTAGTCAGATATATTCCTCTGTGGGAAATATGGGGTTTTGAGTCTCTTTCACTAAGGAAGGTGTCGGTCTTGTCAATTCCAAAGTTGGTTTTTGAAACGGTCCCTGTGCTTATATCAAACTCTGGTTTTATGCATCACCCCACCTCTCCTTCCCCTTTATGCAGGCATAAGAGTGTTTTCTAAATGTGAGACTCTGTTCTCTTTCCTAACTCAGTTCACGTGTAGCCATGTTTACAGGATCTTCCTAAGTGATATCTTATGATAAGTTTCTTTTTCTGTGTGACTTATTTCACTTAGAATCATTGTACCTGAATCCACTCACGTTGCTGCTACTGGTCTTATGACATTGATTTCATGGCTGAGGGATATTCCATCGTACGTAAGTACCACAATGTTTTGAACCATTTTTATATTTCCTGGGATATTTAAGGTGTACCCCAGTTGAGGTTCTTGTAGCCAGTGCAGCCCTAAATTTGGAGGTGGCTCTTTCTTATTGATTTTCAGTTTTCCCCAGGTATATTCCCTAGACTGGAAGTGCCCTTGGCTCTGTAGCTCTGTTGTTTACTTGTTTTAGGGAACACAATGCACTCCTTCAGTGAGGCAGTTGGCAATTTACATCCCGCCAATCAGCATAACAAGGCTCCCTGTTCTCCAGGGCCTGTCTTGCCTTTCTGGTTTTTACAAATTTTGTGGATGTCCTTTTGACCGGTGGGAAGTGATACTTCTTTGTAGTGCAGATTTGCATTGCCCGCTTGCTTGCTTGGCCAAAAAGGGCGTATGCGTTTTCTCCTGAATATATTCAGGAGAAAACGCATACGCCCTTTTTGGCCAAGTGCACCATTGTCCAAGTTGTGCCCCTCTTCCTGTGCTTTACAGGCGATTCCAACGTACCTCTTGAAATCTGTTTCCTGCTATTTTGCCTCACTTTCAAGTCCGCCTCGTTGACTTCCCTCAACAGATTTTTGGACGATAGTTGTCCTTTATCACTCTGCCAGTTTGTGAATTGCTGTGCCCCTGAGCTCCATTTCTCAACTCGTTTTTTGTGAGCTGAACGCAAGTCCAAAATTTTGGATCATGTCCTCTACTGGTTCCCGGTGGGTGGCTGAGACTTTGGTTAATTCTTCTTCCTGCCGGGAAATTAGAGTGACATGTGCCCGTCCAAATGCCTAACAGCTACTCTCTCATGGGTTCTCCCTCGTCCCTTCCATCCTCTGCCAAATTGGGAACCTGTGCAAACCAGGAGGTTAAAGGGCCTGTCTCTCCAAGTTGGGAGATTGATAGTAAGGCAGTTGGAAAGTCAAACTGGAGCACCAGGAGAGGGACTATTCGTTGAGTTTTAGAAACCTTTCGTATTCACAGTGTGTCCATTCTCTAGGTTTCCTGTACATGTTATAGCTGTAGTAATATTCCCTTGAACCTGGAGAGTTGGGACCCATGGAATGGGGGCCATGCATTATTGCTTGAAAGGGTCTGCATTTGCTCACCCAATCTCACCAATCCTCTCAGTCCCAAGTGTCCAGCCTTATGCCACATCCAGCTGTCATTGTAGATAGGGTCTTTCCAGGTTTCCTCAGACACCCTGAAGGAATTGTAAAGAATTTCCCTGTTTTTTGGTTTTGCTTTTGAAATTCCTTTTTATAGTGCGTTTGAGCTGATTCTCGCTGCCATGTTTATGCCACTCTAGACACACTTGATTCCCTTATGGAGACATATCAATACATAGGATTTAAGATTCTTACTAGTCAGATATATTCCTCTGCGGGAAATATGGGGTTTTGAGTCTCTTTCACTGAGGAAGGTGTAGGTCTTGTCTATTCCAAAGTTGGTTTTTGGAACGGTCCCTGTGCTTATATCAAACTCTGGTTTTATGCATCACCCCACCTCTCCTTCCCCTTTATGCAGGCATAAGAGTGTTTTCTAAATGTGAGACTCTGTTCTCTTTCCTAACTCAGTTCACGTGTAGCCATGTTTACAGGATCTTCCTAAGTGATATCTTATGATAAGTTTCTTTTTCTGTGTGACTTATTTCACTTAGAATCATCGTACCTGAATCCACTCACTTTGCTGCTACTGGTCTTATGACATTGATTTCATGGCTGAGGGATATTCCATCGTACGTAAGTAGCACAATGTTTGGAACCATTTTTATATTTCCTGGGATATTTAAGGTGTACCCAAGTTGAGGTTCTTGTAGTCAGTGCAGCCCTAAATTTGGAGGTGGCTCTTTCTTATTGATTTTCAGTTTTCCCAAGGTATATTCCCTAGACTGGAAGTGGCCTTGGCTCTGTAGCTCTGTTGTTTACTTGTTTTAGGGAACACAATGCACTCCTCCAGTGAGGCAGTTGGCAATTTACATCCCGCCCATCAGCATAACAAGGCTCCCAGTTCTCCAGGGCCTGTCTTGCCTTTCTGGTTTTTACACATTTTGTGGATGTCCCTTTTGACCGGTGGGAAGTGATACTTCTTTGTAGTGCAGATTTGCATTGCCCGCTTGCTTGCTTGGCCAAAAAGGGCGTATGCGTTTTCTCCTGAATATATTCAGGAGAAAACGCATACGCCCTTTTTGGCCAAGTGCACCATTGTCCAAGTTGTGCCCCTCTTCCTGTGCTTTACAGGCGATTCCAACGTACCTCTTGAAATCTGTTTCCTGCTATTTTGCCTCACTTTCAAGTCCGCCTCGTTGACTTCCCTCAACAGATTTTTGGACGATAGTTGTCCTTTATCACTCTGCCAGTTTGTGAATTGCTGTGCCCCTGAGCTCCATTTCTCAACTCGTTTTTTGTGAGCTGAACGCAAGTCCAAAATTTTGGATCATGTCCTATACTGATTCCCGGTGGGTGGCTGAGACTTTGGTTAATTCTTCTTCCTGCCGGGAAATTAGAGTGACATGTGCCCGTCCAAATGCCTAACAGCTACTCTCTCATGGGTTCTCCCTCGTCCCTTCCATCCTCTGGCAAATTGGGAACCTGTGCAAACCAGGAGGTTAAAGGGCCTGTCTCTCCAAGTTGGGAGATTGATAGTAAGGCAGTTGGAAAGTCAAACTGGAGCACCAGGAGAGGGACTATTCGTTGAGTTTTAGAAACCTTTCGTATTCACAGTGTGTCCATTCTCTAGGTTTCCTGTACATGTTATAGCTGTAGTAATATTCCCTTGAACCTGGAGAGTTGGGACCCATGGAATGGGGGCCATGCATTATTGCTTGAAAGGGTCTGCATTTGCTCACCCAATCTCACCAATCCTCTCAGTCCCAAGTGTCCAGCCTTATGCCACATCCAGCTGTCATTGTAGATAGGGTCTTTCCAGGTTTCCTCAGACACCCTGAAGGAATTGTAAAGAATTTCCCTGTTTTTTGGTTTTGCTTTTGAAATTCCTTTTTATAGTGGGTTTGAGCTGATTCTCGCTGCCATGTTTATGCCACTCTAGACACACTTGATTCCCTTTGGAGACATATCAATACATAGGATTTAAGATTCTTACTAGTCAGATATATTCCTCTGTGGGAAATATGGGGTTTTGAGTCTCTTTCACTGAGGAAGGTGTAGGTCTTGTCTATTCCAAAGTTGGTTTTTGGAACGGTCCCTGTGCTTATATCAAACTCTGGTTTTATGCATCACCCCACCTCTCCTTCCCCTTTATGCAGGCATAAGAGTGTTTTCTAAATGTGAGACTCTGTTCTCTTTCCTAACTCAGTTCACGTGTAGCCATGTTTACAGGATCTTCATAAGTGATATCTTATGATAAGTTTCTTTTTCTGTGTGACTTATTTCACTTAGAATCATCGTACCTGAATCCACTCACTTTGCTGCTACTGGTCTTATGACATTGATTTCATGGCTGAGGGATATTCCATCATACGTAAGTACCACAATATTTTGAACCATTTTTATATTTCCTGGTATATTTAAGGTGTACCCAAGTTGAGGTTCTTGTAGTCAGTGCAGCCCTAAATTTGGAGGTGGCTCTTTCTTATTGATTTTCAGTTTTCCCAAGGTATATTCCCTAGACTGGAAGTGGCCTTGGCTCTGTAGCTCTGTTGTTTACTTGTTTTAGGGAACACAATGCACTCCTCCAGTGAGGCAGTTGGCAATTTACATCCCGCCCATCAGCATAACAAGGCTCCCAGTTCTCCAGGGCCTGTCTTGCCTTTCTGGTTTTTACACATTTTGTGGATGTCCCTTTTGACCGGTGGGAAGTGATACTTCTTTGTAGGGCAGATTTGCATTGCCCGCTTGCTTGCTTGGCCAAAAAGGGCGTATGCGTTTTCTCCTGAATATATTCAGGAGAAAACGCATACGCCCTTTTTGGCCAAGTGCACCATTGTCCAAGTTGTGCCCCTCTTCCTGTGCTTTACAGGCGATTCCAACGTACCTCTTGAAATCTGTTTCCTGCTATTTTGCCTCACTTTCAAGTCCGCCTCGTTGACTTCCCTCAACAGATTTTTGGACGATAGTTGTCCTTTATCACTCTGCCAGTTTGTGAATTGCTGTGCCCCTGAGCTCCATTTCTCAACTCGTTTTTTGTGAGCTGAACGCAAGTCCAAAATTTTGGATCATGTCCTATACTGGTTCCTGGTGGGTGGCTGAGACTTTGGTTAATTCTTCTTCCTGCCGGGAAATTAGAGTGACATGTGCCCGTCCAAATGCCTAACAGCTACTCTCTCATGGGTTCTCCCTCGTCCCTTCCATCCTCTGCCAAATTGGGAACCTGTGCAAACCAGGAGGTTAAAGGGCCTGTCTCTCCAAGTTGGGAGATTGATAGTAAGGCAGTTGGAAAGTCAAACTGGAGCACCAGGAGAGGGACTATTCGTTGAGTTTTAGAAACCTTTCGTATTCACAGTGTGTCCATTCTCTAGGTTTCCTGTACATGTTATAGCTGTAGTAATATTCCCTTGAACCTGGAGAGTTGGGACCCATGGAATGGGGGCCATGCATTATTGCTTGAAAGGGTCTGCATTTGCTCACCCAATCTCACCAATCCTCTCAGTCCCAAGTGTCCAGCCTTATGCCACATCCAGCTGTCATTGTAGATAGGGTCTTTCCAGGTTTCCTCAGACACCCTGAAGGAATTGTAAAGAATTTCCCTGTTTTTTGGTTTTGCTTTTGAAATTCCTTTTTATAGTGGGTTTGAGCTGATTCTCGCTGCCATGTTTATGCCACTCTAGACACACTTGATTCCCTTATGGAGACATATCAATACATAGGATTTAAGATTCTTACTAGTCAGATATATTCCTCTACGGGAAATATGGGGTTTTGAGTCTCTTTCACTGAGGAAGGTGTAGGTCTTGTCTATTCCAGAGTTGGTTTTTGGAACGGTCCCTGTGCTTATATCAAACTCTGGTTTTATGCATCACCCCACCTCTCCTTCCCCTTTATGCAGGCATAAGAGTGTTTTCTAAATGTGAGACTCTGTTCTCTTTCCTAACTCAGTTCACGTGTAGCCATGTTTACAGGATCTTCCTAAGTGATATCTTATGATAAGTTTCTTTTTCTGTGTGACTTATTTCACTTAGAATCATCGTACCTGAATCCACTCACTTTGCTGCTACTGGTCTTATGACATTGATTTCATGGCTGAGGGATATTCCATCGTACGTAAGTACCACAATGTTTGGAACCATTTTTATATTTCCTGGGATATTTAAGGTGTACCCAACTTGAGGTTCTTGTAGTCAGTGCAGCCCTAAATTTGGAGGTGGCTCTTTCTTATTGATTTTCAGTTTTCCCAAGGTATATTCCCTAGACTGGAAGTGGCCTTGGCTCTGTAGCTCTGTTGTTTACTTGTTTTAGGGAACACAATGCACTCCTCCAGTGAGGCAGTTGGCAATTTACATCCCGCCCATCAGCATAACAAGGCTCCCAGTTCTCCAGGGCCTGTCTTGCCTTTCTGGTTTTTACACATTTTGTGGATGTCCCTTTTGACCGGTGGGAAGTGATACTTCTTTGTAGTGCAGATTTGCATTGCCCGCTTGCTTGCTTGGCCAAAAAGGGCGTATGCGTTTTCTCCTGAATATATTCAGGAGAAAACGCATACGCCCTTTTTGGCCAAGTGCACCATTGTCCAAGTTGTGCCCCTCTTCCTGTGCTTTACAGGCGATTCCAACGTACCTCTTGAAATCTGTTTCCTGCTATTTTGCCTCACTTTCAAGTCCGCCTCGTTGACTTCCCTCAACAGATTTTTGGACGATAGTTGTCCTTTATCACTCTGCCAGTTTGTGAATTGCTGTGCCCCTGAGCTCCATTTCTCAACTCGTTTTTTGTGAGCTGAACGCAAGTCCAAAATTTTGGATCATTTCCTATACTGGTTCCTGGTGGGTGGCTGAGACTTTGGTTAATTCTTCTTCCTGCCGGGAAATTAGAGTGACATGTGCCCGTCCAAATGCCTAACAGCTACTCTCTCATGGGTTCTCCCTCGTCCCTTCCATCCTCTGGCAAATTGGGAACCTGTGCAAACCAGGAGGTTAAAGGGCCTGTCTCTCCAAGTTGGGAGATTGATAGTAAGGCAGTTGGAAAGTCAAACTGGAGCACCAGGAGAGGGACTATTCGTTGAGTTTTAGAAACCTTTTGTATTCACAGTGTGTCCATTCTCTAGGTTTCCTGTACATGTTATAGCTGTAGTAATATTCCCTTGAACCTGGAGAGTTGGGACCCATGGAATGGGGGCCATGCATTATTGCTTGAAAGGGTCTGCATTTGCTCACCCAATCTCACCAATCCTCTCAGTCCCAAGTGTCCAGCCTTATGCCACATCCAGCTGTCATTGTAGATAGGGTCTTTCCAGGTTTCCTCAGACACCCTGAAGGAATTGTAAAGAATTTCCCTGTTTTTTGGTTTTGCTTTTGAAATTCCTTTTTATAGTGGGTTTGAGCTGATTCTCGCTGCCATGTTTATGCCACTCTAGACACACTTGATTCCCTTATGGAGACATATCAATACATAGGATTTAAGATTCTTACTAGTCAGATATATTCCTCTGTGGGAAATATGGGGTTTTGAGTCTCTTTCACGGAGGAAGGTGTCGGTTTTGTCAATTCCAAAGTTGGTTTTTGAAACGGTCCCTGTGCTTATATCAAACTCTGGTTTTATGCATCACCCCACCTCTCCTTCCCCTTTATGCAGGCATAAGAGTGTTTTCTAAATGTGAGACTCTGTTCTCTTTCCTAACTCAGTTCACGTGTAGCCATGTTTACAGGATCTTCCTAAGTGATATCTTATGATAAGTTTCTTTTTCTGTGTGACTTATTTCACTTAGAATCATCGTACCTGAATCCACTCACTTTGCTGCTACTGGTCTTATGACATTGATTTCATGGCTGAGGGATATTCCATCCTACGTAAGTACCACAATGTTTTGAACCATTTTTATATTTCCTGGGATATTTAAGGTGTACCCAAGTTGAGGTTCTTGTAGCCAGTGCAGCCCTAAATTTGGAGGTGGCTCTTTCTTATTGATTTTCAGTTTTCCCAAGGTATATTCCCTAGACTGGAAGTGGCCTTGGCTCTGTAGCTCTGTTGTTTACTTGTTTTAGGGAACACAATGCACTCCTCCAGTGAGGCAGTTGGCAATTTACATCCCGCCCATCAGCATAACAAGGCTCCCTGTTCTCCAGGGCCTGTCTTGCCTTTCTGGTTTTTACACATTTTGTGGATGTCCCTTTTGACCGGTGGGAAGTGATACTTCTTTGTAGTGCAGATTTGCATTGCCCGATTGCTTGCTTGGCCAAAAAGGGCGTATGCGTTTTCTCCTGAATATATTCAGGAGAAAACGCATACGCCCTTTTTGGCCAAGTGCACCATTGTCCAAGTTGTGCCCCTCTTCTTGTGCTTTACAGGCGATTCCAACGTACCTCTTGAAATCTGTTTCCTGCTATTTTGCCTCACTTTCAAGTCCGCCTCGTTGACTTCCCTCAACAGATTTTTGGACGATAGTTGTCCTTTATCACTCTGCCAGTTTGTGAATTGCTGTGCCCCTGAGCTCCATTTCTCAACTCGTTTTTTGTGAGCTGAACGCAAGTCCAAAATTTTGGATCCTGTCCTATACTGTTTTCCGGTGGTTGGCTGAGACTTTTGTTAATTCTTCTTCCTGCCGGGAAATTAGAGTGACATGTGCCCGTCCAAATGCCTAACAGCTACTCTCTCATGGGTTCTCCCTCGTCCCTTCCATCCTCTGCCAAATTGGGAACCTGTGCAAACCAGGAGGTTAAAGGGCCTGTCTCTCCAAGTTGGGAGATTGATAGTAAGGCAGTTGGAAAGTCAAACTGGAGCACCAGGAGAGGGACTATTCGTTGAGTTTTAGAAACCTTTCGTATTCACAGTGTGTCCATTCTCTAGGTTTCCTGTACATGTTATAGCTGTAGTAATATTCCCTTGAACCTGGAGAGTTGGGACCCATGGAATGGGGGCCATGCATTATTGCTTGAAAGGGTCTGCATTTGCTCACCCAATCTCACCAATCCTCTCAGTCCCAAGTGTCCAGCCTTATGCCACATCCAGCTGTCATTGTAGATAGGGTCTTTCCAGGTTTCCTCAGACACCCTGAAGGAATTGTAAAGAATTTCCCTGTTTTTTGGTTTTGCTTTTGAAATTCCTTTTTATAGTGGGTTTGAGCTGATTCTCGCTGCCATGTTTATGCCACTCTAGACACACTTGATTCCCTTATGGAGACATATCAATACATAGGATTTAAGATTCTTACTAGTCAGATATATTCCTCTGTGGGAAATATGGGGTTTTGAGTCTCTTTCACTGAGGAAGGTGTAGGTCTTGTCTATACCAAAGTTGGTTTTTGGAACGGTCCCTGTGCTTATATCAAACTCTGGTTTTATGCATCACCCCACCTCTCCTTCCCCTTTATGCAGGCATAAGAGTGTTTTCTAAATGTGAGACTCTGTTCTCTTTCCTAACTCAGTTCACGTGTAGCCATGTTTACAGGATCTTCATAAGTGATATCTTATGATAAGTTTCTTTTTCTGTGTGACTTATTTCACTTAGAATCATCGTACCTGAATCCACTCACTTTGCTGCTACTGGTCTTATGACATTGATTTCATGGCTGAGGGATATTCCATCGTACGTAAGTACCACAATGTTTGGAACCATTTTTATATTTCCTGGGATATTTAAGGTGTACCCAAGTTGAGGTTCTTGTAGTCAGTGCAGCCCTAAATTTGGAGGTGGCTCTTTCTTATTGATTTTCAGTTTTCCCAAGGTATATTCCCTAGACGGGAAGTGGCCTTGGCTCTGTAGCTCTGTTGTTTACTTGTTTTAGGGAACACAATGCACTCCTCCAGTGAGGCAGTTGGCAATTTACATCCCGCCCATCAGCATAACAAGGCGCCCAGTTCTCCAGGGCCTGTCTTGCCTTTCTGGTTTTTACACATTTTGTGGATGTCCCTTTTGACCGGTGGGAAGTGATACTTCTTTGTAGTGCAGATTTGCATTGCCCGCTTGCTTGCTTGGCCAAAAAGGGCGTATGCGTTTTCTCCTGAATATATTCAGGAGAAAACGCATACGCCCTTTTTGGCCAAGTGCACCATTGTCCAAGTTGTGCCCCTCTTCCTGTGCTTTACAGGCGATTCCAACGTACCTCTTGAAATCTGTTTCCTGCTATTTTGCCTCACTTTCAAGTCCGCCTCGTTGACTTCCCTCAACAGACTTTTGGACGATAGTTGTCCTTTATCACTCTGCCAGTTTGTGAATTGCTGTGCCCCTGAGCTCCATTTCTCAACTCGTTTTTTGTGAGCTGAACGCAAGTCCAAAATTTTGGATCCTGTCCTATACTGGTTCCCGGTGGGTGGCTGAGACTTTGGTTAATTCTTCTTCCTGCCGGGAAATTAGAGTGACATGTGCCCGTCCAAATGCCTAACAGCTACTCTCTCATGGGTTCTCCCTCGTCCCTTCCATCCTCTGCCAAATTGGGAACCTGTGCAAACCAGGAGGTTAAAGGGCCTGTCTCTCCAAGTTGGCAGATTGATAGTAAGGCAGTTGGAAAGTCAAACTGGAGCACCAGGAGAGGGACTATTCGTTGAGTTTTAGAAACCTTTCGTATTCACAGTGTGTCCATTCTCTAGGTTTCCTGTACATGTTATAGCTGTAGTAATATTCCCTTGAACCTGGAGAGTTGGGACCCATGGAATGGGGACCATGCATTATTGCTTGAAAGGGTCTGCATTTGCTCACCCAATCTCACCAATCCTCTCAGTCCCAAGTGTCCAGCCTTATGCCACATCCAGCTGTCATTGTAGATAGGGTCTTTCCAGGTTTCCTCAGACACCCTGAAGGAATTGTAAAGAAGTTCCCTGTTTTTTGGTTTTGCTTTTGAAATTCCTTTTTATAGTGGGTTTGAGCTGATTCTCGCTGCCATGTTTATGCCACTCTAGACACACTTGATTCCCTTATGGAGACATATCAATACATAGGTTTTAAGATTCTTACTAGTCAGATATATTCCTCTGTGGGAAATATGGGGTTTTGAGTCTCTTTCACGGAGGAAGGTGTTGGTTTTGTCAATTCCAAAGTTGGTTTTTGAAACGGTCCCTGTGCTTATATCAAACTCTCGTTTTATGCATCACCCCACCTGTCCTTCCCCTTTATGCAGGCATAAGAGTGTTTTCTAAATGTGAGACTCTGTTCTCTTTCCTAACTCACTTCACGTGTAGCCATGTTTACAGGATCTTCCTAAGTGATATCTTATGATAAGTTTCTTTTTCTGTGTGACTTATTTCACTTAGAATCATCGTACCTGAATCCACTCACTTTGCTGCTACTGGTCTTATGACATTGATTTCATGGCTGAGGGATATTCCATCGTACGTAAGTACCACAATGTTTTGAACCATTTTTATATTTCCTGGGATATTTAAGATGTACCCAAGTTGAGGTTCTTGTAGCCAGTGCAGCCCTAAATTTGGAGGTGGCTCTTTCTTATTGATTTTCAGTTTTCCCAAGGTATATTCCCTAGACTGGAAGTGGCCTTGGCTCTGTAGCTCTGTTGTTTACTTGTTTTAGGGAACACAATGCACTCCTCCAGTGAGGCAGGTGGCAATTTACATCCCGCCCATCAGCATAACAAGGCTCCCTGTTCTCCAGGGCCTGTCTTACCTTTCTGGTTTTTACACATTTTGTGGATGTCCCTTTTGACCGGTGGGAAGTGATAATTCTTTGTAGTGCAGATTTGCATTGCCCGATTGCTTGCTTGGCCAAAAAGGGCGTATGCGTTTTCTCCTGAATATATTCAGGAGAAAACGCATACGCCCTTTTTGGCCAAGTGCACCATTGTCCAAGTTGTGCCCCTCTTCCTGTGCTTTACAGGCGATTCCAACGTACCTCTTGAAATCTGTTTCCTGCTATTTTGCCTCACTTTCAAGTCCGCCTCGTTGACTTCCCTCAACAGATTTTTGGACGATAGTTGTCCTTTATCACTCTGCCAGTTTGTGAATTGCTGTGCCCCTGAGCTCCATTTCTCAACTCGTTTTTTGTGAGCTGAACGCAAGTCCAAAATTTTGGATCCTGTCCTATACTGGTTTCCGGTGGTTGGCTGAGACTTTTGTTAATTCTTCTTCCTGCCGGGAAATTAGAGTGACATGTGCCCGTCCAAATGCCTAACAGCTACTCTCTCATGGGTTCTCCCTCGTCCCTTCCATCCTCTGCCAAATTGGGAACCTGTGCAAACCAGGAGGTTAAAGGGCCTGTCTCTCCAAGTTGGGAGATTGATCGTAAGGCAGTTGGAAAGTCAAACTGGAGCACCAGGAGAGGGACTATTCGTTGAGTTTTAGAAACCTTTCGTATTCACAGTGTGTCCATTCTCTAGGTTTCCTGTACATGTTATAGCTGTAGTAATATTCCCTTGAACCTGGAGAGTTGGGACCCATGGAATGGGGGCCATGCATTATTGCTTGAAAGGGTCTGCATTTGCTCACCCAATCTCACCAATCCTCTCAGTCCCAAGTGTCCAGCCTTATGCCACATCCAGCTGTCATTGTAGATAGGGTCTTTCCAGGTTTCCTCAGACACCCTGAAGGAATTGTAAAGAATTTCCCTGTTTTTTGGTTTTGCTTTTGAAATTCCTTTTTATAGTGGGTTTGAGCTGATTCTCGCTGCCATGTTTATGCCACTCTAGACACACTTGATTCCCTTATGGAGACATATCAATACATAGGATTTAAGATTCTTACTAGTCAGATATATTCCTCTGTGGGAAATATGGGGTTTTGAGTCTCTTTCACTGAGGAAGGTGTAGGTCTTGTCTATTCCAAAGTTGGTTTTTGGAACGGTCCCTGTGCTTATATCAAACTCTGGTTTTATGCATCACCCCACCTCTCCTTCCCCTTTATGCAGGCATAAGAGTGTTTTCTAAATGTGAGACTCTGTTCTCTTTCGTAACTCAGTTCACGTGTAGCCATGTTTACAGGATCTTCATAAGTGATATCTTATGATAAGTTTCTTTTTCTGTGTGACTTATTTCACTTAGAATCATCGTACCTGAATCCACTCACTTTGCTGCTACTGGTCTTATGACATTGATTTCATGGCTGAGGGATATTCCATCATACGTAAGTACCACAATGTTTTGAACCATTTTTATATTTCCTGGTATATTTAAGGTGTACCCAAGTTGAGGTTCTTGTAGTCAGTGCAGCCCTAAATTTGGAGGTGGCTCTTTCTTATTGATTTTCAGTTTTCCCAAGGTATATTCCCTAGACTGGAAGTGGCCTTGGCTCTGTAGCTCTGTTGTTTACTTGTTTTAGGGAACACAATGCACTCCTCCAGTGAGGCAGTTGGCAATTTACATCCCTCCCATCAGCATAACAAGGCTCCCAGTTCTCCAGGGCCTGTCTTGCCTTTCTGGTTTTTACACATTTTGTGGATGTCCCTTTTGACCGGTGGGAAGTGATACTTCTTTGTAGTGCAGATTTGCATTGCCCGCTTGCTTGCTTGGCCAAAAAGGGCGTATGCGTTTTCTCCTGAATATATGCAGGAGAAAACGCATACGCCCTTTTTGGCCAAGTGCACCATTGTCCAAGTTGTGCCCCTCTTCCTGTGCTTTACAGGCGATTGCAACGTACCTCTTGAAATCTGTTTCCTGCTATTTTGCCTCACTTTCAAGTCCGCCTCGTTGACTTCCCTCAACGTATTTTTGGACGATACTTGTCCTTTATCACTCTGCCAGTTTGTGAATTGCTGTGCCCCTGAGCTCCATTTCTCAACTCGTTTTTTGTGAGCTGAACGCAAGTCCAAAATTTTGGATCATGTCCTATACTGGTTCCTGGTGGGTGGCTGAGACTTTGGTTAATTTTTCTTCCTGCCGGGAAATTAGAGTGACATGTGCCCATCCAAATGCCTAACAGCTACTCTCTCATGGGTTCTCCCTCGTCCCTTCCATCCTCTGCCAAATTGGGAACCTGTGCAAACCAGGAGGTTAAAGGGCCTGTCTCTCCAAGTTGGGAGATTGATAGTAAGGCAGTTGGAAAGTCAAACTGGAGCACCAGGAGAGGGACTATTCGTTGAGTTTTAGAAACCTTTCGTATTCACAGTGTGTCCATTCTCTAGGTTTCCTGTACATGTTATAGCTGTAGTAATATTCCCTTGAAACTGGAGAGTTGGGACCCATGGAATGGGGGCCATGCATTATTGCTTGAAAGGGTCTGCATTTGCTCACCCAATCTCACCAATCCTCTCAGTCCCAAGTGTCCAGCCTTATGCCACATCCAGCTGTCATTGTAGATAGGGTCTTTCCAGGTTTCCTCAGACACCCTGAAGGAATTGTAAAGAATTTCCCTGTTTTTTGGTTTTGCTTTTGAAATTCCTTTTTATAGTGGGTTTGAGCTGATTCTCGCTGCCATGTTTATGCCACTCTAGACACACTTGATTCCCTTATGGAGACATATCAATACATAGGATTTAAGATTCTTACTAGTCAGATATATTCCTCTGCGGGAAATATGGGGTTTTGAGTCTCTGTCACTGAGGAAGGTGTAGGTCTTGTCTATTCCAAAGTTGGTTTTTGGAACGGTCCCTGTGCTTATATCAAACTCTGGTTTTATGCATCACCCCACCTCTCCTTCCCCTTTATGCAGGCATAAGAGTGTTTTCTAAATGTGAGACACTGTTCTCTTTCCTAACTCAGTTCACGTGTAGCCATGTTTACAGGATCTTCATAAGTGATATCTTATGATAAGTTTCTTTTTCTGTGTGACTTATTTCACTTAGAATCATCGTACCTGAATCCACTCACTTTGCTGCTACTGGTCTTATGACATTGATTTCATGGCTGAGGGATATTCCATCGTACGTAAGTACCACAATGTTTGGAACCATTTTTATATTTCCTGGGATATTTAAGGTGTACCCAAGTTGAGGTTCTTGTAGTCAGTGCAGCCCTAAATTTGGAGGTGGCTCTTTCTTATTGATTTTCAGTTTTCCCAAGGTATATTCCCTAGACTGGATGTGGCCTTGGCTCTGTAGCTCTGTTGTTTACTTGTTTTAGGGAACACAATGCACTCCTCCAGTGAGGCAGTTGGCAATTTACATCCCGCCCATCAGCATAACAAGGCTCCCAGTTCTCCAGGGCCTGTCTTGCCTTTCTGGTTTTTACACATTTTGTGGATGTCCCTTTTGACCGGTGGGAAGTGATACTTCTTTGTAGTGCAGATTTGCATTGCCCGCTTGCTTGCTTGGCCAAAAAGGGCGTATGCGTTTTCTCCTGAATATATTCAGGAGAAAACGCATACGCCCTTTTTGGCCAAGTGCACCATTGTCCAAGTTGTGCCCCTCTTCCTGTGCTTTACAGGCGATTCCAACGTACCTCTTGAAATCTGTTTCCTGCTATTTTGCCTCACTTTCAAGTCCGCCTCGTTGACTTCCCTCAACAGATTTTTGGACGATAGTTGTCCTTTATCACTCTGCCAGTTTGTGTATTGCTGTGCCCCTGAGCTCCATTTCTCAACTCGTTTTTTGTGAGCTGAACGCAAGTCCAAAATTTTGGATCATGTCCTATACTGGTTCCTGGTGGGTGGCTGAGACTTTGGTTAATTCTTCTTCCTGCCGGGAAATTAGAGTGACATGTGCCCGTCCAAATGCCTAACAGCTACTCTCTCATGGGTTCTCCCTCGTCCCTTCCATCCTCTGCCAAATTGGGAACCTGTGCAAACCAGGAGGTTAAAGGGCCTGTCTCTCCAAGTTGGGAGATTGATAGTAAGGCAGTTGGAAAGTCAAACTGGAGCACCAGGAGAGGGACTATTCGTTGAGTTTTAGAAACCTTTCGTATTCACAGTGTGTCCATTCTCTAGGTTTCCTGTACATGTTATAGCTGTAGTAATATTCCCTTGAACCTGGAGAGTTGGGACCCATGGAATGGGGGCCATGCATTATTGCTTGAAAGGGTCTGCATTTGCTCACCCAATCTCACCAATCCTCTCAGTCCCAAGTGTCCAGCCTTATGCCACATCCAGCTGTCATTGTAGATAGGGTCTTTCCAGGTTTCCTCAGACACCCTGAAGGAATTGTAAAGAATTTCCCTGTTTTTTGGTTTTGCTTTTGAAATTCCTTTTTATAGTGGGTTTGAGCTGATTCTCGCTGCCATGTTTATGCCACTCTAGACACACTTGATTCCCTTATGGAGACATATCAATACATAGGATTTAAGATTCTTACTAGTCAGATATATTCCTCTGCGGGAAATATGGGGTTTTGAGTCTCTTTCACTGAGGAAGGTGTAGGTCTTGTCTATTCCAAAGTTGGTTTTTGGAACGGTCCCTGTGCTTATATCAAACTCTGGTTTTATGCATCACCCCACCTCTCCTTCCCCTTTATGCAGGCATAAGAGTGTTTTCTAAATGTGAGACACTGTTCTCTTTCCTAACTCAGTTCACATGTAGCCATGTTTACAGGATCTTCATAAGTGATATCTTATGATAAGTTTCTTTTTCTGTGTGACTTATTTCACTTAGAATCATCGTACCTGAATCCACTCACTTTGCTGCTACTGGTCTTATGACA
This sequence comes from Mesoplodon densirostris, assembly GCF_025265405.1. NCBI lineage: Eukaryota > Metazoa > Chordata > Mammalia > Artiodactyla > Ziphiidae > Mesoplodon > Mesoplodon densirostris. The sequence goes on along the minus strand of NW_026778199.1, from coordinate 1,486,572 downwards.
TTGATTTCATGGCTGAGGGATATTCCATCGTACGTAAGTACCACAATGTTTTGAACCATTTTTATATTTCCTGGGATATTTAAGGTGTACCCAAGTTGAGGTTCTTGTAGTCAGTGCAGCCCTAAATTTGGAGGTGGCTCTTTCTTATTGATTTTCAGTTTTCCCAAGGTATATTCCCTAGACTGGATGTGGCCTTGGCTCTGTAGCTCTGTTGTTTACTTGTTTTAGGGAACACAATGCACTCCTCCAGTGAGGCAGTTGGCAATTTACATCCCGCCCATCAGCATAACAAGGCTCCCAGTTCTCCAGGGCCTGTCTTGCCTTTCTGGTTTTTACACATTTTGTGGATGTCCCTTTTGACCGGTGGGAAGTGATACTTCTTTGTAGTGCAGATTTGCATTGCCCGCTTGCTTGCTTGGCCTAAAAGGGCGTATGCGTTTTCTCCTGAATATATTCAGGAGAAAACGCATACGCCCTTTTTGGCCAAGTGCACCATTGTCCAAGTTGTGCCCCTCTTCCTGTGCTTTACAGGCGATTCCAACGTACCTCTTGAAATCTGTTTCCTGCTATTTTGCCTCACTTTCAAGTCCGCCTCGTTGACTTCCCTCAACAGATTTTTGGACGATAGTTGTCCTTTATCACTCTGCCAGTTTGTGAATTGCTGTGCCCCTGAGCTCCATTTCTCAACTCGTTTTTTGTGAGCTGAACGCAAGTCCAAAATTTTGGATCATGTCCTATACTGGTTCCTGGTGGGTGGCTGAGACTTTGGTTAATTCTTCTTCCTGCCGGGAAATTAGAGTGACATGTGCCCGTCCAAATGCCTAACAGCTACTCTCTCATGGGTTCTCCCTCGTCCCTTCCATCCTCTGCCAAATTGGGAACCTGTGCAAACCAGGAGGTTAAAGGGCCTGTCTCTCCAAGTTGGGAGATTGATAGTAAGGCAGTTGGAAAGTCAAACTGGAGCACCAGGAGAGGGACTATTCGTTGAGTTTTAGAAACCTTTCGTATTCACAGTGTGTCCATTCTCTAGGTTTCCTGTACATGTTATAGCTGTAGTAATATTCCCTTGAACCTGGAGAGTTGGGACCCATGGAATGGGGGCCATACATTATTGCTTGAAAGGGTCTGCATTTGCTCACCCAATCTCACCAATCCTCTCAGTCCCAAGTGTCCAGCCTTATGCCACATCCAGCTGTCATTGTAGATAGGGTCTTTCCAGGTTTCCTCAGACACCCTGAAGGAATTGTAAAGAATTTCCCTGTTTTTTGGTTTTGCTTTTGAAATTCCTTTTTATAGTGGGTTTGAGCTGATTCTCGCTGCCATGTTTATGCCACTCTAGACACACTTGATTCCCTTATGGAGACATATCAATACATAGGATTTAAGATTCTTACTAGTCAGATATATTCCTCTGCGGGAAATATGGGGTTTTGAGTCTCTTTCACTGAGGAAGGTGTCGGTCTTGTCAATTCCAAAGTTGGTTTTTGGAACGGTCTCTGTGCTTATATCAAACTCTGGTTTTATGCATCACCCCACCTCTCCTTCCCCTTTATGCAGGCATAAGAGTGTTTTCTAAATGTGAGACACTGTTCTCTTTCCTAACTCAGTTCACGTGTAGCCATGTTTACAGGATCTTCATAAGTGATATCTTATGATAAGTTTCTTTTTCTGTGTGACTTATTTCACTTAGAATCATCGTACCTGAATCCACTCACTTTGCTGCTACTGGTCTTATGACATTGATTTCATCGCTGAGGGATATTCCATCGTACGTAAGTACCACAATGTTTTGAACCATTTTTATATTTCCAGGGATATTTAAGGTGTACCCAAGTTGAGGTTCTTGTAGTCAGTGCAGCCCTAAATTTGGAGGTGGCTCTTTCTTATTGATTTTCAGTTTTCCCAAGGTATATTCCCTAGACTGGATGTGGCCTTGGCTCTGTAGCTCTGTTGTTTACTTGTTTTAGGGAACACAATGCACTCCTCCAGTGAGGCAGTTGGCAATTTACATCCCGCCCATCAGCATAACAAGGCTCCCAGTTCTCCAGGGCCTGTCTTGCCTTTCTGGTTTTTACACATTTTGTGGATGTCCCTTTTGACCGGTGGGAAGTGATACTTCTTTGTAGTGCAGATTTGCATTGCCCGCTTGCTTGCTTGGCCAAAAAGGGCGTATGCGTTTTCTCCTGAATATATTCAGGAGAAAACGCATACGCCCTTTTTGGCCAAGTGCACCATTGTCCAAGTTGTGCCCCTCTTCCTGTGCTTTACAGGCGATTCCAACGTACCTCTTGAAATCTGTTTCCTGCTATTTTGCCTCACTTTCAAGTCCGCCTCGTTGACTTCCCTCAACAGATTTTTGGACGATAGTTGTCCTTTATCACTCTGCCAGTTTGTGTATTGCTGTGCCCCTGAGCTCCATTTCTCAACTCGTTTTTTGTGAGCTGAACGCAAGTCCAAAATTTTGGATCATGTCCTATACTGGTTCCTGGTGGGTGGCTGAGACTTTGGTTAATTCTTCTTCCTGCCGGGAAATTAGAGTGACATGTGCCCGTCCAAATGCCTAACAGCTACTCTCTCATGGGTTCTCCCTCGTCCCTTCCATCCTCTGCCAAATTGGGAACCTGTGCAAACCAGGAGGTTAAAGGGCCTGTCTCTCCAAGTTGGGAGATTGATAGTAAGGCAGTTGGAAAGTCAAACTGGAGCACCAGGAGAGGGACTATTCGTTGAGTTTTAGAAACCTTTCGTATTCACAGTGTGTCCATTCTCTAGGTTTCCTGTACATGTTATAGCTGTAGTAATATTCCCTTGAACCTGGAGAGTTGGGACCCATGGAATGGGGGCCATGCATTATTGCTTGAAAGGGTCTGCATTTGCTCACCCAATCTCACCAATCCTCTCAGTCCCAAGTGTCCAGCCTTATGCCACATCCAGCTGTCATTGTAGATAGGGTCTTTCCAGGTTTCCTCAGACACCCTGAAGGAATTGTAAAGAATTTCCCTGTTTTTTGGTTTTACTTTTGAAATTCCTTTTTATAGTGGGTTTGAGCTGATTCTCGCTGCCATGTTTATGCCACTCTAGACACACTTGATTCCCTTATGGAGACATATCAATACATAGGATTTAAGATTCTTACTAGTCAGATATATTCCTCTGCGGGAAATATGGGGTTTTGAGTCTCTTTCACTGAGGAAGGTGTAGGTCTTGTCTATTCCAAAGTTGGTTTTTGGAACGGTCCCTGTGCTTATATCAAACTCTGGTTTTATGCATCACCCCACCTCTCCTTCCCCTTTATGCAGGCATAAGAGTGTTTTCTAAATGTGAGACACTGTTCTCTTTCCTAACTCAGTTCACATGTAGCCATGTTTACAGGATCTTCATAAGTGATATCTTATGATAAGTTTCTTTTTCTGTGTGACTTATTTCACTTAGAATCATCGTACCTGAATCCACTCACTTTGCTGCTACTGGTCTTATGACATTGATTTCATGGCTGAGGGATATTCCATCGTACGTAAGTACCACAATGTTTTGAACCATTTTTATATTTCCTGGGATATTTAAGGTGTACCCAAGTTGAGGTTCTTGTAGTCAGTGCAGCCCTAAATTTGGAGGTGGCTCTTTCTTATTGATTTTCAGTTTTCCCAAGGTATATTCCCTAGACTGGATGTGGCCTTGGCTCTGTAGCTCTGTTGTTTACTTGTTTTAGGGAACACAATGCACTCCTCCAGTGAGGCAGTTGGCAATTTACATCCCGCCCATCAGCATAACAAGGCTCCCAGTTCTCCAGGGCCTGTCTTGCCTTTCTGGTTTTTACACATTTTGTGGATGTCCCTTTTGACCGGTGGGAAGTGATACTTCTTTGTAGTGCAGATTTGCATTGCCCGCTTGCTTGCTTGGCCTAAAAGGGCGTATGCGTTTTCTCCTGAATATATTCAGGAGAAAACGCATACGCCCTTTTTGGCCAAGTGCACCATTGTCCAAGTTGTGCCCCTCTTCCTGTGCTTTACAGGCGATTCCAACGTACCTCTTGAAATCTGTTTCCTGCTATTTTGCCTCACTTTCAAGTCCGCCTCGTTGACTTCCCTCAACAGATTTTTGGACGATAGTTGTCCTTTATCACTCTGCCAGTTTGTGAATTGCTGTGCCCCTGAGCTCCATTTCTCAACTCGTTTTTTGTGAGCTGAACGCAAGTCCAAAATTTTGGATCATGTCCTATACTGGTTCCTGGTGGGTGGCTGAGACTTTGGTTAATTCTTCTTCCTGCCGGGAAATTAGAGTGACATGTGCCCGTCCAAATGCCTAACAGCTACTCTCTCATGGGTTCTCCCTCGTCCCTTCCATCCTCTGCCAAATTGGGAACCTGTGCAAACCAGGAGGTTAAAGGGCCTGTCTCTCCAAGTTGGGAGATTGATAGTAAGGCAGTTGGAAAGTCAAACTGGAGCACCAGGAGAGGGACTATTCGTTGAGTTTTAGAAACCTTTCGTATTCACAGTGTGTCCATTCTCTAGGTTTCCTGTACATGTTATAGCTGTAGTAATATTCCCTTGAACCTGGAGAGTTGGGACCCATGGAATGGGGGCCATACATTATTGCTTGAAAGGGTCTGCATTTGCTCACCCAATCTCACCAATCCTCTCAGTCCCAAGTGTCCAGCCTTATGCCACATCCAGCTGTCATTGTAGATAGGGTCTTTCCAGGTTTCCTCAGACACCCTGAAGGAATTGTAAAGAATTTCCCTGTTTTTTGGTTTTGCTTTTGAAATTCCTTTTTATAGTGGGTTTGAGCTGATTCTCGCTGCCATGTTTATGCCACTCTAGACACACTTGATTCCCTTATGGAGACATATCAATACATAGGATTTAAGATTCTTACTAGTCAGATATATTCCTCTGCGGGAAATATGGGGTTTTGAGTCTCTTTCACTGAGGAAGGTGTCGGTCTTGTCAATTCCAAAGTTGGTTTTTGGAACGGTCTCTGTGCTTATATCAAACTCTGGTTTTATGCATCACCCCACCTCTCCTTCCCCTTTATGCAGGCATAAGAGTGTTTTCTAAATGTGAGACACTGTTCTCTTTCCTAACTCAGTTCACGTGTAGCCATGTTTACAGGATCTTCATAAGTGATATCTTATGATAAGTTTCTTTTTCTGTGTGACTTATTTCACTTAGAATCATCGTACCTGAATCCACTCACTTTGCTGCTACTGGTCTTATGACATTGATTTCATCGCTGAGGGATATTCCATCGTACGTAAGTACCACAATGTTTTGAACCATTTTTATATTTCCAGGGATATTTAAGGTGTACCCAAGTTGAGGTTCTTGTAGTCAGTGCAGCCCTAAATTTGGAGGTGGCTCTTTCTTATTGATTTTCAGTTTTCCCAAGGTATATTCCCTAGACTGGAAGTGGCCTTGGCTCTGTAGCTCTGTTGTTTACTTGTTTTAGGGAACACAATGCACTCCTCCAGTGAGGCAGTTGGCAATTTACATCCCGCCCATCAGCATAACAAGGCTCCCAGTTCTCCAGGGCCTGTCTTGCCTTTCTGGTTTTTACACATTTTGTGGATGTCCCTTTTGACCGGTGGGAAGTGATACTTCTTTGTAGTGCCGATTTGCATTGCCCGCTTGCTTGCTTGGCCAAAAAGTGCGTATGCGTTTTCTCCTGAATATATTCAGGAGAAAACGCATACGCCCTTTTTGGCCAAGTGCACCATTGTCCAAGTTGTGCCCCTCTTCCTGTGCTTTACAGGCGATTCCAACGTACCTCTTGAAATCTGTTTCCTGCTATTTTGCCTCACTTTCAAGTCCGCCTCGTTGACTTCCATCAACAGATTTTTGGACGATAGTTGTCCTTTTTCACTCTGCCAGTTTGTGAATTGCTGTGCCCCTGAGCTCCATTTCTCAACTCGTTTTTTGTGAGCTGAACGCAAGTCCAAAATTTTGGATCATGTCCTATACTGGTTCCTGTTGGGTGGCTGAGACTTTGGTTAATTCTTCTTCCTGCCGGGAAATTAGAGTGACATGTGCCCGTCCAAATGCCTAACAGCTACTCTCTCATGGGTTCTCCCTCGTCCCTTCCATCCTCTGCCAAATTGGGAACCTGTGCAAACCAGGAGGTTAAAGGGCCTGTCTCTCCAAGTTGGGAGATTGATAGTAAGGCAGTTGGAAAGTCAAACTGGAGCACCAGGAGAGGGACTATTCGTTCAGTTTTAGAAACCTTTCGTATTCACAGTGTGTCCATTCTCTAGGTTTCCTGTACATGTTATAGCTGTAGTAATATTCCCTTGAACCTGGAGAGTTGGGACCCATGGAATGGGGGCCATGCATTATTGCTTGAAAGGGTCTGCATTTGCTCACCCAATCTCACCAATCCTCTCAGTCCCAAGTGTCCAGCCTTATGCCACATCCAGCTGTCATTGTAGATAGGGTCTTTCCAGGTTTCCTCAGACACCATGAAGGAATTGTAAAGAATTTCCCTGTTTTTTGGTTTTGCTTTTGAAATTCCTTTTTATAGTGGGTTTGAGCTGATTCTCGCTGCCATGTTTATGCCACTCTAGACACACTTGATTCCCTTATGGAGACATATCAATACATAGGTTTTAAGATTCTTACTAGTCAGATATATTCCTCTGTGGGAAATATGGGGTTTTGAGTCTCTTTCACGGAGGAAGGTGTCGGTTTTGTCAATTCCAAAGTTGGTTTTTGAAACGGTCCCTGTGCTTATATCAAACTCTGGTTTTATGCATCACCCCACCTCTCCTTCCCCTTTATGCAGGCATAAGAGTGTTTTCTAAATGTGAGACTCTGTTCTCTTTCCTAACTCACTTCACGTGTAGCCATGTTTACAGGATCTTCCTAAGTGATATCTTATGATAAGTTTCTTTTTCTGTGTGACTTATTTCACTTAGAATCATCGTACCTGAATGCACTCACTTTGCTGCTACTGGTCTTATGACATTGATTTCATGGCTGAGGGATATTCCATCGTACGTAAGTACCACAATGTTTTGAACCATTTTTATATTTCCTGGGATATTTAAGGTGTACCCAAGTTGAGGTTCTTGTAGCCAGTGCAGCCCTAAATTTGGAGGTGGCTCTTTCTTATTGATTTTCAGTTTTCCCAAGGTATATTCCCTAGACTGGAAGTGGCCTTGGCTCTGTAGCTCTGTTGTTTACTTGTTTTAGGGAACACAATGCACTCCTCCAGTGAGGCAGTTGGCAATTTACATCCCGCCCATCAGCATAACAAGGCTCCCTGTTCTCCAGGGCCTGTCTTGCCTTTCTGGTTTTTACACATTTTGTGGATGTCCCTTTTGACCGGTGGGAAGTGATACTTCTTTGTAGTGCAGATTTGCATTGCCCGATTGCTTGCTTTGCCAAAAAGGGCGTATGCGTTTTCTCCTGAATATATTCAGGAGAAAACGCATACGCCCTTTTTGGCCAAGTGCACCATTGTCCAAGTTGTGCCCCTCTTCCTGAGCTTTACAGGCGATTCCAAGGTACCTCTTGAAATCTGTTTCCTGCTATTTTGCCTCGCTTTCAAGTCCGCCTCGTTGACTTCCCTCAACAGATTTTTGGACGATAGTTGTCCTTTATCACTCTGCCAGTTTGTGAATTGCTGTGCCCCTGAGCTCCATTTCTCAACTCGTTTTTTGTGAGCTGAACGCAAGTCCAAAATTTTGGATCGTGTCCTATACTGGTTCCCGGTGGGTGGCTGAGACTTTGGTTAATTCTTCTTCCTGCCGGGAAATTAGAGTGACATGTGCCCGTCCAAATGCCTAACAGCTACTCTCTCATGGGTTCTCCCTCGTCCTTTCCATCCTCTGGCAAAGTGGGAACCTGTGCAAACCAGGAGGTTAAAGGGCCTGTCTCTCCAAGTTGGGAGATTGATAGTAAGGCAGTTGGAAAGTCAAACTGGAGCACCAGGAGAGGGACTATTCGTTGAGTTTTAGAAACCTTTCATATTCACAGTGTGTCCATTCTCTAGGTTTCCTGTACATGTTATAGCTGTAGTAATATTCCCTTGAACCTGGAGAGTTGGGACCCATGGAATGGGGGCCATGCATTATTGCTTGAAAGGGTCTGCATTTGCTCACCCAATCTCACCAATCCTCTCAGTCCCAAGTGTCCAGCCTTATGCCACATCCAGCTGTCATTGTAGATAGGGTCTTTCCAGGTTTCCTCAGACACCCTGAAGGAATTGTAAAGAATTTCCCTGTTTTTTGGTTTTGCTTTTGAAATTCCTTTTTATAGTGGGTTTGAGCTGATACTCGCTTCCATGTTTATGCCACTCTAGACACACTTGATTCCCTTATGGAGACATATCAATACATAGGTTTTAAGATTCTTACTAGTCAGATATATTCCTCTGTGGGAAATATGCGGTTTTGAGTCTCTTTCACTAAGGAAGGTGTCGGTCTTGTCAATTCCAAAGTTGGTTTTTGAAACGGTCCCTGTGCTTATATCAAACTCTGGTTTTATGCATCACCCCACCTCTCCTTCCCCTTTATGCAGGCATAAGAGTGTTTTCTAAATGTGAGACTCTGTTCTCTTTCATAACTCAGTTCACGTGTAGCCATGTTTACAGGATCTTCCTAAGTGATATCTTATGATAAGTTTCTTTTTCTGTGTGACTTATTTCACTTAGAATCATCGTACCTGAATCCACTCACTTTGCTGCTACTGGTCTTATGACATTGATTTCATGGCTGAGGGATATTCCATCGTACGTAAGTACCACAATGTTTTGAACCATTTTTATATTTCCTGGGATATTTAAGGTGTACCCAAGTTGAGGTTCTTGTAGTCAGTGCAGCCCTAAATTTGGAGGTGGCTCTTTCTTATTGATTTTCAGTTTTCCCAAGGTATATTCCCTAGACTGGAAGTGGCCTTGGCTCTGTAGCTCTGCTGTTTACTTGTTTTAGGGAACACAATGCACTCCTCCTGTGAGGCAGTTGGCAATTTACATCCCGCCCATCAGCATAACAAGGCTCCCTGTTCTCCAGGGCCTGTCTTGCCTTTCTGGTTTTTACACATTTTGTGGATATCCCTTTTGACCGGTGGGAAGTGATACTTCTTTGTAGTGCAGATTTGCATTGCCCGCTTGCTTGCTTGGCCAAAAAGGGCGTATGCGTTTTCTCCTGAATATATTCAGGAGAAAACGCATACGCCCTTTTTGGCCAAGTGCACCATTGTCCAAGTTGTGCCCCTCTTCCTGTGCTTTACAGGCGATTCCAAGGTACCTCTTGAAATCTGTTTCCTGCTATTTTGCCTCACTTTCAAGTCCGCCTCGATGACTTCCCTCAACAGATTTTTGGACAATATTTGTCCTTTATCACTCTGCCAGTTTGTGAAGTGCTGTGCCCCTGAGCTCCATTTCTCAACTCGTTTTTTGTGAGCTGAACGCAAGTCCAAAATTTTGGATCATGTCCTATACTGGTTCCAGGTGGGTGGCTGAGACTTTGGTTAATTCTTCTTCCTGCCGGGAAATTAGAGTGACATGTGCCCGTCCAAATGCCTAACAGCTACTCTCTCATGGGTTCTCCCTCGTCCCTTCCATCCTCTGCCAAATTGGGAACCTGTGCAAACCAGGAGGTTAAAGGGCCTGTCTCTCCAAGTTGGGAGATTGATAGTAAGGCAGTTGGAAAGTCAAACTGGAGCACCAGGAGAGGGACTATTCGTTGAATTTTAGAAACCTTTCGTATTCACAGTGTGTACATTCTCTAGGTTTCCTGTACATGTTATAGCTGTAGTAATATTCCCTTGAACATGGAGAGTTGGGACCCATGGAATGGGGGCCATGCATTATTGCTTGAAAGGGTCTGCATTCGCTCACCCAATCTCACCAATCCTCTCAGTCCCAAGTGTCCAGCCTTATTCCACATCCAGCTGTCATTGTAGATAGGGTCTTTCCAGGTTTCCTCAGACACCCTGAAGGAATTGTAAAGAATTTCCCTGTTTTTTGGTTTTGCTTTTGAAATTCCTTTTTATAGTGGGTTTGAGCTGATACTCGCTGCCATGTTTATGCCACTCTAGACACACTTGATTCCCTTATGGAGACATATCAATACATAAGTTTTAAGATTCTTACTAGTCAGATATATTCCTCTGTGGGAAATATGGGGTTTTGAGTGTCTTTCACTGAGGAAGGTGTCGGTCTTGTCAATTCCAAAGTTGGTTTTTGAAACGGTCCCTGTGCTTATATCAAACTCTGGTTTTATGCATCACCCCACCTCTCCTTCCCCTTTATGCAGGCATAAGAGTGTTTTCTAAATGTGAGACTCTGTTCTCTTTCCTAACTCAGTTCATGTGTAGCCATGTTTACAGGATCTTCATAAGTGATATCTTATGATAAGTTTCTTTTTCTGTGTGACTTATTTCACTTAGAATCATCGTACCTGAATCCACTCACTTTGTTGCTACTGGTCTTATGACATTGATTTCATGGCTGAGGGATATTCCATCGTACGTAAGTACCACAATGTTTTGAACCATTTTTATATTTCCTGGGATATTTAAGGTGTACCCAAGTTGAGGTTCTTGTAGTCAGTGCAGCCCTAAATTTGGAGGTGGCTCTTTCTTATTGATTTTCAGTTTTCCCAAGGTATATTCCCTAGACTGGAAGTGGCCTTGGCTCTGTAGCTCTGTTGTTTACTTGTTTTAGGGAACACAATGGACTCCTCCAGTGAGGCAGTTGGCAATTTACATCCCACCCATCAGCATAACAAGGCTCCCAGTTCTCCAGGGCCTGTCTTGCCTTTCTGGTTTTTACACATTTTGTGGATGTCCCTTTTGACCGGTGGGAAATGATACTTCTTTGTAGTGCAGATTTGCATTGCCCGCTTGCTTGCTTGGCCAAAAAGGGCGTATGCGTTTTCTCCTGAATATATTCAGGAGAAAACGCATACGCCCTTTTTGGCCAAGTGCACCATTGTCCAAGTTGTGCCCCTCTTCCTGTGCTTTACAGGCGATTCCAAGGTACCTCTTGAAATCTGTTTCCTGCTATTTTGCCTCGCTTTCAAGTCCGCCTCGTTGACTTCCCTCAACAGATTTTTGGACGATAGTTGTCCTTTATCACTCTGCCAGTTTGTGAATTGCTGTGCCCTTGAGCTCCATTTCTCAACTCGTTTTTTGTGAGCTGAACGCAAGTCCAAAATTTTGGATCGTGTCCTATACTGGTTCCCGGTGGGTGGCTGAGACTTTGGTTAATTCTTCTTCCTGCCGGGAAATTAGAGTGACATGTGCCCGTCCAAATGCCTAACAGCTACTCTCTCATGGGTTCTCCCTCGTCCTTTCCATCCTCTGGCAAAGTGGGAACCTGTGCAAACCAGGAGGTTAAAGGGCCTGTCTCTCCAAGTTGGGAGATTGATAGTAAGGCAGTTGGAAAGTCAAACTGGAGCACCAGGAGAGGGACTATTCGTTGAGTTTTAGAAACCTTTCGTATTCACAGTGTGTCCATTCTCTAGGTTTCCTGTACATGTTATAGCTGTAGTAATATTCCCTTGAACCTGGAGAGTTGGGACCCATGGAATGGGGGCCATGCATTATTGCTTGAAAGGGTCTGCATTTGCTCACCCAATCTCACCAATCCTCTCAGTCCCAAGTGTCCAGCCTTATGCCACATCCAGCTGTCATTGTAGATAGGGTCTTTCCAGGTTTCCTCAGACACCCTGAAGGAATTGTAAAGAATTTCCCTGTTTTTTGGTTTTGCTTTTGAAATTCCTTTTTATAGTGGGTTTGAGCTGATACTCGCTTCCATGTTTATGCCACTCTAGACACACTTGATTCCCTTATGGAGACATATCAATACATAGGTTTTAAGATTCTTACTAGTCAGATATATTCCTCTGTGGGAAATATGCGGTTTTGAGTCTCTTTCACTAAGGAAGGTGTCGGTCTTGTCAATTCCAAAGTTGGTTTTTGAAACGGTCCCTGTGCTTATATCAAACTCTGGTTTTATGCATCACCCCACCTCTCCTTCCCCTTTATGCAGGCATAAGAGTGTTTTCTAAATGTGAGACTCTGTTCTCTTTCCTAACTCAGTTCACGTGTAGCCATGTTTACAGGATCTTCCTAAGTGATATCTTATGATAAGTTTCTTTTTCTGTGTGACTTATTTCACTTAGAATCATCGTACCTGAATCCACTCACTTTGCTGCTACTGGTCTTATGACATTGATTTCATGGCTGAGGGATATTCCATCGTACGTAAGTACCACAATGTTTTGAACCATTTTTATATTTCCTGGGATATTTAAGGTGTACCCAAGTTGAGGTTCTTGTAGCCAGTGCAGCCCTAAATTTGGAGGTGGCTCTTTCTTATTGATTTTCAGTTTTCCCAAGGTATATTCCCTAGACTGGAAGTGGCCTTGGCTCTGTAGCTCTGTTGTTTACTTGTTTTAGGGAACACAATGCACTCCTCCAGTGAGGCAGTTGGCAATTTACATCCCGCCCATCAGCATAACAAGGCTCCCTGTTCTCCAGGGCCTGTCTTGCCTTTCTGGTTTTTACACATTTTGTGGATGTCCCTTTTGACCGGTGGGAAGTGATACTTCTTTGTAGTGCAGATTTGCATTGCCCGCTTTCTTGCTTGGCCAAAAAGGGCGTATGCGTTTTCTCCTGAATATATTCAGGAGAAAACGCATACGCCCTTTTTGGCCAAGTGCACCATTGTCCAAGTTGTGCCCCTCTTCCTGTGCTTTACAGGCGATTCCAAGGTACCTCTTGAAATCTGTTTCCTGCTATTTTGCCTCACTTTCAAGTCCGCCTCGTTGACTTCCCTCAACAGATTTTTGGACAATATTTGTCCTTTATCACTCTGCCAGTTTGTGAAGTGCTGTGCCCCTGAGCTCCATTTCTCAACTCGTTTTTTGTGAGCTGAACGCAAGTCCAAAATTTTGGATCATGTCCTATACTGGTTCCCGGTGAGTGGCTGAGACTTTGGTTAATTCTTCTTCCTGCCGGGAAATTAGAGTGACATGTGCCCGTCCAAATGCCTAACAGCTAATATCTCATGGGTTCTCCCTCGTCCCTTCCATCCTCTGCCAAATTGGGAACCTGTGGAAACCAGGAGGTTAAAGGGCCTGTCTCTCCAAGTTGGGAGATTGATAGTAAGGCAGTTGGAAAGTCAAACTGGAGCACCAGGAGAGGGACTATTCGTTGAGTTTTAGAAACCTTTCGTATTCACAGTGTGTACATTCTCTAGGTTTCCTGTACATGTTATAGCTGTAGTAATATTCCCTTGAACATGGAGAGTTGGGACCCATGGAATGGGGGCCATGCATTATTGCTTGAATGGGTCTGCATTCGCTCACCCAATCTCACCAATCCTCTCAGTCCCAAGTGTCCAGCCTTATGCCACATCCAGCTGTCATTGTAGATAGGGTCTTTCCAGGTTTCCTCAGACACCCTGAAGGAATTGTAAAGAATTTCCCTGTTTTTTGGTTTTGCTTTTGAAATTCCTTTTTATAGTGGGTTTGAGCTGATACTCGCTGCCATGTTTATGCCACTCTAGACACACTTGATTCCCTTATGGAGACATATCAATACATAAGTTTTAAGATTCTTACTAGTCAGATATATTCCTCTGTGGGAAATATGGGGTTTTGAGTGTCTTTCACTGAGGAAGGTGTCGGTCTTGTCAATTCCAAAGTTGGTTTTTGAAACGGTCCCTGTGCTTATATCAAACTCTGGTTTTATGCATCACCCCACCTCTCCTTCCCCTTTATGCAGGCATAAGAGTGTTTTCTAAATGTGAGACTCTGTTCTCTTTCCTAACTCAGTTCACGTGTAGCCATGTTTACAGGATCTTCCTAAGTGATATCTTATGATAAGTTTCTTTTTCTGTGTGACTTATTTCACTTAGAATCATCGTACCTGAATCCACTCACTTTGCTGCTACTGGTCTTATGACATTGATTTCATGGCTGAGGGATATTCCATCGTACGTAAGTACCACAATGTTTTGAACCATTTTTATATTTCCTGGGATATTTAAGGTGTACCCAAGTTGAGGTTCTTGTAGTCAGTGCAGCCCTAAATTTGGAGGTGGCTCTTTCTTATTGATTTTCAGTTTTCCCAAGGTATATTCCCTAGACTGGAAGTGGCCTTGGCTCTGTAGCTCTGTTGTTTACTTGTTTTAGGGAACACAATGGACTCCTCCAGTGAGGCAGTTGGCAATTTACATCCCACCCATCAGCATAACAAGGCTCCCAGTTCTCCAGGGCCTGTCTTGCCTTTCTGGTTTTTACACATTTTGTGGATGTCCCTTTTGACCGGTGGGAAATGATACTTCTTTGTAGTGCAGATTTGCATTGCCCGCTTGCTTGCTTGGCCAAAAAGGGCGTATGCGTTTTCTCCTCAATATATTCAGGAGAAAACGCATACGCCCTTTTTGGCCAAGTGCACCATTGTCCAAGTTGTGCCCCTCTTCCTGTGCTTTACAGGCGATTCCAAGGTACCTCTTGAAATCTGTTTCCTGCTATTTTGCCTCACTTTCAAGTCCGCCTCGTTGACTTCCCTCAACAGATTTTTGGACGATAGTTGTCCTTTATCACTCTGCCAGTTTGTGAATTGCTGTGCCTCTGAGCTCCATTTCTCAACTCGTTTTTTGTGAGCTGAAAGCAAGTCCAAAATTTTGGATCCTGTCCTATACTGGTTTCCGGTGGGTGGCTGAGACTTTGGTTAATTCTTCTTCCTGCCGGGAAATTAGAGTGACATGTGCCCGTCCAAATGCCTAACAGCTACTCTCTCATGGGTTCTCCCTCGTCCCTTCCATCCTCTGGCAAATTCGGAACCTGTGCAAACCAGGAGGTTAAAGGGCCTCTCTCTACAAGTTGGGAGATTGATAGTAAGGCAGTTGGAAAGTCAAATTGGAGAACCAGGAGAGGGACTATTCATTGAGTTTTAGAAACCTTTCGTATTCACAGTGTGTCCATTCTCTAGGTTTCATGTACATGTTATAGCTGTAGTAATATTCCCTTGAACCTGGAGAGTTGGGACCCATGGAATGGGGGCCATGCATTATTGCTTGAAAGGGTCTGCATTTGCTCACCCAATCTCACCAATCCTCTCAGTCCCAAGTGTCCAGCCTTATGCCACATCCAGCTGTCATTGTAGATAGGGTCTTTCCAGGTTTCCTCAGACACCCTGAAGGAATTGTAAAGAATTTCCCTGTTTTTTGGTTTTGCTTTTGAAATTCCTTTTTATAGTGGGTTTGAGCTGATTCTCGCTGCCATGTTTATGCCACTCTAGACACACTTGATTCCCTTATGGAGTCATATCAATACATAGGTTTTAAGATTCTTACTAGTCAGATATATTCCTCTGCGGGAAATATGGGGTTTTGAGTCTCTTTCACTGAGGAAGGTGTAGGTCTTGTCTATTCCAAAGTTGGTTTTTGGAACGGTCCCTGTGCTTATATCAAACTCTGGTTTTATGCATCACCCCACCTCTCCATCCCCTTTATGCAGGCATAAGACTGTTTTCTAAATGTGAGACTCTGTTCTCTTTCCTAACTCAGTTCACGTGTAGCCATGTTTACAGGATCTTCATAAGTGATATCTTATGATAAGATTCTTTTTCTGTGTGACTTATTTCACTTAGAATCATCGTACCTGAATCCACTCACTTTGCTGCTACTGGTCTTATGACATTGATTTCATCGCTGAGGGATATTCCATCATACGTAAGTTCCACAATGTTTTGAACCATTTTTATATTTCCTGGGATATTTAAGGTGTACCCAAGTTGAGGTTCTTGTAGTCAGTGCAGCCCTAAATTTGGAGGTGGCTCTTTCTTATTGATTTTCAGTTTTCCCAAGGTATATTCCCTAGACTGGAAGTGGCCTTGGCTCTGTAGCTCTGTTGTTTACTTGTTTTAGGGAACACAATGCACTCCTCCAGTGAGGCAGTAGGCAATTTACATCCCGCCCATCAGCATAACAAAACTCCCAGTTCTCCAGGGCCTGTCTTGCCTTTCTGGTTTTTACACATTTTGTGGATGTCCCTTTTGACCGGTGGGAAGTGATACTTCTTTGTAGTGCAGATTTGCATTGCCCGCTTGCTTGCTTGGCCAAAAAGTGCGTATGCGTTTTCTCCTGAATATATTCAGGAGAAAACGCATACACACTTTTTGGCCAAGTGCACCATTGTCCAAGTTGTGCCCCTCTTCCTGTGCTTTACAGGCGATTCCAAGGTACCTCTTGAAATCTGTTTCCTGCTATTTTGCCTCACTTTCAAGTCCGCCTCGTTGACTTCCCTCAACAGATTTTTGGAAGATAGTTGTCCTTTATCACTCTGCCAGTTTGTGAATTGCTGTGCCCCTGAGCTCCATTTCTCAACTCGTTTTTTGTGAGCTGAACGCAAGTCCAAAATTTTGGATCATGTCCTATACTGGTTCCCGGTGGGTGGCTGAGACTTTGGTTAATTCTTCTTCCTGCCGGGAAATTAGAGTGACATGTGCCCGTCCAAATGCCTAACAGCTACTCTCTCATGGGTTCTCCCTCGTCCCTTCCATCCTCTGCCAAATTGGGAACCTGTGCAAACCAGGAGGTTAAAGGGACTGTCTCTCCAAGTTGGGAGATTGATAGTAAGGCAGTTGGAAAGTCAAACTGGAGCACCAGGAGAGGGACTATTCGTTGAGTTTTAGAAACCTTTCATATTCACAGTGTGTCCATTCTCTAGGTTTCCTGTACATGTTATAGCTGTAGTAATATTCCCTTGAACCTGGAGAGTTGGGACCCATGGAATGGGGGCCATGCATTATTGCTTGAAAGGGTCTGCATTTGCTCACCCAATCTCACCAATCCTCTCAGTCCCAAGTGTCCAGCCTTATGCCACATCCAGCTGTCATTGTAGATAGGGTCTTTCCAGGTTTCCTCAGACACCCTGAAGGAATTGTAAAGAATTTCCCTGTTTTTTGGTTTTGCTTTTGAAATTCCTTTTTATAGTGGGTTTGAGCTGATTCTCGCTGCCATGTTTATGCCACTCTAGACACACTTGATTCCCTTATGGAGACATATCAATACATAGGTTTTAAGATTCTTACTAGTCAGATATATTCCTCTGTGGGAAATATGGGGTTTTGAGTCTCTTTCACTGAGGAAGGTGTAGGTCTTGTCTATTCCAAAGTTGGTTTTTGAAACGGTCCCTGTGCTTATATCAAACTCTGGTTTTATGCATCACCCCACCTCTCCTTCCCCTTTATGCAGGCATAAGAGTGTTTTCTAAATGTGAGACTCTGTTCTCTTTCCTAACTCAGTTCACGTGTAGCCATGTTTACAGGATCTTCCTAAGTGATATCTTATGATAAGTTTCTTTTTCTGTGTGACTTATTTCACTTAGAATCATCGTACCTGAATCCACTCACTTTGCTGCTACTGGTCTTATGACATTGATTTCATGGCTGAGGGATATTCCATCGTACGTAAGTACCACAATGTTTTGAACCATTTTTATATTTCCTGGGATATTTAAGGTGTACCCAAGTTGAGGTTCTTGTAGTCAGTGCAGCCCTAAATTTGGAGGTGGCTCTTTCTTATTAATTTTCAGTTTTCCCAAGGTATATTCCCTAGACTGGAAGTGGCCTTGGCTCTGTAGCTCTGTTGTTTACTTGTTTTAGGGAACACAATGCACTCCTCCAGTGAGGCAGTTGGCAATTTACATCCCACCCATCAGCATAACAAGGCTCCCAGTTCTCCAGGGCCTGTCTTGCCTTTCTGGTTTTTACACATTTTGTGGATGTCCCTTTTGACCGGTGGGAAGTGATACTTCTTTGTAGTGCAGATTTGCATTGCCCGCTTGCTTGCTTGGCCAAAAAGGGCGTATGCGTTTTCTCCTGAATATATTCAGGAGAAAACGCATACGCCCTTTTTGGCCAAGTGCACCATTGTCCAAGTTGTGCCCCTCTTCCTGTGCTTTACAGGCGATTCCAAGGTACCTCTTGAAATCTGTTTCCTGCTATTTTGCCTCGCTTTCAAGTCCGCCTCGTTGACTTCCCTCAACAGATTTTTGGACGATAGTTGTCCTTTATCACTCTGCCAGTTTGTGAATTGCTGTGCCCCTGAGCTCCATTTCTCAACTCGTTTTTTGTGAGCTGAACGCAAGTCCAAAATTTTGGATCGTGTCCTATACTGGTTCCCGGTGGGTGGCTGAGACTTTGGTTAATTCTTCTTCCTGCCGGGAAATTAGAGTGACATGTGCCCGTCCAAATGCCTAACAGCTACTCTCTCATGGGTTCTCCCTCGTCCTTTTCATCCTCTGGCAAAGTGGGAACCTGTGCAAACCAGGAGGTTAAAGGGCCTGTCTCTCCAAGTTGGGAGATTGATAGTAAGGCAGTTGGAAAGTCAAACTGGAGCACCAGGAGAGGGACTATTCGTTGAGTTTTAGAAACCTTTCGTATTCACAGTGTGTCCATTCTCTAGGTTTCCTGTACATGTTATAGCTGTAGTAATATTCCCTTGAACATGGAGAGTTGGGACCCATGGAATGGGGGCCATGCATTATTGCTTGAAAGGGTCTGCATTTGCTCACCCAATCTCACCAATCCTCTCAGTCCCAAGTGTCCAGCCTTATGCCACATCCAGCTGTCATTGTAGATAGGGTCTCTCCAGGTTTCCTCAGACACCCTGAAGGAATTGTAAAGAATTTCCCTGTTTTTTGGTTTTGCTTTTGAAATTCCTTTTTATAGTGGGTTTGAGCTGATACTCGCTTCCATGTTTATGCCACTCTAGACACACTTGATTCCCTTATGGAGACATATCAATACATAGGTTTTAAGATTCTTACTAGTCAGATATATTCCTCTGTGGGAAATATGCGGTTTTGAGTCTCTTTCACTGAGGAAGGTGTAGGTCTTGTCTATTCCAAAGTTGGTTTTTGAAACGGTCCCTGTGCTTATATCAAACTCTGGTTTTATGCATCACCCCACCTCTCCTTCCCCTTTATGCAGGCATAAGAGTGTTTTCTAAATGTGAGACTCTGTTCTCTTTCCTAACTCAGTTCACGTGTAGCCATGTTTACAGGATCTTCCTAAGTGATATCTTATGATAAGTTTCTTTTTCTGTGTGACTTATTTCACTTAGAATCATCGTACATGAATCCACTCACTTTGCTGCTACTGGTCTTATGACATTGATTTCATGGCTGAGGGATATTCCATCGTTCGTAAGTACCACAAAGTTTTGAACCATTTTTATATTTCCTGGGATATTTAAGGTGTACCCAAGTTGAGGTTCTTGTAGCCAGTGCAGCCCTAAATTTGGAGGTGGCTCTTTCTTATTGATTTTCAGTTTTCCCAAGGTATATTCCCTAGACTGGAAGTGGCCTTGGCTCTGTAGCTCTGTTGTTTACTTGTTTTAGGGAACACAATGCACTCCTCCAGTGAGGCAGTTGGCAATTTACATCCCGCCCATCAGCATAACAAGGCTCCCTGTTCTCCAGTGCCTGTCTTGCCTTTCTGGTTTTTACACATTTTGTGGATGTCCCTTTTGACCGGTGGGAAGTGATACTTCTTTGTAGTGCAGATTTGCATTGCCCGCTTGCTTGCTTGGCCAAAAAGGGCGTATGCGTTTTCTCCTGAATATATTCAGGAGAAAACGCATACGCCCTTTTTGGCCAAGTGCACCATTGTCCAAGTTGTGCCCCTCTTCCTGTGCTTTACAGGCGATTCCAAGGTACCTCTTGAAATCTGTTTCCTGCTATTTTGCCTCACTTTCAAGTCCGCCTCGTTGACTTCCCTCAACAGATTTTTGGACAATATTTGTCCTTTATCACTCTGCCAGTTTGTGAAGTGCTGTGCCCCTGAGCTCCATTTCTCAACTCGTTTTTTGTGAGCTGAACGCAAGTCCAAAATTTTGGATCATGTCCTATACTGGTTCCCGGTGGGTGGCTGAGACTTTGGTTAATTCTTCTTCCTGCCGGGAAATTAGAGTGACATGTGCCCGTCCAAATGCCTAACAGCTACTCTCTCATGTGTTCTCCCTCGTCCCTTCCATCCTCTGCCAAATTGGGAACCTGTGCAAACCAGGAGGTTAAAGGGCCTGTCTCTCCAAGTTGGGAGATTGATAGTAAGGCAGTTGGAAAGTCAAACTGGAGCACCAGGAGAGGGACTATTCGTTGAGTTTTAGAAACCTTTCGTATTCACAGTGTGTACATTCTCTAGGTTTCCTGTACATGTTATAGCTGTAGTAATATTCCCTTGAACCTGGAGAGTTGGGACCCATGGAATGGGGGCCATGCATTATTGCTTGAAAGGGTCTGCATTCGCTCACCCAATCTCACCAATCCTCTCAGTCCCAAGTGTCCAGCCTTATGCCACATCCAGCTGTCATTGTAGATAGGGTCTTTCCAGGTTTCCTCAGACACCCTGAAGGAATTGTAAAGAATTTCCCTGTTTTTTGGTTTTGCTTTTGAAATTCCTTTTTATAGTGGGTTTGAGCTGATTCTCGCTGCCATGTTTATGCCACTCTAGACACACTTGATTCCCTTATGGAGACATATCAATACATAGGATTTAAGATTCTTACTAGTCAGATATATTCCTCTGTGGGAAATATGGGGTTTTGAGTCTCTTTCACTGAGGAAGGTGTAGGTCTTGTCTATTCCAAAGTTGGTTTTTGAAACGGTCCCTGTGCTTATATCAAACTCTGGTTTTATGCATCACCCCACCTCTCCTTCCCCTTTAAGCAGGCATAAGAGTGTTTTCTAAATGTGAGACTCTGTTCTCTTTCCTAACTCAGTTCACGTGTAGCCATGTTTACAGGATCTTCCTAAGTGATATCTTATGATAAGTTTCTTTTTCTGTGTGACTTATTTCACTTAGAATCATCGTACCTGAATCCACTCACTTTGCTGTTACTGGTCTTATGACATTGATTTCATGGCTGAGGGATATTCCATCGTACGTAAGTACCACAATGTTTTGAACCATTTTTATATTTCCTGGGATATTTAAGGTGTACCCAAGTTGAGGTTCTTGTAGTCAGTGCAGCCCTAAATTTGTAGGTGGCTCTTTCTTATTGATTTTCAGTTTCCCCAAGGTATATTCCCTATACTGGAAGTGGCCTTGGCTCTGTAGCTCTGTTGTTTACTTGTTTTAGGGAACACAATGCACTCCTCCAGTGAGGCAGTTGGCAATTTACATCCCGCCCATCAGCATAACAAGGCTCCCAGTTCTCCAGGGCCTGTCTTGCCTTTCTGGTTTTTACACATTTTGTGGATGTCCCTTTTGACCGGTGGGAAGTGATACTTCTTTGTAGTGCAGGTTTGCATTGCCCGCTTGCTTGCTTGGCCAAAAAGGGCGTATGCGTTTTCTCCTGAATATATTCAGGAGAAAACACATACGCCCTTTTTGGCCAAGTGCACCATTGTCCAAGTTGTGCCCCTCTTCCTGTGCTTTACAGGCGATTCCAACGTACCTCTTGAAATCTGTTTCCTGCTATTTTGCCTCGCTTTCAAGTCCGCCTCGTTGACTTCCCTCAACAGATTTTTGGATGATAGTTGTCCTTTATCACTCTGCCAGTTTGTGAATTGCTGTGCCCCTGAGCTCCATTTCTCAACTCGTTTTTTGTGAGCTGAACGCAAGTCCAAAATTTTGGATCATGTCCTCTACTGGTTCCCGGTGGGTGGCTGAGACTTTGGTTAATTCTTCTTCCTGCCGGGAAATTAGAGTGACATGTGCCCGTCCAAATGCCTAACAGCTACTCTCTCATGGGTTCTCCCTCGTCCCTTCCATCCTCTGCCAAATTGGGAACCTGTGCAAACCAGGAGGTTAAAGGGCCTGTCTCTCCAAGTTGGGAGATTGATAGTAAGACAGTTGGAAAGTCAAACTGGAGCACCAGGAGAGGGACTATTCGTTGAGTTTTAGAAACCTTTCGTATTCACAGTGTGTCCATTCTCTAGGTTTCCTGTACATATTATAGCTGTAGTAATATTCCCTTGAACATGGAGAGTTGGGACCCATGGAATGGGGGCCATGCATTATTGCTTGAAAGGGTCTGCATTCGCTCACCCAATCTCACCAATCCTCTCAGTCCCAAGTGTCCAGCCTTATGCCACATCCAGCTGTCATTGTAGATAGGGTCTTTCCAGGTTTCCTCAGACACCCTGAAGGAATTGTAAAGAATTTCCCTGTTTTTCGGTTTTGCTTTTGAAATTCCTTTTTATAGTGGGTTTGAGCTGATACTCGCTGCCATGTTTATGCCACTCTAGACACACTTGATTCTCTTATGGAGACATATCAATACATAAGTTTTAAGATTCTTACTAGTCAGATATATTCCTCTGTGTGAAATATGGGGTTTTGAGTGTCTTTCACTGAGGAAGGTGTCGGTCTTGTCAATTCCAAAGTTGGTTTTTGAAACGGTCCCTGTGCTTATATCAAACTCTGGTTTTATGCATCACCCCACCTCTCCTTCCCCTTTATGCAGGCATAAGAGTGTTTTCTAAATGTGAGACTCTGTTCTCTTTCCTAACTCAGTTCACGTGTAGCCATGTTTACAGGATCTTCATAAGTGATATCTTATGATAAGTTTCTTTTTCTGTGTGACTTATTTCACTTAGAATCATCGTACCTGAATCCACTCACTTTGTTGCTACTGGTCTTATGACATTGATTTCATGGCTGAGGGATATTCCATCGTACGTAAGTACCACAATGTTTTGAACCATTTTTATATTTCCTGGGATATTTAAGGTGTACCCAAGTTGAGGTTCTTGTAGTCAGTGCAGCCCTAAATTTGGAGGTGGCTCTTTCTTATTGATTTTCAGTTTTCCCAAGGTATATTCCCTAGACTGGAAGTGGCCTTGGCTCTGTAGCTCTGTTGTTTACTTGTATTAGGGAACACAATGCACTCCTCCAGTGAGGCAGTTGG
Organism: Mesoplodon densirostris; assembly: GCF_025265405.1. NCBI lineage: Eukaryota > Metazoa > Chordata > Mammalia > Artiodactyla > Ziphiidae > Mesoplodon > Mesoplodon densirostris. The sequence goes on along the minus strand of NW_026778199.1, from coordinate 1,463,703 downwards.
CAATTTAAATCCCGCCCATCAGCATAACAAGGCTCCCAGTTCTCCAGGGCCTGTCTTGCCTTTCTGGTTTTTACACATTTTGTGGATGTCCCTTTTGACCGGTGGGAAGTGATACTTCTTTGTAGTGCAGATTTGCATTGCCCGCTTGCTTGCTTGGCCAAAAAGGGCGTATGCGTTTTCTCCTGAATATATTCAGGAGAAAACGCATACGCCCTTTTTGGCCAAGTGCACCATTGTCCAAGTTGTGCCCCTCTTCCTGTGCTTTACAGGCGATTCCAAGGTACCTCTTGAAATCTGTTTCCTGCTATTTTGCCTCGCTTTCAAGTCCGCCTCGTTGACTTCCCTCAACAGATTTTTGGACGATAGTTGTCCTTTATCACTCTGCCAGTTTGTGAATTGCTGTGCCCCTGAGCTCCATTTCTCAACTCGTTTTTTGTGAGCTGAACGCAAGTCCAAAATTTTGGATCGTGTCCTATACTGGTTCCCGGTGGGTGGCTGAGACTTTGGTTAATTCTTCTTCCTGCCGGGAAATTAGAGTGACATGTGCCCGTCCAAATGCCTAACAGCTACTCTCTCATGGGTTCTCCCTCGTCCTTTCCATCCTCTGGCAAAGTGGGATCCTGTGCAAACCAGGAGGTTAAAGGGCCTGTCTCTCCAAGTTGGGAGATTGATAGTAAGGCAGTTGGAAAGTCAAACTGCAGCACCAGGAGAGGGACTATTCGTTGACTTTTAGAAACCTTTCGTATTCACAGTGTGTCCATTCTCTAGGTTTCCTGTACATGTTATAGCTGTAGTAATATTCCCTTGAACCTGGAGAGTTGGGACCCATGGAATGGGGGCCATGCATTATTGCTTGAAAGGGTCTGCATTTGCTCACCCAATCTCACCAATCCTCTCAGTCCCAAGTGTCCAGCCTTATGCCACATCCAGCTGTCATTGTAGATAGGGTCTTTCCAGGTTTCCTCAGACACCCTGAAGGAATTGTAAAGAATTTCCCTGTTTTTTGGTTTTGCTTTTGAAATTCCTTTTTATAGTGGGTTTGAGCTGATACTCGCTTCCATGTTTATGCCACTCTAGACACACTTGATTCCCTTATGGAGACATATCAATACATAGGTTTTAAGATTCTTACTAGTCAGATATATTCCTCTGTGGGAAATATGCGATTTTGAGTCTCTTTCACTAAGGAAGGTGTCGGTCTTGTCAATTCCAAAGTTGGTTTTTGAAACGGTCCCTGTGCTTATATCAAACTCTGGTTTTATGCATCACCCCACCTCTCCTTCCCCTTTATGCAGGCATAAGAGTGTTTTCTAAATGTGAGACTCTGTTCTCTTTCCTAACTCAGTTCACGTGTAGCCATGTTTACAGGATCTTCATAAGTGATATCTTATGATAAGTTTCTTTTTCTGTGTGACTTATTTCACTTAGAATCATCGTACCTGAATCCACTCACTTTGCTGCTACTGGTCTTATGACATTAATTTCATGGCTGAGGGATATTCCATCGTACGTAAGTACCACAATGTTTTGAACCATTTTTATATTTCCTGGGATATTTAAGGTGTACCCAAGTTGAGGTTCTTGTAGCCAGTGCAGCCCTAAATTTGGAGGTGGCTCTTTCTTATTGATTTTCAGTTTTCCCAAGGTATATTCCCTAGACTGGAAGTGGCCTTGGCTCTGTAGCTCTGTTGTTTACTTGTTTTAGGGAACACAATGCACTCCTCCAGTGAGGCAGTTGGCAATTTACATCCCGCCCATCAGCATAACAAGTCTCCCTGTTCTCCAGGGCCTGTCTTGCCTTTCTGGTTTTTACACATTTTGTGGATGTCCCTTTTGACCGGTGGGAAGTGATACTTCTTTGTAGTGCAGATTTGCATTGCCCACTTGCTGCTTGGCCAAAAAGGGCGTATGCGTTTTCTCCTGAATATATTCAGGAGAAAACGCATACGCCCTTTTTGGCCAAGTGCACCATTGTCCAAGTTGTGCCCCTCTTCCTGTGCTTTACAGGCGATTCCAACGTACCTCTTGAAATCTGTTTCCTGCTATTTTGCCTCACTTTCAAGTCCGCCTCTTTGACTTCCCTCAACAGATTTTTGGACGATAGTTGTCCTTTATCACTCTGCCAGTTTGTGAATTGCTGTGCCCCTGAGCTCCATTTCTCAACTCGTTTTTTGTGAGCTGAACGCAAGTCCAAAATTTTGGATCCTGTCCTATACTGGTTTCCGGTGGGTGGCTGAGACTTTGGTTAATTCTTCTTCCTGCCGGGAAATTAGAGTGACATGTGCCCGTCCAAATGCCTAACAGCTACTCTCTCATGGGTTCTCCCTCGTCCCTTCCATCCTCTGCCAAATTGGGAACCTGTGCAAACCAGGAGGTTAAAGGGCCTGTCTCTCCAAGTTGGGAGATTGATAGTAAGACAGTTGGAAAGTCAAACTGGAGCACCAGGAGAGGGACTATTCGTTGAGTTTTAGAAACCTTTCGTATTCACAGTGTGTCCATTCTCTAGGTTTCCTGTACATGTTATAGCTGTAGTAATATTCCCTTGAACATGGAGAGTTGGGACCCATGGAATGGGGGCCATGCATTATTGCTTGAAAGGGTCTGCATTCGCTCACCCAATCTCACCAATCCTCTCAGTCCCAAGTGTCCAGCCTTATGCCACATCCAGCTGTCATTGTAGATAGGGTCTTTCCAGGTTTCCTCAGACACCCTGAAGGAATTGTAAAGAATTTCCCTGTTTTTCGGTTTTGCTTTTGAAATTCCTTTTTATAGTGGGTTTGAGCTGATACTCGCTGCCATGTTTATGCCACTCTAGACACACTTGATTCTCTTATGGAGACATATCAATACATAAGTTTTAAGATTCTTACTAGTCAGATATATTCCTCTGTGTGAAATATGGGGTTTTGAGTGTCTTTCACTGAGGAAGGTGTCGGTCTTGTCAATTCCAAAGTTGGTTTTTGAAACGGTCCCTGTGCTTATATCAAACTCTGGTTTTATGCATCACCCCACCTCTCCTTCCCCTTTATGCAGGCATAAGAGTGTTTTCTAAATGTGAGACTCTGTTCTCTTTCCTAACTCAGTTCACGTGTAGCCATGTTTACAGGATCTTCATAAGTGATATCTTATGATAAGTTTCTTTTTCTGTGTGACTTATTTCACTTATAATCATCGTACCTGAATCCACTCACTTTGCTGCTACTGGTCTTATGACATTGATTTCATGGCTGAGGGATATTCCATCGTACGTAAGTACCACAATGTTTTGAACCATTTTTATATTTCCTGGGATATTTAAGGTGTACCCAAGTTGAGGTTCTTGTAGTCAGTGCAGCCCTAAATTTGGAGGTGGCTCTTTCTTATTGATTTTCAGTTTTCCCAAGGTATATTCCCTAGACTTGAAGTGGCCTTGGCTCTGTAGCTCTGTTGTTTACTTGTTTTAGGGAACACAATGCACTCCTCCAGTGAGGCAGTTGGCAATTTAAATCCCGCCCATCAGCATAACAAGGCTCCCAGTTCTCCAGGGCCTGTCTTGCCTTTCTGGTTTTTACACATTTTGTGGATGTCCCTTTTGACCGGTGGGAAGTGATACTTCTTTGTAGTGCAGATTTGCATTGCCCGCTTGCTTGCTTGGCCAAAAAGGGCGTATGCGTTTTCTCCTGAATATATTCAGGAGAAAACGCATACGCCCTTTTTGGCCAAGTGCACGATTGTCCAAGTTGTGCCCCTCTTCCTGTGCTTTACAGGCGATTCCAAGGTACCTCTTGAAATCTGTTTCCTGCTATTTTGCCTCGCTTTCAAGTCCGCCTCGTTGACTTCCCTCAACAGATTTTTGGACGATAGTTGTCCTTTATCACTCTGCCAGTTTGTGAATTGCTGTGCCCCTGAGCTCCATTTCTCAACTCGTTTTTTGTGAGCTGAACGCAAGTCCAACATTTTGGATCGTGTCCTATACTGGTTCCCGGTGGGTGGCTGAGACTTTGGTTAATTCTTCTTCCTGCCGGGAAATTAGAGTGACATGTGCCCGTCCAAATGCCTAACAGCTACTCTCTCATGGGTTCTCCCTCGTCCTTTCCATCCTCTGGCAAAGTGGGATCCTGTGCAAACCAGGAGGTTAAAGGGCCTGTCTCTCCAAGTTGGGAGATTGATAGTAAGGCAGTTGGAAAGTCAAACTGGAGCACCAGGAGAGGGACTATTCGTTGACTTTTAGAAACCTTTCGTATTCACAGTGTGTCCATTCTCTAGGTTTCCTGTACATGTTATAGCTGTAGTAATATTCCCTTGAACCTGGAGAGTTGGGACCCATGGAATGGGGGCCATGCATTATTGCTTGAAAGGGTCTGCATTTGCTCACCCAATCTCACCAATCCTCTCAGTCCCAAGTGTCCAGCCTTATGCCACATCCAGCTGTCATTGTAGATAGGGTCTTTCCAGGTTTCCTCAGACACCCTGAAGGAATTGTAAAGAATTTCCCTGTTTTTTGGTTTTGCTTTTGAAATTCCTTTTTATAGTGGGTTTGAGCTGATTCTCGCTGCCATGTTTATGCCACTCTAGACACACTTGATTCCCTTATGGAGACATATCAATACATAGGTTTTAAGATTCTTACTAGTCAGATATATTCCTCTGTGGGAAATATGGGGTTTTGAGTCTCTTTCACTGAGGAAGGTGTAGGTCTTGTCTATTCCAAAGTTGGTTTTTGAAACGGTCCCTGTGCTTATATCAAACTCTGGTTTTATGCATCACCCCACCTCTCCTTCCCCTTTATGCAGGCATAAGAGTGTTTTCTAAATGTGAGACTCTGTTCTCTTTCCTAACTCAGTTCACGTGTAGCCATGTTTACAGGATCTTCCTAAGTGATATCTTATGATAAGTTTCTTTTTCTGTGTGACTTATTTCACTTAGAATCATCGTACCTGAATCCACTCACTTTGCTGCTACTGGTCTTATGACATTGATTTCATGACTGAGGGATATTCCATCGTACGTAAGTACCACAATGTTTTGAACCATTTTTATATTTCCTGGGATATTTAAGGTGTACCCAAGTTGAGGTTCTTGTAGTCAGTGCAGCCCTAAATTTGGAGGTGGCTCTTTCTTATTGATTTTCAGTTTTCCCAAGGTATATTCCCTAGACTGGAAGTGGCCTTGGCTCTGTAGCTCTGTTGTTTACTTGTTTTAGGGAACACAATGGACTCCTCCAGTGAGGCAGTTGGCAATTTACATCCCACCCATCAGCATAACAAGGCTCCCAGTTCTCCAGGGCCTGTCTTGCCTTTCTGGTTTTTACACATTTTGTGGATGTCCCTTTTGACCGGTGGGAAGTGATACTTCTTTGTAGTGCAGATTTGCATTGCCCGCTTGCTTGCTTGGCCAAAAAGGGCGTATGCGTTTTCTCCTGAATATATTCAGGAGAAAACGCATACGCCCTTTTTGGCCAAGTGCACCATTGTCCAAGTTGTGCCCCTCTTCCTGTGCTTTACAGGCGATTCCAAGGTACCTCTTGAAATCTGTTTCCTGCTATTTTGCCTCGCTTTCAAGTCCGCCTCGTTGACTTCCCTCAACAGATTTTTGGACGATAGTTGTCCTTTATCACTCTGCCAGTTTGTGAATTGCTGTGCCCCTGAGCTCCATTTCTCAACTCGTTTTTTGTGAGCTGAACGCAAGTCCAAAATTTTGGATCGTGTCCTATACTGGTTCCCGGTGGGTGGCTGAGACTTTGGTTAATTCTTCTTCCTGCCGGGAAATTAGAGTGACATGTGCCCGTCCAAATGCCTAACAGCTACTCTCTCATGGGTTCTCCCTCGTCCTTTTCATCCTCTGGCAAAGTGGGAACCTGTGCAAACCAGGAGGTTAAAGGGCCTGTCTCTCCAAGTTGGGAGATTGATAGTAAGGCAGTTGGAAAGTCAAACTGGAGCACCAGGAGAGGGACTATTCGTTGAGTTTTAGAAACCTTTCGTATTCACAGTGTGTCCATTCTCTAGGTTTCCTGTACATGTTATAGCTGTAGTAATATTCCCTTGAACATGGAGAGTTGGGACCCATGGAATGGGGGCCATGCATTATTGCTTGAAAGGGTCTGCATTTGCTCACCCAATCTCACCAATCCTCTCAGTCCCAAGTGTCCAGCCTTATGCCACATCCAGCTGTCATTGTAGATAGGGTCTCTCCAGGTTTCCTCAGACACCCTGAAGGAATTGTAAAGAATTTCCCTGTTTTTTGGTTTTGCTTTTGAAATTCCTTTTTATAGTGGGTTTGAGCTGATACTCGCTTCCATGTTTATGCCACTCTAGACACACTTGATTCCCTTATGGAGACATATCAATACATAGGTTTTAAGATTCTTACTAGTCAGATATATTCCTCTGTGGGAAATATGCGGTTTTGAGTCTCTTTCACTGAGGAAGGTGTAGGTCTTGTCTATTCCAAAGTTGGTTTTTGAAACGGTCCCTGTGCTTATATCAAACTCTGGTTTTATGCATCACCCCACCTCTCCTTCCCCTTTATGCAGGCATAAGAGTGTTTTCTAAATGTGAGACTCTGTTCTCTTTCCTAACTCAGTTCACGTGTAGCCATGTTTACAGGATCTTCCTAAGTGATATCTTATGATAAGTTTCTTTTTCTGTGTGACTTATTTCACTTAGAATCATCGTACATGAATCCACTCACTTTGCTGCTACTGGTCTTATGACATTGATTTCATGGCTGAGGGATATTCCATCGTTCGTAAGTACCACAAAGTTTTGAACCATTTTTATATTTCCTGGGATATTTAAGGTGTACCCAAGTTGAGGTTCTTGTAGCCAGTGCAGCCCTAAATTTGGAGGGCTCTTTCTTATTGATTTTCAGTTTTCCCAAGGTATATTCCCTAGACTGGAAGTGGCCTTGGCTCTGTAGCTCTGTTGTTTACTTGTTTTAGGGAACACAATGCACTCCTCCAGTGAGGCAGTTGGCAATTTACATCCCGCCCATCAGCATAACAAGGCTCCCTGCTCTCCAGTGCCTGTCTTGCCTTTCTGGTTTTTACACATTTTGTGGATGTCCCTTTTGACCGGTGGGAAGTGATACTTCTTTGTAGTGCAGATTTGCATTGCCCGCTTGCTTGCTTGGCCAAAAAGGGCGTATGCGTTTTCTCCTGAATATATTCAGGAGAAAACGCATACGCCCTTTTTGGCCAAGTGCACCATTGTCCAAGTTGTGCCCCTCTTCCTGTGCTTTACAGGCGATTCCAAGGTACCTCTTGAAATCTGTTTCCTGCTATTTTGCCTCACTTTCAAGTCCGCCTCGTTGACTTCCCTCAACAGATTTTTGGACAATATTTGTCCTTTATCACTCTGCCAGTCTGTGAAGTGCTGTGCCCCTGAGCTCCATTTCTCAACTCGTTTTTTGTGAGCTGAACGCAAGTCCAAAATTTTGGATCATGTCCTATACTGGTTCCCGGTGGGTGGCTGAGACTTTGGTTAATTCTTCTTCCTGCCGGGAAATTAGAGTGACATGTGCCCGTCCAAATGCCTAACAGCTACTCTCTCATGGGTTCTCCCTCGTCCCTTCCATCCTCTGCCAAATTGGGAACCTGTGCAAACCAGGAGGTTAAAGGGCCTGTCTCTCCAAGTTGGGAGATTGATAGTAAGGCAGTTGGAAAGTCAAACTGGAGCACCAGGAGAGGGACTATTCGTTGAGTTTTAGAAACCTTTCATATTCACAGTGTGTCCATTCTCTAGGTTTCCTGTACATGTTATAGCTGTAGTAATATTCCCTTGAACCTGGAGAGTTGGGACCCATGGAATGGGGGCCATGCATTATTGCTTGAAAGGGTCTGCATTCGCTCACCCAATCTCACCAATCCTCTCAGTCCCAAGTGTCCAGCCTTATGCCACATCCAGCTGTCATTGTAGATAGGGTCTTTCCAGGTTTCCTCAGACACCCTGAAGGAATTGTAAAGAATTTCCCTGTTTTTTGGTTTTGCTTTTGAAATTCCTTTTTATAGTGGGTTTGAGCTGATTCTCGCTGCCATGTTTATGCCACTCTAGACACACTTGATTCCCTTATGGAGACATATCAATACATATGATTTAAGATTCTTACTAGTCAGATATATTCCTCTGTGGGAAATATGGGGTTTTGAGTCTCTTTCACTGAGGAAGGTGTAGGTCTTGTCTATTCCAAAGTTGGTTTTTGAAACGGTCCCTGTGCTTATATCAAACTCTGGTTTTATGCATCACCCCACCTCTCCTTCCCCTTTAAGCAGGCATAAGAGTGTTTTCTAAATGTGAGACTCTGTTCTCTTTCCTAACTCAGTTCACGTGTAGCCATGTTTACAGGATCTTCCTAAGTGATATCTTATGATAAGTTTCTTTTTCTGTGTGACTTATTTCACTTAGAATCATCGTACCTGAATCCACTCACTTTGCTGTTACTGGTCTTATGACATTGATTTCATGGCTGAGGGATATTCCATCGTACGTAAGTACCACAATGTTTTGAACCATTTTTATATTTCCTGGGATATTTAAGGTGTACCCAAGTTGAGGTTCTTGTAGTCAGTGCAGCCCTAAATTTGTAGGTGGCTCTTTCTTATTGATTTTCAGTTTCCCCAAGGTATATTCCCTATACTGGAAGTGGCCTTGGCTCTGTAGCTCTGTTGTTTACTTGTTTTAGGGAACACAATGCACTCCTCCAGTGAGGCAGTTGGCAATTTACATCCCGCCCATCAGCATAACAAGGCTCCCAGTTCTCCAGGGCCTGTCTTGCCTTTCTGGTTTTTACACATTTTGTGGATGTCATTTTGACCGGTGGGAAGTGATACTTCTTTGTAGTGCAGATTTGCATTGCCCGCTTGCTTGCTTGGCCAAAAAGGGCGTATGCGTTTTCTCCTGAATATATTCAGGAGAAAACACATACGCCCTTTTTGGCCAAGTGCACCATTGTCCAAGTTGTGCCCCTCTTCCTGTGCTTTACAGGCGATTCCAACGTACCTCTTGAAATATGTTTCCTGCTAATTTGCCTCGCTTTCAAGTCCGCCTCGTTGACTTCCCTCAACAGATTTTTGGATGATAGTTGTCCTTTATCACTCTGCCAGTTTGTGAATTGCTGTGCCCCTGAGCTCCATTTCTCAACTCGTTTTTTGTGAGCTGAACGCAAGTCCAAAATTTTGGATCATGTCCTCTACTGGTTCCCGGTGGGTGGCTGAGACTTTGGTTAATTCTTCTTCCTGCCGGGAAATTAGAGTGACATGTGCCCGTCCAAATGCCTAACAGCTACTCTCTCATGGGTTCTCCCTCGTCCCTTCCATCCTCTGCCAAATTGGGAACCTGTGCAAACCAGGAGGTTAAAGGGCCTGTCTCTCCAAGTTGGGAGATTGATAGTAAGACAGTTGGAAAGTCAAACTGGAGCACCAGGAGAGGGACTATTCGTTGAGTTTTAGAAACCTTTCGTATTCACAGTGTGTCCATTCTCTAGGTTTCCTGTACATGTTATAGCTGTAGTAATATTCCCTTGAACATGGAGAGTTGGGACCCATGGAATGGGGGCCATGCATTATTGCTTGAAAGGGTCTGCATTCGCTCACCCAATCTCACCAATCCTCTCAGTCCCAAGTGTCCAGCCTTATGCCACATCCAGCTGTCATTGTAGATAGGGTCTTTCCAGGTTTCCTCAGACACCCTGAAGGAATTGTAAAGAATTTCCCTGTTTTTCGGTTTTGCTTTTGAAATTCCTTTTTATAGTGGGTTTGAGCTGATACTCGCTGCCATGTTTATGCCACTCTAGACACACTTGATTCTCTTATGGAGACATATCAATACATAAGTTTTAAGATTCTTACTAGTCAGATATATTCCTCTGTGTGAAATATGGGGTTTTGAGTGTCTTTCACTGAGGAAGGTGTCGGTCTTGTCAATTCCAAAGTTGGTTTTTGAAACGGTCCCTGTGCTTATATCAAACTCTGGTTTTATGCATCACCCCACCTCTCCTTCCCCTTTATGCAGGCATAAGAGTGTTTTCTAAATGTGAGACTCTGTTCTCTTTCCTAACTCAGTTCACGTGTAGCCATGTTTACAGGATCTTCATAAGTGATATCTTATGATAAGTTTCTTTTTCTGTGTGACTTATTTCACTTAGAATCATCGTACCTGAATCCACTCACTTTGTTGCTACTGGTCTTATGACATTGATTTCATGGCTGAGGGATATTCCATCGTACGTAAGTACCACAATGTTTTGAACCATTTTTATATTTCCTGGGATATTTAAGGTGTACCCAAGTTGAGGTTCTTGTAGTCAGTGCAGCCCTAAATTTGGAGGTGGCTCTTTCTTATTGATTTTCAGTTTTCCCAAGGTATATTCCCTAGACTGGAAGTGGCCTTGGCTCTGTAGCTCTGTTGTTTACTTGTTTTAGGGAACACAATGCACTCCTCCAGTGAGGCAGTTGGCAATTTAAATCCCGCCCATCAGCATAACAAGGCTCCCCGTTCTCCAGGGCCTGTCTTGCCTTTCTGGTTTTTACACATTTTGTGGATGTCCCTTTTGACCGGTGGGAAGTGATACTTCTTTGTAGTGCAGATTTGCATTGCCCGCTTGCTTGCTTGGCCAAAAAGGGCGTATGCGTTTTCTCCTGAATATATTCAGGAGAAAACGCATACGCCCTTTTTGGCCAAGTGCACCATTGTCCAAGTTGTGCCCCTCTTCCTGTGCTTTACAGGCGATTCCAAGGTACCTCTTGAAATCTGTTTCCTGCTATTTTGCCTCGCTTTCAAGTCCGCCTCGTTGACTTCCCTCAACAGATTTTTGGACGATAGTTGTCCTTTATCACTCTGCCAGTTTGTGAATTGCTGTGCCCCTGAGCTCCATTTCTCAACTCGTTTTTTGTGAGCTGAACGCAAGTCCAAAATTTTGGATCGTGTCCTATACTGGTTCCCGGTGGGTGGCTGAGACTTTGGTTAATTCTTCTTCCTGCCGGGAAATTAGAGTGACATGTGCCCGTCCAAATGCCTAACAGCTACTCTCTCATGGGTTCTCCCTCGTCCTTTCCATCCTCTGGCAAAGTGGGATCCTGTGCAAACCAGGAGGTTAAAGGGCCTGTCTCTCCAAGTTGGGAGATTGATAATAAGGCAGTTGGAAAGTCAAACTGCAGCACCAGGAGAGGGACTATTCGTTGACTTTTAGAAACCTTTCGTATTCACAGTGTGTCCATTCTCTAGGTTTCCTGTACATGTTATAGCTGTAGTAATATTCCCTTGAACCTGGAGAGTTGGGACCCATGGAATGGGGGCCATGCATTATTGCTTGAAAGGGTCTGCATTTGCTCACCCAATCTCACCAATCCTCTCAGTCCCAAGTGTCCAGCCTTATGCCACATCCAGCTGTCATTGTAGATAGGGTCTTTCCAGGTTTCCTCAGACACCCTGAAGGAATTGTAAAGAATTTCCCTGTTTTTTGGTTTTGCTTTTGAAATTCCTATTTATAGTGGGTTTGAGCTGATACTCGCTGCCATGTTTATGCCACTCTAGACACACTTGATTCTCTTATGGAGACATATCAATACATAAGTTTTAAGATTCTTACTAGTCAGATATATTCCTCTGTGTGAAATATGGGGTTTTGAGTGTCTTTCACTGAGGAAGGTGTCGGTCTTGTCAATTCCAAAGTTGGTTTTTGAAACGGTCCCTGTGCTTATATCAAACTCTGGTTTTATGCATCACCCCACCTCTCCTTCCCCTTTATGCAGGCATAAGAGTGTTTTCTAAATGTGAGACTCTGTTCTCTTTCCTAACTCAGTTCACGTGTAGCCATGTTTACAGGATCTTCCTAAGTGATATCTTATGATAAGTTTCTTTATCTGTGTGACTTATTTCACTTAGAATCATCGTACCTGAATCCACTCACTTTGTTGCTACTGGTCTTATGACATTGATTTCATGGCTGAGGGATATTCCATCGTACGTAAGTACCACAATGTTTTGAACCATTTTTATATTTCCTGGGATATTTAAGGTGTACCCAAGTTGAGGTTCTTGTAGTCAGTGCAGCCCTAAATTTGGAGGTGGCTCTTTCTTATTGATTTTCAGTTTTCCCAAGGTATATTCCCTAGACTGGAAGTGGCCTTGGCTCTGTAGCTCTGTTGTTTACTTGTTTTAGGGAACACAATGCACTCCTCCAGTGAGGCAGTTGGCAATTTACATCCCGCCCATCAGCATAACAAGGCTCCCAGTTCTCCAGGGCCTGTCTTGCCTTTCTGGTTTTTACACATTTTGTGGATGTCCCTTTTGACCGGTGGGAAGTGATACTTCTTTGTAGTGCAGATTTGCATTGCCTGCTTGCTTGCTTGGCCAAAAAGGGCGTATGCGTTTTCTCCTGAATATATTCAGGAGAAAACGCATACGCCCTTTTTGGCCAAGTGCACCATTGTCCAAGTTGTGCCCCTCTTCCTGTGCTTTACAGGCGATTCCAAGGTACCTCTTGAAATCTGTTTCCTGCTATTTTGCCTCGCTTTCAAGTCCGCCTCGTTGACTTCCCTCAACAGATTTTTGGACGATAGTTGTCCTTTATCACTCTGCCAGTTTGTGAATTGCTGTGCCCCTGAGCTCCATTTCTCAACTCGTTTTTTGTGAGCTGAACGCAAGTCCAAAATTTTGGATCGTGTCCTATACTGGTTCCCGGTGGGTGGCTGAGACTTTGGTTAATTCTTCTTCCTGCCGGGAAATTAGAGTGACATGTGCCCGTCCAAATGCCTAACAGCTACTCTCTCATGGGTTCTCCCTCGTCCTTTCCATCCTCTGGCAAAGTGGGAACCTGTGCAAACCAGGAGGTTAAAGGGCCTGTCTCTCCAAGTTGGGAGATTGATAGTAAGGCAGTTGGAAAGTCAAACTGGAGCACCAGGAGAGGGACTATTCGTTGAGTTTTAGAAACCTTTCGTATTCACAGTGTGTCCATTCTCTAGGTTTCCTGTACATGTTATAGCTGTAGTAATATTCCCTTGAACCTGGAGAGTTGGGACCCATGAAATGGGGGCCATGCATTATTGCTTGAAAGGGTCTGCATTTGCTCACCCAATCTCACCAATCCTCTCAGTCCCAAGTGTCCAGCCTTATGCCACATCCAGCTGTCATTGTAGATAGGGTCTTTCCAGGTTTCCTCAGACACCCTGAAGGAATTGTAAAGAATTTCCCTGTTTTTTGGTTTTGCTTTTGAAATTCCTTTTTATAGTGGGTTTGAGCTGATACTCGCTGCCATGTTTATGCCACTCTAGACACAATTGATTCCCTTATGGAGACATATCAATACATAGGTTTTAAGATTCTTACTAGTCAGATATATTCCTCTGTGGGAAATATGGGGTTTTGAGTCTCTTTCACTGAGGAAGGTGTCGGTCTTGTCAATTCCAAAGTTGGTTTTTGAAACGGTCCCTGTGCTTATATCAAACTCTGGTTTTATGCATCACCCCACCTCTCCTTCCCCTTTATGCAGGCATAAGAGTGTTTTCTAAATGTGAGACTCTGTTCTCTTTCCTAACTCAGTTCACGTGTAGCCATGTTTACAGGATCTTCCTAAGTGATATCTTATGATAAGTTTCTTTATCTGTGTGACTTATTTCACTTAGAATCATCGTACCTGAATCCACTCACTTTGTTGCTACTGGTCTTATGACATTGATTTCATGGCTGAGGGATATTCCATCGTACGTAAGTACCACAATGTTTTGAACCATTTTTATATTTCCTGGGATATTTAAGGTGTACCCAAGTTGAGGTTCTTGTAGTCAGTGCAGCCCTAAATTTGGAGGTGGCTCTTTCTTATTGATTTTCAGTTTTCCCAAGGTATATTCCCTAGACTGGAAGTGGCCTTGGCTCTGTAGCTCTGTTGTTTACTTGTTTTAGGGAACACAATGCACTCCTCCAGTGAGGCAGTTGGCAATTTACATCCCGCCCATCAGCATAACAAGGCTCCCAGTTCTCCAGGGCCTGTCTTGCCTTTCTGGTTTTTACACATTTTGTGGATGTCCCTTTTGACCGGTGGGAAGTGATACTTCTTTGTAGTGCAGATTTGCATTGCCTGCTTGCTTGCTTGGCCAAAAAGGGCGTATGCGTTTTCTCCTGAATATATTCAGGAGAAAACGCATACGCCCTTTTTGGCCAAGTGCACCATTGTCCAAGTTGTGCCCCTCTTCCTGTGCTTTACAGGCGATTCCAAGGTACCTCTTGAAATCTGTTTCCTGCTATTTTGCCTCGCTTTCAAGTCCGCCTCGTTGACTTCCCTCAACAGATTTTTGGACGATAGTTGTCCTTTATCACTCTGCCAGTTTGTGAATTGCTGTGCCCCTGAGCTCCATTTCTCAACTCGTTTTTTGTGAGCTGAACGCAAGTCCAAAATTTTGGATCGTGTCCTATACTGGTTCCCGGTGGGTGGCTGAGACTTTGGTTAATTCTTCTTCCTGCCGGGAAATTAGAGTGACATGTGCCCGTCCAAATGCCTAACAGCTACTCTCTCATGGGTTCTCCCTCGTCCTTTCCATCCTCTGGCAAAGTGGGAACCTGTGCAAACCAGGAGGTTAAAGGGCCTGTCTCTCCAAGTTGGGAGATTGATAGTAAGGCAGTTGGAAAGTCAAACTGGAGCACCAGGAGAGGGACTATTCGTTGAGTTTTAGAAACCTTTCGTATTCACAGTGTGTCCATTCTCTAGGTTTCCTGTACATGTTATAGCTGTAGTAATATTCCCTTGAACCTGGAGAGTTGGGACCCATGAAATGGGGGCCATGCATTATTGCTTGAAAGGGTCTGCATTTGCTCACCCAATCTCACCAATCCTCTCAGTCCCAAGTGTCCAGCCTTATGCCACATCCAGCTGTCATTGTAGATAGGGTCTTTCCAGGTTTCCTCAGACACCCTGAAGGAATTGTAAAGAATTTCCCTGTTTTTTGGTTTTGCTTTTGAAATTCCTTTTTATAGTGGGTTTGAGCTGATTCTCGCTGCCATGTTTATGCCACTCTAGACACACTTGATTCCCTTATGGAGACATATCAATACATAGGTTTTAAGATTCTTACTAGTCAGATATATTCCTCTGTGGGAAATATGGGGTTTTGAGTCTCTTTCACTGAGGAAGGTGTAGGTCTTGTCTATTCCAAAGTTGGTTTTTGAAACGGTCCCTGTGCTTATATCAAACTCTGGTTTTATGCATCACCCCATCTCTCCTTCCCCTTTATGCAGGCATAAGAGTGTTTTCTAAATGTGAGACTCTGTTCTCTTTCCTAACTCAGTTCACGTGTAGCCATGTTTACAGGATCTTCCTAAGTGATATCTTATGATAAATTTCTTTTTCGGTGTGACTTATTTCACTTAGAATCATCGTACCTGAATCCACTCACTTTGCTGCTACTGGTCTTATGACATTGATTTCATGGCTGAGGGATATTCCATCGTACGTAAGTACCACAATGTTTTGAACCATTTTTATATTTCCTGGGATATTTAAGGTGTACCCAAGTTGAGGTTCTTGTAGTCAGTGCAGCCCTAAATTTGTAGGTGGCTCTTTCTTATTGATTTTCAGTTTTCCCAAGGTATATTCCCTAGACTGGAAGTGGCCTTGGCTCTGTAGCTCTGTTGTTTACTTGTTTTAGGGAACACAATGCACTCCTCCAGTGAGGCAGTTGGCAATTTACATCCCGCCCATCAGCATAACAAGGCTCCCAGTTCTCCAGGGCCTGTCTTGCCTTTCTGGTTTTTACACATTTTGTGGATGTCCCTTTTGACCGGTGGGAAGTGATACTTCTTTGTAGTGCAGATTTGCATTGCCCGCTTGCTTGCTTGGCCAAAAAGGGCGTATGCGTTTTCTCCTGAATATATTCAGGAGAAAACGCATACGCCCTTTTTGGCCAAGTGCACCATTGTCCAAGTTGTGCCCCTCTTCCTGTGCTTTACAGGCGATTCCAAGGTACCTCTTGAAATCTGTTTCCTGCTATTTTGCCTCGCTTTCAAGTCCGCCTCGTTGACTTCCCTCAACAGATTTTTGGATGATAGTTGTCCTTTATCACTCTGCCAGTTTGTGAATTGCTGTGCCCCTGAGCTCCATTTCTCAACTCGTTTTTTGTGAGCTGAACGCAAGTCCAAAATTTTGGATCGTGTCCTATACTGGTTCCCGGTGGGTGGCTGAGACTTTGGTTAATTCTTCTTCCTGCCGGGAAATTAGAGTGACATGTGCCCGTCCAAATGCCTAACAGCTACTCTCTCATGGGTTCTCCCTCGTCCCTTCCATCCTCTGCCAAATTGGGAACCTGTGCAAACCAGGAGGTTAAAGGGCCTGTCTCTCCAAGTTGGGAGATTGATAGTAAGGCAGTTGGAAAGTCAAACTGGAGCACCAGGAGAGGGACTATTCGTTGAGTTTTAGAAACCATTCATATTCACAGTGTGTACATTCTCTAGGTTTCCTGTACATGTTATAGCTGTAGTAATATTCCCTTGAACATGGAGAGTTGGGACCCATGGAATGGGGGCCATGCATTATTGCTTGAAAGGGTCTGCATTCGGTCACCCAAGCTCACCAATCCTCTCAGTCCCAAGTGTCCAGCCTTATGCCACATACAGCTGTCATTGTAGATAGGGTCTTTCCAGGTTTCCTCAGACACCCTGAAGGAATTGTAAAGAATTTCCCTGTTTTTTGGTTTTGCTTTTGAAATTCCTTTTTATAGTGGGTTTGAGCTGATACTCGCTGCCATGTTTATGCCACTCTAGACACACTTGATTCCCTTATGGAGACATATCAATACATAAGTTTTAAGATTCTTACTAGTCAGATATATTCCTCTGTGGGAAATATGGGGTTTTGAGTCTCTTTCACTGAGGAAGGTGTCGGTCTTGTCAATTCCAAAGTTGGTTTTTGAAACGGTCCCTGTGCTTATATCAAACTCTGGTTTTATGCATCACCCCACCTCTCCTTCCCCTTTATGCGGGCATAAGAGTGTTTTCTAAATGTGAGACTCTGTTCTCTTTCCTAACTCAGTTCACGTGTAGCCATGTTTACAGGATCTTCATAAGTGATATCTTATGATAAGTTTCTTTTTCTGTGTGACTTATTTCACTTAGAATCATCGTACCTGAATCCACTCACTTTGCTGCTACTGGTCTTATGACATTGATTTCATGGCTGAGGGATATTCCATCGTACGTAAGTACCACAATGTTTTGAACCATTTTTATATTTCCTGGGATATTTAAGGTGTACCCAAGTTGAGGTTCTTGTAGTCAGTGCAGCCCTAAATTTGGAGGTGGCTCTTTCTTATTGATTTTCAGTTTTCCCAAGGTATATTCCCTAGACTTGAAGTGGCCTTGGCTCTGTAGCTCTGTTGTTTACTTGTTTTAGGGAACACAATGCACTCCTCCAGTGAGGCAGTTGGCAATTTAAATCCCGCCCATCAGCATAACAAGGCTCCCAGTTCTCCAGGGCCTGTCTTGCCTTTCTGGTTTTTACACATTTTGTGGATGTCCCTTTTGACCGGTGGGAAGTGATACTTCTTTGTAGTGCAGATTTGCATTGCCCGCTTGCTTGCTTGGCCAAAAAGGGCGTATGCGTTTTCTCCTGAATATATTCAGGAGAAAGCGCATACGCCCTTTTTGGCCAAGTGCTCCATTGTCCAAGTTGTGCCCCTCTTCCTGTGCTTTACAGGCGATTCCAAGGTACCTCTTGAAATCTGTTTCCTGCTATTTTGCCTCGCTTTCAAGTCCGCCTCGTTGACTTCCCTCAACAGATTTTTGGACGATAGTTGTCCTTTATCACTCTGCCAGTTTGTGAATTGCTGTGCCCCTGAGCTCCATTTCTCAACTCGTTTTTTGTGAGCTGAACGCAAGTCCAAAATTTTGGATCCTGTCCTATACTGGTTCCCGGTGGGTGGCTGAGACTTTGGTTAATTCTTCTTCCTGCCGGGAAATTAGAGTGACATGTGCCCGTCCAAATGCCTAACAGCTACTCTCTCATGGGTTCTCCCTCGTCCTTTCCATCCTCTGGCAAAGTGGGAACCTGTGCAAACCAGGAGGTTAAAGGGCCTGTCTCTCCAAGTTGGGAGATTGATAGTAAGGCAGTTGGAAAGTCAAACTGGAGCACCAGGAGAGGGACTATTCGTTGAGTTTTAGAAACCTTTCGTATTCACAGTGTGTCCATTCTCTAGGTTTCCTGTACATGTTATAGCTGTAGTAATATTCCCTTGAACCTGGAGAGTTGGGACCCATGGAATGGGGGCCATGCATTATTGCTTGAAAGGGTCTGCATTTGCTCACCCAATCTCACCAATCCTCTCAGTCCCAAGTGTCCAGCCTTATGCCACATCTAGCTGTCATTGTAGATAGGGTCTTTCCAGGTTTCCTCAGACACCCTGAAGGAATTGTAAAGAATTTCCCTGTTTTTTGGTTTTGCTTTTGAAATTCCTTTTTATAGTGGGTTTGAGCTGATTCTCGCTGCCATGTTTATGCCACTCTAGACACACTTGATTCCCTTATGGAGACATATCAATACATAGGTTTTAAGATTCTTACTAGTCAGATATATTCCTCTGTGGGAAATATGCGGTTTTGAGTCTCTTTCACTAAGGAAGGTGTCGGTCTTGTCAATTCCAAAGTTGGTTTTTGAAACGGTCCCTGTGCTTATATCAAACTCTGGTTTTATGCATCACCACACCTCTCCTTCCCCTTTATGCAGGCATAAGAGTGTTTTCTAAATGTGAGACTCTGTTCTCTTTCCTAACTCAGTTCACGTGTAGCCATGTTTACAGGATCTTCATAAGTGATATCTTATGATAAGTTTCTTTTTCTGTGTGACTTATTTCACTTAGAATCATCGTACCTGAATCCACTCACTTTGTTGCTACTTGTCTTATGACATTGATTTCATGGCTGAGTGATATTCCATCGTACGTAAGTACCACAATGTTTTGAACCATTTTTATATTTCCTGGGATATTTAAGGTGTACCCAAGTTGAGGTTCTTGTAGCCAGTGCAGCCCTAAATTTGGAGGTGGCTCTTTCTTATTGATTTTCAGTTTTCCCAAGGTATATTCCCTAGACTGGAAGTGGCCTTGGCTCTGTAGCTCTGTTGTTTTCTTGTTTTAGGGAACACAATGCACTCCTCCAGTGAGGCAGTTGGCAATTTACATCCCGCCCATCAGCATAACAAGGCTCCCTGTTCTCCAGGGCCTGTCTTGCCTTTCTGGTTTTTACACATTTTGTGGATGTCCCTTTTGACCGGTGGGAAGTGATACTTCTTTGTAGTGCAGATTTGCATTGCCCGATTGCTTGCTTGGCCAAAAAGGGCATATGCGTTTTCTCCTGAATATATTCAGGAGAAAACGCATATGCCCTTTTTGGCCAAGTGCACCATTGTCCAAGTTGTGCCCCTCTTCCTGTGCTTTACAGGCGATTCCAAGGTACCTCTTGAAATCTGTTTCCTGCTATTTTACCTCACTTTCAAGTCCGCCTCGTTGACTTCCCTCAACAGATTTTTGGACGATAGTTGTCCTTTATCACTCTGCCAGTTTGTGAATTGCTGTGCCCCTGAGCTCCATTTCTCAACTCGTTTTTTGTGAGCTGAACGCAAGTCCAAAATTTTGGATCATGTCCTATACTGGTTCCCGGTGGGTGGCTGAGACTTTGGTTAATTCTTCTTCCTGCCGGGAAATTAGAGTGACATGTGCCCGTCCAAATGCCTAACAGCTACTCTCTCATGGGTTCTCCCTCGTCCCTTCCATCCTCTGCCAAATTGGGAACCTGTGCAAACCAGGAGGTTAAAGGGCCTGTCTCTCCAAGTTGGGAGATTGATAGTAAGGCAGTTGGAAAGTCAAACTGGAGCACCAGGAGAGGGACTATTCGTTGAGTTTTAGAAACCTTTCGTATTCACAGTGTGTCCATTCTCTAGGTTTCCTGTACATGTTATAGCTGTAGTAATATTCCCTTGAACCTGGAGAGTTGGGACCCATGGAATGGGGGCCATGCATTATTGCTTGAAAGGGTCTGCATTTGCTCACCCAATCTCACCAATCCTCTCAGTCCCAAGTGTCCAGCCTTATGCCACATCCAGCTGTCATTGTAGATAGGGTCTTTCCAGGTTTCCTCAGACACCCTGAAGGAATTGTAAAGAATTTCCCTGTTTTTTGGTTTTGCTTTTGAAATTCCTTTTTATAGTGGGTTTGAGCTGATTCTCGCTGCCATGTTTATGCCACTCTAGACACACTTGATTCCCTTATGGAGTCATATCAATTCATAGGTTTTAAGATTCTTACTAGTCAGATATATTCCTCTGCGGGAAATATGGGGTTTTGAGTCTCTTTCACTGAGGAAGGTGTAGGTCTTGTCTATTCCAAAGTTGGTTTTTGGAACGGTCCCTGTGCTTATATCAAACTCTGGTTTTATGCATCACCCCACCTCTCCATCCCCTTTATGCAGGCATAAGAGTGTTTTCAAAATGTGAGACTCTGTTCTCTTTCCTAACTCAGTTCACGTGTAGCCATGTTTACAGGATCTTCCTAAGTGATATCTTATGATAAGTTTCTTTTTCTGTGTGACTTATTTCACTTAGAATCATCGTACCTGAATCCACTCACTTTGCTGCTACTGGTCTTATGACATTGATTTCATGGCTGAGGGATATTCCATCGTACGTAAGTACCACAATGTTTTGAACCATTTTTATATTTCCTGGGATATTTAAGGTGTACCCAAGTTGAGGTTCTTGTAGTCAGTGCAGCCCTAAATTTGGAGGTGGCTCTTTCTTATTGATTTTCAGTTTTCCCAAGTTATATTCCCTAGACTGGAAGTGGCCTTGGCTCTGTAGCTCTGTTGTTTACTTGTTTTAGGGAACACAATGCACTCCTCCAGTGAGGCAGTTGGCAATTTACATCCCGCCCATCAGCATAACAAGGCTCCCAGTTCTCCAGGGCCTCTCTTGCCTTTCTGGCTTTTACACATTTTGTGGATGTCCCTTTTGACCGGTGGGAAGTGATACTTCTTTGTAGTGCAGATTTGCATTGCCCGCTTGCTTGCTTGGCCAAAAAGGGCGTATGCGTTTTCTCCTGAATATATTCAGGAGAAAACGCATACGCCCTTTTTGGCCAAGTGCACCATTGTCCAAGTTGTGCCCCTCTTCCTGTGCTTTACAGGCGATTCCAAGGTACCTCTTGAAATCTGTTTCCTGCTATTTTGCCTCGCTTTCAAGTCCGCCTCGTTGACTTCCCTCAACAGATTTTTGGACGATAGTTGTCCTTTATCACTCTGCCAGTTTGTGAATTGCTGTGCCCCTGAGCTCCATTTCTCAACTCGTTTTTTGTGAGCTGAACGCAAGTCCAAAATTTTGGATCGTGTCCTATACTGGTTCCCGGTGGGTGGCTGAGACTTTGGTTAATTCTTCTTCCTGCCGGGAAATTAGAGTGACATGTGCCCGTCCAAATGCCTAACAGCTACTCTCTCATGGATTCTCCCTCGTCCTTTCCATCCTCTGGCAAAGTGGGAACCTGTGCAAACCAGGAGGTTATAGGGCCTGTCTCTCCAAGTTGGGAGATTGATAGTAAGGCAGTTGGAAAGTCAAACTGGAGCACCAGGAGAGGGACTATTCGTTGAGTTTTAGAAACCTTTCGTATTCACAGTGTGTCCATTCTCTAGGTTTCCTGTACATGTTAGAGCTGTAGTAATATTCCCTTGAACATGGAGAGTTGGGACCCATGGAATGGGGTCCATGCATTATTGCTTGAAAGGGTCTGCATTCGCTCACCCAATCTCACCAATCCTCTCAGTCCCAACTGTCCAGCCTTACGCCACATCCAGCTGTCATTGTAGATAGGGTCTTTCCAGGTTTCCTCAGACACCCTGAAGGAATTGTAAAGAATTTCCCTGTTTTTTGGTTTTGCTTTTGAAATTCCTTTTTATAGTGGGTTTGAGCTGATACTCGCTGCCATGTTTATGCCACTCTAGACACACTTGATTCCCTTATGGAGACATATCAATACATAAGTTTTAAGATTCTTACTAGTCAGATATATTCCTCTGCGGGAAATATGGGGTTTTGAGTCTCTTTCACTGAGGAAGGTGTCGGTCTTGTCAATTCCAAAGTTGGTTTTTGAAACGGTCCCTGTGCTTATATCAAACTCTGGTTTTATGCATCACCCCACCTCTCCTTCCCCTTTATGCAGGCATAAGAGTGTTTTCTAAATGTGAGACTCTGTTCTCTTTCCTAACTCAGTTCACGTGTAGCCATGTTTACAGGATCTTCATAAGTGATATCTTATGATAAGTTTCTTTTTCTGTGTGACTTATTTCACTTAGAATCATCGTACCTGAATCCACTCACTTTGTTGCTACTGGTCTTATGACATTGATTTCATGGCTGAGGGATATTCCATCGTACGTAAGTACCACAATATTTTGAACCATTTTTATATTTCCTGGGATATTTAAGGTGTACCCAAGTTGAGGTTCTTGTAGTCAGTGCAGCCCTAAATTTGGAGGTGGCTCTTTCTTATTGATTTTCAGTTTTCCCAAGGTATATTCCCTAGACTGGAAGTGGCCTTGGCTCTGTAGCTCTGTTGTTTACTTGTTTTAGGGAACACAATGCACTCCTCCAGTGAGGCAGTTGGCAATTTACATCCCGCCCATCAGCATAACAAGGCTCCCAGTTCTCCAGGGCCTGTCTTGCCTTTCTGATTTTTACACATTTTGTGGATGTCCCTTTTGACCGGTGGGAAGTGATACTTCTTTGTAGTGCAGATTTGCATTGCCCGCTTGCTTGCTTGGCCAAAAAGGGCGTATGCGTTTTCTCCTGAATATATTCAGGAGAAAACGCATACGCCCTTTTTGGCCAAGTGCACCATTGTCCAAGTTGTGCCCCTCTTCCTGTGCTTTACAGGCGATTCCAAGGTACCTCTTGAAATCTGTTTCCTGCTATTTTGCCTCGCTTTCAAGTCCGCCTCGTTGACTTCCCTCAACAGACTTTTGGACGATAGTTGTCCTTTATCACTCTGCCAGTTTGTGAATTGCTGTGCCCCTGAGCTCCATTTCTCAACTCGTTTTTTGTGAGCTGAACGCAAGTCCAAAATTTTGGATCGTGTCCTATACTGGTTCCCGGTGGGTGGCTGAGACTTTGGTTAATTCTTCTTCCTGCCGGGAAATTAGAGTGACATGTGCCCGTCCAAATGCCTAACAGCTACTCTCTCATGGGTTCTGCCTCGTCCTTTCCATCCTCTTGCAAAGTGGGAACCTGTGCAAACCAGGAGGTTAAAGGGCCTGTCTCTCCAAGTTGAGAGATTGATAGTAAGGCAGTTGGAAAGTCAAACTGGAGCACCAGGAGAGGGACTATTCGTTGAGTTTTAGAAACCTTTCGTATTCACAGTGTGTCTATTCTCTAGGTTTCCTGTACATGTTATAGCTGTAGTAATATTCCCTTGAACCTGGAGAGTTGGGACCCATGGAATGGGGGCCATGCATTATTGCTTGAAAGGGTCTGCATTTGCTCACCCAATCTCACCAATCCTCTCAGTCCCAAGTGTCCAGCCTTATGCCACATCCAGCTGTCATTGTAGATAGGGTCTTTCCAGGTTTCCTCAGACACCCTGAAGGAATTGTAAAGAATTTCCCTGTTTTTTGGGTTTGCTTTTGAAATTCCTTTTTATAGTGGGTTTGAGCTGATTCTCGTTGCCATGTTTATGCCACTCTAGACACACTTGATTCCCTTATGGAGACATATCAATACATAGGTTTTAAGATTCTTACTAGTCAGATATATTCCTCTGCGGGAAATATGGGGTTTTGAGTCTCTTTCACTGAGGAAGGTGTAGGTCTTGTCTACTCCAAAGTTGGTTTTTGGAACGGTCCCTGTGCTTATATCAAACTCTGGTTTTATGCATCACACCACCTCTCCATCCCCTTTATGCAGGCATAAGAGTGTTTTCTAAATGTGAGACTCTGTTCTCTTTCCTAACTCAGTTCACGTGTAGCCATGTTTACAGGATCTTCATAAGTGATATCTTATGATAAGTTTCTTTTTCTGTGTGACTTATTTCACTTAGAATCATCGTACCTGAATCCACTCACTTTGCTGCTACTGGTCTTATGACATTGATTTCATCGCTGAGGGATATTCCATCGTACGTATGTACCACAATGTTTTGAACCATTTTTATATTTCCTGGGATATTTAAGGTGTACCCAAGTTTAGGTTCTTGTACTCAGTGCAGCCCTAAACTTGGAGGTGGCTCTTTCTTATTGATTTTCAGTTTTCCCAAGGTATATTCCCTAGACTGGAAGTGGCCTTGGCTCTGTAGCTCTGTTGTTTACTTGTTTTAGGGAACACAATGCACTCCTCCAGTGAGGCAGTTGGCAATTTACATCCCGCCCATCAGCATAACAAGGCTCCCAGTTCTCCAGGGCCTGTCTTGCCTTTCTGGTTTTTACACATTTTGTGGATGTCCCTTTTGACTGGTGGGAAGTGATACTTCTTTGTAGTGCAGATTTGCATTGCCCGCTTGCTTGCTTGGCCAAAAAGGGCGTATGCGTTTTCTCCTGAATATATTCAGGAGAAAACGCATACGCCCTTTTTGGCCAAGTGCACCATTGTCCAAGTTGTGCCCCTCTTCCAGTGCTTTACAGGCGATTCCAACGTACCTCTTGAAATCTGTTTCCTGCTATTTTGCCTCACTTTCAATTCCGCCTCGTTGACTTACCTCAACAGACTTTTGGACGAAAGTTGTCCTTTATCACTCTGCCAGTTTGTGAATTGCTGTGCCCCTGAGCTCCATTTCTCAACTCGTTTTTTGTGAGCTGAACGCAAGTCCAAAATTTTGGATCATGTCCTCTACTGGTTCCCGGTGGGTGGCTGAGACTTTGGTTAATTCTTCTTCCTGCCGGGAAATTAGAGTGACATGTGCCCGTCCAAATGCCTAACAGCTACTCTCTCATGGGTTCTCCCTCGTCCCTTCCATCCTCTGCCAAATTGGGAACCTGTGCAAACCAGGAGGTTAAAGGGCCTGTCTCTCCAAGTTGGGAGATTGATAGTAAGGCAGTTGGAAAGTCAAACTGGAGCACCAGGAGAGGGACTATTCGTTGAGTTTTAGAAACCTTTCGTATTCACAGTGTGTCCATTCTCTAGGTTTCCTGTACATGTTATAGCTGTAGTAATATTCCCTTGAACCTGGAGAGTTGGGACCCATGGAATGGGGGCCATGCATTATTGCTTGAAAGGGTCTGCATTTGCTCACCCAATCTCACCAATCCTCTCAGTCCCAAGTGTCCAGCCTTATGCCACATCCAGCTGTCATTGTAGATAGGGTCTTTCCAGGTTTCCTCAGACACCCTGAAGGAATTGTAAAGAATTTCTCTGTTTTTTGGTTTTGCTTTTGAAATTCCTTTTTATAGTGGGTTTGAGCTGATTCTCGCTGCCATGTTTATGCCACTCTAGACACACTTGATTCCCTTATGGAGTCATATCAATACATAGGTTTTAAGATTCTTACTAGTCAGATATATTCCTCTGGGGGAAATATGGGGTTTTGAGTCTCTTTCACTGAGGAAGGTGTCGGTCTTGTCAATTCCAAAGTTGGTTTTTGAAACGGTCCCTGTGCTTATATCAAACTCTGGTTTTATGCATCACCCCACCTCTCCTTCCCCTTTATGCAGGGATAAGAGTGTTTTCTAAATGTGAGACTCTGTTCTCTTTCCTAACTCAGTTCACGTGTAGCCATGTTTTCAGGATCTTCATAAGTGATATCTTATGATAAGTTTCTTTTTCTGTGTGACTTATTTCACTTAGAATCATCGTACCTGAATCCACTCACTTTGTTGCTACTGGTCTTATGACATTGATTTCATGGCTGAGGGATATTCCATCGTACGTAAGTACCACAATGTTTTGAACCATTTTTATATTTCCTGGGATATTTAAGGTGTACCCAAGTTGAGGTTCTTGTAGTCAGTGCAGCCCTAAATTTGGAGGTGGCTCTTTCTTATTGATTTTCAGTTTTCCCAAGGTATATTCCCTAGACTGGAAGTGGCCTTGGCTCTGTAGCTCTGTTGTTTACTTGTTTTAGGGAACACAATGCACTCCTCCAGTGAGGCAGTTGGCAATTTACATCCCGCCCATCAGCATAACAAGGCTCCCAGTTCTCCAGGGCCTGTCTTGCCTTTCTGGTTTTTACACATTTTGTGGATGTCCCTTTTGACCGGTGGGAAGTGATACTTCTTTGTAGTGCAGATTTGCATTGCCCGCTTGCTTGCTTGGCCAAAAAGGGCGTATGCGTTTTCTCCTATATTCAGGAGAAAATGCATACGCCCTTTTTGGCCAAGTGCACGATTGTCCAAGTTGTGCCCCTCTTCCTGTGCTTTACAGGCGATTCCAAGGTACCTCTTGAAATCTGTTTCCTGCTATTTTGCCTCGCTTTCAAGTCCGCCTCGTTGACTTCCCTCAACAGATTTTTGGACGATAGTTGTCCTTTAACACTCTGCCAGTTTGTGAATTGCTGTGCCCCTGAGCTCCATTTCTCAACTCGTTTTTTGTGAGCTGAACGCAAGTCCAAAATTTTGGATTGTGTCCTATACTGGTTCCCGGTGGGTGGCTGAGACTTTGGTTAATTCTTCTTCCTGCCGGGAAATTAGAGTGACATGTGCCCGTCCAAATGCCTAACAGCTACTCTCTCATGGGTTCTCCCTCGTCCTTTCCATCCTCTGGCAAAGTGGGAACCTGTGCAAACCAGGAGGTTAAAGGGCCTGTCTCTCCAAGTTGGGAGATTGATAGTAAGGCAGTTGGAATGTCAAACTGGAGCACCAGGAGAGGGACTATTCGTTGAGTTTTAGAAACCTTTCGTATTCACAGTGTGTCTATTCTCTAGGTTTCCTGTACATGTTATAGCTGTAGTAATATTCCCTTGAACCTGGAGAGTTGGGACCCATGGAATGGGGGCCATGCATTATTGCTTGAAAGGGTCTGCATTTGCTCACCCAATCTCACCAATCCTCTCAGTCCCAAGTGTCCAGCCTTATGCCACATCCAGCTGTCATTGTAGATAGGGTCTTTCCAGGTTTCCTCAGACACCCTGAAGGAATTGTAAAGAATTTCCCTGTTTTTTGGTTTTGCTTTTGAAATTCCTTTTTATAGTGGGTTTGAGCTGATTCTCGCTGCCATGTTTATGCCACTCTAGACACACTTGATTCCCTTATGGAGACATATCAATACATATGTTTTAAGATTCTTACTAGTCAGATATATTCCTCTGTGGGAAATATGGGGTTTTGAGTCTCTTTCACTGAGGAAGGTGTCGGTCTTGTCAATTCCAAAGTTGGTTTTTGAAACGGTCCCTGTGCTTATATCAAACTCTGGTTTTATGCATCACCCCACCTCTCCTTCCCCTTTATGCAGGCATAAGCGTGTTTTCTAAATGTGAGACTCTGTTCTCTTTCCTAACTCAGTTCACGTGTAGCCATGTTTACAGGATCTTCATAAGTGATATCTTATGATAAGTTTCTTTTTCTTTGTGACTTATTTCACTTAGAATCATCGTACCTGAATCCACTCACTTTGCTGCTACTGGTCTTATGACATTGATTTCATGGCTTAGGGATATTCCATCGTACGTAAGTACCACAATGTTTTGAACCATTTTTATATTTCCTGGGATATTTAAGGTGTACCCAAGTTGAGGTTCTTGTAGTCAGTGCAGCCCTAAATTTGGAGGTGGCTCTTTCTTATTGATTTTCAGTTTTCCCAAGGTATATTCCCTAGACTGGAAGTGGCCTTGGCTCTGTAGCTCTGTTGTTTACTTGTTTTAGGGAACACAATGCACTCCTCCAGTGAGGCAGTTGGCAATTTACATCCCGCCCATCAGCATAACAAGGCTCCCAGTTCTCCAGGGCCTGTCTTGCCTTTCTGGTTTTTACACATTTTGTGGATGTCCCTTTTGACCGGTGGGAAGTGATACTTCTTTGTAGTGCAGATTTGCATTGCCCGCTTGCTTGCTTGGCCAAAAAGGGCGTATGCGTTTTCTCCTGAATATATTCAGGAGAAAACGCATACGCCCTTTTTGGCCAAGTGCACCATTGTCCAAGTTGTGCCCCTCTTCCTGTGCTTTACAGGCGATTCCAAGGTACCTCTTGAAATCTGTTTCCTGCTATTTTGCCTCTCTTTCAAGTCCGCCTCGTTGACTTCCCTCAACAGATTTTTGGATGATAGTTGTCCTTTATCATTCTGCTAGTTTGTGAATTGCTCTGCCGCTGAGCTCCATTTCTCAACTCGTTTTTTGTGAGCTGAACGCAAGTCCAAAATTTTGGATCATGTCCTCTACTGGTTCCCGGTGGGTGGCTGAGACTTTGGTTAATTCTTCTTCCTGCCGGGAAATTAGAGTGACATGTGCCCGTCCAAATGCCTAACAGCTACTCTCTCATGGGTTCTCCCTCGTCCCTTCCATCCTCTGCCAAATTGGGAACCTGTGGAAACCAGGAGGTTAAAGGGCCTGTCTCTCCAAGTTGGGAGATTGATAGTAAGGCAGTTGGAAAGTCAAACTGGAGCACCAGGAGAGGGATTATTCGTTGAGTTTTAGAAACCTTTCGTATTCACTGTGTGTCCATTCTCTAGGCTTCCTGTACATGTTATAGCTGTAGTAATATTCCCTTGAACCTGGAGAGTTGGGACCCATGGAATGGGGGCCATGCATTATTGCTTGAAAGGGTCTGCATTTGCTCACCCAATCTCACCAATCCTCTCAGTCCCAACTGTCCAGCCTTACGCCACATCCAGCTGTCATTGTAGATAGGGTCTTTCCAGGTTTCCTCAGACACCCTGAAGGAATTGTAAAGAATTTCCCTGTTTTTTGGTTTTGCTTTTGAAATTCCTTTTTATAGTGGGTTTGAGCTGATTCTCGCTGCCATGTTTATGCCACTCTAGACACACTTGATTCCCTTATGGAGACATATCAATACATATGTTTTAAGATTCTTACTAGTCAGATATATTCCTCTGTGGGAAATATGGGGTTTTGAGTCTCTTTCACTGAGGAAGGTGTCGGTCTTGTCAATTCCAAAGTTGGTTTTTGAAACGGTCCCTGTGCTTATATCAAACTCTGGTTTTATGCATCACCCCACCTCTCCTTCCCCTTTATGCAGGCATAAGCGTGTTTTCTAAATGTGAGACTCTGTTCTCTTTCCTAACTCAGTTCACGTGTAGCCATGTTTACAGGATCTTCATAAGTGTTATCTTATGATAAGTTTCTTTTTCTGTGTGACTTATTTCACTTAGAATCATCGTACCTGAATCCACTCACTTTGCTGCTACTGGTCTTATGACATTGATTTCATGGCTGAGGGATATTCCATCGTACGTAAGTACCACAATGTTTTGAACCATTTTTATATTTCCTGGGATATTTAAGGTGTACCCAAGTTGAGGTTCTTGTAGTCAGTGCAGCCCTAAATTTGGAGGTGGCTCTTTCTTATTGATTTTCAGTTTTCCCAAGGTATATTCCCTAGACTGGAAGTGGCCTTGGCTCTGTAGCTCTGTTGTTTACTTGTTTTAGGGAACACAATGCACTCCTCCAGTGAGGCAGTTGGCAATTTACATCCCGCCCATCAGCATAACAAGGCTCCCAGTTCTCCAGGGCCTGTCATGCCTTTCTGGTTTTTACACATTTTGTGGATGTCCCTTTTGACCGGTGGGAAGAGATACTTCTTTGTAGTGCAGATTTGCATTGCCCGCTTGCTTGCTTGGCCAAAAAGGGCGTATGCGTTTTCTCCTGAATATATTCAGGAGAAAACGCATACGCCCTTTTTGGCCAAGTGCACCATTGTCCAAGTTGTGCCCCTCTTCCTGTGCTTTACAGGCGATTCCAAGGTACCTCTTGAAATCTGTTTCCTGCTATTTTGCCTCGCTTTCAAGTCCGCCTCGTTGACTTCCCTCAACAGATTTTTGGACGATAGTTGTCCTTTATCACTCTGCCAGTTTGTGAATTGCTCTGCCGCTGAGCTGCATTTCTCAACTCGTTTTTTGTGAGCTGAACACAAGTCCAAAATTTTGGATCATGTCCTATACTGGTTCCCGGTGGGTGGCTGAGACTTTGGTTAATTCTTCTTCCTGCCGGGAAATTAGAGTGACATGTGCCCGTCCAAATGCCTAACAGCTACTCTCTCATGGGTTCTCCCTCGTCCCTTCCATCCTCTGCCAAATTGGGAACCTGTGCAAACCAGGAGGTTAACGGGCCTGTCTCTCCAAGTTGGGAGATTGATAGTAAGGCAGTTGGAAAGTCAAACTGGAGCACCAGGAGAGGGACTATTCGTTGAGTTTTAGAAACCTTTCATATTCACCATGTGTCCATTCTCTAGGTTTCCTGTACATGTTATAGCTGTAGTAATATTCCCTTGAATCTGGAGAGTTGGGACCCATGGAATGGGGGCCATGCATTATTGCTTGAAAGGGTCTGCATTTGCTCACCCAATCTCACCAATCCTCTCAGTCCCAAGTGTCCAGCCTTATGCCACATACAGCTGTCATTGTAGATAGGGTCTTTCCAGGTTTCCTCAGACACCCTGAAGGAATTGTAAAGAATTTCCCTGTTTTTTGGTTTTGCTTTTGAAATTCCTTTTTATAGTGGGTTTGAGCTGATTCTCGCTGCCATGTTTATGCCACTCTAGACACACTTGATTCCCTTATGGAGTCATATCAATACATAGGTTTTAAGATTCTTACTAGTCAGATATATTCCTCTGCGGGAAATATGGGGTTTTGAGTCTCTTTCACTGAGGAAGGTGTAGGTCTTGTCTATTCCAAAGTTGGTTTTTGGAACGGTCCCTGTGCTTATATCAAACTCTGGTTTTATGCATCACCCCACCTCTCCATCCCCTTTATGCAGGCATAAGAGTGTTTTCTAAATGTGAGACTCTGTTCTCTTTCCTAACTCAGTTCACGTGTAGCCATGTTTACAGGATCTTCCTAAGTGATATCTTATGATAAGTTTCTTTTTCTGTGTGACTTATTTCACTTAGAATCATCGTACCTGAATCCACTCACTTTGCTGCTACTGGTCTTATGACATTGATTTCATGGCTGAGGGATATTCCATCGTACGTAAGTACCACAATGTTTTGAACCATTTTTATATTGCCTGGGATATTTAAGGTGTACCCAAGTTGAGGTTCTTGTAGTCAGTGCAGCCCTAAATTTGGAGGTGGCTCTTTCTTATTGATTTTCAGTTTTCCCAAGGTATATTCCCTAGACTGGAAGTGGCCTTGGCTCTGTAGCTCTGTTGTTTACTTGTTTTAGGGAACACAATGCACTCCTCCAGTGAGGCAGTTGGCAATTTACATCCCGCCCATCAGCATAACAAGGCTCCCAGTTCTCCAGGGCCTGTCTTGCCTTTCTGGTTTTTACACATTTTGTGGATGTCCCTTTTGACCGGTGGGAAGTGATACTTCTTTGTAGTGCAGATTTGCATTGCCCGCTTGCTTGCTTGGCCAAAAAGGGCGTATGCGTTTTCTCCTGAATATACTCAGGAGAAAACGCATACGCCCTTTTTGGCCAAGTGCACCATTGTCCAAGTTGTGCCCCTCTTCCTGTGCTTTACAGGCGATTCCAAGGTACCTCTTGAAATCTGTTTCCTGCTATTTTGCCTCGCTTTCAAGTCCGCCTCGTTGACTTCCCTCAACAGATTTTTGGACGATAGTTGTCCTTTATCACTCTGCCAGTTTGTGAATTGCTGTGCCCCTGAGCTCCATTTCTCAACTCGTTTTTTGTGAGCTGAACGCAAGTCCAAAATTTTGGATCATGTCCTATACTGGTTCCCGGTGGGTGGCTGAGACTTTGGTTAATTCTTCTTCCTGCCGGGAAATTAGAGTGACATGTGCCCGTCCAAATGCCTAACAGCTACTCTCTCATGGGTTCTCCCTCGTCCCTTCCATCCTCTGCCAAATTGGGAACCTGTGCAAACCAGGAGGTTAAAGGGCCTGTCTCTCCAAGTTGGGAGATTGATAGTAAGGCAGTTGGAAAGTCAAACTGGAGCACCAGGAGAGGGACTATTCGTTGAGTTTTAGAAACCTTTCGTATTCACAGTGTGTCCATTCTCTAGGCTTCCTGTACATGTTATAGCTGTAGTAATATTCCCTTGAACCTGGAGAGTTGGGACCCATGGAATGGGGGCCATGCATTATTGCTTGAAAGGGTCTGCATTTGCTCACCCAATCTCACCAATCCTCTCAGTCCCAACTGTCCAGCCTTACGCCACATCCAGCTGTCATTGTAGATAGGGTCTTTCCAGGTTTCCTCAGACACCCTGAAGGAATTGTAAAGAATTTCCCTGTTTTTTGGTTTTGCTTTTGAAATTCCTTTTTATAGTGGGTTTGAGCTGATTCTCGCTGCCATGTTTATGCCACTCTAGACACACTTGATTCCCTTATGGAGACATATCAATACATATGTTTTAAGATTCTTACTAGTCAGATATATTCCTCTGTGGGAAATATGGGGTTTTGAGTCTCTTTCACTGAGGAAGGTGTCGGTCTTGTCAATTCCAAAGTTGGTTTTTGAAACGGTCCCTGTGCTTATATCAAACTCTGGTTTTATGCATCACCCCACCTCTCCTTCCCCTTTATGCAGGCATAAGCGTGTTTTCTAAATGTGAGACTCTGTTCTCTTTCCTAACTCAGTTCACGTGTAGCCATGTTTACAGGATCTTCATAAGTGTTATCTTATGATAAGTTTCTTTTTCTGTGTGACTTATTTCACTTAGAATCATCGTACCTGAATCCACTCACTTTGCTGCTACTGGTCTTATGACATTGATTTCATGGCTGAGGGATATTCCATCGTACGTAAGTACCACAATGTTTTGAACCATTTTTATATTTCCTGGGATATTTAAGGTGTACCCAAGTTGAGGTTCTTGTAGTCAGTGCAGCCCTAAATTTGGAGGTGGCTCTTTCTTATTGATTTTCAGTTTTCCCAAGGTATATTCCCTAGACTGGAAGTGGCCTTGGCTCTGTAGCTCTGTTGTTTACTTGTTTTAGGGAACACAATGCACTCCTCCAGTGAGGCAGTTGGCAATTTACATCCCGCCCATCAGCATAACAAGGCTCCCAGTTCTCCAGGGCCTGTCTTGCCTTTCTGGTTTTTACACATTTTGTGGATGTCCCTTTTGACCGGTGGGAAGTGATACTTCTTTGTAGTGCAGATTTGCATTGCCCGCTTGCTTGCTTGGCCAAAAAGGGCGTATGCGTTTTCTCCTGAATATATTCAGGAGAAAACACATACGCCCTTTTTGGCCAAGTGCACCATTGTCCAAGTTGTGCCCCTCTTCCTGTGCTTTACAGGCGATTCCAAGGTACCTCTTGAAATCTGTTTCCTGCTATTTTGCCTCTCTTTCAAGTCCGCCTCGTTGACTTCCCTCAACAGATTTTTGGACGATAGTTGTCCTTTATCACTCTGCCAGTTTGTGAATTGCTCTGCCGCTGAGCTCCATTTCTCAACTCGTTTTTTGTGAGCTGAACGCAAGTCCAAAATTTTGGATCATGTCCTCTACTGGTTCCCGGTGGGTGGCTGAGACTTTGGTTAATTCTTCTTCCTGCCGGGAAATTAGAGTGACATGTGCCCGTCCAAATGCCTAACAGCTACTCTCTCATGGGTTCTCCCTCGTCCCTTCCATCCTCTGCCAAATTGGGAACCTGTGCAAACCAGGAGGTTAAAGGGCCTGTCTCTCCAAGTTGGGAGATTGATAGTAAGGCAGTTGGAAAGTCAAACTGGAGCACCAGGAGAGGGACTATTCGTTGAGTTTTAGAAACCTTTCGTATTCACAGTGTGTCCATTCTCTAGGTTTCCTGTACATGTTATAGCTGTAGTAATATTCCCTTGAACCTGGAGAGTTGGGACCCATGGAATGGGGGCCATGCATTATTGCTTGAAAGGGTCTGCATTTGCTCACCCAATCTCACCAATCCTCTCAGTCCCAACTGTCCAGCCTTACGCCACATCCAGCTGTCATTGTAGATAGGGTCTTTCCAGGTTTCCTCAGACACCCTGAAGGAATTGTAAAGAATTTCCCTGTTTTTTGGTTTTGCTTTTGAAATTCCTTTTTATAGTGGGTTTGAGCTGATTCTCGCTGCCATGTTTATGCCACTCTAGACACACTTGATTCCCTTATGGAGACATATCAATACATATGTTTTAAGATTCTTACTAGTCAGATATATTCCTCTGTGGGAAATATGGGGTTTTGAGTCTCTTTCACTGAGGAAGGTGTCGGTCTTGTCAATTCCAAAGTTGGTTTTTGAAACGGTCCCTGTGCTTATATCAAACTCTGGTTTTATGCATCACCCCACCTCTCCTTCCCCTTTATGCAGGCATAAGCGTGTTTTCTAAATGTGAGACTCTGTTCTCTTTCCTAACTCAGTTCACGTGTAGCCATGTTTACAGGATCTTCATAAGTGATATCTTATGACAAGTTTCTTTTTCTGTGTGACTTATTTCACTTAGAATCATCGTACCTGAATCCACTCACTTTGCTGCTACTGGTCTTATGACATTGATTTCATGGCTGAGGGATATTCCATCGTACGTAAGTACCACAATGTTTTGAACCATTTTTATATTTCCTGGGATATTTAAGGTGTACCCAAGTTGAGGTTCTTGTAGTCAGTGCAGCCCTAAATTTGGAGGTGGCTCTTTCTTATTGATTTTCAGTTTTCCCAAGGTATATTCCCTAGACTGGAAGTGGCCTTGGCTCTGTAGCTCTGTTGTTTACTTGTTTTAGGGAACACAATGCACTCCTCCAGTGAGGCAGTTGGCAATTTACATCCCGCCCATCAGCATAACAAGGCTCCCAGTTCTCCAGGGCCTGTCTTGCCTTTCTGGTTTTTACACATTTTGTGGATGTCCCTTTTGACCGGTGGGAAGTGATACTTCTTTGTAGTGCAGATTTGCATTGCCCGCTTGCTTGCTTGGCCAAAAAGGGCGTATGCGTTTTCTCCTGAATATATTCAGGAGAAAACGCATACGCCCTTATTGGCCAAGTGCACCATTGTCCAAGTTGTGCCCCTCTTCCTGTGCTTTACAGGCGATTCCAAGGTACCTCTTGAAATCTGTTTCCTGCTATTTTGCCTCTCTTTCAAATCCGCCTCCTTGACTTCCCTCAACAGATTTTTGGACGATAGTTGTCCTTTATCACTCTGCCAGTTTGTGAATTGCTCTGCCGCTGAGATCCATTTCTCAACTCGTTTTTTGTGAGCTGAACACAAGTACAAAATTTTGGATCATGTCCTATACTGGTTCCCGGTGGGTGGCTGAGACTTTGGTTAATTCTTCTTCCTGCCGGGAAATTAGAGTGACATGTGCCCGTCCAAATGCCTAACAGCTACTCTCTCATGGGTTCTCCCTCGTCCCTTCCATCCTCTGGCAAATTGGGAACATGTGCAAACCAGGAGGTTAAAGGGCCTGTCTCTCCAAGTTGGGAGATTGATAGTAAGGCTTTTGGAAAGTCAAACTGGAGCACCAGGAGAGGGACTATTCATTCAGTTTTAGAAACCTTTCGTATTCACAGTGTGTACATTCTCTAGGTTTCCTGTACATGTTATAGCTGTAGTAATATTCCCTTGAACCTGGAGAGTTGGGACCCATGGAATGGGGGCCATGCATTATTGCTTGAAAGGGTCTGCATTTGCTCACCCAATCTCACCAATCCTCTCAGTCCCAAGTGTCCAGCCTTATGCCACATTCAGCTGTCATTGTAGATAGGGTCTTTCCAGGTTTCCTCAGACACCCTGAAGGAATTGTAAAGAATTTCCCTGTTTTTTGGTTTTGCTTTTGAAATTCCTTTTTATAGTGGGTTTGAGCTGATTCTCGCTGCCATGTTTATGCCACTCTAGACACACTTGATTCCCTTATGGAGTCATATCAATACATAGGTTTTAAGATTCTTACTAGTCAGATATATTCCTCTGCGGGAAATATGGGGTTTTGAGTCTCTTTCACTGAGGAAGGTGTCGGTCTTGTCTATTCCAAAGTTGGTTTTTGGAACGGTCCCTGTGCTTATATCAAACTCTTGTTTTATGCATCACCCCACCTCTCCATCCCCTTTATGCAGGCATAAGAGTGTTTTCTAAATGTGAGACTCTGTTCTCTTTCCTAACTCAGTTCACGTGTAGCCATGTTTACAGGATCTTCCTAAGTGATATCTTATGATAAGTTTCTTTTTCTGTGTGACTTATTTCACTTAGAATCATCGTACCTGAATCCACTCCCTTTGCTTCTACTGGACTTATGACATTGATTTCATCGCTGAGGGATATTCCATCGTACGTAAGTACCACAATGTTTTGAACCATTTTTATATTTCCTGGGATATTTAAGGTGTACCCAAGTTGAGGTTCTTGTAGTCAGTGCAGCCCTAAATTTGGAGGTGGCTCTTTCTTATTGATTTTCAGTTTTCCCAAGGTATATTCCCTAGACTGGAAGTGGCCTTGGCTCTGTAGCTCTGTTGTTTACTTGTTTTAGGGAACACAATGCACTCCTCCAGTGAGGCAGTTGGCAATTTACATCCCGCCCATCAGCATAACAAGGCTCCCAGTTCTCCAGGGCCTGTCTTGCCTTTCTGGTTTTTACACATTTTGTGGATGTCCCTTTTGACCGGTGGGAAGTGATACTTCTTTGTAGTGCAGATTTGCATTGCCCGCTTGCTTGCTTGGCCAAAAAGGGCGTATGCGTTTTCTCCTGAATATATTCAGGAGAAAACGCATACGCCCTTTTTGGCCAAGTGCACCATTGTCCAAGTTGTGCCCCTCTTCCTCTGCTTTACAGGCGATTCCAAGGTACCTCTTGAAATCTGTTTCCTGCTATTTTGCCTCTCTTTCAAGTCCGCCTCGTTGACTTCCCTCAACAGATTTTTGGAAGATAGTTGTCCTTTATCACTCTGCCAGTTTGTGAATTGCTCTGCCGCTGAGCTCCATTTCTCAACTCGTTTTTTGTGAGCTGAACGCAAGTCCAAAATTTTGGATCATGTCCTCTACTGGTTCCCGGTGGGTGGCTGAGACTTTGGTTAATTCTTCTTCCTGCCGGGAAATTAGAGTGACATGTGCCCGTCCAAATGCCTAACAGCTACTCTCTCATGGGTTCTCCCTCGTCCCTTCCATCCTCTGCCAAATTGGGAACCTGTGCAAACCAGGAGGTTAAAGGGCCTGTCTCTCCAAGTTGGGAGATTGATAGTAAGGCAGTTGGAAAGTCAAACTGGAGCACCAGGAGAGGGACTATTCGTTGAGTTTTAGAAACCTTTCGTATTCACAGTGTGTCCATTCTCTAGGTTTCCTGTACATGTTATAGCTGTAGTAATATTCCCTTGAACCTGGAGAGTTGGGACCCATGGAATGGGGGCCATGCATTATTGCTTGAAAGGGTCTGCATTTGCTCACCCAATCTCACCAATCCTCTCAGTCCCAACTGTCCAGCCTTACGCCATATCCAGCTGTCATTGTAGATAGGGTCTTTCCAGGTTTCCTCAGACACCCTGAAGGAATTGTAAAGAATTTCCCTGTTTTTTGGTTTTGCTTTTGAAATTCCTTTTTATAGTGGGTTTGAGCTGATTCTCGCTGCCATGTTTATGCCACTCTAGACACACTTGATTCCCTTATGGAGACATATCAATACATATGTTTTAAGATTCTTACTAGTCAGATATATTCCTCTGTGGGAAATATGGGGTTTTGAGTCTCTTTCACTGAGGAAGGTGTCGGTCTTGTCAATTCCAAAGTTGGTTTTTGAAACGGTCCCTGTGCTTATATCAAACTCTGGTTTTATGCATCACCCCACCTCTCCTTCCCCTTTATGCAGGCATAAGCGTGTTTTCTAAATGTGAGACTCTTTTCTCTTTCCTAACTCAGTTCACGTGTAGCCATGTTTACAGGATCTTCATAAGTGATATCTTATGATAAGTTTCTTTTTCTGTGTGACTTATTTCACTTAGAATCATCGTACCTGAATCCACTCACTTTGCTGCTACTGGTCTTATGACATTGATTTCATGGCTGAGGGATATTCCATCGTACGTAAGTACCACAATGTTTTGAACCATTTTTATATTTCCTGGGATATTTAAGGTGTACCCAAGTTGAGGTTCTTGTAGTCAGTGCAGCCCTAAATTTGGAGGTGGCTCTTTCTTATTGATTTTCAGTTTTCCCAAGGTATATTCCCTAGACTGGAAGTGGCCTTGGCTCTGTAGCTCTGTTGTTTACTTGTTTTAGGGAACACAATGCACTCCTCCAGTGAGGCAGTTGGCAATTTACATCCCGCCCATCAGCATAACAAGGCTCCCAGTTCTCCAGGGCCTGTCTTGCCTTTCTGGTTTTTACACATTTTGTGGATGTCCCTTTTGACCGGTGGGAAGTGATACTTCTTTGTAGTGCAGATTTGCATTGCCCGCTTGCTTGCTTGGCCAAAAAGGGCGTATGCGTTTTCTCCTGAATATATTCAGGAGAAAACGCATACGCCCTTATTGGCCAAGTGCACCATTGTCCAAGTTGTGCCCCTCTTCCTGTGCTTTACAGGCGATTCCAAGGTACCTCTTGAAATCTGTTTCCTGCTATTTTGCCTCTCTTTCAAATCCGCCTCCTTGACTTCCCTCAACAGATTTTTGGACGATAGTTGTCCTTTATCACTCTGCCAGTTTGTGAATTGCTCTGCCGCTGAGATCCATTTCTCAACTCGTTTTTTGTGAGCTGAACACAAGTACAAAATTTTGGATCGTGTCCTATACTGGTTCCCGGTGGGTGGCTGAGACTTTGGTTAATTCTTCTTCCTGCCGGGAAATTAGAGTGACATGTGCCCATCCAAATGCCTAACAGCTACTCTCTCATGGGTTCTCCCTCGTCCCTTCCATCCTCTGGCAAATTGGGAACATGTGCAAACCAGGAGGTTAAAGGGCCTGTCTCTCCAAGTTGGGAGATTGATAGTAAGGCTTTTGGAAAGTCAAACTGGAGCACCAGGAGAGGGACTATTCATTCAGTTTTAGAAACCTTTCGTATTCACAGTGTGTACATTCTCTAGGTTTCCTGTACATGTTATAGCTGTAGTAATATTCCCTTGAACCTGGAGAGTTGGGACCCATGGAATGGGGGCCATGCATTATTGCTTGAAAGGGTCTGCATTTGCTCACCCAATCTCACCAATCCTCTCAGTCCCAAGTGTCCAGCCTTATGCCACATCCAGCTGTCATTGTAGATAGGGTCTTTCCAGGTTTCCTCAGACACCCTGAAGGAATTGTAAAGAATTTCCCTGTTTTTTGGTTTTGCTTTTGAAATTCCTTTTTATAGTGGGTTTGAGCTGATTCTCGCTGCCATGTTTATGCCACTCTAGACACACTTGATTCCCTTATGGAGTCATATCAATACATAGGTTTTAAGATTCTTACTAGTCAGATATATTCCTCTGCGGGAAATATGGGATTTTGAGTCTCTTTCACTGAGGAAGGTGTAGGTCTTGTCTATTCCAAAGTTGGTTTTTGGAACGGTCCCTGTGCTTATATCAAACTCTGGTTTTATGCATCACCCCACCTCTCCATCCCCTTTATGCAGGCATAAGAGTGTTTTCTAAATGTGAGACTCTGTTCTCTTTCCTAACTCAGTTCACGTGTAGCCATGTTTACAGGATCTTCCTAAGTGATATCTTATGATAAGTTTCTTTTTCTGTGTGACTTATTTCACTTAGCATCATCGTACCTGAATCCACTCACTTTGTTTCTACTGGACTTATGACATTGATTTCATGGCTGAGGGATATTCCATCGTACGTAAGTACCACAATGTTTTGAACCATTTTTATATTTCCTGGGATATTTAAGGTGTACCCAAGTTGAGGTTCTTGTAGTCAGTGCAGCCCTAAATTTGGAGGTGGCTCTTTCTTATTGATTTTCAGTTTTCCCAAGGTATATTCCCTAGACTGGAAGTGGCCTTGGCTCTGTAGCTCTGTTGTTTACTTGTTTTAGGGAACACAATGCACTCCTCCAGTGAGGCAGTTGGCAATTTACATCCCGCCCATCAGCATAACAAGGCTCCCAGTTCTCCAGGGCCTGTCTTGCCTTTCTGGTTTTTACACATTTTGTGGATGTCCCTTTTGACCGGTGGGAAGTGATACTTCTTTGTAGTGCAGATTTGCATTGCCCGCTTGCTTGCTTGGCCAAAAAGGGCGTATGCGTTTTCTCCTATATTCAGGAGAAAATGCATACGCCCTTTTTGGCCAAGTGCATCATTGTCCAAGTTGTGCCCCTCTTCCTGTGCTTTACAGGCGATTCCAAGGTACCTCTTGAAATCTGTTTCCTGCTATTTTGCCTCGCTTTCAAGTCCGCCTCGTTGACTTCCCTCAACAGATTTTTGGACGATAGTTGTCCTTTATCACTCTGCCAGTTTGTGAATTGCTGTGCCCCTGAGCTCCATTTCTCAACTCGTTTTTTGTGAGCTGAACGCAAGTCCAAAATTTTGGATCGTGTCCTATACTGGTTCCCGGTGGGTGGCTGAGACTTTGGTTAATTCTTCTTCCTGCCGGGAAATTAGAGTGACATGTGCCCATCCAAATGCCTAACAGCTACTCTCTCATGGGTTCTCCCTCGTCCCTTCCATCCTCTGGCAAATTGGGAACATGTGCAAACCAGGAGGTTAAAGGGCCTGTCTCTCCAAGTTGGGAGATTGATAGTAAGGCTTTTGGAAAGTCAAACTGGAGCACCAGGAGAGGGACTATTCATTCAGTTTTAGAAACCTTTCGTATTCACAGTGTGTACATTCTCTAGGTTTCCTGTACATGTTATAGCTGTAGTAATATTCCCTTGAACCTGGAGAGTTGGGACCCATGGAATGGGGGCCATGCATTATTGCTTGAAAGGGTCTGCATTTGCTCACCCAATCTCACCAATCCTCTCAGTCCCAAGTGTCCAGCCTTATGCCACATCCAGCTGTCATTGTAGATAGGGTCTTTCCAGGTTTCCTCAGACACCCTGAAGGAATTGTAAAGAATTTCCCTGTTTTTTGGTTTTGCTTTTGAAATTCCTTTTTATAGTGGGTTTGAGCTGATTCTCGCTGCCATGTTTATGCCACTCTAGACACACTTGATTCCCTTATGGAGTCATATCAATACATAGGTTTTAAGATTCTTACTAGTCAGATATATTCCTCTGCGGGAAATATGGGATTTTGAGTCTCTTTCACTGAGGAAGGTGTAGGTCTTGTCTATTCCAAAGTTGGTTTTTGGAACGGTCCCTGTGCTTATATCAAACTCTGGTTTTATGCATCACCCCACCTCTCCATCCCCTTTATGCAGGCATAAGAGTGTTTTCTAAATGTGAGACTCTGTTCTCTTTCCTAACTCAGTTCACGTGTAGCCATGTTTACAGGATCTTCCTAAGTGATATCTTATGATAAGTTTCTTTTTCTGTGTGACTTATTTCACTTAGCATCATCGTACCTGAATCCACTCACTTTGCTTCTACTGGACTTATGACATTGATTTCATGGCTGAGGGATATTCCATCGTACGTAAGTACCACAATGTTTTGAACCATTTTTATATTTCCTGGGATATTTAAGGTGTACCCAAGTTGAGGTTCTTGTAGTCAGTGCAGCCCTAAATTTGGAGGTGGCTCTTTCTTATTGATTTTCAGTTTTCCCAAGGTATATTCCCTAGACTGGAAGTGGCCTTGGCTCTGTAGCTCTGTTGTTTACTTGTTTTAGGGAACACAATGCACTCCTCCAGTGAGGCAGTTGGCAATTTACATCCCGCCCATCAGCATAACAAGGCTCTCAGTTCTCCAGGGCCTGTCTTGCCTTTCTGGTTTTTACACATTTTGTGGATGTCCCTTTTGACCGGTGGGAAGTGATACTTCTTTGTAGTGCAGATTTGCATTGCCCGCTTGCTTGCTTGGCCAAAAAGGGCGTATGCGTTTTCTCCTATATTCAGGAAAAAATGCATACGCCCTTTTTGGCCAAGTGCATCATTGTCCAAGTTGTGCCCCTCTTCCTGTGCTTTACAGGCGATTCCAAGGTACCTCTTGAAATCTGTTTCCTGCTATTTTGCCTCGCTTTCAAGTCCGCCTCGTTGACTTCCCTCAACAGATTTTTGGACGATAGTTGTCCTTTATCACTCTGCCAGTTTGTGAATTGCTGTGCCCCTGAGCTCCATTTCTCAACTCGTTTTTTGTGAGCTGAACGCAAGTCCAAAATTTTGGATCGTGTCCTATACTGGTTCCCGGTGGG
This sequence comes from Mesoplodon densirostris, assembly GCF_025265405.1. Classification (NCBI taxonomy): domain Eukaryota; kingdom Metazoa; phylum Chordata; class Mammalia; order Artiodactyla; family Ziphiidae; genus Mesoplodon; species Mesoplodon densirostris. Next base: position 1,421,491 of record NW_026778199.1, on the reverse strand, counting down.
TGGCTGAGACTTTGGTTAATTCTTCTTCCTGCCGGGAAATTAGAGTGACATGTGCCCATCCAAATGCCTAACAGCTACTCTCTCATGGGTTCTCCCTCGTCCCTTCCATCCTCTGGCAAATTGGGAACATGTGCAAACCAGGAGGTTAAAGGGCCTGTCTCTCCAAGTTGGGAGATTGATAGTAAGGCTTTTGGAAAGTCAAACTGGAGCACCAGGAGAGGGACTATTCATTCAGTTTTAGAAACCTTTCGTATTCACAGTGTGTACATTCTCTAGGTTTCCTGTACATGTTATAGCTGTAGTAATATTCCCTTGAACCTGGAGAGTTGGGACCCATGGAATGGGGGCCATGCATTATTGCTTGAAAGGGTCTGCATTTGCTCACCCAATCTCACCAATCCTCTCAGTCCCAAGTGTCCAGCCTTATGCCACATCCAGCTGTCATTGTAGATAGGGTCTTTCCAGGTTTCCTCAGACACCCTGAAGGAATTGTAAAGAATTTCCCTGTTTTTTGGTTTTGCTTTTGAAATTCCTTTTTATAGTGGGTTTGAGCTGATTCTCGCTGCCATGTTTATGCCACTCTAGACACACTTGATTCCCTTATGGAGTCATATCAATACATAGGTTTTAAGATTCTTACTAGTCAGATATATTCCTCTGCGGGAAATATGGGATTTTGAGTCTCTTTCACTGAGGAAGGTGTAGGTCTTGTCTATTCCAAAGTTGGTTTTGGAACGGTCCCTATGCTTATATCAAACTCTGGTTTTATGCATCACCCCACCTCTCCATCCCCTTTATGCAGGCATAAGAGTGTTTTCTAAATGTGAGACTCTGTTCTCTTTCCTAACTCAGTTCACGTGTAGCCATGTTTACAGGATCTTCCTAAGTGATATCTTATGATAAGTTTCTTTTTCTGTGTGACTTATTTCACTTAGAATCATCGTACCTGAATCCACTCCCTTTGCTTCTACTGGACTTATGACATTGATTTCATCGCTGAGGGATATTCCATCGTACGTAAGTACCACAATGTTTTGAACCATTTTTATATTTCCTGGGATATTTAAGGTGTACCCAAGTTGAGGTTCTTGTAGTCAGTGCAGCCCTAAATTTGGAGGTGGCTCTTTCTTATTGATTTTCAGTTTTCCCAAGGTATATTCCCTAGACTGGAAGTGGCCTTGGCTCTGTAGCTCTGTTGTTTACTTGTTTTAGGGAACACAATGCACTCCTCCAGTGAGGCAGTTGGCAATTTACATCCCGCCCATCAGCATAACAAGGCTCCCAGTTCTCCAGGGCCTGTCTTGCCTTTCTGGTTTTTACACATTTTGTGGATGTCCCTTTTGACCGGTGGGAAGTGATACTTCTTTGTAGTGCAGATTTGCATTGCCCGCTTGCTTGCTTGGCCAAAAAGGGCGTATGCGTTTTCTCCTATATTCAGGAGAAAATGCATACGCCCTTTTTGGCCAAGTGCACGATTGTCCAAGTTGTGCCCCTCTTCCTGTGCTTTACAGGCGATTCCAAGGTACCTCTTGAAATCTGTTTCCTGCTATTTTGCCTCGCTTTCAAGTCCGCCTCGTTGACTTCCCTCAACAGATTTTTGGACGATAGTTGTCCTTTATCACTCTGCCAGTTTGTGAATTGCTGTGCCCCTGAGCTCCATTTCTCAACTCGTTTTTTGTGAGCTGAACGCAAGTCCAAAATTTTGGATCGTGTCCTATACTGGTTCCCGGTGGGTGGCTGAGACTTTGGTTAATTCTTCTTCCTGCCGGGAAATTAGAGTGACATGTGCCCGTCCAAATGCCTAACAGCTACTCTCTCATGTGTTCTCCCTCGTCCTTTCCATCCTCTGCCAAATTGGGAACCTGTGCAAACCAGGAGGTTAAAGGGCCTGTCTCTCCAAGTTGGGAGATTGATAGTAAGGCAGTTGGAAAGTCAAACTGGAGCACCAGGAGAGGGACTATTCGTTGAGTTTTAGAAACCTTTCGTATTCACAGTGTGTCTATTCTCTAGGTTTCCTGTACATGTTATAGCTGTAGTAATATTCCCTTGAACCTGGAGAGTTGGGACCCATGGAATGGGGGCCATGCATTATTGCTTGAAAGGGTCTGCATTTGCTCACCCAATCTCACCAATCCTCTCAGTCCCAACTGTCCAGCCTTACGCCACATCCAGCTGTCATTGTAGATAGGGTCTTTCCAGGTTTCCTCAGACACCCTGAAGGAATTGTAAAGAATTTCCCTGTTTTTTGGTTTTGCTTTTGAAATTCCTTTTTATAGTGGGTTTGAGCTGATTCTCGCTGCCATGTTTATGCCACTCTAGACACACTTGATTCCCTTATGGAGACATATCAATACATATGTTTTAAGATTCTTACTAGTCAGATATATTCCTCTGTGGGAAATATGGGGTTTTGAGTCTCTTTCACTGAGGAAGGTGTCGGTCTTGTCAATTCCAAAGTTGGTTTTTGAAACGGTCCCTGTGCTTATATCAAACTCTGGTTTTATGCATCACCCCACCTCTCCTTCCCCTTTATGCAGGCATAAGCGTGTTTTCTAAATGTGAGACTCTGTTCTCTTTCCTAACTCAGTTCACGTGTAGCCATGTTTACAGGATCTTCATAAGTGATATCTTATGATAAGTTTCTTTTTCTGTGTGACTTATTTCACTTAGAATCATCGTACCTGAATCCACTCACTTTGCTGCTACTGGTCTTATGACATTGATTTCATGGCTGAGGGATATTCCATCGTACGTAAGTACCACAATGTTTTGAACCATTTTTATATTTCCTGGGATATTTAAGGTGTACCCAAGTTGAGGTTCTTGTAGTCAGTGCAGCCCTAAATTTGGAGGTGGCTCTTTCTTATTGATTTTCAGTTTTCCCAAGGTATATTCCCTAGACTGGAAGTGGCCTTGGCTCTGTAGCTCTGTTGTTTACTTGTTTTAGGGAACACAATGCACTCCTCCAGTGAGGCAGTTGGCAATTTACATCCCGCCCATCAGCATAACAAGGCTCCCAGTTCTCCAGGGCCTGTCTTGCCTTTCTGGTTTTTACACATTTTGTGGATGTCCCTTTTGACCGGTGGGAAGTGATACTTCTTTGTAGTGCAGATTTGCATTGCCCGCTTGCTTGCTTGGCCAAAAAGGGCGTATGCGTTTTCTCCTGAATATATTCAGGAGAAAACGCATACGCCCTTTTTGGCCAAGTGCACCATTGTCCAAGTTGTGCCCCTCTTCCTGTGCTTTACAGGCGATTCCAAGGTACCTCTTGAAATCTGTTTCCTGCTATTTTGCCTCTCTTTCAAGTCCGCCTCGTTGACTTCCCTCAACAGATTTTTGGACGATAGTTGTCCTTTATCACTCTGCCAGTTTGTGAATTGCTCTGCCGCTGAGCTCCATTTCTCAACTCGTTTTTTGTGAGCTGAACGCAAGTCCAAAATTTTGGATCATGTCCTATACTGGTTCCCGGTGGGTGGCTGAGACTTTGGTTAATTCTTCTTCCTGCCGGGAAATTAGAGTGACATGTGCCCGTCCAAATGCCTAACAGCTACTCTCTCATGGGTTCTCCCTCGTCCCTTCCATCCTCTGCCAAATTGGGAACCTGTGCAAACCAGGAGGTTAAAGGGCCTGTCTCTCCAAGTTGGGAGATTGATAGTAAGGCAGTTGGAAAGTCAAACTGGAGCACCAGGAGAGGGACTATTCGTTGAGTTTTAGAAACCTTTCGTATTCACAGTGTGTCCATTCTCTAGGTTTCCTGTACATGTTATAGCTGTAGTAATATTCCCTTGAACCTGGAGAGTAGGGACCCATGGAATGGGGGCCATGCATTATTGCTTGAAAGGGTCTGCATTTGCTCACCCAATCTCACCAATCCTCTCAGTCCCAACTGTCCAGCCTTACGCCACATCCAGCTGTCATTGTAGATAGGGTCTTTCCAGGTTTCCTCAGACACCCTGAAGGAATTGTAAAGAATTTCCCTGTTTTTTGGTTTTGCTTTTGAAATTCCTTTTTATAGTGGGTTTGAGCTGATTCTCGCTGCCATGTTTATGCCACTCTAGACACACTTGATTCCCTTATGGAGACATATCAATACATATGTTTTAAGATTCTTACTAGTCAGATATATTCCTCTGTGGGAAATATGGGGTTTTGAGTCTCTTTCACTGAGGAAGGTGTCGGTCTTGTCAATTCCAAAGTTGGTTTTTGAAACGGTCCCTGTGCTTATATCAAACTCTGGTTTTATGCATCACCCCACCTCTCCTTCCCCTTTATGCAGGCATAAGCGTGTTTTCTAAATGTGACACTCTGTTCTCTTTCCTAACTCAGTTCACGTGTAGCCATGTTTACAGGATCTTCATAAGTGATATCTTATGATAAGTTTCTTTTTCTGTGTGACTTATTTCACTTAGAATCATCGTACCTGAATCCACTCCCTTTGCTTCTACTGGACTTATGACATTGATTTCAACGCTGAGGGATATTCCATCGTACGTAAGTACCACAATGTTTTGAACCATTTTTATATTTCCTGGGATATTTAAGGTGTACCCAAGTTGAGGTTCTTGTAGTCAGTGCAGCCCTAAATTTGGAGGTGGCTCTTTCTTATTGATTTTCAGTTTTCCCAAGGTATATTCCCTAGACTGGAAGTGGCCTTGGCTCTGTAGCTCTGTTGTTTACTTGTTTTAGGGAACACAATGCACTCCTCCAGTGAGGCAGTTGGCAATTTACATCCCACCCATCAGCATAACAAAACTCCCAGTTCTCCAGGGCCTGTCTTGCCTTTCTGGTTTTTACACATTTTGTGGATGTCCCTTTTGACCGGTGGGAAGTGATACTTCTTTGTAGTGCAGATTTGCATTGCCCGCTTGCTTGCTTGGCCAAAAAGGGCGTATGCGTTTTCTCCTGAATATATTCAGGAGAAAACGCATACGCCCTTTTTGGCCAAGTGCACCATTGTCCAAGTTGTGCCCCTCTTCCTGTGCTTTACAGGCGATTCCAAGGTACCTCTTGAAATCTGTTTCCTGCTATTTTGCTTCACTTTCAAGTCCGCCTCGTTGACTTCCCTCAACAGATTTTTGGACGATAGTTGTCCTTTATCACTCTGCCAGTTTGTGAATTGCTGTGCCCCTGAGCTCCATTTCTCAACTCGTTTTTTGTGAGCTGAACGCAAGTCCAAAATTTTGGATCATGTCCTCTACTGGTTCCCGGTGGGTGGCTGAGACTTTGGTTAATTCTTCTTCCTGCCGGGAAATTAGAGTGACATGTGCCCGTCCAAATGCCTAACAGCTACTCTCTCATGGGTTCTCCCTCGTCCCTTCCATCCTCTGCCAAATTGGGAACCTGTGCAAACCAGGAGGTTAAAGGGCCTGTCTCTCCAAGTTGGGAGATTGATAGTAAGGCAGTTGGAAAGTCAAACTGGAGCACCAGGAGAGGGACTATTCGTTGAGTTTTAGAAACCTTTCGTATTCACAGTGTGTCCATTCTCTAGGTTTCCTGTACATGTTATAGCTGTAGTAATATTCCCTTGAACCTGGAGAGTTGGGACCCATGGAATGGGGGCCATGCATTATTGCTTGAAAGGGTCTGCATTTGCTCACCCAATCTCACCAATCCTCTCAGTCCCAAGTGTCCAGCCTTATGCCACATCCAGCTGTCATTGTAGATAGGGTCTTTCCAGGTTTCCTCAGAAACCCTGAAGGAATTGTAAAGAATTTCCCTGTTTTTTGGTTTTGCTTTTGAAATTCCTTTTTATAGTGGGTTTGAGCTGATTCTCGCTGCCATGTTTATGCCACTCTAGACACACTTGATTCCCTTATTGAGACATATCAATACATAGGTTTTAAGATTCTTACTAGTCAGATATATTCCTCTGTGGGAAATATGGGGTTTTGAGTCTCTTTCACTGAGGAAGGTGTCGGTCTTGTCAATTCCAAAGTTGGTTTTTGAAACGGTCCCTGTGCTTATATCAAACTCTGGTTTTATGCATCACCCCACCTCTCCTTCCCCTTTATGCAGGCATAAGCGTGTTTTCTAAATGTGAGACTCTGTTCTCTTTCCTAACTCAGTTCACGTGTAGCCATGTTTACAGGATCTTCATAAGTGATATCTTATGATAAGTTTCTTTTTCTGTGTGACTTATTTCACTTAGAATCATCGTACCTGAATCCACTCACTTTGCTGCTACTGGTCTTATGACATTGATTTCATGGCTGAGGGATATTCCATCGTACGTAAGTACCACAATGTTTTGAACCATATTTATATTTCCTGGGATATTTAAGGTGTACCCAAGTTGAGGTTCTTGTAGTCAGTGCAGCCCTAAATTTGGAGGTGGCTCTTTCTTATTGATTTTCAGTTTTCCCAAGGTATATTCCCTAGACTGGAAGTGGCCTTGGCTCTGTAGCTCTGTTGTTTACTTGTTTTAGGGAACACAATGCACTCCTCCAGTGAGGCAGTTGGCAATTTACATCCCGCCCATCAGCATAACAAGGCTCCCAGTTCTCCAGGGCCTGTCTTGCCTTTCTGGTTTTTACACATTTTGTGGATGTCCCTTTTGACCGGTGGGAAGTGATACTTCTTTGTAGTGCAGATTTGCATTGCCCGCTTGCTTGCTTGGCCAAAAAGGGCGTATGCGTTTTCTCCTGAATATATTCAGGAGAAAACGCATACGCCCCTTTTGGCCAAGTGCACCATTGTCCAAGTTGTGCCCCTCTTCCTTTGCTTTACAGGCGATTCCAAGGTACCTCTTGAAATCTGTTTCCTGATATTTTGCCTCTCTTTCAAGTCCGCCTCGTTGACTTCCCTCAACAGATTTTTGGACGATAGTTGTCCTTTATCACTCTGCCAGTTTGTGAATTGCTCTGCCGCTGAGCTCCATTTCTCAACTCGTTTTTTGTGAGCTGAACGCAAGTCCAAAATTTTGGATCATGTCCTCTACTGGTTCCCGGTGGGTGGCTGAGACTTTGGTTAATTCTTCTTCCTGCCGGGAAATTAGAGTGACATGTGCCCGTCCAAATGCCTAACAGCTACTCTCTCATGGGTTCTCCCTCGTCCCTTCCATCCTCTGCCAAATTGGGAACCTGTGCAAACCAGGAGGTTAAAGGGCCTGTCTCTCCAAGTTGGGAGATTGATAGTAAGGCAGTTGGAAAGTCAAACTGGAGCACCAGGAGAGGGACTATTCGTTGAGTTTTAGAAACCTTTCGTATTCACAGTGTGTCCATTCTCTAGGTTTCCTGTACATGTTATAGCTGTAGTAATATTCCCTTGAACCTGGAGAGTTGGGACCCATGGAATGGGGGCCATGCATTATTGCTTGAAAGGGTCTGCATTTGCTCACCCAATCTCACCAATCCTCTCAGTCCCAACTGTCCAGCCTTACGCCACATCCAGCTGTCATTGTAGATAGGGTCTTTCCAGGTTTCCTCAGACACCCTGAAGGAATTGTAAAGAATTTCCCTGTTTTTTGGTTTTGCTTTTGAAATTCCTTTTTATAGTGGGTTTGAGCTGATTCTCGCTGCCATGTTTATGCCACTCTAGACACACTTGATTCCCTTATGGAGACATATCAATACATATGTTTTAAGATTCTTACTAGTCAGATATATTCCTCTGTGGGAAATATGGGGTTTTGAGTCTCTTTCACTGAGGAAGGTGTCGGTCTTGTCAATTCCAAAGTTGGTTTTTGAAACGGTCCCTGTGCTTATATCAAACTCTGGTTTTATGCATCACCCCACCTCTCCTTCCCCTTTATGCAGGCATAAGCGTGTTTTCTAAATGTGAGACTCTGTTCTCTTTCCTAACTCAGTTCACGTGTAGCCATGTTTACAGGATCTTCATAAGTGATATCTTATGATAAGTTTCTTTTTCTGTGTGACTTATTTCACTTAGAATCATCGTACCTGAATCCACTCACTTTGCTGCTACTGGTCTTATGACATTGATTTCATGGCTGAGGGATATTCCATCGTACGTAAGTACCACAATGTTTTGAACCATTTTTATATTTCCTGGGATATTTAAGGTGTACCCACGTTGAGGTTCTTGTAGTCAGTGCAGCCCTAAATTTGGAGGTGGCTCTTTCTTATTGATTTTCAGTTTTCCCAAGGTATATTCCCTAGACTGGAAGTGGCCTTGGCTCTGTAGCTCTGTTGTTTACTTGTTTTAGGGAACACAATGCACTCCTCCAGTGAGGCAGTTGGCAATTTACATCCCGCCCATCAGCATAACAAGGCTCCCAGTTCTCCAGGGCCTGTCTTGCCTTTCTGGTTTTTACACATTTTGTGGATGTCCCTTTTGACCGGTGGGAAGTGATACTTCTTTGTAGTGCAGATTTGCATTGCCCGCTTGCTTGCTTGGCCAAAAAGGGCGTATGCGTTTTCTCCTGAATATATTCAGGAGAAAACGCATACGCCCTTATTGGCCAAGTGCACCATTGTCCAAGTTGTGCCCCTCTTCCTGTGCTTTACAGGCGATTCCAAGGTACCTCTTGAAATCTGTTTCCTGCTATTTTGCCTCTCTTTCAAGTCCGCCTCCTTGACTTCCCTCAACAGATTTTTGGACGATAGTTGTCCTTTATCACTCTGCCAGTTTGTGAATTGCTCTGCCGCTGAGACCCATTTCTCAACTCGTTTTTTGTGAGCTGAACACAAGTACAAAATTTTGGATCATGTCCTATACTGGTTCCCGGTGGGTGGCTGAGACTTTGGTTAATTCTTCTTCCTGCCGGGAAATTAGAGTGACATGTGCCCGTCCAAATGCCTAACAGCTACTCTCTCATGGGTTCTCCCTCGTCCCTTCCATCCTCTGGCAAATTGGGAACCTGTGCAAACCAGGAGGTTAAAGGGCCTGTCTCTCCAAGTTGGGAGATTGATAGTAAGGCTTTTGGAAAGTCAAACTGGAGCACCAGGAGAGGGACTATTCGTTGAGTTTTAGAAACCTTTCGTATTCACAGTGTGTACATTCTCTAGGTTTCCTGTACATGTTATAGCTGTAGTAATATTCCCTTGAACCTGGAGAGTTGGGACCCATGGAATGGGGGCCATGCATTATTGCTTGAAAGGGTCTGCATTTGCTCACCCAATCTCACCAATCCTCTCAGTCCCAAGTGTCCAGCCTTATGCCACATCCAGCTGTCATTGTAGATAGGGTCTTTCCAGGTTTCCTCAGACACCCTGAAGGAATTGTAAAGAATTTCCCTGTTTTTTGGTTTTGCTTTTGAAATTCCTTTTTATAGTGGGTTTGAGCTGATTCTCGCTGCCATGTTTATGCCACTCTAGACACACTTGATTCCCTTATGGAGTCATATCAATACATAGGTTTTAAGATTCTTACTAGTCAGATATATTCCTCTGCGGGAAATATGGGATTTTGAGTCTCTTTCACTGAGGAAGGTGTAGGTCTTGTCTATTCCAAAGTTGGTTTTTGGAACGGTCCCTGTGCTTATATTAAACTCTGGTTTTATGCATCCCCCCACCTCTCCTTCCCCTTTATGCAGGCATAAGCGTGTTTTCTAAATGTGAGACTCTGTTCTCTTTCCTAACTCAGTTCACGTGTAGCCATGTTTACAGGATCTTCCTAAGTGATATCTTAGATAAGTTTCTTTTTCTGTGTGACTTATTTCACTTAGAATCATCGTACCTGAATCCACTCACTTTGCTGCTACTGGTCTTATGACATTGATTTCATGGCTGAGGGATATTCCATCGTACGTAAGTACCACAATGTTTTGAACCATTTTTATATTTCCTGGGATATTTAAGGTGTAACCAAGTTGAGGTTCTTGTAGTCAGTGCAGCCCTAAATTTGGAGGTGGCTCTTTCTTATTGATTTTCAGTTTTCCCAAGGTATATTCCCTAGACTGGAAGTGGCCTTGGCTCTGTAGCTCTGTTGTTTACTTGTTTTAGGGAACACAATGCACTCCTCCAGTGAGGCAGTTGGCAATTTACATCCCGCCCATCAGCATAACAAGGCTCCCAGTTCTCCAGGGCCTGTCTTGCCTTTCTGGTTTTTACACATTTTGTGGATGTCCCTTTTGACCGGTGGGAAGTGATACTTCTTTGTAGTGCAGATTTGCATTGCCCGCTTGCTTGCTTGGCCAAAAAGGGCGTATGCGTTTTCTCCTGAATATATTCAGGAGAAAACGCATACGCCCTTTTTGGCCAAGTGCACCATTGTCCAAGTTGTGCCCCTCTTCCTGTGCTTTACAGGCGATTCCAAGGTACCTCTTGAAATCTGTTTCCTGATATTTTGCCTCACTTTCAAGTCCGCCTCGTTGACTTCCCTCAACAGATTTTTGTACGATAGTTGTCCTTTATCACTCTGCCAGTTTGTGAATTGCTCTGCCGCTGAGCTCCATTTCTCAACTCGTTTTTTGTGAGCTGAACACAAGTCCAAAATATTGGATCATGTCCTATACTGGTTCCCGGTGGGTGGCTGAGACTTTGGTTAATTCTTCTTCCTGCCGGGAAATTAGAGTGACATGTGCCCGTCCAAATGCCTAACAGCTACTCTCTCATGGTTTCTCCCTCGTCCCTTCCATCCTCTGCCAAATTTGGAACCTATGCAAACCAGGAGGTTAAAGGGCCTGTCTCTCCAAGTTGGGAGATTGATAGTAAGGCAGTTGGAAAGTCAAACTGGAGCACCAGGAGAGGGACTATTCGTTGAGTTTTAGAAACCTTTCGTATTCACAGTGTGTCCATTCTCTAGGTTTCCTGTACATGTTATAGCTGTAGTAATATTCCCTTGAACCTGGAGAGTTGGGACCCATGGAATGGGGGCCATGCATTATTACTTGAAAGGGTCTGCATTCGCTCACCCAATCTCACCAATCCTCTCAGTCCCAAGTGTCCAGCC